>NC_135446.1:13633146-14923146 GCF_051991255.1 Vanacampus margaritifer
GGAACAAACCACACACGTTTTTAATTTATTTTTTAAATAATTATGCAGATATAAATTATTATTATTTTTTTTTTTTTAAAACACCGACAGGTTAAGAGGTAAGTGCTTTTTAAGTTTCAAGCTTTTATAATAAAATGTTCTATTTTTTTTTGTAAATGTGGAAACAATTGGTAATGTCTAAAAACACTTTTTACAAGAACATTTTAATTAATATCGAATTATGCATACCCCACAATTATTTTGTATTTAGCAGTTTTTTTATTGTATTTTTAAATTTTTTCCTTAAAATGCATATTTTAAAATTTAAATTTTGGGTGTAAAAAAAAGAAATCCTTTATTGGGAAATTACTCATTTAAGTCTCATTTTACATTAATTCAAGTTTTTTTCATATGGCAAATAAATACAACAATTTGGGGTGGGGGGGGATTAGCAACATTGGAATAAAATGCATATTACGTAACAATATATTTTATTTACAAGATATTGCATTTTACACACATTTAAGCAAAACATTGTAGGTCTTTGTAAGAAAAATACATTTAAAAAATAAATGATGTAATTGAAATACAATGTTCATATAATTTTTACATTTATTTTTTAATTTCCTTTAATTAATCGAGTAAAAAAAATCAACAAGATTAAAAATCTCTATTTCAAGAGAGACTTGGCCAAGAGGGCAGCAAAGAAATAATTACAATAATTTAAAACAAAATTACAGTCATACACCAGAAGCACATATCAATATTACAAAACAAAATCACAATCATGTACCAGTGTAAAATAATTTAACAACACATTTCTGCCAATTTTACAAGCAGCCA
Organism: Vanacampus margaritifer; assembly: GCF_051991255.1. NCBI lineage: Eukaryota > Metazoa > Chordata > Actinopteri > Syngnathiformes > Syngnathidae > Vanacampus > Vanacampus margaritifer. Next base: position 13,633,969 of record NC_135446.1, read on the forward strand.
GACTGTCCAATAGTATTTGTTTCCCTTTCTTTTACAACAGACTTGCATTCTCCCAGAGTAAAAAGTTCTGACAGGGTCAGATCCTTTTCTTTTGTAAGTTATACCATGAAGAGGAAGCAGCATGTTTGAATGCTGTCTTACCTAGCTCTGTCCTGACCCTAGGAACAGTCATTTATGTTTTGAGAGCGCAAACAATAGGGTTCTTGGTTTTTACACAAGTATATGCAAAGGAAAGATTTGTGGAGCCCAATAGTCACATTTATAAACAAAAATAAATCAGTGCGAGAGTCTGGGGAGATACAGAGATGGATACCAAGACAATTTGCCTTTTGGCTCTTTTGAGGGCAACAGTTTTGATTTTATTTTTATCCAGAATTTCTACAGGTCGTTTATATTACTGGCAGTTTTAGATAAATTGTACTAATTGTACTAATTTTGCCTTTTTGGTAAGGGAGGTACAATGATTCCTGAGACATCTAAACCTCAACCAAACAGCTTCAGACCCTGATTTCTTAGCTTTAGCTGAGGCAACATCTCTTTCCGAGTTGAGACATTTTACATAAAAATTGCAATATTGTGGAATAGAATGATGAAATGACACCTAAATTAGACAGCATTTTTAGACAAATTCACGTTATGGCCAAAAACATTAAATGCTTTACTGGGGAACATTGTGATTAATTTATGCCAAATACCACCCGAACTTTAAAAAATAAAAAACTGAAATAACGGCAACTGCAAAAATTATTTCAATTTCTTGAATTAACGGTGTGTTTCTTGGATTAACTGTGTGTTCACATTTTGCAGGCTCACAGACAGAAACAATGAGTGCTGCACCATGTTTATCAGCCTTGCTACTGCTTTACGGTAAATCTGCCATTTTGTGCTAAGAAGAAAATGACTGCTCACTTGAAATGTAGGCGACTAATCTTTCCAATCTTCATATATTCACCCAAGTTGTGATAACAGGAAGTATACAAGAGGTAGAAACAACAACCGGAATGGCGACAACAACCGGAGTAGAGACAACAACCGGAATAGAGACAACCGAAATAGCTACAACAACCGGAATAGTGACAACAACCGGAGTAGAGACAACAACTGGTGGTGCAACAACCACTGGAGGTTTAACTACAACTGAAGGTGTGACAATAACTGAGGGTACAACAACCGGAATAGTGACAACAACCGGAGTAGAGACAACAACCGGAATGGAGATAACAACCGAAGTAGAGACAACAACAGCAGTAGAGACAACAACAGCAGTAGAGACAACAACTGGTGGTGCAACAACCACTGGAGGCTTAACTACAACTGAAGGTGTGACAATAACTGAGGGTACAACAACCGGAATAGTGACAACAACCGGAGTAGAGACAACAACCGGAATGGAGATAACAACCGGAGCAGACACAACAACCGGAATAGAGACAACCGAAATAGCTACAACAACCGGAGTAGACACAACAACCGGAGTAGAGACAACAACCGGAGTAGAGACAACCGAAATAGCTGCAACAACTGGAGTAGAGACAACAACAGCAGTAGAGACAACAACTGGTGGTGCAACAACCTCTGGAGGTTTAACTACAACTGAAGGTGTGACAATAACTGAGGGTACAACAACCGGAATAGTGACAACAACCGGAGTAGAGACAACAACCGGAGTAGACACAACAACCGGAGTAGAGACAACAACCGGAGTAGAGACAACAACTGGAGTAGAGACAACAACCGGAGTAGAGACAACAACCGAAGTAGAGACAACAACCGGAGTAGACACAACAACCGGAGTAGAGACAACAACCGGAGTAGAGACAACCGAAATAGCTACAACAACTGGAGTAGAGACAACAACAGCAGTAGAGACAACAACTGGTGGTGCAACAACCACTGGAGGTTTAACTACAACTGAAGGTGTGACAATAACTGAGGGTACAACAACCGGAATAGTGACAACAACCGGAGTAGAGACAACAACCGGAGTAGACACAACAACCGGAATAGAGACAACCGAAATAGCTACAACAACTGGAGTAGAGACAACAACAGCAGTAGAGACAACAACTGGTGGTGCAACAACCACTGGAGGTTTAACTACAACTGAAGGTGTGACAATAACTGAGGGTACAACAACCGGAATAGTGACAACAACCGGAGTAGAGACAACAACCGGAATGGAGATAACAACCGGAGTAGACACAACAACCGGAATAGAGACAACTAAAATAGCTACAACAACTGGAGTAGAGACAACAACAGCAGTAGAGACAACAACTGGTGGTGCAACAACCACTGGAGGTTTAACTACAACTGAAGGTGTGACAATAACTGAGGGTACAACAACCGGAATAGTGACAACAACCGGAGTAGAGACAACAACCGGAGTAGAGACAACAACCGGAATAGAGACAACCAAAATAGCTACAACAACTGGAGTAGAGACAACAACAGCAGTAGAGACAACAACTGGTGGTGCAACAACCTCTGGAGGTTTAACTACAACTGAAGGTGTGACAATAACTGAGGGTACAACAGCCGGAATAGTGACAACAACCGGAGTAGAGACAACAACCGGAATAGAGACAACCGAAATAGCTACAACAACTGGAGTAGAGACAACAACAGCAGTAAAAACAACAACTGGTGGTGCAACAACCTCCGGAGGTTTAAATACAGCTGAAGGTGTCACAATAACTGAGGGTACAACAACCGGAATAGTGACAACAACCGGAGTAGAGACAACAACCGGAGTAGAGACAACAACCAGAATAGAGACAACCGAAATAGCTACAACAACTGGAGTAGAGACAACAACAGCAGTAGAGACAACAACTAGTGTTGCAAACACAACCACTCTATCGACGACAACAACCAGGGTAACAGCCTCCACACCTGATTTGGTTGTAGTTGTCCGTGCGGTACTGCTTAAACCATACGTACCAGAACTTGCTGTCCCCAATAGCCCACAATTCAATGATCTTGCTCTGCAAATTTTCAACATTGTGAGTACAGTACATTGTTTGTTTGGTGTTTCATTGTTTGGCAACACTGCAGCTAACATTTGCATTCTCGCTACAGTATGACCCCATATACAGAAGGAGCTACACAACATACATTCTCTGTATTGTTCAACGCTTCAGGTAACATCGCCTCCGAACCAATGCCAATGTCATCATTTAACAATGTCAATAACGCATCACTACTGCAGACCTGCCGTGGCCCTGACACGAATGGGAAACACAGAGGTGGATGTGGACATCTTGTTCAACAACAACAGCACGTCCGGTGAAGTGATTCCTAGCGCAGGCGACGTAGCCACAACGTTACAAGAGACCTTGGCTGACCCCAACAACACCTTCAACCTCACCTTTGATCCTCAGTCCATACAAGTCATTGGTAAGCTGTTGCCCGTCCAGTCTTGGTCCACTTCTGAATTAATCTGCTTAATGTTTTGCAATGATATTCACAGAGAGTAACACAAGCACTGTTGCACCAACAACCAAAGGTTCAACAACTGCAGTAGCAACGACAACTGCAGGTTCAAATACAACCAGTGGCGCAACAACAACCGCAGGTTCAAATACAACCAGTGGCGCAACAACAACCGCAGGTTCAAATACAACCAGGGGAGCAACAACAACCGCAGGTTCAAATACAACCAGGGGAGCAACAACAACCGCAGGTTCAAATACAACCAGGGGAGCAACAACAACCGCAGGTTCAAATACAACCAGGGGAGCAACAACAACCGCAGGTTCAAATACAACCAGGGGAGCAACAACAACCGCAGGTTCAAATACAACCAGGGGAGCAACAACAACCGCAGGTTCAAATACAACCAGGGGAGCAACAACAACCGCAGGTTCAAATACAACCAGGGGAGCAACAACAACCGCAGGTTCAAATACAACCAGGGGAGCAACAACAACCGCAGGTTCAAATACAACCAGGGGAGCAACAACAACCGCAGGTTCAAATACAACCAGGGGAGCAACAACAACCGCAGGTTCAAATACAACCAGGGGAGCAACAACAACTGCAGGTTCAAATACAACAAGGGGCTCAACAACAACTGCAGGTTCAAATACGACAAGAGGCTCAACAACAACCAGAGGTTCAAATACGACAAGAGACTCAACAACAACCAGAGGTTCAAATACGACAAGAGGCTCAACAACAACCAGAAGTTCAAATACAACAAGGGGCACAACAACAACCAGAGGTTCAAATACAACAAGGGGCTCAACAACAACCAGAGGTTCAAATACAACAAGGGGCTCAACAGCAACCAGAGGTTCAAATACAACAAGAGGCTCAACAACAACCACACCAACAACGACCACAACCACAGCAACGACCACGACAGCAACGACGACCACAACCACAGCAACGACCACGACAGCAACAACGACCACCACAACCCCTGCGCAACCTGATAGGATTATAGCTGTCGCTGTGGTATTGATTGAACCATACGTACCAGAACTGGGCGACCCCACCAGTCAACAATTCAATGCTCTTGCTCTGCAAATTTTCATCATTGTGAGTACATTGTTAGTTTGGTGTTTCATTGTTTGGCATCACTGGAGCTAACATTTGCATTCTTGCCACAGTTTGACAACTTATACAGAGCGCGGTACGCAACCTACAGTCTCTGTATTGTTCGAGGCTTCAGGTAGCATCGCTTCCGAACCAATGCCAATGTCGTCATTTAACAATGTCAATAACGCATCACTACTGCAGACGTGCCGTGGCCCGGACACGAATGGAAAACACAGAGGTGGATGTGGACATCTTGTTCAACAACAACAGCACATCAGTTGAAGAGATCCCCAGTGCAGAAGACGTGGCCACAACGTTAAAAGAAACCGTGACCGACCCCAGCAACAACTTTACCCTCACCTTTAGCCCTGAGTCCATACAAGCCACCGGTAAACCATCATTCATCCAGTCCTGATCCACTTCTGAATTCAGCCGCTTAATAGTCTGCAATTGATATTCACAGTGATCACGACAACCGTTGCGCCGTCGACGCGCTCTACCACCGCTGAGGCACTCACGACGCGACGGTTGACATTTCGATCAGCAGGAGAGCAGTTCAACACGGATTTGTTGGATTCATCTTCAGCAGCATTTATCACTCGAGCCTTCACTATCGAGAGAACAGTAAGCACCAGAGCTCGCACTTACTGATATAAAACACTTTGAAATACCTTCAAATGTCAACATTTCTATCATAAAATGCCTGAATATGTCTCATATTTCACTTTACTTTAAATGACAAAACCTTTTTGGAAAAGTGTAAAACATACATCCCATACTTCACCAGTGGCAAGATTACAACTGAAACAAACTACATGAATTGTGGTAACTCGTGCAAAATTATGATACGACATTGTTCATTCAAAATGCTGACATTTTTCTAGTAAAACATTTAGCTTGTAATATATGACCAGCAAAGTAACAATACAACTTTCAAGGTGTCAAATTATATATATTTTTTTCTTGTAAATGACATTTTTCCTTCTTTTTTTCCCCTTGTCAAATGCCAACATTTGTCACACATTATTTCATCAGCATTTAACTTTTAAATGGGCAAAATATTGAAAGTGCCAAGTTTTTTTGTAGTATTTCATCAGTTTTTTGGTAGTACTGCATATGACTTAATCCTGTGCTTATGTTTCCACAGCTTAATCCTTTGTACTTAAGGGAAATCTCTTCATTCCGCACCTCAAACGTAGTTTCATTCAGGTCAGTTGTCGCTCAAGACGCTCAGAACAATAACGATAATAATATAATAGTAATAATAATAATTTAATGATAATACAGATTCAAGGCGTACAAATTGTGTCTTTTCCGTTTGGCAGTAACGGCTCCATCATCAACAACGTGGACATGAATTTCGCATCCAGCTCGGTGCCCAACAACAGCGCCATCGTTAGCGTTTTGGTGAACGCTGCGCCCAACATCACGGCCTTTGACGTGGACACCTCGTTCATTTTTCTGGATGGCGAGCGTAAGATATTAGAAATGTGTCAATTTCCCCTTGAGGTTAGTTAATGGAATCAATGTCAATGTTGTTTCTTGTTTTTACAGAAGTTTCAAGTGGAGTGAGCCACAAGACGAACCTCATCAGCACCTCCTGCCTGGTGCTGTTGTCATGGTTACTGGCAAAGCAGCAATAATTCCGCTTTTTTTGACATCTGCATCCAAGGGAACAGATGCTAATATGAAAAATGCTGTTTTTTGTTTTTTAATATCATGATTCATTGATTGGTAGTACTAGGACTTTAAATATGCCAAATTATTCAATTTTTCTTATAAAATGCCAACAACTCATCCTGTAGTATTTATTTTGTGTTAACTACAATAATACAACTGAACTAGAAAAAATCCCGCGGAAATTTTGAATGGGACTGCTGACTCTTGTAAATGAGCTGAACAGTTTAAAATTTAAACCACTGGAATCGCTCAAGAAATGTGGAAGTTAACCATAATCAACATCAACTAAAAATATCTCACTGTCCCTTTAAGAAAAATGCACTTTCACGCACACACATTTCACTTTGTAAATGAGCTGAACAGTTTAAAATTTAAACGACTGGAATCGCTCAAGAAATGTGGAAGTTAACCATAAATCAACATCAACTAAAAGTATCTCACTGTCCCTGAAAATGTATTTAAAAAAATGTAAATGAGCTGAAGAGTTTAAAATTTAAACGACAAAAATCGGTCAAGAAATGTGGAAGTTAACCATAATCAACAGAAACTAAAAATATCTCACTGTCACTTTAAGAGCGCACACACATTTTTGACTTGGAGCCGTCACGCGCCCCACAAAAGCCTCTCACGACTTAACGGTTTGAGATACAGATTCAAGAAATGGCTCGTTAGAACGGCAAGGGTTTGGGGAACACGAGCATGTTCTCATTTTTTTAATCGGATGAAAAATGACCAAATGAGAGCAGGTTGAAAACTTATGATTTATCAGAAATGCAGGGGTAAAGGCGCCTGAATTTAACATGGAAGAGATAGGAAGTTCGTCCGACTTGTCCTCGCTTAAAGTGAAAATAAAGGTACTAAATGACACCTTAGCCAAATAAAAGTTAGTTTGTCTGAAAGAAGACACTCATGACAACAAAATGTGAGAATTTGATGTCTAGTGAGCAAAGATTGTGGCCATGGTGACGAGTTGAAGTGAAACTTTTGGAAGTACATTTATTTGTTCCTGCCACTCTAAAGTTAATTGCTCCACTCTGGCACTAGCAATACACAACAATGGGAGAAGGCTATTTGTCTGCTGTTTGCTCACTGTCTTTGAACAGAGGGGAGAAGCTTACATTCCTTAAAATAAATTTCGACACTGAGCTAAAGATGGGAATATTGCTACAAAATGAGCTAAAATTCATATTGGCCGGATAACGTATGCGCGCGCAGCGTGTCTTGGAAAAAGGTGCTTGATCTGTAATTTGTCCCCCCTTTCTCCATTCATTTCCTATGGGAGTTTTTTGGGAGTTTTTTGGGAATTGCGTCGCCATGGTAACTCGAAATTCCTAGAAAAGTAATGCCGCACCGAGTCAGATCGAGCCGTATCGTTTGATACCTCATTTGTCCCGGTGCGATCTACGGTACGGGCCGCATTTTTGCGGGAAAATCTGGGGATTTTCTAGGGTGGAGAGTAATATGTGCTGCTTTCAGCAGTCCCATAACTATAACGAAGGGAACATTTTCATGACAAAATAATTTCATTAATAAATAAAAGGCCATTTTTTCTTTTAAAATGCCTACATTTGTCTTATATTTCACCCGTCTGGTAGCTATACGATTTTTAAAGTGACAAATTATGCAGTAGTTCCTGTAAAAGTGTGATGTAATTTACAGTTGACACAAAGTGTTTATTTTAAAATTAGAATAACTTAGTGGGGCTGCATAGCACTTACTAGCGAAAAATTTTTTTTTTTTTTAATATTGAACAGTCAAATGAGAATGTTCTTTAAAATGCTAACATTTGTCTCATATTTCACCATTGTCAAAGTTATAACTTTAAACGTGCCAAATTATGGAAATATTCTCCTAAAATTGATCATTTGACTCATTTAATGGCAACACTTGTCTTGTAAAATTCCAGAATTTACCTTCTAATACACGGGTCTTTTAGCATTAGAGCCTTATTAAATGTGACAAATTATGACATTTTTTCGCTTAACTTTTCTCTTGTTTCAGTAAATATCGACACATGACCCGCATTTTACCACTGTAGTATGACAAATGTGCCAACTGATTACAATTTCCTTTTAAAATGCCATCATTTTCCTTGTAGTAAACATTTGTTTTGTATTTCACCAGTCTGGTAGCATTACAACCTTCAATGTGCCAAATTCATAACATATTCTTTAGAAACACTACGTTTGCTTCTTGGACCAGACAAAAAATGGCAACCTGACCCTTGTAAAATGAGCAAAATATTTTTGGAAAACAATTTTCTCATAAAATAGGTACATGGTTCTTGTAAAATGACAACAGCGTACATCGACGGCCAAAACCTCTGATGCATTTCCAACCGTTAACTTATGACATCCCTGGTTCACTGTATAGTCCAGGAGTCCCCAACTCTGGTCCTTAAGGGCACCTGTCCAGCATGTTTTAGATGTTTCCCTCCTACAACGCCCCTGATTCAAACAATAATGATCGTTATCGGGCTTCTACAGAGCTTGCTATTGAGCTGATCATATGAATCAGGTGTGTTGGAGGATGGACACATCTTGAAAATGCTGGACGGGTGCCCTGAGGACCGGAGTTGGTGACCCCTGGTATAATCGGTCATATTTTTTTGTGTTTTCATTACTGTAAGCGTGGGCAGGAAATGACTTTGCAGATGATCCAGGCAAAGGAATGAGCACTTGCTGCCTCTTCTGCTCTTCCTGTGACATTTACTTTTGTTTGACATTGCGCAGACGCGTTTGTCTGGATTTTGTCAAACTTTTGCCGCATCGAGAGAAGCCGTCAGAGCAGGGTTTGATCTAGGCTGCCGTGCAATTCTGAAGCAAAATTTGTTGAAATTGAGGAAAAACAAAAACTCAAGTTGAAATCATGGCACCGTTGCTGTATTACAAGGTTTTTGTGAGACGAGCTTAAACTAGAAATTTTGCCACAAAAAGATGTAAAATAACAAGAACACAAATAATTTCCATTGACTAACAATGGTGCATGAAATGTTGCAAGGAAGAGAGAAAAAAAATCATTCCGAGAAAAAGAAAAGCCTAGTTTTGTAAGGATAGTCGTAACAGGAAAAAAATCACAAGAATAATGTTGTAACATAAGGAGAATTAGGTGGTAAGTTATTTTGTGAGAAAATAATTGCATTAGAGTTATTTTAATATATAAAATATATCTAAGCAATTTTTGTTTGTTTTTTTATTAGAAAAATTGCAGAATTTGGCGAGAGTGTGAACATAAAAAGTCATACTAAGAAAAAAGATAGTAGTTTAACAATACATGGATTTTTTTTGGCCTTTTTTTTTTTAATTAAAAAATATACAAAAAATATACACATACATAAAAGTATACTACTACTACTAACGTAACTGATACGCCCATAAAAAAGTCTATAAATGCGTATATCTATAGTTAAAAAAAAACAAAAAAACAAGAACCCACAAACATTTTAAACTTATAACATTGGCCTTAAAAATAAATGGCCAACAGATGATTTGATTTTATAAAAATGTACTTAAACGTGCACGTACATGCATGTGGCGAACACTGTCTCAAAACGTAGCTCCTCCCCAACATACAGTCTGAAGCTTGCCTAGCAGACAAGCTAATGGTTACCCATTTAACAACTAGTCGCTAATTTGAGCAAACGACAGCCAACTCTACACTCTCACTCGTTGACTCCCACGTCACTCACCGGGCCAGGTCCCACCTTTTAAAGTCACAGACACTAGTGTAGAACGTGCGGATGGCGACCTCAAGTGGACCAAAATAATACCTGCACTTAACATGCATATTTTGTACTATTGTTATGCATAAAGCTTATAAATATCCATTATTACATTATGCATACCGCTTATATAGACAGTAAATAATAAAAACAATTAGATGCTGGCTACTTTGCGGATTTTTATCTATCAAACCAAGGTCTCCGAACGGTTTGGAGCCTCACTAGCATGAAATAGACTCCCGATTGGGGTGTAATGTCCAACCACCCCCACCAATCCACCCTTTCCTCTCCTCCAGGGACAACGAGCAACCATCTGCCAGTAAGGGAACACCGCCGGTTGGGAAAGGGTGTGGGGTGGGGGGGTCCATCTGGAGGGACCAAAGTCAAACCAACAGACACATAAAAGGCCGGAAGCCATGAAACAATCAAAGTCAAGCATCGACAGGCCACCCTATGCCATCTATAAAAAATAATCCGCCCCTTTGACTATTGTAAAATGTGTTTTTCTTTGTGTGTATGAGCCTTCAGTGTGTTTTTAACCCTGGAGAACCCAAGAACCCTTTTCTTTTTTGGAAAATTATGAATTATACATTAAATGACTGCTATAAGTTCACTGAACACCAAAATATGTGTTTTTTTCAATTTTAACCGTTGTTTTTTTGAACTCTTTGAGCTCAGAGTTGCTAATTTATAAAAATATATCTATAAAACATACTCCTAGGCATTCTGCAACATGATATGAAATAGATTAACAAAAAAAACACAATTTTACCATCTGATGGCTTGCTGAGAAGATGGTTTTGTTTGGATTGATTTCCAGCTCAACAAAACAGCATGTTGCCAGCCATCTTGTCACCACCACTCTGGCTCATGCAAGTGCAATATTCATCCACTAGATGGCCCCATGCAGGGGTCAGAAGTGGCACTCTGTATTGAATTTGTAAAAAAAAACAAAAAAAACTCTTTGTTATTTGAGTAACAGAATTTATAGGGGCCAAATTTGACCCCGTGGGTTCTCCAGGGTTACATGAAATAACACCGTCAGGTTCTTTACAGAGTACCGTGCAATATAAAAGTAAAGCCTACCTAGTATATGCAGTGTCTCAGTGTCTTGCCATAGTTTGGCTTTCAACTCTCGATCGACATACCCTTTAAGTAATACAATGCCGTTCTCTCTTGAACCATAGCTATGAATTCATCTTCTCGATTTTATGTCCAGACAGACATTATAATTACGTCTTTTTTTTTTTTATTCTCAATATATATGTATTTTTTTTTAATGGTAACATTCTGACTTTTCCCCTCCCTCAAAAACGGATAACTTTTATTTATGACTATCTTGGAAAAATACGACTTAATTCTCATAAAATTCTGACTTTTTAATCCGAGAAAATACGCTTCTGTTCTTGTAAAGGTTACAGCTTTTTTTCATTATTCTCACATTAGCCTACAATTTCTTTTCTTTTTTATTCTCAATATTTTTGTATTTTTTAATGGTAACATTCTGCCCCCCCAAAAAAAACGGATAACTTTTAGATTAGTATGGCCTGGACCCAAAATGTTTGCCAACCTCTATTTAACATAAACTTACACGCGTTCCAATGTAAGCGGGGGGTTTGGGGATGGAAGGTGGGCGTTATGTGACTTTGCCCCTGACGCTTGTAACCCCGCGCTCCGCCACTGCGCGTCCGTCGGAGCCGGTTGGTGTCTGTGTTATCTCCGCATGTTTGACAAGAGAGGAAGTGTTTGCCTGATCTCTTTCTTCCTCCCTCACTCTCTTCTCTGAATCTAATCCCACACACAATAAAAAAAATAAATAAATAAAAAGTGGCCGTCCTGTGATTCGCGCGCGTTGCACGTTGTTTACTTTTTCTTGCTCGCTTCCGCGCATTAGTCTTTTTCTTTTTTTTTTCTTCTTCTTTTTTTCCCTGCCATATGGGGGACCGTCGCGCTTTTGTGGATATATAGAGGCAGAGACACGCCATGGAGGAGGACATGATGGAAGCGTGGTTAGACGACCACCTCGACTTCACGCACTCCTACTTTGTCAGGAAAGCGTCCAGGTAAAAAGCGAGCGACGTGCGCGTGCGTGCCTGTTGTTGTTGTTGTTGTTTTGTTTTAACGCGCCTTTATCGCGCTCAAGTGTGCTCCTACTTGCAATGTGCATGTTACATGAAAATTGCGCAGGGGTCATTCAATGATTAACTTTTACTGCACGCTGTTTAATTTGTGCTCTCCAAGGCGTCCTCGTGATAATTAGGCAACAAGGTAAAATATGTGTGCACTTTCAATCACTGGCCGCTTTTTAAAAACACTTAACACATTATTAAGTTTATGTTAAAACACATTCGAGTGAAAAGCGTGTAATTCCACATTTTGCGACGATATTAGGCTACATTTTCGTCAAATATGGCAAATAAAAATGATCATTTTAAATATCAGTTATGCACAAATGAATTTGATTTTAAGGGTTGTAGATATACATTTCATGTTAAAACAATGAATTCTCTGCGTTTTGGTAAAAATAAAAGATAATATTTGCTTGACAAAATATGATTTAATTCGACAAATCATATGCTAACCTTAATAGCAACGACGCTGAAAGGATATTGTTAATAACAGGATAACAGCTAATTTGCCACTTTTGACTGAAAAAAAAAGAAGATAATGTTATGAAACAAGCTACTTTTCTTAATTCGTTAAAGTAGATAACGACAATGGAAATAAAAAAGTCCAAACACCCCAGTTCAAATGCCAGGTTTTTGTGGTATTAAAAACTTTTTCCAACGTTAATGTGACTATGCCTCTATTGACATTTTCCCCCCAATCATTTCAAGAGTCGGAGTAAAAATAAACACCTGAGATAATGCGGTTGCACAAATATGCACACCCTCATAAAACTGGCAAAGTGTCTGGCTGTTTTTAGAATTAACTAATCACATTCAAACTCATGTTACAAAGGACAAAGCACAAATATGCCACCATGTGAAGTCCCTCTGAGTAACCCCAAATAACTTTGAGACGTTCAAGGAGGCTTCTCCTGACTATTTTTTGTAGTCAGCATCTGAGGGATCTCACTATTCAAAAGGTATCAGTCAGGAGACAGGTACGAATTAATTTTTAAAGGCAGTGAGTGACATTACCAAGAACTGGACGTCCCTCCAAAATTGATGAACAAGTACACTCATAAGGTAGGCTGCCAAGAGACAAAACTTGATCTCCTGTCTTCTTTATAAGTCTGGGATATGGGACAGAGTGGGAAGGAAAAGCCTACTAAAACATTAGAATTTTACCTGGGTTAATCAAAAACTCTTTAAAACTGTACTACAACGGTACTGTTTTGCTATTTAGACCAAGCTTTGGCGACATCTTTGGAAAACTCCAAAAGAGCACAAAAAATGCAAACGTTTTCAGTAAATGACTGATGGAGTTGTTGATGATCAATGAATTGACTTTTATGGCCTTCCTAACAGGGACATGGTGAATGCCTGGTTCGCTGAATGTGTCCACGCCATCACACCTGCCTCCAAAGACAATCCATCCTCCTGGGATCCCGCCGTCCTTAGCGTTTTGGACAGTCACGCCCCCGCAACCGCCGCAGTTCCCAACCAACCCTCCGGAGCCCCGACTCGCAAAATTTCCGTATCGGAATTCGACCGCCCTCTCCGGCCCATCGTGGTGACGGACGTGGAGGGCTCGGTGACGTTTTTGAGTGACGTAGACCACAAGAGCGTCCCCACGTGGGGCTCTGGGATGCTGGACGGTGACGGCGGAGGTGGAAGCGCCAAGGTGGGGAGCGGCGGCAGTAACCGAGGCGATCGTTGCGCTCGACTACTGGACCTGGTGAAGGACGTTTCCAGCCATCTGGACGTGACAGCACTCTGCCACAAGATCTTCCTACACATCAACGAGCTCATTGCTGCTGACCGCTACTCACTATTTCTGGTGGGGTGGGGAGATAATATACTCTTAAAAACAGGATGTTTCTTCTCACAATAACACCTCAGGGCATTGCCACTTTTTCATTGACTTGTCAATGGAAAAAGCCCAAATGTGTGGTTTGGGTCGGATGAGTTTGGAGGATAGGATCCATCATACCAGCGACCATAGTTTAGATTAGTGGTATTGAAGGATTGTTTTGCCCAATCAGATCTCAGGCTCCATTTGGTGCCATAGTTGCAAAGAGCAAAAATCTGCGATAATTGATGCTCCCCTAAAGAAGTTTATAATTGAAAATGGATCCTCAATTCACATCAACATAGTTCCTTGGTACCACGATACCGCAAGATTGGCCTCACGGGCACAAAAATAACTAGTGAGTTTTGCAACGAATAACGACTCAACCCCGCCCCCCATAAAGGAAATCCGTAAACAGGTGACTTTGTGAATGCTCCATTAGCAAGAGGAACGTTTCTTTAAGCAACCAGTTTTCAAATACGCCTTGCAGGTCTGAGAAAAACAAGTCCTCCAACAATAACGACCATATCGGTCGTTTTACCATGCACCAAAATACGACCAAGTGTTACATATTGTAGTTTAGCGACCTCAATCAGCCATGTTCTATCAGCCTTGTTAAAAAACAAACAAAACAAAAAAAAGTAATGGGAATCAAACTCAGGTCATCTGGTTGGACGACAAATGTTTAATCTACTAAGCTAACGGGCCAGTATAAATCTTAGTGTTTTTTTTTTTTCTGTGTTCACAACTTTACATGTACTGTGTCAATTCACCGTCACGGACTAATGGTTGGGGTTAGGAATTGGGATGAGACCTTCAGTGAGATTGTACAGTACACGTTACGTCTTTACATGAGACACTAATGGTTGAGGTTAGGAGAAGGCACAGTGAGGTTGTAGACCGCTACAAAACATGTAGTCAACACTAAAATCACTGATCAAATAGCTCAGTCAGATAAACACTCGTCTTCGGACCAAAGATCGGACCGGGTTTGAGAGTTGGTTTTCGCTATTTAACATGGCCGATAGAGGTCACTAAACTAAAATACGCCACACTTGGTCGTAATTTGGCACCTTTTCAAAATGACCTATGTGGTTGTATTTATTGGACTGTCTCTCTGAGAAGGAAGAACATTTACCGCTTCTTGCCATAACAGACAGGGACTCTTAAATGCTACTGTAGCGTTCCTATCCCAGGAACCTATCCAATAATCCAGAGGGGATGAATTTAGTTTATCTTGGGTTACAATAAAGAGAGACATAGCGGTCACTTTAAGGCGACGGCAAGGCGCTATAATAGGCCATTTTGTTTGGGGTTTCAGGTGGGCGAGGACAGCTCTAACACCAAGTTCCTGGTCAGCCGCCTGTTTGACGTGGCCGAGGGATCCACGCTGGAGGAATCGTCCAGCAGCAGCATCCGACTGCAGTGGAACAAGGGCATCGTGGGACACGTGGCCGCCACGGGACAGCCGCTCAACATCAAGAACGCTTATGAGGTAACGTTGACGCTTACACGTTACTATCCAAATCGTTGCCTGAATGTTTAGCAACATTGAATGAGTGCACATTGTGCCTTCATCATCTCTCCTACAGTTGATTAAGCAGGTTCCTCTGATTGCTCTGTCCAATTAGTGCACCTCTTTATGCGAGTGCTCTTGAATGTTTAAGTGTGTTTATCATTATTTATCCGGTTCAAACAGGCTAATGCAGCGGTCTACATCAACTTCCACTTGTCAAACAGATGGACTCACATTAGATTTAAATCAAACTCAACCGCACAGAATTTGATAAGATTAAGGACATGCATTGTGACCGTTCAAAGTTCACGATTTTTTGGGGGTCAAATTCAGACGGCTGTTTGCAATTTTACCTGAATTATGCTAATTTCTCATACAGTCATTGAGTGGATGTTCAGGTCAATCATTTAAGCCGCATCTTTGCTTTTGCATTGGGCATTTTAAATGTTTTTATTCTGGTTTGCCCACCCCAGGACCCCCGATTCAACGCGGAGGTCGATATGATCACAGGTTACAAGACGCAGAGTATTCTGTGCCTTCCCATCAAGAACCACCGAGACGAGGTAATGACGGTATTGTGCGATCATAAAAACAAAAAGAACCTCTGAAAAGCAGTCCACACGAAACCCATAAATGCTCAATGAAAGTGTAAAGGAATGAAGAGTCTCAAACCACCCGTTGGCAGGTTGTTGGAGTGGCTCAAGCTATCAATAAGAAAAATGGCAAGGATGGAGCCTTCAGCCAACAGGATGAAAAGGTACGAAAACTCCTATTTGATAATTTCTTGGCTATTCTGACACTCACCAGGTGTCGAACACTGGGTAATCACTCGTAGAATATTCATTACGTCACTCCGGAATCGAGGAATAATTTGTCATCAAACTCAAAACACGTGTACAGTTCGGTTGGCTCCCCCCCCCATTTGTTGTTGGCCCCGTTACCGGGGTAACCCAGTTGCAATGTTCCGATAATTGAGAGTGAATGAGAATATTCACTAAATGTGAGTTTCACAAGAATACCTTGGTAATGTTACGATAAACAAGAAAAAAGTTGTGATGTTAGCATTTTATGAGAAGTAAGTTAATCATTAAAAAAAAAAATGTTTTTCTCACAAAACAGGACTTCTCAGCTTACTTGGCCTTTTCGGGCATCGTTCTGCACAATGCCCAGCTCTATGAGACGTCCCAGCTAGAAACCCGACGTAATCAGGTACACTAATCTTCTCGTTATTGATACACCTTATGTTGGATTCGTGCAAATAATGATTTGCTCAGGTGCTGTTGGAACTGGCCAATCTCATCTTTGAGGAGCAGCAGTGTCTCGAGGTTTTACTAAGGAAGTTTGTGGGAACCATCCTGTCCTTCATGCAGGCCCAGGCTTGCACGGTCTTCATTGCTGAAAACGACTCCACAGAGGTCAGCACCACAGTGACCCTACAACACCTCTGGCGGGCCTCATATGGGCCACGAGCCATAGGTTCTCCACCTTTTGGCTTTCAGGACATTGACATGCCTGAAGGAAAACATCCTTCTCAAAACTACTTAGCCTTGCCAGTGACCCCAAGTAAAGTCCAAACATTGAAGGATCTTTTTCTATTTAAAGCCCTTTTTATGACCCAAGAGAGTAACGGGCTGCAAGGA
Organism: Vanacampus margaritifer; assembly: GCF_051991255.1. Taxonomy (NCBI): domain Eukaryota; kingdom Metazoa; phylum Chordata; class Actinopteri; order Syngnathiformes; family Syngnathidae; genus Vanacampus; species Vanacampus margaritifer. The sequence continues at coordinate 13,651,028 of NC_135446.1, forward strand.
TTGGGAGCAAAGTTTTCCTAAACAAGAAAAAAAAAGTGATTAGTTTATCTTTAACATCCTGTTAAAATGGGAAAAGAATCTTTTTTTTTGGGGAGTGCATGTTGAGCAAAAACAAGTCCCTATAAGGTGGGCGGGAGCAGAAGAAAGACAAGGAATGTTGAAATAAACTCCCAATCTGGCAAGGTTTAATGTGTAATGGAGCATTGCTTGTAACTTGGACAAGTTGCATTGTCTTAATGGCTTCATTGGAAGAAATAAAGAGGTGATTTATCTTGTGAAAAGTAACTAAAAGGAAGAAAACTTCACTTTTTTTTTGTTTCTTCCCCAGAAACCCTTTTCCAGTGTCTTTCATATGGAATATGACGGGCAGGGTGAAGTCCTGAATTTGCCCAACAGGTAAGGCTGAACGTAAAAGGTATAACGTCGTTACATTTTATTCAGTATAATTGAACAAGAAAGTTGGATTGTCATAAGAAAAAGAAACAGATGCAACTCTACGAGTAAGTCAAAATGATACGGGAATAATGTCGTAATGTAACGAGAAACAAGTTGAAATGGTCCGAAAGCAAAACTTGTTGTAATGTTATACAGGGATGTGATTTGACCAAAGTGAAATTATCTGAAAATTTAGCCGGGGGTCTGGGGGCCGCTGGCACCCAGCTAGGTCCAGGGCAGCGCCCTGGTGGGGGGACAAGGGGGGCCCCAGAGCTCATGGGTTTTCCGTGTTTTTAAGTACTTTCAATGCACTCACATGACAAAGAAATAGACAAAACAACAGCATAAATTTTCAATGTATATTGAACTATCCCATATAAAATGGCAGTTTTAGTCAACTCAAAATCAGTCACATTCAAAAACATTGGACTGCCTTTGCTTTTAAAAACTATCACTGAGAATATCATCATATCTAACTAATGTGATTACTAAGTTAACACATAAATAATGTTGAAGAGTTCAAATTTCATGAACAAATAATTGTATCATGACCAAATGAAAAGTAACTCATATTAGAGCATACCACAAATGTCTTTATTATAGCAGAAGATGTTATCTGTCGGAGTCATGTGCATACACAATGAACTAAAAAAATAAAAAATAAAAAATCTGATTTTTTTTTTGGGGGGGAGATAAAAAAAGCGGAATTCTGCGAATTAGCGGAAAAATCACATCCCTGGTTATAAGAAAAAAATGTCTTGTTACTAGAAGCAAGTGTTGAAACTACAGGAATAAAGTTGCCATGTTATGCGAACGAAGTTTCCACACAAAAAATGCTGCCAAAATATGACAAGACAAGTTATACGACAGAACCAAGTCTGACTTTGCTTCTATGACTACTTTATATTCTCTAGTAGTTTGTTTTTTTGTTTATGCCCTGAATAATACTTTGGAGCGTGCCCATTTACAGTAAACTGTACGGTTCCCCCTTTGGCAAACTGATACAGATATGTCATCCGATGGCCATGCTAAATTCATGAAAAAACTCAAATTTGACATTTTTTTATTTTAATGATGAACATTTTGCTGTAAATCTCCTCAGAGAATCTCCTCGTGTCAACCAGATCAACTACATGTACGCTCAGTATGTTAAAAACACCATGCAGCCCCTCAACATTGCCGATGTCAACAAAGACCAACGCTTCCCCTTAACGGTCTGTATTTAAAAGTTTTTTGGGGGGCTACTTTCTTTTTCTTACTACAAGTAAAGTCTTTTGTTTTATCTAGCAGTGTGAAAAGCAAAACCAGACCAGCAAACAGACAAAGAGTTTGCTTTGCACTCCTATCAAGAATGGCAAGAAAGACAAAGTCATAGGTAGGAGCTGTGGTTGATGGGTAGGATATGCCGCAACTATCAGATTAAGATCGTTACAGCAATAAAAGTTATGTTACGGAGTTTTACGAGAAGCAATTTGCAATGTTCCAAGAAGCAAGTCACAAGGTGTCAATTTTGAGATATTAAAGAAACATCCACATCTGTAGGTTGCTGCCAATTGGTGAACAAGACGGATGAAGTGTCGGGCGCCACAAAGACGTTCAACAGGAACGACGAGCAATTCTTGGAGGCCTTTGCCGTTTTTTGCGGCCTCGCCATCCAGAACACGCAGATGTACGAGACCGTGGAGAGGGCGATGGCCAAGCAGCAGGTCACTCTAGAGGTCGGTACCCGCCGTATGTTCAGCTCAGAAATCAGCTCAGCCATCATTGAAAGGATCAGGGTGATCCCAAATTGAGCCTCTAATGCACGACTACTGCTGTCTGCAGTTTACAAATTTTTATTTTTTATTGCTGCTGCTGTGTTTTGCAGGTCCTTTCATATCACGCTTCTGCTGCTGCAGAAGAATCCCAGTGGCTACAGGTAACCAATATACTTAATTGGAGTATATGGCCCACACTTTGCTGAATTGTTTTATCTTGGTCATATTGGAGGGTTCTTGAGTATAAACTGCCTCTCTAAAGTCATACTATAGTATCTCACATGGATTCTTTTTTTTAGCCATTCAGAGTTGGACTCGGGATGTTTAGGGAACATGTCCTGCTAGAACTGGTAGCCGAATGTCCACCTGCAGAATTTTCTGGTTGGCAACAGAATTCATTGATCCATTAATCACAGCAAGTCGTCCAGATCCTGAAGGGGAAAATCAACCCCAGACCGTAAAAAAAAAACATCACCGTCACGACCATCATGTTTGACTGTTGGCAAGATATTCAAGTCAGTTGCTAACAACTTTAAAAAAAAGTTTCCAATTTTTGTCTCGTCAATTCATAGAATATTTTTCATAGTCTTGGGGATCATTAGGATATTTGTTGGCAAATCTGAAACGAGGCTTTGTGTTATTTTCACCTCATTACCAATAGTTTTGACTTTGGAACTCTCCCACAGATTCCCTAATGGGTCTTTCTTCTGGTCAAGTCATTAACACTGATCTGAACTGAGGTCCGTAAGACTCTGAATGGTTTTGTTCTGGGCTTGATTGTGACTTTTTGGGCGAATCTTCCCTGCACTCTTGGGAGTAATTTTAGTTTTGACTGTTTTTTTTGGAGTCCCAAAGGACTCTGATCACTCTGTTCCTCATTTGTTCTTGAATTTCTTTGGCTTATGGCAAGATTTACTGCGGGTTTTTTTTTTGAGATCTTGTAAGCCTACTTCACTTTGTCTGGTACTTAGGTAGGTACTTAAGTGATTTATTGATTCAACAGATCTGGCGGTAATCAGGCCTTGGCGGAGCCAGTGAACTAGACCTCAAATTTCCAAAAACAGTAAACTCATCATTTAACAAAAGGGGATTATTTTTTCACAAAAGGACAGAAATACTTGTTCAACACCCCCACATGTTTTTTAAAACACTGCAGTAATTGTTAACCAGTGTACATGTGTCCACTGGGCAGGCAGCCACAATCCCGTCGGCCCAGTCGCTACGACTTCTGGACTTCGGCTTCAGTGACTTCGACTTGTTGGAAACCGAAACCACGTTGGGTACCGTGCGCATGTTTGTCGACCTCGACCTGGTGCACAACTTCCAGATGAAGCACACGGTACGTTGTCATAGTCAAAACAATTCATCAACGCGGATGAACAATAACAATGACTTCTACACTTTAGGATTTATGCCAGTGGATTCTGAGTGTGAAGAAGAACTATAGGAAGAATGTGGCCTATCATAACTGGAGACATGCTTTCAACACCGCCCAGTCTATGTTTGCTCTCCTTAAATCGGGGCGCATGCAGGTTAGTGAGGTAGTATTAATGGTGGAGCAGCACAATCATGCACAGTCAAGGCCATTTTTTTGCACAGGCGAGCCAGTAAAAAGCACATTTCAAAATACCTGGCATTTGTTTGCCGACAGAATCGTCTGAGGGATTTAGAGATTCTGGCTTTGATGATCGCGACTCTCTGCCATGACCTGGACCACAGAGGTGTCAACAATTCTTACATACAGAGGTAAAAAAAAAAAAAAGCTGTATAAAAGTGACAAAGGTACGCAATGTAAGTCAGCCACTGGGTATTACTATTTAACATGTGTTAAATAATTAGGAGTGAGCACCCACTGGCACAGCTTTACTGCCACTCCACCATGGAGCACCACCATTTTGACCAGTGCCTCATGATCCTCAACAGTCCAGTAAGTGCACAATTACACTAAACAGGGAGCCTTTTTATTCCCTTGCTGACACATGCATGGTTCTAATTCTCTGACTGTTCCAGGGCAACCAGATCCTGAGTGGCCTTTCCCTGGATGAGTACAAATGCACTCTAAAGATGATTGAGAGGGCTATTTTATCCACCGACCTGGCTCTGTACATAAAGTAGGTACAAAACAGTGCAAATACAAACGAAGTAGGGGAAAGATAATATCCAATTCCCAATTTCTTACCAATAAAATATGCATTATTTTTAACTATTCATGTAAATACGACGTTTAACCTATTCTCTTGTGACTTTAGTGTTCCAATTTAAAACTTTTTGCTAATTATTCCCTTGTACTCCCTCATAATTTATTTCTCGTAAAATTGCAACTTTTGACCCATAATTCGTCTGTCAACAGGAGACGCGAGGAGTTCTTTGAGCTCATTCTTAACGGGCAGTTTGTTTGGGAGACTGATCACCACCGAGACTTACTTAGGTGAGATCAACTCATCGAGCCATGTGGGATCATTTTTTATAGACCGGTACCGTACATACTGCCCCTATATTCACAACAGTTCTGCATTTCCCCATTCAGGTCAATGCTGATGACTGCATGTGATATATCAGCAATCACCAAGCCCTGGCCTGTACAAAAGAGGGTAACCAACCTATACTGGAGAAGAAATATGATAAATCGTGAAAAACCATAAGAGTTTGTGCCAAAACATTATTTAGTTGTTTGTGAAACTTACAAAAAAATTGATCCAGTGTGAGGATAGGTTTGCACTCATTCCAACATTTACCCTGTAAAATTACGACTTAATTCTCATTAAAAAAAATTATAGTTGTCTAATAGTTTCCATTTTCTGATGATTTTTTTTTTGTTATACTATTAAAACAGCTTAATTATTGTATGTGTTTTCCCCTTTCACTTGCAATTGCAATACTGATATTGTTGAACTCTATCCTTCTCTTCACCGTGAAGATCGCAAGGAAAAAACAAAACAAACTAGCCTTGCACAAGGTATCTTGCAGCTGCGTTCCAAATATTTTATCTCCCTGGTGATCTTTGTTAATCTGCACCTTGTTAGGAAGCGCAAGCCTGGTGGAAAAAGCACTGAGCCAGTCATTTGCAAATGATGTTTGTTAACATGATGCAAGCACTTATTTAAGAATAATTACTTGAATTAAAGTTGTTTTAATTGCATTTTCCCTTTAAAATTAATATTTCTCATTAAAGACATTATTAGTGTTGTTCTTTTTACATTTCTTCCATTTAAGTTTGAAATTCTGTTCTTTGTCCATTGCAGATCGCAGAGCTAGTGGCAACTGAATTCTTCGAACAAGGGGACAAAGAGAGACTAGAACTGAACATTGAGCCCAGTGTAAGGCAGCGTTATCACAACTTAGGAATTGCATCCTTTAGTTTTCATTATTATAACACACGTGGCTACAATCTCATTTTGTTTCAGGACTTGATGAATCGGGAGAAGCGAGATAAGATTCCCAGTATGCAGGTCTCCTTCATCGATGCCATCTGCACACAATTATATGAGGTAATTTACTGGTAAATGAATTAACGGCTCAGAAAAGAAATGGATGGATGGATATTTGAAATAAACACTTTAAAAATATGATAAAGTCATGATACAGCCATTCTGTAATAATATACGTATATAATGTAAACAAAACTATTTAAAAAATATATCTCTGTTTTTTTTAACTGTTTAAGCACGAAAACACTTGTGGTTGAAATTTGCAAAAAAAAAAAAACATGCAATACAATATATCAATAAATCGTGATAGGGTCATAGGAATAACTGCTTTTTCAAGTGTAAAAAAAAAAAAGTTTGTCATCTTGAACACAAACAGCAAAAATTACAAGCTTACTGATTTTCTGTTGAATCGTGATAACATTTTGTTAATAAGATGGCGATCGAGATGATTGATCATCGATTGATCACTGTCCCCCCCCCGTTTTTCATCTCAGACCTTGGCGGGCATGTCCGACTATTGCTCCCCTTTGCTGGAGGGATGCCGGACCAACCGTCAGCATTGGAAGTCCTTGGCCGAGAAGTACGAGAAAGGCCTGGTCAACAGTCTGGTGTGATTGCCAATGAGGATGCCCATGTGGCTTGTTCACATTCATCCTGTCTCACTCATTTAATTCAGACTCCCCCCTCCATCCTTTTTTTTTTCCTAAGGTGATGGGAGAGGGGGGGTTGTCATTTTACAACTTATACTTAACAGAGCCATCATGAACAGCAGCCTACTGAACTAACTAAAACTAATGATACTGCGATAGCTCGCCAAATATATTTTAGAGCAATTGTGCAATATACTGGATGAAAACCATCAAAAGTATATCACAATATCGAGTTAGTGCAATTGCGGAGTAACAACGCAATGCGATATATGCGGTACCGAAAGGATGTGATAAATTATTAGTGTCAACTGATACATGACAATATGTTGGCTCAGATTAAAAAAAGGGAAAATAAATTTCCTTGCATGTATTTTCAACCATGAAAAAAGGTAAAGATCTGTGGTTACCATGGCGATGGGTTGGCGTATCGGAGGACCAGCTTGGTCTCATCGTGCAAAACAGTTCGTGTGCAGTGCTTCTCACAAACACAAGTCATTGGTCACTATTGTCTTATTTAGTCATTAAAGTATACGGTACAGAAGCTATTTATTATTATTTTTCACCAAGTGGCTTTGAACTCATAGCTAACACACGGGGAAAAAAAACTTATAAACATTGGGATGCGGATTATATCCACAAACTACTGCTGTGTCACTCTCACAAAGTACAGTCAGCCTGGCATATTTATTTGTTTAATATATTTATTAGTTGAATGTATATTATCTTTTTTTAAAGCACTTTTCCAGAAGATTTTTTTTAATTTGGTCTTTTTCATACTAATTAAACAAAAATGCTTTTTTTTCCACTGCCTTGTCATAAAATCACAAATGCATTTTTGAAAGTGTACAGTGATTAAATTCAACATGGATTGACAGCCTGGATTTTGTAATCAGTTAGTGACAATAGGATTATCCGGACCTACCTCTCCAGTGACATTGCCCCATGAAATAAATTCTGTTCAACGTGTTTTTGCCTTTTTAATGTCACACCTCTGATAATAGTTATTTGCAGCAGATCATTAAAAAGGAACACAAAGAAACACATGTTGAACTTATGCTTGTGCTTACCTTCTCATGCTTGCTTTACGGATGTTTCAAAAAGTCCAAGATGTTTGTGTTAAAGCAGGGGCGGGTGTACAAGTTGTAATTTAATAAAAGCCATACTAAGTATGTGAAAAAAAATATGTTTATTATTATTGTATGTGTGGGTTAGATGTTTGGGATTTTCTTGATTGTTTTGGTTCTTGTCTCCCACCCCGGGCTTTAAATGCGTTTTAAAGAGGGCACGTCTTCTTGTAAGTGACCAGGCTGCACACCTTGTGGATGCTCGTGGTGAAGGAACGCAAGTGCACCTCCTCTGGTTGGCTGATGCGGTGCGGCCCAGACTCCTCCCACTGTTCGGGAATGGCGAGGTCTTTGTCGGTGTAGATCAGGAGGTTGAAGCTGCCTGGTGGGGGGGGGGGGGGGGGAGTGGGAAGACGACATGAGCCGAGGCGGCCGTTGGAGGGGAAAATCTTGTAAGTGGACGACTGGTCTTACATGGCGTTTCCAGCAAGGGTAGGAAGGTCACGGAGGCAGTGATCTGTCGGAGAACAGCGCGGATTTCACCCTGGATCATTTGAATGGGTTTTTCTCGAGTGGCACTAACAAACAGATCACAATCAATACTTGCATTACAGTGAAACCCATATTCAAGATTCAGATTTTTTTTTTAACCTGTCACTAAACAGTTCACATTTTTTGCCATTTTATGCTCAGGCATAAAATATATACCGTACTTTTTTCATTCACATGGTAAATTCAATGCTCCAGTAAAAAAAAAAGCAAAGCAAAGCAATAAAGGCATTATTTTGGCACCGTCTGGTGGCATATCAGCTATGGTGAAGTGAACGGAGAGCTTTCAGTGTGCTTTGCCACCATCTTGTCGCATCTGGTTGCCTAGTAACTATGTTGAAGTGTGTTGGAGTTTCTTATGAGACAAAAAAATACTAGGCTGCCATCTTGTGGCACCCATGATATAATGGAAAATTTTATATTTGATATTGTCTTAAAATGCAATTATTTGAGTAATTTCAATACACAAGAAGCCTACTTCATTCATATGTACTGTATGTAAAATGAAAAGAAACTAATTGCATCATACCTGTAGGAGCATATTATAACATTCATTGTTTTTTTCTGGTTAACTGATCAGTGTATTTGAGTAGAAGTTTGTTGGTTTTTTTTGCCTCAGTGGGTGTTTCTACCGGAACTGGAAACAGTTATTGACCGCACCTGAACTGTCATCCCTGCCGCACGCACACTATACGCAAAAGGTTCTTGTTGTATGTTAAATGATTAAATCATTAAAACATTGGAAAGTTTAGTTTCAACAGATGTGGAATTACGACACTACGTTCCGGTATGACATCACAAAAGTGTCGACTTGCCTTAGCCCTTACAATACGCTCTCAAATTGAACCGTACCATAAGAAATAAAATTGTTCCACTTTAAAATCGAACCATCCTTGAATCGAATTGCATCCCATGTATTGAGATACATATCGAATTGTCTTTTATTGGAGAGATGCACATCCCTAGAAGATATTTTCTCCCTCCTGGCTATTGTAAGGACTTTTGTGGGTATTAGGTAAGTAGGCAATAGTAAAATTAATATGGCGGCACCCACCTGGACTCCATGGCCGACTTGTCACACTCGATGTCAAACTGCCAGCGCTCCAATACCTCGCTCGTATCCAGACATGTGATCACCAACACCAGCTTTTGAACCGTGCAGTTGAGCAGCCACTCTGTACCACGACATAGGAATTGCTATGATATGCGGTGATATGCAAACCTGAGTTTTTGTCCTTAGTTTGAGTTAGAGTGGTGTTTTGTTTTCCCACAAGTCAGAAATCTTACAATTCCCAGCAGAGTGCGCCCATTTACAGGTAGGCCTAAAGGCGCGCTCTGCTATTGGTGTCAAATATTAAAGGGGACCAACCCATTGTGGAAAATATACATTTTAATGTTTGCAAGTAATACAGTAGTTTAATCTGTGAAGTAACTGAGTGACTTTTAGGGCAGTGAGCATTTAGAAACCTTCCATCCATACCCACATCAAGAGGCATCTGCTGGACCCTAATACGGTGAAAATGTACTTTTGAAGGAGGTCAACTAACATCAATGTAAGCATAAGCTTAATTTTTCAAGTCGTTAAAAATCAACCTTTTAGGTCCTGGAGCACCGTAAAACCTACCACAAACACACACATAGATATTCCCAGTGCAGCCCACAATTAAAAATAATTGCACTTAGGAGGGCATGAATTATGCAAAGCCCGGATCATAGGTGAAAACGCAAATGTTACAAGTTGTATCTCATAAGTGCCAGCACCGTATTAGCACAACTGTATTGAAGTAAGAAACATCACACTCTGTCAATTTACCTTTAAGTTGTGACACCACGCTGTCAAGATAGTTCTTCAGTTCAGAATTTGACGTCACTTGGAGACTCATGTCATACTGGCTGACTCTGGTGAATTGCTCCGGAGGATAGATGCCGCGCTGGTACAAGATACTGTTGATGCCATAAGCTGTGGAATGAGTATAAAAATAAATAAATGTCATCATACAACTCATCGTGATTCACTGTGATGATCCCCAATGCATCCTTAACGCTCAGAATAGAAAATCTGTGGTTCCGTTTCAGCACTTATAACAATGCATCAATCATTTGATCAATTATTGATCCTTGTGAGGAATAAGCGGTTCATTATTATTCTTTTGGCATTTAAATTATGTTCCAAGTTAATAGGCGTTATTGTGACCATTTTTTTGGCTTTTTGTTGGTTCTGACCAAGCCATTTCAAAATAAAATACTGCCCACGGGTTAAGTCACGGGTGTCACATGGCATTTTTTTCATCAACGTATCATATATATGTCCCTGCGATCTATTTTGAATAGTTTTGAATGGATTTTTTAAATCGTGTAATGTATTCAGTAGTACTGGGGTCCAAAAAGGATGAGACAAATACGGTACTTACAAAAGAAATCCGCCACAAGCTCCGCGCTTCCTTTGAGAGTGATACCTTTCAGTGTGCTGGTCATTGTTTGATTTTCGTCGCTATTTGTCCTTCTTTTTAAAAGCTTTAACGAACGTGCACCGTGTTTTCTTTCTTGCTAAAGTTGCTAAAACGCTGCCCGCGGTTTTGTTTGAAAATGTTCTACGCATGCGCAAGATATTTTTTTCTTCTTCACCTCTAACGGCGTCTACACTACCGTTTTAATGACGTATTAGCGCCATCTGGCGTCGTTTTTGCTGTGCTTATAGAGTACAGTACAGTATTTCATTTAATTCATTTTGAAATTGACAATGCATATTGTTGAACATAATGGTACAATACCGCAACTGTATTGAAATTAGCATACAGCCAATTTACATTCGTTGTCTATTGTCCGTAAAAGGTCCCCCAAAAGTTGCACTTGTCAAGTGGTCAAAATAAAATGGTAATATTGCAAATTTGCGCTGTTTGTGGCATTTAGCGTCATCTAGTTTTTTTGTTTTTATTTTTAATTTAAAATACAAACAAAAATAGGTATAATCCCATTTCAGTAATTTTCAGAATTATTATGCGTCATCAAGTGGTGAACTAATAGAACGAAACGATTGTCATTGGTGGTGGGGTAGCGAACCCGTGCGAATTTGCAATGTCGGAAAGTGACGGTACCACTCCACCACCTGGAGACCCAGGATGCTCAGAATTGTCAATAGAAGTTTTTCAAAGAACTAAATAAACCACAGCCTAATAATAGTAATTAATAATACCCCACAAGTAGTTTTAATAACACATTAGGGCAACATGACTGCAAGACTTGTAGCAAAGAAATAACTTAGTTATGTTTTTTACAAAATAAAAGCTAATAATTTAGCTAATAATAGCTTCATACCTCCTGCTTTAATACAAACCACTTCAATCTTAACAGATTTTAAGATTTTTTTTATGAAGTTAACCTTAAGGAGCAAATTAATATTAAAATGGGAGCTTCAAATGGTGCAAAAAACTAGTTAACATGACTCCCTCTCAGGCATTATGCTACAATTAGTAAATAAATAGACTAATAGTAACCAAACAGACCAACGGCATGAGAATGAATAAGACTCACTGGCAAAAAAGTTACTTTTCACAAGCACGTGACAATTTCAAACATCCGGGCATTTCTGATATTTCCACAATGCAACTCAGGGCAAATGCTTCGACCACCGACGACGTATTGGATTGCTTTTGCCTGTGACTACTGGCATAATACAAACCAGACAAAAATTACAGTTCATCACATTTTGAAGTCAAAATAATCCTAAAAATCAAATTACAATGATTTTAAATCCAATGCTTTTAATTGCACAGACCACAGAGAGCTTCCTTTCACCGTTATTAGTTGTACCCTTAGCTGGTCATCACGTTATCTTTATTGATTTAGTGTAAAGCGTTAAACTAGCTAAATAGGTGGACATTTGACTAATTTATGCTTAGTTGTTTGTGCTGTATGAGACAGCTACTTCACAACAAAATTATAAGAATTGAGAGCAAACAAACAATACAATTTCACTGGATTCATAACAGTTACAGTGTGTGTGCGCGTGAGTGTCCCACGGCGTCCGTGACCGTGCTAATAACGTTAATGTGACAAAGAGAGAGAGAGAGAGAGAGAGAGCTAGGTCGGGTGTATAACCCCTCCAACCCCCGCCCTCGCATTTAATCGTGCATCTTTTCTAAAAGATTGTGTCAACATTGACCTGTCCTCAGTAAACTGTTTATAAAAAAATGTAAATAAACTTTCCATAAGGCCCTTTTTTGCGAGGGCTGAGAGGGGCAAGGGTGTCAGCACCTGCACTATGGGTCTGCCTGTGCACGCCAGTGCCTCAGACCATACTTTAAGTCTACCTACAAAGAATTCCTACGTTTGAGAAGTTCTTTTTTAAATGAAAGAACACTGAAAATTCGAAACTTCTGCACATTGTCCCACTTCAATCCCCTCGAAATTGTGCATGTTAAAGTTAGTGTGTGTTGCCTTCAGATTTGAATGCCTCGACTAGTGATCCCCCCCCCCCCCAAGATACAGCCGATTGGTTGTTTTTTATTTGTTTGTTTTTTATTTGTGTTTTTTGTCTTGAGATACGATCAAAATTCTGAAATACAAGTCAGTGCGCTTCACACCCCAAGGCTAGATTAGATGGTGGCAGCAAACTTCACAACATGCAAGTGACACGATCATCAATTCACATTGGTTTGATTGCAGTAGTATAAAAAACAGTTTGTGGCGCTACTTCACCACTGAGATAGCAAGAAGTCATGTTTTGTGCTAATCTTTTTTTGTGTTTCACTTATTTTAATTTTCCTTTGTGAGAGTGAGTGCGCGAAAACAAGAGAAAGCCCCATGTATTATTATTATTATTATTATTATTATTTGCAGCTAGCCCAGTGCCTTATTTGATTTTTTTTTTTTTTTAATGCTTCGCTCCTCCTCCTCCTCCTCTTCCTCCTCCTCCTCTTCCTCCCCCTCTCTTGTCTTTTCTGTGGACTGCAAAGCGAACGCAAGGCAGCTGCCTCGCTCGGTGCAATCATCATCACGAGTGGACGCCGAGTGGACGAGCGTCTCGCCCGTCACCACCTTTTCTTCGCATTCGAGTCCATTTTGGAGCCGCGGTGATGTCCGTCGCGGGGTTGAAGAAGCAATTCCACAAAGCCACGCAGGTACGGCGTCGTGTGCGCGCGCGCGCATCCCAGCATCGTTGCCAACATCCAGACGTAAACACGACGCGCCCGCCGGGCTGCCTCCAAGCACATTGCCTCTACGTTTTTCTATTTCTTCACAAGGGAAGTGCACATACGTGGTCTCTTGCAGTTTGTCAAGCATTTTTCAAGGAATTGTGCGTGTGCGCGGGTGTGCAAGCTGTCTACTGGGTGGCTGGCACGCGCACGATGGGATGTAATGTTACGTAACAGAGAGGCCTTTGAGACGGCGCTTCTGATTGGCTGTTGCTGCACACAACAGGGAATTCCCTCCATCCTCCATCACAGCATCTTTCCCTTCTAGATGTTCACTCCATCATCCTCAGTTCGACTTCCTGGCCCCTCCCAATTCAAGTTCTTCACCCTCAAAACGTTCATATCGAACTCAAGTTTTTGTGTGCCCTTAAAAACATCACTGCCATGAACCCAAACAACAAACGTGGACATTCCCACCCAGCAGATCAGAAAGTGGGACAAATCTCTGCATGTGTGCGTGTTTGTGTGTGGGTGTGGGTTTGCGTTAGACCTGAGGCGCCGCAGCGGCCACCGCCATCATCATATGCGAGAAACGAGACACCTCAGTCACCTGACTGAATAAATCATGAGCAGAAGGGTGAGGGAAGTTGTAAGGCCTCTCTTTCTTGGCTGGTTCGATAAAGTGTAACTACTGTACGTTCTGTAGTATTTTGTGTTGGATGTGTGCCTTTCAAGGGCCTAGTGAGTGATGTCACATGCCAGTTCTACACTCATTCGCTGGCACACATGTCACTCACCAGGTAAGGCCGCACCTTTAAAAGGCATACACTCACAAGTCACAGATACTACAGTATCACTATTCAAGTACTGTGTTCTAATTGAATAAATACTTGATTCAAAAATATTCGATACCTGGAGCCCTACTTGGAAATTCTAAGTCAAATGACCACTGTATTTCCATTACATCTTATACGCCGTATTATTCTCAAATGAGTTGTTGGCAGGTCGCCATGGTTACCATCACGACGGCACAGCAGTCTTTAATTTCACAGCGAACTGAAAAAGGCTTTTGTTTTGGCGGGCTCTTGAATGCAACATGTATAATTCCCTACCCCGCACCCCCTGCTGTTCAGAGGATGATGTCGACATGGCAACCGCACACGTGTGAGGGCTGGACGAGTGCAACACACGCACTGCGGTTGGCGGGGTCAATAATTGATGGCCCTCGAGGGAATCACACGTGATGTTAGTGTGTGTGCGTGTTGACGTTTGCATTGACTTGCCATCCAAATTGACGGGGTGGTCATCGGTCGCCATCAAAGATGGCTGCAGTTTTTCCACTTCCTGTTTGATGCGTAGACGCGTCTGGATCGAATGCACGCAAACACACACTCGCACAAGGCCTCGTCTGAGGAGGGAATCGTGTAATAACTTCCGGAGATGTTTATGTAACATGAGGAGGGCCCGTCTCCATGGTAACTGCATCCTCACTCCGCATGTTTGCGTCTTGATGCTCTTTTGTTCAGTTTTTTTTGCCCTTGAGTGGGAGGAGAGTTATGTTTTGTTTGACCCACCTGGTCACATGACTGACCGCAGCTCTGTTGCGCTCTTCTTCATTTTCTTCATGCACTTGTCCGCACTCCTCGTCTTTACGCTTTTCTCCCTCCACAGAAAGTCAGCGAGAAGGTGGGCGGCGCCGAAGGAACCAAGCTTGACGATGACTTTAAAGAAATGGAGAAGGTAAATGCGTTGACGTGACGAGGAAGAGGATGAGACGCAAGTGTCTTTAGTGCTTATACGTTTATCTCGCAAGAAAGTGGACGTGACCAGCCGAGCGGTTTTGGACATCATGACCAAAACCACCGAGTACCTGCAGCCCAACCCGGCCTCCAGGGCCAAGCTCAGCATGATCAACACCATGTCGAAAATCCGCGGTCAGGAGAAGGGACCAGGATACCCACAAGCCGAGTCTGTACTGGGAGACGCCATGTTGAAGTTTGGACGGGAACTGGGGGAGGACTCCTGCTTTGGTAAGGAACCTCCTCTTGCTCATCCAACCCTCATCTTCAGTCACATCCTCACACTCCTCCTTATGCTTTTCTCCCTTATCTTCCTTACCTCGACCTGGTCCTCCGTCACCCAGGCCTGGCACTCATTGACGCGGGCGAGGCAATGAAGGAGCTGGGCGAGGTGAAGGATGCCCTGGATATGGAGGTGAAACAGAACTTCATCGACCCACTGCAGAACCTCCATGACAAAGATCTGAAAGAGATCCAGGTGAGCAGTACAAGGGGGCCAAAGGTGACCACAACCCACACATACTCACATGTCCTTCTAATCATCGCTCCTCCTTAGCACCATCTGAAGAAGATGGAAGGTCGCCGTCTGGACTTTGACTACAAGAAGAAGCGTCAGGGGAAGGTGCAGGATGATGAGATCAAACAAGCGCTGGAGAAGTTTGACGAGAGTAAAGAGATCGCAGAGCAGAGCATGTTCAACCTTCTGGAGAGCGACGTAAGACCTCCACCTCCTCTGTGTATTGCTTTGATAGGCTGTCATCAATTAGGCCAGGGGTCTGCAACCTGCGGCTCTGGAGCCACATGTGGCTCTTTAGTCCCGCTCCTGTAGATCTCTAAAAAAGTTCATAGAAATTTTTATTTTTTTTTAACTTGTTTTATTTTTATTTTATTTTTACTTTTTTATCCTTTTTTTTTTTTACTCAAAATACTTTTCAAATAAGCTAACGATTTAACTAAATATATTTTTTAGGTTGTGAGATAAAGAGCGATGAAAAGTAGACAGTTATTAAATTTACCTAAAAATGTCCAAAAAGGAAGAGGAAAAGCAGAAAATGTACATAGAATGTCCATGAAATTGCCAAAGATGTCAGAAAATTGAATACAAAAGGCGGAAAAGAAAATATTCAAAAAGTAACCATAAAATGTCCAAAAATAAAAGAAAGGCAAAAAATTACCGTAAAATAACTTTGAAATTGGCCAAAAAATCAGACAATTAATTTTAAAAACGATAAGATGTCCAAAAAAGGATATTATAAATATGACAGAAAGTCAGAAAAGTTAAAAAAATAAAATAGAATTACAAAAAAAATTCAAAAATGAAAAGTACACAGTAAATTCTGTAGACTAAATGTGACTCTGTTTAGAGTGGGACCAAATAGACTCACTTTCAGAGTCATAAAAAAATAAACAATTGGGGGAAAAAAGTCACACAAGGGTTGAGAAACAAACTCACGACCTTCAGCTTGGGAGACAGCCGATCTTCCCCCTGAGCCACGCAGCTCCTGCTGTGTGTTAGTATATCGCTCATGTCAACTGAAATCTTCCTAACTCTAGAATGGGACCATTTTACATAGACGAAAACATCGTTTTTGGTCTGTTGGAGATAAGCAAACAGTAGGAGGGGCATAGCTCAAATGGTAGTGTGGCGGTCTCCCAAACTTCCCAAACTGAGTTCATTCCTCAACCCTTGAGTGACTTTTTTTCGTCCCAATTCTTTATTTTACTCTCTTCCAAGTGTAAACTCTAAAACTGAGGCTATTTGTTCCCACTCTAAATAGAGTCAAATTTACTCTACAGAATTTACTGTGTAGAAACAAATTAATGTCTCCGTATTGGACGCTGCTGTCATATTTGTGTGTTGTGGTGCGTTTTGTGGCTCCAGACATTTTGTTGTTATTTATTTTGCCTAAAATGGCTCTTTTGAAAGTTTGCTGACCCCTGAATTAGGCCAATGACAGTACTGTAATCAACTGGAGCAGTATGAGATTCAGTATACTTGCGTTGCAGATTGAGCAGGTGAGCCAGCTGGCAGCGCTGGTGCAGGCCCAATTGGAGTACCACAGTCGCACCGCTCAGATCCTCCAGCAGCTCTCCAGCAAGATGGACGACAGGTATGCAACAACCATGTCGTCATCGGGTTTCTTCATTCTAAAAACCTCCAACCACCAACCATCAGGATAAAGGAAGTGTCCAGTAAGCCCAGGAAGGAGTTTGTTCCTAAACCACGCATGACCTTGGAGCTGCTGCCGCCTAGTGAGAGCCACAATGGTGGCATCCACTCTGCCAAATCGCCCGGAAGATCACCAGGTACAAATCTTTATATACTTAGGTACTTACCTACCTACCCAGACATCAAAGTACCAACCTGGTTACCTAGCTATTGAGGAACCCAGGTACAGAATTTGGATAAACATGGTTCCTACCTTGGTACATACCTACCTACCTTGGTATCTAGCTAAGTACCTACATAGGTAGGTAACAAGGTCCTACCTACTAACTGTACTTAGATACTAATGTACCTCCCTAGCTACCTACACTGGGATCATAGTACTGTACATACCTAGGTACCACCTACAAAGCAACCAAAGTAGATGGGTCACAATGGTTGAACCAAAGTCTTTACTACAGTATGTTAGCATGTATTGCAAAGTGCCTGAGAGTGGCTAATGGTAATTGGGATCAATGTTATGGTAATTTTAAAACTTCAAACAACTGCTACTTTTCAGAAATGAAACTAAGGAGTTGCACTGACTCATTTTCCATTTAAATTAATCTTCGAGGGCAACACTTTTCACTTACTTTTTTCACATACACAATATCACTATTTCGCTCAAATAATGTTCACAAACCTAAATCTAAATCTGTGATAGTGAGCACTTCTCCTTTGCCGAGATAATCCACCCCACCTCACAGGTGTGCCGTATCAAGATGCTTATGCCCCCCCCCCCAATTAAACAAAACTGCACCTTTCAGATTGACCTTTAATTATAGGCAGTCTAAGGCACACTTGTGCACTAATTATGGTGTCTAATCAGCATCTCGATATGGCACACCTGTGAGGTGGGGATGGATTATCTCGGCAAAGGAGAAGTGCTCACTATCACAGATTTAGACTGGTTTGTGAACATTGAGAGAAATGGTGATATTGTGTATGTGGAAGAAATTTTAGATCTTTGGGGTCATCTCATAAAAAATGGGAGCAAAAACAAAAGTGTTGCTTTAAATATTTTTGTTGAGTATACAGTTGTGTTCAAAATAATAGAAGTCTAACATGATTAACCAGATCAGTCACTTTTTTTTTTTGTAGAAAATCGGGCCTATTTATCGCATACCAGGGATCATGGATCAGTTCTTATATATCAAAAGAGGTCATGTTGCCTTATGCTGAAGAAGAAATGCCCTTGAAATTGGTCTTTCAAGAAGACAACGACCCCAAACATACCAGTAAACAAGCAGCATCTTGGTTCCAGACCAACAAAATTACAGATATGGAGTGGCCAGCTCAATCCCCGGACCTCAATCCGATAGAAAACCTATGAGGCGATATCAAAAGTGCTGGCAAAACCAAGAAATGCATAGGGACTGTGGACTGTTGTCAAATCATCCTGGGCTGGGATACCCGTTGATAGGTGCAAAAAGTTGGTCGATTCCATGCAACACCGATTTGAAGCAGTTCTCAGAAACAGTGGGTGTACAACTAAATATTAGTTTAATGGTAAATCCAAGAAAATTTTAAAGTTTATAAAGTAAATATATTTAAATCTGTAAAGAAAAATACAGACACTGCTATTTTTTTGATCAGCACAATTTTCTTTTCTTTTTTTCTTAAAAGCAATTAAAAAATTGACAAATGTTTTTTTCTTGTTTTGATTTAGAATATGATCTGCAGGGTTCCTAACGCATGAAAATAAAAACTATTGGACTACTACTTTAGTATTTTGACCTTCTTTTTTTTTTTTTTACACAACTGTAGCTATCAGGTGTGTGACTCCAGGATTGGGGAAATCTGTTTTATACTATTGGTCTATCCAATAGTTGAAAAACTGCTTGATGAACTCTGAAGTGAGTGCACGTGTTTCGCAGCGCCACTGGACCAGCCGTGCTGCCGGGCGCTCTACGACTTTGAGCCGGAGAACGAAGGCGAGCTGGGCTTCAAGGAGGGCGATGTCATCACGCTGACAAATCAGATTGACGACAATTGGTACGAGGGAATGATCCACGGCCACTCGGGATTCTTCCCCATCAACTACGTCGACATCCTGGTGCCGCT
Organism: Vanacampus margaritifer; assembly: GCF_051991255.1. Lineage (NCBI taxonomy): Eukaryota > Metazoa > Chordata > Actinopteri > Syngnathiformes > Syngnathidae > Vanacampus > Vanacampus margaritifer. The sequence continues at coordinate 13,670,115 of NC_135446.1, forward strand.
CCCGCATTAGGGCCCCGCCACCCACACGGCCATCGCCACGGTTCTGTTTTAGCATCCTCCTCTTCTTCCTCCTCGTTCTGTCTTCTTCTTCTTTTGCTGTGCTTTGTGCGACTGCGTTGATGTTGGAGAAGGCGAGGCTGCGGGACTCAAGGGGGAGCGAGCAAATGACCACATGATGTTCGCTGGCTCGGCGCCAGGCAGCAGCGCTACCGAATGGGTTAGGCCCACTGCGTGTGCGTGTTGAGTGTGTTTGTTGTCTTGTTTGCGTCGTTCCTGTCAGGGCGCCGTCGCATGGCTCTCACCTCGTCTTCTTTTCCTCCTTCTTACACCACGTCGGGCTGTTTGCATGAGCTAGCCCCTCGCGTGAAGCAGCAATGCATCATGGGATCACAGCTGCTCAGCAATAAGTAAAAGTGTTGGGCAGGTTTAAGCGGACACTTCCAAGTTGAGTGTTTTGTGTTGAGAGGCTGCTTGTTGACCTTTTATGTGGCTTTTGCATGCGGGACGGTTACTTGACTGATTGATTGATTAATTGATTGATTGGTGTTACATACTGTATGTCACAAGGTCACTGAATTGTGAGTGATTTAGTGGCAAAAGCAGCAGTAGTCGTGGCTTTGTTAAACATCACCAGTCAGTATCTATCCGCTGTATTCAACCTACACAGCAATGCAAAACCACACAAGTGTACTGTACTGTATATTCCCATGGCGAGGCCACTCAATGGCGTCCGTTGTGCTCGGATGTCTTGTGTGCATGCCAGCATCCTCCATATCCACGAAAGGAATAGAAACAGTGTTCAGCCATGCTAACTTGACCGTATTCAATATCAGCGGCGGCCGCTAATGGCTAATGTGTTCACATATAAGTGAGTATTTCACACAGTGGTGGGAAGGAGCAAAGTACAAATACACCCTTACTGTACTTGTGTTACAGTTTCAGGTATCTGTATTTTGCTTGAAGGGGGAGTTTTTATTTTTATTTTTTTAAGAAACCACCGCGCACACCTCTACAACCTGACACTGAACCGTTAGCTTTGGCTTCAGGAGTTTTTTTTATTTATTTAATTGATTTTACCTACCAAAACAATTAGTGTTATGCTAACACTATTAAATCTTGCTACCACCGTAGCAGCTGTGGCTAACAGCTTGTTTATATTGCTAATGTTAGCGTATTATTGCTCGCTATTTTGTTGTCGCTTGACAGCGTTCTCTGTGACTAGTGCTACTTGATACAATACAACTAGGCACTTTCATAATTGTGCATGTCACTGTGAAATGAGGCTACAGGACATTCGAATCTTGTGTGCAGTTTTAAAACTTCAAACTCCCCCTTTAAGTATTGTGTATCGGACATTTGTTTATTCATTCATTTAACAAAAAAAATTCTACTCCTAAGTTTGTAGACATAGGCTTGCTACTTTTTTCAATGTCCACGGAGGCAGGAAACAAAACTGGGAAAACAGTGACATTGAGGAACGTGAACTGGGGAGCATTAAACGATGACGAAATTGTTTGATGTTGTCGACTACAAGAATGATTCGTGGTAAATGTGTTTTGTCTGCCAGCCTAAAAACCACCAGCTGCTGGTCAAAAATGTTGTCTAATCTGAAACCCCCACACAAAAGATTAATGTTTTTTTTTCTCCTCATTTGTTATCATCAACTAATTTAGCATGTTTTGTAACTTGGTTAGCAAAGCATGGGAACATGTTTTGCTTGCATAGAATTTTACACTGTACTTCACGTACCGGTACATACAGATTGTGAGTACTTTTGCCACCTCTGATTTAGCAAAGCACAAGGTGACATTCTCAAGAGTGACTGACCCTGCATAACACACAACACAAACACTATCCATATAAACAGCTATCCACTGTGAGGGCAATTAAATAAAAAAAAATCCAATAAGATAATCTACGTTTATGGGCTGCATGCTTTGCGTCATGGTGGCCTGATGCTCTATTGTGTACCTCCTTGTATCCCCTTTCTGAGAGCTTTTTTAAAAATTATTTTGTCTTTGTCAATGGCGGCGTCTATTTTGACCTCAGTGAGGGACCCGTGCGGCCTTCGTCGTCACATCACATCACGAAGCGTAAGCATACTTGAAGATGTATGCAGCGGCATTTTGCCATTCGGACCAGAATCGGTGTGATCGTGTGACCTTGCTTTGCCTTGCGGCTGTATAAAATAGCCTCATACCTGTCTGGTGTCTTCGGCTGAGCTACTCGTGTACTTTATTTATTGTATTTATTATTTATTTATTCCTGTGTCCTTTTGTGTGTGGTAAAGAGCATACACCTGTGGCGTATTTTGGAGGAAGAGATGTGATCCAAGCTAGCCTGTGATACTAACTGTTGCTCTACTCGTATTGAATGATGATATCACATATGATACGATCAGTATATGTATATCTGCTTGTTGTGAGAAGACCTGCAATGTACTGACAATAAAGGATTAACACTACAGAGGCACACTAGTATTTTTACTAAAGGGAATAACTCCCATTAAGACCCTGTAAAGTGAATTCAGATGTTTGTTTTTAAATGTGCAAGTTTCAAGATCATTGCTGAAAATGTCAGACTGAGAACTATGTAATAGTCAATTGTGGGTATGTCGTGTTACACTGTTTTCACTATTTATAGCACATTTGCCACACAGTTCTGATGAAGCTCCTGCGTGGAATTTCCATGAGCTTCAGACTCCGGCTCAAATAGAAAATGGATGAATATACAAATGCATGTAGAGTACTTAAAGGATCCATGTACAGGTGCTGGTCAGAAAATTAGAATATAGAGGGAAAAGTCCATTGACAGTAGTTTAATAATGTTTCAAAAAGGAAACTTTTGTTATTTCACCACACAGAAAGTAAAATTGTACACACCTTTTTACAATGTTAATTATTATGGCAGAAAGACACAAAAATAAAAATAGTCCAGTGTTAAAAAAAATTAATATTTCATGTGACCAACAAAAAAGGATCTCAACACACAGAAATGTTGGCCTTTTGAAAATGTTATTCAAGTTATATGCCCTCAGTACTTTGTTGGGCCGCCTTCTACATTTAATATAGCATCAAGGAGCCTTCTAAACCAGACAATTTATAGACTGAGAAAAACCTCTGCAGTTGTGTTGTCAAGATTGGAACACAAGGAACCTACAATGTTGAGCTTTGTTACAATATTCTAATTTTGCGAAACACTGGATTTTTTTTTGTCTTTCTGCCATAATCATCTAAATTGAAACAAATAAAGGCTTGAAATATTTCACTTTGTGTTGTGAACTAATGTAACATGCAAGTTTCACTTCGTGATTCTGTTTTCATGTAGTTTGCCCATGTGTCCACCGGGAGCGCTGCAGAACTTGTTTTCGTTTTGATTCAGTTTCCCTCCTTTCCTCTGACGCATTTACGTGCTCTCCAAACAGTCGGATATTTAAAAAGAATTATATATATCTTTATTTTTACAAGCTACGTAAAGTCATCGTTACGCTCAAAAGAAATGTACTTGTATACTGAAAAAATAAGTCAACAAAATCAACCCCTACAACCTAGTTTAAAGCAAATTAGCATTTAGGTTACATAAAGCGCTATATAAATTAAGATGAGTTGAATTGCGATGACTTGCTAAGTTAAGTGACTAAATGTATTGTCACGGAAATGTGTTCAAATAATTGACATAGCACACGAAATTTGGAGCAGTAAACGGCTGACCCACTTCTTTTTTTTTTTACTGAAACATTGAGACGAAAGATAGACAGGACTAACACGATTCCATACAGGAGGTACAAAAATAAGAAATCGAATGAACGTAACCTGAAAGAAAAACACACACAAAGAACGTGTGGTAACTTTCAAAATACGCCTTAAAGCATTTTACCGCACCGATATCAATTAATTAAGTTGGACTGTTAGGGAACTTCATTTTCAATTACACTACGAGCTCCGGTTTTTATCCACTTTGAAAAGTCTCCGCCGGAAGTAGTCCGTTTCTCACCAAAAAATACTTCACACTCATCCGGCGTGTTTTGGACCTGCGAGGACCGCGGAGAAACAAGTTTGTCGTGCTAGACACCCGAATTGAATAAAAAAAAACTGAGGAAATGGATTTAAAGAAAAAGCTTTCGTTGGAGCTTGACCAACGGTCACCGAAAGACGTAAGTATCCGCTTTTACGGTTCGTTTTGCGGGAGATACGTTCACGTTACGGCCAAAAACAGCACGGTGTGAAGCTGACGAGCACATGGCGCACTATTTCATGGTTTCGAAACTGTCCAAACGGAATAAAAACCGGTGAACGATGGGCCAAGTTCGGCCAGGCAGTCCGAAGCGAAGGTGGATTTAATGGCCGAATTTCGCTTATTTTGGTAGCCGACGTCTTTCATCTCTGACCCGGCCGTGCGGACACATGGCGCCATGTTCTTTATTGTATTTGGCGTGTGTTACGCGCGTACGTTTTAGTTAACTTTTGTCCTAAATCGGGTCAACGTGTGCATCGGCGTTAGACTTATGTTCAAGTATCTAACGTAAATGAATTATTTTATAACATGTATGAAGCCGATCGGCGCATAAGTGCACGTGCTCGAATCAGCAATAGCATTGAAGTTGAATAAGTAGTAATAGGAGTGGTGCGATAAAAACAAACTAAACGAACCTTCGCGTTTTTTATTATTTTTTTTATTGTGGACTTTTCAGTACCACCATGACTGGTGCTGATGCTAGGACGTTTCCAGGTATTAGTCGGAGCCCGAGTCCGTGGCGCGTCCAGGGCGCGCAGCTAGGCGGTTTGCTAACGCTAGCTGCTAGCTAGCCAAAAGGTTCTTCGTTACGAACTTCGACGTGACTCCCTCTCTGAGCTCAACGTCAACCCCTCTGTATTCCTAACTCTTTGTACACGATTACGGTACCGTAATTGTTAGCTAGCACAAGGCTAGATTAAGCAACGATTGTTTCCAATTTAAGATTTGACCAAGCACAGCGGTTCCTTGATTTAAGACTTGAATTGGTTACATTCATTAATGGAGTAAAAAAACAACAACTGTATTGTGTAAAATCGTCATAATAGAAGACAATTTAAATAAATTAACTGATTGTTTAAAGTGTATTACTGTATAATAGCATTTGTGTTGTTTCTTTAAGGGGCGTGGCCTAGTGGGATGATTAGTTGGAGTCGGTTTGCGACGGCCCTAACAAAAAATAGGGCTGCACAGTATACCGGTACCTGTATTGATATTTCTGCATAGTTCAGAAGAGAAAAAGTAAAGACGAATTGTGTTTGCTTATGATTAGTCAGCCCAGAGAAATGTCTTTATGTGTAAAAATAATATTCACAAAATATATAATATGTATAAAATCTGCACAGAATCAATGACAACACCCTATATATCCTGGACATACTAAAAAATAATGTTTTTCATTGTTAAATATTGCCATAGAATATTGTTTTAAAATGTTTTGCAGATGATGCATGAATCAAATTAAAATATAAACAAAAGCTGTTGTCCAGAAACGCTGTCTATCTATAATTAATCTGTGAAGCGAGTGTAGATTTACAGGATTTTTTTGTAGAATATTTTCAAAATAGCATTATAGACTTTTTTGGGGGGGGGGGGTAGATATTTATTTTAATTTATTTATTTTTCAGCCCATATTTTGAATGTTTTCACCCACCCAGTTGGTTATATTGCACTCAGGTCCAGGAGCTGGTTCTAGACAACTGTCGCACCGTTGACGGGAGAATCGAAGGCATCACAGAGGAGTTCTGCAATCTGGAGACGTTGAGTCTCATTAACGTCTGCTTGACCAGTTTAGCAGATATTCCCAGACTGGACAAACTGAAAAAGGTGGGCGCACGTATACATCATGTAATTCTTTTCAGGCACTGCATTGTTACAATCAGAGAACTGAGTGTTTGGTCCCTCGCAGTTGGAGCTGAGCGACAATAGGATATCAGGGGGTCTGGAAGTTTTGGCTGAGCGGCTGAAAAGCTTGAAGCATCTTCACCTCAGTGGCAATAAGTTTAAAGACATCAGCACCCTGGAACCGCTGGTATGTCTAGCTAGGAAACTAAATCAGAGGTGAAATAACCCCATTACTAAAACCCTGCACACTTCAACTTCCTACCAGAAAAATCTACCTCAGCTGAAGAGCCTGGACCTCTTCAACTGCGAGGTGACCAACCTGGCAAACTACAGAGAATCCATTTTTAAGCTGCTTCCCAACCTGACCTACCTGGACGGCTTTGACATCGCCGACTGCGAGGGGTCCGACTCTGAGGGCGAGGTGGACGGAACTGAAGACGAAGACGAAGGTGAGGCTTCCGGTCCTCATCTCCAGCAACTTAACCGACCTAGCACCCTAACCCCCTCCTTTTTTCTCTTTTTTTTTTTTTTTTTTTACTTACAGGCTGCGACTCGGAAGACTTTGAGGACGAAGAGGAAGAGGACATTGTCGCTGTAGAGGATGATGACGAAGATGACGAGAGTGGTGATGATGAGGTGAATTCAACACAACATTCATGAGGCGCATCGCTGACTAGTGCGTGTGAAGGGATGGAAAAATGTGTTGTAAATAAAGTTTTAAGTGCACCTGAAAAGCTATTGAACTTTCAAACCCCATATCTGATGTCCTCTCTCTGCAGGACGGCGGACACGTGAACGGAGATGCTGACAGTGATGAAGATGATGATGATGAAGAGGAGGATGAGGAGGAGGACGGTACGTACCCACACCCACTCGACCAGCACACTGCTAATAAGCATATTGAGGAATATTAAGGGCGGTTTTGTTGTCCCAGTAGATGACGGCTCGTCTCCGGCCAAAGGAGAGAAGAGGAAGAGGGACCCTGAAGATGAAGACGACAAAGATGACGATTAACTCCCATGTGACCTCTCTCTCGCCAACTCCCGGGCTGCATTCCATTTCTCCAACTGGTACCCTCCCACTGATGCCATGTCACTCTTTTTTTGTGGTTGTGCGTTTTTGTGTTTTGTTTTTTGTTTTTAATAACTGGCATCGAAAGTTGACTTTAAAATTTGACAAGACGTGTTATTCAGTCCCGCGACCCTAGTGCGGATGAGCGGTTCGGAAAATGGACAGATTGATGTTATTCAGTTTTCTGTCGATGACGTCATTGGTGTCATCCCAAAGTTTCTCAGGATTTAAAGCTCCTACTCTGCCGGCATCAAGGTAAACGCATCACAAGAAGGCCGTTAAGCGTTTTTGTTGAACACATCTCAAGAAGGTCAATGAGTGTTTTTGTCATCGATATTTAGAACAGTCACTTTTATATTTAGTCAAGGTAAATATGCAATGCCAGAGGAGGTACTTGCACCCAAATGTCCCCCAATGAACCAACTGATGATGTCGTCAACCCCTCAGAGTGCTCAGGGCAAAATGTTTCCTCTTTCATAGTCTTTTTTTTCTCCTTTTTTTCCTCCTTGCTGCCAACACCCCCCACCCCACCCCCCAGAAATATGTTGATTGTCCGAGTGGGGAACTTTTTAGCCCCGTCCTCACCCTACTCTTTTTGCCTTTACGTTTACACTGACTCGTTTTTTTTGTTTGTTTGTTTGTTTTTGTTTACTTTCTGTAAGTTAAAGGAAAGACTACAAAAAAAACCTACAAAAATGGAGTTTGTAAATAAAATCTTAACATTTTTTTCTGTCTCATATCTGGATTGATTTCCTGGGCCTCCCGTCAGCCCCCAAAACAATTTAATTCAAGAAGTGCACAAATAAAGTGGTTTGATCCTTTTATTGTGGTTCTGTGCTGAAAACGTGAGCATGTCAGCTGTCACCGTGTCGCGCTCTGGTGGTTGTTGCTGCTGCATCTGACTTCCTGTTCCAGCTCGGCGATTCTCACCTGTCAGTCGGCAGCAAGAAGACTCGGGTTAGCAAGGAGGGAAGCCGTGCAATTGTTTTTACGCTGGCAACTGCATATACTGACATCTTTCTGGTCGAGTATTTCTCTGAGACCTCGGATCTCCTCTTGCTGTTTGTAGAACACCTCACGGAGCTGAGAAAATAAGGTCAAGATCAAATTCTCAAGTGATTGATCACCCACTATCGGGTAATTGGAATTGAGCTAATGTTACAGGAAATTTTTATTTTCTAAGAAATCTAATTTTATTGGAAGAAACTATATTTTGAAAATCTTAAAAAAAAAAAATCTTCATGTGCGACCTTTTAGAGCTCACAGTAGCTACCTTCAAATTGTCAATGCTGTCCAAAACCTTGTTTTTACCTCATACTCATTTGTGGGTGGCGGCCTCTCCGTGGGCTCACAGCAGTGGGGCGTGACATCATACATCCACAGCTGCGACTCCTCGTCTGGCTGCGTCCCTGAAAGCTTGTGCTCCGCTCTGTGGTATTTGGCATCCTGGTAGGCCAGCTGCTCCTCCAAGAAGTTCTAGTGCACCAAAAACAAAAGATGTATTCAGTTTTGTTTGCCGTCATTACTCAGCGAATTGTTTATTCATCCACGATGTCAACATGGGATGTACTGTATTGCTTATTACGCTAGAACCGGCGTCACTAAATTTCTGGAAGCTGAAAGCTACTTCTTAGGTGCTGATTAATGCGACGCAACACCCGTTTGATTGCCAACACGTTTGCTCAAAAGATCTTTAATAATGTTATGGTATTGTAATGCCCTTGTATGTATGTAGATAAAGGGTGACACAGTTGCTGTTGCTCCTTCAGTCGCTTTTACTCCCACAAGTGGTTAACAGAATGCATATTCATTCAAGAGCTGCTATCAGCCACAGCCTGCGCCCAATCACTCTGCACATTGACCTCCTCACGACAACCTTCAATAGCACTCTTACGCTTTCATTTGAAATGGTCCTTTGATCATCTGTTGCTTTTCATTTCCTTAGCAAAGACATCAGACACACTTATGACAAAGTTGTTAAGGGGAAAATGTCCAATAGGCAGACGACAGCTTTGATACAAAGATGTGTGCAAGAGAGACTTAAGTTTTGAACATCTACCAGGACAACAACCCTCGAATGATCAACTTGGAGAAAGGCCGCTCCAAGTTCAAGGAGACAGTTGCTGATGATACTCCCGCATCGGATTGGCCAGTCATAACCGACGTTGTACAAGAACAAACACCTAGAGTGCCACTCCTTAGTTTTTTGAGACTGAAGGTTGTTGCCTTGCCCCCAGAAATCTTGCTCAACCTGGTGTTCAGGGATTGCTTGGGAACACAGTTTGACCCTGGAAAATATTTGTCGTTTTTGTCGATGAGGGCGATTCTCCAATGAAATAGGTGGAATCACACTTGCGCCACGGTCGGCGACATGCGCAGATTACTGTTAATCGATGGAGGGGTGCTGCAAGAAGAGCACCGGCAAACCCTGATTAATGATATTCTCACTCACCCCCCTTGTTAGTACCTTTTCAATGAGGCCAGGGGTCCAGTGTGGTAGCACTTCTGTGTCAGGGCCCTTGGGGCACCATCTTTTCTTAGCAAGGCTTTCTGTGTAAGGGTTGACTACTCTAGTGCCAGGATGTAGCGATATCAAGACCGGGCCTGCTGGAGCCAGTGGAAGAGTTTCTGCTGAGTCATTGTGGAAGACCATCATCAGCTGTCATTGTTCAGACGGTTCACTGACCTCTGTTGATTCCTGCTAGCCACTCTTGAGCTGTCATGGCGGCCCGGTTTCCCGCAGTCATTGGGTAGAGATCCTCGTGGAATGTCGTCGACTGATAGGACAAAACATTGAACCTTTCCACATTGTTAACCAAGCTCACAAAGAAAACCAACCTTCTTGCGTGGCACAATCATTGACAACGGTTCCACCAGGCCTTTGACGGCGATGAGGCGATAGAATCGGAAAATCTCGCAGACGTTGACATCCAGGCCACGCTTTGGCATCACTGCTGCAGTGCGACAAAGACCATGTTAGCATAGAGGAAATCATTTGGCCTTTTCAAAACAGCCATATACTTGAACTCTAAAGGTAGCTGCCATTCTCTTGTTGAGCTAGTTTCTGATGTTTGAACTCTGCCACTGATGATTTGATTTTGTTCTACAGCAAAAAAGTAGCCAACTGATTTGAACATTTGTCTTGAATTGTATGGACTTTGAATTTGTCTTGACCTCATGTTGGTCTGCATCTCACCAAGTCCTTTGTGAGGCAGCGGGGACCTGAACTCGGTCAGAAAGCTGATATAAGGTTTCTCCGTACTCAGCTCGTAGTACCTGATGTTCCCGTCACCCTGCGGCACACACACCTCAGCTGAAATTCAAGTATTGGACTTCAATGATGTAAAGCTATGGCAGCTTTGCGAATCACATATTGATTGGATGTACTAACCTTCCCAGCTAGGTAAAGCATGTCGGTGTCTGGATCAAAGAAAGGGAAGAGGACGCCTGCAGAACCGTCTAAATCTTCTTCGTATAGAGGCTCCGACAAGTCATCCTGTTCCCAATACAACACAAGATGATGCTGTGGCTTCCTTCCTGTCTTTTTGTACGATCATAAACTAATACAGAGTCAGGTATATTTGGCTTTTGGGTGAAACTGGATGAACCTAACCCCCAGTACAGGTGATTTTGATTTAACATTCTTTCAACTTTAGAATCTATTTGTCCGACTCTTAAATGTTTCCATACTTTTTGCATTACATGCTAGTTTCTGAAACGGAACAAAATTTACCGGGTCCCAGAGGACGATCTGTCTGTGGTTCCAGGGCGAGAAACCGGTGCTCAGCAGCATCTTTAAGCCTCTGATGTACATGACTTTGCTTGCTCTGTGAGACTTGTTGCAGGACACCTACAGTACCAGAACACAAGGTCATGCATTCTCGTCACAAGCCTCACAAGACAAAAACACACCTGGAGAGTCCTTCCTGTGCGAGGATCCAGCACTCGAACGCGTCTGTCCTTGGACGCAACTGCCAGCCGGTTTCCTTCTTGGTTGAAGCTGACGGACAGCAGCAACATCTCTGACGGGAAGCGGTGGTGGACGGGCGCCATGATTACACGCACCGGACATCTGAGCACCGCCCCATCTTGGGACACGTCCCAGAGGAGGACCTAGAGCCGAGAAAAAGATCTGTTCTGGATCTATTTCTAAGACCATTATTGCCTTTATTTTGGCCTCTAACCTTGTAGTCGTACGCCGAGCTTAGAAGAAGGCTCTCGGCAGTCGGATGCCACTCGATAAGCCCCACCCTCCTAGAATGACCAATCAGAGTCTTCCTGGCCTGGGTTAGGTTCCGTTGGATGCCACAGAGCGGAATGTCCCAGATTTTTACCTGTGTGGTGACACGTTTAGCCGTGTGCGCCAGTAGAACGAGAGCAGAAGACAGGAATCTACAATCACCGTGCAGTCCTCCGAACACGAGGCAATGCAGCTGTCATCAAATGGGTTCCACTTGACATCAAGAACCTGAGCCCTGTGACCGCACACCCTTGGATGCTGAGGGTCGACTCTACCTGTCTAAAAGATTGAAAAGTCAAACATCTCCTTTTGTCAGACTACTGATGATTATGACGGTGTGACTACATGATGGATGGGCAGCACCAGGAAGGACCCGCCCCCAGTGCACTCGGTCACCATGGCGATGAAACAAGGGTTGACGGCGCAGTACTGGTTGTCATGGACACCACGTGTGATGGGAATTCCATCGTAGCTGCGCTCCCTGCCGGATGCTTTCCCAAAGACGTGGCGGAACTTGGAGCAATGAAAGGATGAGCGCCACGACATCTGTAGGAGAGGAACGGAGATGTGTGCAAACTCAGCGGCTTTTGTGGCCCCCTGACCATGAGGGGGGCTGAAAAATGTGAGCATTTAAAAAAAACAAAAAACAACTGTTGTATAGTTGTACTCTGACTCACAAGTGCCCCAATTTATGAGTTTTTCAAGTTTAAGACTGTCGCTTGGGCGTTATGGTGGGAGTTGGCCCCCAAATCAAATTCTGTTTTGGACCCATTAAAGGCTTGGGCTGCAGTGTGTGTGTGCCTACTGAGGTCAATGTGCTGCATGATCAGGTCACATCAATTATGTAAACGTAATTGTTAGGTTTAATATTCTCATCAATAATAAATCAATACACACGCACACACAAAGTGACAAATTGGTCATCTGTAACAGATCACCCCCTCATGTTAAATATTCATAAGTGGCATTTAAACTTCCTGTTTGGCAGATGGGGGTGGAAAGCAAGACAGGAAGATGCACTGAAAGCATCTGTGAAGGAGTCACACGTGCTACTTGATGATGAAAGTTAATTGGAAATCACTTTTTGTAGATGTTCGTGAAGTTAAGCGTACGCAACCATACAACAACATGGCATCGTGTTGTTCTGTGGTTGAAGTAAAGGTTGTTTCACTGTCATACTAATGTTGCGAACACTAAGCAACAGCGAACACCCTAATTCACAGAAACGCTCAAATTGACTCAAGTTGCCAAACAGTCAGAGAATTGTAATTGTTTTTCACTTCCCATTGGTTGTACCACGCGAATAAGAAAAAAAGTGAAGGTGGCTGGTAAATATTTAAGATAGCAGGGCAGTCATTTTTTCAACCAGTAGGTGTTGTACGTAGACCCCAGCTACAGTTTAGAGACATTGTCCAGGGCAGGATTTGGTGCCCAGTTAACATGGTTCTTTCTGTTCTGCAGCCTACAATGGGGAAGGTGCAGAAAAATACATGTTTCAATACTTACTGGCTTGGTTTTCAGTCAAATTTCTTTATTTAAGACACTCTAAAAAATTATGAAAATGGCTGCAGTTGTATCCAGAGGTTAGTGAGAAGTCCACAGACTCCACAATGGCTGGTATGTTACCAAATAGAAAATGATTTCATGTAGCCATGCTTCCCTCTGGGGCCGCATATAATGCACATGCCAGAAACCGCCACGGTGACCACGCCACAAAGCTACAGATTAGCTTGGCACAAAGACTGGAAATGGAAGGACCGGCGTGTCACTTATTCAATGTATGTCAATATTCTTACTCTGTCTTACCTCTGACACAGTCATTTAGAGATGACACCTGGCAACGCCTAGACGACAGCTGGAAAAACACCTGGATGAAAGCTGGGCTACTCAGAAAGCGCAGACCAGTCTCAAGTACCGTAGAAACACTGCGCGTCACATCGCCTCCTGATCTCTGATGTTCTGCCTCCCCGGGCACATGAGCTGAGGGGGGTTTATGCACGGCTGCCCGCACACAAACACACTGCAACATGTGACACCGTCGCCAGACACGCTGAGGTGGCCTGCTGATGACAACTTCACTGCTGCAAAAGGTGATAGCTGAGTTTCACACAACTCAACCTCAACTAACAAACAATCTCTCTTTTAAAATCATGTACTGTAGTATAAAACAACAGAGCATTGTTTCCCAACCTTTATTGAGCTGAATGGCACAACACCAAACAAAAATGTTTCAAAATCACACATTCTGATATAATTATGATATTGTCTCAATGTACTCATTGTGAAATCTGGGCCTGTTTCATTGAACACAAAGCTATAAATCTGTTGTATGAAAGGCAACAGGGTAATTAATACGCAGGTTAATTGTACATTCTGCCATCTAGTGGAAAAACATTTGATTATTCTGCCTATCACTATATGTTGCTGGTACATATGAATGGAAATCTTTTTCAATCTCATCAGTCCAAATAGGAAGAAGAGAGTGAGATTGAGGACAAGGAAGCTTCTGGAGAAGCGATGAACAGGTCTAACGGTAATGGCTCATTCGGGTCCTTTTCAGCCAACAAACCATTGGAATCAGCTAAACAGAACATAAGATAGAACCACAAAATGTTATTTCCACGCAAAATGTAAAACATCTGTGTTGTCTTACGTGAGGTGATGTCGTCTTGGTCAGGCTCCTTTTCAGTGGCTACTGATGAATCAGACTTCTCGGGTGAGAGGACCGGGATTGCCGGTTTGGAGTCTCTGATGTCAGAAGCCTTTGAGTGGTTTACATGCGCCTCTTCTTGTAGCACTACGAAGTTAAGGTACAGTCAGATTCATGACACCCGATTCTGAACTTTTAAGAAAAAACGGTACTGTGCCCCTCTGTTTGTGGAGCTGTGCAGTTGGCCACTGGAGACATGGAATGGTCACAGGGGGTCTCGTGGTCTTATGGGATCACAACATTTGTCAGCATATGGGATCTGAGCTAACGGAATTATCAGCTTTTTTTGCTGGCAAATCTAGTGTCAGACTACCAGTAACTCTTTGCTAGTCCAATTACTTCAGTGTGGTAATAGGATTAATGTACCTTCTGCCATCAAAGGGAAGTTTATGGGCCAGCATTACTGATTCTGAAGGCCCCGTTTTGATTGATGGCCCACAACTGGCTGTAGGTTAGCTGTCTGAACACTTAACACCTTGCACCAGCACTAATCATTACTGGCACCAGTTCAGTGTGAAAAGCAGTATTTAAGAGTGCACCTTGGTCATCCAGGTCGAGGACCTCAAAGTTGCCCGCAGTCTGTTCCGCATCATACCCAGGAGCCGCACGGCGTAGGTTAAACGAGTATGTCTGCAAGGAACATCAAGCAATAAGAAGATCACTTATCCATTCTCAAGGGTGAGGCGTGCCACTGTCACGCTTACCCGGGACGCCCTCCTCAACTGGTAGAGGATGATCAGAAGGATGACTATCACCAGGATCAGCAGCACCAGCAGAGCGAAACCTAACGAGCCGGGGCGGCATTTTGTCAAGGGTCCAAACAGAACATCAACATGATCACATTATTCTTACCCGAAGCATGGGGACCCGCAGGGGATACTGAAAGAGACATCCATTATCAGTAATGCCATCCACTTGTTCTGGGTGCTGGTGAATGTCCATTGTGACTTTACCTGCCTCTGTTGTGACACTTTTTGTGGAAATTGTGGAAACTACAGTGATGTCTGCCGCTGGTGTTGTGGTCTTCTGCTCGTCAGGATCATGGACTTTGCCGCTTGGTGTCTTGTTTTCTCCTTGTGTCCCAGGTGTTTGTCCCTATATATTGAGGTTTAATTATTGTTTCTATGACAGCAAGATTTAAACCACAGATGTGTGTTTAATTTGGAAAAATCCAAGAATCTGAAAAGATCTGAAGAAATTAATGCAGTTGTTTAGAACAATGATTTTCGAAGTGTCATCCGGGTACTCACCGAATATGCTGAAACTGTGCATAATGTAACAGATTAAACGGGGGGTCCCGTTTAAGTTGTATTTAGATATTAATGTAATCATGTAGTCTTTACAAAATTATTATATTTTAATGGATGTCATTATGGTGGCCCTTGAGGAGCCAAGTATATATATATACATTTAGACGGTACTAAAAGTTTGATAACGGGCTTAGGATAAACATGAAGTGGCACCATTGCAGTTGACAGCACATCAAGTTGATTTGCCAAAGTCCGATTCTGATGGGACGCCATTGGTGTTGTCGATGACTCCATGGTGGGAGACGCTAATGTGGGAGCTTCAGGAGCAAATATGAAGAAGAAGACATGAGATGCGGACTGGCAGGAAGACAAACATGTCAACTCCATTTTGACTGTACCTGAGGTGCGGTTCCCTTGCATCGCTGTCTGGTTTTGTCCTTGGCAAACAGACGCTACTGCTAAAACTGAAAAGACCAAAAGTGTTAAGCTTCATCTGGAGACTTTGTTTGTCTATCCATGTGAAGGATGCATGAAAGTCGAGCGCCTTTCTCCAGTGTGTGAGGTCTGAAGCTGCACCCACCGAGGAAGGCGAGTCGAAGGCTCATCTTCATTGCCGTTGAACAGACGCTGATGCAGCTTCACATCTCAGTCTGATGAAATCCCGCCAGAAGGCTCCTCTGCCGGTTTAATACCTTGTAATTTTATTGTGCGACGCTCGCAGCACTGTTGGCCTCCTTTTTCAGGAAATGACACACCAACCACAGGGTGAACAAAGGCCGCAAAGACACAGGATGTAGTTGCTCGCTCTCCTCAGTTATCACACTTAACATGAGATCACTACCTTTTGTCCAGATCAAAAGCTTGAAATGAAGTTAAGTCGGTGGGGTGTGGATTTGCCGGTCAATCTACTGTACATTGCCACCTTCACCTATCGTCACAAGCTGTGGGTCGTAACAAAAAGAACAAGATCACCGATGCTAGCAGTTGAAATGAGTTTACTCTACAGGGTCTCTGGGCTCTCCCTTAATGCCTAGATACACCGATCCGACATCGGCAGTCGGACAGCGTTGAGCCGACGACATGCGCCGTCTGATTAGTTTATAAATTACTGTTGTAAAGTCAGATCGAATTTGAATACGTCGGGGAGGCGTTTTCAGCAAATTTGACATGTTGAATCGGCGTTGGGGCATTTGATCACTGTAATTGACTGTTAGCGAGCAAATCTGAGCACAGGGCAAGAAGAGGAAGTGACGAACGCGGATAAACAGGGCTAATGGAAAGCCTGGACCATTTTTTCCCCGCTCATTTTGCGCATCGTCACCCTGCTGTACCCTTCGCATTTGAACATACAATGTCTGTCTGGACAGAAGATCGGGAAGATGACTTTGTCTCTTTGGTTCAAGAGAGACTGGCATTGTATTACCGTTAAAGGGTATGCCGACAAAGGTATGAAAGCCAAACTATGGCATGACATGGGGACGCGACTGGATATAGCAGGTAGGAGCTACTTTTATATATACGATACTGTGTAAAAAGCCGGAGGGTTTCATTCACATGGGAGGACATCGTGAGAGAAAAAGTAACCGGTATGCATTGCTTACGTTTTTATATCCCGCCCCCGTAAAGAAGTTTCCGGTTGCCTTTAGGAATAATGATTACTACTGCCGATGTTATGGAGGGGAATTACTTCTCGCGCATGCGCTGAATGTACATAATAGTCGGGGTCGGTCCGGTGTGTATTTATGTAATTTTTCTACACGATGTGCCGATGTCTGGCCTGACATCACAGGGGGTAGGCGTCGGTCACATTTGGCCAACGTCGGATTGGTGTATCTAGGCCTTTAGTTGATGAGTGAAAATCTCGGTGGCACAGGCATCTGTTAAGGATGACACAGGGATGCCTCCTGAGTGATATATTCTGGACATGTGCCACTAGGGGGAAGCCCAGAAGATGACCAAGGAGACAGGGGAGAGAAGTCTGCCGAATTTCTTAGGAGCACTTTGGAATGACCCCCAGAGGAGCTGGGTGAAGTGGCTTGGAAGAAAGAAATCTGAGCTTTCCTGCTTAAAATGCTACCCCTTTACCAACCCCTGCATAGATGGAAGCAAATAGATTGATAACACACATTCAGTGTCATAGTGAAAAGGACCTTCCCCAAACTGTCCCCACAAAGGTTTTTCTTTTAATTGTATGATCTATAGAAAATACATTTAATCCACAAAGACACAATGAAAAGAAGGATCAGCACTTGTATTCAACATAAATAGAATCATTTACACATTGCGCAACACAAAATTTCAAGGGCTTCCAGGACATATAAATAACGAAGATGGCTGTTCAAAATGTCATTTTCAGGTGAAGCCTGCCTCTGCTACTCCTCTGTGGTCCAGTCCGGAGTGATGCTATGCTCCAGGGCGATGGCGGCCAGCTCCTTCAGGAATTCTGCATATAGGACAATGGCGAACACTCGGCTTTTGTCTTGGGGTGGGATGGCGGGACAGGGAGGCAGCAGACCAAGGTGGGGGGCTGCTAGAGAGTTCCTCACAGAACCGTTGGGAAAAGGGCGGTCCGGATCTTCAACACCCTGAGACTCGAAGCTCTCTAGAACACATCCAGATGTGTTGGGCCTCAATGCATTTCATCATTAAGCACAGGTTCAGCATTGTTTTGTGGACAAGTAGCCACTGGAGTAGTAACGCTCACTAACCTTGAATCTTGCTGTCTTGGTCTTTAGCCAACAAAAATCTCCATGCCTGTGTGACCATGGCGGGGTACTCTGGTCGGTCCCGGATGTAGCGCTCAATTTGGCCGTGAAGTGACACCAGCACCTACTCAAGCACACACACATTTTGAGAGAGCCTTAAGGCTGTGGTCTTCAAGGGGTCTGCGAGCCGTAACTTGGGGGTCGGCTTTTCTGGTCAGTGATGGGTATGTATTGAATTTAACAAAATTTTATCGAAGTTCCTTTCTATTAAACAGATCTTAAATACAGCGGTGCTTTGAAATATGCGTTTAATTTGTTCCATGACCATCCTTGTAACTCTAAACATGACTTTTAAATTGAAATTGAAATGAATGGAAATTCCATTATTCATTTCCAGCTTCCCCAAAATGAGCCAACAAAAAATGTTGTAATGGTTTTTAATTATCCACCTTCTGGTGTACACGATTTGGCCATCAGGAAGCAGTATAAACAGTCATGATGACACAAACTAAAGTACTAAGTGATTCAATAAACTGCAGTCATTTTCCACCAGAGATAAAGAAGTTATGCCTGGGAGCATTGTTAAATGTTATACATGAAGTAAGTTGAGTTCACTGCCAACATTAAGTATTCGTATCTCAAGCTTGCGCTCACAAGTCAAAGTAATTGATGGCTCCTATTTTGAAAATTTTCTTAAATAAGGTAAGTACAGTAAGTCCGCGTGTTACCTGTTGCAATGTGCACACACCAGCCTGCTGGTGTGTTTGTGTGCTGAGCAGGAATGTTCTTAGCAGAGGTTGCGGGTACGACGCTAGCTGAGCCAGAATGCCTGTCACCAGCAGGTTGACGGCGATCGAGTTCTCCAGTAGGTTCTCCAGCCGGGACAGAAGGACACTGATAAAGGGCCCTGTGGCATCATGAGAAAATATTTGTGTGAATGAGATTTGGTGAAGAAATTTGCATTAATAATTCAACAATGAGTCCGCTGTGAGGATATAACTTTAACCCAGCAAGCTGGTGAACTGAAGGATGTGGAGTGGGTCCACTTGGTTGAGTTGACCCTAAACAATGAAATTGGTCTTGTCTTTTGTACAACTATATGGCTCTGCCTATTGAGGTTGTTTACAAATCGTGCCATCAGAGAAAGCTGTCCTTTTTCACCTGGAAGTTTGTGATGTCATGGTCTATAAACCCACCTGTAAATGGAACACTGTGCCTCTCCCCATCTTCTTCTTCCTCCTCTTCCATTATCTCCTCGTCTCTTTCCTCTCCATCCTTACAATCCTCCTCTACCAGTCTTTGCTTCAGCTTTTGAATCCGCCTCCTGAAGGTGGATATGTCATCCAGGATGTTGTCGCACCCTGGCTCTACCCCTAAAGAGTGCATTAGTTCATGGTACTGGGACAGAAAGTCATGGTTGTCACCCTGGACTTTGTTGTCAGGCAGATTTGGCAGCTGACACGTGGAGTCTGTGTTTGTCAGTATTGGATTGCCGTTGAGTAAATTGTGACTTTGTGCATCCAGTGCGCAGTCTGCATTGCAAACGTCAGTAATGCCACCGTTGATGTCCTCACTTCTTCTCGACTGGCTTCCATGATCCTCACTCCGTCTTCCTTCCTTCCCTCCTTCCTCACTCATCCTCCGTGATGACATTATACAGTTAACGGTTTCATGTACCGTCCTTCCTGAAACGCCGCCTCCACGTGCTCGTCGATTCGCTGCTATCATTTTTTCCAAAATAGCATCCTTGCCATCTTTTTGGGCCACAAGATCGTAGACCAGAACATCCTCCTCAAATTCATTCTCCTCCACATAGGCGCCGTGCACCAGCTTGATGGCGCTGCGTCGCATCTCTTGGATGTGGCGAGGAAGTAAAGGTGGTAAAGGTGCGAAAGAGCCACCAACCGAAGACGATGGATCCTCATCCACAAAGAGGTCATCCCATTCCAGCTCCAGAGTAGAGCCGGGTCTTCCTCCTTGGTTACTCTTAGATACAGTGTCCACGGAGGAAGAGGTTGGAGAGGCACCAACAGAGTCGCTCTTTAGTTTCTGTTCCATGTCTTCATCATTTGTGTCCTCCACTGTTTCAGATAGGTCTTGGACAGGTGGTGGGTTGTAGCCATCGTAAGATGCAGACCAGTACCTACACCCCCTGCGGGACACCATATCAACACAGTTTCTTGGCACCAGATGCTGCCAAAGCAATATTTTGATATCATCGCTATCGTGCAGAACCTCTGACCTGTTGGAGGCGGCGATGGCTTGTCGGGCATCCGAGAGGTAATGGAGGTAGTTGCCTTCCATTAGGAAGTCAGAACCTCGCCAGTAACCAACACTGTCAGCTACTGACACATCTGACCAACACAGAGCACAAGTTCAAATGCGTGAAAGCTACACCATCACCAAATAACCATCACCAAATACCCACCACCTGATCCTTTGGGCCAGTGAATGTGCTCTGAAGCTCCGTTTGTGTTCGGCAGGTGGACAGGGCACCAGGAGGGCAGGAGGAGCAGAAAGGAGGCGGCGCTCGAGGAGCACCAGGCCTTATGCTTTAAGGAGGACCGCTGGTTCCTGCTAAGGTGGCTGCAAGCAATTAAGAACCTGACGACACATGACACTTAGCTAAACAAGTGTTACTCCCCTAAAGCAGGTATTCCTTAAAAAAAAGATTCAAGGAGAAACCTGTCCAAGGACACCCTCATAATCCTAATGCCAAGTGTATCCTGAATTGGCTATTTTTTTTCATCGGGCTGACCTGAAAACGAGCTGCAGCATGACGTCCTCACAGAAGAGACCGATGAGCGTCCTAAACAGAGCCAGCGACACCGTGCCTAACTGAGGAGCACCACGTCGAGGTCATCTCATTGATTTGGATTTGGATGTGCTGTCAGACGCGTTACCTGGAAGGGTGTGTTGACTCTGCTGACCAGCGTGTCCAGGATATGCACGTTGTCGTGGGTGTGCAGCAGGATGAAAGACAGGAAGGTCTGCAGGAGGGCGGGCTCAGAGATGGAGCGCAGGAACAGGTCCAGGTAGGCTGTGGTCGTCATGACTTCCTCCACAGTCAGCTGTACACAGACACATGCATACTTCAAAACTTCACAACTTTACATTGCAAAAAGCTAAAAAAAAAAAAAAAAATTATGAAAAGAACAAGGATGTAATTAAAGAAACGTGAATAGAAGAAGCTTGGGCAATAATGTTGAAAACTTTGAATCAACAAGATGAACAACAAAGGATGTGTTTGTGTACCTTATGTAGTGCAGGGGCCAACACAGGCACCAGGAACCCATTGTGGATGTAACTCAGTAGCTGGGAGCGGATGGAAGGATGAGTCACCTGGGAGAGAGGTTAGGATGAAGCACAATGTTGTTGTCTTTCTAAGACCATTATAGTTTGTGTGAGGGTTTGTCCATTACGCTGGTAACGGCGCTGCAGAAGCCAAGCGAGTGCAGGAAGTGGACAAGAGCCGGAACCTGCCGAAATGTCACATCGGTGTCATTTGCTCATACGCAATAATGCCCCTCAAGATATCACACTCTCTGTGTGTGGTGGTCCTTGTTACCTGTTGCCAGTCGGACCGGTCCAGACAGTGCCAGTCTTCGCTGTAAACCTGCAACCTGGCTGGCAGAGAGGAGTAGAGGCCAGAAAGACCAGTGGCCAGAACCTGCACCCAGTACACAGCTTGATGTTTAGTACTGTCACCGCTAAATCACTGCCAAATTGACGTTATTGAAAAGGAAGACAATCTGTAATTTTGGTACAGATTTGTTTTATTGTGGGCCAAATCACTTCCCCGTGCCGCTCTCCTAAAGGTGAATATAGGTCACAACACAAAACCGAGTTTATGGATCAAAATTCCAGAGTGGATTATGTGGAAAAGGAACACGAGAGATTTTTTAAAAATTTGGTTCCTTAGCCCATGGAAAGGGGAGGAGCCACAGATTCAAGCGCAAATCAAAACAAGAGCAGCGTCAGTGGCAGTGATGCTGCTCCATTCACATGCAGCAGATTTGCTAATCCCGCTCTGGACCGCCAGCCAATCTCGTGCTGTTTTACTAATCTGCTCTCGACAAGGAGATTGAGGTCAGCGTAGTCACATGACTTTAAATCTGAAGGTGACATGTAACGTTGGTTGCCACACACTAAAACTCCTCATATCACTATGTAGTTTTTTTCTATATCGTGGATTAGTGGACTATGTAGTTCACAAAATAAAAGATAACTCAAAATCCCATAGTAGTGATCACGGAGTAGAGAATAAATAAATGATTAAGAACGTTGTGTGTGAATAAACTAAATAAATGAATAAATACGTAAGGAATAAGTAAATGATTTGTTTGTGATAGATTCAACATGGCCTGTAGTTTGCTGTAAATAAACACTGAACCCGGTGTCCTCTAATGGCTGATGGTGAATGTTGCACAGCGCCCTCAGGTGGTGTGGAGCCCTCGCAGTCCCTCCTAAAATTTAACCGGGAGTAACTTTCCCCTGACCAAACTCCTTGAGCGTGTTAGTTTGTTACATAAGGTGCGACAGTGAGATCACAATGAGCTGCCACCTCACCATTAGCGTTATCATGAAAAACATTCATCAACTAACTCATTTTTTAATTATTTGAGGCCCTTTGAGTAGTTGTGGTGGTGTTTGTATGTGCTCATGAATAATGTATGTTGTGTGTGTGTGGGTGGGGACTTACTGGGCAGAAATACGTGTTCTGGGCAATGTGCTGGGCCACGCGAGGTTCGGAAGCCGAAAGCGACATGATGAGCAGAAGAGCTTCTCGGGCCTGCTGACCGACCGGACCTTGTCTGAGGGAGTGGAAGGTTCAGCATGTTCTGCTTGGAAAGATTTTGACTCAATGTGTGTTAAGAACCTGTGTGTGTACGGAATAAGGAGGGAGAAGAGCAGGAAGTTGGCAGCGCCTTGGTCCTCGCTGGTGTGGAAAAACAGTTCCAGCACCGAGGGGTCCTTCACCAGAGTTGCGCACAGCCGGTTCAACAGGAGGACCAGCTCGGCCTCCACACAGCTGCCAGTCTCTAAAAAAGTGAACATGCTCAACCGAGTGGACAATTCTCATGAGACGACATCACAAAGCGTAGCATACCTGTACCAGCGCCGCCGCAGGAGGCCAGTAGCGTCATGAGTGGCCGCAGCAGCGGCTTATGGTGCAGCAGTGGCTGGTGGGCCTCGGTCAGGAGCATTTGGTACATCCTGAGCTGCTCCAGTTTCATGTCCTCAGTAAACTGTCGCCTCAAGCTCCACAGGAACAGGCGCTCCATTACACCCTCCAGAACCACAAACTCCAAAATGGGACCCATCGCTCCTCCTGAGGATTAGCATCACCAGCATGTTTATGGCAGTGTTGGGGGATTCAAGTCATATGACTTGACTCGAGCCAGACTCGTGTTGCCATTTTGTTTCACTTGTCTTTACTGCATGACTGATTTCTATTGTGCGTACAGCACTTTGTATGCAGAAATGGTTGTTTTAAAGTGCTTTATAAATAAAGTTGAGTTGAGAGTTGAGCATAGTGACGTGAAACTTATTTCAGTTGGACTTGTTTGAACCTGTAAGCACCTGCTAAAAATAGGTGAGAATGGTTGTTTGTGCTCTGCAATTGGCTGCCGACCAGTGCAGGGTGTCCCCCACCTCTCCCCCAAAGTCCTCAACAGTTACTACCCGAAAGACTGATTGTTTTGGCACTCACCTTGACCCGCTTCCTCCTCCATGAGCAGCAACAGCATGTGTTCCACATAGTTCTGAACGGCGCTGGCCTCGTCAACTGGGATGGACGCGAGGCGGGCGCTGCCGCTGCCGGCGTGACCCGAGAGAAAACTCAGCGCGCTGGTGCAGCTGCGGCCCGGCTCGTATTTCTCCAGGATCTTCACCACCTGGAGGCCAAGGAAATCCGGTGAACAGGGGAAGCCATCACATGACACTAGTGGCTATTTAGAACTCCAGGCTCACCTGTGCCCAGTGATTCTTAAACACGATCATGCACGTCTCCGGGTCCACTCCTCGCAGCGTCAGCGACTTCCTGCGGTCGCCGCCGGCCGCAGATAAGGCCATCATCCTGACTTGTGGCGGGACGGCTGCGGCATGTTTGGAGGACGGCGTGCGGATCTGGCCGTTGCTCTCAGCCCAGGATCAATTGCTGAACAGTGGCAATGTGTATGAGAGTACAAATCTGATCTCTGACAGTGTTGGCTTGAATTCAATGCACTTTGGGCTACTCCTTCTGGTGTGTGTGTGCCTTGGCCACTTGGGGGCAGTACAATATACTGTAGATATGGAGAAACATGAAGAAGATTTCACAACTGACTCAACTCTGACCAATTTTCGCAAAAGATAATATAATAATAATAATAATATAAGCCTGTTAGTATTGTTGAATTGTCAGTCTACTGTCAGTGCATCGTTTGTACCCAAATATTAGTAACTTAAAGCGCTGTAATGCCGCCACATAGATGCTATGAGTTACCCTGACTATATAGCATTTCTTGTCATCAGCATTAAGCATCATCATCAGCAAAATGAAATACACAGCTCTATTTTACATTTAATTTGACATTAAACATTAAACTGACACCATCTAGAAATTGTGTCATTTTTTTACTCATATATCGAAACACCACACTCGTATCTCAAGGCACCGCCGTACTTTATCGTTACAGAAAAGATTTAAAAAGCACTTACTCCACTTCTATGTTAAAGTGTCCTGAGCAGGACTAAGAGGTTGTCAGCAGCCACATGTAAACAGGAAAACGAGAACGGGACCCACCCAGAGTGTTCCGGGACATTCCGTAAATTCCCAACTCCAAGAAATCCTTATAAGCACCTCCAGCACCGCAACATGGATGTGCCAGTCGCTGTCTGACCGCTGCCTGGGAGAGAAACACCATCAAGTAGCAAGTGCTTACAAAGATCACGTCCACAACGTTCCAAGTAAATCACAATGCCCTACTGTTGAGTTATTTCAAAAACAGGCCAATGAGTTTATCATTTGGTCAGTGGTGGGTGATCACCTTGTCGCCCTCACAAAAATAAAAGCCCTAACGTGTTTGTGGAGGAAGGAGATTAATCTCGAGTGAGATGGTGATGTTTAATCCCAAATGACCTGCGTGTGTGTATGTGTGTGTGTGCTGTCCCCATTAATCTCAGACTGTCACATGCCATCACACAACCAGAGATTAAGCGCACAACACAAAAGGAGGGCTTCTTTTTTTTATTTTTACGTGCTGTTCATTTAAATGACTTGTTCTGACAATGACACAGTGCCATGTTGTACAACACACACACACACACATGTGCAGAAAGGTCAATTTGGAATGTTTTGGAGTTACGGTTGGCCAACATTTACAGTGTCTCGAAATGACTAACATAAAAATGCATTTTTTTCATATTTAAATGACATTTTCAACATTTTATTCATTTGGAATACTAACAAATAACACAATTTCCGATTATGCAAAAGCTGGTGCTATGTTGCTGTCTATTACACAGAACTCAGGGACTAATATTATATTTAAAACAAGTCAAACTAATAATTCAGTTGTTTTAATTTACCTTGGCAGCTGTGATTTAGGGGCCTGGCATGGTAGTCACTCCTGAGGGGCGTCCCAAATACTTCGTGAGCTGAGCTCCACTTCTGGGGCTTTAAGTGTCTGAGCTGTCAATCATTGCAAGTTCATACTTGACCACGCCCACTGGTTGCGCACGCCACGCCCCTGGGGAGGCAGACCCATTTACTTGATGTTTTTCATTTTCATAAAACGCTTGCCTTAAGACTATGGGACCCAATTTCATATTTGCAATAATAAAAAAATTGATATTTTTTTAGGGGATAATTAAAACTATAGTACCTTCTTTTAGCGTTTATTACACACCTATTTTAAATTTGTTTTAACTGAAGTCGATTTTAGCCGTGCCGTTGTTTTGAGCCCCAGGTTGGCCGAGCTTCCTTTTATGGATGTGGACCCCTGCAGGGGATCTTCATTAAATGCTTAACAACCAGCAAGGCAGCATCCCATCTAGTATTCAGTTACTCTGTCATATGGGAGCAGTACAGAGAAGTCCTGGCCACTGTACAGTACTTGGAGAGCTCATCATTTTCAGAGGTTGTGCACTAATCACAGTCTTTCATTTCCAAAATTTGGCTATCATCTAATATTAACAACGGTTTGCATTGAAGAGAGGACAAAAATTTGCTTTAAACTCCGCTAGCTTAATGCAAACTAATCATGGGAAATGCCGCAGACAGGCTAAAGAACAGATTCAGTACTATAACAGTACTCACAGGCTGTTCTTTATCCTCTGCAAAGACTAATTACTACTGCAGCCTACTGAGCAATTTAGAATTCACTGCAAATGTCCAACTTTCATGTAAAATTATGCCACGTTTCTTATTAAAAACATTTCATTCCACAGGTGGTTTCTGGACTCAAATCAGGTTTAAAAAAAGGCAGTACTTTAAAGTACAGTAACCAAATATTTGTACTGTAAACCGGCTATCAATTCAGGGACTCTCCACAGCGGTAGAAGTATTTGTACTTGGATACTTATTAAGGCATCAGCAACATAAAATGACCACAAGGGGACAGCAAACAACACCTGATTACGCCTCCTATTGGCTTACGCGACGTCACGTGACCAAAACCCCAACCTTTACGACAGCTGTTTGACTTTACGACGCGTCACCTGTCAGCCAGCCAATAACGGGCCTCAGAGTTCCCAACTTGTTAGTTCTTAGTTGGTTTTCGCTGGCATCAAAACATTATTTGGGTGGCTCGTAACATAATGTCGATGCGGCGGAGGTTGTAATAAAGTCGTGCTTACGAGGGGAAGTGCTCTCTTTTTTCTTCTTTTTTTTTTTGCCATCTCGCTGGAACACAAAGTGTGGAAAATGCGCATCATGCTCCTCATCGCGCTGCAAATTCTCAGCGCCGCGCTGGTGGCGGCTTTGCCTCCACGGTGTGACTCGGAGGTTCGAGGTAATGTCTGCTTGTGTTTGTGGGTTTTGTTTTGTTTTTGTTTGCCATTCCACTAATTCCATTACGCGTGCATGCTGCGTCAAAACGCACCGTGGTTGCGCTTCTTGGCTTCCTCCTCGAAACTTTCTGTCTGCTTTTACAGCTTTTGCACAATCAAAAAGTTACCCCAGATCTAATAATTAGTCAACATTGGACCGAAGTTGTATTTCCTATGTATGCAGTGCTTTGGACCTCATGTTATGCTATTGTCATAAATCCATTTTGTTGACATTATCGTGATTGTGGCCGCATAACGTTCTATTAAACCAGCTGTGGATCCAGTGGAAGGTTACGTGTTCAATTTGCACATTATTTTGTAATGTTAGGAGAGAGAAAGTGGTCTTTTGTACAAGAATCGAGTAGTATTTCGATGTGAAAGTTAAACATTTTTCAGTTGAAGTTCAAGTAGGCTATGAAAACTAAAAACACTCAAGGCTACCAGAATAAAAGCACATTTTTTAACGACATAATTTAACATATAGATAAAAAAAAATGAATATTATAAGAAAAGTCAGGAATTTTCAGAACTTTTTGATCCATTATTACATGAACAAAAGTCATAAATTCTACATGAACTTCAACAAGAATACTGTCATTTTAACCAAAACGTCATAACAAAGTAATTTTACAAAAGCAGACTTTGGAAAATGTAACCAACATGAAAACACAACTTGATGCTTCATGTCTTCATTTGACAAGAAAATGTGTTCTAACTTTGCCTGCGTGTCTTCCAGGTCACTGCAAGCCAATCTTGGAAGAAAAACGTGAGTGTTAAACTCTTCCGAGGGGGAGCTTTCAAGACCTACAGTAGTCTCTAACAATAAGTCACACTGATGGAATGTGACTTCAAAAGCCATCCGGCCTGTGTCACATGTGTTGCATTTGTAGATGATCCACAGCTGCATGAAATGTTCACATTCTCATTTCCAGCAAACATCATATGAACAATCTCACTGCCAAACAATAATGTTCCCCCAAAATTTTTTATTGGAAAAACCCCATCTCAAATTCACTAAAACACTACTTACTGACTAAAATGGGAGAAAAAAGATTTTTTTTTTGTGAAAACAGGGACTAGTATACCTCAAACTATAAAAAATAAAAATGAGATTGAGAAAGGGCTTTTAAGGGCAAGTAATTTGCCAGTTTTTATCGGCTAATCTTTTTTTTTTTTTCTGGAGAGCTCAGTATTGCTCATCCGGTAATTT
This sequence comes from Vanacampus margaritifer, assembly GCF_051991255.1. Lineage (NCBI taxonomy): Eukaryota > Metazoa > Chordata > Actinopteri > Syngnathiformes > Syngnathidae > Vanacampus > Vanacampus margaritifer. Next base: position 13,698,190 of record NC_135446.1, read on the forward strand.
TACCGATTTGACATGTCATCATCATTGCTCTCTTTTTATTTTTATTAATTTTTTTTTATTTTAAATTTTGTATGTGGGCTAATCTTTGATCTCAAATCCAAAGCGAGGCAACACCGCCACCTACAGGGATCTGTTAGTCATTGCAATGTTTACAAAGCTGAGTTTCACTTAATAATCACCTTGTTGAAAGTCTATCCCCGCCCTTTTCATTTTGCGCTTCAGCCAAATGCGAGGAGATGCAGCTGTCGTACTGCGACGACATGGCCTACACGCACACGCTGTTCCCCAACATCCTGGGCCACGCTAGCCGCCAGGAGGCTGAGAGCGGCGTCGAGTACCTCCTCATGAGCGTGCTGGAAACGCTGCTGGGCGGCGAGTGCCACCAGGAAGTGCGCATGCTGGGCTGCGCTGTGCTGGCGCCGCGCTGTGAGAACGACAAGGTGCTGAAGCCATGCCGGCGGGCCTGCGAGGCCGCGCGCAAGCGCTGCGTCCATGCCTTCGAGGGGATCCAGATGGCCTGGCCCTATTTCCTGGACTGCGACCGCTTCTTTGTGGCTGACGAGGAAGGATGCTACGACCCGCTCCACGACCTACAAGGTGAGTGCCACATTCGCGGCTGCTATTTTATTTTATTTTATTTTATTTTATTTTATTTTATTTTATTTTATTTTATTTTATTTTAATTTAATTTTTTTACACATGAAAAGTACCTGCAGGAACAGGAACGGAAAACTGTCAGGGACTGTCAGGCTAAAGAAGTTAACGCCAATGAATGACAATGGGGAAAAAAAGACATTTGCCATGCCAGAAAAGGAAGGGACAGCCTGCAGGAACAAGAACTCAGACTAAAGAAATGACAGTCCTATAGTGATTTTTACATTGGACAGGAACGGAACTAAAGGTGGGACTAAAAAAAAATTGCACCAAAAACTGAAAGGAATCTGCTGTTTAACAGGGACGAAGGACAGTTCTCATGCAGTAACAGGACCAGAAAGTCAGCAGGAAACAAGAGATCAGTCCCAACACATTATGTCCCCCACCCTCCACAAAAAAAGCACAATAAACAAAACTGTGAAAAATGACACCTGCAGGAACAGAAACTCATATCAAGGACATTACAGTACTGTAAAAACAGCACTACAAAGGTAAGGACGCTGAACAGCGTTAATTTATAGTTGAAAATTACAACTTTTAGCAGGAACAGAAACTTAGATTGAAGATATTACTGTCAAAATAGCAAGGATTAGGTTACTGAATCATCTTATTTAAATAGGGATAACTCTCCTGTAGAAGCAGGAAGAGGAAGTCAGAGAGCCTGCAGGAACATGAGTGCAGACTTCATAAATTGCTCCAAAAACATCACAGCAGCATTATGACACTCAACTGTTGAGTGAGATTGCTAACTCCGCTGCAGGAACCGGAACAGAAAATCAGAAAAATAAACTTTTTTTCTTCTTCCAAAAGCAGCACTGTAAAGATTATGAAGCTGAATAGAGATCTTGCATGAACGCGGATGTAGATTAAGGATTTTTTTTTTTTAAACATCGGCAAAGGGATGACATAACTGGTCTAGTTAGTTAAAGAATGGCAATTTTGATGCAGGAACAGGAACCAATATCTCATACAACAGGAACATAGACTAAGGAAACTTAAAAAAAAAAAAACACACCGCTAAAAGAATTGTGACACTGATCAGGTTAGCTTTGGTCTTTGTTAGCTGAAAAAAAGACAACTTCCAGGCAGGAACAGTAACAGAGATCCCACAGGAACAGGAACGAAGACTAATTCCTAATTTCCTTAAAAAGAAACGGCACAAAAAGGATGATACTACTGACTGCTCTTTGTTAGTGAATAATCACAACTATCCTGCAGCAACAGGAACAGAGAGTTGTACGGAACAGGAACATAGGCAAACAAACACGCGAGGCAATTTCCTGTTTATTTGCAGTACATTTACAAGAGAATCACTGCTCTGTATTATATATGAAATACGAAACAATATTATCATCTGTCTTGCTTGCCAATATGTCCTTTTGTATTTCATGTCGTCATTAAATTGACAAACAAATCTTATCTTTACTGAAGACTTGTTCCGGTTTCACATTTGAATTTGACTGAACAAATCAGAAAACAATTGATTAAAAAAAAAAGTCTGTGAAACTCAGGGAAAGGGATGCTTCGAGTTAAAAAGTTTTGGTTGAGTTTTGCTGCGGAATGTTCCCATCTGGCATGCACACTTACTCGTCGGGGTCCAAGAAAGTTCGAGTGGAATGCCAGATTTCCCCAGCCTCCCTTTTGGACGCGCTGCCTTTTCTTCCGTCTGTTTTCATTGGACACTTGTTTTTATTTCATTCTGATCTTGATTTTTGCGGTCACGACTTTAGTATCGAGAAACATTCCAAGCCCATGGACAAGTTTTTTTCCCCCCACTCATTACACTGTACAGTATTATGAGAATTAATGTTGTTTTTTTTTAAAGTTGTGAGAATGAAGTTTTTGTTAGAAAAATGTACTACAATAAATTTAAATCAAAGAAAAAATTTGAACTGTTTTGAGAATAAAGTTATTTAAGTCATAGGAAATTAGGCTGATTCAAATTTCCTATACAATTGAACAGCCATAACTTATGTTTGCTATCACTGCTCTGTATTGAATATAAATGAACGGATTCAAAAACATTCGGTTGGCCGGGTGCCAGTTGTTAAAAGTCGACTCATTCCTTTGGCAGCAGCGCAATCGGACGGCGATGACGACTACATGTTCTTAGACGCGCCCCCGGTGGAACCAGCGCTGAAAATCAAATACACGTATCACTCCAACGCTCAGCTGAACAGCATCTTGAAGAGGACGGAGCAGGAATGCGCCGACATCGCCAGAACCTACAGCATCGGCCGCAGCACCGACGGCAAGGAGCTGCTGGTCATCGAGTTCTCCGACAGCCCCGGACAACACGAGTTGCGTAAGTCCGCTTCTGTCAAAACCATCCATTCAGAATCCATCCACTGGTCCTGAGCAAGTATTTTTTGCGCAGTGGAGCCGGAGATGAAGTTTGTGGCCAACATGCACGGGGACGAGGTGGTCGGTCGCCAGATGCTGGTCTACCTGGCGCAGTCCCTGTGCTCCGAGTACCGCTTGGGCAACGAGCGCGTGCGCACCCTGATCAACACCACGCGCATCCACATCCTGCCCTCCATGAACCCCGACGGCTTCGAGGCGGCGCTGTCCGGCCACAACGACAGGAACAGCGGCGCCGACGACGAGGATGAAGTGGTCAGTGCTGATCAGGGAATATTTTTCTTTAAAAAATCTAATAAAAAAATATATATATATTAATTTAAAAAAATCTTAATAGTATGCAAATTCTAATTTTTTAAAATTAAAACAAGACATTTTTTAAGGAAAATTTTATAATGGGAATACAATTCAATTCCTTATAATTTTAAGTTAAATATATGACAAAATGTTCAATGTTACAGGAAAATAAGTACCTGAAAATAAGCACTGAAGTGGTATGGCAATACCACTTGGAGAATCTCGTCGTATCGTTAGAATTAAAATGTAAATTAATTTCAAAATCTGTCATAATACTAGGGGTGTGCCAAAAAAATAGATTCTCATAAGAATCGTGATTCTCATTCAGTACGATTCAGAATCGATTTTATTTAAATTATTTTATACTGTCTTCCCTTTGTTTGTGTGTGCCTTTTAGTGGGAGCGCTGTTCATGTTGTACCCGATTTGACCACTTAGGGGCAGTGTGGTTCCACGTGGTCTCATACACTGTTAAGTTGTAGCCACATTAGAGAGTAGAAGGAAAAAGTCACGATCAAGTTATTCCAATAAAAGTTGGGGATTTTTTGCAGCGTGGAGCCATTCTTTTGAGTAATAAAAGTGCCTCATAAAAGTGCCTCAAGTAGAGCGCTAATTAGCATTATTGAGTCAGACTGGAGTAAATCATTACGGTTCCTTGAACATCTATAAATTGAAGCAAAAATCATTGACAATCAAATCATTTTGAATCAAAAAGCGTTCTTAATCAAAAATCGATTCTGAATCGAATCGCACACCCAAAAATCAGAATTGAATCAAATCGTGAGACATTCAAAGATTCCCACCCCTACATAATACAAGACATATATTATATTACAATATATATATTACAATATTAGAATCCTACTTTTACCTGAGACAGATTCTAGTCTGTTTTTAAAATTAAAAACGTCACATTCGGATTAAAAAGACACAGTGTTATAAGAAAAATGTTGAACTATTATGAGAATAACAAATGGAAAAAAGTCATAAAGTTGCAAAGAAAGTTACAAAATGTTTAATATTATGAAAATAGTGTTCTTTTTTCCAAGTAAAAAGCATAAAAAGGCATAGTATTATGTGAATAACTTGAAGCTTTTAAATTAAAAAAATGTAAAAATTCACCTTGTCATGTGCTAGAAGTTGACAGTCATCATTACCAGAAAAAAAACTGTCATAAGACTTTTTTTTAATGGAAAGTGCGACAGGGGTTCCCTCTGGTGGTGACAAAAATAATCACTTCATTGCCTTACAGATCAGTTGCATTTAATGTGGAAGAAATGTTTGTTTGTAAGCATTTATTTTAGTACAATATTGACTTAACTTTTATGTAAAAAAATTTAATTTGATAGTAATTATTTTTTGAGTGCAAAAAATTTAAATGACTAAATACTTTTTCAGAATAAAACCTGTAACTATTCTACGTTTTGTGTGAATTTTCTAGGGTCGTGGCTATAGTTCCCCCAACGTGGGCAGGAACAACGCCCAGAACATCAACCTGAATAGAAACTTCCCCGATCTGACTTCCATCGTTTACAGCCGCCGCCGCCAAAAAGGCTACCGCACCGACCACATCCCAATCCCTGACCATTACTGGTTTGGCAAGGTACGGCATGACGTTTGGTTTGATCAATCCGGCACAAATAGACACAACCTGTTCTTTTTGCTACTTGGCAAAGGTGGCACCCGAGACGTATGCCGTGATGAAATGGATCCGCTCCATCCCTTTTGTGCTGTCCGCTAACTTCCACGGCGGCGATCTGGTGGTGTCCTACCCGTACGATCGCTCCAAGCACCCGCTGGATCTTAATCTGTTCTCCCCAACGCCGGATGACAAGGTCAGCAACTTTAGAGTTCTTTTTTTTAATGCATTGTTCTGTTATTTGATCATTTTTTTATATCATTATTTTTAGAATATGCTACCTGGTGCCCATATGTAGTCCGTTCTGTTTTGAGATGAATGCAAATGAATATTTTTCAGGTATTTAAGTTTCTGTCCAGAAGCTACGTGAGCACACATGAAAGCATGTACAACGGGAACACTCGCTGCGGCTCGGCTTACTCTCACAGTCACAGAGGAACTGTGAATGGAGCGCAGTGGGCCAGCAACACAGGAGGTGAGACAGTTCCGGACGTGGCCGCTGGAGGGAGACAAATGACCAAAGTTATGCCGCTACGCCTCTCTGGGTTAACGACGCTGTTTCTTTTTCCTTTTTTGTTTGTATTTGTTTGGTGGCCAGGAATGCAAGACTTTAACTACCTCCACACCAACTGCTTTGAGGTGACAGTAGAGTTGGGATGTGAGAAATTCCCACCTGAGGAGGATTTGTTTATCAGCTGGCATGAAAACCAGGAGGCGTTGATGTCGTTTATAGAAGCAGTAAGCATTCTTGGCCTTTCTGCTGTTCTTCTTAAGATGCCTTTAAAAAAAATAAAAAAATCTCCTCAGGTCCACCGTGGTATCAAAGGTATTGTAAGAGATGCAGAGGGAAACGGAATCAAAGGTGCAAGGGTTTCGGTGCGAGGAATACGCCATGACATTACTACAGGTAAATACAATATGTGTTTGCCGGCTGCTCTTAGCATCCGTGTTTCAAATCATGCATTTCTAAATATTTCACTGCTTCATGTCCTTGCCAAATTTAAAATAGCAACTATTTCTATTATTTTAAATTTTTTTTATTGTACATTTAGAACGGATATTTGTGATTAATCGTGAGTTAACTATTGAAGTCATGCGATTAATTACAATTAAAAAAATTAGTCGTCTGACGCCCCTAATTTTTAATAATCTTTCCTTTTCTTTTTTTTATTAGGGGCATCAGGCAATTATTATTATTTTTAATTGTAATTTATCACATGACTTCACTAGTTAACTCAAGATTAATCACAAATTTTATATCTGTTCTAAATGTACAATACATTTTTTTCTAGGTTTTCATACTCTTGTTAACAAAAGTGGAAAAAAATGTGAAACTAATAGAAATAGTTCAAATGAATTTTTGACGTCTATAGCCGTCAATGGCAGTGAATGAGTTAATACAGATTATGTAACTATAACATTTGTTTTTATTTTGCTTTATTACTCAGCATTGTAAATGGGAATCTGTTCTCGATTGCTTAAAATGGATAAATAAAGGTTAATACAAAAAAAATGGCTGACTTGAACTATATAAACAAACACTACAGTTTTGTTGTTAGTGTTTTTTTCAGCAAGTCTATAAATCAACACCCCTTTTTCTCCTGAAACAGCTGAAAACGGAGAATACTGGCGCCTCCTCAGCCCGGGCATTCACATCGTGTCGGCCACTGCGCCCGGTTACTCACGAGCGGCCAAGAAAATCCACCTACCTCCCATGATGCACTCCGCCGGACGGGTGGACTTTGTCCTGGAGAAGGCGCCGCTGGAGCCCGACCAGTTGGAGGAGGAGGCGGCGGCAGACGCCGCCTACGAACGCTTCGATCCCAACAACCAGTACGAACGCTACACCCAAATTGCGGACGTGAGCCAAGGCCGTACGGAGAGAGTGGAGAAGCCCTGGTGGTGGAATTACTTCGTCCTGCCGGGAGCGCCGTCTCCCACCTGGCTGCTCTTGAGCCACTAGCTCACGTTTTTCATGCTTAACGCTTTGCTCTCCTGTATTATCTAATTACATTTGTGCACCTTATTTCACACTTGTACAGTGAACCCTCATTTATCACTGTTTCCAAATCCACACGCCTCTGGGATAGTTAGACCATAAATACGAGTCCACATTTGTGTCCATGTATTTGATTTGATAATTCACATAAATCATTTCAGTGCCATGTTTTTCAAAGAGAGGATTCCTTTCATTGACTGCAACATAATGACATCATTTGTGTTCAGTGTTGAGTGCCGTGGAAGCAACACCGCGTTGTTTTCCATCCAGGACACAACATGATTTATGGCTTGTGGTTACTTACACTGTCCCGTCAAATGAAAGTCATGACTAACGCACGAGAAGACGCCAAACCCCGAGCCCAACATGAATAATGCTGATAAACGACAAGCTTTCAAGCATTCACATCCTTAATGCCGTATCGCTTCCGACAACAGCGTGCGTAAGCGTCCCACATCGCGGTGGTCAGTGTGGTGTAGTGTTTCACATTGTTCTGGCCTTTGCTCATAATATCTTCCATTTTCCAGAAGAAAAGTATGCAGGATAGTTTCCAGAAAAAGTTATATTTTTGAGAAAACAAGTCATGTGATCTTGACTTTTTGACTCACCACTTTTGTGTATTCTATTATTACTGTCTGTCAAAGAGGTCTTACCATGACATTTTGAAGAAAGAAAAAACATTTAAATGGGCATTTTATTAAATGTAATATTGTAATGATTAAAAATAAAAGTCCATCCATCCATGCGTTCTTTGTATGGTTCATTCTGCTGGGGGAAAAAACAGCTGTAAACAATTGTCACAATTGGAGGCTTTTCTACTAGTGAGGAATATTATAGAAATTACAGAACAACATTACACAACTATTCGTCAAAATCAGTCAAATGTTTTAGAGCTTACTCAGAAACCCTGCGTCAGATCTACATCCACATCTAGTTATGATATAGAGAGAAATTAAATATTTACAGTACTATTCATATAGCACCATTTATCATCACAGGTTACATAAATTGTTAGTTGAAAACGCTCATGGAAACATTTTGACATATCTCAAACACAGGCCTACATTCCATTCCATGACACATTCAATATGGCGGACGCGCTTACGTCTCCGTGTAGGTGGGCGCTACTTGATATCTCACTGGGGCATACCAAAAGGATTGAGGAAAGTGGAAACGGGTTAGAAGAGAACCTTGTCTGGTAATTCCCTCCGTTTGTGCGCTTTATGGAAAGAAAGAGTGAATAAAAAAAAAAAAAACTCATATTATATATAAACTCTTGAGAATGTATGCTACATCACGTCACGATGTTGTTTTCTTGTCGACATCACCCCTTCTTAGCCGTGGAAATGGTTTCCATGCTAATGGTTTGCTGTGGCTAAAGATTCGGTGAGTAGGTTAGCTTGTGATTCAGGAATGTTTAATGTCATTTAAACAAAGTCCCATATTCTTTTCCTGAGTTAAGTTTCTCCAAAGACCTTCTGCCAAAAAGTATAAACCATATAAGGCTATCGCTAATGCACAAGAGCAACAGCAACTACATACTATATAAATTACGTTAGCTTGTGCCAATGAGCGATAATGTTGGCGATGAGAGGCGTTCATCTTTAGAACAATACTATTTTGTGCTTATTTTTTTGTTGGTAAAAGAGCACTGCATCATACTCAGGTCTTTCTAATGCTGATTTGCCCCTCATAAAGATACCAATACAGAGCAAATAGTTCAAGTTGTGCTGACAGTACTAATTTTAAATAGTTACCCAGTTAATAAAAACAATCACTGTTGCCAAATTTGCCAACAATAATAACGCCACGGAGGAGGCGGGACTTCCGACTTCCTGGTTTTTACACATCAGCTTTGTTTCCGTTTCCTGTTTGCTACGTGTGGGCCTGTCCCACTTCTTGCTTTGTGCCCCTCGGTTGCACGTTCGGAAACTCATTTCGCCCGCTTGTATCCGGGATCTTGTTCTATTCGGTCACAATCAATAAAACAACAATAATAAAAGTGAGTTAATTCCCACTGAAATTTAGATGAAAAATTGTTTTAGCTTTGTTAAAGAGAGAAAGGAGCCAGTCGTGCACATGCCTATTTATTTAGCAAGCTAGAGGGGGTGTGGTGCGACTCTAGTAAAACATGCTTGATGGTAAGTAACAGAATGTGAATTTCTGAAGTCATTCACTACCTTGGACATTTTTTTTCATCAGCTGGAATCCAACTGTTGTAATATTTCTCGTTTGTGTAAATGTCAAAAACATTTGGACAATTAGATGATTTCACTGTGTTTTTTATTGACTGAAATGAAGACCAAATGGAAGGTTTTTGGAAGGAAACCAGAGAGCCCTCAGATGTCCGCCATTCAGCCATTTAGCTGCGGCTAATGTTTAAGTGAAAGAGACACAACTTGTGACCCCGGTCTGATCTTCTCATAGCACCCGCAGCCACTGGGAGCCTTGTCTGCGCCCATCTCATCTAGCGCCGGTGTTTTGCGGACAATAACACTGAAAACCACACCGCAAACAAGGCGAATTGGTCACATGGTTCCTCTCTAATACTTCTTTGTGTTTTTCCAGAAGGAAGTGACAACATGGGGTGTCCCGTGACTGGTGTCTTCTGAGCTCAAGGGAAGATTTTGAAGGTAAATGTCAACATTTCAGTCTAGAGATGCAACTAATCCATTATCAAAATGATAATGAATCAATTAGATGACTTTTTAATTTTTTTTATTTGAAATTAGCAAAGTCTTATTCTCCGATATCTGTAGTCCTCAATTAAAGCAGCTTATACTTTGGATTACAATTATCAACTTTTTTTGGTCTTCTTGGTAGTCTGACATGGTACAGACTGAACCAGTAATTGTATCCTAATTATTTTGTTAGTTAATTTGAAATAATGCCTTGTTTTTGAATAAAACAATGACATTAATACATGTTTTTGTAAATAATCCAGTTCATCCATTAATAAAAAAAAAACCCGACACTCAACAGATTAATCGATTATTAAAGTAATTGTTATTTGCAACCTTATTTCAGTCAGTGCGACCTTCTTTTAGCACGATATTGAATGATGCCAAGTGAAACACACTTTAGTCACCTAGTAAAAACATATTACGGTATATATATATATATTTTTTAATTTATTTAAAAAAAATTTTTTTAAATTTATTTATATTTGCATTATGACGTGCTAAGGAAAAACCCTTGAAGGATTTTTGAATAGATAAAGAAAATACCTGAATGGGATGTCGCAAACAGAGACTGTAATGATGTAATGAGAAAAAAAAGGTAATATGAAAAATGTAATAATGTGAGAAAAAAAATCCTGAATGTTATCATTATTTTTTTGGGGGGAGGGGGGCTAAGGAAACACTGCGAAAAAAAGAAGAAGATTTTTTATAGAGAAAACAATTTTCATATTTACAGTATGACTATAAAATGTAAAGGCGTGTTTTACTAGAAAAAAAATACTGTAGAAAAAAAAAACTTGTCGTTAAGAGTCTGAGCTAGATCGTACAAAAGAACATGGCAGCTAGCTGCTTGGAGCGCCTGCGAGTCGGCGGCAGCTGGCCGAAATGTGGCAGCGAGTGTCGGGCCGAATCAGCGCACGCTTCTCAGGGTTCCTTCGGCCAAGACCCGGGGCCTCTCGTTTTTTTCCTGCCCTCTTGTCTCAAAAGCAACCGCACTTATGGGCGTGACAACTTTGAGCACGAGCTAACTGCCTCAAAAAAAAAAGAAAAAAGAAGAAGCAACAACCAAAAAACAAACCCAACAATAGCATAGCCTTGAGGAAGAAGGTTGTGCTGCAATGATCTGAACAGATGACACTCGCACCACTTTTTTCATTCTCAGTTCATTTTTGCTGCCATTTTTGCATCTTATTTAGATTATAATATGTCGCCTGTCCAATTTCACAAGTGTTACTTATGCTACTCAGCCATAAAAATGAGACAAAACGAGTAAATTAGTTTTTTGTTATGAAACTTGAATGAGGAAAACAAGTTCATGTTTATTGCATCATTTATACACAAAAGCAAATCAAAAGGGCTTTACAAAAGCAAAGAAATAAGGATTTAAAAAAATGTTTTTAAATAAATGGATGGAATTGAAAACATGTTTTTATATGATTCATTGAGAAATTAATTGACGGAAAAATCGATTATACCAGTCAACAAATTTGACATGTTTTTTTAATCAGTGATGCAAGTAAACTTTTCTAGATTTTGTTTGTGCTGATTCTGAATCTGCCCTTCATTTTTATAATAATAATAATATAGTAATATAGTAATATTCATAAATTAAGGGTTATGTTCAGCAACAAGTGGAATCTTTTTTTCTGAAACGTAATAGCTCGAAGGTAAAATCCGTATCGCGCAAACTTTTATCAGTCAAACTTAAAAGCGAAAAAAAATGAAAATATCCCGAAAACCTAATGAATAATTTTGAAATCATTGCCAAAAATACATATGAAGCCATCTCTGATTGAATTTCACTTTTGACCAACGGCTTGTTGCAGCCCACTAATGGAACACTACAAGACAAGATAACATTACAAGACAATAATTCTGAGCTCATCGTAGCTGGCGGTGGTTTCTGCCATGGGCAGCGTGTGGCCTCTGACAAGAACGAGACCGAGACTAAAACACCTTTGCGCTTGCTAATATAGGCTATTAGGTAATGGCTTCCTCGTCTTGTCATCATCCATCATAATTACACCGCCGTTTCTTCACCTTGCATCCATTTGTGGTGTTGAGATCAAACAGTGGAGTTAGCGGAGCGGAGCTAATCTGTAGCATGTGTCGCGTTAGCGGTAGCAGCTTCTGCCTGCCGGCTATAAGGCAAAAGCAAGCTTTGACAAACTTTTTATGCTCAAGACCCAAACTTGGTACAGTCGGAATAATATAGCATGTTTGTTGCTGTGACATCAACATCTACCCTCTCTCTATATATTTATATTAGAGTTTATAATATTAGCATTCTTGTAGTGCTATCGCCCCCCCCCCCCCCCACCACAAAAAAAAAGTGTCATGCAATCACTTTGAGTTGGGCAAACTCAGACATTGTGCCTCCCGGTCACATGTTCGTCAGTCGATAAGCTTCCATTAAGAGCGGCTAGGCTGTCAAAGCAACCTGCGACCTCTTTCTCCTCTCGCCCCCTTGGAGCCCAACTGGCCTGTGATGTCCGTATCAAAATGAATTCCAGCCTCTTTTACAATTCCCACTGTCCATTAGTGTCAAGTATCAGTTTCCTCCCATGTGCTATCGATTCCCGTATGTATGCTGGTCTTAAAAACACCTCACAAGCGCTTCTGAAGTCTCTTTAAAGAGCCAGCGGCAGTCAATTTTGTCGTAGTAGGAGTAGCATCCATTGTTAAATTGAATCCGTTCATTGTTTATTTTTGGGGAAAATTTCGTAATTTAAGTTAAAACGTCATAATATTATGGCGTCTGTCACATTTTTAGTTCCTTGGGAGGCCCTTCGGGATGAGCATGTTTAACCTTTGGCCTCAGTCATGTCGCCGCCACGTGTGCCTTTCATCTGATACACCCGGGTTGTAATCCCTCAGCCCCCATTCAATTTACAGAGACCCTCTGTCACTGCAGACCGCAACGTCCACCACAGCGACGGATCAATAAGTCCCCTGAAAGCCTGCGAAGAAGGCGGCCGTCCCCCCCAGGTCGCGATCCGGTTTCGTCTCCTAATGAATGGGCTCTTGTTTAGGATGTCAAGCGCCGTGTCACTTAGTCCCTTTGAATGAGCTGCCCTTCGTGCGTATGCAAATGAGCTCCTTCTCTAGACTCTTCAAAAAAAAGAAAAAAAAGAAAAAGAGGACACGGTTGTACTAAGCACTATTAAATAGGAACACACTGAAAACAAAATGGTGTAAATGACAAGAAAAAAGTTGCACATTTCGGAATAGTGTTGGGCTATCAAATATTTTTGGAATTGATTACTCCATCGATTATTCCTTTGGTGAATCGAATAATCAAATACAATTTTAGCTCACTTTTTTTCCCTATTGCTGTTTATTGCCAATTATTGTTATTTATTTGGTATTGTTTAATGATTAAATAACAACAAAATAACAATTAAACAATACTACACAAGAGGGATTACTATTTTAGTCATCAACCTTTTTGAAACGGATTCAATTGCTGGTTCAGTCATTGTTTCCCAAAGGAAAATTTAGCAGATATTTGCAAATGTCTTATTTTAATTAAGCTCAAACAATTACCAGTTTGCTTTCATGAAGGACTACAGATGTCAAAAAATAATTACTGTTGAGCAGCTGAGATCTCAAGATTTGGACAAATTTAAACAATAGCGCTAAATAATTACTTGATTATTAAAATAGTTGTAGATTAACCAATTAATTTTGACACCTCTGATTTGGAATGTTGTGAGAGAAAAAAAAAAGAGAAATAAGATTGTAATGCAAGACGAATGAAGAGAATGAAGTCATAACACAATGAGAAGAAAGTTACGTGACTAAACTTTCCAACATCTCATTGACAGAAAGTCTTGTCAGCATTTCACAATTATCACTTGCATGTTATGCTGAATTGAAACCGCGTGACCCTCAAAATGCGTCAAAATGTCCGACAGCATGAGCGTCAGAAAGTCTGGCGAGCAACTGAAACCCCCTCTGGCGTCAATCTCGGCGTATCTCCAAGCCAAGCGCAATCACCTTTAGCGATGAAATGCACTAACAATGTGACAAAATCACTTCTGTCACTCGGGCCGATTTGTTCCGATTTTTGAAAGAAACTTCCAGGGTGAAACCTTTATTTTGAATTGCAACCAGGCAATTTTGAAATAACAATGGAACTTTAAAAAGCGGAAATGCAGAAGTGCCTTGAGATATGATATTTATTTCTTTTAAAGGACATAATTTTATGATGACCTGTGTGTGGTATTTTCTTTTCTTATATGACTGATCGAAATAAATTGTATTCTTTCATTCAAATAGAATGTAAAGATGAAACAGTTTTTGCATTCGATTTTAATGTGCTGCTCCTTCTGGTGTGCCCACCTTGACCACCGGGGGGCAGTACTGTATAATACAGGCCAGAGCCGTATATAGAGAGAGTTTGGCCAACTCTGTTTCACCATGGTAACAAGATGGCGTCCATTTGTCATGTGACCAGCAGTTGACCAATCACAGCGTGACCAATCACCAACTGCTGGTCACATGACATATGGACGCCATCTTTTAATCCTGCCCAAAGCCGAGTTGGCTAAACTCTCTCAATATATGGCTCTGATACAGGCATGCAGACACAAATGAAGAAGGATAGACTACTTCTTTGATTACTACTCAGTAAATAAGACTACTGTGAGTATTGTTATATGACCTCTCTACTTATCTTCAAATATCCATTGCTTAAAAAGTTGTAAAACGGCTATTGTGACTATTGATGCTAATGGTTGGTATGCTAATTTCCCACTATATGTTAGCATTCAGCTAGCAGAGGTTGTCCAGTGTAGCTTCGTTGATTTAAAAAAAATACGTTTGTTTTGTTTAGTTTTGATTAAACTTGAGCTGGAAGTGGATTTTACGCATTGAAGCTTTTGTTGTTGTTGAATTGTTCACTCTTAGCTGTTGTTAAATCGGATTCATTCAGTTCATTGTCGCCATCAGCGCTCATCAGTCAAAGCAAAAATAAATAAATCAGCCAAATGGCTGCTCATATCTTGAAGAACTCTTATATCGGATGACTCCTATCTCAAGGTGGCACTGTAAAATGTGACTGCAGCAGCATTACAGTAAAATGTGAACACATCCCCCTCCAAAAAAACACCCACAAAATGCATGCAATGCATTCAAAAGTAGAAAATCGTTTACAAATGACTAATTGGTTAAGAAATTATTGTTTATTTTCTACAAATGCGTCTTTGTTCATCTTTCTATCTATACCAGTGATGTATAGTGACAAATAGAACAATTCAATGCTCTTCCACTAGATGGCAGAACATACAGTTTCCCTTCAAGTCCATCAGTTGCCATTCATGCAACAGAATAATAGCAGTCTTCAACTGAGCGTTTCACACTTTTCACAACAACAAAATGGCTTCTTGAGACTTTTGGTGGCTCTATGTTACATGCCTGAAATTTCGTGTCCCAAAGTCAGTTTGCCTGTTGACCTTTTGTGTTCTATGAAACGTCCTCTGCTTACATGCATTGACAAAAACTCAATTGTTGAGCAATTTTGCACGGTCCAAGTAGAAACAGCTGCCTGTGTCTTTCGGGGCATGTCTGTACTCATCTGTCTGCATCGAAAAGTCCAAAACATTTGGCCGTGTTGGACAAGTAGATGTTGTTGGGATAGAAGACGGGGAAGGCCATTGGAAGCAGACATCCGCCCAGTAGACGCTCGCTCTCTTTGTAAATGGCGTGCACGGGCGCGCCCGCCTGCCCGTCGTCGTCCGCCAATAGCTGCCTCTTGAGCTTGTTGCGCCGGTTCTGGAACCAGATCTTTACCTGGGTCTCGGTCAGCTGCAACGCGCTGGCCAGGCCCGCTCGCTCGGAGCTGCTCAGGTAGCGCTTCATGTCGAACGTGGCCTCCAGTTGGAAGATCTGTCTCTTGGAGAAGATGGTGCGCGTCTTCTTCTTGCTGGCGACGGGGCTGCTGCTGGCGCTGGACGTGGCGGGCCGCGCGTCTGATGTGTTGCTGAGGGCTGTCGATAATAATAGAATCCCTGTTAGGTTTATAGGCTTTTTTTTATTTATCAAGCACCAAAAAAACAAAAATGTTTGTTACCAAATGACTGATTAAATAATCAAATCAAACACATTTCTGTTGCATATTTAAAATTTTCCTATTTTTGATCTGAGCCTAAAATTGAAATATGAGAGAAGGTCATTTTGGGGGCTAAAAATACTCTAAAACATACCCAATCATTTTCATGTTGTGTTTTCCAAATTGAAAATGGAAATGCCAAATAATACACTGATTGTAATTCAAAAAAGGCATTCTAATGAAATCCACAGAAGATGTATTTACTTTAGTCATACAGTATGATTTAATAAACTCACCTAGTTTGAAAAGATGAATAAATTCCTCCCTCCCAAAAAGTTTTTATATATTTTTTAATATATCTAATACTCATACTATATTTGATTTATGTCATATTCTTTGTGTACAATACACTTACAGGTTGTAACTATCATTTTGTTATTTAAATAATATATGTGGACTATTCGTGTTAATTTTTACTGTAAAAAAAAACAATTTCATTATTATTTTCAGTACATTTAAAAATATATAATAACACATGTTGCAGGGGTTTTCTTTCTTTCCACATAAGTGCTTTTTAAAAACAACAACCTTGTAGTGGCCATCAAAATCATATTAATTAGATATTATCTGCATTAGCTATATTTTATGTATTTGTACAGTGTTCAACCGGCATGTATTCTGTATTTGCTATTAACGTTTTTCTTTGCTTTTTTTTTTTTTTTAAATAGAATGAAATCAACGTCAACTGGCACGCCTTTGAAAGTCATCCAAGAAAACTGTGCAGAAATGCGCCAGAATTTAAGTACGTGTTTTGTTTTTACTAAAAAGCCTTGTTTTGATAAATTACAATAATTGTGATAAAATACATTAAAACATTAAAAGTAGCAGTAGTGTTAGAGCCTGGAGCACGACCCTATTGAAATGGCTTTTGTTTCTTATTACTAAATTGTATTTATGGGAGTTATAATAATAATAACAATATAATATTAATGTGTTTATTTCAGACAACATCCCAATTGACAACAAAGACGAAAAGAAAAGTACATATTAAATGTTAAAACAAGATGCCTGAAACATATAATAATAATAGTGATCATAACAATAATAAATGATACTATTAGCATTGTTAATCTT
Source organism: Vanacampus margaritifer (assembly GCF_051991255.1). Lineage (NCBI taxonomy): Eukaryota > Metazoa > Chordata > Actinopteri > Syngnathiformes > Syngnathidae > Vanacampus > Vanacampus margaritifer. The sequence continues at coordinate 13,715,006 of NC_135446.1, forward strand.
ATTAGTATTAATTTTAGTAGCCTTATTGTTTGAACGATTTGCAAAATGGCCTTTATAGGGACTTTCATTATTACTATTAATTAACCATTATAGTGAGTGTCATTATCTGCATGAGGCAATAAGTTCTTCATCCAGCTCACTCACCTGTTTCCCGGGATCCACCCTCTCGCCGTTTCGGGGCGTCCCACACCTCCTCAAAGGCGTCCTTTTCATCCATGTTTTGCCGGGAATCATCCTTACCCGACCTCAAGTTGAGGATGTTGTCGATGGTGAAGTTAAAAGAAGCGCTCCGACCGGCGCCGTTCCCCTTACTCATATTCCTCGCCATGTCCCGACGTAACTCCGGTTCGGACGAGGGCCGCGCGTTGCTGCCAGCCACATGGCTACAGAGCGCGCTTGGAAGTGGCCTGCCGTTTCTCGCGCGACCCCAAAATCCTGCTGCGTTTTCATAGGTCAGCTTGTGGGCAGGGCTTCAGGACGGCTGCCATGTTGAAGCATTTTACAGTACAGTGGATCCGAGGGGGTTGGGATGCACTACAATTTGAAATTAAGCGCTCCCCTTGCACACACACACATGCAACAAAAAACTAAAGAAAAACATCCGTTTAACAGACATGTTTAGTGTGTTCACCCCCCAATTTAGAGTTGAGCGCCTTCAGTAGAGTGCCACGTTGTCCCTCAACATATAGGGCAACATAGAGCTTTACAGTAAGAATGAGACACATTTGTTATTTTTTGCGCTGTTAGTACACAGTCACCCGAAAACCGGGACAGCTACATAATATGCATGTGCTCTACTCAACATTTTGAGATTGATTCACTTTGTGATCCAGCTACAAAAAAAGATAATTTCCGGTTCCAAAAGGCCAGCGTGTGAATGAAATGTCGAAACGATAAAATGTCTTTGTGGCTACACGGGAACGCTTGGTGTGGGCGACTAACAGCTTGCAGCAAGCACACTCGGCATCTTGCTCTATTTGGAGAAGAGTGCAAGCAAGTAAATGAGAATAGACAGTAGACACTAACGAGAATACTTTAAAAAGTGTGTTTTATTAACTTAGTATATTTTTAAATGTGTTTAAAAGTAGTAAAACAATTTTTTTTTTCCTGCTCTATTGGAAGTGGGTCTGGAACGTATACCCCCCACCCCCCACCCCCATACACTTTCTATTCCTCAAGGGAAATTTAGTTAACATTTTGCTATTATTCTATTATATGAATAGTTTCTCAATATCTTGAAAAAAGTTTGAGAACTCCCCCTCTCCTACACAAGCACTCTTTTAGAAATGGTCAAACCATAGTGTGACAGCCACGTTGATGTTATCTTGAATGGTGAGAGCTTCCCAAACTGTGGTGCATGAGCGCCCTCCAGTGGATGCGCAAAATCAGAAGTGTGATGTTCATCTGGTGTAATCATTTATTTTTCATGCCAATTATATTATATGTGAAATGGTATTAAGGTACAACATGTTATATATATTTGCAATAATTTGATATTTCATCGCTGTTGCTAGGTGGTGGCATTTGCCAAATCTTGTTTGCTGTTTTACAGTAGGTGTAGAACCTAATATTTAGTTTATAATAATGAATTATTATTTTAATATAAACTCAACTCTCATTCCATTCATTCCATTGTACAGGTGTACCTAATGATGTGACCATGAGCGTGCACTTTTCATCGGGACCACTTGAGGTCAGTATGCATCCATTTTATGTATTTCAACACAGCTGTCCATCAAATAAGACAGCCAGACAGCAGACAACTCCTCCTCAGCATTATGCTCTCATTATGCTAATGAATGTTCCTGCATTAAATCAGCATGTTTTAAAAGGTGTTGTGCATATTAGCATTCATTAGAACCAACTAAAATAAGGGTGAACAAAATAAAATAAACTGGTTTATTCATCATGTTCTGGTGGTTTAAGGTAATTATTACATAAAAGTGTACAGTATATGGAGTTGTATTTAATAGAAGTCCTTCCTTGCTATTAGCAAACGTTGACATCAATATTTTATTGATTTTGCAAGCATCTGTAGTAGATAAAGGTTTTATGATCTGTGACTTCAGACTTTGTTGGCCTTAATTTGTTGTCAAACTTCCTACTAAATGTTTGAGATTATGCAATATTGGGAAGTCTAAAGCCAAAACAAATTAGGAAGTAGACAAACGTCAGAGAATGAATTGCGTTTGAGTCTCAAGGTTCCACTTTGTTGTGCTCAACATTTTTTTTTTTGTCATCTAAGATTAAGATTAATACATTGGGATCAAAGAAATAGATAGACACAACAACTCATGAATTTACCATTCTTCCAAATCTTAAATTTGGAAATCTTGAAAATTTCATGCTACTCGTTTTACTGTTTCTTCCGCTATTTAACTGATGAAATGACATTTTTTGAAATGGTGACAATTTCTTATTCTAACGTCCCTCGACAGTTCGCAAGGCCACCAACACAAGGTCAGCGCGATTTCATTAATTGTGCAGGACTCAATACAGATGTCACATTCGGGGACATTATGCCTTTCCCACTGCAATGAATCACAGTGTGTCCACAGAAACCCCACAGCTTGAATTAAACTGAGCTCACGAGGCAGCGGTAAATGTGTTCCATTTATGATGGGCATAACAAAAGGTACGTTATGGGAAAGAGACGGTGGGCGACATCTTCATTGTTCCGCGACTGACAGCTTATTCAACAGTTCTTTTTTTTTTTTTTACATTTAAAAATATCGTTGGCTCACCTTATACTCACATGTAGGAGAAATGAGACAGGGTTCCTGTTAGAATTGTAACACACATACAGCCTGTATCTCATTTGGAACATCGGTTTTGATTTTACTCTCAAATAAGTACTTCGATTCTAGCGTAGAGTTGCTTCTTGTTGTGCTTCTGAAACAAAAATGTCGTCAAATAAATTATGATTTGCAACGCTACAAACTGACTTTTAAGTTTGACTCAACTTTATTTTTGTAACTTTGCAGTTTTATTTTAGCAACTTTATTCTTGTGAAAATAAAACTTTACGAACTCCATTGTTGAATAGGGTTAGGGTTATAATAAAGAAATCACACAACATACTATCATATTCCCTGCAGCACAGATAGGCCAAGCAATGTAGCATGATCACCTGCAGCCAATAAAGGCCAAGAAGGACGTATCATTACAAATCAATTTGAACCGGATGTGTGTCTTGACCTCCGCCGAACCCTGAGACTGACTCACCGAACCCCTGGGGTTTGATCGAACCCAGGTGAAGAACCACTGAGCTAAGTGATGCTGTGACAATCATCATTTGTAAGCGCAGAGTTTTTTGACATGTCGAATGGCACACATGCATCCTACACTACTGCCAGTACACTAGAATTGTTCTCAGCCAACGAATGCTGCATGCATCCAGTCCACATATCCTCCCTAGCTACAGCCAATAACTGGCAGGAAATTGAAGCCGCTTTGGTGTGGAGCCAAGCTTTGACGGAAAATGTACCCGCTTCCTAGATGGCATAAAGAATTTGTTCTACATTGGAGTGAGGTTAGTTTTGGATTTAAATGTGTATGCATACACCCAGCTCTTGTTGGAGCTTCCATAATTTGAAAACCCCTGGTTCAAAGTGAAAGGTAAAATGAAAAAACAGGATTCTGGCAGAAATTGATTTGAATCCATTTAAAGTGGGAATTGAAAGTGGACATAATACCAAAAATTCATTGATCGATGTATTAATTGCGTCTGAAGCAACTGAGGCAATACGGCACACTACTTGGCAGAAGTGGTGTTGATCCAACAAGTTTTCCGTCTAAAAAAGCGTCAACAATAAGAGAAGGAGAGCTCTATTCACGTGGGCCTTTGCTATGGTAGCGTCATTTTGCTCAGGGCACCACTGTCATGGAAAAAGGAGTACAGAACATTTGGAGAGAGATTCTTTCTTAGTCCTTCCATGTCATCAATCAAGGAACTTCCCAAGTGGGACTCCAAAAAGGTAATCCCTCCAGTCTTGCAAGTACCGAAAGGAAACCACAAGGGAACACAAACTAGAAACAACCAAGAAACCTTCTGCGATATTTTTAATGACTTGTACTGGATGCTTTGAAAGAGCCGCCTGAAGTTGTGTATAAGCAGGTGTAGATTGCTGGGTTGAAGACCTGAATTGGAGTAGGCGGACCTTGATCTCGCAAAAGTCCCGAACACACCATACAGTGTGTTGCTGGAGAAGATCAGGAACCGTTTCTTAAACCTGCAGCCTTTTGAGATTTCAGGTTGCCACTCTAAAAGAACGTTTTCCACAACCCGCATGTTATGATCCGGAAGACCCGCCTGAAGTTGCGGTTGAAGATGGTGTAGATGGCTGCATTGAGGAGTAGAACTTGAAGATGGGGTCTGGGAATAATGTGAACTAGGACTTGCTGGGTTGAAGACCTGAATTGGAGTAGGCGGACCTTGATCTCGCAAAAGTCCCGAACACACCATACAGTATGTTGTTGGAGAAGATCAGGAACCGTTTCTTAAACCTGCAACCTTCTGAGATTTCAGGTTGCCACTCGAGAAGGACTTTTTCTACAAACTTCATGTTATACTCTGGAAGGCCTTCCTGAAGTTGCGGTTGAAGATGGTGTAGATGGCTGTATTGAGGAGCAGAACTTGATGAAGGGGTCTGGTAAACCGGGAACCTGAGATTTCAGGTTGCCACCCTAAAAGGAGTTTTTCCACAACCCGCATGTTATGATCCGGAAGACCCGCCTGAAGTTGCGGTTGAAGATGGTGTAGATGGCTGCATTGAGGAGTAGAACTTGAAGATGGGGTCTGGGAATAATGTGAACTAGGACTTTCTGGGTTGAAGACCTGAATTGGAGTAGGCGGACCTTGATCTCGCAAAAGTCCCGAACACACCATACAGTGTGTTGTTGGAGAAGATCAGGAACCGTTTCTTAAACCTGCAACCTTCTGAGATTTCAGGTTGCCACTCTAGAAGGACTTTTTCTACAAACTTCATGTTATACTCTGGAAGGCCTTCCTGAAGTTGCGGTTGAAGATGGTGTAGATGGCTGTATTGAGGAGCAGAACTTGATGAAGGGGTCTGGTAAACTGGGAACCTGAGATTTCAGGTTGCCACCCTAAAAGGAGTTTTTCCACGACTTGCACATGATCCTTTGAAAGGCACGCCTGAAGTCACGGTTAAAGATGGTATATATAGCTGGGTTGAGTGAGCTGTTGCAGTACCCAATCCAGAAGAAGAACTTAAAAAGGGTGTCCGGAATCTTGCAGGGGTCTCGGCACACGCCGTACAGACTGTAGCTGAAGAAGAACGGGAACCAGCAGACGACGAACACCCCCATGACCACGGCAAGGACGAATGTGAACCTCTTCTCCCGGGCTTGAGTGAGCTTCTTCAGGGCGATGGAGCTCCTCCGTTTCCTTCTGGAGGCAAAAAGATCTATAGATTTGTTGCTGACTCCGGAGATACACGCTGCCTGTTTGGTCAAGGAGCCCCTCCTAGGGTTCCCCCGAGGGGAGTCCGGCTGCTTCCTTCCACCTTTCCCCTCCGATGAAGAGCTCTCATCCAGGTCGGCTTCCTCCGTGTGTTGCCCCTGGGTGGCCGTCCGTTGACTGGGGGTGGGCGGACACTGGCAGTGCCCATTCTCTGTTTGAACTTCACCGCCGTCCGCCCGCCTCTTCTCCGACATGCTCCTGGTTCTGGTTTTGGCCACCTGGTAAATCCTGACATAGACCAGGACCATGATGAAGCAAGGGGCGAAGAAGGAAGCTATGCTGGAGGAGACGATGTACCAACTGTCGTCATTGAGCTCACACTGTGGCTGAGCGCTTCTCTCCTGGTTTCCCTCCGTAGACAACAAGGGTGGTGAGGAAATAAAGGCAGATATGAGCCACACAATTAAGATGATGCACTTAACCCGCTTGGGAGTCCGCTTTAAATTATACTCAACTGCTTGTGTGACCGACCAGTAACGATCCAGGCTTATTGCGCACAGATGCACAATGGAGGATGTGCAGAAGAGAACATCCAACGCCAAATAGATGCCGCACCAAACTTTGCCAAAATACCAGTAGCCCATGAGTTCATTGGCAAGACTGAACGGCATCACCAGAGTGGCCACCAGGATGTCGGCCGTGGCCAGGGAGACCAGGAAGAGGTTTTGGGGGGCTTTCAGCGCCCGGCTTGTCAGCACGGCGATCACCACCAGCACATTGCCGACCACAGTGAACAAGATGAGGAAACTTACGAGGGCGGCGATGCTGGCGACGGTCGCCGATGAGTAGCCATAGGACGAGTTTAGGTGGATGACCGTGTCCAGTCCGGTGCCATTAAGCCAATCCATCCTGGCGTCATAATAATAACTCCCGGTACAATCCGTGTGCACTGAAAGGCAACACATGCAATGTGATGTGTGCGCAGCACGGACGCTCCCTCCCCCGCTTTTTCTCGCATCCCACTGATGCTTCATGTGTCCCGCCCCTCCTCTCCTCTCTTTGACTCTCCTCTTGTCAACTGGCAATCTTTAACAAAATTGATCATTGATTTTTACTCATCTAAATGCTGCAAACTCATCGTGTGCTGAAGACAAACAGGATCAAGTTAAACTAAGTACATGGATCCCATATTTCCTTGAGAAATGGCTCCCAAACTGTGGGTCAGGGCAGTTTCTAGCTTCATGGGGGCCCTAGGCAAGATGCTGTTTGGGGGCCCCTAGTTTGCCGAACTGCAATGAAGAGATTCCTAACCCTTTAGATGGTCTTCAAAGATACCACAATCTATTTATTACACTTTATGATAGGGCTGGGAATCGATTCAAATTTCAGAGATCAGTTAGATTCGATTCGATTCAATTCAATTCAATCGATATTGATTAATTATAGAACATCCATTCTACTTAACTATGAAGGACATGATACAAACTCCACAAACATTAAATTTCAAATATAATTTTGTGGATGAAGTAACTGATTAAATAATTTAGTTTATTAATTAAAGTAACACTGTACGTGTTATAATCACTTTAGTGTTACACAAACATTGACATCAGAATAATACTACAGCTTTCTTGATTTTTTTTTTTCTTGTAAAAATCAGATTTTTCAGTTACATGAGTGTAAAAACAAAACAAAATGCAACTTCATCACCAAAACGCAAATGGTATGACTTACAAGAACTGTGAGTAGCTGGTGCAAAATACTCCCTGATGCTTGTTGCTGTTTCATTTCCCAAAGTCCATTCTGCTGTCTGGTGTGGGTTTCCTGGACCCCAGTGGGGACCAGCGTATTGATTCTGTCGCCATCTTCGACCCATTATCACGATGGTCAGGAAGTCTGCGGTCATCCCATTCTGAATTTGATAAGCAGCTTGAAAAACAACCATTAAACTTTGCAATTATTTATTTCTGTGTGCTAGCGAGCAAACATTAATCAACGCGTTTTTTCCCCTTTCAAACATTGTAGAAAAGAGGGCACGAATGGAACTTTGTGGCACTCAATGTGCTTTTTCTTATCGTTCTTGAGCTGCGTCTTCAATTTCGCCTGAAATGTTCGCGCCTGTTAACTGGCAACAGATCGAGAATGGCCGCCTGTTTAGTGCAATTATGTAACCGCCGCCCAGACAACCACAACAACACATTTTACCTGCTGGCCAGAAAGGAGCCGCCAAAAGAAGAGAAGGCATTGTACAAATTGCTTGTAGCTTTGATAGTGTGTGGATGCAGAGAGACAAGTGTTCACTGTTTATTTTTTGTGCAATGCTGAGATGTCAAAATATGCGTAATAAGTGTGATTGCTGAGAAACGAGCAGTCGCACCACTGCTCTTCAGCTACAAGCTGTTTACACTCATAACATTTTTCTCATGATATTATGGATTTCATTCTCACCTCGTGTCAGCCAAAGGTGCTCATGAGTCCAGTAATCAAAGTGAAGAACGTCGGTCAAATGGACTTTAATGGGTTTGGAAAATGTGATCACTAAACATCATCAGTGTAAAACCAATTGTCTTGTTTTTCTTCTTTTATTTTAAAGTTTTTGCCGGCATAATTTTGTATCCAAATGAAACACAGAAGGAAGTGGTGGTGTTGTTAAAAATGATCATTGTTTTATAATACTAAAAATGGCAGCCATATACTCTTATTTCTCCCATACATGCATCTGGACATGCATGGGGGTCACTGTTATACTTAGCAATCTACATCAATCTGAGAATTTATTTACAGATATATATATATAAACTTTGTATAATTAGTTTCAGTAAAAATTATTAGCTGGGCACACAGTATTAGGAATAATAGTACAAATACTTAGGACTACAAATTCAGAAAACAACAGTACTTGTACAGTAAATGGAGGCTTTTTGCTGTCATAGGCTGGTCCTTGAAGTTAATGCGGCATCCCCTTCTTTCTCCGCTCCAGGGTGTGCAGGCCCTCCTGGCGACCCAGTGCATGCTGGGTACCCACCTTGTGGGCTGTCTCTGTGGCAGTGATGTCAATCTGGGCATATTTGGTTGAGTCCTTCCCTGTTCACACACAGCAGAGATTCTCTGAGTAAATCATGGTAACTTTAGGGTTTAACCTTACCGGTCCAATTTTAGAGACAGAACACCCGATTTGTAAAGTTTAAGGAATGGTCATGTTCTGTGTTTTTGTTGTCTGGATTTTATTAGGTTTTCTCTTACGCTGTGTCTTGTTTTCTTGTGGTTCATGTCTTGTCCTGCATTTTTTTTTTGGTGTGTTTCTGCCTGTGCTCGTCAACCGGTGTGTCTTCCGATCAGCGAACTCAGCCAATCGTGTCTTGTCCAGGTGCTCCTCGTCTCATCAGTTTGCTTGTCTTTAGTTCACTGGTTTCTTTCTGTCTTTGGCAGTCAAGTTTTCCCCAAGTCGTGGCTTGTTTCCTTTTGTAGTTAATGAATGCCCTGTTTCGGCTCGTTAGTTTGAAACTCATTTTTGGACTTTTTTTATTCCTCTTTTTGTTCTTTCAAAATTAAGTTAATTTTTGAGAGCTGTCCTGCCTTGCCTCCCTGCTTTCCTGCATTTGGAACCAAACCAGGCAAAACCCTAACAACGATTTTATTTATTTTAATGGGATTACTGGTAAAGGGGCACAACTCATAACTAGTTCCTTGGTGGGGTTTTGGGGATTTCAGTGTCTCTGGCGGAGTACAGAAGTCCCTATTTGCGTATTAACTAGTGCATGTTCTCAAAGGGGGTTAAGGATAGTTTATTCTGGACACACCCTTACTCTGTGCAGGCGCAGGTACTACAGTCCCCCGGGTGCCAAGGTCCTGCAGCTCCAATTCCATGTAGTTGAGCTGCTTCTTGGATGTTGGACTCACTGGAATATTGACGTACGTCACGGCGTCACCGCGATGCCGTTCGGCAAGTGAAACCTCTGGGGGGTACGCTAACGCTGTGCCTGCAAGAGAAACAGCAAGATGGTTCTTTTTAAGAGTTTACAGTTCATTCAGGTGTTATCAACAAGGCAAAATGTTCACAGTGGCAGATTATTGTATGCCAGGAGTCTAAAAACTACAGCCCACTGTCCTTAAATGTTTTTTTTTATATGGCCCATGTCTCCTAATTATGCACTTTACTTTGGAGTCCTCCTGTAAATGCTCCATCTCTCCACTCATATCCAGAGTCTGCCCTTATTTTAGTGTATTACTTGTTTTTACTTTATTTTGTTACTAAATCACGTTATGTTCAATTGTCTTACGGTATGTCCGATTTGTATTTACGGACAGAACTTGTTTTTAGCTGAGATTTGCGTTCTTCTAATAAAATTGCACTGGTTTTATATAGAGCTTTTCTGGATTTGCAAATACAAAACAATTTACTCTGTACAGTAACTCAACTCAAAGTACAACCTTTTTATTCATAATGCCTAGATGAATACAAATAATTCAGATACAATTGCAAACTGTGTCTGCTGCTTATGGTTGACTTTTGCATCATCTCTACCCTAGTTTTTGATTCACAAAAACAAAAGATGTATTGCCGTGAAGCGGTGTTCTAACCATGTTACATATGAATTCAAAGGTAGCCATTATCAGCAGCTCTGTAGCAAAAAGCCCACAGGGACACTCTGCAAGGCAATTAGATGCCGGTGGAGCCTTTTGGCGATGTCTAAAAGAAGACTTGAAATCTAATTGATCCTTGCACAAGCGCTGTGTTCTGTAATGGGCGCCATTACAGCGAAGGGCTTGTGCCCACATTTAACATACACCGGCGGAGCGTGGCGAAATGTCAACTGCGTTTGAGCGGAAGGCTGATCTAATGTGAGGCGCTCATCGGAACGTTGAATAATAGTACTATTATAGTGTATATAAAATAATACAATAGAACCACTGTTCTGGAGCAAAATTACAAATAGGAAATACTAGAAGTAGAAATAATCCGTCTAAAAAAATGTGTGCAATGTGGTTTTCTAGGACCACATTGAGATCTCAAGTCTCAACCCCAACACTTTGCTGTGCATAAGTAACATGTTAATAGTCAGTAGTGTCATCTGCTGTGCTGATACTGTAATGTGGTCATCCTTGCCTTCCGTCTCTTGAAATAACTTTTGTGGACCACAGCTGAGCATCAGTTCGTACTTTCGTTTTTCATCCACCTGCAAGACAAATATAATGAAAAAATGCTTCTAAAATAACGAAAAACTAATTGTTTTTATGAGTATCGAAGGACAGCACGCGTAACAGTGTAACTTGAGTGGTTTGCACACATAATTAAAAATATGCTGTACTGGTACGACACAATTGCAGCTGCTCACAGTGCCAATTCACAACAAAAGTTATAGATTAAATTTTTATGATAATTTTTTTAGAAGTCTGAAGGACAATTTACATAATACAGCATGATATACAATAGCTGTTTATTGCTGTTATCCATCCATCCATCCATTTACTACCGCTTATCCGGGGTCGGGTCGCGGGGGCAGCAGCTTTAGGAGGGAAGCCCAGACTTCCCTCTCTCCACCCACTTCAAAGCTCCTCCGGCGGGATCCCAAGGTGTTCGCAGGCCAGCCAAGAGACATAGTCTCTCCAGCGTGTCCTGGGTCGTACCCAGGGCCTCCCGCCGGTGGGCCCGGAACACCTCTCCAGGGAGGCGTCCAGGAGGCATCCGAACCAGATGCCCGAGCCACCTCAACTGGCTCCTTTCAGCGTAGAGGAGTAGTGGCTCAACCCTATGTCCCTTTTAGATGACCGAGCTTCTCACCCTATCTCTAAGACACCCTGCAGCCCGGACACCCTGCAGAGGAAAGTCGTTTCGGCCGCTTGTATCCGGGATCTTGCTGCTATAATTTTTATTATTATAATTATAATTATAAGTGATTGAAACTTAGGGTATGTCAGCAGGTGATAGCAGAAAAGCGGATTATGAAGTTTTGTATCGACCTACCTCTGAGTTTCTCTCTGGTGCTCTGCTCTCCATGATCTCATAAGCAGGATCAGATCTGTGCCGCTCCCCTCTGCCACTGGGCCTTTTGTCTGGCAAGGGGTGGGTAAAAAATTATGGAAACCTTAATTTTGTGACGCATGATTCCTGAAATGAATAAGTATAATACAAAACAACAGCACACTCTTAGCCTCACACACAATCGTAGGTTTACATCATGAGAGCATGAAGAAACATACCCAAGCTGCATGCAAGATGCAGATTCTTTTAATACTGATTTTTTTTTTTCAAAAACAATTAAACGGCTGTTTTTGTGTGTGTGTGTTTTTTTAATCGTTGCATTACTAAAATAAAAGGTTAAATGTTATTTAAAAATATGTATGTATCCGGGCATTTGTAGTGTGTACTAAATGCAGAGTATTGAATCACTTAGTACATTTTTCAATTATAAGCTAAAACAGAGTACCTGCATCAGTGTAGCCAATCAAAGACTTGAACAAAGAAGAGGGAAGTGAATGTGTAAAATAGCTGATCTTTACGTTTCAATACTGTATCTTAAAAGATAATGTGATTTATCAAAATAGTTAATTATCTTTAGCACGTCTTAGACATGAGTCTAGTCTCCAACAAAAAATAAAGCAGTTACAGTATCAATCTGATGTTGTATTGGTACAATACCGTAAAAGATTGCAATGTGATATGTCACTATCAAAGTCATATAACCACATCAAGTGTAAGTAGTGGATCATTTCACAGCTGAACTGTGAACAAATAGAACCGGTGATGCTCTGAAAGGACATTGTAAGTGGATCCAGAACAAAAGGAAATCGAAAGATAAGACAGGACTGGAGGGGAAAAAGTCCAAGAAAAAAATCCATGGCTCACTTGTGATGAGAGAGGAAGAAAAAGTTGCAAGGATACAAAGAGGTCCTTACCTTCACTAGTCAATGTCTGACCGTTCATCTCTTCATTTGAACCGTTGGCCTGAAGTGCCTCATGAGAAGATCTTTCTTCTTCTGTGCTTTTCTTTAGGTGCAGCCCAGTTAGGAAGGTCTGCACACTGAAGATTCTGTGTTGCACTTTGGCAGGGGTGCCCCTCGGCGGTGGGCGGCAACGAGCACCACAGCACTTGGAACAGTTTTCGTAAATGACCTCAGTTGATGGTGCATGAGAGCCGAATGGCGGTGGGTGTCTGAGTTGTAATGCAGGGCTCATGGCTTCATACAAGTTATGGTGTTTGGGATTTGATTCCTTGGGTACTCTGGGAAAATGCAGGATTTCGGCTAAAAGGCTTGCTAGTTTCTCCCGGCCTTTTTTGAGAAGTGGTGAACCCTCACTTGTCCTGTCTGACCTGCGAACTGGGACAACAATGCCGACATTGTTTCTGCATAGTGATTTGTCAACACTTTGATCTGCTGGATGGGAAATATCACTTGGGGAAGCAGAAATTTGTTCTGAGCATTAAGGTTCTTGTAATCATGCAGGGGTTCGTGCATGCAAGAGAAAACACATGAGGCGGTGTGCAAAGGTAGCTGTACAGTGAACCCCTGTGTATCCGTGGTTGGGGATTCACAAATTCACCTATTTTCTGTTAAAGTGCTCCATTTGGTAGCATCTTGGTGTCAAGAAAGTGAGTTGTGGAGTTTCATTTAGACCTAACTACTGCTTTGCCACCGTCTTGTGGCATCTAAAGACAATTACAAAGCTTTGGGGTTGTAGGCCAATTACTTGCGGAGTCACTATCCCCAGCGAATAGTGGGGGTTCACTGTTTATCAGATAATTGCACCTACCTGGTAATGCTGGTATCATTGCACCACTTGCAGGGCGGAAGGGCGCCCCCTGTGAAATTATATGAAACATGAGGATTCACAACGATTACTTTGTAGATGAACTGTTGTCAACTGTGAAAACAAATCACAATGGCATTTCCACCGTCTGTGGACTCAAAAATGAAGTATTCAGAAACTCCATGAGAAAACAAAATGACAACCTCACCTGAAGTCCACCGCATACCGAGCAGATGGTCACGATGGTTTTGACTGTGCAGGACTCAAGGCTGTCACTAGAGGCTGCCCCCCTTGTTTTCCTGTTGTGTAAGCTCACTGATTTGAGATGACCCTCAGAGACCCCCTTTAAAGACTCTGTTGCAGGATCAGGAGAGTCCTTAGCTAAACTGGGGTACTCATGTGCCAGACTCCTAGGAGTGTCGTACAGATACCTGAGCGAAGTTGGTACTTTGTACTCGTGTCCTGAAACATTGGGGCAAGAACAAGGGCTGAGATCTTGAGCCAAGTGGGGAGGCAGACAAAAACCCGACCCAAAATCCTCAGTACCGCTAATGTCCAGACTTCCTGTGTATGAGGAAAAACTTCCAGAGTAAGAGAAATCACTACCGGTGGCAATACCGCTGTCTAAGGAGCTCTGGCGACCAATTTCCTGTAGCTGCCTGGGGTCTTTGACTCCTGGTGCATTTCCGCCATCTTGGTTGGCCAACTGCTTTTCTACACTCGCCACTTTGTTGCCTATAACATTGTTGTCTGCAAGGTTGCTCCCGGGTTCGGTCCAAATGGCCAAATGGCTGGAAACGCTACCGTCCGATTGGCTGGTGTCTGAGGTGTCCGAAGAACTGGATATGCTGCGGTCATCGCCTCCAGGGGATGCACAGTACATGGACGACGCTGCAAACAAGACGTTTAAGGGATTTAATCAGCAGCGCATACATTATGCAGCTGCGTAATAACAAAGATAAATCACGAGAGTGAGTGAAGTCAGATCGACAGGCTTAATTTGTATCGTGATGGACTGTTCAACAGAAGAATCATTGTGGGTGGTGCAAACAATGGAAATGCAAGTAATGGTCAGGACTAGTAAAATATACCTGTGCTGTTCCGATTGGAGAGCATGCTCAGTCGCTTCTCAAGTTCCCGCGTCTCATGGTTCAGCCGCTCATCGGAGTTGGTCTGACTGCTGTTTGGATCTGTCAGAGAATGATGACAAGTTGTTAGCTGGTAGGCTACTTTCTTGTTCATGTAAAATGATGTTCAGATTGATCAATGACTATAGTGAATGATCTCAATCAAAACCAAAAGTGCTCTATCCAAGAACGCGTGACGTTCCCAGCGGCCAGTCAGTTGAAGAGAATGAAAATCCTGTGAGACTGCTTAAATATGTAATCTTTTTAGAACCAGCCCAACACACTAAGCGCTGACTGATGACCTCTACTGTAATCAATATTTACATCGATTGCATTCTCACAAACATGCACCTAGTCTTTGAGGCTTAAGGCTTTGAGGCCACGTGTGCACGCATGTCCTTGGAGAGGGTCACACGGGGCGTCTGTGCAACACAACATGGTTTATTAATAGTGCTGTAAGCGTTTAGCGCCACTGTGCGACCATGTGACCCTCTCGTATATTCTTTTTAGTCTGTAACATTCATGTCATTTTAGTTTTTATTTTACTTTTGTGTCACATTAAGATACACTTTACCCAGGAGTGCTGTTTTTACCCGGCAAAACACAGTATAATTTAGTACAGAGTGGTTTAGCAGTTTCACTAATTTTATTATATTAATTAAAGGCTGCAAATAGAAACATATTAATATAAAATAATGGATCAAATGGTGTGTACAGTATTTTATTTTGAGTTGAAGGGGGCACTCTCTACCCACCCAGTGAACAATATCGCAGAATGCTGTGGCCATGTACCATCATGGATGCCTCAAGTGATTAGGTGGCTTTGTCTGCTCTGCTTGTGTGAACCCCTCGCTTCTATTTATTCTCCAACCGGAATAGGCTGCACTTAAGCGTACAGATATGGGAAAATGAAGAATATCCACAAGCCCCCGCAGGTGACCCAAACACATTTACTGTGATGTCGGCAAGAACATTGGCTGTTAAAAATCAGGGAGGTGTTAAAAGTGGACAGAATGAGAGCGGCGTTAAATGTGGTGTTAAAACAAAAACGAGTTGAGTTGGAAGACTTTAAACTTGAACATTGTTATGGAAAGAGTAGACTGCTACCTGCGATCACCTGGTCTTTAGACTTGGTAAAGCAGCATATGGCTATGTCCCGTGTAAGGGTTTCCTTTGTACTCTTTGGTCCTACGAATACTAGTAACCATACAGTAGTTTGTCTTGCTTGGTTTCAGTGTAAGAGCAGTAGCTTTCAGTCACACTTCTTCTAGATAAGGCAATATGTATACCGTAAGGTACAGGAAGTAAGCATCCTCAGGTCTGTCTAAGGCTATGTGTATACCCTCAAACTGATCACGAAGGATGTGGTCAAAATTTTAGGTAAAGCGTGGTTTGGTCATATTCCTTCCATTCATAATTTATTAATTGTAAGTCGATTAGCATCCAGGAGCGGAATATGATGGACCTTGGAATCCCCACTCTAGTTCTCTTTATCATGTTCTATCGAACAATCAACTGAATTTGCTGTTGTAACAGTAGTGGTGACTGCAGGCAGTGCTTAAGGCAGCCAATCATAATGCCAATTACACATACATACACACACACACACACACACAAGAAAACAAAAGCAGCTGCCAGTCATAATTTTGTGGCATCAAAGCAGTTCCATCCACTGTGGAATCCCTCTGACTCATTCTGCCGTTGCACTCGAGGAAGGAAGCACACTGAGTTGTGGCTCCTGTGGGATGTGCCTTATGTCTGGTGGCGCGACGTCAAACATCTCCACTACTGACCTGGCAGGACAGGCTGGAGGCCGAAAGGGCCCCTGGTAGGGGAGATACCTCGGACGATGCAGTCGAACAAGAAGCTTATCTGTTCGCTCTCGGAAGACGTAAGCAAGAAAACGCCAGCCCCTGTGAAGTGCAGGTGGGAAACTAAGGGCAGGAATGTATTAAAACTTCAACAGCATTTTGTCAATTTACCTACAAATAAAACATGAAATTGCAGAGTGAAGATATGGAATTTGTTACACATTTGCTGCGATGACAGCCTCATCGGCCTTTCTACAACATTGCAGAGTGTCTCTCTCTGACCTCCCTGTGGCAACAAACCTGCTGCCACTCAAAGAAGGTCCGAATGTTTACCCTGTCCCGGAGACCACCCACCACGTCAAGACATGGCCCTTACGCCTGATGCTTGCCTATGGCGTTGTCTATTCAATTTAGGAACATGTTTATCTTGTATTCATTGTTGTTAATAAAAATAAATATTATAATAAAGTTCAAGTGGTTGGATCATTCAAAATGGGCCTTTGCTTATCACCAAAAACATGCATTGCCAAGACAATAAAATAGAGCCAGTGAATGACTCATGCCTGTGGGCGTTCTTTTTTCTCAGGACTGAATCATTCCCTGTAAAACATTTATACCAGCAGATGTTCTCCATTGTCCTTAAATCAAAGTGACTAAAGCAACTTTGGCAAAGTTGTTCCTGAGCCTACATGTCCGGTAGACTTACAGTAGCCACAGCGCGTTCCTCCCTCAAACACAAATCCGTTTGGTACGGGCCCATAACGGCGTAGGTCCGGGAGGTTCCAGTGGCCCACGACGACGGGGGATGCGTCTCTGACGAGAGCCAGCAAATTGTTGCACAAATGAAGGGTTGCAGGTCCGCTCTCTAACTTTGTTCCTGCCAAGACTCCGACATTGAACCTGTGAACTGGCCCCGACATAAACGAAATTAATTAATTGAAATGGCATCACAAGCCCGATCCAACTCAAATTGTCATGCAGTGCATGTAGTATTATGTACAGTTCTACTAGAATTGTGTGTGATTTCTGTGTTGGACTATTGTTGGACAGACTGCAGGCACTTTTTATGACTTAAATTGCGCAATAACTTCAGCATGGAATAAACATCCTTCTCCATTAGTGTGCTGCTTGTTACTGTGAATATGAGGAAATGTCAACCTCTTAAAACCTTGGCACATTCACAGACAGGCAAGTGACATTTCTGCTGGCCATGACATACCCCACTTAGTGGCATTATGCGGTCAATTGCACACACAAAAGACTGGAAGGTCCCCGAATGTAACCATTAGTACCCGCCTTAACATTCAGCTGGACCGCCGCCACCAGCTGCTATTAGTGGCGCCTATGAGTTTCTTCCTTATGTAACATATAGTGTTCCTATATAGCACACAGGGCAAACACAGCTTTTAGACTCTACATAAATACCTTGATTCACCTTGATTCTGTATTGTATCCTGAATTGATCTAGAAATTTTTCAAACTATCAAATTAACACCTACAACTTTTTTTTTTTTAACCTTACCTAGAAAGATCTGATCCTACAACATATCAGCAGGTGTGCTCTTGTCAAAAGCTCAATTTGATCTTGAATTCCAGACTAATGACTGATGAGTAAGTGAGGTCTTGTTTATGCTTAAAACCCGATCTACCAGGGTTAGACTAATAAACATTTACATCCTGGATGACTCCTAAAGGTGACCCAGAAAGGGCTGACCCTATGACCAATTAGCAGGTGAGTTCATGTGGACTCAATAGTCTCAATCTGAAGAAGTCCTCATCACAGTGACTCCTCTCACCTTCTCCAAGGCTGTAGCGCAGACGGACTTCCCACGCCTGCAGAGTCTCCTTGCTGTCAAAGCCCAACAGAACCGCCTGGGTCAGGCAGAGAATGGCTAGCGAGAACAACGTGCCCTCGCACCACCGTCCGCTTTCCAGGCCGCAGATCTCCTCCAGAGTGACGCTGGCCCGCTGTTTGTTCCCGTCGACTTTGTCGGACTTGTCTTTAAAAACCAGCAACACAAGGCAATCTGGAGGCGTCAAAGAGTCCGTGTAAGTATGTGGAGCATGCAGTCACAATCAATGTCAATTTACAACTAACGCTGACAGCTGCAATAACATGAGCATGAAAGAGCGGACCAGAGCCAGGTTGTATTTTTCTGGAGAACAAAATCGCCCACAATGTGGAACCAACACGTACAAAATCCAACTAATCGGATAACAATAATGGACACTCCAAACTAGCAAGTTAGAATTTTACGAAGAAAAAGGAGTCATAATTTTATTTTTGTGACAAAAAAAAAGGAACATTATGAATGACTGCATTTTTATGAGAACAGTCGTCATTTTCAAGATAAGTCATATTGTGAGAAAAATCCGAGAACTGATTTGATTAGAATTAATAGGAAGCAGTTAGTCATTTTACAAGAATAAAATCCAAGAACATTGACGAAGTTTGATCATAAAAAGATTTAGAACACTGTCACGTTCACAATTTGTTTTTTACCTGCAACAGGCGACGGCTTGCGAAGAACGATCCACCTAGTTTTCCACTGTGAAAGACAAAAAAACGTCAAGACTTGTTTCATTAAAAATCAATACCAACTTTTAACCCTGGGAATCCAAATAAAGCTTTACCTTTTTCCCCTCTTTTAGTCTGGCGTATCCCTCCACGACAACCGAATCGGTCATCTTCAGTCATGGTTCCTGACAGCTGCACAGTTGGCTGCCCCAATGAGGTGGGTCACTTTCAAAATAGCTGCAGCGCCCTCGCTCGCTCGCTAAGCCACCCCCACCCTCACCCCAAAGTCCCCGCCTTTGAAAACAACAACAAAAAAGAGCAGCATGGAAAATGGCATGACCACCCGAAGAAACGCATACTTCGCATGCCAGCGCATCGTAAAAGCTTGAACACAATTAGCCAAACACTCAGCTTGCTGTGTGCAATTTAAAAATGTAACTATTTTGAGTTGGAATTTCTAAAATGTAAAATTTTAATGGACTTTTATGAGATAGATGTTGTTATCTAAAGGGAATAATGTAGTATGATGACAATAAAAGTTTTACAAGAATACATTTTTATTTGTATGATGAAGTCATGATATATTGTAAGAATAAAATGGTCATTTTAAAAGCGATGTGGTAAGTGCTTAATCATCATTCATTTCTAAATGTATTCAGTCTTTTATTGTTTTCACAGTTGGAGAAAGGTCATCAACAATCAACAGCAAAATAAAACCAAAAATCTTAAAACTATTCACAAATCTCCTTTCACATCTTCTTGGCTTTCCGTCTGATCACAGAATTGATCCAGTCCATGTAGTTGGCCACTTTAGTGTAAACGCCCGGCTTTCCTGAGCGGCCGCAGCCCTCACCCCAGCTGATGATCCCATACAGGAAGTTGACGTCGTCCTTCGCACAGGCTAGCGGGCCCCCAGAATCCCCCTGACCAAAAGTGCATGCCATAGCTGCATTAGCGACGTCAATAGCGTACCCAAAGTGAACAATCCTTTTGGCACATTGCTTTGGAATACAAGACATAACTAATAAATGACTAATCTCACGCTAATTGCTAATCTAATGTGAATTGCTGATCTAGCGCTATTTGGTATACTAACACTTAAACAAAAACTAAAAGTCATTCGGTCAATGGTGTTCAAATTTGGTCAAACTTTAGATCTCAACATTGACTAAAGAAAACGTCTCTTGATTTTTGCCAGCTTTACAGATGTCACCTTCTTACCTGGCAGGCGTCCACACAGCCGTTGAGGCCAGCACAGATCATGTCTGCGGTGACATGGTTGCCGTACACCTCTGCCCTCCTGCAGGTGTCAGTGCTGATCAACCTCACTCCTGCCTCCTGCAGGCTGGAATAACCGTCTGCTTCTGTAAAAAAAACAAAAAACAAACATCAGACTTCAGTAATCCCCAGCTATATGGTTCACCTATTGTATCCTTAACGATCGTTCAAGGCTCACTTCACGGTACACCAACAGCACCATGTCAGGCAATGGATTCTAGAGTCTAGAATAATTATGGGCATTTTCAAGGTTTCGAACGACCATGCTAATTTAAGTTAACATGTCTATAGCTTTTTGCATTACATCTTAGCCTAAAGCTAGTGGACCTTATGAAATTGTATGGTTTGATTGAACGTTTTGGTGTTTAATATGCAAAATTTATTTATCTTGGTTTATGGGTCAGTTTTAAACTTTAAAATTCAACTGGGAGTGACAAACAGCTTGAAGCAAGCACACTGCGAGACTCTTATTTGCCCACGCGATTTTGTGAGAACAGGTGTGAAGGAATACCTTAAAAGTTGTGGTGTTTACAATGTGTTTAAAAAGTGTGTTATAAAAACTTTGTGTTTCAAAGTGTGACGGAGGGTTTTTTAAGGATTAAACTATTTACAAATACAGTACGTTTGTATGATCTCACTCACTCTCATGCATGTGTCCCCAGCCACTGATGGAGCAGCAGTAGTTGTCCGGGAAGGCCACGCCTTTTTCGGGTAGACATATGGGCCTGATGAATGGCGTCCGCCTCACACAGCGGCCGTCTTGCTTCTTCAGTTTGATGAGAACTGGCCCATTTGGGAGGTCAAGAAAAGAAAAGAAAAACAAACGGTAAACCTTTTTTTGGTTTGTTTTATGAGGGGAGGGGGCGCGCAGGGACGCAGCTGCTAAGTGACGCACAGCTGTGCACGCATGCATGAGGTCACTTAGTTTGTGTGATTCATCAGTGTGTATGTGTGTGTGTATGTGTGTGATTACCGATGTCATGGAGTGTCGGGTTGAACACGGAGAACTGTTTAGGAAAGATGTACTTGTCCACTCCAAAGGTGCGTGTGTCGGGACCGCTGACGTTGAAGTGGTGCTGGCCGAGCACCACGCGAAGCTGTGACCTCAGGGGACTGATGTAGTCACCAAAAATCATAAAATACAAATTAATTTGTTTTATTGTAAAGAAGCATACCTGTAAAATTGATATCTCTCCTTGCCCACATACAATGTCATGCATTTTCCAAAGTTTTTCTGAAGTTAACTCAAGCAGCAACATATCTAAAGCTTACACATACCACAAATTTTGGCTCGCAACATAAAGCAAAAAAAATGGACCCAGCAACTGCACCCAACTTGACTCTGGCCAGGTACCATGATACGTTTATGAAATATGTTTGTTTTAGACAGGATTATACTTATATTGTAATCAGACTTATTATGTTATAGGGGGCTTAGGGTTAATAGCCTAAAGCTCTCATTCAGTGCCATTGACGGCTGTACACGCCAAAGATCCATTTTAACTGGGCTGGCAGTGAATGATTTAAACACTATGAGCTCTGAATGCCCTGGCCGAATTATATTGACATGGCAATACAGAGGCTGAAATCTGATTGGCCACAAATATCTAACAGTCGCATCCCTGACTTCCCACCAATGACTCTGAAAACCAAGTGGCTAACTTGTTTTGCGAAATGAGACATACTTGCGGAAGAAGCAGTGCGCTGCCGAGAGGACCCAGCAAGAGGCGATCAAGTTTCCAGCGCAGAAGTCGGACTGTCCGATATAAACGGCAGCCATCCAGGGGTGGCTTCCCGGCAGAGCCGAGTTTCCGCCCATGATCCTTCCTCTGGCGACGGACACCCGCTTCTTGTGCTTTGTCCCGCAAACCGGCTTCTTGGCTGGCACAGAGCGGTCCGAGTCGTCCAATTGGGGTAGCGTGTTGAACATGTTCATCCTACGGGAAGACGCTATGCAAAGAAATTAATTAGTTAATGCTACACTGTTCATTTTCATCATCATTTTGTATTTTTTTTTCCATGACCATATTTCCCTCAGCATGTATACTCACACACTGGCATTTTGCAGGAGGGCACTGCGCAGTACTCCCAGGAGATGGCGCTCTTGCTCAGAGTGTAGCACCATGGCATCTTGTCTCCATCAGGATTCCTGCACACACAGGCATGTTCTGACTCCATTTATATATTTTAGACTAAAACTATTCATGTTCATGTCAGTCGGATTATTTGTCAGAATTTATTTTAAAATATTTTGTGGGATTTTTTTCCTTGACACTATGAGAAAAAAAGATATAGTAAAAGTATTAAAATATTTTACTATTATATTTTTTTACTATGTGTAAATATTCCAAATACATTGTAATTTAATATTTTTTTTCTGGTCATTCCCACCAGTCAGTTTGTGAAATATCCTGCCTTGACTCCAATAGCACGGGAAGAAAAAAATAACGAGTAATTGATGCGCCACCCCCGCAAAAAATGTTTATGAATGCAATGTTTATGTATTAAGAGTTGAAATGATATACAGTATGAATCACCAAACTATGATCAAACAATGATTTGATTTTGAAGAAAAAAAATATACTGAAATTGCTCATGTACATGCACATGCGACACTGCTTCCGACCTGCCAAGCTAAACTTAATATATAACTAAATCTCCATGACATACAAAACTTGTCTCTCATTCTAAATGTACTTCCTTGATACCAATTCCTATTCAGACAGATTTGGTGGCATCTTGGGGAGCACCAAAAACAGGAGAACTTGTAAATAGTGAACCGTGAATATGCGGAGAATTACTGCATACCAACTCACTCAACTTTATTTCTAGAGCAGCTCTAATAATGTGCTTTATGTTAAAAAGATTAAACATGAAGCATAATAGGCCATAATACTATGATAATAAATAATTAAAATATTCATTTCTACACACCAACTCTTGCAGCGCCTCCCTTTTGTCTTGGACCTGCCACATCTATGTTGACCAACTATTGTGAGTTATTATGCATAATTCCTTTCAAGGTTCTCTCTCAAGGCGCGGTAGAACTTAGGCATATATATATTGCATATCGTCAGATGTTTTGTGCATTGCTCATAGGTATGTATGTATTATACTTCATTTATATTTCATTATAAATCACTTTCAATACAATAGAGTAAATTAATACACCTCCCACACTGTACAGATATTACTGTAGCATTATCATATATAATAGTCTCTAAACGGCTGAGATGGCTCCAGGCTCCAGTATGTCAACGATGAGGATAAGTGGAGACAGCCACATAGACAGCCAATTAGCAGAGAGGCACTGCATATGCACACAACATACACACCTGCAGTATGCATGCTCCCCGAGACCCCTGAGGGGCGCGGCAACCACCGTGCCTACATGGAGCTCGTCGTACAGCAGATCCGAGTTCCACGGCAGACAGCGGGCACCAGACGCCGTCGTGGACACCACGCCTCGGTAGCTCGTGCCCCGACTGTTGTAGCACTCGCTTTCTGGCTCTGTTTGGAGAGAAAAAAAGACGGGTTTTTTTCAATATTTTTACTCCAATTTGAAAACAAGTCAAATGTGACACCAGCATGCGGATGTGGGCTTAACACTGGCAGTGCCGTTATCGAGTGCCTCGTTGTATCAGCATAGACGTCAACAGATACTTGAAGATGCCATATTTTGGTTTCTCAAAACATGTAGTCGTGTATGCATAAGAAAGATGCTAAGGTCGCATCGATTTTTCCAGGTATTAGCAATGGCATTTGATTGATATTTGAACGAGGCTTGATTTCAGCAAATCTAGCGCACACATCCAAAGAGTTTGAGAGCAGAGCGAAGGGTTTCGAGGGACAGTGTCACGGTGTAGTCACGGAGCGGCGTGATGTCTGTCGGGTGTGTGGAGTAGAGGACCCAAAATGCAGGGAGGCAGGAGAACCACGGCAGGAGTGCGGGTTAGACTGACGTATTTTATTGTCCAAAATCAAATCAAAATGACAGAACGAACTCCGGGGGATGACCGTGACAAACGGCAATGATCCCACGCCGACTGATCACCACCCGGGAATTAAATACACCCACACTAATTGGGGGACTAGTCACACCTGGGGCCAGGCACAAGTGGCTGAGGGCCCGGATTGGTTAACCCGCGGAAGGGCGGGAACCCACTCAGGGCCCTCAATTAAAGCCAGATCTTCCCAGACATGACAGACAGTAGAAGAGCGCTGGAAATGGAGCCGAAGGAAAGGATGATGAAGAGTCAATGTCATATTTGTTTATACTCACTGAAGCTACAGTGCGGTCCACCGTAGCCGTGTCGGCAGTTACACACCTCCTTGCCGGTGGCTGTGATCATCCGACATGTTCCATCATTCTGACACGGGTTGGAGCGGCACTCTGGATGCATAAAACGTGTGATGTCAGGCCATGCTTTACTGGGTTGCATACCGTAGTCATTTTTCATAGAGGATAAAGAATATATGCATGTGAGTATCATTATGTCAATATTCAATGGTAGCATTAGCATTTCAATGGCCGTTTCCATTTATTTTAAGTGAATTTGAGGCGACATAGTTTTGATGTTCTTTGCTTTGTGTTTACAGTTGATCATTTGGATGGTTGTCCATGAAATATGGCGGCGAGTGCCTATTCAATGATGCTTTGAGCTTTAATCAGTGTCCGTTTTCTCCCATGATAAGATCAGATTAACTCGAGGAAGCCTGAAAGCACCTCTGCGGTTTCACTCCTTTCTGCTGTAAATACTCATGAACCCAACGGACCTGTGGGTGTGTCCAAAAATACCATTCCTTAGTCACCGTGAGTCATATAATCTGTCTTTTCTTCCATCATGATCAAAGGAAGGGTGTGGGGCCTGTATAATATCTTGGCCAGGAGCTGAGTATATTTAATATGTGCTACCGTAGGTGTCGGTAACTAAAGCAAATAAGATAGCCGTGTCGCGTGAGTCTTACTCATATAGCGAGCTCGTTGGCACTCGATTTTGCCACCAACACACGTGCACTGTTCCACGCTGCGGAGGTGAATACGGCCCCAAGACTCGCCGGCATCATAATGGCGCAGGTGTATGGTTTCGTAGCACTGTTCTAAGAACACAGCAGACGCAAACAAAGGTGAATGAAACAAAAGAAACCCGACTGTGCAGTTTTGGACTCCTTTGCATTCCATAGTGTATTTTCTATTTCTTACAGAGCGGTAATTCACTGTAGTTGATGCTGTTTTTTCCCATTTATAATTTGTATTTTCTATTTAATGCAGAGCTCTGTTTTCATAAACATTCAGTCCTACATTTGAACACAAGCAGTCAGCACTTATTTATCTACGTTGATGCGCCTTTTGACTATTAAGCCGCTAAAGAACAGTCAATAAGAAATTGTATTCTCACATGTGGCATACTCACTGCGCTCGCACAGTTTTCCAGAAAAGCCATCAGGACAGGAGCACTCGAACGCGAGCCCCCGTGTGATTAGCGTGCAGATGCCACCGTTTTGACACGGCTTCACCTGACACGGATTGGTGATCCTTCGCGACACGTTGACAGAGACTGAAGAAAAAAAGCAAAGTGACTCAGAAAATGTTCAAATATGTCCTAGTATATAAACACTAGTGCTTTCAACCAAGGCACATTGTATATTTTTACATTAGAACAAAATCTCACGGAACACCAGCAATCGTTCCTTGCCATCTTGATTCCGTTTTCGCGGTCTCACTATGTTAGATTTTTTTTTTTAATCGTACCAATCTAATTTTAGGTCACTGATTTAAAAAAAAAAAAAATCTGTATTGCAGGGTTTTGATGTGATCATTTTCCTCATGGATTAATATCAGTGCAGATTTACATAGTAATAAGTGTCAGCAGAGGAAGGGTACATAATTTTTTTTATTTGATGATGAAGTTCCAAATATTTGGAATCATTTCACACTTAAAAAAAGATTCAATGCAATATGTCTACTACAAAACAGAATTGGCCTACACAACTGCACTTCTATAGTAAAGTAAACATTCATTTAAACTAGGGGTGTCGGGCGATTACAAATTTTAATCATAATTCATCGCATTGCTTCAATAGTTAACTCACAATTAATCGCAAATTTTATGTGTGCTCTACATGTACAATAAAATATATGTTTTCATACATTCAACATAAAAGTGGGAAAAATGTTGAACTAATAGAAATATGACTGTCTTTTAGTCATTGATACAGTAATTTCATAATTCATAAAATTGAGTTAAAATTAAAAAGATGTACTGTAAAAAAACGAGTATGATATTGATTTGCGTTAAGGCCATATTTCTGCCACTAGATGGCATAATTGCATTTGTAAGACGGTGACAGCTTAGTTCATTTTTATTTTCATATTAAGAGCTATTTAATCTTTAACATGAAGTAACTTGTGAAATTGTGCACATTTTTAAAATTGTAAAAAAAAAAAAAAAGCATACTGTACTGTATAAACTCATGCTAACCATTGAGCTGTCTTCGTTCAGGCAAACAGAAGCCCCACTTTCGGTCCCGGTCGAAATTAGATGTAAGAGAGCACCTGTGAGAAGACAAAAGAAACCATACAGCACTCTTTGGAATAATTTCCATCAGAATTTTTTAATTTGTATTTATTACAAAGCAGGAATTGACATTTCGGGCTTAAACATTACAGCGTACTTGACTATTTCCCTGTTCGTCCGCCTTGAGGACTTACCATGGTCTCGAGGCGATGACAGTGATGCAGTGGTGATGAATTCTTCCGCCCTGGCGAAATGGAAGTGCACATTCCTTGCCAGATGTGGTGACAACTGTTCATAGAAGGAAACAAAAATTTCAACATTTGACACTCAGCATTCTCACAATAAATTGTATATTTGTGGATACTTATGAGGGCTTGAAACATTCAGCATTTGCACAAAATTGTGACAATACAGTAGTGTGAACGCTTGACTCTGAGCATTCTCACAATCAAGAACAAAAGTGTGAATGCTTGTCTTTCAGCTTTGAAGTTCATGACCGTGTCGTGTTACCTTTTTGACTCTTTGTATATGGCTCTTTTGAGATAACGGTCTTGTGCGCAGGCTGAAAAAAAAGTGCGCACTTTATCACAGAAACATTCATGTTGATCTATTTGTTTAATGTGCATTCTACTTACCCCCTGCATGCTGAGAACA
The DNA here is from genome assembly GCF_051991255.1 of Vanacampus margaritifer. Lineage (NCBI taxonomy): Eukaryota > Metazoa > Chordata > Actinopteri > Syngnathiformes > Syngnathidae > Vanacampus > Vanacampus margaritifer. The sequence goes on from NC_135446.1 coordinate 13,742,086, forward strand.
AATGGAAGAAAAAGCAAGAGCCCATATGTCATGGTGGAAGTATGCATCGATGTGCCGCGGTAAGAAAAAAAAAGGAAGCTGCCTTCACGTCATGTGTGGAAGTTTGAAGCGTCTCGCCACGCTTTTACGCGCGTTGATCCCTGCAAGTATTTTCCTGTCCCATATTGAGTAAAGCCCTTGCGTCATTGGGCTTGTCCATGTTGTGGCATATTCCGCCACCTCCCGCCCCGGTGCTTCCCCCACGGACGCGCCGCACACTCTGCCTTGCCTCAACCCTGACAAGCCCCCTCACAGACCTGCATGGAGGGTGGGTGGGCAAAGTGGTGGGCGTGGGTGCTCTCTCAGACCGGAAGTGCAGACTTTCTCGGCTTGTTGCTGATGCATCAGTTGATAGCAAGACATAGTTTGGATCTTTGAAAAGGAATGGAGTGCCCGTGTATGGGAATTTACGTTTAAAAAGAATGGACATTTTTCAGTGAATAGCCAAAAAGTTTACAGTAAATTTATATGACAAGTTAAGATAGGTAGTTGTAAAATACATCTTGAGATATTCGAGATGGTGCCTTGAGATGCGTGTTCAATTCGTTTTTGTGAGCATCCTTGTATTTCAAATCATCTTTCTCCATTGGAATAAATGAAAACGGTAATAATGCTTTGGACATTCCTGTAGAGACATGTTGTCAAGAAAAAAAAAAGAAAAAACACGTCCCATTATCTAACCTCCTAATTTCCACCAGCTGTCACAATGGCCTGGTCCAGATGCTAACAAGCTCACCATACAAAGAGACGGCTGCACCACTCAATTTTCAACGCAGCAGGGAGGAAGTTGTCAGTTTACAAACAACTCAAAGAGGAATGACAGCCATTGAAGATTTTCTTTTTAATCGACAACTTCAACCACAGAAGCAGAAAGCACAGGAAATATTCAGCCATCAGGAAGCACAAAGGAGGATTTTCTTTGTTGATCCTAAAAAAATTATGGTTTTGGTTTCAAGTAAAAGTAAAATTTTGAGAAAAAAATATTTGGGAAGGAAAAAAGGGGAGCGAATGTGGTTGAAAAAACATAAAAATAATGTAATAACATTGGTCCATAAGTTGAGCCTGTCAAATGTAATTTTAAATAAAACAACTAATAATTTGCTTGGATGGTTGCGAAAATACCAAATAAAATAATAATAATGTTCAAAATCCAAATTAGAACAATACCAGGGTTTTGATAAAGTCCTCAGAGGGACATACTAAATAAAAGAAACTAATACACCCCCCCCCCCCAAAAAAAATTAACTATTTTAGAAGTTGCCATTTTTCCTTTGCTGGTAATAGAATTGTCAAATGTAATTTAAAATAAAACAACGAATAATTTCCTTGGATGGTTGAGAAAATACCAAATAAAAAAACAAAACAAAAATAATGTTCAAAATCCAAATGAGAACAATACCTGGTAATAGAAAGTTCAAGCTACTGTATACCAAAAACACAAAATTATACCGACCAAACGTACCAAAACACCAGAATTCCAATTTACAATAGCTATCATTTCATCGAGGGGAGGCGTTGACGGCTTTTTACATGCAGAGTTGTTCGACTCCTTCCCTTGGGGCTTTCAAAGTGCAGCAGTGTATTCACGGGGGTGGGGTGGGGGGGGTTGTTGGGGCCGGTTAGACCACAGTGGCCTTAAAGAGGTCCGCCTTGCAGTCTGGCTCATCTGGGCGAACGGCGGCCTGCGGCATCTGCTGGGCATTCCTCATCCGACTCTGGCAGTGGCGCAGCTCGGCCACGTAGCCCTGGAAGCTCAGGCTGAGCTCCGATTCGTCCTCGCGAGGGGTCTCAGGCGGCGCGCCCTCCTCCAGGTGCACCCCCTCCACGTCCATCACTTCTTGCGCCGAAGCTTCTTTCTCGCCAGGTGTGTTGGCGCCGCAGTTGGTGCCTGAAAACGGAAAAGAAGGAACACTTAAGCTAACCTTTACAGGTGAAAACAACAAAAGAAAGCAAACAAATTGACATAATTTTTTAAAAGTTAAACAAACTTAACTGGAAGAAACTTCAGATTACAGACCATTGCTGGCCCGTATTTAGTGATGCTATTTCCAATTCAAAGTACGATTAATTGTCATACCCACCTAAGTGGGGCGAAATTCGTTCTCCGCAAATGACCCATCTCCTGAGGGAGGGGTGAGCAGCAGCAGGAGCCGCGCTCAGGAATCATTTGGTGATCTAACCCCCCAATTAATGCTGAATATCAAGTAGGCTGGCAAATGGGTCCCATTTTTATAGTCTTTGCTATGAACCGGCCAGGGACTGAACCCACGACCTCCCAGTCTCAGGGCGGACACTCTACCACTAGTCCACTGAGCTGGTCTATGAAGCTGGAAATGAAGGACAAGCCTCAATGCTTCCATCTTACAACTGTTATTTAACCTTCAATGGCTCTGATAGAAGCAGTTGAACAAACACTCTGGATAAAAAGAAACATGCTATTTGGAATATTTATTGATCTTAAAAAAAAAAGTATTTGATACATAAAGCACTCGCTCTTACTAGTTAAGTTAATTAACTGAAACAAACACAATACGTAAAAATGCGTGAACATTTATCTGCTAAACTTTGTATTATTTGTGGTGTCCCACAGGGGTCAATGCTGGGTCCTCAGCCGTTTAAATTGTACTTAAATTACCTATTTAATGTATCTACGTTATTAAAACTAATATTGTTTGCAAATATATTCTATAGTGGTTATTATAATAAACTTGTGGGTACAGTAAATACAGAATTTGGATCGATAATAAAGTAATTCTAAATGTAAATAAAACAAAAGTATTAATATTTGGTAACTATAAAAGTAACCCAGAATTGATCATTCAAATTGGGCTCGCCTCAATGTTCCATCTTACTACTTCAGTCAACAAAATATAGTTTTTCAAATTTACTATTCGTTGCTCTCCTTCAATAAAAGTAGACCAAATCAATCAGGAGTTCAAATTGCCATTAGCAATTTATGTTCCAAAAGAAGGACCAGCCTATAACTTTCATCATCAGTTAACAATGCATTTAAAAACTTTTTTTTAAGGTCCTATTTTTCCTCTTGTTGGGAGTTCAGAATTTGACCAAAATTGGCAGAAAGTAGCGGTTTGAACATCAGTTAGCAATTTTTATTTTTTTTAAACGTTACTATTTTTACTCTCGTCAAATTCAAAATAGGACGAAAAGTGTAGGGAAAATGTGCTTGACACGACTTTTGTAATTGTAATTGCGGCCAGCTGCCGTAAAATAAATATTTCTTAATAATAATATCACTTAAACAGTCAGTGATTCAGTGCCGCTTCAGTGCTGATGTAAACACCGCCTCCAAGCTCCAACAGCTGACCTCCTTCAAGGAATAAAAAAAAAAAAAAAGGTGACACAATGCAGTGGGATTGGGTAACAACCGCACCAGGAAGTGATGTGTTGACCCTGGTATGTAGTGCTGCAATTCTGACACTTCCATACAATTAATCATAGTTTCTCGATACTCTCCATGCGGTGACTCCAAGACATAATTGGTATTTTTTATATTATTTGTTCTTTTCTGTTTTCTTTTGTTTTTGTTCCAGGGCAGTTTTGGGAGAATTATTTTTTTTTTACCAGTAGTTAGATATATGTATTTCATGAATGCATTTTTAGTAATATATATATATATACATTATTTTTTATTTATATATATATTTATTTTTTTTTTTCATTAATTGTATTAATTCATTATTTCTTCTGTACTTTCCTGCACCAAGCTAATAGTGGAGCTGGGTTCATGGTGAATAGGTTCGTCTGTGCGATGGCTCCCTCTTGTGGGCAAAAAAACGGATGCCTGTCTATCACAGGATTAAAAAAAGCCCAAATGTATTTTGAATTTTGTATAAATATACAGTATAACAGTAATATCTATTAGCATTCGTGTCACTGTAGGGCATTACCATAGAAGTTATTGTGTATTTGGATCCAAAACGAAGTCCATTGTTTTTCTTGGAATGTTATTATTATCATCATCATCATTATTATTATATGTTTGTTTCAAAATAGGGAGAAGAAGGGCTAGAAATCAGAGGTGACACTTTGGAAGCAGCTGGATGAGGTTACCATGGCGCCCAGCGGCAGCGGGAAGAATCAGGCATAGGCGCGCAGCAACCAACAGTATGGCAGCCATTTTGAGCACACGCAGGTGAGGTTAGAGCAAATGTTGGAATTGTTATTGTGATTCGGAGGCGCATGTTCTCAGCGTTTAACTGCCGTGGTCTGCGGGATTATTCCCCAGCGTCCAATCAGATTGCTTACAGCAGTAATTCTCAAAGTGTTGGAGAATGGGAAGAATCATTAAATTAAATGTTCAAAATGCATACTTACAGTTATATTTAATAATTTACAACTTTTTTTATTACCATTTAAGGTACAATCTATTTAACTTTTTACGTGTGTTATATTTTTATTGTAGTTGTAATTTCCTATATGTGAGCGCAGTGTTAATTTTCAAACTGCGCATAATGTTAGAGTGCTTTACAATAATATTAAATATACTTTTTAGGAATTAAACCACTGTATCGTTTTTTTGTTGAACACATAAGCCTACTCCACTACTCTTTATAAAAATTGGTCATGATGGTGGCACTTGAAGAGCCATGTTTTATTAGTTTTTTTAAGTGGTACGTGGTACCACTGGTTTGCACTAGACAGCACCAGGAAATAGTTTGGTGTCTCTGTTAACTGTTCTTTATGGTATTTAGGTTTCATTTCCATTATTTCCTATGGGGAAGAATGTTGAATTGAAAAATAGGTTGTGGAAACAGACGGACAGGAAAGATGTGGCGGCATAGGCAGCAAGTCAAATCCAATATCATGGCATCCCTATCGCCTACTATAATACGCCCTCATAAGCCAAAACCGAAGATGGCGTCCTATCAAGCCTTTGCAGACAATCCACAATGCGCCACCCTAAAAGTAACCACCACCTACACCGCACAGCTCGAAAGACGCTAGCGATAGAAGCCAAGCAAGCACACATCATTATTCACACCCCCGTGCCGTCAAGAAGCGCATGCAGCAACAGCAAAAGGAGATGATGAGGACGACGCCACCAGGCAAAAACATAGAAGGCATGCGGAGGCGGATCAAAGAAAAATGAGCATCACATCCGATTGGAGCTTTTATTCCATGGATTAAATGACGGGTACACAGTTGATTGACAAGTCCAAAGACAGATACAGAATCACAACCATTAGCGGCGCTATTGCTCCGACACGCTCATTTCATCGCTCCCGATTCTGCTTCCTGACAACATAGAAAATAATTTGGAAGAACTGTGCTGTTTTGGAATGTTATCCTGCATCCTTTTAGTGGCTTGTGGGGGGAAATCTTCCACATCCTACTGCTGTGGGCTGACATTCCATAATTGACACAAAATTCCCAACTTATTTTCCAAAATTGTACAGCCAAAAATCCAAATTCCTGACCAAATATTTACAAGTGTCTGTTTTAATCAACGGATGAACAAACAGAGAGAATCCAAATCTATTAAAGTGCACGAGGTGGGGAAATAATGGAATGGAAACGGGAGCTCTGGTGTACTACGCAGTACCTGGAGTGGACTTTGCGTCCGCGTCTTGAGGGTGAGGGCAGGGCGGCGGTGGCGGAGTGAAGTTGGCCTCGGGCAGGCTTCCCTCCAGGGATGGCATGGGTGACGGAGATGCGGGCAGCAGCGTGCTGTTGGGGCTGTTGATGTCGCCCTCCCCCATCAGGGTCAAGTCGGCGTGAGCGTCCTCCTCCACGGTGCGGAGGCTCGACCGGGCCTCCGGGGGGCGCGGGATAGGGGACAAGTGGGAGCCAAAGGGCGTGTGGCGAGACGGGGGCATCAGGCACCGCCTGGCTCCGGAGTGTCCGAGGGAGGAGTCCAGACTCTCGGAACGGAGGCCCGAGGCCAGCGGCCCTCGAGGGTAGCCGCCGTTCTCGCGGCTTTGCTTCAGAGAGTCCGGTGTGGAGCACGCTGGGTCCGAGGAGGGACAAGCGGGAAGGGGGACCAGACGTAAGAAATCGGGAAGCACCAAGTCCTCTTTGGTTAGTAATCCGCGTTGGTCGTTGGCCCGGGTGCTTTGCGCCCGGCTTAGCATCTCGAAGAATTCTACAGGGAAAATAACAGTTTGATTTGCTTTAGTTTGGCAAACAGGCGAGCAGCTTCTAGATGGAGACATTTGGCATGCAGATAAGCCAGGAAGCGACCCCAGAGACCAAAGTCAGGCTTTGAAAAGGCGAGGGAAGTCTACCATGTTGTTTTCGAGCAGTCATTTCAGTCCTTCAAAAGCAAACTCCTCTTCGAGATTTTGATCACATGTACTAGCCCAGTGATCCCTCATTGTGTTGTGAGAGATCATCTGGTAACAAGCAGAACAATTACATGCTTTTCCACTAGATGGCAGAATGCTTGTATCCACTTGAAGCCAGTCATACAAGAGAATATGGGGAAACCGAAAGGCTGATTTTTATCTAACCTGTAACCTGTTATGTCTAATGTAAAAACTTTAGGGGAGGAGCTTTATTGCTTATTGAATAAGAAAAAATGATTTGCGCCACCTTGTGGCATCTATATGAAATTACAATTAATTGCCAAACGTTTGAGTTTATTTCCCTGTGCGTGGCCGGAGTTTCACATCTCACCCTAAAAACAAAAAGTTTCGTAAATCCTTGCCTCCACAAGGTCTCATCCCGTCTGACTTACCAACATGAAATTCGGACATGAGTACACCCATAATAAAGAGGTAAGTCTGCCATTTTGATTTGTGTGACTGAAATTGAGTTTGCATCCCTGCTTCGGCGGCAAAGCACAGCTGAGCATTGAGAGATGAAACAAGGGAGGTTTACCTTCGGCTTCATCTATATTAATCTTTTTCTGTTTTCTTTTTTCGCCAGGGAGTGCCAAGTCCGGTCCACCTGCTCGCCCACAAAACTCCTTTGGCGCTGTTGACCTCTCATCTCCCTGCAGACGCAACAATGATAACGCTGTTAGGGGACGGCGTGGTCGGACCGCGCCGTCCTTTGCCGCCGTCCGCCGCGTCGCAAGGATGCGAGTCAGTTAGTCAGCCGCGTTAGGGTGAAGAGGAAACACCCGCCCGTCGCATGGGCCCAGTTGTTAATGCGGGTGAATGGAGACGGCACCCAGCCGACGCGGAAGCAGACGGCGTAGACTTACTGTTGCCGAAAGACTCCTGATAGGCGGTTGATTTTTGAGGGAGCTCTTGGATGCGTCTGTGGACAACAAACTGCATGTGAGACCTATCTATTTGAGTCTATTCAAGCCAATTAAAACTGTATTTTTGTGATATACACTATATTTTTCTACATTATATGGTATTTTTCTTTAATTATCTGCAGGGTAGCATTTGAAAACATATCAATTCTTTTCATCTATTTTAACAAATAATGATACTAATGTATATGTTTTTCTTTTACACAGTATGACAGAGGTTCCCACTATTTGACAAAAGGTAAAGCGCCGTACCTTTGGCTGAGGCCGGGTCGATGCGCTCCAGCACAATGCGCAGGCCGTCCAGACTGGATATGGGGGCTCCCAAGTCTAAAGGTTCCGTCTGGCCACTCTACAACAAAGCAAATGACGCGTTTGAACTGCTGGTAGAACACGGGGTAAAAGTAGAAAGCCACAGGACTCAAATAAACCCCATGGGTGACGAGGAATAATTGTAGCCCTGGTACTCCACCCTGTGGCACTCCGAGACCACACAACTTACTATTTTCACCACCAGATCATTGAGCAGGAGGCCATACTTGGCTACCACGGGGCGTAAGACTTCAGCGACTGGCTTGGTGGGTTTGGCTTTCAGCCCCACTGAGCGGTTAATGGGCACCAGGTCCAGTCTGAAAGGAGAGAGGAGAACACGATCGTCACGGTCACATGCAGCGAACATGTACGCGAAACGTGTTGTCATGGTGACGGTTCGCACCGAAACAAGGTCCTCTTCTCCAGTCGCAGATCTCGCGAGCTGAGGGTCATGCAGTCTTGGTCCAACACTAAAGGCTTTAATTCAAAAAAGTAATAATAATTTTTATTCATCGTTACCTTTCAAAAATCTTTTTTGTTTGTGTGTTTCATCATTTCATTTCACTTCATTTGGTCACCTTTTCACCTCCCACCAGGAAGAGATCCACCGCCGCCACGTTGACATTGATGCTGTGACAAAGAACTTGGAGGACCTCCCGAATAGAGGAGCCTGGCCGAAGGTTGATGGAGGAGCAGGAGCCGTTGGGTAGCGTCACACTGCAGTGTTTCGGGGAGCGCTCCCACACACCCACTGAGTGCCGATTGTCTGACTACAAGTGAGTAGAAAACCATTTTGGAGGTTTAATGTTTTCAGGCTTCAGCACTCTAAAAAACGGTTAGTTAAAAAAATTGACCAACCCAACTGTTTGAGTTATTAAACAAACTTAATTAATAATCCACAAAACAACCCTTTATTTTGGCTCGTTTTGTGGTTTATTCGTTTGACCCAACTTTTTGGGTTCATTAAATAACACAACTGAATTTGGTCAAATATGAACTGACCCAACTTTTTGAATTATTTAATTCAAACCGTTGGACCATATTAAATAAGAACCCACAAAGCAACTTGGTTTGTTGGGTTGTTTTGTGTGTTATTAAAATTTTCCCAAAAGTTCAAGGGTCAAATGAATAACCCACAAAACAACAATTGAATTAGGTGAAAAATGAACCGACCAAACTTTTTGAATTATTTAACCCAAAAAGTTGGTAAAAGTTAAATAAATAATCCACAAGGCAGCCAAATTTTGGGTTGTTTTCTGTGTTATTAATTTGACCCAACTTTTTGGGTTAATTGAATAACCCCAAAAGTTGAGTTGGTTCCTTTTTGAACCAATTTGGGTTATTTTTGACCCAACTGTTTTTAGAATGAGGGAACTGAAAACAGGTTTGCCATCCCTGCTATACTACAGACCAGTTTGCTTGAAAAGATTAGGCACCAGGTTACTTCCTACCTTTTACCTTCAAAGGAACATTTATATTAAAGTAATATTAGCAGTCTCCTCAACGATCATTTTAACTGTATGAATTTCAACCACGTCCATTTTTGAATCAGTTAACCTGCTGACATGACATGTAAATTACGGCCAGCCTAAGTAATTTCCCTCATTTAACGTCTCCTCATCGACTGACATGTCATACATTCGAACTACAGTGGTAGATGCAAAAGCTAAATATTCATTCAAGCAGTTCTCCTATTTTCTCAATGGCTCTGCCTTGGTCCAATGACATAGAAGTCTGAATTTTCACCACCTGGAAATACATGTGCGGTCATGCTGCAATGTCTTTCTTATACTATGCGAGTTTGTTTCTTCGAAATGTGTGCCAAGAAAAAAAAAATATGAGTGGGCTAGCAAACAAGAAGAACGAAAGAGAAAAAGTGGACTCTGTGTGTTGTCATGGTGATCTGCCCAGTGGAATCTTACATCTATCTTGCCAGAAGAGCAGGAAGTGGCCATCTCCAGGCTGGTACTGGAAGACAAGGACCCCTGGGACTCCCTTCGGCCGTTACTACCCCAATAGTCTGCACAGAATCAGAAGAAACCCCCTTTAGAGGAAAAGGAGAAAAAAAACTTCTTCTTTGAAGTTGTGGGTTACACTTACCGAGGTTAATGTCGGCAATGTCCTTCTTTTTGGGACCCTTGCCAAAGCTCCGATTGCGTGACCATGAGAAGAAAATCCCACGTTTTTTGTCGGCGCTCTCTTCTCTATTGTCCTCGTTGAGCGACCTCCCGGAACGCTGCTTCCGGCCGTCCTGCAAGGTATGCCGACAAAAGACGACATCAGCTCAACTGATTGGAGTTTTTGTTCTTCAAAAAGCCGCGGAGAAAAAAAACGACCTTTTTGGGAGTGGAAAGCGTGGAGCGGTCCGAGCTGGCGCTGTGTTTGGATGGCGCGGGACTGCAGGGGATCTGGTAGGGATCCGGCAAGGGAAGGCCATCCACCTCAGCACGCATGCACTCCTTGTAGAGGGAAGACTTGAGAAAACGGGAGTAGCTGTCAAACTTCATCAGGTTGAAGATCTGCAAATGGGAATGCGCAGGGCAAATTAGGCCTTTTGGGCTGGCGAAAGAAGGGCATGCTGCATTTTTGCACAGCCTCGTGCACAGAGGAGAACATTTGTTCCACTGTACTAGAATAAGGCCGGTTATGGTGGGCAAATTCACTTTAGGATTTCATTCATTTTGAACCCAAAATGGGCTTGTATTTTTTTTAAATCACAAAAGCTGTACCTGCAGCTGCTGCGTCTTGAACATGTCGGGCATCGGGGACGTGAGGACGTCGTCAGCCAGCTGAGCTTGGCTGTCGATGTTGACCGGCATGGTTGCCTTGCTGGACAGGAAGCTGTTGTAGATCTCGCCGGCTCTCTGGGACAGCTACGGGAAACACACGTCGGGTCATCTTTGAGAACACCGGCAAGGTGGCGACATTTGGCGGACTTACCTGTTTTTTGTCAGTCGCAGGAACATGACTGAAGTATTCGCAGGCCTGCCAGAACAAGATATTCTCCTCACTAAATTCTTTCTTGAGAAATTCCTGTAGAGACGTAAATGACAACTTCTTATTTGAGTTCCAAGTGCCTGTTGAAATTTAACTTTTTTTTGCATTTTTGCTTTATTGATTGCGCTGGCGACAGAAGGGGTCAAATCTGTTCCACAGCACAATTGAGCTTGATGAGCGTTTGGCAGTATTTTGTTGATTGTGACCCAAAATCAGTGCACTGCCTTGCTTTTGTGAGATGTGGTTTTAAAATTCTGCTTTACAGCTGTTGTGGATGCAATTTGTTGGATTTTGGGTCTACATTTCTGTAATGATGCGTTGGCGAACCAGCAAAGGCACTCTATCATTCCTTTGTAGAGTTGCTATTTTGTTGGCCAATGGAAATCCTAATTTTCCACACTAAATCTTCATTTGAATAGCGTTGTCATGCTGATGAAAGAAGCGGGGGGAGGTAGAGCACTTTGTGGGCGTACCGAAAAGTAGCGCACGCCCACCGGGTCCTGGAGAAGGCGCTCGAAGCAGGCGGCCCAGCTGGCCACGCGTTGTTCCGGAAGTCCCCGGTGGCTTCCCGGGAGGCTGCCGTTACTGTTCAGGCTGCTGTGACTGCAGCATCCCTGCAACTGCACGCCACTGTAATCTGCAAGGTTCAAAACACGCATTAGACTGACAAGCTTCTTTTGAATCTTGTTCAAGTGAATCTTGTTTTATTGCTTCCAAGTTGGAGGATGAACTATGAAGCTCCAGTATGTGCGCACTTTATGTCTATAATGGGGCCACAATAACATTTTGGTCTGAGAATTTGTAATCACAAGAGTGATCATCAAAATTTCACTCAGTCTCGCACAGTTGTTTTTGCTTGGAATTTTGAACTCCGGCGATCACAAAATGCTCATTTGACAAATGTGAGACCAAATCAACAAGGCAGACGAAATAGGCTGCAAATAAAAGTACCGTACTCACCGCCGTCCGAAGAAGCCGCCGACTGAAAGAGAACAAAGAAAGACATGAGTGAGAGGCTGCTGTCATGACCTCCTGCAGAGTGAGTGGATAGCAGCGTCTCCGGGCATCTCAACACTCTCGCTCGTGGAGATGGGTGTTAATTTGTGCGAGGGGGTGGAAGGATGGCCTCTTTAACAGTTGTTCACACCTCCGCAGGGAGGAGGGCGGGGAGTGTAGGAGCCACCCCGCCTTGTTTGATGTGATCCTCAGAGCCCTGAAAGTAAGCATTCTCACAAGAGGGGCCATCAGGGCTCTAATGGTCCTCCATTCACTTGCTAATAACACCATTGAGTGCTTTTATGTGCACAGGGAGATGCCCTCGACAAAAAAAGGGTAAGTAGGAGCAGACCCCCATGTAGTCAAAGTTATGTAATTACTTCAAATAATCCATCATTGTTTCTCCCACTACAAGGCTGAAGGTGCATCATGAACCTGTGTAGCCAACATTTGCTTGTTGGTGTGCCTTGATATTTTCTAAAAAGATAGAGAGACACACAAAAAGGCATGGAAGAAGACATCCCGGGAAATTTTCAAATTTGCAATCGAGTTCTTTGTTAGAGAACAGTAATTTGTGTAAAAAGTGCTGACAAAAATGAAAAATTGTCCATGTGCATTCAAATGTTAGATTGTAAAAAAGAAGCCCCTCCCGTAAAGTTTGCTGTGTATTTTTGTATTCATCTTGAAATTTCACTCAAACTCTTAACTTTTTGGGAGTACATGCCTGGGCTCAAGTCAATAAATAATGTTTGTCACGGTTTCAGTGCGATTGTTTTGAAAAACCTCCACTGGCATTTGTTGTGATACAAAGGAGCAGTTTTTTCTAGCCAAATCATTTGTTTTATTTACAACCAGGGAATTGCTGGAAATCTTTGAGAAAGATAATAGCCGACATGTGAAAGATATTATAACATTTTTAATACCTAATTTCATATATCAACTATTGTTACACATTATGAACATTTTAATTCTTCATATTAACCTTGTCGAAATGTTTTGTGTCCTGAGCAGAGCAGATGATGTTGATCTCGTATGGTCTGACCTTAGGCTGGTACACATTGATTGGTCCAAAATTCCTTGTTTTATTTTGTACACGCACATTTCGGTCTTGAAAACAAAATTTGCTTTGAAATAACACACACACACACTCTTTACTTTCTTCATCAGTCACGGCCACTGTAAATTTGGTTCAACTTGTTTGTGAGATTTTGTTATGGGGAAAAATAGAACCTTCAACTATATAACATATTCAGTCCCGAACACACACCCAAATCTGACCTTGTTTACGCCATCTGCTCTGGAAAAGTACTGAGATATGTTTTGTCTACAAATAAAAGAGAGGAGGTCCTTAAACAATAAAAGCCGTCCGCCACCCGGAAGAGACACATTTGACGCTCTGAATCCCACGATGTTTAAGTGATGATAGAGGCTGTTATCTGTCCAGAGATCTCTGATTGATTAAAAAATCATTTTTGCAAAGGTGTATTTTTCTTACATTAAATCTATCTTCATTTTTGGAACACGCAAAGAGGACAAAATTCCTTTATTCCTCTTCACATGGAGCTACTTATTTTTTAAGTAAAATTAGTAAAAATACACACTCACTATTTCGCTGAATGTAGCTGTAATATGTACGAGCCCTACGTATGTCAGTTCAATGAGCTGGTGGCCATCTTCGTTAATGGGGGTAGACAATGACATGCAAACTGTGTTACGCATGTCCAGGCAACTCCAGAATTTTGGTTTGGTCACCGTCATTTCAGAAAAACTGTTGGATGTTTGGAATGAAAGCAAGGAATTCAGTATTTTGTTTGGCAAATCTGTGGATTTTCCGCCTTAATTTGAATCCAGGCCTGTCTTTAAGGCATGGCTGCCTTAAGTCACGCTAACATGAACGCACCTTGAAACCTGATGCAAGCACTAGACTAAAAACCCAAGATTTGAGACTCAATATGTTGTTTTCAACATTGTCGACGGGCCACAGCAGAGGCTCAGACATGCCGTGGCCATCGTGCCGCCTGAGCCCCGATCGTGACGTTTTGTTCCGTTTTTGGGATTGTGACCACATGTGAAAGCTCCATCAGACGCAACCCAATAAACCGCTAATTGTCTGTCGTAGCCTCTTTACAACCCTCCAGCTGCCCGTGTTCAACCCCGTGTAGTAGACACCCAGGACCCCCCCCCCCCCCGCCCCACCTTCCGCGGTAGCCACCATGTGTGTGGAGTGGCAACGTTAAAGCGAAAAAACAGAAGCAGGAGAACACAGACTGACCATCTGCGTGTCGCTTTGGAGCTAAAAACAACCAAAACCTCAGACCGTAACTACATAGTGACTGTTATGGCTTTTGAGGAAGAAAGACATCACACTTTGTGACGTTATGTTTGCTTTTGAAGCAAATGTTCTGAACTTGTGAAGCATTTACCTACTGAGATGACAAATGTAAAAAGACATCCAATTGTAGGAATGGAGCATCCGGTGAAAAGCAGTAGGCTGTTGATAGAATCACTTTTTCGTGTTTTCGAATTTTATATTATGTTATTTACAAATCCAATGATAGGACAGCTTAAAGTCACTCGATGACCCGTCGAAAATGTGGCAAGCGCGGTAAATACTTCAACTTACGAAGGGTACAAAGTCTACGTATTCATGAGGGACCACACACGCAACCATCCTTGTCCCCTAAGCAATGACCCAGGCACACTATCACCCTTCGCACTCACACACTCCCTTCCTCCTTTGACGCCTTGGATGACAAGTTGGTCCACAGTGGGTGGCTGCAGAAAGGGGACTGCTCCTCTTTAGATTTCCCTTCGACACACAAAGAAAGTCCACCAAATGGGTTAACTCTCAGTTAGCCTGTATCGATCGGGTACCGCGTTAACTTTGGTTGGTAAACGCACTTCCAACATTTCTGTGGTTGCTGACTCTAGCGTACCTGGACACCACATGCCGAAGGAAAATGCGAGACCCTGACAAAAACAAACTAATACCGATGCAAATAAGTCAACCTCTATGATATTGTCACTGGTTAGCGCCTCTGGAAGAGTAGCTTAGTATTTCCTTTGAGCTTGTTGAGGCATGCTGTTGGTATTAAAAACCAGATGAGCGTGTATCCACAGTCACCGAAAAAAGTGACACAAATAACCACAAGCCCCCACTACTTCAAACAGCTGTTCCCAAGCAAGGGATGAGCCACAAAGAGATGCGAAAAAAAGCTGACTCGAACAAAAAAAAACAACCGCAGGGGAAAAAAAAAAAAACTACTTACGGTGTTGAAGTTCCACGTCCTCTTGAAGGAAAGTCTCTTTTTGAGACTCATTGTTCCCTTTACTGCTCGGCGAGCAGCACGTAAGGCAAAGTAGACGCGCGCATACCTGAACATTCCCCACCCATAGCCAGGCCAACCATGTCTGTACAAGTCAAGGAAAGAGAGGGAGGGGGAAAAACCCTGAAATTTGACATGGCACTGGACTAAGAAGAAGAAGGGGGTGGAGGGGGGTGGTTTCCTCATTTGGCAGCAGTTGCCATGGAAACCCTCCCGACGATACATACAGTCTCTCCAACATTGTCGAGAAGGAATCATAAGCCCCCCTTCTTTCCCTTGACAAAACCACAATGCCCCCCTTCCTTTTAGTACTCTGGTCTCGCTTAAAAAAAGAAGAAAAACACAGTCGGGATAAATTGAAACCATATGAATCCTGTTGAATCAAACGTCAAAGTTTGCGACGGGGATCACTCCAACTGGTAATTTTTTGTGTTATTTTACATCACGTTAAAAAGTTTTATACATTTTATATTCAAAATGTTACAGCTATTAATGAACAATTCTGATTTGGAGCCTTCTAGCATCGCAATACAAGCGTATATGAACAGGTGACGCCACTAAGTAATTTCCGAGAACCGTGTGCTCAACCCTTTAAAAACAGTAAAGTTAATCTGTAGCCACCAAGAACTTTCAACAGACCTTTTCTACCATCAAACCTACAAAAAAAAAAGTCACGCTAACATGAAGCCACCTGATACATAGCGACGCAAGGGTAGCGGTGAGAACACAATACGTGACCTGGAACTAGCCAGAACACCTTGGCGGGGGCTCCTAAGCATGTTTGATTATGTCTTGGGCCAGCTCATACATGAACTGTATTATTGCCACTACAAAAATGAAGCTATGAAATATATAAATTGAATCTTACGTGAGTGCCGTGCCAGTTTTTAAGAACAAAAGTCAATCGTTTATGACAAAAAAAAAGTCACAAATGAACAAGTAGAGAGTGGAGCAATTCTTTTTGTTGGCATGCCACAGTAATAAATGGGTTTCATGTGACGCTTTGCTTGTCACAAGATGCCTAATTACTTACATATTAAGATAATCGCAGTTATCTGCTATGGATGACAAACGAAAATAACATCAAGGCGACTTCCTTTTGGAGGAGAGGGAGCGACAGGGTGCGGCGAGCGACTGATAAGAGAGGAGAGATTTCCTTCCAACGCAAGGAAAGAGTGTCGCTAACGATGGCGAATGTCATGTTTTGGGCGTGGTAAATCCCCATTTTACGGTGAAGAGATTGACATTTTTATGAGAATAAAGTCTCCGTGGTCGAAAAAAATGGTCAGGAGAAAAATCTGAATATTACGCAGATAGAGTCGCAATTACTATGAGACCAAACACGGCGGTTTTACCAGGGAAAAAAAGTATGAGAGAAAAAAACCCCATAATACTGTGCAAATAAATTTGCAATATTGTGACCACAAAAAAAATCGTTTGAAGGAGAAAAAAAAGTTTCAATAAAACATTTTAAATAATAAGAATGAAGTAATTTAAAAGAACATTTAAACGGAAATACTTATATATATTTTTTTAAATAAAGCTTTAGTTAGAGGCAACAAAAATCAGATTTTGCAGTTTGTATATAATCTAAATTGATTTGGAAATACATGGAACGTATTACAGGAATAATGTGTCAGTTTAATCAGGAAAAATTATTAGGGCTAAGGAATATTCCGAGAAAAAAAATCAGAACAGTAAAAGGAAAACATTTTTGGGAAATAAAGATTTAATTTTATGATAAAAACATAATTTACATTTCATGACAATAACATTTTCACAGGCCCAGTACAGAAAAAGCTACAAGAAGAAAGTCATGCAATTAAGGTTTTATTTAATTTTTTGGGAATGTTGACCCACAGGCTGTAGGTTGCCCTGCTGTAGAGGGATGATGGGGGAAGTAATGCAATATGTAAAATGAACGCCCGACTCCATAAAAGCCCCTCCCCTCAGAATGTATTATCAAAAAGAACGGCCTGCGCTCGCTTGAGCCTAGAGGGCAACCACATAAGACGTGACCTCACCCTCACACTGCTATTCCGCTCTCATAAAAAACACCCCAAATGGACTTTCCGAGCTTGAAACCTGACACGTATAATTAGCCTGGTGACTCTTGCCCCCGTTTTCCCATCTCACAACAAAGCTCAGTGTGGGCACACTCGGCGTGATGCGAGGGCGAGGGTGATCGTTCACTTCCTGAGTTTACGTTCTGACATCTAATCGCTTTGGTCATGCAGGGAAGCTGAGCTGCTTGGAAAAAAAGGCACTCAAAAAAATAGCTTCATCTTTATTCCTTTAGGACAGATTCATTCTAACATCCACAATAGCAAAATGCACTATTTGTTCTATTAGGGGCCTCCATTCTGATAAAAGCCATGCCCTGATTAAACACCAGGTCCATTTGAATAAAAAAGCAAACACCCCAACTAGGCAGCTGGCACTATTTGCTGTAACAGTAGGCTACGTTCTAATAAAAGACTTGCCCCAATCAATTAATTTTTGCGTCCACATGAATAACAAATGTCATACACCACGCAGACGGTCTGCAGTATGTCCTTTAATTGTGGTCTGTAGAAGCCATATTATATTTCAATCGCTACCTACGACCATTGAAAACAAACACCAAACCCTAAATAGACAGTGTTTCTTCTTTTAGTCGGCTCCATTCTTATAGAAGCCATGCCACAATAAATTGTTTTCTTGGTCCACTTGAATAAAAATACACTACACTCAAAACAAAATAAAAATAAAATAAAAAATAAAATAAAATAAAATAAAAAATAAAAACTTTCATCCCCCAACTGACACACCAATCTTCAGATGCCTCCGAAAAAATAAGTGGAGGTGGCAACTGTAAATTTGAAAGTTGAATTTCAAGAGATTGCACCGCTTTTGCGTGATTGTGTGTCGAGCATTTGGAAATCCTCCTTGGTTGTCTTTGCAGATGATGTCATGGCAACGCGAGATTTCCAGCGGCGGTCAGTCGGTCAGAGAATGAACTCGGCAACCGCAATCACATCTGCTCCTCGGCTTATTTGGCTGTCGCATATTCAGACGCAAAGCACGTGGGCAGCAGAAGACAAAATGAAAGCGGTGAGAAAATGTCTTCTCCTCTGGCAGCGTTCGCCCGACAACACCTTTTGCTGACAAACAAAAGTTTGTTGTGTTCCGCCTGTGTCGCCAGATTCACACAACTGAACGGCAACTTATTTTTCCATCTAAACGCCCGCTTAACATCAACAGACAAAAGAAGTTGATTGCACTGTTCAAAATAACATATTTCCTAGCCCCGCTCTAAATTAAGCCGTGCCCCAATAATTTGCCAGGTCCACCTGAATACAAAAACACCACATCACAAACAGACTACTTTCTAATAAGTTGGCTCCGTTCCTATAGAAGCCTTACCCTTTTTGCCAGATCCTCCTAATAAACAAATGCCTTACTCCCAAAAATTTGCTGATGGTATTTCCTCTTACAATAGTTATGAAGCAATTAAATTATCACCGGGTCTACAGGAATACACCCCAAAAGAGACAACTGCCATTTTTCCTCTAATCGTGGGCATCTATCGGAGCCATACCCGAAATAATTAATTGCCAAAGACATCTCACTCCAAACCAGACAACAGGCGGTACGTCCTCAATTAATGATTTCCATTCTTCCATTCCATTCTGTGTGGCACAATCATTTGCCAGATCCACTTAAATAAAAAAGCGCTTTACTTCAAAACAGATATGCAGTATTTTCCTTTAATAGAAGAACAAAAAACAAACAATGTTGTACCTGCAGAATTGGTCAGAAATCACTGCCCATGTTCTATTAGAGGCCATACTCCAATTAATTACCACTTAAACGCCGCATCCCAAATAGACACCCACTCAGAAAAATAATATTCTGTCTTTGGTGGAAGACGGCAGTGACATTTTTTTTATCATGCCCACACAAAACATAAAGCATCGGAAAGAAAAGTCACCTTTTGGCTGTTCACATAAAAATGATCAACTTGATCACTTTGCATTTTTACAAGAATAGATGGCCCGACCCGATACACGACCAATGAAGAGAAACATTCCGCAGCAGTGCACAAAGCCAGCAAGATGAGAGGACTTACAGAGTTGAGGGTAATGGTGGGCTCCATGTATGGCACGGAAACGGGTCCATTCGCGGAAGCTGGACGTGCGGGAGAGCCCAAAATCCCAACAGTGACTGGGAGACTCGTACCGTGACTCTCGCTCTACCTCCCTCCCTCCCTCCCTCCCTCCCTCTCTGGCTCTCTCTCTTTCTTTGGTCGCGGCAGATTCCTCCTCTCTGTTTACCTCCCACATCCCGCCTCCGTGTCTTCTTCATGCCTTCCCTTCGACGCCCACAGGCGCCACGGGGAAAAAAGTCAGTCGTGTCTAATGAGCGACAAGGGTGCAAAGCAACTAGGACAGGAATGCCGGAAAGAATTTCTTCCTGTTCCAGCCACACTAAAACTAAAATTTATTTTCCCATGTTATTAATAAAATAAAGAGCACTGCAATGTATAAAAACATAAGCGTATTTAAAGACGAACTGGTTTTAGAAAGTGTAATTATAGTACTTACTGTAGTATTGGTGTGTTGGATGTGTGCCTTTAAGGGGCGAGGCCTAGTCAGTGAGGTCAGGAGCTGTATGCATGCATGTGAGTAGATGTGCGTTTTAGCCTACAGCAGCACACAGTGTTGTAATTTCATATTTGTGTGTTGAAATGCATCGGCGACTGTGGCTCCCCTTGGCCACATGCATTAGAATCCAACCGTTTACTGCCACCGACGAATATATTCGTCAAGTATGGTTTCAAAAGGTAGGCATGGAAGGGGGTCTTTCCCGGCTTGTCAGTGAAATTCACGCTTCTACATTACTGTAATGATGAAGACACGCCAGTAAATGATGGTAATGAATCATTTCAGAGTTTGTATTTTAGAAGAAAGTAGAACAAGTTTAAGCCCCAAACACACAAACATGTATGTAAGTGTATACATCTCTTCTTGCTTCTTTTTTCCTCCATGAATACAACAAAATGATGCCCCCCAGGGAGGAACTGCTTAGTGAGTGCCTCAGACAACAGACGCCCGCTAAGGAGAAGGAGCCAGATGGGCTGTCATGGAAAGACACTCCACCAACATGTACCACCAAATAGAAGTGACTGACATTGACAAAACAGGCCAGTGGCTTGAAAAGACTGGACTGAAAATTAGCAAGAAGGCATTAATCATGGAAGCACAAGAACAGTCCCTAAACACAAGCGCAACAGAGCCTTGGGTCCACCACATCAGACAGTACTTTAGGTGAAGGCTGTGCAAAGAAGGCCCAGAGAATGGTGCAGCATGTCACAACAGGGTGTAAGATGCTAGCTGGCAAGGCATACATGGAGCAGCAAAACTCGGTGGAAAGAATAGTGTACTGGAACATCTGTACCAAATATGGACTACAGGCCTCAGAATCAAGACGAAGATGCCAGCGAAGGTGGTTCTGAACAACCAGGCCGAGATCTTATGGGACTTTCAGATCCAGACTCACAAACTGGTGAAAGGTAGTGGTGGATAAAGATCAGAAGATAGCAGTTGTGATAGAAGCAGCAATCCCAATTGATAGCAACATCTGGAAAAAGGAGCATGAAAAGGTGCAGAAATACCAAGGACAGAAGGAAAAACTAGGAAAAATATTGGTGGGTAAAGGCAGCAGCGGTGATCTGGGCACTGGTACAATAACCCCCAAGCTGGGTGGATGGCTCCGGCAGATACCAGGAACAACACCCAATATCACTGCGCAAAAGTGTGTTGCATTTGTAAGACAGGTTGACACACTTGATGGAGTGGATGGTGAATGCGATGTAAAAAAAGCCACTGATATTAAACTCGAGTCATGCGAGTGGGTCAGTGTCGATTCAGGCGCGTTTCTTAGTTGTATATCCGTGAATAAATGTTTTGGGCATCAAAAGCAATTCTCAGTCTTGTTTTGGTTGTGGTGGTCTGTCACCATGCACAGTAAATGCAAAGCTTACCTCGAGGTCGTCCAGAGATCGGGCCAGGCTAAGACGCTTTGAAGAGCGGCGTTTGGAGGCACGAAGCACACCCAAGCCCCAAAACCTGGAGCCCTGTCAGAGGACAAATCATATTTTTTCTTTAATTCAATGAAATATACAGTGATCTCCTGTTCATCAAGATAGTTACGTTCCAGACCTAGCACCGATAAGAGAGACATTTAAAATATTTTTAATGTAGCTTAAGCTTTAATATGCCCCTCCTTCACAATAGAATTACATTAAAATGTATTTAAACACACTTGTAGACACATTCTAAACTTATTTAACACAAACATAATGTGTAATTTTGAACAGAAAAATCTGTGATGTAGTGGGACCAGATTGTTGTTATGAGAAAGTCATCATCGCATGAGGTGCGTTTTGCTAAGTAGATCCACAGCTACATCTTGTGGGCATGATTAAGTATAACAACACTTTGGAAGCCAGCTTTCTCATACGACAAGAAAAGGGTTGCATAAAAAGTCATTCTACCCAAAGAAAGTAAATAAAAGTTAAATAAGTAAAAAAAAAAAAAAAAAGTTTTTTCTTTAAAATTCCAACTTCTTCATAGTGTTATGATATGTAAAAAATGGTCTTGTAATTTGAAGGGGTCAAATGCCAGTTAAGTTTGATAACTCACATTTTTCCCACGCTCATTCTTCCGGTGGACAAACGCTTGGGTCCATTCCTCTTTGGGGGGCATCATTGGGAGGATCTCGGCAGACCGATACCGGTCTGAGGGAATCTGGCTCATGGCGGGTGGCAGGTTCTGTGTACAGGCACCCAGGCCGATGCCGGCTAACCAGTTGTTGTCGTTGTTCCATGTCACCTGAGGCTCTGGGTCACCACTGAGGGTTTTGGGCCACTTTGGCTTTGAGAACCAGCGTTGGCTGCCCAGAAGAAGCTCTTCTGAGAGGCTATTCTTGTTACCCAAAAAGGGAAGAGGAGGTGGGGGCTTAAACTGGAATTTAAGCCGAGGCGGGGGCCCTCCGTAAAAGTCGGTGAGAGAATCGGGCCCGGGTAGCGACTCAGAGAGGGAGTGTGTGCTGCCACTGTTCTCTGGATGATACCTTTGGCCATTATTGTAGAGGTTTCTCGGGATATGATCTGGGGATGTGGGA
Organism: Vanacampus margaritifer; assembly: GCF_051991255.1. Lineage (NCBI taxonomy): Eukaryota > Metazoa > Chordata > Actinopteri > Syngnathiformes > Syngnathidae > Vanacampus > Vanacampus margaritifer. Next base: position 13,764,145 of record NC_135446.1, read on the forward strand.
TTATCCCATGGACAGGTGGGGAGGAGGACCCCAGGGTGGTTTTGGATTACAGAAGGGAAATCCCTGGCGGCTCTCTCCTCGGGGGGTGAGGCGTTGTCAATTCCGCTGTCTCCGATACTATTCGCACTCCCATGTTGGACGTTCTTCTTGGCTTGCTGCTGAGCCTCCGCGTCCAGTTTGACTCGAAGCCTCTCCACTCCGTCTCCCATGTCGCTGTACAAGACCGTGACAAAATGAAGGACATCTGGCGGAGCCTGGGGGAATTCCAGGCAAGTGGCGGTGTCCGGATCGGGGGTGCAGTCGAAACCGAAGCGCCCGGCGATGCCTGCGTGCTCCTCGTGGTTTACCAGCTCTGGGTCGATGAAAAAAACATGGCAGGAAGCTCTCAGCGGAGAGTCTTGTAGAGCACAGCCATTGATAATGTGCGCGGTGGTCACCAGGCAAAAAAAACGAGGGTCCTCGGCGCAAACAGCCCCAAGGACTAGGTTCTCGGTGGGAAAGGCCGCTAAAATGGCTCCCATGTCGTCGCAAAGTCGTATGCAGTCAAACGTGATCTTCATCACGACCAGCGTGTGGGTATCCTGCTCCGTGCCCAGCTGGCGTATTCGCTCCCGAATGGCCTTCAAGCCGTCGTCCTCCGATTGCGCCGTATTCAAAATCAGCTCTGTGGAGCTGAGGTAGCCCACCACCAAGGTCATGTTTAAAATGCTCCAGTCTGTATTAGCTTCCTCGCTGTCTGTAAAAACTGAATGACGTTCATTCTTTGGCTCTTGTGTTTCGGCGCTCCGCCGTTTGGACCACTGGGACATATCCGGCTCTGACAGTGGCCTCTGCTTGCTAGCGAGCATGTGGCGCCAGTTGTCGGAGTTGGTTGAATCATGCGAGATGGCGCGGAGGACGCCGGCCTTTTTGGGGCTTATTATGAACTTTTCGTCATGTAAGATGGGGTTCCCGATGACACGGCCTTCGGTGTGCACGACCAAGCGCAGCGGTCCGATGCAGCGACCAATCATCTGCACCACGGTCTCATGCAAAGCGGTAGACACGTCGGCGCCGTTGATCGCCATGATGCCGTCGCCTTGTTTGAGTCCCACCAAGTCGGCGGGACTTCCCTCCAGGATGCTGCTCAACAAACATGGCCACTGTCCCGAGATGGTGAAGCCGTAGCCTGTCCGACCACGGTGGACCTCCACGCGTCGCAGCTCGCCGGATGCGCTTAAATCCAGGCGTCTCCTTGCACCTTCCGGTTGTCTCTGGATCCTCATCTTGGTTGCCAACACTATTGTGTTGTTGTCATACTATGGTTGCACAAAAAGACAAGGACAGTTAAAACTGTGGTGAAAAGATTGTGAGTTTCAACAGTTAACCAAAAGTGTTATTGATGCTCACAATTGACCCTTAGGACCAGTACAAAAAAATCGGCCCTTTCATTTTGACTTAGGCACGCCGGCCCAGCCCGACTAACATGCAGTTCTGCCACTGATGTTTATTGATGATGTTTCAGTTTGCTATCTATATTCGAAATGGATTAATGGACTGATACCCTCTAAATTCTGGGCCAGTTTCTTGGAGTAAAATAATAATTAAAAAGCACTGCATCGGCCCCAAAAGAGGCCAGCCCACCGGGTATCTGCCCTGTATGCCAGATGGCCAGTCCAGCCATGCTTACAACTCTAACAGAATACTAACCCCAAACTCTTGATCTTAACCTGAACACCAGAGTTTCGCAAACACTGCCTCGTTAGCCCCGCTGCACGCCCCTGCCAAACACCAACCTCAAATCTACACCCATAACCCGTAACACCAACGCTATTAACTCTAATCCAAAACCCTGAAAGGCGAATACACCGTGACCCACTCAACAGTGGTTAACATCTTTTTACAATTTCATACAATTAAGACTAGTCAAATGTTACTTCAAATTGTTACTGAAGGATTAATGATATAATTGCTTTTTTCCCGTTTCCATTGAAAAACGTGTTCAAGTTACATTCATACTAGAACTTCTAATAAATAATAATCAAATATCACGTTCAAATGATTGCATAGTAAGTAAGAGATCCAAGTCTGTCTGGTTTGGGTGAGTTATTATCTGTCAAGGATAAACGCACAGAGGGCTTTTATATCCTCCTCCGGAGCAGAGTGCCAGCTGGCTCTCCCCTTCAACAAGAGTAGTTTAATGACAACCAGACGTTTGGTTTTTGGTCACTTTTTTTTTATTTTTTTAAATGGCACACATTTGAAACATGTTGCAAGTAAACCGCAGGAAGAGATTGGGTTTTTTCTTGCTTTCTGTTTTGCGCTTTACAACCCGTAGTCACAGACATTAGCGACTCCCGCAGCAACTACTACTTTACTACTATCTGTTACGAACGCTGCCGAACTTTTTATATTTACCTTGTACGATGCTGAAGGCTACAAGAAAGAAAGAAATCCACGCAGCTTTTAAACGTTCCAAATGGACATTTTTACGCCACGGATACCCTTTCTTTTAGGGGTAGTTATTCCAAACAATGCATTCGTGTCGTGATTTAAGTGTCCTCCATATGCGGCGGTGTCGTGAACGCCCCACCTCTTGACATGAACGCGCATAAGGCAGTTTGAACAAAGCGACATTGACGGTAACCATGACAACGTAACGTCTGCGCGTCACCTTGTCCGTCCTCTCCCTCTGTCTGGCCAATCGCCGCAAGGCTCAGTATTCAAAACGCATGGTTCGATCTTATTGGCTGGTATTCTGGGTGGGCGGGGGCAGTCCAAAAGCGAAACAAGCAAATGGTTTAAATGCTTTTTTTAATTTAAGATAGATTGTAAAATATAAACAAAATGAAATTGATAAAAAATGGAGTTTAGCAATAATTAATTAAAATAGGATTTTTGCTCAGTATTCTATTTATGCAGCTAACAAATGCATATCCTTTTACTTAAAAAAAAAAAAGTTTGAAAGAATATTAGAAAAAAAAACTTGTTTGCGCAGTCGTCTCTTCCTCAAGTACTAATTTAATTCTAATGCAAAAAAGTATGTTTTTTAAATGACGTATTTCTGAAATTATTTAATTTGGTTAAGTAGGAATTGATTTATTTTTTTTATTAAATGACATAACAGGCACAATATTCTATTTCCAAATGATTCATTCATTTATCAATTAACACTTAACACAAGACTTATGATATATTAGTTTTACTTTTAAAATACATTTGATTTTAGAAAAAAAAATCTAAAAACACATATTTAGCACAGTATCCTCAAAATGATTTTTCTATTACCGTTTGATTTTTATATCATCTATGGGGTTTTTTGGTATGATTTTAAAATTCTCTGTCAATAAAGTAGAGTTCAGAATTTGCTGACGTGTCCTCCCGCGCTGCTGTAAACAATTCAACTCAGGTCAAAGTACTACAATGAGTGATTTTTGGTTTTTCCCCACAGTGTGGGGAACTACGGAAGCTCATCAGGCCACAGAAATGACTTAAAACACACACACCACCTATATAATGTCAAACTTTTTGATTTAATTCTACAGCAAGTCTTCTACAGCAAGTCAAACAAGCTCATGCATTTTTACATGCATGTATTACATTTATAGACTATAAGGAATCTACATTGGAATTTTTTATTTGGTTCTTGCCGCTTGTGGATGACGGCAGAATCATCTTCTCCAGAAGGTTCATCATGCGCTCCTGCAGCTGCATACATTGGACCTGAAGCAGGTTCTGCTGGTGCAGGGCCCGCCGGACCTCCCTGCACGTGTCCTCGATGGCTTGGTTGGAGCGCTTTTGTTGCCGCAGCATGGCCTGCATCAGATGCAGCTTCTTCCGTTTCAGGGAATGCTGTCTTTTTGTGCTCTTTTGCTTGCTTGAAACCGGATGGGAGCTGAGGAGAAGATAATCAGGGACAGCGGGTTGATGTCATGGCACGGGCGCAAGATAAGAGCCAGGACTCGATTCACAGAGGGAAGGAGTACGTGTGACATCACGGTGATTTGGTGGTGTTAGATATTATCAACATTTAAATTATTTACTTCATATATTAACCATTGTTATACATTATTAACATTTTAATTCTTTATATTAACCATGTCGAAATGTTTTGTAGATGTGAGGTAGTGTTGAACTCAGTATAATTTGACCTTAAGCTGGAACATATTGTTTGGTCTAAAAAAATTCCTTCTCAGTGTTCTGTGCGAAAACCCATTTAGTCCTTGAGAACAGAATCTGTTTCGAACACACACACCGCTGACTCTGTTTGCGCCATCGCTCACGGAAAAGTACCCAGAGAGTATGTTTTGTCTACAAATGAAAGAGAGGCGGTCTGTTTAACTATAAGAAGCCATCTTCCCCGCGGAAGAGACACATTGGGCACTCTGAAATTCCATCTGTGACGTGATGTTTGGAGTCTGTCACGATGTCCAGAGATCTCTGTTTTTAAATAAATCATCTTGCAAAGGTGTTTTTTCTTACATCAAAAATCTGTCTTCATATTTTTGGAGCAGGCAAAAGAGGACAAATAAATTTAACCTCTTCAGTGGTTACCTGGAACCTTGCGTGCGCTCGCTGTCAGAGCTCCAAGAGTCCAGCTCCTGCTTGACCTCCATTTCGTCCGAGGAGCCCGTGTACTCGGGGAGGAAGCCCATCACCTCCTCCTCCGGTTGAGCCAAGGTGTTGTCGGCGGCTTGCGAGGAAGTCCCGGCGCCCGCCGAGGTCTGGGACTCGGCCCGGTTCTCGGCCCAGTTGCCTCGTCCGCCGACCTCCAAAGGCTTGGATAGGATTTTCTCGATGGCCTTATAATACGGCCAATCGGGCGTCTCGCTGCTTTCCGTGGCATTGGATTTAAGTCGCCTGTTTAAAAGAAAAAGAAAAAACAATAAGTAACACTTTTAGGGCGAGATGGAGAAGTTTGAGATTGACTAGCCTGTACTGGAAGGACATGTTTGTGATCTTCATCTTGATCTCCTCTTTAAAGCGTTGCTCGCCCGTGAGCTGGAAGAAGCGCTGCGACATCCTCTCGTAAACCTTGGCGTTCCTCTTGCTGGTTTTCAGCTCATTGTGGTTCTCCTCCCAAACGTAGAGCAGGGCCTTCATTTCACCGTCGGTCCAGTTGGGGGCCCGCCGGTGCTTCTCGCCCAGGTGGGGAGGAATAAGATAGCCAAAATCATCTCCCGCAGCCATTTTTTTCCCCCCACCAAAATGGCCTTGGCTTTGAAAGGCTTTTATGGTTCGGTGTGGTGCAGTGAGCTTGCGGGGTGAATAGGGAAGCAAACGCTAAAGCCTGCCTTTCCACCTCCCCCTCCCGGACAGACTGAAAGAGCACTCAATAAGGGGCCTAAAGCGGGAGAGCAATCCGGTTAAAAGCTTTTAGTGCTCGATGATGTCACAGTTGCCCCGGCGACGGCAGAGGGAGGCCTTTCTTTTTCACTCGAACCACTCCCACCCTCCCCGCCCCTGCCGCTCGGCCTTCCTTCCTGCTGCTGCATTGGGCTGTGACATAAAAAGCTTTTAGCTGAAAGGCAGCAGTGTGAGCGGGCGCCATTGCTGAAATGTGAGCGGCGGGCGGGGGAGGGGAGGAATGAGCAGACTGGCTTTTGTTTCCCTTGACGACCAGGCAGCCCAGACTGTGCTTCCTCTAAAAGCTTTTGTCAAATCAGTTTATTCTCTGCGGTGTGTGCTTCTCAAACTGGGGTCTGCGACGTGAATTATCACGTCGGATCATTTTCACAAAGTGCGAACAGTACATATGGGCACCGTGGTGTGCGCCAATAAAACTACCATCCCAAAGCAATTACTCTCCCTCCTCCTTATTTTGGGCCACTTAAAATCTCTTTATGAGAATGACATGTCACATAAATATGGCATCGCTGCAGAGATTAAGTTGATTTTTAAATCATTTTTTAGAAGAAAAAAAAAACCCATTATTACAAGTATAAAGCCCTAGGTTTTTTTTTGTTTTTTTTTAGAACAAAATGTGTTTGAGAATATAGTCCAATATATTGTACTCTACATTTGTATAGTTGAACTTCACTTGTTCATATTACTTTCTTCCCTCATTAACGTTAATCAACATTGATAATATAAAATCCTGATTTTACCTTCACTTACAGGGCAATAAAACCCGATTCTGATTTTTCCCTCTAAAAAATATATATATATAAAAAAAATAAGGCCAACAATATGACAATTACCAATTTACCCAAAAGGCAAAAAAAAAAAAGGGTGCGCCAACTGGCTAACTTCTCTTTCTTTTCTTTTTCAGGGTTTAAAATGGAAGTAATCCAGACTGTTAATCCAAGGGACAGACTAATCTACAGATAAACCGGCGCAGCTCACGTCGTTCAAGTAATTGACTGTTTGAAAAACTTTTTTTTTTCCCCTCAGGGCATTGAATCGATTACAACTGGACAGCTCTGTTTGTCTCAGAAGACGTTTTGGCCTCTCATCCAAGAAGGCTTCATCAGATCATGCAAAAAGGCTTGATTAGGACAGACCGCGGCAGCTGTTAGTATGGAAAACCCAACTATTTATGCTCTAAATTGGAAACGCTCAGAAATGCATATCATTCTTTTGGGGTGCAAACAGCCATCGTTCTACGACAAACAACAAAAACAAAGTCCTCGCTGACTGCACTGCAGAGGTAGTTTTTACACTTGAATGGAATATTAATGAGGGAGTTTCCACCTAACGACTTATTGATCGACAAAGGCCTGCAAGGCATTTTAACAATGATCGTTTACAACCTAAGGATGTAAACCATTTCTGCTGGTGGGGTGCATAAATTGGAGCATAATTATGCACCTGTGCATGAATATTTGGGTTTTCCACACTAAGTCAGGTTGGGCTGTCTAACCAAGCCTTGTTGCATGAACTGGTGAAGCCTTCTCGGATGACAAACACAGCCGTTGTGATCAATTCAATGCACTCTATATATGTAAAATTTCATATTAAAATGAATTAGGGATTTAAGGTTGTTTTAAAAAAAAAAAAACTTTTAGAGCAAATTCAGTTAATTCTATTTATATTTGCGTATTCTGTTAACAACTTTAATAGTTTAATGTACAGGCTATTTTTTGTAATAAAATTAAAAAATATATATTTTTAAATTAATACAGTAGTTTTTACTGTTAGTTTTAAGTGTTATTTAAATAAATCTTTCAAATGTGAATTTAAAATAGCAAAAATAAAAATACACTTATTAAAAATTGCTGTTTCGTAAATAAAAGAGGTTCTGCTTTAAAAGAACACAAATGAAGGAAAAACAAGCAAACTTTAATGCAAATTTGTGCACATATATAACATATATATAACACACACATACAAGGTGCAAACATCCATACATAAAATATAAACGCTTTTGTACCATTTCATAGCAAAAATGACAAAAAAAAAGTAACAACAATGACGCATTAACAACTAAGAAATGTTCATCTGTACATAAAATAATGCAAATAAATATAAAAAAAACAAGTCAAAGCAAAATCCAAATACAAACATATGACAGCTGAAGGTTTTATAATATTGTCAGAAGTGACAAAATGAACAGAATGGAATGCGGTTGATAAAAAGTAACTCTAGAGGTCAGCAAACGTCCATGCTCAAATGAAGTTGCCAGGGTGGCACTTAACATTCTTGACATGAAGTCTCACAGTATGAAGTAATTTAACACTGACTGACTTGTACTAGATGTGTGCACAGTGGTGTCAAAACGCAATATCGCAGGTCATGCAACCCATCACGGTTAATGTGGGCTTTTTCTTTTCTTACTGTGCCTTTAAGACAGGGGTGGGGAAGTCCTCAGAGCACCATCGTGAATGCATGGGAAAATATTGTAAGTAACATGAAAAACAAGAACAATTTGTTTTCTCGGTTACATGACATCAATGTTTTTGAAAGTTGAAACGGTTAAAAACGGAAAATCACCGTTTTCCATGTAAAAAGTGAAGCATTTGGAAAAAATGCAAAGACAATGTTAAAAATGGACAAAAGATATGATTGATAACTTTTTAAAAAACAGCAAAAATGTCTTAATGTTAAGCAAACCTTGGAGTGCGGCTTTCTACATTCCATTTCTTTTGTAGGGTTCGTTTACATGTGATGGATGGATGAAAGATGTTCTTTTGTTGGCTATTTTACATGACATCATCCTTTTGGAGCCTGAAAGCAAGTGCGTTGCAAGTTACGTGTCGCTCGGGAGACGGACGCGTTATGGGCACGATGAAGCCAGACGTTCAAAGTACCACCTTTGACGGATTTGCTTAAAAAGTTTGTCTTTGTTATTTTACATGACATCAGCATTTTTTTTTAGCCTAAAGACGCAATTTCAAATAGAAAACAACTGTCGCTTTTTTGTTAACGCTAAAAACGTCTGTGAAAACGCTAAGACTAACTTTAAGCACACGCTGACGCATGAAGGACAGATTAAAAATGGTGTTGGTAGTTTTACGGGAAATTTATGTTTCAGAGCCTAAAAATGCAAACAAAAGTCGTTTTTCCATTCCGACGCTGTAAACGGTGGTTATGTGCATCTGCGCCAAAGTATGAGCGTTTTGGGGCTTTCTAAAATGCTCTTCTGAGGTTCGGCAGACGGGCCAGATTAAAAACTAGGTTCCCCCACCCCTGCTTGAAGGTAAGAATGACCTCCCCCGAAGATGATTTTCCACATGATCCGTTTTATCGTTTGGCTCATTCTCCGGTAAGACATTCGTCCTCTGTGATGCCCTGAGCCTTGAGCTCCTCCAGAACGTTGTCCAGGTGGCCCGGGTCGGGGTAACCGTGGCCCGTCAGGTTGGAGCCGAACTCCGTCTTGTGGTGCACCTCGTTCCAGATGACCGTGTCCGATTCGCCGGTGGTGCTGGAGGTGCCCACGGAGAATATGATGCGGCGGTCCCACGCCACCAGGAGCAGCCTCAGAACCTGAACAAGTAGGGCCGTCTTACACTTTCTGAAGCTTTATGCAGGCGTCAACACACATCCACTTATCAACGCTGTGCTGGTTTTTTTTAGACTACTGATTCTCAAAGTGTGCTATGTGGGCTCCCTCTAGTGGCAGCTCCAAAAAATTGGCTTCAACTTTTTAGTATAACGACCGAGGTAAAACTAGCTTCCGTTTTTAAGTTTTGTGACCACTAATGGGCGTGGGGGTGAAAATTTACAAAAACATGCACATTAGGGAGTAGCGGTCCGCCTACCCCATGCGAATAGCGGGGGTTGTATTTAAGTACAATTTTTATTTACCTTATGCAATACATTTGAATGCGAGAATGACTATTTATATACAGTTTTACTTACTTGGGGAGCTATTTTTAGGTGCTGCTTTGGTATAAAAAGTATGAAAACAACTGTGAATGTTTTCAAAAGTGTTTGCAGTGTGTTTAAAGCAGACGGCTAAAACTACATATATTAACTCATTCACTGCCATTGACGGTTATAGACGTCAAATACTCATTTTAACTATTTCTATTAGTTTAACATTTTTTTCCCCACTTATATTATTATATATATAGTTATATTATTATATAGTTATTTCATGAAGTCATTTAATTAATTATGATTACAAAATTTAATCGCCTAAGGCGATTTGAATTTTTTAATTGTTTTTTCCCCTGTTTTTCTCCAGAAAAAATAAAAATAAAAAATACATTTTTTAATTGTAGTTAATGACTTTAATAGTTACCTCATGATTAATCATAAATGTTATATGTGTTCTAAATGTACAATAAAAACAATTCTAGTTTTTCATACTCTTGTTAACAAAAGTGGAAAAAATTTAAACTAATAGAAATAGTTCAAATGAATTTTTGACATCAATAGCCGTCAATGGCAGTGAATGAGTTAAGAAAAAAACTATATGTTGCCTATCATGGTTTTTCCAAACGGGTGTTCTCTGCATACCTTGCGGCCTTTATCGCTGTCCGGGAGGTAGCAGTGTCTCGGGAAGCCGCGGGCTGTGAAGGGTTTGCCAGGGTTTGGGTGTTCCAGGCCCTTAAGAAAGCAACAGGTTCATTACCTCAACAAAAAAAAACTGCACGTAGAAATAACACAGTGGAATTCTAAATATAAATACGAGAGGTATTGCAAAATATGACGTCGGCTCTACCTGAATGCCAGGAGGAATGTTGTAAATGATGCGGATGGTTTTGCAGTCGGGGTGTCCGGGTAGCGAGTGGGGGATGACGTGGTACTCCATTTTGCCGGGGGGCTGGTTCCCGGTTTTGACGCCGTATATGGTCTTGCAGGTGGGGCACTGCAGGCTGCCGTCCTTGTTGCCGTTGTTATACATGGCCACCAGGCACTGCAGGTGGTACTGATGGCCACACTGCGCCAGGCGGCCCACCGACTCAGCGCGGGAAATGCCGCCCACGCCGGGGCCTTTGTAGCCCGACGGTCCCGACAGGACCTCCATGCAGATGGTGCAATCCTGCACAGTTGCAAACATTATATATCAGTAACTGCTTTTTTCTTTTTTTTTTATTCCCACATTTTTAGGGACATTTCCAATATTTTTGGGGATTAACCAATAAATTACCTCTTCAGGGGGATTACGGACTTTTTGAAGGTATCTCTTCACTACCTCCTCTGGGGTCCTACCTATGACAAAAAAGCAGAACTTGATGCGTTTTGATGCACTTCCTGTCCTGAGCATGTTTTTTTGTTTTTTTTCTCCAAACCTTTGCGGGCCTGCTTCTTGGTGGTTTTGCGACAGCAGTGGCCCAGGCCGGGCACGGGTTTGATGTCGCTCTTGCTGACCGGCGGTGGATGGAGCACCAGCTTGGGAGGACGGGTCAGGCAGACAGGAAGTCCCGCCGCGCTCATGAGGATACCGGTAATCCCTAAGAAAAGAACATGTTACACTTTTTGTGATTTTTCATGATCAGAATGAAAAATCATTCGCTGCCATTGACGGCTATAGACGTCAAAAGATCGATTTTTACTGGGCTGGCAGTGAATGAGTTAAACTGATACCGGTAATCCCTAAGAAAAGAACACGTTAAACTTTTTGGCGTTTGTGATTTTTCATGATCAGAATGAAAAATCATTCGCTGCCATTGACGGCTATAGACGTCAAAAGATCGATTTTTACTGGGCTGGCAGTGAATGAGTTAAACTGATACCGGTAATCCCTAAGAAAAGAACACGTTAAACTTTTTGGCGTTTGTGATTTTTCATGATCAGAATGAAAAATCATTCGCTGCCATTGACGGGTATAGACGTCAAAACATCGATTTTTACTGGGCTGGCAGTGAATGAGTTAAACTGATACCGGTAATCCCTAAGAAAAGAACACGTTAAACTTTTTGGCTTTTGTGATTTTTCATGATCAGAATGAAAAATCATTCATTTGCTGCCATTGACGGGTATAGACGTCAAAACATCGATTTTTACTGGGCTGGCAGTGAATGAGTTAAACTGATACCGGTAATCCCTAAGAAAAGAACACGTTAAACTTTTTGGTTTTTGTGATTTTTCATGATCAGAATGAAAAATCATTCGCTGCCATTGACGGGTATAGAGGTCAAAACATCGATTTTTACTGGGCTGGCAGTGAATGAGTTAAACTGATACCGGTAATCCCTAAGAAAAGAACACGTTAAACTTTTTGGCGTTTGTGATTTTTCATGATCAGAATGAAAAATCATTCGCTGCCATTGACGGGTATAGACGTCAAAACATCGATTTTTACTGAGCTGGCAGTGAATGAGTGTGAATGCCATAAATGTTTTTTTAGAGGGAAAAAAAAGGTTGTCATGTTGTGAGACTCAAGTCTTCAACTGTATAGCTGTTATAACTTGCTCCAATGTTCATCAATATGCTTACCAGCCAGGGCAGGGTGCACAGGGCTGGCGCCATTCAGGTTCTTCACGGGAACCGTCGGCACCCTGCACAAAAGACATCCACTGATAAGCGACAGGTCAGCGTTAAGGTGCTAATACCAATCTGGTGTGAACAGGTGGTGTGTACACACAGCTGGCTGCAGCATATGTCATGTTCAATCCCACGTCAGCAAGTTAAGGAGCTTTTGCACAGTCATGGTCTTGAGGTTCAGTTGTTAAAGCACTTTTAGAGGTTAAAAGAAAAAAAAATGGGGACAGGCCTTCACATGGTGTATTTTTATTAACAAAATACTGGGAGAACCAGAAAACATTCATCAAGAGTGATCTTATGAGGTATGAACCCATGTGGTTTGTTGCCAACTAAATATACTTGTGAACTATAGAGTTCCCATCTCAAAGAACAAAATGTGCTATTTGTGTCATGTTACAATTAGTGTGCGTCCGAAGTACAAGTACATTAAAATCAAGCATTCACACTAATGGCAGAACATTGTTTTCTGCTTTAAATTTTCTAAATAAAGGAAACAAAAGGTCTATTGATACTTACGGTCGGCCACATTTGATTACGGTCATCTCCGAGAATATTTCGATAATCCAGACGGGGACGAAATAAACGCTCGTGCTCCTTAGGTTGAGTTGAACGGCGACGTGACTTGTCGCGCCGCGCCTCGTCTCCTGCTTTTATAGCGCTAATCCGTCTCTTCCCATCTGGTGACTTAACTCGGGTTGTAGGCCATTCAGTCGTCACATCATGGATTACCCGTGAGGCCATAAGGAAGCTTATTTGACCAGCATAGCTCATCTTTCCCTCTGTTAACTTTCACAGAATTTAGCTAATCCTAAATTGGATTGTAACACTAAATCTTTTTTTTTAACCAAGAATGGTACTTTTTTATTTAAAAAATTAAATTAATTTATTTACAATGTCACACCCTTTTATATGCTAATTTTATTGTATTTTTTTTTTAAATAAAAAATATGTCGAGATTTCAATGACAACATTTTTTTTTCTGTGTAAGGGCAAACAAAATTATTCATTTTCTAGCAGGATATCTTTCACTATTCCAGTTTAATAATGCAAACTGACCACATTTTTCATCAAATCTCTTCGTTAAACTCCTCTCAAAATGCAGATAAACATCAAACAATAGGTTAGTTTACTTCCTGTTCCGGTCAATGTTATTACATTCTCCCTGTAGCAGTCTTGGTTTGTTTACCAACAAGCCAAGGAGAAGCATGTCAGCAAGTCACGTTCTTTGGATTGCAGCTAATCTCCCGGCATTAGGCATTAGGACAGCCCTCCATCTGGGAGGAAGAAACCCTTGTACATGAGCAACCCTTAAATCAAGTTACACATATCCGGTTATTTTTTTATTTTATTTTGGAATATCAGGCGATATCATTATTATTCCACTTTAATACAGCAAACAACCCAGTAGAGTGCCCGTATTTTTTTTCCCAAACCACAATTAGTTGAAAAAATAAATAAAAACATAAATTTGGCCTGGTTCCAGAATTTCAAGTCCTGAAAAAGGGCAACTAATTTCTATTGCAGCATAACTGCTAAATTACAAACCAAGAGACCAGCAAAAAGTAATCAAATAAACACCTCTTGCCCTCTGTGCTCTTGGCGAGATAATCAGTGAGCAACAGGTGGAGCTCTCTGGATTTTGACCGGAAGAGCTCTGCTCGCCCATCTGCCGGATGTACTTTCACCTGACAACGTGACTGACTGTACAAATGTGCAAATGATCAAACGTGTCAACCGCTTCTACTCACCCTGAGGCGATGAGGGCGCGGGACTGAGCCATGGCGAGACGCTGCAGCGCCGGTCGGCTCAGCCCCGCCAGGCCTGACCGCTGCGGCAGAGACGTAGACAACGGTCCCAGGACGCGGGCGGAAGGTGAGGGTGCGCGGGCCGAGGCGAGAGGCGGGCCCGAAGTGGGCGCCGCCGGACTCGGACAGGGCGGCGAGGCGGAAGGGTGAGGCGGGGCGGTCAGCGAGGGCGGCGGTGGCGGGGGGAGCGACGGGGGCGGCGGTCGGCCGGAGTTGAGGGAAAGGGCGGCGGTGGCCGAGCTGAGAAGGGACAGTGAGTGTGCGAAGCCGCCGCCGATACCTGGACTTCCCATACCCAGACCGCCGCCCACGACGCCGGGGCCGCCCATCGCCCCGACTATGGCCGTCCTGTGAGGGGACAGTGACCGTGAGATGGATGGCAACCGTGGGAGTGTCAGTGACAAGGCCCCTCCAGAAGTCAGGTGACTGTTATGTTTGGGACTGGGTGGTTTAGTCTGCGGCGGTCTCCGACCCAAAGTTTGAGCGCTGGACACGGTGCCCATCTTGACACTGAGCAGCAGCATGCACTGCTGGCAGGCACAGGGCGCTCCCAAAGAGGTGACAGCGGAAGCGGGCAACGCCCCACTGGGGTACGCGCTCCCATTACCGACCCCTGCCCCACCCATCCTGATTCCCGCACCCCCAGCGGGAAGGTTTACGATTCCTCCTGGATGAGGCGCAGACGCGAGTGCCCACGCGTGGTGGGTTTTGGGCAGGGGCCCCGACACCAAGGGGTACGCCAAATCGGCGCGTCGCTGGATGCGACGGCAGCGCTGCGTCTGCCCGTTGATTTGCGTCATGCTTCCGAAGTCGATGAGGTAGCAGAAACCCAGCGGCGCCAGGTCCAGCCAGGGCTGCTGGCGGTCGCGCGCCGCCTGGATGGCGATGCCCACCTCCGTGTCGTACGCAGTCCAACTGCCCACGTCGTTCTCCCACTCCCACAGCCAGCCCTGGCCGGGCGCCGAAGTGGGCTCGTAAAAGCTGCGTCGGACCGCTCGAAGGGTGCCTGGGGAAGGGCACAAGTGGCTGCATCAATTCTACTTTGTCTCAGACTGATACCAGTTCAAGCACTCGCTCTTTGATTCACTCACCGATACCGAGTACTGTACTTAAGAAATCTAAAATTTAATTGAACACAATGACAAAACATGGTGAATAAATATTTTCTTTCTGACGCAGATGTCGATGCTCCAATGTGTCAAAACTGCTGCAGTATAGCGCCAACTACAGCCGAGGAGGACTGAGTCAATGTCAGAATTTATTTGCCTTGTGACTGGTATTGGCAGCCTCCATGGGTACCCGATATATAAAAATAAGGCCAAGATTGACCCGATACGGTTCTCTAAAACAAACCCCTAGAATTTGCATTGTCATTCCACCATGGAGCCGTAAGCCGTTTATAAGCAATTGCTATGGAAAGTCAAGCTGGCATTTTTTTATCGTATCACAGCATAAATATAAACATTGTGTTTGTCATAAGCAGACATTCAATCACTATAATACAGCCGTGTGGAGCTGTATCTGCTTTAAAATCGTAAGTCGGGTAAGTCGTATCTCAAGGCACAACTGCACTACCTCTGAAGGTGTAAAATGTGATGGCTTTGATTTCGTTCCATTATTCGGGGTCGCTGCCGTTTACACAGACCACGGGAAAACGCCGGCTTTTAGTGAAATGGACTCGAATTTCCTCCATCTTGAATATTACCCCTGAATCAATTTGTTTCTCTGCCGATTGATGCGTTTTGACGCTTGACGTTGTACGCCCACCGCGTCCCATTACTTTCGGACTAGTTGCACAAGTGCAAAAACAAGACGTCATTCATTTTGCGCTAGAACTAAGATGGGAAGGAAGATCACTCACCCGTGTCCTGGCGGAACTGGTGCATGGACTGCAGGTCGATGATGTAGGGCGAGAGGCGAGAGTCCACCTGGCCGAGGACCACGCTAGCGCAGCGCGGCTCGCTCCGGATGACCGCCTCGATGTGGTGACACACTGCCGGGCTGTAGGGCCGCCAGCGGCCGTGCTCGTTCAGCCATTCCCACACGACCACGGCTGACGCGAGTAACATCCTACTCGGCGTCGTCCCGACACATCAGTAGCGCCTCGACGGCAACGCGACTACCCGCCAACGTCCATCTTGTTGTGTTGACGTTGTGCGTGCGCGTTTTTAGCGACATATTCGGCACAGATGCAAATCCTACCTGCTGTGTTTGTAGTTCCGGGTGTGCAACAGCAACTGGTCGACCGCCCTACCACCACTCGATACCCATCAGCCCTTACAAAAATAAATAAATATATACAAAACCATCAATAATAGTAATTTCGTTATTTCATTAAAACATATCCGCAGATGAATCTAAATAAATCCGTTTACGGTTAATCCTCCAACCAAAAGCCAATCAAAATGGAGATAAGACTCCCTTTAGCCAATCATAAAAACACCTCGATGAGATGCCTTGCTGTTTATATAAGATTTCACGCTTCTTTTCATGACGTTGGAACCAGTCTTTTACAAACTAGCTGTAAAAAAAATAGTGGAGATGCCGGGGATTGAACCCGGGACCTCATACATGCGAAGCATGCGCTCTACCACTGAGCTACATCCCCAGATAAGATTTAATGGACGTAAGTAAGTATTTATCCATAGACTTATCTATCAGTGGACTTTTTTACCCTGTGCTGTAGACATTCAAATTAATTTGATGTCTCATAAAATACTGTCTATGACATGACACATGGAGGTCGTTATCTGTCAAGGGGAATATTTGACTTTTTTATTTGTAGTGTTTATTTATTATTCAAGCGACGATGATCAGGGCATCTAATAGGCCCAAATCCACATATTGTAGAAAATAGAATTTCTGAAGTCATTGAGGACTTTTGGAGCAAATCCCGGATTTCTTAACTTAACGTATGAATGGGGGATGTCTATTCCAGGAATGGCATTCATTAATTCAAATGCACCCGACAATGAGTCGAGTCATGATTAGAGCGGAGGTCACTAGCTGCGGATATTTGGAGAAAATCCTTGATTTAAAAAGACTATGTAGGTACAGCATGTGAAGGAGGCGTGCCAATTTCAGGTGTGGCATTTATTTTCAAGTACATTCACAGTTGAATCAAACCATTTATTCAAGCAGGGACCAATATTTGAGGAATATTACATTTCTGAGGTCAATCTGGACTTTTGGAGAAATTACCTTTTTCTGAAACTGGTGAAGGTGTCTATTTAAGGTATGGCATTTATTTATTCAAGTGCACTGACTCAATTTGAGGAAATAGGTTATGTCCAAGGTCAGCGTTCTTTTGGAGAAATCCGAGATGTCTGACATGTGAAGGAGGCATATTTGAGGTGTGGCGTTTACTGGCGAGTGAAAGGAAACTTGAAGGTTCTCATGTTGTGTGATAGGCATCCTCAGACCACATGACACTCCCAGAGAACTGATTTAAATTTACAAACACATCAGCGGTCTCTTCCGTCTCACTCTCTCTCCTTGCCTTGACGTCCCACCCCTGTGGCTTGCCATCTTCTTCACCTTCACTGGGCTGGCTGTTGCTGCTGCTGCTACATCTACTACTACAACGCCGCTCCATTTGTCTGGGCTCCTCCTGAAAATCCTGCATTTCTTCCCCGTCCTCTTCGGAAATGCTGCGGGGCCACAGTTGGACTCCCAGGCGAGCCTCCAGGAAAGCCGCCGCCCTTCTCACGCGGTCCCGGAGCCCTCCTTCCTTATAGACGACACGCCGCAAGGTGTATTCCCCGTTGGTCTCCTTGTTCAACTTCTTGTACAGGACGATGAGCAACGCGACCAGGCCGACAAAGATGAAAAACAGCAAGAGGATGCTTTTGGTGGAGTCAGCCATACCTGAAACAAAGATGGACGGACAGCAGTCACAGCATGAAGGTTTCTTATAATTAGTTGGGCAACATACTGTCCCACATTTGTCAAGACAAATCACACGCACAAAAACAAGAAAAATAACTTTGATTCAGGATCTGTTAGGAAAAAAAGAAAATGTTCACATTTTTTCCGAGAGGCTAATCTCATCTTCGGTCATCGCTTTCAACGCACTTCTGCTCCAGAACCACTCGGCTGCGGAAATGTGAAAATTGGACCAAGCTTACATCCCCTCTGTGCGCACTATTACTAGCCCACCACATGTTTGAAAAGTTGGACTTTTTAAGTGAGGCTGAAGTGTGTTTTAGCGTGATTAGCTTCATGCAAAGGTATAAATGTCAACGATAACAATAGAGGCCAATGCATCCAAAATTGTGCTTTCCGAGGAATCCCCTTCTTGAATCATGTTTCAATGTACCACTCCGGAACCACTGTAGCATGCGTTATTGCATTTCAAAGCAATCCACCAAAATGATTTAACTGTTATGAAGCCATTCCATTAGTTGACATTATTTAGACCTTCTCACAATGCTGTACGTTGGAAATGCGTTGAAAATTCAAGCTCCTTGCAGGTTTCTACTTTTGGGCCACATTTAAAATAAAGTTAATAATAGCATTAACCACATTACTGTTCCAGTGTCAGACAATATGTAGGCTACGTACAGATAAAACGATAAATAGGTCTTCGTGCACAGGAAGTGAGCAGACAGCTTGCAGCTTTGCAGGTTTCCTGAAGCAATCCGACAGCTTTCATTGCATGGAAGCTATTTTAGTAGTCCAACAAGTATAATAATAATAATACATTTAAAAAAACAACAACAACCTTATCAGTAGTAAAAAAAAAAAGACAGCTATAGCAACCGCGTGGCAACAAAACTGTAATTACTATACTGACAGTTTCAAACCACAATGTGGAAATTATATATATATTTTTAAAAAACTCATAAATGTGGCAAAAATAAGTACCTACCCACGTTGTGAGCAAGTGCTTCGTTAGTAAGAAAAAGATGTGGCGGCGCAGCAGACTTGACTTGTTTCGAGTCCAACGTGCGAGAGAGAGAGGGGAGGCGGAAAAATGCAAGCTGAGTTGAGGGAGAGATGAGGCGGAGAAATAGCAAATGCCGTACATTCGATATATAGAAAGAGGAAGACATTTCAAAAACAGTGGTTAAAAAAGTGATACTTAAGTTTGGATGGTAAGAATTTAAAATACTGTATACAAAATATTGTAATTATGAATTAGACTTGATCAAATAAATTTTCATTTAAAAAAAGAAAATTTGTCAGAAAGTAAAGTGATATTACTAAAAAAAGTTGACATAAGAATAAGAAAATGTCCCTAACGTGACAAGTCGTAACGTTAGGAGAATGAAGTCTGTAATTTTACGACATTTGAAAATATGTACAGTAAAGCCTAAAAAGTTTGGACACACTTTCTTCTTCAATGTATTTGCTTTATTCTCATGGCTGGTTACTTTTGTAGATTCTCACTGAAGGCATCAAAACTATGTAAGAACTGATGTGTGAAATGACGGAAAACAGATTCTTCAAAAATAGCCATCCTTTGCTCTGGTTACTGTTTTTGAATACACTTGGCTTTCTTACGTTGTTGGAAAACCCTTTCAGGCGACTACCTTTTGAATCTCATCGAGAGAATGCCAAGAATGTGCGAAAAAGTCATCAGAGAAAAGGGTGGCTATTTATGTATTTATTTGATTATTTTCACCTTTTTTTGTTAAGTGCATTACTCCAAATGTGTTCAATAGTATTCATAGTTGTCGTCATAGTTTTGATACCTTCATTGAGAATCTACAATGTACAGTCATGAAAATAAAGCATAGGTGTGAGGTGTGTCCAAACTTTTATATTTTATATATATTTCAGATTATTGCTGTATTTAAAAAATAAAGAAAACGTTTAAGATGTATTTTTGTACAGTTTACCAAATTATTACGCTGTAATTTTGTTCTAGAGAATAAAACAGTAGACTTTTTTTTTTCTTCTTAAAAATATTTCTAGATGATGTGACCTTTATTCCAACCCAAAAAGTAGACAAAAAAAATCAGTTGTGTGAATACAAACGACACTTTATTCCATTTGCTACAACCACATCGAAAGTGTTGCGATCAGTGCATATGAAGGTGGGAATGTACAACAGACCGAGTAACAAATCATTCCAAATGAAAATAAAAGCAAAAAACTTGAACAGCGATACAAGAAAACCCACGTTCAACTGACACCAAGTTCTAAATTCACAAAACTCGTCAACTAATCCTTCACAGTTGGATTTTCTTCTACCACCAGCCCCGAATCAAAGAGTACCAGATTACCTTACGCGCTACATGGTAAAATTGAGGTCTTGGATCTGATCACAGTTTAGCAGCGTTCAACTACCTGATTAAATAGCCCTAAAGGTTCTTCTTCTACGGGAGAGCGAAAAGGTGCTCATACATCGCCATCCTCGATACGAGCCAGCTGCCTCTCCAGCAACTCGATGCGCTGGCTCTGCGCGAGCACCACGGCACGCAGCGCCTTCATCTCCGACAGAAGCTCGTTCAGAATGTCGTCCTGCAGAAAAAAAAACGCAATGTATATTTGGTGTTCCGAGACAAAACATAAACCTGACATTAGCTGTGGAATGCACAGACTTGACACAATATCTTTCTTTTTTTATTTTATTTCACCGTTAGAAGAAAATTAGCTGCTTAATTTAAAATGTCATAATAAATTAACTCATTTGCTTTGCTAACTCATTTTACGTTCTATTTTAAATAAGTGTCCCAAAGACGTATTTTTATGTTTTTTTATGTTTGTCTTTTATGCTAGAGCATACAGAAGGCTTTGATGCAGCCTCTCAACTAGAGAATAGGGTTGAGGAAATAGTAGTTATTACAAAAATGGCCAGCAGGTGGCAGCAGAGGAAAAGAGATCAACCAGGGCAATGTTGAAACAAGCTTTTTTTTGCCAGTGTTTTCAACAGGTTGCAACTTAGCTATATTATAATGCTAATTGCTGCGAAACTGAAACAGATAGAAATATACTTTTTTTTTCCTAATGAAAGAATAGACTCCAATTTTTTGTTTTGGTAGGTTCCATGTTTTTATAGCAATAGAACACAATATTCTGTGCACCTTGCAAAATTAGTCAAAATCCAGTAAAACAGCTGGGAGCAAAGGGGGTTGCTTCAGTGAAAATGGCTGGGAGTGAATGAGTTTTAATTATAATTGTTGGACTAAAATGGCTGCCCAGCCTTTTTTATTTTTTTTTAACTTGACTCCAACAAGAAAAGTAGCATGTTGTGACGCACCTCTCGCTTAGGCCTCTCCATGTTCCCGCATGTCTCCCTAGTAGCGGCGCGTGGCTCCTCGTCCTCGGGCTCCTTTGCTGCGGGGGCCGCCGCCGGTGCACCCGATGCCGAGTCCTGCGAGGCCAACGCCGGCTTGCTCCTGACCGTGTCCCGGTGCTTGGACGGCGGTGCCGCGTAGCCTCCGCTCAGGGACACCAGGAGGGGCGGCGCGTCCCGGCCGGCGATCCATTCTTCAGCGAGAAGTGCTGGCTCTAAGCCGGCCGTGTCTGGGTAAAGGTCCCCTTGGAACAGATCCGACTGGATGAGACACAGCGAACAAAGATAAGTGGCTACGGGAATAAAACATTTCATGTATAAATTGTCTGACTATTATCAAGAAGCCTGTAATATTGGTGGCATTAATTTGAGCAGTTTTTCCTTAAAACTGGTTCAAATGTGTTATATTTATTTATCTCCTTTAACTGATTAGCTCCCAAAAACGTATAAATATGTTCTATTTTAAATGTTTTAAGTGTCTCAAAGACCTATTTATACGTTATTATGTTAGAGCATAAAGTAGGCTTTGATGCAGCCTCTTGCACAAGACGCACAATGGTTATCACAAAAACGCCCAGCAGGTGGCAGCAAAGCAAAAGAGATCAACCAGGGCCATGTTGAAAAAAAAGCTAATTTACTCACAGTTCTAAATAGATTTGTGAATAATGATGAAACTTAGCTATATTCTAATGCTAATGTCTGTAAAACGGAAACAGATAGAAATGTACTTTTTTTCCTGATGAAAGAAGAGACTCCAATCTTTCTTTTGGTAGGTTCCATGTTTTTATAACAACTGAACACAATATTCTGTGGGCCTTGCAAAATCAGTCAAAATATAGTAAAAACAGCCAGGAGTGAAGGGGATTGCTTCAGTAAAAATGGCTGGGAGTGAATGAGTTAATAAGTGGTAATAATTTATTTATTTCAACAACAGTACAGTACAACAGCAAAAATACACCAGCAATATAAAGCTAACATTACTAATTATTATTGTTTATTAAAAAACAAAAATAAAACAATAATAATTAATAAACCAACCAAAAGAAAGCTACACTTAACATATAACGACTGGCAGAACAATTACGCTTTACCTTTCTAGGTACGGTCATCGAAATGGGTTCCACTTTCCTTTCATGCAGTTTGTAAAACCTATGACCACAAAGAAATCACTTTTCAGACTTTGTCATCATCCCGCTGACCAAATTCAGTCTTGCGGAATTCCTACCTGGCAATTTCACACTTGTTGACGTCCACCCCTCGTTTACTAAGGAAGCCCGCCCCTCTCTGGGGCTCCTTGCTGCTGTATAGGCTGAGGAAGTGAACGTAGGGGGATTCGTCCGTCACCTCAAAGTAGCGAATGGTGCAGTCTCCCTGGAAGCCAGATAACGAGTGCGTTAACGGCGGCCCGGGAAAACGGCCAACACGAGGCCGCGCGTCCTCACCTTGCCACACAGGTACACCATGTTGGTGTCGGGGTCATAAAAGGGGAGTAGAACGCCGTTGCTTGTGTCCATCTCCTGAATGGCCATTGGCTCCGAGAGATCCTTCTGCAACATGACAAATGGACGACTTGAATTTCTATAAGTGTGCATTTGGGAATAAGAAAGCTGAAGGACTAAGATGGAGGTTAAGCATTTCCAGGGGTCTGCAACCTGGGGCCACATATGGCTCTTTAATACCTCTCCTGTGGTAAAAAAAACAAAATTAAAAATAAAAAAAAATTGTAAAATTTATGTTTTTTTTTTATAGATAAAACAATGTGTTTAAATGAATTAATGATTTAGATGAAAAAAAAACAATTAAATATTCAAAAAGTCAGAGTGCAAGTTTTTAAGTTGTCAGAAAAAGACAGACGGAAGGTAGACCAAAAATTAACCATGAAATGTCCAAAAGGGAGGATAAAAAGCATAAAGTTACCATAAAATGTCCATGAAATTGCCCAAAAATATTAGAGAATTAAATTTAAAAAAAAGGTAGAAAAGAAAATGTTCAAAAAATAACAAAAAAAGAAATCCTGAAAATTACCATAAAACTCACACAAACTTGCAAAAAACAGTCAGAAAATTGATAGCAAAGAAGGCAGGGGGGAAAATGTAATAAAAATAGCCATATATTCGAGGGAGAAAAGGAAAACGGGAAGAAAATAGGCAGAAAATGACCATATGTCCATAAAATTACCTAAAATGTGAGACATTTGATAGAAAGGCAGAGAAATCTAAAAATGCATGCAAAACAAAGTCTGAAAAAGTACAGTAAAAAGTAAAGTAACAGAAGACAAAAAGTAGAAGAATACTGGATGCTGCTTTTTTTTGTTCATCAGAATCTCCAAATGTTTTGCGGCTCCAGACAGATTTTTTGTTATTTATTTGGCCTAAAATGGCACTTTGGACAGTAAAGGTTTCTGACCCTTTATATACAATGTACATATTTTGCTTTTGACAGAAGAAGCAAACAAGCTTGACATTTCTTATACACAGTCGGGAAAAGAACTGTTGATCCTCCGGGAGCTACAACGGACATCAAGCGTTTGGTCTAAATTTGACCATTGCAAGAAAACTGGCCGCTGGGCTTGAAATTTGGAATCTACACGGACACGCTTGTGCTCGTACCGTATCCCACAGCGCCACTTGTCGGTCACTCATCCGGCTGAAGCCCGTGGTCAGGATCTTGCCGTCGGAGAGGAACACGGCCCGCATGGGTCTGGTGCCGTCGTGGACCTTTTCTCTCACCTGGAAGCATACGACACCGTCATTCCATGTCAGAATTAATTGAAAGACTCTCAGATGAGCGTGGCGGGAAACCTTGAGGACGGCGCCCCTCCGCGGGTCAATGACGCGCAACGCCTTGTCTTTGCACACGGTGCAGACGGCACTTCCGTTCTTGTTCCAGCTGACGCTATAGATCAGGTCCGGGTGGGCGTCGGCCAGTTGGTACACCAGCTCCCCCGTGCCCACGTTCCACACCACAATCACGTTGTCGCAACCTTGGGGAAAACCACGTCAACTGATGGCTTGGTTTCCGCTATGACAGCAATTTATTTACTCAGGTAGAGAGGTGACCAGCAAGGAGTTGATTAACTCATTTTTTGCATAGTCTCACGTTATCTGTTGATTAGCTCATAGCCTCATTTTTTTGCATAGTCTTACGGTATTTGTTGATTAATTTATAGGGTCATTTTTTTGCATAGTCTCACCGTATCTGTTGACTTGACTCATAGCCTCGTTTTTGCATGGTCTCACCTTATCTGTTGATTAACTCATAGCCTCATTTTTTGTATAGTCTCACGTTATCTGTTGATTAACTCATAGCCTCGTTTTTTTGCATAGTCTTACGATATTTGTTGATTAACTCATAGGATATTTTTTTGCATAGTAACACGGTATCTGTTAATTAACTCATAGCCTCATTTTTTTTGCATAGTGGCACGGTATCTGTTGATTAACTCATAGCCTTGTTTTTGCATGGTCTCACATTATCTGATGATTAACTCATAGCCTCATTTTTTTGCATGGTCTCATGGTATCTGTTAACTCATAGCCTAATTTTTTTGCATAGTCTCACGGTATCTGTTGATTAACTCATAGCCTCGTTTTTTGCATAGTCTTACGGTATTTGTTGATTAACTCATAGGGTCATTTTTTTGCATAGTCTCACGTAATCTGTTGATTAACTCATAGCCTCATTTTTTTGCATAGTATCCCGGTATCTGTTGATTAACTCATAGCCTTGTTTTTGCATGGTCTGATGGTATCCGTTAACTCATAGTCTCATTTTTTTGCATAGTCTCACAGTATCTGTTGATGAACTCATAGCCTTATTTTTTTGCATAGTCTCACGGTATCTGTTGATGAACTCATAGCCTTATTTTTTTGCATAGTCTCACGGTATCTGTTAATGAACTCATAGCCTCATTTTTTTGCATAGTCTCACAGTATCTGTTGATGAACTCATAGCCTTATTTTTTTGCATAGTCTCACGGTAACTGTTGATTAACTCATAGCCTCATTTTTTGCATAGTCTCACGGTATATGTTGATAAACTCATAGCTTCACTTTTGCATGGTCTCACGCTATCTACTCCGAGAGCGCTCATGGGATGTTTTTTGTTACCTGCCGTTAAGAGGATGTTGTAAGCAGTCGGGTGCCACGCCAGGATGCCCACCCTTTTACTGTGCCCCTCCAAGGTGACGACGGCTTCGGTCATGGGTGCCGTCAAGCCCCCGTCGGGGATCTGCCACACCTGCACAAACCAGAAGTGACAAACCAGCGCAGCAACTCGAGGCAAATAAAGAGAAGAAATTCAAACGGTTAATGAAGACGGACCTTGACGGTGCAGTCCTCCGAGGCACTCGCGATGATATTGTCGTCATGAGGAGACCACTGGATGTCCAGCACCGGCGCCACGTGGCCGCACACCGTCGGGCTCGACTGATCGATCCTGCCGCTCTGTTTGCAGGGACAATGTTGTCAAAGGGCGCGCCGTAAAACACGCAAAGGTTGAGGAGGCGTACGGAAACCTTGCCGATCGGGACCACCAGGAAGGCCCCGCCGCCTCCCGCTTCGATGATGACGGCCATGAATTTGGGGTTGACGGCGCTCAGCGGGCCGTCCCACGTCACCCGCGACACTCGGACGTCATCCAGGCAGTGCTCGGCTTTCCACGCCTGCGCGAACACGTGGCGGAACTTGCTCTGCCGCACCACACCTCGCCGGAAAGACATTTTACCTGTCAAAAATACAAGCTTCATGTCTGTATTGGTATTGAAAACTTCTGGTGAACTTCTACTGGCCGTTTTGTCTTTAATGCTCGCTATATTGTACTAACAGTAACTACCAGAAAACTGTACTCTATATACTCAGAATATTATCAGTTAAACTAGCTCAAGACACTTATCTTCTTCTGTTGCTAAAAGGACTAATCTAACAGTATCACAGTTTGCTTATATAATGACCAATTATGTTTATTTACTTAGCTGCAAGGAAGACCGGACATCAGGAATTTACAGTATCAGTGTGCAGCCAATAGGGCTAATTTTATCAAGGTCTCACGGTATCTACAGTGATGTCACATTTCCTCATACAGTCACCACTGATCAGCTATGTTTAATTACTCAGCTGCAAAGATGACCAGCTTTTGGGTGATGAGTCTAGAAATAAACAGCTAGCAATGGGCCATTTTGCAATCTGCAGGTCTCATGGAATCTGATGTAGATTTGGTGTTATTCTTAATCCTATTTTCATTGCGATCATTTATTGCGTTTATTTTTCATTGTTTGAAATGTCCACTTGTGTAATCTGCAAAGGCAGACATAAGGGGGAAGGGGGAGGGGAGTTGGGCTGTTGGTAACTCTAAACCTCCATTGAAATAATAACAGCAACGCTCCCTGGAAGCACAATGGCTCCATACAGGGATTGGTATCCTCTTTAAACAGGGCCTGCAGTGCGTACTGGGCCCGTGCAACGTTGCTTTTGTTTTTCCTGTCCTGGTGCAGGAATAACGGGGTTCCCCGTTCCAATTGTCTGATGAGCGAGAAGTGCGCATGCGTGTGCTGAAACGTTATGGGAGAGAAAAACGAATAATGTTGTATTTCACTGCTTACCTGGTTTCTTTTCGGCGATTTAGCGAGAAACAGCGTGACAAGAAAGAGCAGGCCAATAATCCAACTGTAACTTAATCCACTCCCAAATTCCGAAGTTGTGTTCACAACCTACAAAACACAAAATACTGGCATGCATTTTCAAAATAAATCTTTATTCCAGTTCTTGGGAGCAGCAATTACGCATTTTCGCTGACATGATGATCGAGAATGTCGCCGTTTTGCTGTGACTGGAAAACTGCGTGGCTGGAACCCGCGGGTGATGAGGAGGAAGAGGATGATGATGGATGAAGAGGATGATGAAGATGACGATGAGGATGATGATCCGGAATGCGCATCGAACAACGAGTCTGCTCTGGAACGGAGGATAAGCCAGCTCGTCACGTGACTGGATCAAACCAATCACATTGGTCCCTCAGACGGAAAGTTCTTAAACTAGACAGTGCACGTTTGTTGCGC
Source organism: Vanacampus margaritifer (assembly GCF_051991255.1). Classification (NCBI taxonomy): domain Eukaryota; kingdom Metazoa; phylum Chordata; class Actinopteri; order Syngnathiformes; family Syngnathidae; genus Vanacampus; species Vanacampus margaritifer. The sequence goes on from NC_135446.1 coordinate 13,791,101, forward strand.
AATATTCAACCTAAATTAAAATGACAATTAAGACATATTTATATTAAAAAAGAGCTCTGATAACATTCAGCGCTCGTGTAAATCGGTTTAGAAGCCTCTACTGAACACGCTGAGCCATTTCCGTGTTCTCATGTAGACTACTTATCCCACAATGCACCTTAGTGTGGTTTGCGTTATGAAGACGTTCAGCCAGTAGAGGTCAGTGTTTATCAATAGTTGCATAGTTTAATGATTAGAAATAAAAATGTATCGCCTATTCGTACCGTATATGCAGCTATAATAGTGTATGCAGTGCGAGTAATGTGCATGTTTCTCTTAAATTAACGACAGCACAAATTAGAGACGTCGTAAATTACATAAAACGCCCCAATTATGCAACCATAGGCACAGACGTGAGCGGCGCTTTTCTTGTTTTTCTAGTTTTACATAACATAATAAATTAAAATCACATATTTATACTTGTTTAAAGCTTACATGGGTGATACATTTATGGACTACGCATAGCAATATCTAGTCACAGTCTGGCATGACCAACAGGTGGCTCCGTGGCGCAATGGACAGCGCATTGGACTTCTAGACTGACAATGTAGTAATTCAAAGGTTGTGGGTTCGAGTCCCACCGGAGTCGCTTTTTAGAAAAAAATAATTTTGATTATACCTCAACATTTATTCTACCGACATTTTAAAGGGAACATTTAAAAAACTTGTGCGCCCATTGGCGGTGAAATCAAAAACAAACATCCACGTCGATACTTTACAGGCAACTGTGCGCATGCGCAGGGGTTGTTTCTCCACGGACTGCAATTAGTGTGGCACCGGGTGGACCCACCTAGCACTAAAGGCTAGTTAGAAGTAGCTAGCTAGAGTTGTGCGCAGCTATACAGCGAACACAATTCACACGCGAGAGAGAGAAATGTTTCAACCACTTGACGCCGACATTGCAATCTATAGCCACGCCAGCTGCTCTTTTTGGACGCTTTTCGCCGCGTTTTGTCCCCCTTTGTCGACCTTAGCTTGCTGGTCAGTTAGCCTCCGTGAGCTAAGTAGCCATTTTTAGTATAGGTGTTGTCAATATTTGCAGTGACTTCATTGGGTGCCCGCTCGCCTGAGCTCTCAACTTAGGGACACGTCAAGGTAAACATGTTTTTGTTGCATTTCATCGCATGGACGGGACAATAAATGATGTGTTATTTGCACTTCAACTAGTTGAACTTTGACCTGTCAGGCCATACAACAGTAGGGTAAAAACTGTGCCCCAACTCATCACACTGGAGAGTCTAAAACTGTTTTCTTGTCTGGTTGTGTCTTAAAGGTTCTGTGCATTGGTGTCTGGGTTCAGGGGGTTGTGATGTCCGAACCCAAGACAGCCACTCCAACCCCAGCTGGAGACACATACAAGGGATGGGTTTTCAAGTGGACTAATTACATCAAGGGTTATCAGCGACGCTGGTTTGTCTTGAGCAATGGCTTGTTGTCCTACTACAGGTATGACATTGCTGAATAACAAAGAAGATGTCTGCAGTTTCATCTGAATTAAGAGTGCAAGAATTAATCAGTTTATCAGAAACCATTGATTATCAAATCAGTCTGAAACTACTTTGAAACTCATAAATCTTTCAGAGACTCTAAATTCACATTGTCTAAATCCTTGAGTTTTAAGCCTCAAAACAATAAATATTGTCATAGTTCTCTTGTCCTCCATGAAAGCCATCTGATTATATTTTAGTTTTTCAAAATAAGACCGAAAAATGATAAACACTTGCAGATTTTCTGATGTGTTATAGAACAAACCAGTAACTGAATCATTATCAGTTTGTGTGGTTGTCTTTTTGAATGTCCTGATATAAATAAAATAGTTAGTTGGAGCCCTAGGTTTTATTGATTTATTATAGAATGATCTCATGTGCTCATTTTATTGTCATACTTTATTCATGTCTTTTTTAAAATGATCTGGACCCATGTGAAAATGGGTTACACAATTTTTTATTTTTTAAAGGTGTCATCTTATATATGTCTTTAAAAAAAAGATATTGATTTATTTGTAATTTAAATGGCTTTAAATGTATGAACATATAGTTTGTTGTTGGGAATATTACATTTATTTAAACATTTTTAGGGATATTTTTTCCATAATTTTTATTACTTGTCATCTTATTTTTTGTAATGTATTTATTATTATTATTATTATTATTATTTTACAATGATTGTTTTTCCTTTTGACTTTCAGAACACAGTTGGAAATGCGCCAATCAATTAACATTTTATGTTATTAAATGTCTAAATGATTTGATGACTTTCAAGGCCACATAATTATGTACCTTTTGCTCTATTTATTATTTTTTTGTTCCCAATGATTTGTCGTTTCGGTGATAATTTGTTTTTCCTCTTTACTTTTCAGGACTCAGGCGGAAATGGGCCACACTTGTCGCGGCACCATCAACTTGGCGACAGCGACCATCACCGTGGATGACGCATGCAACTTCGTCATCTCCAACGGCGGCGCGCAGACGTACCACCTGAAGGCAAGCTGCGAGGTAGAGCGGCAGCGCTGGATCACCGCATTGGAGCTGGCCAAGGCCAAAGCGGCACGCCTTCTAATTGAGTCGGGTAAAACAAGCAAAGCAGCCAAAACTACATTAGAATTTTTTTGTCGTATTTTGGGCTATTTGTGCAATGAGAGCTTTTATCATGTAAAATGGCTTTATTGTCAGTACATTTCTCAAAATATAAATACCTTGTTAAAGTACAACTTCTTTTGTATTATGATTATCACATAAAAATTCTTGCATGTCAACAATCAAACTGCAAATGGTATTGATTTATTCTTGCCCTCTTTGTGAACAGATGACTCGGGTGACGACTTCTCCCACTTGCCTTCGTCTGCACCTTCCAGACAAGGAGGCGGCTCACAGAATTCCGAAGTCCAGTCGGCGCTTCGGACACTTGGCAGTAAGGTGGAGGATCTAAGCACGTGCAACGATCTCATCTCCAAGCATGGCTCCGCTCTCCAGAGGTCCACCCATCTTCAGCTATGCAATACATATTATAATAATTGGTCACTAAAGAGTTTAAAAAAAATGATGGTTAGCAATGAAAACTGTGACAGCGTATGATTTACGGCTCGTCAACTGTGGCGCAGGTCTTTGTCGGAGCTGGACAGTTTGCGTCTGACGGGAGATGCGGGAGATAAAATTCGACAAGTGACGGAGAGAGCCACGCTGTTCCGCATCACCTCCAACGCTATGATCAATGTCAGTTTGCACTTGATTTGCACAACGTCTTGTACTGGTACATTGCAGAAAAACTAACACTTTATTTTTGCTTTTTAAAAAAAAAAATCTTGTACATTTATCATTTACAATGATAACGTAACTCTTGTAATGATACAAGGTTTTTCTCGTAATCTCATTTTCTCTTCTCATAATAGTCTGATAATATATATACACGGTAGCTCTTAAAATTTCAGCACTATTCGTTCCATAATATGACTTGTTGTTGTGTAAAATGACATGGTTATTCTCATAAATACACTTATTTAATATAGGAAATCTAAAATAAATAAATAAATAAACATTACAAATTGTTTTCGCTATTGTAAATTGTTATTGTTGGAATATTACTTATTTTTATATCAAGTTCTCACTTTATTCTTCAACATTACTAGCAATAACGTGACCAGTTCCTTTCTTGTAATGGCGTTTTTGTTGCGATGGAACTTTGAAGGCATGCCGAGACTTCCTGGCGCTGGCGCAGGCGCACAGCAAGCGTTGGCAGAAGGCGCTCCAGGCAGAGCGGGAGCAGCGGGTGCGACTGGAGGAGACTCTGGAGCAGCTGGCCAAGCAACACAACCACCTGGAGCGAGCCTTCCGTGGGGCCGCCGGGCAGGCCAACGCCACCGCCGATAATAAGTGTAAACAGTCGCAGCGGCCGCTGGATTCCATAATTATGATTTCATTTGCGTCATACGGCATTCTATCTTCATGACGTTATTCCTGTGGTTATATAACTTTTTATCTCTGGAAGTTAGGGTTTTACAACATAATTATCTTTGAAAGTAGAATGTTATCTTTGTGCAATATATTCCAATTCTATTTTTCAACTGCGATTTCCTCATGGGATTGGTTAGGTGCCGTCGGAACTGCGAAAGGCGAGGCCAGCGACGAGGACGATGACAACGAGTTCTTTGACGCCGTGGAAGAGGCCCCCGAGTTCATCACTGTTCCCGCGGACCCTCACTTCCACAAGTAAGCACACACCACGGAAACGCAAATATTCTTCATTTTGTGTGTGTGTGTTGTTAATATTAACATTCATGTTTTTTTTTTTTCAGAAGGTCGAGCAGTAATGCCAGCGGATTCAATAGTGAAATGTGTTCAGATGATCAGTCGGTAAGTGACTTTTAATTGCAATGCTATGTTCCGAGCAGTGACGCCAAAATCTGTGGTTAACTAACGCCCCTCTCAAAAAAAAAAAACAACCAAGTTTACAGTTGTCTATAGATGTCCTAAGATCCAGGAAAAGCACTGCATGAATCTTTTAGGCTCACTTCAACATGGTTTCTTTGCAAATTTTAATGTTATTCTCATAACATGTCATTTTATAAATTACAATTTAGGTTAACAGTTGATTGTTGTTATTCCTTTTTTTTCCCCCCCTCAATTCTCGATTTCATCTCATGTCATAGAAGATTTTCTTGTAATTCGGACTTTATCCTATCAAATGTTACAAGGTTGATCCTCAATAGCAGCGTCTTTATTTTTGACCTTTTAATGACAACTTTTATTCCTGGGCTGTAAAGAGTGTTATTTCTATGAAATGACAACTTGATTTCTTTTCAAATCTTAATTACCGTTTTAGCTGAGCGAGGAGCCTCTGGCCATGAACCAGGAGTCGCCTTCGCAGGATTTGTTGCCGCTGAAAAAGAGGCGCACGCGCATCCCGGACAAGCCCAACTACTCCCTCAACTTGTGGAGCATCATGAAAAACTGTATCGGCAAAGAGCTCTCAAAAATTCCCATGCCTGTGAGTGGCCAGGATTTAAGTATACTCCATATCTATGTACATGTGTATGTTACTGTAAGTTTCTCATTATTTTATTATGTGTGAACACTCCACTGTCTTGTCATAATATGTCTTTCGATCCCCTAGGTGAACTTCAACGAGCCCATTTCCATGCTGCAGCGTCTGTCCGAGGACCTGGAGTACCACGAGCTGCTGGACAAGGCGACCAAGTGCCACAGCTCGCTGGAGCAGATGTGCTACGTGGCCGCCTTCTCCGTGTCGTCCTACTCCACCACCGTCCACCGCACGGGCAAGCCCTTCAACCCGCTGCTGGGAGAGACGTACGAGCTGGACCGCCGGCGGGAGAGCGGCTACCGCTCCCTCTGCGAGCAGGTGACGATTGCGGCTGCCCTGTTAGCTTCTTGCACTTGTCGCTTGTGAACCAAATGATTTAGCGACACCTTGTTAAAATAACCGCCCAAGTAATTTTTTCATATTTTCCAGAAAACACAAAAAAATTAACCATTTGCATCATGAGGAGATGATTTAGGCAAAAAAAATATTTTTTTTGCAAAAAACTGAACAATTATTTTTAGAGGGTGACAATAGACGATACTGATCACTGATTCGCCGGTACTAATATGCTCGGCACTCGTTGCTCCTTCCAGGTCAGTCACCACCCGCCGGCCGCGGCCCATCACGCCATCTCCGATCGAGGCTGGACCCTTAGGCAGGAAATCACCGTCGCTAGCAAATTCCGGGGCAAATATCTCTCCATCATGCCGTTAGGTAAGAGCACTTCACAACACAAAGCATCCAAACATTCACTGGTACGGTGTGCATCTCCGCAGGCACCATTCACGCCATCTTTAACAAGGGCAACAATCACTACACGTGGAAGAAAGTGACTACCACAGTGCACAACATCATAGTTGGGAAACTCTGGATCGATCAGGTTAGATTCAAAAGCTGCCCTTTGCATACATTTTCCAAATTCATCCCACTTCACCATCCAAAGATAATGCACCCTTTTTGGACCATACACCACAGAAACGCAAATAATCTTCATGTCTGCAACATAATTCCTGCAATGAAGTTAGTTACAGTCATTATGCATAAATCCATAACCACTTTCCTGTTTTAATGTTGCCGTGTTTTTGGATGGCGGTGATGGTTATGAATATCTTCTTTAATCTTAGTCGGGAGAGATCGATGTGGTGAACCACACTACAGGAGACCGCTGTCATTTAAAGTTTGCGCCTTACAGTTACTTTTCCAGAGATGTGGCCAGAAAGGTGAGATTATTTTTTATTTTTTGTGTCTTTTACTCCTTATGGTGGAATTTGCTCACAAGGACTGACGTCTCTGTCTCGCCCATCGCCCACCTCAGGTGACCGGTGTGGTGATGGACAAGGATGGCAAGGCCCACTACGTGCTGTCGGGCACCTGGGACGAGAAGATGGAGTTCTCCCGCGTGATGCAAAGTAGCCGCGGCGGAGAGAACGGGTCCGAGGGCAAACAGAAGACCGTCTACCAAACCTTGAAAGCCCGAGAGGTGTGGCGAAGGAACCCTCTGCCGTAAGTAGTTGAAAATATCTGCGGAATGACAGCACCTGATAGAGCAAAAGCAACTATTTGAGAAAATAAAGGATTTAAAAATATGAACAATAAGGAGTTGTGGTGAAATGAAGTCCATGTAGGCGTGGCTATTTCAGGTGCGGCATTTATTTAAGTGCACCAGCCATTAAATTAGAGCACATCAACCAGCAAGAGTGGAGATTACCATTTGAGCAACTTTGGAGCAATCCTTTAAATTCTATTTGACAGTTTGTCATATTCTGCTGGTCCACAGTGACGGCGCGGAGACCATGTACTACTTCACCTCCTTGGCGCTAACGCTAAACGAGCCCGAGGAGCCCGCCGCGCCCACGGACAGCCGGCGCCGGCCCGACCAGCGGCTCATGGAGGACGGTCGCTGGGACGAGGCCAACGGCGAGAAGCAGCGGCTGGAGGAGAAGCAGCGCATCGCCCGGCGCGAGCGCGAGAGAGAAGCTTTCAGCCAGCGCGCCTCCAGCCACCCCGATGAAGGTTCGAGCCCATTCCATCCAATAAGCTTTACTTCCTCTCTAACCGGGATAGGGCGGTCCTTCCAGGATGTCTGCCTATTTTTTGGTCAATTCCGTTTCTTTTACAAATGAGCTCCTTTTTGAGCGTTTGCTGCCAAGTAGTGACCCATGTTGATTGTGAAACAGTTTTTGAGGTTGTGGCGCAAAGCAGCAAAATCCTGGAGGGACTGATCAGGGGATTAGCAGAGTAAGGGGCAAAAAAAAAAAAATCCATGTTCCAATTCTCTTTTTCAAAAGCTGTCGATGAGGATTCTCTTACTGATCCGTCACTGAAAAGCAAGTATTCCTTTCTTTTCATCTTCCCGCGCTCGCCTATAACCTATCGGGGATTTTCGCTCCGTCACTAATGACGACTTTTCGTTCTCCCTAGGCGCACCTCATGACCTCTACAAGGCACTTTGGTTCGAGCGCTGCCAGGACCAAATCACAGGTGAGCAGGTCCACATCTATAAGGGCGGCTACTGGGAAGCCAAGGAGCGCTGCGACTGGGAGGGCTGCCCAGACATATTTTGACCACCGACTTCAACCCGCTAAAGAAACGGATGATGAAGAAAAAAGAAAAAGAAAAAAAGAGCTCCTTGTAGGTTCTCTGTTCTAAGAGACCTCCAGGACGGTGGTGGGCCCACAAGCTTGTCGTGAGTAGTGCTTCCTTCCACATCCATCTCTCAAATCTGTGCGATCAATCGGTGGCCTTCATGAAGACAAGTTCTGGTTTCTCTGATTATTTGTGTCTTAATGTAACGTCGCTTGCTGTGCGAACGTGTTTGCGTGTGAGTGCGGTGGGAGAAGGGGTGTTATCTATTTCAACTGTGATAGTTAGTGTGCTACATCTCTCCTCCTCGCCTTAGACAACCTGCGCTCACTTGTCAGAAAAATGTGTGAGTGAACTGGACGCTCAGGTTTTAATACGGTTGGAGGCGAAAGTCATTTTTTTTCTGTTTTAAAAGAGAAATGTGTGTTTTATGGTGTGAAGAATAGACACATTTAAAGTAAATGCAGTGCTGATTTAAAAAGAGAAAAAAAAAACTTACGCAAGCACATTTTGACACCAAAAAAGTGTTTCGTCTTTTTTTCTTGTTGTCTGTAAGTGTACTTAATCAAGACAAAGAATCTAAAAACATTTGATTTTATAAATGTAATGTATGGAGAACGGTGAGTCATTTTTCTGTTTTATGTCACCAAAAAGGGAGATTCCGTGGATCCGTGTTTGACTGAGAAAAAAAAGACATAATTACATTGTTTGCGATTTTGTATCCAAGTCGAGGAAATCTTTAATAAATGCTGTAATGTCAAACAAGTCTTTTTTGATCACTTTTATTTGACATGCATGATATGTGGAAAAATGCTTCACCATTCCACTTTTTACCCCTTCAAAGCATGCAGCAAAATGTCACATCTGTTTACTATTGTCTGCCTTGCTTTTGAAATGATGTGTGTCTTAGGCTCAACTACATCTTAAGTCTGTACTCATTTGTGTAAAGAAAAAAAAAAAATCACCCTGGCCAGTATTCATTACCACAGGGATGTGATTTTTCCGCTAATTCGCGGAATTCCTCTTTTTTTATCTCCCCCCCAAAAAAAAAAAATTTTTTTATTTTTTTAGTAGTTCATTGTGTATGCACGTGACTCCGACAGATAACATCTTCTGCTATAACAAAGACATTTGTGGTATGCTCTAATATGAGTTACTTTTCATTTGGTCATGATACAATTGTTTGTTCATGAAATTTGAACTCTTCAACATTATTTATGTGTTAACTTAGTAACCACATTAGTTAGATATGATGATATTCTCAGTGATAGTTTTTAAAAGCAAAGGCAGTCCAATGTTTTTGAATGTGACTGATTTTGAGTTGACTAAAACTGCCATTTTATATGGGATAGTTCAATATACATTGAAAATTTATGCTGTTGTTTTGTCTATTTCTTTGTCATGTGAGTGCATTGAAAGTACTTAAAAACACGGAAAACCCATGAGCTCCGGACCTAGCTGGGTGCCGGCGGCCCCCAGACCCCCGGCTAAATTTTCAGATAATTTCACTTTGGTCAAATCACATCCCTGTTACCAGATGGATGATTATGTTAGCATAATGCCAAACGTTAGCATTTTATCAGTTCTGATTTGAAATACTACCCAAGGATGTAAAATGAAAGTAATTTGAAAGTAATGTCCTTGCGCTTTCTGTGCTCAGCTTGCTTTCTGTTAGCTTATTAAATCAATAGTAGCCTGCGTGCAAATAATATTATGAAAAAAAAATCTTATCGAGGAGCCTAAGTGCTTTTATTTATTTAGCTATCATTCTGTCATAAATGCAGGGTAGAAAATCCTTATCTGCTGTAGCGCTTTTTATACTTTGTACTGCCTTCCCACGCTGCATCTGCAGTTGATTAAATCAATGCCTCCCTCCCAGCCACTGTTAGTCACCAGACGGATGACGTCATCCTCTGAGCTTGCAACCTGGTCTCAAGGGTGAGCTCTCTTGTCCGATACCGTCCCGGGACACACCCTGCCTGCGATGCAGTGCAGTGCATGCAAAAGCAAGAGTGCTGACTCGGGGGAAGCGCCGTGAATGCCCGGCCAGAGGGTGCAAGAGCGTAAACGAGCGGGGAGAGAAAGATAACGGCGGCGGGTGGAGCTGGTGAGAGGAAATTCCTGTGCCATCTGGGATTTTTGAATGCCGAATAGTAATTTAGTTCATAAAGTAAGGTAAGGTGTTTAACTTACTGTGTATTACATCAAAGGGAGGACAAATCTAATTTGCATGCTATACAAATCAGATGGATGTCCGCTTGCCGAGGTTGTCTCGGGTCGCCGTCTGCGGCGGTACTCATGGCAACGAGCTCTCCGGGATCTACTTGGTCAGGGAGCTGCTGAGGACGGCGACGGGCGCCGAGGCAGGAAGGGACGCGCCCATGCAGGCGGTGCTTTCCAACCCGCGCGCCACCCAGCTGTGCAGCCGATACCTCGATACCGACCTGAACCGATGCTTCACCCACGCCGCCCTCAGGTAAGAGCGCCTCACTTCCTGTTGGATCGCAAGAGCTCTTCCCATCTTCTGTCCCCGATCGTCACCCTCAGCGGGCCCTTGTCCGACGAGCCCCCCTACGAGATGGTCCGAGCCCGGGAACTGGACGCCCTGCTGGGGCCCAAAGGGAGTCCACAAGCTGTGGATCTCGTCTGCGACCTCCACAACAGTACGTCCAACATGGGCCTGTGCGTCATCGCTTTCTCCGACTGTGACTGGATCTGCTTGAACATATTTCGACACCTGCAGGTATGTACCAAAAAACTGTAAATAAATCTTTTGATCCATGAAAATATTGACGCTCCGCCTTCCATGTTTTTCCCAGAGGCTGATGCCAGATATACCAGTGAGGTACATACATTTTGATGTCCCTGACAAGGAGTCATTTTCTCTCGATTCTGTGGGAAAGCATGGTTTTGGTACGTGTTGTTGTCGCAATACACCAGAAGGAGCAGCGCATTGAATTGAATTGCAGCAATAAATCATGATGCATACATTATAATATTGTATTTGATAATAAAAAAAAAAGGAGTGATAACATGATTAAACAGAATGTAAATAAATAGAGTACTATTTTCCCTTATTAAAAAAAAAAAGTTTTTGGGACAGGTGGGCTGAAATGATTCCAATGATTTCAATATGTAAAGATGATTAGAGTTATGACAAGTCGTATCTCACAGCACCGCTGTTCTTCCAGCTTTAGAAATCGGCCCTCAGCCTCACGGCGTGGTGAGGTCTAACATCTACACGACCATGAAAGACGGCCTGCAACACACGCTCGACTGGATTCGGCTCTTTAACTCGGGTACGAGAGAAAACCGCAAGCGCACGTGCGGAACGGGTCCTGTCTCACGTGCTCGTCCTTTGTGGTCCAGGTGCTGTTTTCGAGGGCGGGCCGGTGGACGTGTTCACCGTGGTGGGACACATCGACTACCCGAGAGAAAGCGGTTCTCAAAACATCACGGCGGCGATTCATCCTCAACTTCAGGTACAAAACTCTTATGAAGATAGGAAATTCCACTTCAAAACAGTTTCTCCTCGTGACAAGTATGACCTTAGTCTTGTATGATTGCAATCATACTCATAATATTGCACCCAAAAAAATATTCCAATGTAAAACTTTTTCTAAGATTTGCTTTACTCTATAAAAAAATAAAGAAGACTTGACACTTTGACAAAAATTCGACTTTATTTAAAGTTGCAATATGGAACTTTTTTCCCAAAAATAACTTTACAATAAGCTTTTTATTTGACCATTTATGACTGAAATGCCTTCTAATTAGTAGATTAACACCGTAGCTGTTCACAATGGGTACTCCTGCAAGTCTCTGGCCGATAATTTTCAGACTGGATTCGGGTTAGAATTTCCCGCGCCTTGTCTGGGGATGTGACGTAATGTGCGTGGTGTGTATGCGAAGAACCGAATGTGCAGTTTCATTTTTCGTCAGCAGGTGGCAGTAGCGATTTGAAATGGAATATTCTATGTTCAGTAGCTTTAAGGTTGCAAGACTTGTTTCTCATGTTTTATTTTTTGAAGGATGTGATTTCATTCTCCTCGATATGATTTCATTGTCAAAAAAAAATCCTAGTTTTTCTTTAAAAAAACAACCTTGTTAGGCATTTGTATTCTTGAAAAAAATAGTTTTTTCCTTTGTTTTTCTCAAAAGCACGACAATTATTGAGGGGAAAAAACATTTTGTGGTAAATAAAACCTTTTTTCTGTTTAGGGAAATCCCATTTTTTTCTCTGACAGTTACAAGTTCTAACTGTAAAAAAACAACAATAAAAACAGGTCTTTATTTCTTGAGAAAATTAATTGATATAAAAAAAAAAGATGTCTTTTGGCAGGACCGAGATTTCTGCCTGCTGCGCCCCGAGGAGCCCGTGTTCCAGACGTTTTCAGGCCAAACGCTGCACTATAAGGGCAGTGAACCTCTTCATCCTTTCTTCATCAATGAGTGTGCCTACTACGAGAAGGGCGTGGCGCTCTACCTCGCCAGGAAGAGGACCGTGACCATGCCAACGCTGCGGGTGCGCAAAGAAGGGCATCCGGCGAACTTTGTGTCGGAAAAAGAGGAGGAGGAATGAAACCAAAAAACAAGACAAACGTACGGAAAAAAGGTTTTATTTAAAAACAACACATGTACGCTTACATATCACACTAACAGCAGGTCGCACATGTATTGAACCAACATTTGTCATTAAATAGCATGTCATGGAAATCTACTGATTGAAATGTCCAAAAAGCAGAATTTCACAACAACCCGCAAATTTTGAAAATAATCTAGTAGCAGCTGTGTCGCAATATGGCCGTTAGCATACATTCATAATGCTTGAGGAGCAGGGATATCCATTAAAAAAAAAATTCCACTTCAGCAAAGTATTTGTGTGTTGTTTCAAAACAAAAACAAGAAATATGGAACTGAATAAACACAAGGAAATGAATTAAATCATAGACTAATACTGGCAAAATATTAAATAAAACAAACACGCACATTCCAAATGATAAATAAATAAATAAATTCAATAAATACCAACTTAGCTTACAAATTATTGTACAGTTTTAATTGTTTACCAAGCAGCTATGGCCACTGAAAAGAAGAAAATCAAAATTGAATGAAAAAAAAAGAAGGTAATTTCAACAAGAGAATGGCATTAATCCATCATGAACCTAAATGCAGCTATAACTTTGTTCTCAATATTGTACTTTATGGCCCAGAGAGACTTTTTTTCTCCCCAAGATACGCTTTTATTCTGGGCTGATTCAGTTGTTGGAAATATTTTAATTTTTTCTTTAAAAAATATATGACTATTATATGATTCCAACTTTTGTGTTTTATGGAAATATCAAGTTTTATCTTGAGCAAAATAATACTTAGACCTTGTAACCGTATACCCTTTTTTCCGCTCGTTAAATAAATAAAAAAAAATCTCATAACGGTGTCTTTAATCGAAATATCAATTTTTTCCTCAAATGAAATACAACTTTAAGTATTTTTCACCCCCCGATGTTTGTGCTCTTGTAACATTGTCTTTCTCAGAACATTACATATCCCCCCCCCCTTTGTGTGAAGGTACTCAAGAAACTCAAGCCTTGTAAGTTCATGCTCCTTTTTCTTCACAGTAAAATGTGAATTCTATTCTTATTTTCTAGAAATATTAACTTTTTTTCCTGAAATAAATGCAGCTGCCCCCCCCAAACAAAATTACTCTTTACATAGGAATTGTCTCAAAATATTTTTCTCACGAAAAGTCACTTTATTCTTGTAATCGTATGATTTTTCCCCCTCAAAGAAAATAGGAATAAAACAAATAAAAATAAATTTGAAAGAAAGAAAATATAAATATTCTTGAGAAATGTACTGCTTTTTTCCCCTAGTAATTCTCAAATAATTTCATCTCCTGATTTTTTTTCTTTTCTTCTTATAATAGCATTATTTTAGTAAACTATTTGGTGTATTTTTCTCCCCAATGTAGCTTTCATATTCCAAGTTATATTCACCACATAGGTAAGAGCTACCTGTTTGATAGTGACGGCCCCTTTTGTGATGTCATCAAAGTGCGTCTCAACATAGCGGCCGGAGTTGCAACCATTACACCAAGCGCTGTTAAACACCAACAATGAGGAGTGCCTTGGTTTGCACTCTCGGGAACAAGGGCGTCGTCCGGCTGGTTAGGCCACGCGGTATGCCGCCATGCGGTAGTAGTTGCGTCCGTGGCTGCGCGCCGCCCACACCAGCAGGGCGGCCGCCATCATGTGTAGAGGCGAGGACATGAGCGCCAAATAGAGGGACCAGCCCAGGGAGCCGTCCACCTTGTCGGGAAGCACAGACACCCTGTGGAGCAGGTCCGTCCCTGCCAGGTAGCAACACACCGTGGCCAACGAGCACAGACCTGAGATGTGACACATGGGGGGTACTTTATTTAATAGAAATTATTATTATTATTAATTTATAGTTTCTCCCCCCACAAAATACAACTTCAAGTACAAATGTATCTGAAAATAATACAACTGCTTTATTCCCTCCCTCCCCCATAAAAGTAATACAATTATTCTCTAAAAATTCAGACGCATTCCTCATGAAGCAATTAAAATAAGTTACCTGTTAACAGGTGAAGTACGCCAATGGCGAGCGTGGGCGTGAGGCTTTGGCAGAGGCAGGCGCAGAACCCGATCAGACCCGCCAAGACCTCCAGGCCCAAAGACACGAGTGGCAGGAGGAACTGGAATCGCCACAAGTCTACAAAAATATCAGGCAGGTTGGGATGTTTGGCAACCGGCTTATCATGATCAATTTGTGATTAATAGAAAATTTTAAGCCACGGCATTTCGGGAGGTCACTTGTTGCTAGGCAGAATTGATGTTTTCATTTTGTAACTGCCCCTGTGGCCAGTGAAGAGGAGCTTCCCGAAGTAATTCTTGCATACGTGGTGGCTGGTGGACTTACATGTGCGCAGCATGTCCTCGCCACTGTTGTGGTTTCCGGGTTCCTTGTATTTGGGTGTGAGCTGCTGCTGCACGGTGAAGCTTCTGCACGTTAACGCCATCTTGGCACCTGAGATCACCAAAATAGGAATACATGTGAGAATGGTAAGTAGCGAGATAACGGTGACTGTCAGTCAGCAAAAAAATGTTTGTATGCGAAAATGAAATGAAAATGATTGTTTACATTTTTATGAAGCAAAAACAAGGTATATATTCTAAAAGGTAAGTACATTATTTAATTATATTACATATATTTTTCCCCTCAATGTATTGGTTTTCATATGATTAATAAAAATTAAACCAATCCTTGAATATGACAGAATTTGAGCATTGTTTTTGAAGGTGAAGTAGTCCATATTTACATTTGACTATTTTAGCACGTTTTTTATTTGTGCTTTTACTTTAAATACATAATCTGAAACATATATTTCTATATATATATAAAAACAATCCATGGTGACAATATTAAAATGTTGTTGTTTTTTTAATTAAAGTTGGTAAATCTCTAAATATATAGATATATTGGTATTTCCTGGGTATTCGCTGCTTGAGTATATTTTTTCTGAAACATTTTACAAAAACGTGATTACAGAATTTGAATACATTACTAAATACTGGAGATGCATTTTAACGGTTGAAAGACACCCGAGGGCGGGTCAGTTCGCCAATCGGCCACTAGAGGTTGCTAAAGTAGCCCAAATAATCAATAACAATTTGTAAAAATGTCATTGTTCCTGTGACGTTCTATCTAATTACGAGAAAATGTTTTTTTTGTTTTGTTTGTTTTTTAGGACAATCACGCCTTAAATATATATATTTTTATGAGACCTATATTTCCAAAAATATCTGAGAGTGACAATATTTTAGAAGTAGCAAAATATTTTTTGCCGAACCAGCGTTCAAATCCCTGCAGGGGGCAGGTTCGTTCTCCCTTTGTCCGCAAGAGGTCGCCAAAGTGTCCTAAGTGACGTGAAGTCTAAAGACTACTGTAACGGGACGTTCCCTTCCTGGCCTACCCAAATGGCACCCGTGCCGCGCGCACGTACCTGGCTCCTTGTCCCAGTGCGGGGCGGCGGGCACGACCACGCAGCGCCACCACAGGCCCACGCTTCCGTTGAGTCGGAACAAAGTGTCGCTGTACGTCTTCTCGTCGAACTCTCCGTCCATGAACTCTTCGTAGAGGCCGCGCAGCTCGGACACGTTGGCCTCGCCTCGCACCGGCGGGCTGCTGTACTGGTACCAGTGCTGCGTGCCCACGCCCACGCACAGATATACTGTGGCCATGAGGCTGAGCACGCAGGAGATGACCAGCGCCGTGGCGTAGCGGTTGTCCACCATTGTTCCCACGTCACGAGTGGAGGGCGTTTGTGGGGGTGGGGGTGAGCATCACTTATGCGCGCCTGTGTCCGAACGCTCTGGCCGGGATGAGGCGCCGACGCCGCCGTGTGTCCCCGCCCAGTGGCCCACTTCCACAGATGGCGCTCGGCTTTGCGCTCGATTCGATCGGCCGCACTAATCCGTCGCCTTTCCTGTTCCGGTCGGCTCCAAAATAACGCCTCGCCGTCAAGACAGACAAATCCATTGTTGGTACAGTGGTTGATTATAATCTCTCGATTTTCTGTCAAAAAGTCATCCGATTTTTGTGATTGTGGCTCAAAGAAAGAATTTCAACCTCTTATCTTTCATCTATTTTTTTTCATCATAGATATTGTTTTTTTTCCCCCTCCAGAGCTACATATCAAGTCATGTGTTAATTTTCTTTCAAACCTGAAATTTAAATCATTTGAAAATAGCTTTCTATTAATTATAACCTATTATTCAATTTTTAAATGTTTTTTTTCTTAAAATTAAAATGATGTAAGATTTATTCGACTTAATATGTGACTAAATATGAGAATGAATGCGTCCATGTCATGTTTTTTAGCAGTGGTTTGCCCAAAAAAAAAAAAAAGACCAGCACATAAAACAA
Organism: Vanacampus margaritifer; assembly: GCF_051991255.1. Taxonomy (NCBI): domain Eukaryota; kingdom Metazoa; phylum Chordata; class Actinopteri; order Syngnathiformes; family Syngnathidae; genus Vanacampus; species Vanacampus margaritifer. The sequence continues at coordinate 13,807,709 of NC_135446.1, forward strand.
TGTGAACATACTCCTTATCAAAACGCTCGCTTAAATATGATGGTTAAACAATATTTATTTACTTTGTATAGCCTTTACCTGCTAATTCTTTCATTTGCTTTTCCCATCAGCGACTTATTTCATATTTTAATAAATGTTTAAGCAAATCTATAGTTTGTATTAGCTTGGATGTAAGCCGTTAATATTGACATTTTAATTTTATTATTCAAAGCTTTTCCTCAATAGATGCAAGTAAACTTTTCTAGATGATTTTTTTTTTGCACTGATATTGCCTCTAGCACATTAGGTTTTCATAATAGCAATAAAATATATAGTTTTAGTAATATAAATGAAGGGTGGGGTTTAGCAACAGGTGGAATATTTTCCGCCACGTCATAGCTATAAATTGCAACACATGGTGAAATTCAACAAAAACTGAAAATATATGAAAAACCTGATATGCTAGGGAAAACGTCAAGACATTTTTTAAAATCAAGTTCAAAAATACGTTGAGGGACGCATAAAGCCCTCATTACAGCTTGCTTTTTTTTTTTTCTCCTTTTTCCCAGGAGAGCTCAGTATTGTTCATTCGATTTGACATCATCATTGCTCTCCTTTTTTTAAAAAACAAACAAACAAATAAATTAAAAAAATTTAATAAATGTTTTTTTTTTTTTTTCAATATATATACATATATATATACATATACACACATATATATATATATATTTTTTTTTTTGGTGTGTGTGTGTGTGTGTGTGTGTGCGTGCGTGCGTGCGAGCGTGTGTGTATTCATCAGTTCACCTAAAGCCCATTAAAAAAAATCCCATACTAATAATATAATATAATAATAAATTGCCAAATACAGAAACATCAATGTAAGTTATCACGATGTGGTGGCTCTCGCTAACAGAGACAGAATTAAGTAACCGGAATTAGGTTAAAAAATTCTATAGACCATGTTTCTATAAATTTTGATATTTGGTTTTTATTTGAGGCAGATATTTTTTCCATTAAAATGTGATTTATGAGGAGGTTAGACCATTGGTCGATAATCAGAGTTTGTTTATTTTTCCAGTTAACAAGAATTGTTTTTTTAGCGATAGTAAGGGCTACAAGTGTAGATTGAAATTGTTTATGTGGTAAGTCAGTTGTTGTTAGGTCACCTAGCAAACACAAGTTTGGAGATAAAGGTATCCTACAGTCCAAAATAGCGGAAAGTTTTTCTAAGACTTTAGTCCAGAAATACATAACCGGAGTACATAACCATAAAGCATGAACATAAGTGTCATTACAGCTCATTACAGCTTGCTGTCATCCAGTATCATACTGAACAATACAATTGATGCAATTAAGCGTACAGTAATCATTTTATTGCTATTTAGTGATGTATTAAATGCGTGGGTGTATTCATACGAACTATACAAGTTGTAATAATTGTTCTCATTGAGTGATGAATTCATATTTTTCTCTGTTGACGTCAAGAGTTGCCTTGTATGTTGAGGAGTGTTTCTCGCATTGTATGTTCATTTCATGCGGCTGTTATGAAGAAAAGCCGCGCTTGTTTTGCTTTTGTTTTTTTGTATCTGTAGGTCAAAACCCAAAAACAAACAAAATGCCTCTTCAAGTCTCTTGACAAAGGGGCCAAGCCTTTTGTTATTATTCCGCCAAACCTGATCCACTGGCATTTAAAACAACAAGTCTACACATCTATTGTATTGAGTTATTGCAGGAAATGTCACCGGGCGTGTTTTTCATATCCCACATTTAACCGGTCAGGACTTTCAAATAACCATCACACAAACTTGAGAACTCCATTTTTTTTTTATTGCGTCTCACTGCTGCATAAATAAAGTACATAAGGCATCGCATGAATCGATAAATAACCACATTGTGCGTTTTAAATAGAATATATTAAAAAGAGAATTTAATAACCATAAAAATACCTCTGAAAGTGCATATCTTGTTTGAAACCCTTTGTTAGAATTAAATAACTAAATCACGGTCAAGAAGGCGATGCGTCTTTGCATTGATGACTGCCAGCAGGGGGGGCCGATGAATCTCTTAGGGTGGGACCTCCGTCACTCATGTTGAAGAAGACATTTGGTATGGCTTTGACTTTGTGGTGCTCAGTTACCGTCCGCTGGAAATAACCAAAATGGCCGCTCCAAATACAAAAAGGCAGATTACACGTCTTCCAACTCGTATGTTAAGTGATGCCGGCGTTGGGGGCTGGTGACGCTTATTGCTGACTGGACAAGATCCACGAAAGAACCGCCAGACAGGACGCGCTGACCAGGCTGATCTTGTGGCTGGTTCCGCTCGAAACTGGAAAAACACAATCACAATTTAGTTCTCAAATGAACTCAATCCAATTCTGCTTGATTTTTGGTCCATTTAAATGTACCGATTCCTTCGACGGTGATGGAGGTTTCCTCGATGTCGAAGCCGCTGACAACCGGGGCGGCGTCAATCAGGACGGCGGAGATTGCCGTGTTGTTCGGTGCCGTGTTGGTGAACTGGAGGTCCATGTCGTTGATGACTGAGCCGGGTCTGCTCATAAAGACGACAGGATATATGCATTATTTTTATTAATTTTTTAAAGGACACAAAACAATAACATCTCGTTTTTTCTTCTTGAGAAGTGAACATGAACTAAAAAGTTGTCGCTGAACTGAAATTAAATGTGCTGAATTAATTGACAATTTTGACGCTGGAACTGAAGTTTCGGGACAAATTAGTTGCAGAATAATTGCTCCTCAGCTTCCACGCAATAACCCAGCAAAACTGACACGAGCTTGTTACCTGAATCCGATGATAATCAGGATCCTGAAGATGGTAGGAAATTCTCTTTGGAATAAAGGTTGAAGCTGCCAAAAAAAAAATAATAATAATAATTGAATGCTTTAATGCTTATTTATAACAATTCTGTTAAGAACTCTCATAAATGAGTTGATGCGTTCTCACTTTTTCTTTTTTTCTTACCTGACTTTTTATCATGGTCGATCGGAACACAAACGCGGGAGACGACTGATTTAGCAGGTCGTTTGTAAACGTGCTTTGAAGGGATCTGAAAGAAACTCGTCTGGTTATTATGGCAACGGCAGTTGCCGTCGTCGTAGTTGCGACTTGTGTTGCTCCCGGCATGGTTGCCGCGCCGTTTCCCGTGGCTGCATTTGTCGCGGCGTTTCCCGTGACTGCATTTGTCGCGGCGTTTCCCGTGACTGCATTTGTCGCGGCGTTTCCCGTGACTGCATTTGTCCCGGCGTTTCCCGTGACTGCATTTGTCGCGGCGTTTCCCGTGGCTGCATTTGTCGCGCCATTTCCCGTGGCTGCATTTGTCGCGGCGTTTCCCGTGACTGCATTTGTCGCGCCGTTTCCCGTGGCTGCATTTGTCGTCAGTGCCCCTGTTGACTCGGCCAGTATTGCGGTTGTGCGTTCCACGGTTGTTGGCAATGAAGTTGCTCTTGTTTGCGTCATTTCAGAAGGTGTTTTCGTAAATGCCTTTGTTGTTATCGGATCAGGTGTTCTTGCAGTAGTTGTTGCGACAGACGCAAACCCCGCTGTTGATGTTTCTGAAGCCGTTGTCGGAATTGGTGTGCCTTTTGTGCCTGTTGTTGTCTGTGATGGCCTCGTAGCAGGTTGTGCTGTTGCTCCAGTGGTTGGTCCTGATAGAAAAGATGTTTCTACAGCTATCCCAACTGTTGTTCCAGACTCTGCAGCTGTGGTTACTGCAGTTCTTTCAGCAGTTGCTGCCCCGGTTGCCACCCCAGGAGGTGTGAATGTTTCACTTGTTGCTGCAGATGTTGACAGTGCTGCTGTTGCTGTGGGAGCTGATGTTTCTACAGTTGTCTCAACGGTTGTTCCAGACTCTGCAGCTGTGGCTAAAGCTGTTGTTTCAGCAGTTGCTGCCCCTGTTTGGGCCCCAACAGGCGTTAATGTTTCACTTGTTGCTGCAGATGTTGTCAACGCTGCTGTTGTTGTGGGAGCTGTGGTTTCCACAGTTGCCTGACCTGTTGTCTCAGATTCTGCTATTGTGGCTACAACTGTTGTTTCATCAATTGATGCCCCAGTTGACGCTGCAGGAGATGTTTCTGTTTCACTAGTTGCTTTGGATGTCAACCCCGCTGTTGTTATTGGAGCTGATGTTTCTCTGGTTGTCTCAACGGTTGCTTCAGATTCTGCAGTTGTCGCTATAGCTGTTGTTTCAGCAGTTGCTGCCCCTGTTTGGGCCCCAACAGGCGTTAACGTTTCACTTGTTGCTGCAGATGTTGTCAACGCTGCTGTTGTTGTGGGAGCTGCGGTTTCCACAGTTGCCTGACCTGTTGTCTCAGATTCTGCTATTGTGGCTACAACTGTTGTTTCATCAATTGTTGCCCCAGTTGACGCTGTAGGAGATGTTTCTGTTGCACTAGTTGCTGTGGATATCAACCCCGCTGTTGTTATTAGAGCTGATGTTTCTCTGGTTGTCTCAACAGTTGCTTCAGATTCTGCAGTTGTCGCTACAGTTGTTGTTTCATCGATTGTTGTTGCAGTTGACACTGCAGCAGATGTTGCTATTTCACTAGTTGCTGTGGATGTCAACCCCGCTGTTGTTATTGGAGCTGATGTTTCTCTGGTTGTTTCAACGGTTGCTTCAGATTTAGCTGTTGTGGCAACAGCTGTTGTTTCATCGATTGTTGCCTCAGTTGACGCTGCTGCAGATGTTGCTGTTTCACTAGTTGCTATGGATGTCAACCCCATTGTTGTTATTGGAGCTGATGTTTCTCTGGTTGTCTCAACGGTTGCTTCAGATTCTGCAGTTGTCGCAACAGCTGTTGTATCAGCAGTTGCTGCCCCTGTTGCCGCTCCAGCAGGCGTTAATGTTTCACTCGTTGCTGCAAATGTTGTCAACGCTGCTGTTGTTGTGGGAGCTGCTGTTTCCACAGTTGCCTGACCTGTTGTCTCAGATTCTGCTATTGTGGCTACAACTGTTGTTTCATCAATTGTTGCCCCAGTTGACGCTGCAGGAGATGTTTCTGTTGCACTAGTTGCTGTGGATATCAACCCCGCTGTTGTTATTAGAGCTGATGTTTCTCTGGTTGTCTCAGCAGTTGCTTCAGATTCTGCAGTTGTGGCTACGGTTGTTTCATCGATTGTTGCTGCAGTTGACACTGTAGCAGATGTTGCTATTTCACTAGTTGCTGTGGATGTCAACCCCGCTGTTGTTATTGTAGCTGATGTTTCTCTGGTTGTCTCAACGGTTGCTTCAGATTCTGCAGTTGTCGCTACAGTTGTTGTTTCATCGATTGTTGTTGCAGTTGACACTGCAGCAGATGCTGCTATTTCACTAGTTGCTGTGGATGTCAACCCCGCTGTTGTTATTGGAGCTGATGTTTCTCTGGTTGTCTCAACGGTTGCTTCAGATTTAGCTGTTGTGGCAACAGCTGTTGTTTCATCGATTGTTGCCTCAGTTGACGCTGCTGCAGATGTTGCTGTTTCACTAGTTGCTATGGATGTCAACCCCGCTGTTGTTATTGTAGCTGATGTTTCTCTGGTTGTCTCAACGGTTGCTTCAGATTCTGCAGTTGTCGCTACAGTTGTTGTTTCATCGATTGTTGTTGCAGTTGACACTGCAGCAGATGTTGCTATTTCACTAGTTGCTGTGGATGTCAACCCCGCTGTTGTTATTGGAGCTGATGTTTCTCTGGTTGTCTCAACAGTTGCTTCAGATTCTGCAGTTGTCGCTACAGTTGTTGTTTCATCGATTGTTGTTGCAGTTGACACTGCAGCAGATGTTGCTATTTCACTAGTTGCTGTGGATGTCAACCCCGCTGTTGTTATTGGAGCTGATGTTTCTCTGGTTGTCTCAACGGTTGCTTCAGATTTAGCTGTTGTGGCAACAGCTGTTGTTTCATCGATTGTTGCCTCAGTTGACGCTGCTGCAGATGTTGCTGTTTCACTAGTTGCTATGGATGTCAACCCCATTGTTGTTATTGGAGCTGATGTTTCTCTGGTTGTCTCAACGGTTGCTTCAGATTCTGCAGTTGTCGCTATAGCTGTTGTTTCAGCAGTTGCTGCCCCTGTTTGGGCCCCAACAGGCGTTAACGTTTCACTTGTTGCTGCAGATGTTGTCAACGCTGCTGTTGTTGTGGGAGCTGCGGTTTCCACAGTTGCCTGACCTGTTGTCTCAGATTCTGCTATTGTGGCTACAACTGTTGTTTCATCAATTGTTGCCCCAGTTGACGCTGTAGGAGATGTTTCTGTTGCACTAGTTGCTGTGGATATCAACCCCGCTGTTGTTATTAGAGCTGATGTTTCTCTGGTTGTCTCAACAGTTGCTTCAGATTCTGCAGTTGTCGCTACAGTTGTTGTTTCATCGATTGTTGTTGCAGTTGACACTGCAGCAGATGTTGCTATTTCACTAGTTGCTGTGGATGTCAACCCCGCTGTTGTTATTGGAGCTGATGTTTCTCTGGTTGTTTCAACGGTTGCTTCAGATTTAGCTGTTGTGGCAACAGCTGTTGTTTCATCGATTGTTGCCTCAGTTGACGCTGCTGCAGATGTTGCTGTTTCACTAGTTGCTATGGATGTCAACCCCATTGTTGTTATTGGAGCTGATGTTTCTCTGGTTGTCTCAACGGTTGCTTCAGATTCTGCAGTTGTCGCAACAGCTGTTGTATCAGCAGTTGCTGCCCCTGTTGCCGCTCCAGCAGGCGTTAATGTTTCACTCGTTGCTGCAAATGTTGTCAACGCTGCTGTTGTTGTGGGAGCTGCTGTTTCCACAGTTGCCTGACCTGTTGTCTCAGATTCTGCTATTGTGGCTACAACTGTTGTTTCATCAATTGTTGCCCCAGTTGACGCTGCAGGAGATGTTTCTGTTGCACTAGTTGCTGTGGATATCAACCCCGCTGTTGTTATTAGAGCTGATGTTTCTCTGGTTGTCTCAGCAGTTGCTTCAGATTCTGCAGTTGTGGCTACGGTTGTTTCATCGATTGTTGCTGCAGTTGACACTGTAGCAGATGTTGCTATTTCACTAGTTGCTGTGGATGTCAACCCCGCTGTTGTTATTGTAGCTGATGTTTCTCTGGTTGTCTCAACGGTTGCTTCAGATTCTGCAGTTGTCGCTACAGTTGTTGTTTCATCGATTGTTGTTGCAGTTGACACTGCAGCAGATGCTGCTATTTCACTAGTTGCTGTGGATGTCAACCCCGCTGTTGTTATTGGAGCTGATGTTTCTCTGGTTGTCTCAACGGTTGCTTCAGATTTAGCTGTTGTGGCAACAGCAGTTGTTTCATCGATTGTTGCCTCAGTTGACGCTGCTGCAGATGTTGCTGTTTCACTAGTTGCTATGGATGTCAACCCCATTGTTGTTATTGGAGCTGATGTTTCTCTGGTTGTCTCAACGGTTGCTTCAGATTCTGCAGTTGTCGCAACAGCTGTTGTATCAGCAGTTGCTGCCCCTGTTGCCGCTCCAGCAGGCGTTAATGTTTCACTCGTTGCTGCAAATGTTGTCAACGCTGCTGTTGTTGTGGGAGCTGCTGTTTCCACAGTTGCCTGACCTGTTGTCTCAGATTCTGCTATTGTGGCTACAACTGTTGTTTCATCAATTGTTGCCCCAGTTGACGCTGCAGGAGATGTTTCTGTTGCACTAGTTGCTGTGGATATCAACCCCGCTGTTGTTATTAGAGCTGATGTTTCTCTGGTTGTCTCAGCAGTTGCTTCAGATTCTGCAGTTGTGGCTACGGTTGTTTCATCGATTGTTGCTGCAGTTGACACTGTAGCAGATGTTGCTATTTCACTAGTTGCTGTGGATGTCAACCCCGCTGTTGTTATTGTAGCTGATGTTTCTCTGGTTGTCTCAACGGTTGCTTCAGATTCTGCAGTTGTCGCTACAGTTGTTGTTTCATCGATTGTTGTTGCAGTTGACACTGCAGCAGATGTTGCTATTTCACTAGTTGCTGTGGATGTCAACCCCGCTGTTGTTATTGGAGCTGATGTTTCTCTGGTTGTCTCAACAGTTGCTTCAGATTCTGCAGTTGTCGCTACAGTTGTTGTTTCATCGATTGTTGTTGCAGTTGACACTGCAGCAGATGTTGCTATTTCACTAGTTGCTGTGGATGTCAACCCCGCTGTTGTTATTGGAGCTGATGTTTCTCTGGTTGTCTCAACGGTTGCTTCAGATTTAGCTGTTGTGGCAACAGCTGTTGTTTCATCGATTGTTGCCTCAGTTGACGCTGCTGCAGATGTTGCTGTTTCACTAGTTGCTATGGATGTCAACCCCATTGTTGTTATTGGAGCTGATGTTTCTCTGGTTGTCTCAACGGTTGCTTCAGATTCTGCAGTTGTCGCAACAGCTGTTGTATCAGCAGTTGCTGCCCCTGTTGCCGCTCCAGCAGGCGTTAATGTTTCACTCGTTGCTGCAAATGTTGTCAACGCTGCTGTTGTTGTGGGAGCTGCTGTTTCCACAGTTGCCTGACCTGTTGTCTCAGATTCTGCTATTGTGGCTACAACTGTTGTTTCATCAATTGTTGCCCCAGTTGACGCTGCAGGAGATGTTTCTGTTGCACTGGTTGCTGTGGATATCAACCCCGCTGTTGTTATTAGAGCTGATGTTTCTCTGGTTGTCTCAGCAGTTGTTTCAGATTCTGCAGTTGTGGCTACGGTTGTTTCATCGATTGTTGCTGCAGTTGACACTGTAGCAGATGTTGCTATTTCACTAGTTGCTGTGGATGTCAACCCCGCTGTTGTTATTGTAGCTGATGTTTCTCTGGTTGTCTCAACGGTTGCTTCAGATTCTGCAGTTGTGGCTACAGCTGTTGTTTCATCGATTGTTGCCTCAGTTGACGCTGCAGCAGATGTTGCTATTTCCCTAGTTGCTGTGGATGTCAACCCCACTGTTGTTATTGTAGCTGATGTTTCTCTGGTTGTCTCAACGGTTGCTTCAGATTCTGCAGTTGTCGCTACAGATGTTGTTTCAGCAGTTGCTGCCCCTGTTGCCGCTCCAGCAGGCGTTAATGTTTCACTCGTTGCTGCAAATGTTGTCAACGCTGGTGTTGTTGTGGGAGCTGCTGTTTCCACAGTTGCCTGACTTGTTGTCTCAGATTCTGCTGTTGTGGCTACGGTTGTTTCATCGATTGTTGCTGCAGTTGACACTGCAGCAGATGTTGCTATTTCACTAGTTGCTGTGGATGTCAACCCCGCTGTTGTTATTGGAGCTGATGTTTCTCTGGTTGTCTCAACGGTTGCTTCAGATTCTGCAGTTGTGGCTACAGCTGTTGTTTCATCGATTGTTGCTGCAGTTGACACTGCAGCAGATGTTGCTATTTCACTAGTTGCTGTGGATGTCAACCCGGCTGTTGTTATTGGAGCTGATGTTTCTCTGGATGTCTCAACGGTTGCTTCAGATTCTGCAGTTGTCGCTATAGCTGTTGTATCAGCAGTTGCTGCCCCTGTTGCCGCTCCAGTGGGTGTTAATGTTTCACTTGTTGCTGCAAATGTTGTCAACGCTGCTGTTGTTGTGGGAGCTGCTGTTTCCACAGTTGCCTGACCTGTTGTCTCAGATTCTGCTATTGTGGCTACAACTGTTGTTTCATCGATTGTTGCCTCAGTTGACGCTGCTGCAGATGTTGCTGTTTCACTAGTTGCTATGGATGTCAACCCCACTGTTGTTATTGGAGCTGATGTTTCTCTGGTTGTCTCAACGGTTGCTTCAGATTCTGCAGTTGTCGCTACAGCTGTTGTTTCAGCAGTTGCTGCCCCTGTTGCCGCTCCAGTGGGCGTTAATGTTTCACTCGTTGCTTTAAATGTTGTCAACCCCGCTGTTGTTATTAGAGCTGATGTTTCTCTGGTTGTCTCAACAGTTGCTTCAGATTCTGCAGTTGTGGCTACAGCTGTTGTTTCATCGATTGTTGCCTCAGTTGACGCTGCTGCAGATGTTGCTATTTCACTAGTTGCTGTGGATGTCAACCCCACTGTTGTTATTGGAGCTGATGTTTCTCTGGTTGTCTCAACGGTTGCTTCAGATTCTGCAGTTGTCGCTACAGCTGTTGTTTCAGCAGTTGCTGCCCCTGTTGCCGCTCCAGTGGGCGTTAATGTTTCACTCGTTGCTTTAAATGTTGTCAACCCCGCTGTTGTTATTAGAGCTGATGTTTCTCTGGTTGTCTCAACAGTTGCTTCAGATTCTGCAGTTGTGGCTACAGCTGTTGTTTCATCGATTGTTGCCTCAGTTGACGCTGCTGCAGATGTTGCTGTTTCACTACTTGCTATGGATGTCAACCCCACTGTTGTTATTGGAGATGATGTTTCTCTGGTTGTCTCAACGGTTGCTTCAGATTCTGCAGTTGTCGCTACAGATGTTGTTTCAGCAGTTGCTGCCCCTGTTGCCGCTCCAGAGGGCGTTAATGTTTCACTCGTTGCTGCAAATGTTGTCAACGCTGCTGTTGTTGTGGGAGCTGCTGTTTCCACAGTTGCCTGACCTGTTGTCTCAGATTCTGCTGTTGTGGCTACAGCTGTTGTTTCATCGATTGTTGCCTCAGTTGACGCTGCTGCAGATGTTACTCTTTCACTAGTTGCCCTGGATGTGAACCCCGCTGTTGTTATTGGAGCTGATGTTTCTCTGGTTGTCTCAACGGTTGCTTCAGATTCTGCAGTTGTGGCTACAGCTGTTGTTTCAGCAGTTGCTTCGCCTGTTGCGGCCCCAGCATGCGTTAATGTTTCACTCGCTGCTGCAGATGTTGTCAATGCTGCTGTTGTTGTAGGAGTGTTTGTTGCCACAGTTCCGGATTCAGCTGATGTCGTAACTGGCATAGTTGCCTCTGTTGTTGTCATACCAGAGGTTGCCATTGCAGCAGACTGTGTTGACGCATCAGTGGGTGTTGACTCAACATTGATGGAGCTGGTTTCGATATCAAAGCCACTGACGACTGAAGCCGCATCAGACAAGACGTTTGCAATTTGGGTGTTGCTTGGAGTAGATGTGGCTGTGAACTCTGCATTCATGATATTGACGACTGAGCCACTCCTGCAGAAGAAATCCCGCAAAACAATTGTTAACTGAAAATACCATGATTCAATTAATCTGTTGGGCAAATTAACAACAGAAAAGTACCGGAACGTGATGATGATCAGGATCAAGAAGGAAGAAGGAAATGCTGTAGAAAATCTGGGCGTAAGCTGTGAGAAGAAGCAAAACAATGAGGTTAAGCTTAGTTGATTGTCACTGTAGTTTGATTACATTTTGTTACATACATTTCCTAGCATTACTTACTTGTTCCTTGATCATGGCTGCTCTTTTTTGGAAATCCTGAGAGGTTTTGTCCTGCAAAGCAGCTGTAAATGTGCTTTGAAGAGATCTGAAAGTAACTTGTTTGGTTACTCTGGCAATAGAATTTGTTGTGGCAACTGTTGTTGTTTCTGCTGTTGTTACAGCAAAGCTTGTTGTGTCTCCAGATGTTATGGCTGCAGCTGTGGTTGAGTCTGTTGTTTTGGCAATTTTTGTTGTTTCGGCAATTGTAATCTCAGCTGTTGTTTTCTCTGCCATTGCTTTTGCAGTGCTTGTTTCCGCGAAACTTGAGTTAGAGTCTGCAACTTTTGTTGTTTCTGATGTTGTTGTAGCAACGCTTGTTGCTTCCGCAGATGTTGTGACTGCCGTTGTGGTAGACTCTGTTGTCGTGGCAGCAGTAATTGTTTCTGCCATTGTAGCAACGCTTGTTGTATCCGTAGCTGTTGTGACTGCCGACGTTGTAAAGTCTGTTGTTCTGGCAGCAGTTGTTGTTTCGGTAGGTGCCATCACTATTGTTGTTGTGGCAACAGTTGTTATTTCTGGAGGGGTTGTCACTGCTGTGGTTGTGGGAGTGGTTGTTATTTCAGCAGTTGATGTCACTGCTGTTGTGGCAAGTGTTGTATCTGTCGTTGTTGTAGCAGCACTTAGTATTTCTGCAGGTGTTGTGACAGCCGTTGTCGTAGAGTCTGTTGTGGCAATTCTTGTTTCGGCAGGTGTCTTCGCTGCTGTTGTTGTGGCAACTTTTGTTGTTTCAGCAGGTGTTGTCACTGCTGTTGTTGTAGCAGCACTTGTTGTTTCTGCAGATGTTGTGACTGCTGTTATGGTAGAGTCTGTTGTTTTTTCTGCCGTTGTAGCAATGCTTGTTGTTTCCGCCGGTGTTGTGACTGCCGTTGTTGTAGTGTCTAATGTTGTGGCAATTGTTGATGCTTCTGCTGTTTTTGTAGCAACTGTTGTTGTTTCAGCACGTGTTATCACTGCTGTTGTTGTGGCAACTGTTGTTTCTGCTGTGGTTGTGGCGGTGGTTGTTGTTTCTGCAGATATTGTGACTGCCATTGTAGTAGATTCTGTTGTGGCAACTGTTGTCGTTTCGGAAGGTGTAATCACTGGTGTTGTTGTGGCAACTGTTGTTGTTTCGCCAGGTGTTGTAGTAGCGCTTGTTGTTTCCACAGATGTTGTGACTGCTGTTGTAGTGGAGTCTGTTGTTGTAGCAACTTTTGTTGTTTCCGCAGGTGTTGTGACTGCCGTTGTTGTAGAGTCTGTTGTTGTGGCAACTGTTGTTTCAGCAGGTGTAATCTCAGCTGTTGTTGTTTCAGCAGGTGTTGTCATTGCTGTTGTTGTGGCAACTGTTGTTGTTTCGGCAGGTGTTATCATTGCTGTTGTTGTGGCAACTGTTTTTTCTGGTGGTGTTGTTTCTGCTTTGGTTGTGGCGGTGGTTGTTGTTTCTGCAGATATGGTGACTGCCATTGTAGTAGATTCTGTTGTGGCAACTGTTGTCGTTTCGGAAGGTGTCGTCACTGCTGTTGTTGTGGCAACTATTATTGTTTCTGCAGGTGTTGTCACTGCTGTTGTAGCAAAACTTGTTGTTTCCGTAGGTGTTGTGACTGCCGATGTTGTAGAGTCTGTTGTTGTGGCAACTTTTGTTGTTTCTGCAGATATTGTGACTGCCATTGTAGTAGATTCTGTTGTGGCAACTGTTGTCATTTCGGAAGGTGTCGTCACTGCTGTTGTTGTGGCAACTATTGTTGTTTCTGCTGTTGTAGCATCGCTTGTTGTTTCAGCAGGTTTTGTGACTGCTGTTGTGGTGGAGTCTGTTGTTGTGGCAACGTTTGTAGTTTCAGCAGGTGTTGTCAATACTATGGTTGTGGCAACTGTTGTTGTTTCCGCAGGTGTTGTGACTGCCGATGTTGTAGAGTCTGTTGTTGTGGCAACTGTTGTTGTTTCTGCTGTTGTAACATCGCTTGTTGTTTCAGCAGGTGTTGTCACCACTGTTGTTGTGGTAACTGTTGTTGTTTCTGCTATTGTTGTAGCAGCACTTGTTGTTTCAGCAGGTGTTGTGACTGTTGTTGTGGTGGAGTCTGTTGTTGTGGCAACGTTTGTTGTTTCGGAAGGTGTCGTCACTGCTGTTGTTGTGGCAACTGTTGTTGTTTCTGCTGTTGTAGCATCGCTTGTTGTTTCAGCAGGTGTTGTCACCACTGTTGTTGTGGTAACTGTTGTTGTTTCTGCTATTGTTGTAGCAGCACTTGTTGTTTCAGCAGGTGTTGTGACTGTTGTTGTGGTGGAGTCTGTTGTTGTGGCAACGTTTGTTGTTTCAGCAGGTGTTGTCAATACTATGGTTGTGGCAACTGTTGTTGTTTCCGCAGGTGTTGTGACTGCCGATGTCGTAGAGTCTGTTGTTGTGGCAACTGTTGTTGTTTCTGCTGTTGTAGCATCGCTTGTTGTTTCAGCAGGTGTTGTCAATACTATGGTTGTGGCAACTGTTGTTGTTTCCGCAGGTGTTGTGACTGCTGATGTTGTAGAGTCTGTTGTTGTGGCACCTGTTGTTGTTTCTGCTGTTGTAGCATCGCTTGTTGTTTCAGCAGGTGTTGTGACTGCTGTTGTGGTGGAGTCTGTTTTTGTGGCAACGTTTGTTGTTTCAGCAGGTGTTTTCAATACTATGGTTGTGGCAACTGTTGTTGTTTCCGCAGGTGTTGTGACTGCCGATGTTGTAGAGTCTGTTGTTGTGGCAACTGTTGTTGTTTCTGCTGTTGTAACATCGCTTGTTGTTTCAGCAGGTGTTGTCACCACTGTTGTTGTGGTAACTGTTGTTGTTTCTGCTATTGTTGTAGCAGCACTTGTTGTTTCAGCAGGTGTTGTGACTGTTGTTGTGGTGGAGTCTGTTGTTGTGGCAACGTTTGTTGTTTCAGCAGGTGTTGTCAATACTGTGGTTGTGGCAACTGTTGTTGTTTCCGCATGTGTTGTGACTGCCGATGTTGTAGAGTCTGTTGTTGTGGCAACTGTTGTTGTTTCTGCTGTTGTAGCATCGCTTGTTGTTTCAGCAGGTGTTGTGACTGCTGTTGTGGTGGAGTCTGTTGTTGTGGCAACGTTTGTTGTTTCGGAAGGTGTCGTCACTGCTGTTGTTGTGGCAACTGTTGTTGTTTCTGCTGTTGTAGCATCGCTTGTTGTTTCAGCAGGTGTTGTCACCACTGTTTGTGTGGTAACTGTTGTTGTTTCTGCTGTTGTTGTAGCAGCACTTGTTGTTTCAGCAGGTGTTGTGACTGTTGTTGTGGTGGAGTCTGTTGTTGTGGCAACGTTTGTTGTTTCAGCAGGTGTTGTCAATACTGTGGTTGTGGCAACTGTTGTTGTTTCCGCAGGTGTTGTGACTGCCGATGTTGTAGAGTCTGTTGTGGCAACTGTTGTTGTTTCTGCTGTTGTAACATCGCTTGTTGTTTCAGCAGGTGTTGTCACCACTGTTGTTGTGGTAACTGTTGTTGTTTCTGCTATTGTTGTAGCAGCACTTGTTGTTTCAGCAGGTGTTGTGACTGTTGTTGTGGTGGAGTCTGTTGTTGTGGCAACGTTTGTTGTTTCAGCAGGTGTTGTCAATACTGTGGTTGTGGCAACTGTTGTTGTTTCCGCAGGTGTTGTGACTGCCGATGTTGTAGAGTCTGTTGTTGTGGCAACTGTTGTTGTTTCTGCTGTTGTAACATCGCTTGTTGTTTCAGCAGGTGTTGTCACCACTGTTGTTGTGGTAACTGTTGTTGTTTCTGCTATTGTTGTAGCAGCACTTGTTGTTTCAGCAGGTGTTGTGACTGTTGTTGTGGTGGAGTCTGTTGTTGTGGCAACGTTTGTTGTTTCAGCAGGTGTTGTCAATACTGTGGTTGTGGCAACTGTTGTTGTTTCCGCAGGTGTTGTGACTGCCGATGTTGTAGAGTCTGTTGTGGCAACTGTTGTTGTTTCTGCTGTTGTAACATCGCTTGTTGTTTCAGCAGGTGTTGTCACCACTGTTGTTGTGGTAACTGTTGTTGTTTCTGCTATTGTTGTAGCAGCACTTGTTGTTTCAGCAGGTGTTGTGACTGCTGTTGTGGTGGAGTCTGTTGTTGTGGCAACGTTTGTTGTTTCGGAAGGTGTCGTCACTGCTGTTGTTGTGGCAACTGTTGTTGTTTCTGCTGTTGTAGCATCGCTTGTTGTTTCAGCAGGTGTTGTCACCACTGTTTGTGTGGTAACTGTTGTTGTTTCTGCTGTTGTTGTAGCAGCACTTGTTGTTTCAGCAGGTGTTGTGACTGTTGTTGTGGTGGAGTCTGTTGTTGTGGCAACGTTTGTTGTTTCAGCAGGTGTTGTCAATACTGTGGTTGTGGCAACTGTTGTTGTTTCCGCAGGTGTTGTGACTGCCGATGTTGTAGTGTCTGTTGTTGTGGCAACTGTTGTTGTTTCTGCTGTTGTAGCATCGCTTGTTGTTTCAGTAGGTGTTGTGACTGCTGTTGTGGTGGAGTCTGTTGTTGTGGCAACGTTTGTTGTTTCGGAAGGTGTCGTCACTGCTGTTGTTGTGGCAACTGTTGTTGTTTCTGCTGTTGTAGCATCGCTTGTTGTTTCAGCAGGTGTTGTCACCACTGTTTGTGTGGTAACTGTTGTTGTTTCTGCTGTTGTTGTAGCAGCACTTGTTGTTTCAGCAGGTGTTGTGACTGCTGTTGTGGTGGAGTCTGTTGTTGTGGCAACGTTTGTTGTTTCGGAAGGTGTCGTCACTGCTGTTGTTGTGGCAACTGTTGTTGTTTCTGCTGTTGTAGCATCGCTTGTTGTTTCAGCAGGTGTTGTCACCACTGTTTGTGTGGTAACTGTTGTTGTTTCTGCTGTTGTTGTAGCAGCACTTGTTGTTTCAGCAGGTGTTGTGACTGTTGTTGTGGTGGAGTCTGTTTTTGTGGCAACGTTTGTTGTTTCAGCAGGTGTTGTCAATACTATGGTTGTGGCAACTGTTGTTGTTTCCGCAGGTGTTGTGACTGCCGATGTTGTAGAGTCTGTTGTTGTGGCAACTGTTGTTGTTTCTGCTGTTGTAACATCGCTTGTTGTTTCAGCAGGTGTTGTCACCACTGTTGTTGTGGTAACTGTTGTTGTTTCTGCTATTGTTGTAGCAGCACTTGTTGTTTCAGCAGGTGTTGTGACTGTTGTTGTGGTGGAGTCTGTTGTTGTGGCAACGTTTGTAGTTTCAGCAGGTGTTGTCAATACTGTGGTTGTGGCAACTGTTGTTGTTTCCGCAGGTGTTGTGACTGCCGATGTTGTAGAGTCTGTTGTTGTGGCAACTGTTGTTGTTTCTGGAGATGCCGTCACTGCTGTTGCTGTGGCAACTGTTGTTTCAGCAGGTGTAATCTCAGCTGTTGTTGTTTCAGCAGGTGTTGTAACTGCTGTTATTGTGGCAACTGGTGTTGTTTCTGGAGGTGCCGTCACTGCTGTGGTTGTGGCAACTGTTGTTGTAGCAGCGCCCGTGGTTTCCACAGATGTTGTGACTGCCGATGTTGTAGCGTCTGTTGTCGTGGCAACTTTTGTTGTTTCAGCAGGTGCTGTCACTGCTGTTGTTGTGGTAACTCTTGTTGTTTCTGCCCCTGTTAGAGCTATGGTTGTTGTTTCTGCAGGTGTCGTGAGTGCCGTTGTGGTAGAATCTGTTGTTGTGGAAACTGTTGTATCGGCAGGTGTCAACATTCCTGTTGTTGTGATAACTGTGGTCATTTCTGCCATTGTTATAGCAGCAATTGTTGTTTCCGGAGTTCTTGGGAATGAAGTTGTCGTAGAGTCTGTTGTGTGTTTTGTTTCAGCAGGTGTTTTCACCGCCATTGTTGTAGCGGCGCTTGTTTTTTCCGCATGTGTCGTAATATCTGTTGTAGTCGAGTCTGCTCTTGTGTTAAATGTTGTTGTCTCTTCTGTTTTCGTGGCAGCTGAGGTTTTTACGGTCATCTGAGCAGCAGCTGTCACCGTAGTTGCTGATTCAGTGGATGTAATCACTGGCATAGTTGCCTCTGTTGTTGTCAAAGCAGGGGTTGTCGTTGCAGAATATTGTGTAGTTGACCCTTCTGTGGCTGTTGACTCAACAGTGATGGAGCTAGTTTGAATGTCAAATCCACTGACGGTTGAAGCCGCATTGGACAAGACATCTGCAATTTGGGTGTTACTTGGCGTAGATGTGGCTGTGAACTCAAGATCCATGACATTGACGACTGAGCCACTCCTGCAGAAGAAATCCCCCAAAGCATTTGTAAATTATAAATACTATAAAATTCAATTAATCTGTTGGACAAATTAACAACAGGAAAGTACCTGAATGTTATGATGATCAGGATCAAGAAGGAAGAAGGAAATGCCTCCGAAAATATGGGTGTAAGCTGTGGGAGTCAGAAAAACAATCAGGTTGAGTTGAGTTGATTGTTACTGTAATTGCATTACATTGTGTTACATAAATTTTTTTGACATTGCAGTAGTCCCTCGCTACTTCCCATTTCACTTATTGCGGATTTGTATTTGGGTCCAAAATTTGTACATTACGGGATTTATTTTGGGGTTGTAGCTAGCTATTTTGCAGATTTTTCAGAGATGATCCCCCCAACCACCCGCACCACCCCTCCCGGATTGATGGCTCAGTAGAAGCGTAACTTGGACCCCAAAACAAAAATAAAAACAGAAACTTTTTTGTAAACTTTTTTTTTAACGTCTTCTGCTCGGGTTTGCGTTGAACATAATCCCCGCGAAAAGGTTAGGCAACACTGCACTTACTTGTTCCTTGATCATGGCTGCTCTGGTTTGGTAAGGTACAGAGGTTGAATCCTGCAAATCAACCGTAAATGTGCTTTGAAGTGATATGAAAGTAACTCGTGTTTTTATTTTGGCCTGAGAGTCTGTTGTAACAACTGTAGTTGTCTGCGCTGGTGTCGTCAGTGCTGTTGTGCCAACAGTTGTTTCTGCCGTTGCTGTATCAGCGCTTGTTTCCACAGATGTTGTGACTGCTGATGTTGTCGAGTCTGTTGTTGTGGCAACTACTGTTGTTTCGGCAGGTGTCGTCACTGCTGTGGTTGTGGCAACTGTTGTTGTTTCTGCTATTGTTGCAGCGCTTGTTTCCACAGATGTTGTGACTGCTGATGTTGTCGAGTCTGTTGTTGTGGCAACTACTGTTGTTTCGGCAGGTGTCGTCACTGCTGTGGTTGTGGCAACTGTTGTTGTTTCTGCTATTGTTGCAGCGCTTGTTTCCGCAGATGTTGTGACCGGTGATGTTGTCGAGTCTGTTGTTGTGGCAACGACTGTTGTTTGGGCAGGTGTCGTCACTGCTGCGGTTGTGGCAACTGTTGTTATTTCTGTCGTTTTAGCAGCGCTTGTTTCCGCAGATGTTGTGACCGGTGATGTTGTCGAGTCTGTTGTTGTGGCAACTTTTGTTGTTTCGGCAGGTGTCGTCACTGCTGTGGTTGTGGCAACTGTTGTTGTTTCTGCTATTGTTGCAGTGCTTGTTTCCGCAGATGTTGTGACCGGTGATGTTGTCGAGTCTGTTGTTGTGGCAACTTTTGTTGTTTCGGCAGGTGTCGTCACTACTGTGGTTGTGGCAACTGTTGTTGTTTCTGCTATTGTTGCAGCGCTTGTTTCCGCAGATGTTGTGACCGGTGATGTTGTCGAGTCTGTTGTTGTGGCAACTACTGTTGTTTCGGCAGGTGTCGTCACTGCTGTCGTTGTGGCAACTGTTGTTGTTTCAGATGTTGTTGTAGCACCGCTTGTTTCCGCAGATGTTGTGACTGCTGATGTTGTCGAGTCTGTTGTTGTGGCAACTACTGTTGTTTCAGCAGGCGTCGTCACTGCTGTGGTTGTGGCAACTGTTGTTGTTTCTGCTGTTGTTGTAGCAGCGCTTGTTTCCGCAGATGTTGTGACTGCTGATGTTGTCGAGTCTGTTGTTGTGGCAACTTTTGTTGTTTCGGCAGGTGTCGTCACTGCTGTTGTTGTGGCAACTGTTGTTGTTTGGGCAGGTGTCGTCACTGCTGTGGTTGTGGCAACTGTTGTTGTTTCTGCTATTGTTGCAGCGCTTGTTTCCGCAGATGTTGTGACCGGTGATGTTGTCGAGTCTGTTGTTGTGGCAACGACTGTTGTTTGGGCAGGTGTCGTCACTGCTGCGGTTGTGGCAACTGTTGTTATTTCTGTCGTTTTAGCAGCGCTTGTTTCCGCAGATGTTGTGACCGGTGATGTTGTCGAGTCTGTTGTTGTGGCAACTTTTGTTGTTTCGGCAGGTGTCGTCACTGCTGTGGTTGTGGCAACTGTTGTTGTTTCTGCTATTGTTGCAGTGCTTGTTTCCGCAGATGTTGTGACCGGTGATGTTGTCGAGTCTGTTGTTGTGGCAACTTTTGTTGTTTCGGCAGGTGTCGTCACTACTGTGGTTGTGGCAACTGTTGTTGTTTCTGCTATTGTTGCAGCGCTTGTTTCCGCAGATGTTGTGACCGGTGATGTTGTCGAGTCTGTTGTTGTGGCAACTACTGTTGTTTCGGCAGGTGTCGTCACGGCTGTCGTTGTGGCAACTGTTGTTGTTTCAGATGTTGTTGTAGCACCGCTTGTTTCCGCAGATGTTGTGACTGCTGATGTTGTCGAGTCTGTTGTTGTGGCAACTACTGTTGTTTCAGCAGGCGTCGTCACTGCTGTGGTTGTGGCAACTGTTGTTGTTTCTGCTGTTGTTGTAGCAGCGCTTGTTTCCGCAGATGTTGTGACTGCTGATGTTGTCGAGTCTGTTGTTGTGGCAACTTTTGTTGTTTCGGCAGGTGTCGTCACTGCTGTTGTTGTGGCAACTGTTGTTGTTTGGGCAGGTGTCGTCACTGCTGTGGTTGTGGCAACTGTTGTTGTTTCTGCTGTTGTTGCAGCGCTTGTTTCTGCAGATGTTGTGACCGGTGATGTTGTCGAGTCTGTTGTTGTGGCAACGACTGTTGTTTCGGCAGGTGTCGTCACTGCTGCGGTTGTGGCAACTGTTGTTATTTCTGTCGTTTTAGCAGCGCTTGTTTCCGCAGATGTTGTGACCGGTGATGTTGTCGAGTCTGTTGTTGTGGCAACTGTTGTTGTTTGGGCAGGTGTCGTCACTGCTGTGGTTGTGGCAACTGTTGTTGTTTCTGCTGTTGTTGTAGCAGCGCTTGTTTCCGCAGATGATGTGACTGCTGATGTTGTTGAGTCTGTTGTTGTGGCAACTTTTGTTGTTTGGGCAGGTGTCGTCATTGCTGTGAGGGCAACTGTTGTTGTTTGGGCAGGTGTCGTCACTGCTGTGGTTGTGGCAACTGTTGTTATTTCTGCCGTTTTAGCAGCGCTTGTTTCCGCAGATGTTGTGACTGTTGTAGAGTCTGTTGTTGTGGCAACTTTTGTTGTTTCGGCAGGTGTCGTCACTGCTGTGGTTGTGGCAACTGTTGTTGTTTCTGCTGTTGTTGTAGCAGCGCTTGTTTCCGCAGATGTTGTGACCGGTGATGTTGTCGAGTCTGTTGTTGTGGCAACTACTGTTGTTTCGGCAGGTGTCGTCACTGCTGTTGTTGTGGCAACTGTTGTTTTTTCGGCAGGTGTCGTCACTGCTGTTGTTGTGGCAACTGTTGTTGTTTCGGCAGGCGTCGTCACTACTGTGGTTGTGGCAACTGTTGTTGTTTCTGCTGTTGTTGCAGCGCTTGTTTTCGCAGATGTTGTGACCGGTGACGTTGTCGAGTCTGTTGTTGTGGCAACTACTGTTGTTTTGGCAGGTGTCGTCACTGCTGTCGTTGTGGCAACTGTTGTTGTTTCAGATGTTGTTGTAGCACCGCTTGTTTCCGCAGATGTTGTGACTGCCGATGTTGTAGAGTCTGTTGTTGTGGCAACTTTTGTTGTTTCGGCAGGTGTCGTCACTGCTGTGGTTGTGGCAACTCTTGTTGTTTCTGCTGTTGTTGTAGCAGCGCTTGTTTCCGCAGATGTTGTGACTGCTGATGTTGTTGAGTCTGTTGTTGTGGCAACTTTTGTTGTTTGGGCAGGTGTCGTCATTGCTGTGAGGGCAACTGTTGTTGTTTCTGCTGTTGTTGCAGCGCTTGTTTCCGCAGATGTTGTGACTGGTGATGTTGTCGAGTCTGTTGTTGTGGCAACTTTTGTTGTTGCGGCAGGTGTCGTCACTGCTGTTGTTGTGGCCACTGTTGTTGTTTGGGCAGGTGTCGTCACTGCTGTGGTTGTGGCAACTGTTGTTGTTTCTGCTGTTGTTGTAGCAGCGCTTGTTTCCGCAGATGTTGTGACTGCTGATGTTGTCGAGTCTGTTGTTGTGGCAACTTTTGTTGTTTGGGCAGGTGTCGTCACTGCTGTGGTTGTGGCAACTGTTGTTGTTTCTGCTGTTGTTGCAGCGCTTTTTTCCGCAGATGTTGTGACCGGTGATGTTGTCGAGTCTGTTGTTGTGGCAACGACTGTTGTTTCGGCAGGTGTCGTTACTGCTGTGGTTGTGGCAACTGTTGTTGCAGCGCTTGTTTCCGCAGATGTTGTGAACGGTGATGTTGTCGAGTCTGTTGTTGTGGCAACGACTGTTGTTTCGGCAGGTGTCGTCACTGCTGTGGTTGTGGCAACTGTTGTTGTTTCTGCTGTTGTTGTAGCAGCGCTTGTTTCCGCAGATGTTGTGACCGGTGATGTTGTCGAGTCTGTTGTTGTGGCAACTTTTGTTGTTTCGGCAGGTGTCGTCACTGCTGTTGTTGTGGCAACTACTGTTATTTCGGCAGGTGTCGTCACTGCTGTGGTTGTGGCAACTGTTGTTGTTTCTGCTGTTGTTGTTTCTGCTGTTGTTGTAGCAGCGCTTGTTTCCGCAGATGTTGTGACTGCTGATGTTGTCGAGTCTGTTGTTGTGGCAACTTTTGTTGTTTGGGCAGGTGTCGTCACTGCTGTGGTTGTGGCAACTGTTGTTGTTTCTGCTGTTGTTGCAGCGCTTGTTTCCGCAGATGTTGTGACCGGTGATGTTGTCGAGTCTGTGGTTGTGGCAACGACTGTTGTTTCGGCAGGTGTCGTCACTGCTGCGGTTGTGGCAACTGTTGTTATTTCTGTCGTTTTAGCAGCGCTTGTTTCCGCAGATGTTGTGACCGGTGATGTTGTCGAGTCTGTTGTTGTGGCAACGACTGTTGTTTCGGCAGGTGTCGTTACTGCTGTGGTTGTGGCAACTGTTGTTGCAGCGCTTGTTTCCGCAGATGTTGTGAACGGTGATGTTGTCGAGTCTGTTGTTGTGGCAACGACTGTTGTTTCGGCAGGTGTCGTCACTGCTGTGGTTGTGGCAACTGTTGTTGTTTCTGCTGTTGTTGTAGCAGCGCTTGTTTCCGCAGATGTTGTGACCGGTGATGTTGTCGAGTCTGTTGTTGTGGCAACTTTTGTTGTTTCGGCAGGTGTCGTCACTGCTGTTGTTGTGGCAACTACTGTTATTTCGGCAGGTGTCGTCACTGCTGTGGTTGTGGCAACTGTTGTTGTTTCTGCTGTTGTTGTTTCTGCTGTTGTTGTAGCAGCGCTTGTTTCCGCAGATGTTGTGACTGCTGATGTTGTCGAGTCTGTTGTTGTGGCAACTTTTGTTGTTTGGGCAGGTGTCGTCACTGCTGTGGTTGTGGCAACTGTTGTTGTTTCTGCTGTTGTTGCAGCGCTTGTTTCCGCAGATGTTGTGACCGGTGATGTTGTCGAGTCTGTTGTTGTGGCAACGACTGTTGTTTCGGCAGGTGTCGTCACTGCTGTTGTTGTGGCAACTGTTGTTGTTTCTGCTGTTGTTGCAGCGCTTGTTTCCGCAGATGTTGTGACCGGTGATGTTGTCGAGTCTGTTGTTGTGGCAACGACTGTTGTTTCGGCAGGTGTCGTTACTGCTGTGGTTGTGGCAACTGTTGTTGTTTCTGCTGTTGTTGTAGCAGCGCTTGTTTCCGCAGATGTTGTGACTGCTGATGTTGTCGAGTCTGTTGTTGTGGCAACTTTTGTTGTTTCGGCAGGTGTCGTCACTGCTGTGGTTGTGGCAACTGTTGTTGTTTCTGATGTTGTTGTAGCAGCGCTTGTTTCCGCAGATGTTGTGACCGGTGATGTTGTCGAGTCTGTTGTTGTGGCAACTTTTGTTGTTTCGGCAGGTGTCGTCACTGCTGTTGTTGTGGCAACTGTTGTTGTTTGGGCAGGTGTCGTCACTGATGTGGTTGTGGCAACTGTTGTTGTTTCTGCTGTTGTTGCAGCGCTTGTTTCCGCAGATGTTGTGACCGGTGATGTTGTCGAGTCTGTTGTTGTGGCAACTACTGTTGTTTCGGCAGGTGTCGTCACTGCTGTGGTTGTGGCAACTCTTGTTGTTTCTGCTGTTGTTGTAGCATAACTTGTTTCCGCAGATGTTGTGACCGGTGATGTTGTCGAGTCTGTTGTTGTGGCAACTGCTGTTGTTTCGGCAGGTGTCGTCACTGCTGTGGTTGTGGCAAATTTTGTTGTTTCGGCCGGTGTCGAAACTTCTCTGGTTGTAGCCATTTTTGTTATTTCTGCTGTTGTTGTGGCAGCACTTGTTTCCGCAGATGTTGTGACTGCTGATGTTGTCGAGTCTGTTGTTGTGGCAACTTTTGTTGTTTCGGCAGGTGGCGTCACTGCTGTGGTTGTGGCAACTGTTGTTTCTGCTGTTGTTGTAGCAGCGCTTGTTTCCGCAGATGTTGTGACTGCTGATGTCGTAGATTCTGTTGTTGTGGCAGTTATTGTTGTTTCTGCAGGTGTTGTGACTGTTGATGTTGTAGAGTCTGTTGTTGTGGCAACTGTTGTTGTTTGGGCAGGTATCGTCACTGCTGTTGTCACAGCACTGGTTTCCGCAGATGTTGTGACTGCCATTGTGGTAGAGTCTGCTGTTGTGGCAACTGTTGTTGTTTCTGCTGTTGGTATAGAAGCTGTTGTTGTTTCTACAGATGCTGTGATTGCCGTTGTAAATTCTGTTTTTGTAGCCACGGTCATTTTTTCCTTAGGTGTTGTCCCGGTAATTGTCCCTGCATTTGTTGTTGGCTCAGGCGTTGTCATTGTACTTGACGTTGTTTTTTGTGCATTGGCTTTTCCCAAACCTTTGTTGTGGAAAAAAAAAAACGACTTTTGAATCCTTTTCTATTTTATGCAGGAGTATACAACACATGTGACCCGCTGTGTTTGAATAGATCAAGTTACCTGTTAGAATCAGGAACGTTGCCATCATCCATCGAATGAGCATCTTGTTTGGTTTGTTCTATACAATGGAGAAAATTAATTAAACAAAAATGCAGATGGGTGGCACCTACTGTATGTGTGCCCTTACAATCTTTATTCCGACTCATTGAAATATTCTAATAAACTAATATATTGCCTATAATTAAATGAAAAAAATATATTTTTTAAATGGCATGTCACAATATCCCACCACACACACACATTTGTTAGTATTGTTGTTGTAAATTAAAACATTATCAATAAAACTTTTTTTTTTTTTTTAAATAAAATGAGATATAATTTGAGTTTGGGAAAAAATGAATAATTGAAACATGCAGTTTTCATTTGTCTTACACACTTTCCATAATTTTGCTAAAATGATTAAAAATATTTATATGTTCTATATATACAGTATTACATAAATATATTTATATACTGCTTTGTTTTCCCTTCAGTTGCTGTTTAAAACAAGTTATAAAAACAATTGAAAAGCTGTTTTGAAAATTAATACTTTAAAATTATAAATCCTGCGTATCACGTTAGCTCAACTTATTAATTATATTGCTAAATGATTTAATATGCATTAGGAAATAGTTCATAAATCAACAAAAACAATGAAAATACTAATTAATACTGTTAAGTTAAATAAAAACTACCAAAAAAATTTGTCTTGGAAAAACACTACCAGAATTTACATTTACCAAATTTATTGTAATGTAAGAGTTAATGAAACAAACAAAAGAATACATACCTGAAATGATGATAAATAAAATCAATCCTGAAATTTATCTTGCGGTTTCCTGTTTTTCCTTTTTTCGTATTTTCGTATTTCCAGTTTGAGGTTTCACCCTGTTGACTGTCACCATGTATCTTTTCTCAGCGTTTTTTATAATGTAACGCTACAAAAGGCGTTTGGCCTGACCCCAAGGTGATGCATTTGGCAGCAATGTTGTAAAACATTATTGAACAATTCGGGGCTGTCAGCTGTCACTCACACCCGCCTTTCTTTTGTCGCTTGGCATTCCACTCCAACAAGCAAATAAAGAATGAGCAATGCGGGCGGTACCCTATGTGTCGCTCACTTATATTAAAAAAAACAAAAAAAACAAAAAAAACTAAATTTTCATATGGTATAAGCAGTGGTGGGATTAATGTAATTAAATTACTTAATTACATAATTGGTGTTTATTTTTCCGGCAACTTTTTACCTATCACCTACATTGGAAGATGCATATATGTGGTTTCTATTGATTACATGATCAAATTATATTGGTTTATGTTGGTTCGGGGGATGAATGAACTTATTTTGCTCGGATGATGACATGATGTAAAAAGAAAAGAAAAGAAGCCTTTCTCAGTGCACAGATTGTATAAGTTAACGAAAGGAAAATAATTTCTGTGTGTAAATATTGACAAAATGTGTATTGAAGATGTATGAAAACACATTTTTGCTTTTGTAATTAATTGCATTTCAGAGTCTATACTGTATGTAGTTACTTTTACTTAAAGTACAGCACTTGAAACGGTACTTCTCCTTTTACCACTGTATTTGTTATATACAAGTCTCTGTATTTCTGCTCAAATACAGTGTGTGAATACTAACCATCCAATATTGAGTAATTCTAATTTCCAACTATAAGGTGGCTAATTTTAGTGACAACGATGCACTCCCAGGGTTCTATTGTACCACACCAATGAGAAAAAAATGATCCCCGTGACGTCTGTTTTCATTCATGTCACACAGTTGTTGGTTTAACATTTGTAATGTCGCACTTTTGGAAACAAAACAATGTTCAACGTGACGCCTCCGTATTATGCACAATGCCTGCTTAATGCTGTGAAAGCCACTGATTCCATGATTCATCCCTTATGTCATGTGAAAGCAAAACTTGCACGCAAGATATTGAACTAGTAATTCGAGTTTAACGTAATTAAGTTTTATTGGGAGTGATTCCTGGGGTATTGGGCTATTCAAGGTAAATAGGGACATTTACCTTAAATAGCCCAAAAATGATTATTTATTGATGACTAAAAATGCAGATTTGTTCATCTAGACCAGGCATAGGGAACCCTGGTCCTCAAGAGCCACTGTCCTGCCTGTTTTCCATGTCTCCCTCCTCCAACACAGCTGACACATGTTATCAGCTTATCAGCAAGCTCCGTAGAAGCCTGATAACGATCAAATCATCAAATCAGCTGTGTTGGTGGAGGGAGACATGGAAGACAGGCAGGACAGTGGCTGTCGAGGACCAGGGTTGCCTACCCCTGATCTAGATTCTACATGCCAGCTTTTCAACTTTATGGCACAAAGCACATTGAGGAACCTGTTGTGATACGTTTTCTTGACATCGCAGAAGGCTTGTTGACCTGAATTCCTGCTCTGTATTAAATATAACGTTCATATTGGAAAGAAAAAATGTCACTGCCATCTAACGATGGAACGCAAAACCACAGAATGGACACAGAATTTTACATTTTTCCTGCCCACAATGGCTTTAATTCTTATATAGTGTGCAATAACTTTCATTTGTATTCACTGTACAGTGTTTCCTCGCTATAACGCGGGTTCACTTTTTGAGGCTTCACTTTATTGCAGATTTTTTTTGGTGCAATTTTGCATGCATTTTTTTTTTTTTTTACAGTAATGTACCTACTTTATTAAACTTATGAAGGTTTGAACATTGAGAATGTTTAAACAAGAGAGAAATGTGGAAAAAAACATAATGCCTCACTAAGAAAAATGTATAAACTGTGTGGTGAGGAATTTTAGAGCATCAAAACATTTATAATAAATGTAAAACATAAAGCTAACTCCTTCGCGGATATCATTTATATTACGGGTATTTTTGGGAAACTAACCCCAGTGTAAAACGAGGGAACACTGTACAACAAATTTGTCTCAGTGTACAAAGACTTTAATTCTTATACAGTGTCCATAGTTTTATTTGTATAAAGTCAGTGGCCAGACAACAAATAATAGAGAACAGTGTTGGTAAATCCCAGAAAAAGTTTATTATAGTAATTAGTTCTTAGTCACAGTCACAATTTTCATATTGCTACTCATGAGTTGTTGTTTTTTCACATTTCCTGAAGTGTCCAAAGGCTTTAATTATTATATACTGTACAAAGGCTTTGTTCTTATACAATCTACAAAGGATTTAATTAGTATAAGTTTTTAATTTTTAAAGATTTTAATTCTTGGTCCTATACAGTGTGCAAATACTTGAGTGACCACTTGAATTTATAAAGTGTCTAAAGTCTTTAATTCTTATACAGTGTACAAAGCTTTCATTTGAATAGTGTCCACAGGCTTTAATTTTTATACAGTGTCTAAATGCTTTAATTCTTATACAGTGTGCAAAAGCTTTGATTTGTGTACAGAGTAAAAATGCTTTTATTAGTAGACACAGTGTACATAGGCTTTTATTTATATGCAGTTTCAAAAACTTCTTATAGTGCTTAAAGGCTTTAATTCTTATACAGTGTTCAAAGGTTTTAATTTGTATACAGTGTTCATTAAAGACTCACAGAAATTATATCATACAACATCACCATAGACATGTAACTTTATGATCAGTCAATCGGCGAGCCCGAGGGACCAGTTTTGGGCCCCCTGATCCTAATTTGGTGAAGCAGCCCAAAGATGCTACTGCTGACTCGCCAGTAACCATGACAACAGCACCATGCCACATGCAGTGATCAGGCTCGTCGTCTTCTGGCTCGCTCCACTGGAGACCACTATTTAAAAAAGAGGGGGGGGGGGAAGTAAGACGCTAACAATTATGCAAAAAACACTGTTATTAAAATAGCTTACGCGTGCCATCCACAAAAATGGATGCGGGGTCCACGTTGAAGGCCGAGATGTTGGATGCAGCATTGATCAAAACGCGACCAATGGCATTATTGCTGGGCACTAAGTCAGATGCGAATCTCAAGTCCATGTTGTTGATAATGGAGCCATTACTGGGGGGGGGGGGGGGGGATTATAATACTGAGTCATAAGTATGAATATCTTGTGCTTTTATTGTTGTTTTTTGTACAATACCTGAATGATGTTACTGTCAGATCTTTAAATGAAGAAAATGTGATTTCGTAGAGTGGTTCAAGCTGTGGAAAAAGTATCATAATGTATCAGCTTTGTTTCTTTTCTTATTCTCATCATTCACAAAAGAAGATTTTGAACTTTCAACTAAATTATTGTGAATGCTTGAGTCCCAGAATTCAATCAAACTAACACTTTTGTAAGCTTCGTAATGCTTTTGTCATTGTTGTGCAAGTGCGAAGAAACATGCGTTCATGTAATAATACATATTTTAAAAGCCAATAAAATTGGTTAAGATTCTTTATTCTGATTGTATTGTGAATCCCAAAACAAAAAGTTTTTTTCCTTTTTTAAATTGGGTGAGGGTGCATTGCAAGTGTCTCACCGTCGTCTTGATGATCGCTGCTCGGTTGATAAACGCGGAAGACGACTGATTGAGCAAGTCGCTCGTGAACGTCTCGCCAACGGACGTAAACCTCAAAGTCCGCGTAGTGACTGGCGTGGTGCTACTAGTAGGTTTCTTGGTTGCCGTTGTTACTGGGGCTGCAGTGGCGTTGGGATTTGCTGTCGAATTTGTTTTGTGCGGAGATTCTGGAAATACAATCGGAAGACACTTGGTTAAAATTTGTCCCCACAACAAATGTACTAAAGCAAAAACTAAGACTACAAAAAATGCTACAACTACTAGTACCTGTTAAACAGCCAAACTGATGGCACAAAAAATGTCAAATGTACAAAAAGGGTTTGAACATCACGACAGCTGCTATATGTCGAAGCGGTAAACTCACGAATGACTGCAAGGGTTTCAGCGACGATGCTGATGTTGAACGTGTTGTTGGGCTGACCAAGTGTTTCCTCTAAGGTGGCGACGACAACCTCGTCCGCAGGAGTCGAAGATGTGTTCCTGAACTCCAGTCCTACGTTCACTTGCGTGTTTTCCATTCGCGTCAATACCACAGCGCGGCTGTATTGAAAAACGTACAATGTACTCTTAATTGGACACACCCTTATATCCATCCATCCATCCATCTTCTACCACTTATCAGGGTTGGGTCACAGGGGCAGCAGCTTTAGCAGTGAAGCCCAGACTTCCCTCTCCCCAGCCACTTCACACAGGATCCCAAGGCATTTCCAGGCCAGCCGAGAGACATAGTCTCTCCAGCGTGTCCTGGATCATCTCCGGGGCCTCCTGCCGGTGGGACATGCCTGGAACACCTCTCCAGGGAGGCGTCCAAGAGGCATTCGAACTAGATGCCCGAGCCACCTCAGCTGACTCCTCTCAACGCGGAGGAGCAGCGGCTCAACTCTGAGTCCCTCCTGGATGACTGAGCTTCTCACCCTATCTCTAAGGGAGAGCCCAGACAACCTGCGAAAAAAAACTAATTTCAGCCGCTTGTATCCGGGATCTTATTGTTTCGGTCACGATCCACAGCTCTTGACCCATAGGTGAGGGTAGGAACGTAGATCGATAGGTAAATCGCGAGCTTCACCTTTTCGGCTCAGCTCCTTCTTCACCACAACAGACCTATACAGAGTCTGCCTCACTGCAGACGCTGCACCGATCTACGTGTCGAACTCCCGCTCCATCCTGCCCTCACTCGTGAACAAGACCCCAAGATACTTAAACTCCTCCACTTGGGGCAGGAACTCATCCCCGACCCGGACTGGGCACTCCACCCTTTTCTGACTGAGGACCATGGTCTCGGATTTGGAGGTGCTGATCCTCATCCCAACCACTTCACACTAGGCTAAGCGAGTGAGGGTTTGAGATTGCGGCTTGAAGAAGCCAACAACACCACATCATCTGCAAAAAGCAGAGATGCAATGCTCAGGCTACCGAACCGGACCCCCTCAACGCCTTGGCTACACCTGGAAACGAATCAGACTTACTGCCGACAACGCCGACCAAACTCTGACATCGGTCGTACAGGGAACAGCCCGTATTAGGGTTTTAGTACCCCATACTCTCAAACCACCCCACAGGACTCCCCGAGGGACACGGTTAAACGCCTTCTCCAAGTCCACAAAACACATGTAGACTGGTTGGGCAAACTCCCATGCACCCTCGAGTACCCTACCGAGGGTAAAGAGCTGGTCCACTGTTCCACGGCCGGGACGAAAACCACACTGCTCCTCCGGAATCCGAGATTCGACCTCCCGACGGACCCTCCTCTCCAGCACCGCTGAATAGACCTAACCAGGGAGGCTGAGGAGTGTGACCCTTCTATAGTTGGTACACCCCTCCAGGGGGACCACCACCCCGATCTGTCAATCCAAAGGCACTGTTCCAGATGTCCATGAGATGTTGTAGAGGCGTGTCAACCACGACAGCCCCACAACATCCAGAGCCTTTAGGAACTCCGGGCGGATCTCATCCGCCTTGCCACCAAGGATCTTTCCAACCACCTCAGTGACTTTGACCCCAGAGATAGGAGGATATATAATCTCAAAATAAATGCATAAACTTACAAAACCCGAATAACAAAGGTGCGGATGAAGATGAAACCAAATCTCTGCCTATAGATGATGTCACACTGTAACATGGAGGAAAGGGAAACAAATTAGAAGCCAGAAAAATTAGACGAAAAGCATAGTGAGGATAACAACTGTACTCACCGCGGTGACTACTCTGTTTTCAAGAGCTTTAAACTGCACACTGTTGACATCATTGAATTCTTCCACAAATGGTTCCTCCAAAGTAGCCGACAGGACAACAACCGGTGGTGAAGATGTGGGGATTGCTGCTGCAGTTGTTGAATTTCGAACTGTTGGCCCTTGAGTTGCAGGAACAGGGGTGCTGGTTGGCCCTTTAGAGGGTATTGGCCCTTGAGTTGCAGGGACATGAGTGGTGGTTGTTCTATGAGTGGTGGTTGGTCCATGAGTGGTGGTTGGTCCATGAGTGGTGGTTGGCCCTTGAGTTACAGGGACATTGGTGCTGGTTGGCCCATGAGTGGTGGGGACATGGGTGGCAGTTGGTTCATTTGTAGGTGATGGTCCATTTGTTGTTTCTGATGTTCCAGCTGTTGTCGAATCTGTTTGGTGTGGAGATTCTGGCAATACAATCGAAAGACACGTGGTTAACATTTTTTCCAACAACAAATGTACTAAAACAAAAACTAAGACAACAAAAATTGTTGCTTCTACTAGTTAAATAGCCAAAATGATGGCACAAAAAATGACAAATGTACAAAAAGGGTGTGAACATCACAACAGCTGCCATATGTCAAGGCGTTCACGGCGGTAAACTCACCAATGACTTCAAGGGTTTCAGCGACGATGCTGATGTTAAACATGTTGTTGGGCTGACCAAGCGTTTCCTCTAAAGTGGCGACGACAACCTCGTCCACAGGAGTCGAAGATGTGTTCCTGAACTCCAATCCTACATTCACTTGCGTGTTTTCCAATTGTGTCTGTACCACAGGGCGGCTGTATTGAAAAAAAATGCACAATGTACTTCCAGTTGGACACACCTTTAAATATTCTAAGAACAATTGCATAAACGTACAAAACCCGAATAACGAAGGTGCGTATGAAGATAAAACCGAATCTCTGCAAGTAGATGGTGTCACACTATAAGGTGGAAAAAAGGGAAACAAATTAGATGTCAGAAAAAAATAAATGAAAAGCATAGTGAGGATAATAACTGGACTGACCGCCGTGACAATTCTGTTTTCAAGTGCTTTGTACTGCGCGCTGTTGACATCATTGAATTCTTCCACAAACGGTTCCTCCAAAGTAGCCGACCAGACAACAACCGGTGGTGAAGATGTGGGGACTGCTGCTGGAGTTGTTGGATTTCGAACAGTTGACCCTTGAGTTGTCGGGACATGGGTGGTAGTAAGCCCTTGAGTTACAGGGACATGGGTGGTGGTTGGCCTTTGAGTTGTAGGGACATGAGTGGTGGTTGGCCCTTGAATGGTGGTTGGCCCTTGAATGGTGGTTGGCCCTTGAGTTACAGGGACATGGGTGCTGGTTGGCCCATGGGTGGTGGCGACATGTGTAGGTGATGGTCCATTTGTTGTCTCTGAATTTGTTTTGTGTGGAGATTCTGGCAATACAATCGGAAGACACTTGGTTAAAAAAATTTCCAACAACAAATGTACTAAAACAAAAACTAAGACAACAAAAATTGTTGTTTCTACTAGTTAAATAGCCAAAATGATGGCACAAAAAATGACAAATGTACAAAAAGAGTGTGAACATCACAACAGCTGCCATATGTCAAGGCATTCACGGCGGTAAACTCACCAATGACTTCAAGGGTTTCAGCGACAATGCTGATGTTAAACATGTTGTTGGGCTGACCAAGCGTTTCCTCTAAAGTGGCGACGACAACCTCGTCCACAGGAGTCGAAGATGTGTTCCTGAACTCCAATCCTACATTCACTTGCGTGTTTTCCAATTGTGTCTGTACCACAGCGCGGCTGTATTGAAAAAAAATGCACAATGTACTTCCAGTTGGACACACCTTTAAATATTCTAAGAACAATTGCATAAACGTACAAAACCCGAATAACGAAGGTGCGTATGAAGATAAAACCGAATCTCTGCAAGTAGATGGTGTCACACTATAAGGTGGAAAAAAGGGAAACAAATTAGACGTCAGAAAAAAATAAATGAAAAGCATAGTGAGGATAATAACTGGACTGACCGCCGTGACAATTCTGTTTTCAAGTGCTTTGTACTGCGCGCTGTTGACATCATTGAATTCTTCCACAAACGGTTCCTCCAAAGTAGCCGACCAGACAACAACCGGTGGTGAAGATGTGGGAACTGCTGCTGGAGTTGTTGGATTTCGAACAGTTGACCCTTGAGTTGTCGGGACATGGGTGGTAGTAAGCCCTTGAGTTACAGGGACATGGGTGCTGGTTGGCCCTTGAGTTGTAGGGACATGAGTGGTGGTTGGCCCTTGAATGGTGGTTGGCCCTTGAGTTACAGGGACATGGGTGCTGGTTGGCCCATGGGTGGTGGCGACATGTGTAGGTGATGGTCCATTTGTTGTCTCTGAATTTGTTTTGTGTGGAGATTCTGGCAATACAATCGGAAGACACTTAGTTAAAAAAAATTCCGACAACAAAAATTGCTGCTACTACCTGTTAAACAGCCAAACTGATGCCACAAAAAAAATTACAAATGTACAAAAAGGGTGTGAACATCACAATGTCTGCCATATGTCGAGCTTTTCACGGCGGTAAACTCACCAATGACTTCAAGGGTTTCAGCGACGATGCTGATGTTAAACATGTTGTTGGGCTGACCAAGCGTTTCCTCTAAAGTGGCGACGACAACCTCGTCCACAGGAGTCGAAGATGTGTTCCTGAACTCCAATCCTACATTCACTTGCGTGTTTTCCAATTGTGTCTGTACCACAGCGCGGCTGTATTGAAAAAAAATGCACAATGTACTTCCAGTTGGACACACCTTTAAATATTCTAAGAACAATTGCATAAACGTACAAAACCCGAATAACGAAGGTGCGTATGAAGATAAAACCGAATCTCTGCAAGTAGATGGTGTCACACTATAACGTGGAAAAAAGGGAAACAAATTAGACGTCAGAAAAAAATAGATGAAAAGCATAGTGAGGATAATAACTGGACTGACCGCCGTGACAATTCTGTTTTCAAGTGCTTTGTACTGCGCGCTGTTGACATCATTGAATTCTTCCACAAACGGTTCCTCCAAAGTAGCCGACCAGACAACAACCGGTGGTGAAGATGTGGGGACTGCTGCTGGAGTTGTTGGATTTCGAACAGTTGACCCTTGAGTTGTCGGGACATGGGTGGTAGTAAGCCCTTGAGTTACAGGGACATGGGTACTGGTTGGCCCTTGAGTTGTAGGGACATGAGTGGTGGTTGGCCCTTGAGTTGTCGGGACATGGGTGGTAGTAAGCCCTTGAGTTACAGGGACATGGGTGGTGGTTGGCCCTTGAGTTGTAGGGACATGAGTGGTGGTTGGCCCTTGAATGGTGGTTGGCCCTTGAGTTGCAGGGACATGGGTGGTAGTAAGCCCTTGAGTTACAGGGACATGGGTGGTGGTTGGCCCTTGAGTTGTAGGGACATGAGTGGTGGTTGGCCCTTGAATGGTGGTTGGCCCTTGAGTTACAGGGACATGGGTGCTGGTTGGCCCATGGGTGGTGGCGACATGTGTAGGTGATGGTCCATTTGTTGTCTCTGAATTTGTTTTGTGTGGAGATTCTGGCAATACAATCGGAAGACACTTGGTTAAAAAAAATTCCAACAACAAATGTACTAAAACAAAAACTAAGACAACAAAAAATGCTGCTACTACCTGTTAAACAGCCAAACTGATGCCACAAAAAAATTACAAATGTACAAAAAGGGTGTGAACATCACAATGTCCGCCATATGTCGAGCTTTTCACGGCGGTAAACTCACCAATGACTTCAAGGGTTTCAGCGACGATGCTGATGTTAAACATGTTGTTGGGCTGACCAAGCGTTTCCTCTAAAGTGGCGACGACAACCTCGTCCACAGGAGTCGAAGATGTGTTCCTGAACTCCAATCCTACATTCACTTGCGTGTTTTCCAATTGTGTCTGTACCACAGCGCGGCTGTATTGAAAAAAAATTCACAATGTACTCTCAGTTGGACACACCCTTAAATATTCTAAGATCAATTGCAAAAACGTACAAAACCCGAATAACGAAGGTGCGGATGAATATAAAACCGAATCTCTGCCTGTAGATGGTGTCGCACTGTAACGTGGAGAAAAGGGAAACTAATTAGACGTCAGAAAAAAAAAATGATGAAAAAGCATAGTGAGGATAACAACTGGACTGACCGCGGTGACTACTCTGTTTTCAAGAGCTTTGTACTGCACACTGTTGACATCATTGAATTCTTCCACAAACGGTTCCTCCAAAGTAGCCGACCAGACAACAACCGGTGGTGAAGATGTGGGGACTGCTGCTGGAGTTGTTGGATTTCGAACAGTTGACCCTTGAGTTGTAGGGACATAACTTGTGGTTGGTCCATGAGTAGTGGTTGGGCCTTCAGTGGTGGTTGGCCCTTGAGTTGTAGGGACATGGGTGGTGGTTAGCACTTGAGTGGTGGTTGGCCCTTGAGTTACAGGAACATTGGTGGTGATTGGCCCATGAATGGTGGTTGGCTCTTGAGTTGCAGGGACGTGGGTGGTAGTTGGCCCTTGAGTTGCAGGGACATGAGTGGTGGTTGGCCCTTGAGTTGTAGGGACATAACTTGTGGTTGGTCCATGAGTGGTGGTTGGGCCTTCAGTGGTGGTTGGCCCTTGAGTTGTAGGGACATGGGTGGTAGTTAGCACTTGAGTTACAGGGACATGAGT
Organism: Vanacampus margaritifer; assembly: GCF_051991255.1. NCBI lineage: Eukaryota > Metazoa > Chordata > Actinopteri > Syngnathiformes > Syngnathidae > Vanacampus > Vanacampus margaritifer. The sequence goes on from NC_135446.1 coordinate 13,843,429, forward strand.
GTTGGTTGGCCCTTGAGTTGTAGGGACATGAGTGGTGGTTGGCCCTTGAGTGGTGGTTGGACCTTGAGTTACAGGAACATTGGTGGTGATTGGCCCGTGATTGATGGTTGGCTCTAGAGTTGAAAGGACATGGGTGGTGGGGACTTGGGTGGCAGTGGGCTCATGTGTAGGTGATGGTCCATCCGTTGTTTCTGATGTTTCAGCTGTTTAAATGAAAATAATAAACAGCAAAAAAAAATCAGCATTGATGGTAACTGAAGATAATTTGGTGGTGATGACAGAAGTCTTAACTTACAAATAACTGCAATTGAGTTTGGAATAACAGTGAGTGGGAAATTGTTGTTGGGACTATTCACAGCTTCTACCAATGTCTCAACGACCACATCAGCTTCTGGGATCTGATCACTTGATACCGAATTGTTGAATTCCAGGTCCATTTCCACTTTTGTGTTTCCCTGTTCTGGACTAAAAATAAAATATGAGATGACATATTTAGATTGGAGTGCAAGTTGAAATTTCCAGATGCTTCCTGTATTTAATCTATTACCTAAATCCATTAACGATGGTGCGGATAAAAATGTCTCCAAATGCTTGCAAGAGGATCGAGTCACACTGTAAGAAGAATCAAATTTGACGTTATTAAAAGTGGTTAAGTAAAATGGTTGCATTAGTAAAATAAGTCATGAAATAGTCCATCCATCCAACCATTTTCATATGTACATCTAAGTGTAGGTGACAGGGCTGCAGTCTAAACATATAGGTGCAGACTTCTCTGTCTCCAGCTCAACTGGAGGACACCAGTCCCGAGGCCTTCTCCTGGTTGGACACCAGTGAGAGGAACCGCGGACAGGCTTACGAGTTGCCTGAGCCATCTCAACCTTCTCTCCAGGGTCAAGAAAGAGTGGGCAATCTGGGAACCTTCTACACCAGAGCTGAGCTGCACATGGACATTCTCTCCATAAAGATACATAACCCACAACAGAGGTCCTGCCTGGAATTGTAATAAATTGAATCATTACGCACCATTGATACCACTTGTGTTTCGAATTCTTTGTATTGTTTGCTGCTGCGATTGTTTAATGCTTCCACAAAAGGTTCCAAAAGAGTAGCTTCAACAGACACTACTCGTGAGATGACTGCAGTTGTCTCTTGAGTTGTTGTTGATTCATCCATTGTTGTTGATCTGTCAGTAGTTGTTGTTGGTTTGTCAATAGTAGTTGATGATTTGTCAAGAGTAATTGTTGATTTGTCAACAGAAGTTGTTGAGTTGACAGTAGTAGCTGGTGATTTATCAGTAGTTGTCATTGGTTCTTCAGTAGTTGATTCGTCAATGGTTGATTTGTCAAAAGTAGTTGATCCTTCAGTAGTTGGTTTTTTAATAGTTTCTGTTGATCTGTTAATCATAGCTGTGGATTCATCAATAGATTCTGTTGGTTTGTCAATAGTTGTTGATTCGCCAGTAGTAGCTTTTGATTTATTAATAGTATTTGTCAATTTGGTAGTTGACGATTTGTCAATCTCTGTTATTGATTCGTCAAAAGTTGTCGATTCATTAAAAATTGTTGACAATCCCTCAACAGTTATTGATCCTTCAGTTGATTGGTTAGTAGTTGCTGTTGATTCATACGTTGTAGTTGATTTGTCTGTAGTAGTTGGCTTGAGAACAGTCACTGTTGGTTCATCAAGAGTTCCTGTCAACTGATCAACAGCAGTAGTTGATTTGTCAATGCTAGCTTTTGATTCATCAGCCATAGTTGATTCATCAACAATGGTTGCTAATGCGTCATCTATAGTTGTTGAACCGTCAAGAACAGTTGTTGACTCATTAGTAGTAGTTGTTCTATCAAAAGCATTTGTTGATGCATCAAAAACAGGTGTTGATTTGTCAATAGTTGTTGGTTCATCAAAAGTCGTGGTTGATCGATTAACAGTGGTTGTTGATATGTCATTATTAGTTAACCCATCAGCAACAATTGTTGGTTTGTCAATATTAGTGGTTAAGTCATTAATAGTCATTGTTGATTTGTCAGGAGCTGATGTTGACTCGTCATTGGTAGTGAATTTGTCAATAGTTGTTCTTGAGACACCAATAGTTGTTCCTCTGTCAATAAGTGTTGGTGCATCAACAAGAGTTGCTGATGCAGCAAAAGTTGCTGTTGATCTGCTTGTTGTTCCGTCAGTAGCACTGGTTGATTCATCAATAGTAATTGTTGATACATCAAAACTCTCTGTTGATTCGTCAGTAGTTGCTATTGATACATCCGTTGATTGGTCAATTGTTGATCTGTCAACTCCAATGGTTGATCCATCAACAGCTGTCGAGCCATCAATACTTGCTGTTGATGTGTCAGTTGTTGATTTGTCAACAGTTATTGTTTCATCTTTAGTAGCTGATTTGTCTTCAGTGGTGGTAGTTTTTGTTGTAATAGTAATTGATGATTTGTCAAAAGTAGTTGATTTGTCAGTTGTTGATTTCTCAATTGTTGATACAACAGCTGTAATTGTCGACTTGTTAATAGTAGTTGTTAATCTGTCAATAGCTTCTGTTGATTTGTCAATAGTTGTTGAACTGTCAGCTACTATTGTTGATCCAACAACAGCTGTTGATTTCTCAAAAGTTGATGTTGATTTATCTATTTTTGCTGTTGATTCATCAATAATAGTTGATCCATCAACAACAGTTGTTGATCTGTCGACAGCAATTGTTGACGCATCAACAAGTGATGTTGATTTGTCAACAGTAACTGATTCATCTATAGTTAATGTTGATTCATCAAAAGTCATTGTTGATTGGTTAGTAGTTGTTGATTTTTCAATAGTTGTTGATGATCCATCACCTACAATTGTGGATGCATCAAAAAGAGGTGTTAATTCATCAATAGTTGCAGTTGATTTGTCAATAGTTGCTGCTAACGGGTCAATAGTTCCTGTTGATTCGTTAGTAATTGCTGTTGATTCTTCACTAGTTGCTTTTGATTTGTCAATAGTTGTTGATGCGTCAACAGCTTTTCTTCCATCAGCAGTAGCTGTTGATTCATTTAAAGTAGTTTTTGATTTTCCAGAAGTTTTGTCAATAGTGATTGATGATACATCAATACTTTCTGTTGATTCGTCAGTAGTCGCTGTTGATACATCCGTTGATTGGTCAATTGTTGATCTGTCAACTTCAATTGTTGATCCATAAACAGCTGTCGATTCATCAATACTTGCTGTTGATGTGTCAGTTGTTGATTTGTCAACAGTTATTGTTTCATTAGTAGCTGATTTGTCTTCAGTAGTGGTAGTTTTTGCTGTAATAGTAATTGATAATTTGTCAAAAGCAGTTGTGAATACAACAGCTGTTGATTTATCAATACTTGCTGTTGATTTGTCAATAGTAGTTGTTAATTTGTGAATAGTTGCCGTTGACCCGCTTGTTGATTCCTCACTAGCACTGGTTGATTCATCAATAATAGTTGATCCATCAACAACAGTTGTTGATCTGTCAACAGCAATTGTTGACGCATCAACAAGTGGTGTTGATGCGTCAACAAGACGTGTTGATTTGTCAACAGTAACTAATTCATCTATAGTTAATGTTGATTTATCAAAAGTAATCGTTGATTGGTTAGTAGTTGTTGATTTTTCAATAGTTGTTGATAATTCATCAATGTTTTTTGTTGATACATCAATACTTTCTGTTGATTTGTCAGTAGTCGCTGTTGATACATCCGTTGATTGGTCAGTTGTTGATCTGTCAACTTCAATGGTTGATACATCAACAGCTGTCGATTCATCAGTACTTGCTGTTGATGTGTCAGTTGTTGATTTGTCAACAGTTATTATTTCATCATTAGTAGCTAATTTGTCTTCAGTAGTAGTAGTAGTTTTTGTTGTAACAGTAATTGATGATTTGTCAAAAGTAGTTGATTTGTCAGTTGTTGATTTTTCAATAGTTGTTGATGATTCATCAATGTTTTTTGTTGATACATCAATACTTTCTGTTGATTCGTCAGTAGTCGCTGTTGGTACATCCGTTGATTGGTCAATTGTTGATCTGTCAACTTCAATTGTTGATCCATAAACAGCTGTCGATTCATCAATACTTGCTCTTGATGTGTCAGTTGTTGATTTGTCAACAGTTATTGTTTCATTAGTAGCTGATTTGTCTTCGGTAGTGGTAGTTTTTGCTGTAATAGTAATTGATAATTTGTCAAAAGTAGTTGATTTGTCACTACTTGTTGATTTGTCAGTTGTGAATACAACAGCTGTTGATTTGTCAATACTTGCTGTTGATTTGTCAATAGTAGTTGTTAATTTGTCAATAGTTGCCGTTGACCCGCTTGTTGATTCCTCAGTAGCACTGGTTGATTCATCAATAATAGTTGATCCATCAACAACAGTTGTTGATCTGTCAACAGCAATTGTTGACGCATCAACAAGTGGTGTTGATGCGTCAACAAGACGTGTTGATTTGTCAACAGTAACTAATTCATCTATAGTTAATGTTGATTTATCAAAAGTAATCGTTGATTGGTTAGTAGTTGTTGATTTTTCAATAGTTGTTGATGATTCATCAATGTTTTTTGTTGATACATCAATACTTTCTGTTGATTTGTCAGTAGTCGCTGTTGATACATCTGTTGATTGGTCAATTGTTGATCTGTCAACTTCAATGGTTGATACATCAACAGCTGTCGATTCATCAGTACTTGCTCTTGATGTGTCAGTTGTTGATTTCTCAATTGTTGATACAACAGCTGTCAATTTATAAATACTTGCTGTTGATTTGTCAATAGTAATTGTTTTGTCAATAGTTGTTGATCTGCCATCTACAATTGTGGAGCCCACAAAAGCTGTTGAGTCAGTAAAGGAACTTGTTGATTCATCAGTAGTAGTTGATGCATCGAGAGGTGTTGATTGTTCAACGGTAATTGTCGACTTGTTAATAGTAGTTGTTAATCTGTCAATAGCTGCTGTTGATTTGTCAATAGTTGTTAATTTGTCAATAGTTCTTGACGTGTCAGCTACTATTGTTGATCCAACGACAGCTGTTGATTTCTCAAAAGTTGGTGTTGATTTATCAATTTTTGCTGTTGATTCATCAGTAGTTGCTTTTGATTTATCAATAGTTGTTGATCCATCAACAGATCTAGTTCCAACATCAGTAGTGGTTGATCCTTCAGTAGTAGTAGTATTTTTTGTTGTGATAGTAATTGATGATGTGTCAAAAGTAATTGGTTTGTCACTATTTGTTGATTTGTCAATTGTTGATTTGTCAATTGTTGATACAACAGCTGTCGATTTATTAATACTTGCTGTTGATTTGGCAATAGTTTTTGAGCCGTCATCAACAATTGTTGAGCTAACAACAGCTGTTGATTCTTCAAAAGAACTTGTTGATCCATCAACAACAGTTGTTGATTGGTCGACAGCAGTTGTTGATGCATCAACAGTAATTGTGGATTTATCAATATTAGCTGTTGATCTGTCAATAGTTCTGGATTTGTCACCTAAAATTGTTGATCCAACGACAGCTGTGAATTTGTCAGTAGTTGCTGTTGATTTGTCACTAGTAGTTTTTGATTCATCAGTAGTGCTTATAGATGCATCAATCGTCGTCGTTCCACTAAGAACACTTATTGATCTGTCGATAGCAATTGTTGATACATCAAGAGGCGTTGACTTGTCAACATTAATTGTATTTTTGCCAACAGCTGTTGATTTGTCAATGATAATTGTTGAGCCAATAACAGCTGTTGATTTGTCAATGTTTGATCCGCCAAAAGGACTTGTTGATTCATTAATAGTTGATCCATCAACAACCGTTGTTGATTCCTCGACAGAAAGGGTTGTTTCATCAACAAAAGGAGATGATTCATCAACAATAATTGTAGATTCATCGGTAGTAGTTATTTTGTCAGTAGTTGCTTTTGATTCAATAATTGTTGATTTGTCAATAGTAGTTGTTGATTCATCAATTGTTGCTGTTGATTTGTCAAAGATATGTGTTGATTCAGCAATAGTAGTTAATCCATCAGCAGTTGTTCTGTCGCCAGCAATCGTTGATGGGTTAATAAGAGTTGTTGATTTGCCAATAGTGGCAGTTGATGCCTCAACAGTAATTGTTGATTCCTCACTTATTGCTGTTGATTTGTTAATTGTCAGTGTTGATTCCTCAGTAGTAGTTGATTTGTCAGTAGGTGTTGATTTGTCAATGATATTTGTTGAGTCAAAAAAAGCTGTTGATTCGTCAATAGTTGCTGTTGAGTAGTTAATAGTAGTTGTTAATTCATCAATAGTGATTAGTCTATTAACAACAGATGTTGATTCGCCAACAGCAATTGTTGATGCATTAATAGCAGCTGTTGATTCATCAAGACTACTTGTGGATTCATCAGTAGTAATTATTTTGTGAGGAGTAGCTTTTGATTCAGGAGTTGTTGATCTGTCAATAGTAGTTGTTGGTTTGTCAATAGTCAGTGATGAGTCCTCTGTAGTAATTGATTTGTCAGTCGGTGTTGATCTGTAAAATGTAATTGTTGATCCAACATCAAATGTTGATTCGTCAGTAGTTGCTGTTGATTCATTAATGGTAATTATGTCAATAGTTGTTGTTGATCCGTCAACAACTGTTGATCCGTCAAAAGCACTTGTTGATTGATCTATAGTAGTTGATCCATCAACAACAGTTGTTGATTCATCGAGAGCTATTGTTGATGCATCAACAAGAGGTGTTGAATCAGCAACAGTAATTGTGGATTTATCAATAGTGGTTGTTTTGTCAGTAGTTGCTGTCAATTTGTCAATAGTTATTGATCCGTCAACTACAATTGTTGATCCAACAGCAGTTGATTTGTCAGTAATTGCTGTTGATTTGTCAAAAATAGTTGTTTTTGCATTAGCAGTAGTAGTTATTGATTCATCAATAGTCTTTGATTTCTCAAAAATAGTTGTTGAATCGTCAATAGTAGTTACTGATTCATCAATAGTTGATTCACCAACAGGAATTGCTGATTCATTAATAGTCACTGTGGATTCATCAGTTGTTATTGTTATTTTGCCAGCAGTAACTGTAGATTTGCCAAAAGCTGTTGATTCCTTAATAGTTGTTGATCCATCAACAGCTGTCGATCTCTCAAAAGAAGTTATGTCAGTAGTTGCCGTTGATTCACCAATAGTTCTTGTTGAATTCTCAGCAGTAGTTGTTAATTCATCTAATGTAGATGATTTTTCAATAGGTGTTGTTGATTCATTAACGTTAGTTGTTGATCCAACAATAGCTGTTGAACTGTCAAAAGTAGTTATTGATTTATCAATAGCTGTTGGTACATCAACATCAGTTGTAGATCTGTCAACAGCAATTGTTGATACATCAACAGGTGTTGATTTGTCAACAGAAATTGTTGATTTGTTAAAAGTTACTGTTGAGTCGTCAATACTGGTTGATTTGTAAGAAGTTGAGTCGTCAAAAGTGGTCTTGGTTGTTAATTCATGAGTTGTTGGTAAAGGTCTGTTTGTTGTTGAAGATCCCTGAGTTGTTGTTGTTGCTGCAGCAGCTACATTAAAAACAAAAGGAAATATTAGTTTATCACTGCTGAAACATTAATGACAACAGAAGAGAATGTGAAATGTTGACTTACAAATGACTAATATTGAGTCCGGGTCAAAAGTGAGGGGGAAATTGTTTGGAATGTTCACAGCTTGTACCAATGTGTCTACGACCACCTCAGCTTCTGGGATTTCATCAGATGGTATTGTATTGTTGAATTCCAGGTCCACTTCTACTTCAATGTTTTCCATTTGTTTACTGAAGAAAGTAAAAGTAAAAAGTTAACTTCAAGCCTGGATCATGTAAGTTGAGTCACACAGTTAATACATTTCCAATATTACCTAAATCCAATAACAATGGTTCGGATGAAAATAGTTCCAAATGCTTGAAAGAAGATTAAGTCACACTGAAAGAAGAATCAAAGTTTACAACAAATGAGCAAGTTCCATTAGTCGTTTCATTTTGGCAGATGAGAATTGCTGCATTTCAGTATCACGCCTCCAAGAATAACCTTGATGTGATCAATAGGTTTAATTGATGTGATCAATAGGTTTAATTGCCCAAATGATTCTAGGAGCTACGTACTGTATGTTGTTGAGGGCTATATGCCCCATAGCTTTCTCCCAAACTATTCAACGTTGACATGCAAACAGACATTGCTCCAAAAGGCTCTCATGGACTCAACCGGACAGACAGACTGTACCCCAGAAATTGGACAACCGGAACCCCACCACGGAGCAAGGCCCAGAGGTTGGATCTGAAAACAGGATCCCGAGCCCGCTCCAACTGTGAGGATCCCATGGGTCAGATCTATGACACTCTGTATACTCTGTATATAGCAGGCCTTGGAGAACCTCGGTATCCCCTGTTAGACCTAGAGGTGGGGGCTGGAGACACAGAAGTCTAGGTTTCCTGAATTATTCTGCTGCCTCCCATGACTCAGACTCACATATCTTGTGGAAAACAACTTGACAGATGGATGGATGGATGGATGGATGGATGGACAAGCTCATTACCATATAACATTGTAATCACTTAAATATATACCCACCATTGAAACCACTTGTGTCTCAAGTTCTTTGTATTGTTCGCTGCTGCGATTGTTCAATGCCTCCACATAAGGTTCCAACAGAGTGGCTGTAAGTGACACGGCTGGTGGTGGACCTGAGATTGCAGTTGCTGATGATGAACCAATAGCGGTTGTTGTTAAACGTTGGGAGGACGTTGATCCTTGGGTGGTTTTTGGTACTTTAGCTGTTTTGGTAAAAGTAGTTTAAAATAATTGATTAATTTTCATTTGGAAAAAGGCATTATTCTTGTTTACCAAATAAAATTGTCCATCAAGACAAGCAGAAGTCAATGAACAAATGAGACAGTGGGATGAAGTCCTGAGGAACACCGTGAGCAGGGTTGGGGAATCCACGCCAAAAAAAAGTAAAAACCCTGCCACAGATTGGATTTAGCCACAGATGCTTCTATTCAACTGACAGTTAAATTAGCTCGTCTCCACCTGTTGAGTGAAAACACCTGTGGCTAAAGCCAAACACTGTCAGGGTATTTACTTTTTGGACCTGGGTTTCACACTTTTGACCGTTCTGTTACTTACAACTGGCTGTAATAGAGTCTGGATCCAGAGGGAGGTTGAAAGTGGTGTTAGGATTAGTCACAGCTTCTTGCAACACTTCTACGACTGCATCGGCTTCTGGAATATCTTCAATCGGTGCCGAACTGTTGAATTGCAGTTCCACGTCTACTTGCGTGTTTCCCATTTGTGGCCTTGAATGATGAGAAAGCGCTATTAATTTCAACTGTGCGCCGCAAAAATTGTGGTATAAGGGTAGTATATTTCAAATCTTACTGAAATCCGATGACAACGGTCCCAAAGAAAAGGGAACCAAACTCTTGGAAGAAGATGAAGTCACACTGTAAAAAGAATCCAACTTTAAAAACATCGGAGTAACTGTTGTGAAAGAATCACCAAATTTCGAAAGTTTACATGTTGATCGTACGCACCATTGACACCACTTGTGTTTCAAGTACTCTGTATCCTTCGCTGCTGCGGTTGTTCAATTCTTCCACAAAAGGTTCCAACAGAGTGGCTGTAAGTAACACAGCTGGTTGCGGAACTGAGAGGGCAGTAGTTGCTGTCCCTTGGGTCGTTGTTGATGATAACCCATCAATGGTAGTTGTTAAACCAAGGAAGGATGTTGGTCCTTGGGTGGCTGTTGGTACGTTTGCTGTTTCGGTGAAAGTAGTTTAAAAGAACTGATCAATTTTCATTGGGACAAAGGCATTATTCTTGTCTCCCAAAGAAAACTCAATATAGGAAACGTCATTCAGAAAAGGTCAGAGCTTGAATTGCCCCTCAAGATAAGCAGAAGTCGATGAGCAAATGAGACGATGGGACGAAGTCCTGAGGAACACCGTGAGGAGGGTTGGGGAATCCATGTCCAGAAAGTAAAAACCCTGCCATAGACTAGCTATAGTCACAGGTGCTTCTATTCAACTGACAGTGATATTAGTTCGTCTCCACATGTTGAGTGGAAACACCTGTGGATAAAGCCAAATACTGTCGGGGTTTTTACTTTCTGGAACTGGGTTTCCCAACTCTGACCGTGAGTCATGGAAGTGGATCTGAATGTGTTCATAATGATAGCTTTGAAATCAGTTGGCATTCAGAGAATCTTGTGTTACTTACAACTGGCTGTAAAAGAGTCTGGATCCAGAGGGAGGTTGAAAGTGGTGTTAGGATTAGTCACAGCTTCTTGCAACACTTCTACGACTGCATCGGCTTCTGGAATATCTTCAATCGGTGCCGAACTGTTGAATTGCAGTTCCACGTCTACTTGCGTGTTTCCCATTTGTGGCCTTGAATAACGAGAAGGCGCTATTAATTTCAACTGTGCGCCGCAAAAATTGTGGTATAAGCGGGGTAGTATATTTCAAATCTTACTGAAATCCGATGACAACGGTCCCAAAGAAAAGGGAACCAAACTCTTGGAAGAAGATGAAGTCACACTGTAAAAATAATCCAACTTTAAAAACATCGGAGTAACTGTAGTGAAAGAATCACCAAATTCCGAAAGTTTACATGTTGATCGTACGCACCATTGACACCACTTGTGTTTCAAGTACTCTGTATCCTTCGCTGCTGCGGTTGTTCAATTCTTCCACAAAAGGTTTCAACAGAGTGGCTGTAAGTAACACAGCTGGTTGCGGAACTGAGAGGGCAGTAGTTGCTGTCCCTTGGGTCGTTGTTGATGATAACCCATCAATGGTAGTTGTTAAACCAAGGAAGGATGTTGGTCCTTGGGTGGCTGTTGGTACGTTTGCTGTTTCGGGGAAAGTAGTTTAAAAGAACTGATCAGTTTTCATTGGGACAAAGGCATTATTCGTGTCTGCCAAAGAAAATTCAATATAGTAAACGTCATTCAGAAAATGTCAGAGCTTGAATTGCCCCTCAAGATAAGCAGAAGTCGATGGGCAAATGAGACGATGGGGCGAAATCCTGAGGAACACCGTGAGGAGGGTTGGGGAATCCACGTCTAGAAAGTAAAAACCCTGCCATAGACTAGCTTTAGTCACAGGTGCTTCTATTCAACTGAAAGTTAAATTAGCGCGTCTCCACATGTTGAGTGGAAACACCTGTGGATAAAGCCAAATACTGTCGGGGTTTTTACTTTCTGGAACTGGGTTTCCCAACTCTGACCGTGAGTCATAGAAGTGGATCTGAATGTGTTCATAATGATAGCTTTGAAATCAGTTGGCATTCAGAGAATCTTGTGTTACTTACAACTGGCTGTAAAAGAGTCTGGATCCAGAGGGAGGTTGAAAGTGGTGTTAGGATTAGTCACAGCTTCTTGCAACACTTCTACGACTGCATCGGCTTCTGGAATATCTTCAATCGGTGCCGAACTGTTGAATTGCAGTTCCACGTCTATTTGCGTGTTTCCCATTTGTGGCCTTGAATGACGAGAAAGCGCTATTAATTTCAACTGTGCGCCGCAAAAATTGTGGTATAAGGGTAGTATATTTCAAATCTTACTGAAATCCGATGACAACGGTCCCAAAGAAAAGGGAACCAAACTCTTGGAAGAAGATAAAGTCACACTGTAAAAAGAATCCAACTTTAAAAACATCGGAGTAACTGTAGTGAAAGATCACCAAATTTCGAAAGTTTACATGTTGATCGTACGCACCATTGACACCACTTGTGTTTCAAGTACTCTGTATCCTTCGCTGCTGCGGTTGTTCAATTCTTCCACAAAAGGTTCCAACAGAGTGGCTGTAAGTAACACAGCTGGTTGCGGAACTGAGAGGGCAGTAGTTGCTGTCCCTTGGGTCGTTGTTGATGATAACCCATCAATGGTAGTTGTTAAACCAAGGAAGGATGTTGGTCCTTGGGTGGCTGTTGGTACGTTTGCTGTTTCGGTGAAAGTAGTTTAAAAGAACTGATCAATTTTCATTGGGACAAAGGCATTATTCTTGTCTCCCAAAGAAAACTCAATATAGGAAACGTCATTCAGAAAAGGTCAGAGCTTGAATTGCCCCTCAAGATAAGCAGAAGTCGATGAGCAAATGAGACGATGGGACGAAGTCCTGAGGAACACCGTGAGGAGGGTTGGGGAATCCATGTCCAGAAAGTAAAAACCCTGCCATAGACTAGCTATAGTCACAGGTGCTTCTATTCAACTGACAGTGATATTAGTTCGTCTCCACATGTTGAGTGGAAACACCTGTGGATAAAGCCAAATACTGTCGGGGTTTTTACTTTCTGGAACTGGGTTTCCCAACTCTGACCGTGAGTCATAGAAGTGGATCTGAATGTGTTCATAATGATAGCTTTGAAATCAGTTGGCATTCAGAGAATCTTGTGTTACTTACAACTGGCTGTAAAAGAGTCTGGATCCAGAGGGAGGTTGAAAGTGGTGTTAGGATTAGTCACAGCTTCTTGCAACACTTCTACGACTGCATCGGCTTCTGGAATATCTTCAATCGGTGCCGAACTGTTGAATTGCAGTTCCACGTCTATTTGCGTGTTTCCCATTTGTGGCCTTGAATGACGAGAAAGCGCTATTAATTTCAACTGTGCGCCGCAAAAATTGTGGTATAAGGGTAGTATATTTCAAATCTTACTGAAATCCGATGACAACGGTCCCAAAGAAAAGGGAACCAAACTCTTGGAAGAAGATGAAGTCACACTGTAAAAAGAATCCAACTTTAAAAACATCGGAGTAACTGTAGTGAAAGAATCACCAAATTTCGAAAGTTTACATGTTGATCGTACGCACCATTGACACCACTTGTGTTTCAAGTACTCTGTATCCTTCGCTGCTGCGGTTGTTCAATTCTTCCACAAAAGGTTCCAACAGAGTGGCTGTAAGTAACACAGCTGGTTGCGGAACTGAGAGGGCAGTAGTTGCTGTCCCTTGGGTCGTTGTTGATGATGATAACCCATCAATGGTAGTTGTTAAACCAAGGAAGGATGTTGGTCCTTGGGTGGCTGTTGGTACGTTTGCTGTTTCGGTGAAAGTAGTTTAAAAGAACTGATCAATTTTCATTGGGACAAAGGCATTATTCTTGTCTCCCAAAGAAAACTCAATATAGGAAACGTCATTCAGAAAAGGTCAGAGCTTGAATTGCCCCTCAAGATAAGCAGAAGTCGATGAGCAAATGAGACGATGGGACGAAGTCCTGAGGAACACCGTGAGGAGGGTTGGGGAATCCATGTCCAGAAAGTAAAAACCCTGCCATAGACTAGCTATAGTCACAGGTGCTTCTATTCAACTGACAGTTAAATTAGCTCGTCTCCACATGTTGAGTGGAAACACCTGTGGCTAAAGCCAAATACTGTCAGGGTTTTTACTTTCTGGAACTGGGTTTCCCAACTCTGACCGTTAGTCATGGAAGTGGATCTGAATGTGTTCATAATGATAGCTTTGAAATCAGTTGGCATTCAGAGAATCTTGTGTTACTTACAACTGGCTGTAAAAGAGTCTGGATCCAGAGGGAGGTTGAAAGTGGTGTTAGGATTAGTCACAGCTTCTTGCAACACTTCTACGACTGCATCGGCTTCTGGAATATCTTCAATCGGTGCCGAACTGTTGAATTGCAGTTCCACGTCTACTTGCGTGTTTCCCATTTGTGGCCTTGAATGACGAGAAGAAGCTATTAATTTCAACTGTGCGCCACAAAAATTGTGGTATAAGGGTAGTATATTTCAAATCTTACTGAAATCCGATGACAACGGTCCCAAAGAAAAGGGAACCAAACTCTTGGAAGAAGATGAAGTCACACTGTAAAAAGAATCCAACTTTAAAAACATCGGAGTAACTGTAGTGAAAGAATCACCAAATTCCGAAAGTTTACATGTTGATCGTACGCACCATTGACACCACTTGTGTTTCAAGTACTCTGTATCCTTCGCTGCTGCGGTTGTTCAATTCTTCCACAAAAGGTTCCAACAGAGTGGCTGTAAGTAACACAGCTGGTTGCGGAACTGAGAGGGCAGTAGTTGCTGTCCCTTGGGTCGTTGTTGATGATAACCCATCAATGGTAGTTGTTAAACCAAGGAAGGATGTTGGTCCTTGGGTGGCTGTTGGTACGTTTGCTGTTTCGGTGAAAGTAGTTTAAAAGAACTGATCAATTTTCATTGGGACAAAGGCATTATTCGTGTCTGCCAAAGAAAATTCAATATAGGAAACGTCATTCAGAAAAGGTCAGAGCTTGAATTGCCCCTCAAGATAAGCAGAAGTCGATGAGCAAATGAGACAATGGGACGAAGTCCTGAGGAACACCGTGAGGAGGGTTGGGGAATCCATGTCCAGAAAGTAAAAACCCTGCCATAGACTAGCTATAGTCACAGGTGCTTCTATTCAACTGACAGTTATATTAGTTCGTCTCCACATGTTGAGTGGAAACACCTGTGGATAAAGCCAAATACTGTCGGGGTTTTTACTTTCTGGAACTGGGTTTCCCAACTCTGACCGTTAGTCATGGAAGTGGATCTGAATGTGTTCATAATGATAGCTTTGAAATCAGTTGGCATTCAGAGAATCTTGTGTTACTTACAACTGGCTGTAAAAGAGTCTGGATCCAGAGGGAGGTTGAAAGTGGTGTTAGGATTAGTCACAGCTTCTTGCAACACTTCTACGACTGCATCGGCTTCTGGAATATCTTCAATCGGTGCCGAACTGTTGAATTGCAGTTCCACGTCTACTTGCGTGTTTCCCATTTGTGGCCTTGAATAACGAGAAGGCGCTATTAATTTCAACTGTGCGCCGCAAAAATTGTGGTATAAGCGGGGTAGTATATTTCAAATCTTACTGAAATCCGATGACAACGGTCCCAAAGAAAAGGGAACCAAACTCTTGGAAGAAGATGAAGTCACACTGTAAAAAGAATCCAACTTTAAAAACATCGGAGTAACTGTAGTGAAAGAATCACCAAATTCCGAAAGTTTACATGTTGATCGTACGCACCATTGACACCACTTGTGTTTCAAGTACTCTGTATCCTTCGCTGCTGCGGTTGTTCAATTCTTCCACAAAAGGTTTCAACAGAGTGGCTGTAAGTAACACAGCTGGTTGCGGAACTGAGAGGGCAGTAGTTGCTGTCCCTTGGGTCGTTGTTGATGATAACCCATCAATGGTAGTTGTTAAACCAAGGAAGGATGTTGGTCCTTGGGTGGCTGTTGGTACGTTTGCTGTTTCGGGGAAAGTAGTTTAAAAGAACTGATCAGTTTTCATTGGGACAAAGGCATTATTCGTGTCTGCCAAAGAAAATTCAATATAGTAAACGTCATTCAGAAAATGTCAGAGCTTGAATTGCCCCTCAAGATAAGCAGAAGTCGATGGGCAAATGAGACGATGGGGCGAAATCCTGAGGAACACCGTGAGGAGGGTTGGGGAATCCACGTCTAGAAAGTAAAAACCCTGCCATAGACTAGCTTTAGTCACAGGTGCTTCTATTCAACTGAAAGTTAAATTAGCGCGTCTCCACATGTTGAGTGGAAACACCTGTGGATAAAGCCAAATACTGTCGGGGTTTTTACTTTCTGGAACTGGGTTTCCCAACTCTGACCGTGAGTCATAGAAGTGGATCTGAATGTGTTCATAATGATAGCTTTGAAATCAGTTGGCATTCAGAGAATCTTGTGTTACTTACAACTGGCTGTAAAAGAGTCTGGATCCAGAGGGAGGTTGAAAGTGGTGTTAGGATTAGTCACAGCTTCTTGCAACACTTCTACGACTGCATCGGCTTCTGGAATATCTTCAATCGGTGCCGAACTGTTGAATTGCAGTTCCACGTCTATTTGCGTGTTTCCCATTTGTGGCCTTGAATGACGAGAAAGCGCTATTAATTTCAACTGTGCGCCGCAAAAATTGTGGTATAAGGGTAGTATATTTCAAATCTTACTGAAATCCGATGACAACGGTCCCAAAGAAAAGGGAACCAAACTCTTGGAAGAAGATAAAGTCACACTGTAAAAAGAATCCAACTTTAAAAACATCGGAGTAACTGTAGTGAAAGATCACCAAATTTCGAAAGTTTACATGTTGATCGTACGCACCATTGACACCACTTGTGTTTCAAGTACTCTGTATCCTTCGCTGCTGCGGTTGTTCAATTCTTCCACAAAAGGTTCCAACAGAGTGGCTGTAAGTAACACAGCTGGTTGCGGAACTGAGAGGGCAGTAGTTGCTGTCCCTTGGGTCGTTGTTGATGATAACCCATCAATGGTAGTTGTTAAACCAAGGAAGGATGTTGGTCCTTGGGTGGCTGTTGGTACGTTTGCTGTTTCGGTGAAAGTAGTTTAAAAGAACTGATCAATTTTCATTGGGACAAAGGCATTATTCTTGTCTCCCAAAGAAAACTCAATATAGGAAACGTCATTCAGAAAAGGTCAGAGCTTGAATTGCCCCTCAAGATAAGCAGAAGTCGATGAGCAAATGAGACGATGGGACGAAGTCCTGAGGAACACCGTGAGGAGGGTTGGGGAATCCATGTCCAGAAAGTAAAAACCCTGCCATAGACTAGCTATAGTCACAGGTGCTTCTATTCAACTGACAGTGATATTAGTTCGTCTCCACATGTTGAGTGGAAACACCTGTGGATAAAGCCAAATACTGTCGGGGTTTTTACTTTCTGGAACTGGGTTTCCCAACTCTGACCGTGAGTCATAGAAGTGGATCTGAATGTGTTCATAATGATAGCTTTGAAATCAGTTGGCATTCAGAGAATCTTGTGTTACTTACAACTGGCTGTAAAAGAGTCTGGATCCAGAGGGAGGTTGAAAGTGGTGTTAGGATTAGTCACAGCTTCTTGCAACACTTCTACGACTGCATCGGCTTCTGGAATATCTTCAATCGGTGCCGAACTGTTGAATTGCAGTTCCACGTCTATTTGCGTGTTTCCCATTTGTGGCCTTGAATGACGAGAAAGCGCTATTAATTTCAACTGTGCGCCGCAAAAATTGTGGTATAAGGGTAGTATATTTCAAATCTTACTGAAATCCGATGACAACGGTCCCAAAGAAAAGGGAACCAAACTCTTGGAAGAAGATGAAGTCACACTGTAAAAAGAATCCAACTTTAAAAACATCGGAGTAACTGTAGTGAAAGAATCACCAAATTTCGAAAGTTTACATGTTGATCGTACGCACCATTGACACCACTTGTGTTTCAAGTACTCTGTATCCTTCGCTGCTGCGGTTGTTCAATTCTTCCACAAAAGGTTCCAACAGAGTGGCTGTAAGTAACACAGCTGGTTGCGGAACTGAGAGGGCAGTAGTTGCTGTCCCTTGGGTCGTTGTTGATGATAACCCATCAATGGTAGTTGTTAAACCAAGGAAGGATGTTGGTCCTTGGGTGGCTGTTGGTACGTTTGCTGTTTCAGGGAAAGTAGTTTAAAAGAACTGATCAGTTTTCATTGGGACAAAGGCATTATTCGTGTCTGCCAAAGAAAATTCAATATAGTAAACGTCATTCAGAAAATGTCAGAGCTTGAATTGCCCCTCAAGATAAGCAGAAGTCGATGGGCAAATGAGACGATGGGGCGAAATCCTGAGGAACACCGTGAGGAGAGTTGGGGAATCCACGTCTAGAAAGTAAAAACCCTGCCATAGACTAGCTTTAGTCACAGGTGCTTCTATTCAACTGAAAGTTAAATTAGCGCGTCTCCACATGTTGAGTGGAAACAACTGTGGATAAAGCCAAATACTGTCTGGGTTTTTACTTTCTGGAACTGGGTTTCCCAACTCTGACCGTGAGTCATAGAAGTGGATCTGAATGTGTTCATAATGATAGCTTTGAAATCAGTTGGCATTCAGAGAATCTTGTGTTACTTACAACTGGCTGTAAAAGAGTCTGGATCCAGAGGGAGGTTGAAAGTGGTGTTAGGATTAGTCACAGCTTCTTGCAACACTTCTACGACTGCATCGGCTTCTGGAATATCTTCAATCGGTGCCGAACTGTTGAATTGCAGTTCCACGTCTATTTGCGTGTTTCCCATTTGTGGCCTTGAATGACGAGAAAGCGCTATTAATTTCAACTGTGCGCCGCAAAAATTGTGGTATAAGGGTAGTATATTTCAAATCTTACTGAAATCCGATGACAACGGTCCCAAAGAAAAGGGAACCAAACTCTTGGAAGAAGATGAAGTCACACTGTAAAAAGAATCCAACTTTAAAAACATCGGAGTAACTGTAGTGAAAGAATCACCAAATTTCGAAAGTTTACATGTTGATCGTACGCACCATTGACACCACTTGTGTTTCAAGTACTCTGTATCCTTCGCTGCTGCGGTTGTTCAATTCTTCCACAAAAGGTTCCAACAGAGTGGCTGTAAGTAACACAGCTGGTTGCGGAACTGAGAGGGCAGTAGTTGCTGTCCCTTGGGTCGTTGTTGATGATAACCCATCAATGGTAGTTGTTAAACCAAGGAAGGATGTTGGTCCTTGGGTGGCTGTTGGTACGTTTGCTGTTTCGGTGAAAGTAGTTTAAAAGAACTGATCAATTTTCATTGGGACAAAGGCATTATTCTTGTCTCCCAAAGAAAACTCAATATAGGAAACGTCATTCAGAAAAGGTCAGAGCTTGAATTGCCCCTCAAGATAAGCAGAAGTCGATGAGCAAATGAGACGATGGGACGAAGTCCTGAGGAACACCGTGAGGAGGGTTGGGGAATCCATGTCCAGAAAGTAAAAACCCTGCCATAGACTAGCTATAGTCACAGGTGCTTCTATTCAACTGACAGTTAAATTAGCTCGTCTCCACATGTTGAGTGGAAACACCTGTGGCTAAAGCCAAATACTGTCAGGGTTTTTACTTTCTGGAACTGGGTTTCCCAACTCTGACCGTTAGTCATGGAAGTGGATCTGAATGTGTTCATAATGATAGCTTTGAAATCAGTTGGCATTCAGAGAATCTTGTGTTACTTACAACTGGCTGTAAAAGAGTCTGGATCCAGAGGGAGGTTGAAAGTGGTGTTAGGATTAGTCACAGCTTCTTGCAACACTTCTACGACTGCATCGGCTTCTGGAATATCTTCAATCGGTGCCGAACTGTTGAATTGCAGTTCCACGTCTACTTGCGTGTTTCCCATTTGTGGCCTTGAATGACGAGAAGAAGCTATTAATTTCAACTGTGCGCCACAAAAATTGTGGTATAAGGGTAGTATATTTCAAATCTTACTGAAATCCGATGACAACGGTCCCAAAGAAAAGGGAACCAAACTCTTGGAAGAAGATGAAGTCACACTGTAAAAAGAATCCAACTTTAAAAACATCGGAGTAACTGTAGTGAAAGAATCACCAAATTCCGAAAGTTTACATGTTGATCGTACGCACCATTGACACCACTTGTGTTTCAAGTACTCTGTATCCTTCGCTGCTGCGGTTGTTCAATTCTTCCACAAAAGGTTCCAACAGAGTGGCTGTAAGTAACACAGCTGGTTGCGGAACTGAGAGGGCAGTAGTTGCTGTCCCTTGGGTCGTTGTTGATGATAACCCATCAATGGTAGTTGTTAAACCAAGGAAGGATGTTGGTCCTTGGGTGGCTGTTGGTACGTTTGCTGTTTCGGTGAAAGTAGTTTAAAAGAACTGATCAATTTTCATTGGGACAAAGGCATTATTCTTGTCTCCCAAAGAAAACTCAATATAGGAAACGTCATTCAGAAAAGGTCAGAGCTTGAATTGCCCCTCAAGATAAGCAGAAGTCGATGAGCAAATGAGACGATGGGACGAAGTCCTGAGGAACACCGTGAGGAGGGTTGGGGAATCCATGTCCAGAAAGTAAAAACCCTGCCATAGACTAGCTATAGTCACAGGTGCTTCTATTCAACTGACAGTTAAATTAGCTCGTCTCCACATGTTGAGTGGAAACACCTGTGGCTAAAGCCAAATACTGTAAGGGTTTTTACTTTTTGGAACTGGGTTTCCCAACTCTGACCGTTAGTCATGGAAGTGGATCTGAATGTGTTCATAATGATAGCTTTGAAATCAGTTGGCATTCAGAGAATCTTGTGTTACTTACAACTGGCTGTAAAAGAGTCTGGATCCAGAGGGAGGTTGAAAGTGGTGTTAGGATTAGTCACAGCTTCTTGCAACACTTCTACGACTGCATCGGCTTCTGGAATATCTTCAATCGGTGCCGAACTGTTGAATTGCAGTTCCACGTCTACTTGCGTGTTTCCCATTTGTGGCCTTGAATGACGAGAAGAAGCTATTAATTTCAACTGTGCGCCGCAAAAATTGTGGTATAAGCGGGGTAGTATATTTCAAATCTTACTGAAATCCGATGACAACGGTCCCAAAGAAAAGGGAACCAAACTCTTGGAAGAAGATGAAGTCACACTGTAAAAAGAATCCAACTTTAAAAACATCGGAGTAACTGTAGTGAAAGAATCACCAAATTCCGAAAGTTTACATGTTGATCGTACGCACCATTGACACCACTTGTGTTTCAAGTACTCTGTATCCTTCGCTGCTGCGGTTGTTCAATTCTTCCACAAAAGGTTTCAACAGAGTGGCTGTAAGTAACACAGCTGGTTGCGGAACTGAGAGGGCAGTAGTTGCTGTCCCTTGGGTCGTTGTTGATGATAACCCATCAATGGTAGTTGTTAAACCAAGGAAGGATGTTGGTCCTTGGGTGGCTGTTGGTACGTTTGCTGTTTCGGGGAAAGTAGTTTAAAAGAACTGATCAGTTTTCATTGGGACAAAGGCATTATTCGTGTCTGCCAAAGAAAATTCAATATAGTAAACGTCATTCAGAAAATGTCAGAGCTTGAATTGCCCCTCAAGATAAGCAGAAGTCGATGGGCAAATGAGACGATGGGGCGAAATCCTGAGGAACACCGTGAGGAGGGTTGGGGAATCCACGTCTAGAAAGTAAAAACCCTGCCATAGACTAGCTTTAGTCACAGGTGCTTCTATTCAACTGAAAGTTAAATTAGCGCGTCTCCACATGTTGAGTGGAAACACCTGTGGATAAAGCCAAATACTGTCGGGGTTTTTACTTTCTGGAACTGGGTTTCCCAACTCTGACCGTGAGTCATAGAAGTGGATCTGAATGTGTTCATAATGATAGCTTTGAAATCAGTTGGCATTCAGAGAATCTTGTGTTACTTACAACTGGCTGTAAAAGAGTCTGGATCCAGAGGGAGGTTGAAAGTGGTGTTAGGATTAGTCACAGCTTCTTGCAACACTTCTACGACTGCATCGGCTTCTGGAATATCTTCAATCGGTGCCGAACTGTTGAATTGCAGTTCCACGTCTATTTGCGTGTTTCCCATTTGTGGCCTTGAATGACGAGAAAGCGCTATTAATTTCAACTGTGCGCCGCAAAAATTGTGGTATAAGGGTAGTATATTTCAAATCTTACTGAAATCCGATGACAACGGTCCCAAAGAAAAGGGAACCAAACTCTTGGAAGAAGATAAAGTCACACTGTAAAAAGAATCCAACTTTAAAAACATCGGAGTAACTGTAGTGAAAGATCACCAAATTTCGAAAGTTTACATGTTGATCGTACGCACCATTGACACCACTTGTGTTTCAAGTACTCTGTATCCTTCGCTGCTGCGGTTGTTCAATTCTTCCACAAAAGGTTCCAACAGAGTGGCTGTAAGTAACACAGCTGGTTGCGGAACTGAGAGGGCAGTAGTTGCTGTCCCTTGGGTCGTTGTTGATGATAACCCATCAATGGTAGTTGTTAAACCAAGGAAGGATGTTGGTCCTTGGGTGGCTGTTGGTACGTTTGCTGTTTCGGTGAAAGTAGTTTAAAAGAACTGATCAATTTTCATTGGGACAAAGGCATTATTCTTGTCTCCCAAAGAAAACTCAATATAGGAAACGTCATTCAGAAAAGGTCAGAGCTTGAATTGCCCCTCAAGATAAGCAGAAGTCGATGAGCAAATGAGACGATGGGACGAAGTCCTGAGGAACACCGTGAGGAGGGTTGGGGAATCCATGTCCAGAAAGTAAAAACCCTGCCATAGACTAGCTATAGTCACAGGTGCTTCTATTCAACTGACAGTGATATTAGTTCGTCTCCACATGTTGAGTGGAAACACCTGTGGATAAAGCCAAATACTGTCGGGGTTTTTACTTTCTGGAACTGGGTTTCCCAACTCTGACCGTGAGTCATAGAAGTGGATCTGAATGTGTTCATAATGATAGCTTTGAAATCAGTTGGCATTCAGAGAATCTTGTGTTACTTACAACTGGCTGTAAAAGAGTCTGGATCCAGAGGGAGGTTGAAAGTGGTGTTAGGATTAGTCACAGCTTCTTGCAACACTTCTACGACTGCATCGGCTTCTGGAATATCTTCAATCGGTGCCGAACTGTTGAATTGCAGTTCCACGTCTATTTGCGTGTTTCCCATTTGTGGCCTTGAATGACGAGAAAGCGCTATTAATTTCAACTGTGCGCCGCAAAAATTGTGGTATAAGGGTAGTATATTTCAAATCTTACTGAAATCCGATGACAACGGTCCCAAAGAAAAGGGAACCAAACTCTTGGAAGAAGATGAAGTCACACTGTAAAAAGAATCCAACTTTAAAAACATCGGAGTAACTGTAGTGAAAGAATCACCAAATTTCGAAAGTTTACATGTTGATCGTACGCACCATTGACACCACTTGTGTTTCAAGTACTCTGTATCCTTCGCTGCTGCGGTTGTTCAATTCTTCCACAAAAGGTTCCAACAGAGTGGCTGTAAGTAACACAGCTGGTTGCGGAACTGAGAGGGCAGTAGTTGCTGTCCCTTGGGTCGTTGTTGATGATAACCCATCAATGGTAGTTGTTAAACCAAGGAAGGATGTTGGTCCTTGGGTGGCTGTTGGTACGTTTGCTGTTTCGGTGAAAGTAGTTTAAAAGAACTGATCAATTTTCATTGGGACAAAGGCATTATTCTTGTCTCCCAAAGAAAACTCAATATAGGAAACGTCATTCAGAAAAGGTCAGAGCTTGAATTGCCCCTCAAGATAAGCAGAAGTCGATGAGCAAATGAGACGATGGGACGAAGTCCTGAGGAACACCGTGAGGAGGGTTGGGGAATCCATGTCCAGAAAGTAAAAACCCTGCCATAGACTAGCTATAGTCACAGGTGCTTCTATTCAACTGACAGTTAAATTAGCTCGTCTCCACATGTTGAGTGGAAACACCTGTGGCTAAAGCCAAATACTGTCAGGGTTTTTACTTTCTGGAACTGGGTTTCCCAACTCTGACCGTTAGTCATGGAAGTGGATCTGAATGTGTTCATAATGATAGCTTTGAAATCAGTTGGCATTCAGAGAATCTTGTGTTACTTACAACTGGCTGTAAAAGAGTCTGGATCCAGAGGGAGGTTGAAAGTGGTGTTAGGATTAGTCACAGCTTCTTGCAACACTTCTACGACTGCATCGGCTTCTGGAATATCTTCAATCGGTGCCGAACTGTTGAATTGCAGTTCCACGTCTACTTGCGTGTTTCCCATTTGTGGCCTTGAATGACGAGAAGAAGCTATTAATTTCAACTGTGCGCCACAAAAATTGTGGTATAAGGGTAGTATATTTCAAATCTTACTGAAATCCGATGACAACGGTCCCAAAGAAAAGGGAACCAAACTCTTGGAAGAAGATGA
Organism: Vanacampus margaritifer; assembly: GCF_051991255.1. Taxonomy (NCBI): domain Eukaryota; kingdom Metazoa; phylum Chordata; class Actinopteri; order Syngnathiformes; family Syngnathidae; genus Vanacampus; species Vanacampus margaritifer. Next base: position 13,867,081 of record NC_135446.1, read on the forward strand.
AGTCACACTGTAAAAAGAATCCAACTTTAAAAACATCGGAGTAACTGTAGTGAAAGAATCACCAAATTCCGAAAGTTTACATGTTGATCGTACGCACCATTGACACCACTTGTGTTTCAAGTACTCTGTATCCTTCGCTGCTGCGGTTGTTCAATTCTTCCACAAAAGGTTCCAACAGAGTGGCTGTAAGTAACACAGCTGGTTGCGGAACTGAGAGGGCAGTAGTTGCTGTCCCTTGGGTCGTTGTTGATGATAACCCATCAATGGTAGTTGTTAAACCAAGGAAGGATGTTGGTCCTTGGGTGGCTGTTGGTACGTTTGCTGTTTCGGTGAAAGTAGTTTAAAAGAACTGATCAATTTTCATTGGGACAAAGGCATTATTCTTGTCTCCCAAAGAAAACTCAATATAGGAAACGTCATTCAGAAAAGGTCAGAGCTTGAATTGCCCCTCAAGATAAGCAGAAGTCGATGAGCAAATGAGACGATGGGACGAAGTCCTGAGGAACACCGTGAGGAGGGTTGGGGAATCCATGTCCAGAAAGTAAAAACCCTGCCATAGACTAGCTATAGTCACAGGTGCTTCTATTCAACTGACAGTTAAATTAGCTCGTCTCCACATGTTGAGTGGAAACACCTGTGGCTAAAGCCAAATACTGTAAGGGTTTTTACTTTTTGGAACTGGGTTTCCCAACTCTGACCGTTAGTCATGGAAGTGGATCTGAATGTGTTCATAATGATAGCTTTGAAATCAGTTGGCATTCAGAGAATCTTGTGTTACTTACAACTGGCTGTAAAAGAGTCTGGATCCAGAGGGAGGTTGAAAGTGGTGTTAGGATTAGTCACAGCTTCTTGCAACACTTCTACGACTGCATCGGCTTCTGGAATATCTTCAATCGGTGCCGAACTGTTGAATTGCAGTTCCACGTCTACTTGCGTGTTTCCCATTTGTGGCCTTGAATGACGAGAAGAAGCTATTAATTTCAACTGTGCGCCGCAAAAATTGTGGTATAAGCGGGGTAGTATATTTCAAATCTTACTGAAATCCGATGACAACGGTCCCAAAGAAAAGGGAACCAAACTCTTGGAAGAAGATGAAGTCACACTGTAAAAAGAATCCAACTTTAAAAACATCGGAGTAACTGTAGTGAAAGAATCACCAAATTCCGAAAGTTTACATGTTGATCGTACGCACCATTGACACCACTTGTGTTTCAAGTACTCTGTATCCTTCGCTGCTGCGGTTGTTCAATTCTTCCACAAAAGGTTTCAACAGAGTGGCTGTAAGTAACACAGCTGGTTGCGGAACTGAGAGGGCAGTAGTTGCTGTCCCTTGGGTCGTTGTTGATGATAACCCATCAATGGTAGTTGTTAAACCAAGGAAGGATGTTGGTCCTTGGGTGGCTGTTGGTACGTTTGCTGTTTCGGGGAAAGTAGTTTAAAAGAACTGATCAGTTTTCATTGGGACAAAGGCATTATTCGTGTCTGCCAAAGAAAATTCAATATAGTAAACGTCATTCAGAAAATGTCAGAGCTTGAATTGCCCCTCAAGATAAGCAGAAGTCGATGGGCAAATGAGACGATGGGGCGAAATCCTGAGGAACACCGTGAGGAGGGTTGGGGAATCCACGTCTAGAAAGTAAAAACCCTGCCATAGACTAGCTTTAGTCACAGGTGCTTCTATTCAACTGAAAGTTAAATTAGCGCGTCTCCACATGTTGAGTGGAAACACCTGTGGATAAAGCCAAATACTGTCGGGGTTTTTACTTTCTGGAACTGGGTTTCCCAACTCTGACCGTGAGTCATAGAAGTGGATCTGAATGTGTTCATAATGATAGCTTTGAAATCAGTTGGCATTCAGAGAATCTTGTGTTACTTACAACTGGCTGTAAAAGAGTCTGGATCCAGAGGGAGGTTGAAAGTGGTGTTAGGATTAGTCACAGCTTCTTGCAACACTTCTACGACTGCATCGGCTTCTGGAATATCTTCAATCGGTGCCGAACTGTTGAATTGCAGTTCCACGTCTATTTGCGTGTTTCCCATTTGTGGCCTTGAATGACGAGAAAGCGCTATTAATTTCAACTGTGCGCCGCAAAAATTGTGGTATAAGGGTAGTATATTTCAAATCTTACTGAAATCCGATGACAACGGTCCCAAAGAAAAGGGAACCAAACTCTTGGAAGAAGATAAAGTCACACTGTAAAAAGAATCCAACTTTAAAAACATCGGAGTAACTGTAGTGAAAGATCACCAAATTTCGAAAGTTTACATGTTGATCGTACGCACCATTGACACCACTTGTGTTTCAAGTACTCTGTATCCTTCGCTGCTGCGGTTGTTCAATTCTTCCACAAAAGGTTCCAACAGAGTGGCTGTAAGTAACACAGCTGGTTGCGGAACTGAGAGGGCAGTAGTTGCTGTCCCTTGGGTCGTTGTTGATGATAACCCATCAATGGTAGTTGTTAAACCAAGGAAGGATGTTGGTCCTTGGGTGGCTGTTGGTACGTTTGCTGTTTCGGTGAAAGTAGTTTAAAAGAACTGATCAATTTTCATTGGGACAAAGGCATTATTCTTGTCTCCCAAAGAAAACTCAATATAGGAAACGTCATTCAGAAAAGGTCAGAGCTTGAATTGCCCCTCAAGATAAGCAGAAGTCGATGAGCAAATGAGACGATGGGACGAAGTCCTGAGGAACACCGTGAGGAGGGTTGGGGAATCCATGTCCAGAAAGTAAAAACCCTGCCATAGACTAGCTATAGTCACAGGTGCTTCTATTCAACTGACAGTGATATTAGTTCGTCTCCACATGTTGAGTGGAAACACCTGTGGATAAAGCCAAATACTGTCGGGGTTTTTACTTTCTGGAACTGGGTTTCCCAACTCTGACCGTGAGTCATGGAAGTGGATCTGAATGTGTTCATAATGATAGCTTTGAAATCAGTTGGCATTCAGAGAATCTTGTGTTACTTACAACTGGCTGTAAAAGAGTCTGGATCCAGAGGGAGGTTGAAAGTGGTGTTAGGATTAGTCACAGCTTCTTGCAACACTTCTACGACTGCATCGGCTTCTGGAATATCTTCAATCGGTGCCGAACTGTTGAATTGCAGTTCCACGTCTACTTGCGTGTTTCCCATTTGTGGCCTTGAATAACGAGAAGGCGCTATTAATTTCAACTGTGCGCCGCAAAAATTGTGGTATAAGGGGGGTAGTATATTTCAAATCTTACTGAAATCCGATGACAACGGTCCCAAAGAAAAGGGAACCAAACTCTTGGAAGAAGATGAAGTCACACTGTAAAAAGAATCCAACTTTAAAAACATCGGAGTAACTGTAGTGAAAGAATCACCAAATTCCGAAAGTTTACATGTTGATCGTACGCACCATTGACACCACTTGTGTTTCAAGTACTCTGTATCCTTCGCTGCTGCGGTTGTTCAATTCTTCCACAAAAGGTTCCAACAGAGTGGCTGTAAGTAACACAGCTGGTTGCGGAACTGAGAGGGCAGTAGTTGCTGTCCCTTGGGTCGTTGTTGATGATAACCCATCAATGGTAGTTGTTAAACCAAGGAAGGATGTTGGTCCTTGGGTGGCTGTTGGTACGTTTGCTGTTTCAGGGAAAGTAGTTTAAAAGAACTGATCAGTTTTCATTGGGACAAAGGCATTATTCGTGTCTGCCAAAGAAAATTCAATATAGTAAACGTCATTCAGAAAATGTCAGAGCTTGAATTGCCCCTCAAGATAAGCAGAAGTCGATGGGCAAATGAGACGATGGGGCGAAATCCTGAGGAACACCGTGAGGAGAGTTGGGGAATCCACGTCTAGAAAGTAAAAACCCTGCCATAGACTAGCTTTAGTCACAGGTGCTTCTATTCAACTGAAAGTTAAATTAGCGCGTCTCCACATGTTGAGTGGAAACACCTGTGGATAAAGCCAAATACTGTCGGGGTTTTTACTTTCTGGAACTGGGTTTCCCAACTCTGACCGTGAGTCATAGAAGTGGATCTGAATGTGTTCATAATGATAGCTTTGAAATCAGTTGGCATTCAGAGAATCTTGTGTTACTTACAACTGGCTGTAAAAGAGTCTGGATCCAGAGGGAGGTTGAAAGTGGTGTTAGGATTAGTCACAGCTTCTTGCAACACTTCTACGACTGCATCGGCTTCTGGAATATCTTCAATCGGTGCCGAACTGTTGAATTGCAGTTCCACGTCTATTTGCGTGTTTCCCATTTGTGGCCTTGAATGACGAGAAAGCGCTATTAATTTCAACTGTGCGCCGCAAAAATTGTGGTATAAGGGTAGTATATTTCAAATCTTACTGAAATCCGATGACAACGGTCCCAAAGAAAAGGGAACCAAACTCTTGGAAGAAGATGAAGTCACACTGTAAAAAGAATCCAACTTTAAAAACATCGGAGTAACTGTAGTGAAAGAATCACCAAATTTCGAAAGTTTACATGTTGATCGTACGCACCATTGACACCACTTGTGTTTCAAGTACTCTGTATCCTTCGCTGCTGCGGTTGTTCAATTCTTCCACAAAAGGTTCCAACAGAGTGGCTGTAAGTAACACAGCTGGTTGCGGAACTGAGAGGGCAGTAGTTGCTGTCCCTTGGGTCGTTGTTGATGATGATAACCCATCAATGGTAGTTGTTAAACCAAGGAAGGATGTTGGTCCTTGGGTGGCTGTTGGTACGTTTGCTGTTTCGGTGAAAGTAGTTTAAAAGAACTGATCAATTTTCATTGGGACAAAGGCATTATTCTTGTCTCCCAAAGAAAACTCAATATAGGAAACGTCATTCAGAAAAGGTCAGAGCTTGAATTGCCCCTCAAGATAAGCAGAAGTCGATGAGCAAATGAGACGATGGGACGAAGTCCTGAGGAACACCGTGAGGAGGGTTGGGGAATCCATGTCCAGAAAGTAAAAACCCTGCCATAGACTAGCTATAGTCACAGGTGCTTCTATTCAACTGACAGTTAAATTAGCTCGTCTCCACATGTTGAGTGGAAACACCTGTGGCTAAAGCCAAATACTGTCAGGGTTTTTACTTTCTGGAACTGGGTTTCCCAACTCTGACCGTTAGTCATGGAAGTGGATCTGAATGTGTTCATAATGATAGCTTTGAAATCAGTTGGCATTCAGAGAATCTTGTGTTACTTACAACTGGCTGTAAAAGAGTCTGGATCCAGAGGGAGGTTGAAAGTGGTGTTAGGATTAGTCACAGCTTCTTGCAACACTTCTACGACTGCATCGGCTTCTGGAATATCTTCAATCGGTGCCGAACTGTTGAATTGCAGTTCCACGTCTACTTGCGTGTTTCCCATTTGTGGCCTTGAATGACGAGAAGAAGCTATTAATTTCAACTGTGCGCCACAAAAATTGTGGTATAAGGGTAGTATATTTCAAATCTTACTGAAATCCGATGACAACGGTCCCAAAGAAAAGGGAACCAAACTCTTGGAAGAAGATGAAGTCACACTGTAAAAAGAATCCAACTTTAAAAACATCGGAGTAACTGTAGTGAAAGAATCACCAAATTCCGAAAGTTTACATGTTGATCGTACGCACCATTGACACCACTTGTGTTTCAAGTACTCTGTATCCTTCGCTGCTGCGGTTGTTCAATTCTTCCACAAAAGGTTCCAACAGAGTGGCTGTAAGTAACACAGCTGGTTGCGGAACTGAGAGGGCAGTAGTTGCTGTCCCTTGGGTCGTTGTTGATGATAACCCATCAATGGTAGTTGTTAAACCAAGGAAGGATGTTGGTCCTTGGGTGGCTGTTGGTACGTTTGCTGTTTCGGTGAAAGTAGTTTAAAAGAACTGATCAATTTTCATTGGGACAAAGGCATTATTCGTGTCTGCCAAAGAAAATTCAATATAGGAAACGTCATTCAGAAAAGGTCAGAGCTTGAATTGCCCCTCAAGATAAGCAGAAGTCGATGAGCAAATGAGACAATGGGACGAAGTCCTGAGGAACACCGTGAGGAGGGTTGGGGAATCCATGTCCAGAAAGTAAAAACCCTGCCATAGACTAGCTATAGTCACAGGTGCTTCTATTCAACTGACAGTTATATTAGTTCGTCTCCACATGTTGAGTGGAAACACCTGTGGATAAAGCCAAATACTGTCGGGGTTTTTACTTTCTGGAACTGGGTTTCCCAACTCTGACCGTTAGTCATGGAAGTGGATCTGAATGTGTTCATAATGATAGCTTTGAAATCAGTTGGCATTCAGAGAATCTTGTGTTACTTACAACTGGCTGTAAAAGAGTCTGGATCCAGAGGGAGGTTGAAAGTGGTGTTAGGATTAGTCACAGCTTCTTGCAACACTTCTACGACTGCATCGGCTTCTGGAATATCTTCAATCGGTGCCGAACTGTTGAATTGCAGTTCCACGTCTACTTGCGTGTTTCCCATTTGTGGCCTTGAATAACGAGAAGGCGCTATTAATTTCAACTGTGCGCCGCAAAAATTGTGGTATAAGCGGGGTAGTATATTTCAAATCTTACTGAAATCCGATGACAACGGTCCCAAAGAAAAGGGAACCAAACTCTTGGAAGAAGATGAAGTCACACTGTAAAAAGAATCCAACTTTAAAAACATCGGAGTAACTGTAGTGAAAGAATCACCAAATTCCGAAAGTTTACATGTTGATCGTACGCACCATTGACACCACTTGTGTTTCAAGTACTCTGTATCCTTCGCTGCTGCGGTTGTTCAATTCTTCCACAAAAGGTTTCAACAGAGTGGCTGTAAGTAACACAGCTGGTTGCGGAACTGAGAGGGCAGTAGTTGCTGTCCCTTGGGTCGTTGTTGATGATAACCCATCAATGGTAGTTGTTAAACCAAGGAAGGATGTTGGTCCTTGGGTGGCTGTTGGTACGTTTGCTGTTTCGGGGAAAGTAGTTTAAAAGAACTGATCAGTTTTCATTGGGACAAAGGCATTATTCGTGTCTGCCAAAGAAAATTCAATATAGTAAACGTCATTCAGAAAATGTCAGAGCTTGAATTGCCCCTCAAGATAAGCAGAAGTCGATGGGCAAATGAGACGATGGGGCGAAATCCTGAGGAACACCGTGAGGAGCGTTGGGGAATCCACGTCTAGAAAGTAAAAACCCTGCCATAGACTAGCTTTAGTCACAGGTGCTTCTATTCAACTGAAAGTTAAATTAGCGCGTCTCCACATGTTGAGTGGAAACACCTGTGGATAAAGCCAAATACTGTCGGGGTTTTTACTTTCTGGAACTGGGTTTCCCAACTCTGACCGTGAGTCATAGAAGTGGATCTGAATGTGTTCATAATGATAGCTTTGAAATCAGTTGGCATTCAGAGAATCTTGTGTTACTTACAACTGGCTGTAAAAGAGTCTGGATCCAGAGGGAGGTTGAAAGTGGTGTTAGGATTAGTCACAGCTTCTTGCAACACTTCTACGACTGCATCGGCTTCTGGAATATCTTCAATCGGTGCCGAACTGTTGAATTGCAGTTCCACGTCTATTTGCGTGTTTCCCATTTGTGGCCTTGAATGACGAGAAAGCGCTATTAATTTCAACTGTGCGCCGCAAAAATTGTGGTATAAGGGTAGTATATTTCAAATCTTACTGAAATCCGATGACAACGGTCCCAAAGAAAAGGGAACCAAACTCTTGGAAGAAGATAAAGTCACACTGTAAAAAGAATCCAACTTTAAAAACATCGGAGTAACTGTAGTGAAAGATCACCAAATTTCGAAAGTTTACATGTTGATCGTACGCACCATTGACACCACTTGTGTTTCAAGTACTCTGTATCCTTCGCTGCTGCGGTTGTTCAATTCTTCCACAAAAGGTTCCAACAGAGTGGCTGTAAGTAACACAGCTGGTTGCGGAACTGAGAGGGCAGTAGTTGCTGTCCCTTGGGTCGTTGTTGATGATAACCCATCAATGGTAGTTGTTAAACCAAGGAAGGATGTTGGTCCTTGGGTGGCTGTTGGTACGTTTGCTGTTTCGGTGAAAGTAGTTTAAAAGAACTGATCAATTTTCATTGGGACAAAGGCATTATTCTTGTCTCCCAAAGAAAACTCAATATAGGAAACGTTATTCAGAAAAGGTCAGAGCTTGAATTGCCCCTCAAGATAAGCAGAAGTCGATGAGCAAATGAGACGATGGGACGAAGTCCTGAGGAACACCGTGAGGAGGGTTGGGGAATCCATGTCCAGAAAGTAAAAACCCTGCCATAGACTAGCTATAGTCACAGGTGCTTCTATTCAACTGACAGTGATATTAGTTCGTCTCCACATGTTGAGTGGAAACACCTGTGGATAAAGCCAAATACTGTCGGGGTTTTTACTTTCTGGAACTGGGTTTCCCAACTCTGACCGTGAGTCATGGAAGTGGATCTGAATGTGTTCATAATGATAGCTTTGAAATCAGTTGGCATTCAGAGAATCTTGTGTTACTTACAACTGGCTGTAAAAGAGTCTGGATCCAGAGGGAGGTTGAAAGTGGTGTTAGGATTAGTCACAGCTTCTTGCAACACTTCTACGACTGCATCGGCTTCTGGAATATCTTCAATCGGTGCCGAACTGTTGAATTGCAGTTCCACGTCTACTTGCGTGTTTCCCATTTGTGGCCTTGAATAACGAGAAGGCGCTATTAATTTCAACTGTGCGCCGCAAAAATTGTGGTATAAGGGGGGTAGTATATTTCAAATCTTACTGAAATCCGATGACAACGGTCCCAAAGAAAAGGGAACCAAACTCTTGGAAGAAGATGAAGTCACACTGTAAAAAGAATCCAACTTTAAAAACATCGGAGTAACTGTAGTGAAAGAATCACCAAATTCCGAAAGTTTACATGTTGATCGTACGCACCATTGACACCACTTGTGTTTCAAGTACTCTGTATCCTTCGCTGCTGCGGTTGTTCAATTCTTCCACAAAAGGTTCCAACAGAGTGGCTGTAAGTAACACAGCTGGTTGCGGAACTGAGAGGGCAGTAGTTGCTGTCCCTTGGGTCGTTGTTGATGATAACCCATCAATGGTAGTTGTTAAACCAAGGAAGGATGTTGGTCCTTGGGTGGCTGTTGGTACGTTTGCTGTTTCGGGGAAAGTAGTTTAAAAGAACTGATCAGTTTTCATTGGGACAAAGGCATTATTCGTGTCTGCCAAAGAAAATTCAATATAGTAAACGTCATTCAGAAAATGTCAGAGCTTGAATTGCCCCTCAAGATAAGCAGAAGTCGATGGGCAAATGAGACGATGGGGCGAAATCCTGAGGAACACCGTGAGGAGGGTTGGGGAATCCACGTCTAGAAAGTAAAAACCCTGCCATAGACTAGCTTCAGTCACAGGTGCTTCTATTCAACTGAAAGTTAAATTAGCGCGTCTCCACATGTTGAGTGGAAACACCTGTGGATAAAGCCAAATACTGTCGGGGTTTTTACTTTCTGGAACTGGGTTTCCCAACTCTGACCGTGAGTCATAGAAGTGGATCTGAATGTGTTCATAATGATAGCTTTGAAATCAGTTGGCATTCAGAGAATCTTGTGTTACTTACAACTGGCTGTAAAAGAGTCTGGATCCAGAGGGAGGTTGAAAGTGGTGTTAGGATTAGTCACAGCTTCTTGCAACACTTCTACGACTGCATCGGCTTCTGGAATATCTTCAATCGGTGCCGAACTGTTGAATTGCAGTTCCACGTCTATTTGCGTGTTTCCCATTTGTGGCCTTGAATGACGAGAAAGCGCTATTAATTTCAACTGTGCGCCGCAAAAATTGTGGTATAAGGGTAGTATATTTCAAATCTTACTGAAATCCGATGACAACGGTCCCAAAGAAAAGGGAACCAAACTCTTGGAAGAAGATGAAGTCACACTGTAAAAATAATCCAACTTTAAAAACATCGGAGTAACTGTAGTGAAAGAATCACCAAATTCCGAAAGTTTACATGTTGATCGTACGCACCATTGACACCACTTGTGTTTCAAGTACTCTGTATCCTTCGCTGCTGCGGTTGTTCAATTCTTCCACAAAAGGTTCCAACAGAGTGGCTGTAAGTAACACAGCTGGTTGCGGAACTGAGAGGGCAGTAGTTGCTGTCCCTTGGGTCGTTGTTGATGATAACCCATCAATGGTAGTTGTTAAACCAAGGAAGGATGTTGGTCCTTGGGTGGCTGTTGGTACGTTTGCTGTTTCGGGGAAAGTAGTTTAAAAGAACTGATCAGTTTTCATTGGGACAAAGGCATTATTCGTGTCTGCCAAAGAAAATTCAATATAGTAAACATCATTCAGAAAATGTCAGAGCTTGAATTGCCCCTCAAGATAAGCAGAAGTCGATGAGCAAATGAGACGATGGGACGAAGTCCTGAGGAACACCGTGAGGAGGGTTGGGGAATCCATGTCCAGAAAGTAAAAACCCTGCCATAGACTAGCTATAGTCACAGGTGCTTCTATTCAACTGACAGTTAAATTAGCTCGTCTCCACATGTTGAGTGGAAACACCTGTGGCTAAAGCCAAATACTGTCAGGGTTTTTACTTTCTGGAACTGGGTTTCCCAACTCTGACCGTTAGTCATGGAAGTGGATCTGAATGTGTTCATAATGATAGCTTTGAAATCAGTTGGCATTCAGAGAATCTTGTGTTACTTACAACTGGCTGTAAAAGAGTCTGGATCCAGAGGAAGGTTGAAAGTGGTGTTAGGATTAGTCACAGCTTCTTGCAACACTTCTACGACTGCATCGGCTTCTGGAATATCTTCAATCGGTGCCGAACTGTTGAATTGCAGTTCCACGTCTACTTGCGTGTTTCCCATTTGTGGCCTTGAATAACGAGAAGGCGCTATTAATTTCAACTGTGCGCCGCAAAAATTGTGGTATAAGGGGGGTAGTATATTTCAAATCTTACTGAAATCCGATGACAACGGTCCCAAAGAAAAGGGAACCAAACTCTTGGAAGAAGATGAAGTCACACTGTAAAAAGAATCCAACTTTAAAAACATCGGAGTAACTGTAGTGAAAGAATCACCAAATTCCGAAAGTTTACATGTTGATCGTACGCACCATTGACACCACTTGTGTTTCAAGTACTCTGTATCCTTCGCTGCTGCGATTGTTCAATTCTTCCACAAAAGGTTTCAACAGAGTGGCTGTAAGTAACACAGCTGGTTGCGGAACTGAGAGGGCAGTAGTTGCTGTCCCTTGGGTCGTTGTTGATGATAACCCATCAATGGTAGTTGTTAAACCAAGGAAGGATGTTGGTCCTTGGGTGGCTGTTGGTACGTTTGCTGTTTCGGGGAAAGTAGTTTAAAAGAACTGATCAGTTTTCATTGGGACAAAGGCATTATTCGTGTCTGCCAAAGAAAATTCAATATAGTAAACGTCATTCAGAAAATGTCAGAGCTTGAATTGCCCCTCAAGATAAGCAGAAGTCGATGGGCAAATGAGACGATGGGGCGAAATCCTGAGGAACACCGTGAGGAGGGTTGGGGAATCCACGTCTAGAAAGTAAAAACCCTGCCATAGACTAGCTTCAGTCACAGGTGCTTCTATTCAACTGAAAGTTAAATTAGCGCGTCTCCACATGTTGAGTGGAAACACCTGTGGATAAAGCCAAATACTGTCGGGGTTTTTACTTTCTGGAACTGGGTTTCCCAACTCTGACCGTGAGTCATAGAAGTGGATCTGAATGTGTTCATAATGATAGCTTTGAAATCAGTTGGCATTCAGAGAATCTTGTGTTACTTACAACTGGCTGTAAAAGAGTCTGGATCCAGAGGGAGGTTGAAAGTGGTGTTAGGATTAGTCACAGCTTCTTGCAACACTTCTACGACTGCATCGGCTTCTGGAATATCTTCAATCGGTGCCGAACTGTTGAATTGCAGTTCCACGTCTACTTGCGTGTTTCCCATTTGTGGCCTTGAATAACGAGAAGGCGCTATTAATTTCAACTGTGCGCCGCAAAAATTGTGGTATAAGGGTAGTATATTTCAAATCTTACTGAAATCCGATGACAACGGTCCCAAAGAAAAGGGAACCAAACTCTTGGAAGAAGATGAAGTCACACTGTAAAAAGAATCCAACTTTAAAAACATCGGAGTAACTGTAGTGAAAGAATCACCAAATTTCGAAAGTTTACATGTTGATCGTACGCACCATTGACACCACTTGTGTTTCAAGTACTCTGTATCCTTCGCTGCTGCGGTTGTTCAATTCTTCCACAAAAGGTTCCAACAGAGTGGCTGTAAGTAACACAGCTGGTTGCGGAACTGAGAGGGCAGTAGTTGCTGTCCCTTGGGTCGTTGTTGATGATAACCCATCAATGGTAGTTGTTAAACCAAGGAAGGATGTTGGTCCTTGGGTGGCTGTTGGTACGTTTGCTGTTTCGGTGAAAGTAGTTTAAAAGAACTGATCAATTTTCATTGGGACAAAGGCATTATTCTTGTCTCCCAAAGAAAACTCAATATAGGAAACGTCATTCAGAAAAGGTCAGAGCTTGAATTGCTCCTCAAGATAAGCAGAAGTCGATGAGCAAATGAGACGATGGGACGAAGTCCTGAGGAACACCGTGAGGAGGGTTGGGGAATCCATGTCCAGAAAGTAAAAACCCTGCCATAGACTAGCTATAGTCACAGGTGCTTCTATTCAACTGACAGTTAAATTAGCTCGTCTCCACATGTTGAGTGGAAACACCTGTGGCTAAAGCCAAATACTGTCAGGGTTTTTACTTTCTGGAACTGGGTTTCCCAACTCTGACCGTTAGTCATGGAAGTGGATCTGAATGTGTTCATAATGATAGCTTTGAAATCAGTTGGCATTCAGAGAATCTTGTGTTACTTACAACTGGCTGTAAAAGAGTCTGGATCCAGAGGGAGGTTGAAAGTGGTGTTAGGATTAGTCACAGCTTCTTGCAACACTTCTACGACTGCATCGGCTTCTGGAATATCTTCAATCGGTGCCGAACTGTTGAATTGCAGTTCCACGTCTACTTGCGTGTTTCCCATTTGTGGCCTTGAATAACGAGAAGGCGCTATTAATTTCAACTGTGCGCCGCAAAAATTGTGGTATAAGGGGGGTAGTATATTTCAAATCTTACTGAAATCCGATGACAACGGTCCCAAAGAAAAGGGAACCAAACTCTTGGAAGAAGATGAAGTCACACTGTAAAAAGAATCCAACTTTAAAAACATCGGAGTAACTGTAGTGAAAGAATCACCAAATTCCGAAAGTTTACATGTTGATCGTACGCACCATTGACACCACTTGTGTTTCAAGTACTCTGTATCCTTCGCTGCTGCGGTTGTTCAATTCTTCCACAAAAGGTTTCAACAGAGTGGCTGTAAGTAACACAGCTGGTTGCGGAACTGAGAGGGCAGTAGTTGCTGTCCCTTGGGTCGTTGTTGATGATAACCCATCAATGGTAGTTGTTAAACCAAGGAAGGATGTTGGTCCTTGGGTGGCTGTTGGTACGTTTGCTGTTTCGGGGAAAGTAGTTTAAAAGAACTGATCAGTTTTCATTGGGACAAAGGCATTATTCGTGTCTGCCAAAGAAAATTCAATATAGTAAACGTCATTCAGAAAATGTCAGAGCTTGAATTGCCCCTCAAGATAAGCAGAAGTCGATGGGCAAATGAGACGATGGGGCGAAATCCTGAGGAACACCGTGAGGAGGGTTGGGGAATCCACGTCTAGAAAGTAAAAACCCTGCCATAGACTAGCTTCAGTCACAGGTGCTTCTATTCAACTGAAAGTTAAATTAGCGCGTCTCCACATGTTGAGTGGAAACACCTGTGGATAAAGCCAAATACTGTCGGGGTTTTTACTTTCTGGAACTGGGTTTCCCAACTCTGACCGTGAGTCATAGAAGTGGATCTGAATGTGTTCATAATGATAGCTTTGAAATCAGTTGGCATTCAGAGAATCTTGTGTTACTTACAACTGGCTGTAAAAGAGTCTGGATCCAGAGGGAGGTTGAAAGTGGTGTTAGGATTAGTCACAGCTTCTTGCAACACTTCTACGACTGCATCGGCTTCTGGAATATCTTCAATCGGTGCCGAACTGTTGAATTGCAGTTCCACGTCTACTTGCGTGTTTCCCATTTGTGGCCTTGAATAACGAGAAGGCGCTATTAATTTCAACTGTGCGCCGCAAAAATTGTGGTATAAGGGTAGTATATTTCAAATCTTACTGAAATCCGATGACAACGGTCCCAAAGAAAAGGGAAACAAACTCTTGGAAGAAGATGAAGTCACACTGTAAAAAGAATCCAACTTTAAAAACATCGGAGTAACTGTAGTGAAAGAATCACCAAATTCCGAAAGTTTACATGTTGATCGTACGCACCATTGACACCACTTGTGTTTCAAGTACTCTGTATCCTTCGCTGCTGCGGTTGTTCAATTCTTCCACAAAAGGTTTCAACAGAGTGGCTGTAAGTAACACAGCTGGTTGCGGAACTGAGAGGGCAGTAGTTGCTGTCCCTTGGGTCGTTGTTGATGATAACCCATCAATGGTAGTTGTTAAACCAAGGAAGGATGTTGGTCCTTGGGTGGCTGTTGGTACGTTTGCTGTTTCGGTGAAAGTAGTTTAAAAGAACTGATCAATTTTCATTGGGACAAAGGCATTATTCTTGTCTCCCAAAGAAAACTCAATATAGGAAACGTCATTCAGAAAAGGTCAGAGCTTGAATTGCCCCTCAAGATAAGCAGAAGTCGATGAGCAAATGAGACGATGGGACGAAGTCCTGAGGAACACCCTGAGGAGGGTTGGGGAATCCATGTCCAGAAAGTAAAAACCCTGCCATAGACTAGCTATAGTCACAGGTGCTTCTATTCAACTGACAGTTAAATTAGCTCGTCTCCACATGTTGAGTGGAAACACCTGTGGCTAAAGCCAAATACTGTCAGGGTTTTTACTTTCTGGAACTGGGTTTCCCAACTCTGACCGTTAGTCATGGAAGTGGATCTGAATGTGTTCATAATGATAGCTTTGAAATCAGTTGGCATTCAGAGAATCTTGTGTTACTTACAACTGGCTGTAAAAGAGTCTGGATCCAGAGGGAGGTTGAAAGTGGTGTTAGGATTAGTCACAGCTTCTTGCAACACTTCTACGACTGCATTGGCTTCTGGAATATCTTCAATCGGTGCCGAACTGTTGAATTGCAGTTCCACGTCTACTTGCGTGTTTCCCATTTGTGGCCTTGAATGACGAGAAGGCGCTATTAATTTCAACTGTGCGCCGCAAAAATTGTGGTATAAGGGGGGTAGTATATTTCAAATCTTACTGAAATCCGATGACAACGGTCCCAAAGAAAAGGGAACCAAACTCTTGGAAGAAGATGAAGTCACACTGTAAAAGGAATTCAAACATCAAAAACATCGGAGTAATTGTGGTAATAGAATCACTTTATTCAGATTTTTCACTTTAAATCTTTATACGCACCATTAATACCACTTGTGTTTCAAGTTCTTTGTATTGTTTGCTGCTGCGATTGTTCAATTCTTCTACAAAAGGTTCAAGCACAGTGGCTATAAGAAACACAGCTGGTGTTGGAACTGAGATGGCAGTAGTTTTTGTTATCGGTCCATGAGTTGTTGATTCTTCAGGTGCTATAAATGGCAAATAGACCACAAAGGAAGTCATTCATCATGAAGCTATTGTGGGTTCATTGTTTATTGATGAATATTTTAAATCTTTGCTTACAAATGACTGCAATTGTTTCTGGAACAACATTGAGTTTGAAAGGGTTGCTGGTACTATTCACAACATGCAGCAGTATGTTTACAACTTCATCGTCTTGTGGGATTTCTTCATGTGATGTATTCCTGAACTTGAGTGCCACTTCCACTTGCGTGTTTCCCATTTGTGGACTTAAAAGTTGGGGGGTGGGGGGAAATGCAGATTATTTGAAATGTTCACAATATCAAGTTATCCATGAAATATTACCTAAATCCAATGAGGGTGGTGTTAATAAAATTCTTCCTAAATGCGCTGATGTAAATGAAGTCACACTGTAAGAAGAATCAAGATCATTAAGAAGGTTATTAAGAAGTCAGAAAATGAGTTTGCTTCAATGTTAACTTGTACGCACGCACCATGTACACCACTTGTGCTTCAAGACGTTTGTATTGTTCACTGCTGCGATTGTTGAAGTTTTCCACAAACGATTCCTTCAGTGTCATCACAAGAGGCACGTAAACTTTTGTTTCGTTTTTATTCACATCATGTCCGCCAACAGAAATGCAAAATGAAATGGTCCCTAGGGTTAAATAAAAGTCATGGTCATACTTCCAAAGTCATTCCTTTGTCACACAAATGTAGATTCCTTTTTTTTTTTACTCACCCAGAAGGACTATCACAGTCCCGGCTCCCATTGCGTCCCTTCTTGCACCTGCTAAATCATCCCATGAACAGATTCACTTTCAACAGTAGCCAGCAACAAGAATCACAATGATTTTGTCACATTTACTGAAAACGTTATTTTTTTCTAAAGATGAATGAAATTACAAATAATCTAAAATCTTCAAATCAAATAAAAAAAATTCAGAAAACATTAAGAATTTGCTCACAAAAATTGAGTACAAAAATACTCAATAATTCCAAATGTTTACAAAGACTCTGGTTAAAAAAGCAAAATTCATTTAAAATGTTGGTCAGAAACAAACTTTAAAATAAAGACCTTTAAAAGATCAACTTACCTTAACCAGAACAAAGTCAATTGAGTCCTTTTTAAGATAAATCCTGTCTAGGTGGACGATGCCACAAACCAACAACCTTTTGTGGCTCACCTTTTGGGCATGGAAGCCGTTTTATCAAGTTATGTGGTGACAATGAGACATCTTTCAGATATGTCACTCTTAATCCGCCAACAATATGCAGCTCTCAACATGACAGCATCTTGGCTCACTGCACTTTGGTGTCCTCCCTGCCTTTTGTTCGGCAATAAAATTTAAAACAACTCTTCGAGATCGCCTGTCAATCAATATGCCACTTTGATGATGAGGCTATTTGCTGACGCGAGTTTATGGCAGAAAGAGTTTTGAACATGACACGTGACAATGAATATAAAAGGAACAAAAAGATTGCTTAAAGGCAAAAAACAAAAATTTATATTAGTGCAAACGCTCTGGTTCATGATCATGCCAATTGGATACGTGATGACAGTTATATTTCCTGTAAGGTCAGAATTAAATTGGAATTATTGTGAGATAATTATTATCATTTCTAATATTAACATTTTGAAGAATGAATTATTGGTATTATGAAAAAATGTTGCACTTTATAAGTTATATTACTACAATAAGTAGGTCCTAACTTTACAGTTTTTAATATTACAAGAATCAAGTTATGATACATTTGAACACATTTTACACAAGAAAAAATAAAAATTTTACCCAAACAGAAATTCATCATTTTTACAACAGATGTAAATTCAGGAGAATCAAGTCTGAATATTGTGAGAAAAACTTGAAAAAAAATTGAAACTATCACAACTTTATTGGTTTCGGTGTAAAAAAAAAAGAAAGAAAGTGTGAAACACGTGCAAATGTGGAGTGACGTGTATTTAACGGGACTTGGTCACAACGTGCTCCATCTTGCGTAACCTTGAAAAGGCAAAATTTCACTTGTCATTTGGCTACCAATTCCTGACGCGTTTTATTTGTTTTCCACAAGTTCCACCGGTTCACTCGCAATCCGACGGCTTAAGTGTTTTCAAAACAATCTGTGCGTATACAGCATATCGACTGCGTTTCGGAGAAATGTGAAGTGAAATTATGATACATCACAATTTCAATATTTTGGCGTATCCCTAGTTCTGACTCAGGTTGGGAATCACAGAGCAACCCACTGCAGTACAACATCACTGCGATATTTTGTTGATAATAATGTGATACCGTAGTTGTGCGCTCATTAATACACTGCGGGAAAACCACGTACTGTATTGTAAGAGTTCGATAGAAGACTCGTTCGGAATTGGGGTCGGAATCGCAGAGTCATTTTCATAGTATTTAGCTTGCTTGCAGTGCTTATCATATGTTGACCTCAAATCAAGTGTAGACTACAGCTTCCTTCCATTTTTCCATATACAGGCTGCAATGGAAAAGGTATGAGTGTGGCTAATTTGAAGAAACTACGATATAAAACAAATTTTCAGTTATTTCACCTTTTTTTTTTTTTTTTTTTAAGTACATAGCTCCATGCGTTCATTCATAGTTTTGATGCCTTCGGTGTGAATCTGCAATGTAAATAATCATGAAAATAAAGCAAACACATTCAATGAGGTGTGTCTAAACTTTTGGCCTGTACTATACATTCATGATAAAGAATAAATTCAATGCCATTTTTTTTTAAAGCAAATTGTGTGCTCACTTGCTTGGCATTTTTCAATTTCAGCTTCTCGGTCAGATTACTAAACTGGAAATACAACTTCACAAAGTGGTAAATGAAAAAGGGAGCCATTTTTTCCCCCATATCTTTTATTTCTTACTACATGCTCGCTCTTTCTTTTTTTTCTTTTCTCTGCTGTGTCTGGATGACGCAACCTTTCTTCGATGTGGACCCATGACTGTGGAATACAAAATAAAGGATAAGAATAAAGTCAAAAATCCTTAAATAATGATTAGATTGAAATGTATTGCACATAAAAGTTACAGTTGTGCCCTACAGGTATGTCAACTTTTGAGCGCACTTGTATGGTGAGAAAAAGACTTAATGCCCATAAAATCCAACATACTGTGACAATTGTTTTGATATTTTCAGAGGTTGAAGTTGACATGAGTATAGATGAATTTTGGTGACGAGTCATAGCAATTTTGTGTCATTAAACATAACATTACATTACAGTTGTGCTTGATTAAAAAATACCGTTGAAGTCACTGTAATATTACACAAAGTTGGAGCATTTCCTTTGGACTTGCCTGCTGATGCTTTTAAAGGACAAGCTTTGCGTTTGTGTCCCGGGCTGGCACAGTTGTAGCAACCCTCCTTGCCTCGGCTTTGGTCACACGAGTGGTCCGGGAGGGCGCAGCGGCCACATGATTGACAGTGTTGCCATGCTTCGGGAAGAGTTGGAAGAAGAAATGTTTGTTAAAAATAGAAACATGGTATTTGGTCTGATTTTTTTACTTTTTTTCACACATGGGAAATCTCTTCCAGTTACAAACTGTACATCTCATATTTTGTTAAAAAAAAAAAAAATTTAAAAGCCCTAATGTACTATAATGCACTTACATGGTTTTACACATCGCTCACACACAGAGCAGTGTTTCCACTGGCGTCCATCCTATAAATTGAAAAAAGAAAGTGTAAAAATAGTCAAATGTTTCAATCCAAAGTTTTAAAAAAAAATAGACTTTTTTTATCCTGTAATGGGAATTCTCTGTTGCCATTTCTTTTCTCATAACACACTTTTTGAGCAAAAATTATATTTGTGACTCCAAACGCACCCGCCCTCAGTTTGTGTAAAATTAATTTTTCTCATTTTAGTTACAGCTTTTCTCGTAGCCTTAACATTTTCCACTGAGACATTTTTTTGTTGATCTTGTGAATTCTAAATGTACTCAAGTAACATGACAAGGTTATCTCATACTGTAAAGTTAGGACTTTTCGCTTAGAATATTCTTGGAAAATTGAGATTTATTCTCATAAAAATGATGTCTTGCAATGTTCTGTTTCTCTCCTAACATTATTTGTATCCTCATTTATTTATTTTCAAAAATAAAACTAGTCTCTAAAACTATAGACTTTAATCATGTAAAATGACAACTTTTCTTGTCTTTATCCTAATACTAATATGATTCTTGTAATATTTTTTCTCATATTTTCTGACTGTTCAATTGAAATGACAACTTTAATCTCGTGTTTTTTTCTTTTGCCTCGTGACAATTTTTTTTACTTATTTACTCTAAATTAAGACTTTATTCTACCTTTAAACTTTTATGTCACAGCATTCCCATTTTTCTTTTAATTCAATATTTATACAACTAAAAACTTTCAAATTTAATAAATTGATGGAATGTAACCACCTTCAAATAATGTATAAAGCCCATCATGAGATTTTACCAATAAACATGCAAATCAACTTCCAAAAAAGGGGAAAGTGAGTACAAATTAAGAGGAACAGATTTTTTTCCCTAAACCTAAATACAGAACAAAACAAAAAGAACGATGTAATTAAACTCAAGGTGTCAGTTTGTGGAACAATCTGGATTATTAAACTAAATCATCTCAGTCAATTTTTTTTTAATGTATAAAAGCACAATTATTGGAAAAATATATATAACACAAGGTCATGGCGTTGAATAATTTTGTTTGTTACATTGAACGTGTCTTGACTGCTTGCTGTCATTTATTTTGTGTTGTGTTGTTTTACTTCTTTCTGTCCCCTTTCATTTCTTTTTTGTAAAGAATGAAATGAAAAATGTGAATTGAAATAGCATTGTTATTTTTAATTATATCATTGGGATTTTTGTACTCATAATATTCTGAAAATGTTCCTCATATTGCTATTTGCAATAGACCTTGTATGCGTTCAAAAGATAAAGCTTGGTGTTTTATGACCTTTTTTTTTAAATCAATGTTTTGGGTTGGACAGCGATGACAAAAGTGATAAAGCTGGAAGTTACCTTGGATGGGCAGACGTTGCATTTGTTACAGTGCTTGTTGAGGGACCACACGTATCTCGCACAAACGGCACAAAATCTAGCGAAATGAGAAGCAAAAGCATTGTTGCTGGGTCGCAACTCTTTCAGAAAGTTGTCTTTTTTTCAATTTTTTGGACGAACATGGGATTACCTGTAACCCTCCTCCTTGGGGAGGACAATTTCAGCAGGAGTGATGTTGGTGAACAATCGGACTGGTGACTGCTTCCTTCCCGTCTTGCCGTGCTTGTACAGGGAATGGTTGTCATAGGCCACCTAGGAGACAAAAATAACTTCAAGATTTCTTGGCATCAAGATGCCACAAAATAGTGGCAGAGTGCTTTCTCACCTGGTAGTCCAGCATAATTAGGGAAGGGAAGCAATCGAGGATGCGAGCTTCGAAGAAATACGGGAAGATCCATATCATGGGCATGTCGACATTACTGCTGTCTACATGTACATAAATGAAAACCAGTAAAATACTTTCCGCATCAGAATGTTCTGGATGCTGAATGAAAAGCACTGACCAGAGCTTTGCTGATTCTTCCATGCCTGTGAGATACAAGAGAAGCTGTTGGCTAGGGGTTTCACCAGGCCCCCAAACGGAGGGTCAGTCACCATCACCACCTTCTCCCCATTCGACTCTCTGAGAAAGTCCTGGAGCACTGCGCTCGAAGCCTAATAAAGAGCACATTTGTTACACACATTTGGATCATTATGTATATTAGTCCCACACTTATTTTTACTACGTTGGGGATCATTAATTACCTCGCTGTCAAAGAAGTGATGATTGAACATGTTATAGTGGCAGAACTTATCTTGGCCGTAGAATTGAGCGTATCTGAGACATAAAGGACATGGGAGGATTTTTTACATTGGCACAGCGCTTGGTACATTTTTCAGAGACGGTTGTGAAGGGTTCCCATGATATGCGCAAGCTGACCTGAAATCAATGTCCAGCAGAAGGCTCTTTATTGGCTTTGCCTTTCCGTCCAAGTTTTCCAACATAATCAGCTCGTGGAGTCTGGGAAAAAAAAATTGGAGTTTTACTGCACGCACACATTTGCTGACTCCCACGTCAATCACCAGAATAGGCCCTGCCTTTTAAAGCCACACACATTCAAAGTCAGTCCAGGTGGTGACGCCAAGTGGACAAAAATAATACCTGCACCTCGTGTGTATTTTTTGTGTTCGGGAACACTGTGTTGAGTTCACTGGCAACAAAAAAAATGCTTACCTGGGTGTGCCCAAGCACAGCACCTTGTTGAAGCCCAGGGTAACCACAGTGTCCAGCAGGAAGCGGGTGGTTGGCTCGGTGAACAGATACTGCGCGTTGCTCTTCTTGTTGTCCAGGGGACGCAGTAGCCTGCTGGGCCGCCTCAACTGGGCGGCGGCCAAGGGGACGCAAACGTGGGCGGCATGCGTGCCTGTCTCGTCGGCGAGGAGGAGGAGCTGGCAATCCTGGCAGAACTTCTTTTCGTCAAGCGGAAGGGAGATGAACTGTTGGAGCCTGCAGGGGTGTGCATGATGATGCAGTCACATTTCACGGCCATCAGACAAGTCCAGTGATTTGCATTTGTGTGCTGTGAGCGATTTATTTAATGTTGATTTGTAGAGTGTTACTTTTTCATGTTAGAAAAAAAACACATCACACAATATGTGTTGGTTCTTTGGGGAGGCTGAAATGACTTCATAGTAAAATAAAATTGTAAAAACACCAAATAAATATGGTAAAAGAGACAATAAAACATTTTATCTGTATTTAAGCCTTAAAATACCCCTTGCTCCTTTTTTACCTTGCGTAGTACTGCTGCTGGCTGAACGGAGGCTTCCTCCTCTTGTTCTCCACCACCCTGGCCAACAATCGGGCCTCTGACAGCTTCAAACCAAGCAGATCAGCCATTGAAACTTATAGAGGTTTTGCATTTGTATAATTTATTGAGTCAAGGCACACGTTACATCAGATTTATTAACACAGGTTATTTGTACCTTCTCCTTCTATCATCTAGTGGACGAGCATTTTATTGACCTGTCTGACTTTACCTTGCTGGCATAGACGAGACCTAATAACAACAACTTTCTGGCAAATGCCTACCTTTTCATCCTCCCACTGGAAAAAGTTGCAGTCTTTCCTGTCTCTGCAAGCCGAGCACGCGTAAAACCTCCTTCCTGTCTCACCTCGTTTCCCTACTTTCTCAAATAATAAAGTCGGTCCTGCAAACGAAATGTTATTGTTATCGCAAAGACGCAGGCTCCTGATCGATTAGCTGGGTCTGGATTCATGTTTACCATGTGGGCATCGCGGCGTTGATGTGTCGTCATCCGTGAGAATAACCTCGTATCCTAAACAGCTGTCACCTAGCCCTCCTGTATCCATTAGGTTAGCGTGTAATTATTATTATTATAAAATCTGTATAACATAAGAAGATGAAACGCGCGGACTCATGTTGTCGAGATACGATTGAGCTTGGAACTTTGTCCCTGTTTGAAAGGCGTGGTCTTGGGCGTAATTGAACGAACAGGAATCACGTGATTAGAAGACTTCCGTGTAGTAAACATACAACCCTTTTTAAACGTACATTAAAAATAATGATAATAATCCAAATTTGCGCTATAAACGAAATTTAACAAAACTGGTTATTAAAAACAAATGTGTAACAGCAGTGTATAGCCGGCAGTAAGTCACGTGACCAAGTCACTTCCTTTTCCTGTTATTATTCGCCCTTATACTGCAGTTATCCTTTTCTCTTGTCACTCTTTCGTTTTTTTTTCTTTTCAAACTAGGAATTGTAGCGGGGATCAAGTGTGGTCGCATACACACACAGACACACTCACCAATAGCAACCCCCTTTTATTATTATTAGTAGTAGTAGTATTAGTACAGTTAAATTAAAGTGTCATGCCCCAAGCTTTGTAGTCCAAATATGAGGCGCGCTTGGCAAAACGAGCTGGGTTGCATTCCTTTGGGGACTACAGTACCCATGTTGTGTTGTACCGCACTCTTCTGCGCGAGCTGCCAGATTAACACCGTTCAGTCAAGGAGGTTCAGGAATTGTCCTTTCATCGTAAAAAATTTTGAGACATAAAGAAAATGTTTTTAATACCTTTGTAACTTATCGATACTCATGGTTAACTATGTAATGAAGTAATATCTTTAATAAAATGTAAGGTTTCGTGGGTGGTTGTATTTGATAATATTTACTAAATACTGTGCTTTTATTTTGGGAATGCTACAAGGAAACTGGTGGACTCCTGCGTGTATCTTTACAGGTCCTGTTTTGCAAAGTGCGTCCACGCCCAAACTGTCTGCGTTAGAGAGGCGTTGCCGCAGTGTCTGCGGGCCCGAATACATCAGTAACATCAAACCAGGAGCCACCAGGCCTCTCCGTTGGGGCCCTCCCAACGAAAAACTCCCCCACGCACCCAAGTAAGGTGGTTAGTGGGCGGCGCGCCGCAGCTGTTGGCATCATTCATGCAGGGCCGGTGAGGAGAGGCTCTTTATTTACAGCGCATCATCTGAATGACAGCATGAGCAGCACTGGTAAGACATTTTGATTGGAGCTAGCCTGTTATGATGAATTATTGGTACTATGCAACCATGATAAATGTGGGAAATTATATTATTACTTTCAGTTTTACAATCTAGCTCCTGTCAATGTGTTTGGTACCCCAACAATCCAACCTATGTACTATTTGGTTCTTGCATGGTTTTCTGATGTTTCCACTGCGGATGGTGACCCTAGCAGCAACGCTCACCCAGCAACCATCCTGAGACCAAGTACTACAAGCTAGTGCCCATCAAGGTGTTAGTTCCGCCACAATCCCAAGTTTTTTCTCCCTGGTGTCAAGGGCTAGACTGGCACAAAAAATCGTCCCTGGCATTTTGACTTAGGCCTGCCGGCCCAGCCCAATTCGTGAGCCCTTGGCTTCCACGTAGCTCTACCACTGATGTTTATTAGTTCAGTTTGCTCTCTATATTGTAAATGGAATATTGGTCAATCCAGCTCTGCTGGTGTCCATCATTGGGTTCTGGAGTTTGTGATGCAGGTGGCGGTTGGCATCCGCAACAAGAACGCTCACCCAGCAACTGTACCAAGATACAGTAAGACAATATCCATCCCCTGGTGTCCACCGCTGTGTTCTGGGTTTGCCACTGTGAATTGACGGAGGGCGTCCCCAGCAGGAGAACACTCTCAGCAACTGTACCCACTCGCCAGACAGAGTACGACATTCTCGTCGTCGTCAAAGTGTTTGACTTCGCTCCAACACTCCAACCTCTTCACCCTGGTGTCAACCACTGGGTTCTGCGGGTGCCACTACGGGTGGCGAATTATGTCCCCAAACTACTAATGTTCTTTGAACTAGCCAATGTTAAGGTGTTTGGTGTTTGGTTCTGGTTTTAGCATTCGGAGCTTGTCACTACAACTGGCAGCTAGTGGTTGTAACAAATGATAGCATGTTTGTTGTTAAATGTTAAGGTGTTTGTTCGCATCTTGTAAGGCATACAGTAGATATTTTCATTATGTGTTTCCATTTTCCTATCATATCACAAAAAATATTATGTTCTCACGATTATGGCATTTTTCTGGTTGAGACAACTTTTCAATTATTATAGAATTTAAGGGTACACATAGTATTTTTTTCTTTTTTGGCATTACGATTATGAGGGAATTGTTGGAAAAATGTCCCCATGTAGGAATTCCTGGACCTAAGAAGTTTGACAACCCCTTATTTAGGGGACCATAATGCAATAGGAAAAACACCCCCAACCCACCTAGTGTCATTCTCTTTGCGCGCCATATGCTTCTATTTATACCACATGTCTGGAATAACACAGAGCGAGAGTGAGCGAGAAAGTCACATGACCGGCGGCTCATTCCAGAGCTGGGGATAGAAGGCACGCTCTATTTTATTATTACACCACTGCTGCATAGCAGACGATCCAGGAGCTCTGAAAAGGTTGCTCGGATATCGTTGAAGAAAAGAAGGATTTAATCCATTGCAATGCCAGAAGAAACAGGTAGGAACGAGCTTGCCATGCCATGAGAAAAGACAAAAAACATATTGGGCTGCTTAAGTGAAACACCTGCAGCAGGTCGGGCCTCTGGTTATGTAAGTGTGGAGCACAGCTCCAGCCTTGAGGCTACCTGCTTTACGAATGGAGCATTTCATATTTGTTTGGAAAATTCTTCACATCATATGTAATATGATGGGAATGTACCTGAGCATTCCAGACTCCCTATCTTAAAAAACAAGTAACATTAAAAATAATTTTAATGGGAATGATGAGTTTCTGTGTAGTATAATATAAAAAAAACATATATACATTTAAAGAAGAACATTAAGGAAATTATTGGAAAACTCAGAATGCTTTAACCTTATGATTTAAAATTATCTTTATGCACTGTATTTACATGTATTAAAAAAATGTCTTGATGCTTTCACATTTTATTAATAATGATTTTGTAACCAATTTTATCTTGTTTTTCTAATGTTTGTTTTACCATTAGAATTATTTTATATTATTGGGGATTTTTGCATGTTCTGCACTCCTATTTCTCACTAAAATAATTTTCCCATTAAAAAAAAAAGCTCTGAACATATCTTAATGTTCTGAAATCACAATTTTTGATATATACATCATATTTTATACAGTAATAATTATCATACTTTACAAATTAATTTAGTTAGTTTTATTCTTTTTTTTTTTTAGTTATTATGGAATAGGTGAGTCTCTGAATGTTGTGTACTTTTGTTTTTTGTTGAAAAATGTAGTTTTCAAAAATCATTGTGAATGTATTTAATTAATTATTTTTTTTAAAGTGCCTTTGGGATGGGAAAATATCCCCCAGCAAATATATTATTTTATGTTAAGAAAAACAACATTTTATTGTTTCCATGTATTGTAAAACAATAATATTATATTGTACAGTATTCCCAAATATAATTATTAAAATATATATATATACATACATATGTGTTAAAATTTAATCTTGTTTTTCTATTTCCTTGGCCCTCTTGTTAAACCTGCTCAGCTTGTGTTTTGGCTGTACAGTAACGCTGCTTCAAGAGTTAACAACAATGCACAAGGCTTAATTTGTGAGCCAGTCACACCCACATTGAGATTTAAGCATCCTTTGTATTTGGGTTTACCTGTCAAAATCTTTTCAAACAATGTTGAAACCATGGCAGGTTTTCGGAATATTTGGAGCTCCTCTTTCCATGCAAATGTTGTAATGAGTTTTAGTGAACAGATGGGCGTCAGTGCTGTGGGAAGTTAACACAAACACTCCATTAATTAATTAATTTCTTTCACTATTATTTGAATATGTAGGTGGGGCATGAGGGGAAGCAGAAGTAAAACAGGCCAAAATCCAGATGTATGTATGCCCCCCCCCCTTTACATAAGGAAAATGCTGAAGCAACACATAGTGTTGTTGGGCTTCTTCAGACAGCAAAGTCAAGTCAAAGTTGCCCGCTTTGGTAATGTGAGCATTGGACCACGCCTCCAAATGCGATAGTTCAGGAACAGGAATGCTGTTGAGTATTATGGGGTATCCTATTTTTAAACAGAGCATACAGTATAGCCTGGCACCTTTAAAAGGGGTTTCATGGTATAGTCTAAGGGTGGGCAAACTCGTGGGCTCATCCAATAAAAAAATAAAAAATAAATCCACCTGGTCGTTGGTAGATGAGCTGAAATAAAAGGGTTTTATTTAAGCTAATAAAATGTATCCTCCTTCAAGTTTTAGTTCCTGTTAGTTACTAGTTACACACATGACCTTGAGCAAGGAACCGCATGCTGCTTCACCGAATCTAATAACAAAGACATTTATTTTCTGAGGTCGAAGTTGGTCTCAGTTCACAAGTGAACTTGAACCTCCAGGCTATGCGCACTACGGATGAGGGGATGAAACCGGTTTGCTGACATAAAAGTTTCCTGTGAAAATGAAGGCAATTAAGCCAAACCCTTAAGGCAGCTTCCTGGCAAAGCTCATTCACCAATGAAGATGAACAGCAGCTCCAATACTGTCAAATATGCATTCCCACGCACAAATTCTTGACGTCCGTCTGTATTTGTGTGTGTGTGTATTGCCCTTTAGTGATTCAGCAGCAGGCTGTGCAAAGCCCAGCGGCACAGCAGAAACCAGGACGAGGCCCTGTTCCCTGCCAGAACTGCGGGAAGCCTTGCAAAGGGGAGGCCCTGCGAGTCCAAAATAACCATTTCCACATCAAGTGCTTCGTTTGTAAAGGTGTGTACCACTCACTTGTTTGTCCTCAATTTTCATGTTGCAGTGAATGAAAACATGGATGCGCTAACTTTGGCAGTCTTGGGAACCTAACTTTATGAGTTTGGCAGATTGGAACATCGCTCTAAGAATCACTTTTTAATTACTGAAATTGCGAGGATGGTCTCGTTTTGACTTGCAAACTTGACCGGTCTGGGGAACCTTACTCCATTATTCTTTACACACAAAAGCAGCATAGCTAGGAGCAGTCCAGTAGAAAAAAAGCACAAACTTATGTTGACTTGCCATGCATTTCCGGTCTTATTTCAAGATATTGGTACTCGTGACGGCCCTCTTATGGCCGTTTCACAATCAGGAAATGAAAATTAGAAGAATAGAAAATTGCCATTAATTTCATGCATTTATAAGGGAAAATGCTATATTGCTATATATAGGTATTTCTTTAAATATATCTGTCATATTTTTTCGGCGAATTTTATGTATTAAAAGTACTATTAGTATCAGTACTTGGTATCGGTGACTACTCCCAAAAAAATCTATTGAAAATCCTAATTGACTTGCTTGCTAACTTTGCCTGCCTAGGGAGCATTACTCCTTTGCTTAATTAATACGGTGTAGGAGCATAGTAAGTATAAGTCCAGTAAAGAAAAACATCAGCTAACTTAAGTTGCTTCATGTTTACTTGCTAACATTGCCAACTTGGGGAACCTTACTCCATTATTCTTTACACACAAAAGCAGCATAGCTAGGAGCAGTCCAGTAGAAAAAAAAGCACAAACTTATGTTGACTTGCCATGCATTTCCGGCCTTATTTCAAGATATTGGTACTCGTGACGGCCCTCTTGTGGCCGTTTCACAATCAGGAAATGAAAATTAGAAGAATAGAAAATTGCCATTAATTTCATGCATTTATAAGGGAAAATGCTATATTGCTATATATAGGTATTTCTTTAAATATATCTGTCATATTTTTTCGGCGAATTTTATGTATTAAAAGTACTATTAGTATCAGTACTTGGTATCGGTGACTACTCCAAAAAAAATCTATTGAAAATCCTAGTTGACTTGCTTGCTAACTTTGCCTGCCTGGGGAGCATTACTCCTTTGCTTAATCAATACGGTGTAGGAGCATAGTAAGTATAAGTCCAGTAAAGAAAAACATCAGCTAACTTAAGTTACTTCATGTTTACTTGCTAACTTTGTCAACTTGGGGAACCTTACTCCATAACTCAACAACATAGCACCATAGTAAGTGTCAGTTCAGTAAAGGAAAACAGCAGCTTTTAAATGACTGAAATTCCAAGAATATAGACATATCAATGCTCTAATTTCGCCCTCCTGGAGAACCTTAAACTTAATTCTTCTCACCATATGAAAGCAGGCATCAAATCCTAAATCGGGACAAGAATGTCCAAATAACTAGACTGTGAGACATACAATGCATACCTCTCACATTCTTGCAAAAAGACCCAACAAACCTTCACACATTACTGCAAGTTGACACGCATGTTTGTGCAAAATGCTTCGGCTTGGAAGTAAACATGAGAGTAAAGATACCGGAAAAAAATCGACTCCAACCTACTGGTCGCTATGTGGAACTATTTTACTGTGAAATGATGGCGCTCGCTTTTGTTTGCCTTTGGACAGCATGCGGATGCGAACTGGCCAATGGGGGCTTCTTCCTGCGGCAGGGCGAGTACATGTGCACACTGGACTACCAGCGTCTGTACGGGACTCGCTGCTTCAGCTGCCAGGACTTCATTGAAGGAGAGGTGGTGTCCGCCCTGGGCAAGACCTACCACCCACATTGCTTTGTCTGTGCCTCCTGCAAGTAAGAAACCAGAAAATCAAAACGCGTTGTACACACTGAATATGTGGGAGAAAAAAAAATTAACTACTATTTTATAGTCTTTCAAGTACATAAAAAATGATCTGTTTTAGTTCTTACGTAAATGCGTGTAGCTCAGCTGATTTCTTTATTTTCTTAAAATTGTTTGTGTACCATAGGAACTATAAAGATATTTTAGCTCTAATGTAGTTGAAGTTAGCTGAGAAAATGTCTTTATTTTTCTCAAGCTGTCTCCTGGCTTATCATTAGAACTCCAAATCTAGAAATTAATATAATATATACTTTAAATGAATTAAGTTAAGCACATTCTTTAATTTTGTTCAATTAAATTTATCCATTTGAGCTCTCCAATACGTGGATTTTGCTTAGACGATCTCTTTATTTTGCTCAAGCTGTCTTTTCTCTTACAATAGTAACTCAAAATTAATTTTAGCCTAGAATTTTTTTTTTTCTTAGGCTGTCTTCTCTCAACCTTGGAACTAAGAATTCATTTTGTCATCTTAAATATACAATAATATAATGGCCCAAGTCATATTTTGACAAAAATATTTTTTTGCCTTAAACATCTTCTCAGGATGCTGGCCACATCTGTTGCAATGTAAAAAGGTGGGTCAAAAATAATCCAGTTTGGGTCAAAAATTGACCGGTGCGCTATTTGGGACAATTTGACCCTTTTTTTTGTTTTGTTATGTACAAACAAATTGTGTTAAACAAAACAGACCCAAAAATGGGTGAAATTGACCCAGTTTTGTGCAAAATGACGCACGTGGTCCAGTTTTGACACAAATTGGTTATTTTTTTTACCTAACTGTTCTGAGCGTGTAAAATTGGCTTCATAGTTAGTTAAACAGATCATTCAATTCTACCGCTGAAATTAAATTATTACTTATAATATAATCATTATTTGGTTCAATTTTTCGTCTTTCCTGAAAACATTGAAAAAAAAATCATTTTAAGGAGGGTGACAATTTATAACGAAGGAGAATTCAGTGCTATGTTTTGCTCAAGCTATCTCCTCTCTTACCATAGAGACAAACAAAAAGAATCTTATTTTCCTTGCAATGTTTTCAAAGCTGCTGCATTATCATCGATTTATGTTGCAGGCAGCCATTTCCAGCTGGTGACCGAGTGACTTTTAATGGGAAGGAGTGTATCTGCCAAAACTGTACCCAGCCTCTTCCAGCGAATAGCCCTGCGCCCATCCAAGCTGTCCACAGTCAGTAATGCCTTCATGACACCATCAGGGGTTTTCACATGTAGCTGTACATTTCAAAGTCAACTAGATTGTTGGTTCCCGTCTAGATTGCTGTGGCTGCGGGAAAGAGTTTAAAAATGAACAGTCCCTCGTAGCCCTGGACAAGCACTGGCACCTCGGCTGCTTCAAGTGCAAAGTGTGCAACAAGGTCCTCAATGCCGAGTACATTAGCAAGTGAGTCCTTCGACGGCAGCCGCCACGTGGATAATATTTCTTTCTTTTTTTTAAAATTGGTTCCTTCCTGTTTTTACAAGGGACGGGATCCCCTTTTGCGAGATGGACTACCACGCCATGTTTGGCATCCAGTGTGAGAGTTGCAAGAAGTACATCACTGGAAAAGTCCTGGAGGTAATCCATTTTTATGACTGATGGCACTCTGCATGGCTCCACCTAGTGGTCACATGGCAGTTTCAAGTCTCCAAACTCCCAATGGTCTTAAGAGGGTTTGTTTGTCGCTCAACAGGCCGGGGAGAAGCACTATCACCCATCATGTGCTCGCTGTGCCCGTTGTGAGCAAATGTTTGCGGAAGGAGAAGAAATGTACCTCCAAGGTAGAGCCAAAAGACATTTGGAGAGTTTGCCCAAATGTATGCGGGCGACTATCACCGAGGACTAAAAACTTGTCCCTGTCCTGTAGGATCTTCAATCTGGCATCCCCCATGCAGACAAGCTGCCAAGCAGGAGGAGAAGAATAAGGTAAGGACTTGGCACTAATACAGTGCAGACTTTATTATGTGTTCCAGGCAGGGTTATTATTATAGTTAACAAAAACTAAAATTGGAAAAAAAAGAAAACTATAGATTCAAATTCAAACATTTTACGTTTATGAAACTAATTAAAGCAATTAAAACAAATTAAACTATAATTAGAGTGAAAATGTCCTTTGTTATAATACTCCATATTAGAAACAAGTACTAAAACTAAGAAAAACTAAACCAAAACCAAGTAGTTTTTATTTACGTTGAAAATAACAAACTTGCTCTAAAAACTATTTAGAATGAACTGAATTTAAAAAAAAAAAAGCCAAAATGAAATAAAAACTAACTTTAATGGAAAATCCCAAACTATTATCACCCTGGTTCCAGGTGACTCGGACTTCGTCTGAAAGCATCACGTCCGTCCCGGCGTCCAGTGCCTCGGGCTCTCCCAACCGAGTCATTTTTGTAAGACACTTGCAGCGATTTGACTCAACTCTCCAGCTGTTAGCAATTCATTCATTCCCACTTTTTCATCTGGGTTGCCAGGCCAAGCTCGGAGAAGAAATGCTGGACTACAAGGACCTGGCAGCCCTTCCGAAGACCAAAGCCATCTACAACATAGACCGACCGGACATGCTGTCATACTCGCCCTACGTGAGCTACGCGTCTGAAGAGCGGCACTATGGCGAGGTAGACTAGTGGGGTGACAAGGGTCTGGTGTCATGGGTCGGATATTTATATATTTAATATTGCGCATCCAGGGCGACGGGGAGAAGTCACCATGTCAGCATAGGCCCGGCAGCCCCAGTTCCAACAGCTCCATGGGGGGCTACGGACGTTACACTCCGTGCCGTTCCCCTCAGAACAACAGCCGACCAGGTACTGCTGTTGACTATCTCATGATGTCAACCATGCCATGAATTCACCGTGTTTATCATATCGCTTTAAATATGACACATTGAGTATTATGCAGTGTTCCAGTGTTTTGGAGCTCTTCCATGTGACACAATATTTGACATTCAGGACCAGAAGTAGAGTGCAAGTTCACCTCCAGCTTGGCCAGGGATTCCCCTTCCCTCCCCGTGCACCATTTCCAGGGGACTGAAGGGTGTAGCGGTGCCGCTAAGGCCACGCTATGGGGTGGGGGTAGAGGTGTGTCGTTACACCTGAACCCAACCACCTTGTCCATGCTACAACAGCACAACTTCATCCCTTACTTCCGAGGTATCTCCACCGAGGCCTCATTCAATGCAGGCAGTGGGCAATTTGCTGGATGGGGTGGGCAAAAGCTCCCACAAGAGCCTCTCAGTCCATTAAGGAGTATATTCTGCTCATATCATGATTGGGGTACCAGGCATCTATTATTCCCACATAGATTTCGAGGCCTTTGTTGGTTTGGATGCATTTTTACGACACCAATTAATGACGTGGTAATAATAATGAATGTAACAGTACAGTATTACAAAAGAGCATGGGTTATAATTAGCTCATTCAAACCCAAAAACTTCAAAATATGATTTTAATACTTTATCCTGCACTCACAAAAAACGTATTTATATGTTTTTTATACTAGAGCATACAGAAGGCTGTGATTCAGCCTCAGACCTGAAGAGGTCGCTTAAAACAATGGTAGTTATTACAAAATACAGCCAGAAGATGGCAGCAAAGTATAAGAGACCAACCAGGGCCATGTTGCAAAAAAGCTCCTTTTCCCCAGTGTTTTGAACAGGTTTGTGAATAATGATGAAACTATATTCTAATGCTAATGGTTGCAAAATGGAAACACATACAAATATATATTTTTTTCTGATAAAAGAAGAGACTTTAATCTTTCTTTTGGTAGGTTCCATATTTTATAGCAATAGAACACAATATTCTGTGAGCCTTGCAAAATCAGTCAAAATCCAGTAGAACAGCCGCAAACAAAGTCGGTTGCTTCAGTGAAAATGGATTAATGACCGCCTCTTAGTTGCAAAGAATTCCAGTCACAACACAGCAGACACGTCCACGTCAAATTTTAGCTTTAATAAATTTAACAATAATGCATCTATTTGTGAAGACTGAGGTCAAGTTGTATTTTACGATTTTGAAAATGTGCAGAATTTCACAATTTACTTCATGTTAAAGATTAGATAGCTCTTAATATGAAAAGAAACACAAATCAATATCACACACGTTGTTTACAGTACAGTACATATTTTTAATTGTAACTCAATTTTATGAATTATTCTGAAATTACTGTATCAATGACTAAAAGATGCAGCCATATTTCTATTAGTTTAACATTTTTTTAAAGCATGAAAAATTCGAAAAAAATATTTGATTGTACATTTTATCTTACATTTAGAACAGATACAAAATTTGCAATTAGAAGTCAATTATTAATTAATTACGATTAATAATGTAAATCGCCTTGTACCTCTAGTTATAATTAATCTAATGACATTGAAATCCAACCCCAAAAATACCTGATTTTATTATGGCTTCCGTGGCTGACTGAATAGTAGATTTTTGTTCTTTTTGCCTTACCATTCACATCCATTGTCACCTTTAGCTTTACAGATGCCATGCCTAGGTGTTTTAGTACCGTTGACCATATTGTTCCGTACCATCAATAGCACCAGCAAATCCCCCATTGTCTGAATTTCATTTGGGCTCCAGTGGACTTGAAGAATGGCGTGCTGTGATGCATCCCGGCCGGCTTTTCACCAAAATTTCCGTCCTTTAACGGCTGTTTTGTTTGAAGCATGACATCCTAATAATCTCCTAATTATCTCTCAGGGTTCAAACAGGACCCCCTACCTAGGACATCCTTGCATCTCGCTTTCCCTTCCCCTAATGGTAAAACACCGGTTCTCTTCCATCCCTCCGCCTCAGTGGAACGGTTAGCCGCTTTTTGTGATGTCGTCATGTTTTGTGGTGTCGTCGGGTCCGTTTGATTTTCTCATTCTGCTTGCTCCACCCTCATGTGTGTGTGGATTTGTCAAGCTTGTCGCCACTTCTAGGGTGTTCGTAGAGGCATATAAGTCCCCGTACATTGTCATTAACTCCATGAACCTCATCGTGCCTCACTTTATGCTACCTACCGTGAAGCATACTTCCTAAACTTGGCCAACTTTCTACATGTTAGTATTTCTCACCCCCATATCTTCCACTCAAACACTGTGCTGATCTCAAATCCAAAGTGAGCCATTGACAGGGTTCTGTTCATCATTACTGTGGTTTACGAAGCTGAATTTTACAGCCAAGCTGTCGGAGACCATTCCGAGCTGCTGTAACAGCACTGCTGTGTGTGTGTGTGTGTGTGTGTGTGTGTGTATGTGTGTGGTCCGAGTGACGCTCTTCCACAACCAGTGACTGGTATTGCCTGTGATAGGTAAGGGGCTCTCAAAACAAGGGTCCTGGATTTGCAAAAAAATTATGTTGTGTCATTTAAAAAAGTGCATACCTACAAACGGGGACCACTGTCCAATAAAACAAACATACTGAACTAAATCCTCCTCAATAGCTTAGCTCTAGTGTTAATTTTATCAGCCATTTTTAAATTTTGTCTCAGTTTTAGTCCGGTTTCAATCATGCTTGTCGACTATAAATCTAGCATTTTAGTTTTTATTTTAGTCCAAGAAAAGCATAATTTTATTTGTCTAGTATTATTTTTTGTCAGCAGAAAAAGTTGAACATTTCGGATCCAAAACTATTTCACATCAAATTCTCATCTTTCCGATGAAAAACAACTTGACACACAATTGCAGTATATCAACAAGAGGCTCCATGCTACAAGCTAGTGTCACAGTGACAGATTAGCAGAGACAAGATTTTAGAAAATCATATAATTTTCGTTCGTTTTTGTTCATGCACTAAAAATTTCCACACATTTTATTACAGTTTTTCTTAAGGGAAGTACATTTTCGTCTCGTCTTCATTAGTCGACGAAAACGCATACTGATTTAGTCCCAGTTATTGTTTATTAATGAGTGTTTTAGTCCAATCTAGTCGAGTTTTAGTCCGGTGTAAAATGTGTGTTGTCAAAATTATTTTTGTTTAGTTTCCATTAACTTAGCTCGGGCCAATTAAAATCTATAATATGATTATGATGCGTCATTGCATAAATCGGACACCCTTGCATCAATTAAAACGTTTTTGTCTTTTTGAATGAATTTGTTATCGCAACATAGCCAACTTGTTAATAATTCTTTTGCATTTTAGGGTACATACAAATTTCTCCCTGGACCCTTAAAGTTTGAGAACCCCTAGCTAGCATAGTGTGGTGCATCCGTTTGAGCCATTGCTAGTGAGAAACGTCAACGACTGCGGCAATTCACTAACCCGACTCCACGTTGCTCTTTGTACCCGATGCTCACCTGTCATCCGTTCCCGACCGGAGGAAGTGAAAGTGGTCGAAGTACCCCCAGCCTGTCCGCCTACTCTGACGGAAAATCCCCGTCGTCCACCTCGACGTACATGGCTGCACCTCGCCACTTTCACATACCAGGTAGGAAAATAACACACAACTTGCACCAATTAAGTGCTTTTTATTTGATGGATTTAATCTTATGCTCATGAATAACCTCTCAGTGCCCTGCGACACAGATCAGTGACTGTGTTACATTTACAAATTAAATGCATGGATGACATGAAATTATTATTTTTTCTGTCTTGACCGGAGCTCTGCAATGCAAATTTATTTTGGCTTGCCATCCCAAATAACTGCTAACTCATGCTTCTCTCTCTCCCTCTGTCTCTCTCTCTCTCTCTCTCTCTCTCCACTCCACTCTTCCTCTCTCTCTCTCCGATGTTGGCTTCTTTAATTTGATTCCCCTCTCTTTGCCTATTCCCATTTTCAGAGACTGAGGTCAAAGATAATATCTATAGAAAAGCCCCCATCTACAAACAGCATGGTACAGTCCACTTCCTATTTAACACTTCCCTTTCTTAGTTTAGTGTTTCGCATGCACCTTTTCTGCTCCTCATTCCTTGCAGACTCATCAGAATGACATGCATTGGGTAAATGTAAAAATGCGTTTTCCATAACATAGCTACTTGCTAAATATTCAAACATATCTCTACAAGAAGATACTCAACCGTACAGGACGATCTATTGGAAAAATATGACTTAACTTTTTATCCTGGTCTGCGTGTGACTTTGTCCAAACGTTCGACTCTTTCGCAGCTTCCAGAACATCCTGGCAGGATGGCGACGATGGCAAGGTGAGCGAGTCATTTCCAATTTGTTGTCGCTATTCTTTGTTTTTCCCAAGATGATGTTCTTTTTTTATATCTTTCAAGAACAATTGTGTATTTTTCAGGATATACAATGTATACAGTATATGATAGCACAGTGGTGTCAAAGTCCGGTCCTCGAGGGCCTGAGTCCTGCATTATTTAGAGGTTTCCCGTGTTCAACACAGCTGATTCATATTTAAGCTCATCAGCAAGCTCTGCAGGAGCCTGATAATTATCCTGATCATTGAATCGGGTGCGTTGGAGAAGAGAAACCTAAAAAAAAATGCAGGACTCAGGCCCTTGAGGACCGGATCTTCACACTTGAACAAATGCATATTGTTTCAAGAATGTAGTCTTAGGGTGTAGGTTTTTTTTTTTTTAAGAAAAAGAGAATTTAGATTTTAATTCCAAGAACAATGTTAATTTTCTCAACAACAAAAATAAAAGCCATATTTTTTCAAGAATAAAATGCATATTTTTCAACAATATTCCGGGGGGGGGGGGGGGGGGGAATTGGGGTTCTGAGAACAAAAGGCAAAAAATGATTATCCCACCAAAATATTGTTTTTCTTTCTTCCATTTTAGAGGGGCAGTTGGATGATCATGAAGAGCGACATTGATGGACATATGGGTCCCGAAGACCACGACCCGTCCAAGTCAACCTGCAGTTTGCCAATGAATATCTCTCGGCCAAGTGAGTCACGTGTTTGTTTGGGAGTGTGGTGCCAATTAAAAAGACCTCGACCCATTAAAATAAATGTGTCTTTTCTAATTTTTTGACAGATTTTCCTCATAATAAATCTGCATCTTTACCTGGTTACGGAAGGAATGGCATCTACAAGGTGAGCTACAAAATGTATTTGAAAGAGGCATCAATTTATTATTTGTAGAGATTTGATATATATAGGATATAAAAATTTGACACACCGCTTAGTCAAGGTGGACTTCAGCTCTCTAAAATTATATTTAAATGATTTATTTTGGACTTTTTGTTGATGTTATTATTATTTTGTATTTATTTTTTAAAGGCTGCTGAGATGGCTGAGGATGAAGTCGATCCAGACTCACAAAGCTGGGGAGGCACGAGAGGTAAGATTTTTTTTCACTGAAGTATTAATGGCTTCTTCTTCAAGTATTTTTTTTTCCATTTATGCTTCATTTTATTAATTCTACATTTTTTCCTTTGGTGTTGCTCAGAGTACAAGGTACGTTTCGATTTTTGTGAGTAAATGTGAATATTTTACAATTAGATACTATGAGCATTTAATAAATTTGGCTTAAAATAATACCTCCAGGTGTACCCTTATGAAATGCTGGCGGTGACACATCGAGTAAAAGTGAAGCTTCCCCGAGACATCGATCGCACCCGACTGGAGGTGAGCGTCAATCAACATTTGCTCAAATCATTTCCTAATGACTACATAGGGATTTAGAGTTGACTTTGTAGGAACTATCTATATAAAAATCCCTAAATAGTGAATAAGCAAAGAATTCTGAACTCGGCCGCTGACTTTTGTCTCTCCTGGTTG
The DNA here is from genome assembly GCF_051991255.1 of Vanacampus margaritifer. Taxonomy (NCBI): domain Eukaryota; kingdom Metazoa; phylum Chordata; class Actinopteri; order Syngnathiformes; family Syngnathidae; genus Vanacampus; species Vanacampus margaritifer. The sequence continues at coordinate 13,905,493 of NC_135446.1, forward strand.
GCCAGAGACATCTCTCACCTGAAGACTTCCAGAAGGTGTTCGGAATGACTCTGGATCACTTTGAGCGTCTGGCCCTGTGGAAAAGAAACGACTTGAAGAAAAGGGCTCGTCTGTTTTAGAAAGGAGCCGACCAGTGTTCAGCGTTTGCAGCCCCCGCACCCCTCGCTCCAAAGCTTTATGTGTGCAATATGATGGGAATGTTGGACTGGCGACCTTACGGATGAGCTGCAGTAATGTGTGCATGCCCCGTGCTTGTAGCGTCACCCACACTCAAACATCAGCTTTAAGATCCCTTTCCTGCCCGAGTTTTCTCAGCATCATTTAGCCCAAAAATCCTATATTCACGTCCGTCGCCATGGAAAGTTGCCCATTTTTCTTCATTCAAGTTAGCATTTTTTTCCAATTAATTCCCGTGGAATTATGATCTTTTTTTTCACATATTACCAATTTATGCTTGTCACATTGCGCTTTCTTCCTCCTCATATTCTGACTTATTTTATCATAACACTACAACTGTTTTATCGTAATACTAAAACTTTATTCTTGTCAGTTTCTGACTGTCTCATATTTCATTTTCTGCTTAAAATTGGGAAGTTGTAATGTTATGAGAAAAAGTTGTCATGTTATGATTTTTTTGCTTTTTATTGTGATGACTTAAGTCTTGTAATGTTACGCCATAAAGCTTGATAAAATGTCAACTTTGTTGTAATATCATCACTTTATTTCTTGTGTTTTGACGACCTCATTGTTGCATTGCAACTTTATTGTCATACATTTATGACTAACACTGGGTTTGAGAATTTTGTCATATTAAGACTTTTTTTTCTAATATTCTGATTACTTTTTTCATATGACTTGACTCACATAACAATACAAGTTATGCTTGTAATATTCCGGCTTTTTCGTGTTTTATTACAATTTTATTTTCATAAACTTCTGACTTTTTTCTTGTAATGTTACTTTATTCGTGTAAAGTTTCAACATTTTCAGATGATATTACAATTTTCCTCTGATAACATAATGACTTTTCTCGTTATATTAAGATTTCATTCTTGTAAGTTTCCAAATTGTTCATGTAAATTGTCGGACTTCATTCTCAGAACATTACAAAATTGTCTTGTATTGTTACGACTTTACTCTCATAACATTCTGACTTTTTTCTTGTAATATTACAAGTTAATTCTTGTAAGTTTGCAGCTTTTTCAGGTAATATTACAGTGTTATTGTCATAATATCAACATTTTTATTGTAGTTTGTCTCTCATATCGTTGCTTCCCGTTCATTTTTGCGGTTTGCTGCTAAATTTTCGTAAGAACATCAGATGTCATGTTTTTCCACTGGCCTCTAAATTTTTGGGGATACACACACACACACTCACACTGTACCATCTTTTCTTTCTATTTTCAATTTTGCACTGAGTGACTGTTGAAGCCATGAATCCAAAACTATAGCGTAGTATATCGTTTCAGCTTTATTTATTCATCCCGCTTTGTTTGTTGTTTGAAAGCTACATGACATAGTGCAAAACTAAAACAACAATACTGCAAGATGTAAGCATCTACTACTGACTACATAAACAATATATTGTATAGGATGTATTTCTGTATACAACCATTGCATGATAATGATACTTTTTTGTTAGAATTATATTAAGTGAAATGAAGGATCAGCTGCTCGCCATAATTTAGGGATGTTTTGATTTTATTTGTATTTTTCTGAAGTTACATACATATCGAGTTTATTTTGCGCCTTGTAAGTAAAACACTAACGGTTTCCTGTTTCTATTATTCCTCTGCCATTAAAGTGCTTTAACCAACTGCAACCTGGCCAACTGTTAATTGGAATTGTGTTTATTTTATTTTATTATTTAACAATAATATAAATATGTATTTTAATGTGTAATCATGTCTATCTACAGTTTTAAAATGTATTTCTAGTACTGAACAAGAAGGAAGAGCAGTGGCTTTAAAATGTATTAATCATCCTATCTTTTAAAATATATTTTTAATGAATATAAAGTATTTGTTTATATTTAAAAGTAGATTTTATAATTTGAAATATATGGGGGCTTAACAATGTGGTAAAAATGCATCTTAATTATGCACTTTTTTAAATTTAATGTAGCCCAAATTAATTTATATTTCTTTTTATAAATATGAAACAATTTCTCTTTTACAAAAATAACGATTAAAAAAAAAATTGTTTGTAGTTTTTTTTATGCAGTGTTGTAACGTTCTGTCGACAAATAAGCCTCGCCCCTTTAGCGCTGATTGGCTGTGGACTGAGGCGTCACTTCCAGCCCATCCTCTGATTGTCCACCGGTAAGCGAACAATAAAGCAACCTGAGAAAGGAACGAGGTGAGCTACGTTTACATTAATTCACCCCCTTTCATGCTTTTTCTTGATGTTTTTGTGTGTTTTTTTTAATATTTGTGCTTGTGAGTTGTTACTTGGAGAGCATGTGGCTGGAAAAGGGAGGGGAGCTGGCCGGCTGGCTGGCTGGCTGATTGGGGGGGGCGTTGTACTGTATTGTCTTGTCAGAGAAACAAATGGAAGCTAGTTTTATTGATCGTCAAACAGACACGATGTCTTAGCAAAAATATTGTCTTTTCTCATGCACGTTCGTTGTTGTTGTTTTGTCTTTTTCAAGTGCTGCTATTTAGTTATTCATTATACCTACATGTCCATCAACATCTTATATTTCAGAATGTTTGGAACCCTGGGATGACCCCAAATGTCTCATATTTGTCTTTTTTACCTTGATATTACCATATTTATGTAATTTTGTTGTTAAAATATTATGTTTTCACAAAATACTGTATGTTAACACACTCCTCTATAGCTTATTTTAATAGTCAAGTCAAAAAATGACATGTGTACATTAAAAAAAAAAATAATCTCTTAAATTTTAGGGGATTCATGGATGGGCAAGAAATGCCCATGCGACTTTTTCCTAAAACTGCTAATTTTTCCCATATGACTGCTTTATTTTTATTAAGATTGTATTTATGTATTTTTTCTCTCTCGTATTTTCTCTCTCTCGTTATATTACAACTTTTTTCATACAACCTTATCTTTCATCCTAGTACCATCACTTTAATCTAATGACACTTTCTAATTGGGTTATGATTCATTTATATTTTTTTGTTTTTTGTTATAATACGAAATTTTTATTCTCATGACATTATGACTTTTCTCTCATAATATTACAAATTTATTCTCGTGGCATTAGAACTTTATTCTCTCATGTTTAGGGCTTTTTCTTTATTACAACTATTTTATTTTGTTATGACGACTCCAATCTTGCGAAGTCTGATTTTTTTCTCTCTTAACATTTCAACTTTGTTCTCGCAACATTACAACTTTATTCTCCAAAGATTACGTCTCTTTCCTCATAGCTGTGACTTTTTATAGTATGATCACAACTTTATTTCTCGTAACAAAAATCACTTTGTTCTCGTAATATTCCAACTTTTTCTCTCTTTCTTATGATACTACTTTCTCGCAGTATTACATTTTTTTCTGTATTCTTATAATATCATGACTTTATAAGTGTGTGACTTTTTCTCAACAACATAAGTCTCTATATTTGAAAAGATTAGGACTTTATATATATGAGTATCTATATGAACTTGTTTTTCCTTAAAAAAATAATAATAAATAATAATCATTGTTTTAATCGGTACCATTACTGTAGTAATAAAAAAGAAAAAGAAAATATGGTAACTCCGAGGGTCCGTGAAGTCAACACGTCCAGGGCGGTGACGAAAGAAAACGGTGGGGGAAAGTGAGAAGAAGGAGAAGGAGGAGGTGGAGGAAAAATCGAGGAAAAAACGCCTGGAACCACGGCAAAAAGTAACAGCGTGGACGTCTAACCCTGTATAGACTGTCATTTGGCGGATTACATGATGAGGAGCGAGCCTGTGCTTTTTACATCCAGCGGGGGTGAGTTTCTGATTGAGTTCGTGAGTTGCCTCAACTTAGATGCTTTTTTTTTTCTTTTTCGGACGTGACGGCGACATTTTACGGTCTTTATGTACAGCTCGACTTAAATGCTCATTTACACTCACCGCTTTTGCTTCGTGTTTCGAGTTATTCGTCGCCTAAATGGGGGTGTTCTTGCGAGATGGATGTACTACTAATTAAGAACAGTCTTTGTTTTCAGTATGTTCAGAAGAGTATGATTTATGTAGGTCATAGCCCCCACTCCGTAATGCACCCACCCACCTCCAATCGCTTACCTTTTTTTCCCCCTAACATCTACTTTCACACCTCCAGGCTACTTCCAGTCTAATTGGGGGGGAGCCAGCAGAGTGCCTGTAAAAATGTCAATATCCACACTGCTAACAATTTGTTTCACCCATAGGAAACAATGCAAACTCTATTCCAGAGTCAAAATGTCCCACAAATGTAGGAAACAATGCAAACTCTATTCCAGAGTCAAAATGTCCCACAAATGTTACGTTCTTTATCAAACAATCCAAACTTCTCAAGAGTAAATGTACTATTTCTGTCATAAATATAACTTTTTTTAGTTGCCATTTAATCAGTGGGAAACTGAAAACTCAATTCCCGTTTCGAACTGTCACATATGTGTTAACAAAGAAGACAATCCCAAAACTTTTTTTGTAAAAGAATCAAGTCATTCTTTATATAAATATGTATTTCTCGTAAACACAACTTTTTTGGAGCTATTTCACAGGTAGGGAACTGCAAACTCAATTCCAGCGTTAAACCATCAGAAAAAAACACAAGCACAAAAAACATCAAAATTTTACCACAACAAAGTAAATAGTGTTTTAAAAAACTCTACATTTTATTAAAACCAAGTAGCAATTCCCCAAGGATAAAGTACAACTTTATTTATTTAAAAACGTGTTTTTCTCACAAATACAGCATTTTTGCCTGTTCTTTTTTCTTTTCTTCTTTTTTTTGCTATTTCATCCATAACGCAAACTCTGTCAATCTGCTTCAGTCAGACTTTGATGCAAGTGTTACAAAAAATAGTGTTGTTCCGATACCGGTATCGAGAGAGGCCCTGATACTGCATTAAAACAGTGGTATAAGCATCGGCGAGTACTAACAAGTAAAATGCAGATACTATTATTTCCGACACTGATATAGGACTTTGAGATTGTGTCTTGCTCGTGCACCACATTCACTGATGTGTAACGTGTTCACTGCATGCCGAGCCAAGCTATCCTATTGGCCCTTGAATGCTCCGAACCAATGGCAGGGCAGCTTTTTCATGTTGAGAAAACAAACAAACTTGGTATCGGTACGGTATCAGCATCGGCCGATGCTGCAAAACTGGTTATCGGAATTGGTATTGGGGGCCAAAAACGGTATCGTAACAACACTAACAAAAACCTAAAAATATATATATATATATATATATATATATACACATACACACACACAGGTATATGATCAGAACAATGATTTGTGATTTTTATGAAAATAAATTCCAAACTTAGATATAAATTCTTCACCAAGTGGAAACAGTGCTAACTTAACTTGATTTAACTTAAACTTGACTTCTGTTTGTCCTATTGAACTGTATTACGGCTTTATTCATGTAAGTTTACAAAGTTTGTCATTTGAATTGTACTTGTTTTATTCCTATTAAAAAATCCTAAATACAATGCTTTGTACCCCAAGATCACAATTATTTAACATCTAGCTTTTTCGCACCATTGTCATCAGCGTAGGTCGTAAAAAGCTACGTTTTCAAAAGTGCGAAATACAGTGAGCCCTGGTTATGTTTCGGATTTACGCAGGGTAGGTGAAAGTTTGTCTGACCATTTAGGTTTGTTTGTTTTTGTATTATTAAGTTTAACCCCTCTTCCTCACACTTCAAACACATTAATGACTGCTAGTTTAATGCTAACATATAATGAGAAATGTCATAGACGGGCTAACACCAATTAGCACAAATGCTACGATGATTTGAAAGTTTAACAACTGCTACGACTAGAGATTAGTGGTGCTAGAGATTATTAGAAGAGACGCAATCAAATCAAGTAAAGAAATACTCACATACAGTACAGATGCCTGAATATTTTTTTTTTTACTTCGTTACTTCCCACCACTGGGTATATGAATGTTGCTCGCTGTGTAACACTCATCTCATTCATCCCAGGCTGTTGGCAGTTTGGAGGCTTGTGGTTAGCATCCGAGCACCCTCTAATTATCGTTGGGAAAGAAATACCAGAGGGAGCATCTTCACTCTCTCCAAACTGACTTAGCCCTGATCCCTCCAGCTCCACGCGGAGGTTTTGCAGATGTATACTTTCGGGTCGGAAAACATCTGCTTGTACGTTAAACCACCTGTTTGATAGCAATCAACCCGGCCCTGTGATGTTTCGACCGGGCTTTCAACGGAATATCGCGAGCACCGCAACGTCGTAATTACAGAGCCGGGACTGCTCGTCTTTCGCCAGAAACTAATGCTGCATCGGCCATCCTGTGATTTGTTCGTAAGAGTCTCCCGTTGGGTGTAGTTCCTAGTAATGCTCAAGGGGAAAAAATACTTTAGTGACTTAAGAGAAAAAAGTTGTAATGTTACAAGAATGACAATGTAATTGAGTAGAAAAAATGTAGAAGAAAGTTTGATAAGAGATACCATACCTTTGAGTATAGCTTACAACGCTATAATTTCTTCCCCTGACAAATGAATGAAATTAATGTATTAGGGACAAACTGAAAAGAACAAAACAATACAATTATGAGACGAAAAAACATAGTAAAGTTACGAGGATATTGTTAACAACAACAAAAAAGTTGTTTTGGTCGTAAGTTGTCTATGTCTGCACAAAAAATAGTTTTAGGTTTAAATATACAGTCCAAAACAAAAATGTTTTTTTTTATTATACAAAAGTCACTACATTATTAGAATAAGGTAAAAATGCAAGGATAATATTAAGAGAAAAAAGTCTGAAATTTTTGTTACAAAAATCTTTTCTTTCTTAATGTGCGACTGATCACATTAAGCGTCTTTTTGTATCACTGGTTGTGCAGCAATGGAGGAGTTGGTGTACGAGCTCCGGCTGTTCCTAGACCTGCTGGACCGGGAATATCTAAGTGCCGGAATCCGTGAAAAGAAAACGCACCTCTCCAACATTCTCAACCGAGTCCTATCGGAAAAAGGTGACACTACACTTTGCGGCAAATTAGTATGTCCCCAAAAATGAGATGTTTGGTGATTTTGCATCTGTTTGTTTGTCTGTAGATGCTGCTGTTTTTATTAGCAAGTTCAAATTGGTTAACTTGTTACTGTCCGTGTGTGAGCAATAGCTTGAGATAATTCCAGTTACTACCTGTGTTTTATTTTCTATTGGGCAAGCGGATGACAGAAACTGTTGCTTATTATTTGAAATACATTTGTGTGCCATTTTGTCACTTTTCCACAGAGCCATTGTGTAAAGCAGAGATCCACAGTGGATTACCCGCACCGCCTCAGATGCCACTCCCTGAAATCCCTCACCCCTGGCTGGTAAGACCAGACCCCAAATGTTTGTCTTTTGTTGTTTTTTACAAGTACGGAATTGTAATTACATGGAAAAAGTTTGAACTTTCATAATAAAGTTGTAAAACGTTGCAAGAAAAAAAAAACACTTTCATTACAGGAAAAAGGTAGTAAAGTTACCTGCTAGTTTGAAGTGTAATTTTGGGAGTTACATGTTTTTAATGTTTTCATTTTACAAGAAAAATGTCGTAAATTTTACGAGGAGTCATAAAACACCAAAGGAAAGATAATACTATACTAGGAGGGAAATGTTTTAATTTTGCGAGAAAAATGCTTGTATTTTACAAGTGTTCATTTTGCATGAAAAACGTTGGAAATGGGAAGGCAACCCAATTTTTCTTTTCAATATGTTCTATGCAGCCCCACTAGTCTAAACACAGTATTCTGATTAATATTTGTGAAATATTAATTAGGCAGCAAACTCCAACTGTTTTTATCCATCTCAGGGGGCGACCATTTTGCCATTTGTTGTAGTTTGAAAATGTTGCTCAGGGCTCAGGTAACGACCAATCACAGCTCATTTGTTTTCTGAGTTTGGTCATTTGACATTCGCAAGATGAGCCGTGATTGTTTGATTGAGTGAAGTTGTAATTTAAAATGCTTTAGTTTTACAAGAATAAATGTATGATTATTGCAAGAAAAAAATCTAGATATGACTTAAAAAGTCGTGTAACATTACAAGAAAAAAGTTATGAAGTTACTAGTACTGTCAAAGTCAAAGCGTTAACTGAATCATTAATCACAAAAAATTATCGCATTAATCATGAATAAACGCAGATTAATCACACTATTAATTTTTACCATAGATCAATCATCCTTTAGCGTGACAGCGGATGATAATTACATGCATTAAAGTAAAGCATTTAATATGCGTATCACATGTAGAATATTTGTTCATGTCAAAATATTGGGGTCATTTTTTTGCCCATTTTAAATTATGCAAGTAATTAACTGATTAGAAAAAGATTGGGATGAGCGTGTGCTGTATCAAAAATGTTGAAGACGTCCTCATAACATTAAATGTCAAAAGAATTAACACATAACCGGTGCTCTGCAAATTTGGCGGGGGGGAAAATTTGATTTAAAAAAAGCCTTTTTCATTAAGCAATTAATTGTGATTAATCAAAAAACTCTTAAGATGTGATTAATCTGATTTAAAAATGTAATTGTTTGACAGTTCTAGAAGTTACCCAATAGAGGTAACGTTGTCTTTTGTGCAAGAAATAAAGATGTAATTTAGCAAAAAAATAAAAAGTTCTAAATATGACCCCAATTTCCATATTATGAGAAAAAAGTAGATAGAATCTTACGTTATAAAAATGAAGTGGTTTTTTTAGGGTTTTATCGTCAAGTTGTTTATCGTGGGAAAATAAAAATCCTCGGTCTAGTTAGTCCCTTTACCAGACTAAGTTTCGGTGCGTGGATAACATATTGTTATCCGTGAGCGAAAGAAATGAACTGTGCGAGAGCGGGTCAGCACGGGGGAGGAAGAGACAGCCTTGACCACAGTCTGTCTGTGACCCGCGCGAGCCCGGCCAAACCAGCACGCTCGGCGAGACTTCCAGCCTGCGGCTTTTCCGAGCTCCCGACAATGCGCTTTCCATCCTGCAGTCTGCGCTGGCCATTTGGAGGAATCACAGTAACTCCAGGGACTGTGAGCTCTTGTGGAGGGGTCGCCTGCGTTTACGAGGCAATTGCCATGCTGGCCACTTACAATTACAGTTTAGAGGGTCATAAGCAGGATCACTGATAGGCCTACTCATGATCACAGGTGAGAGCTTGGTCGCAGTTAATTACCAGGCACGGGACAGATTGTGCTGTGGGATTTTCAACTCATTGGGAACGGCCGACTGTCCAGGAAAATGTTTGGCGGTACTTCGCACCTACTTCCAGTTACGTCAGGCGCTACATTTTGCGCAGCGGTCCTTTCGATGGCGCACAAATGATTTCCATATGTGTTGATGTTGGAGAGCGATGCCGGCCCCCCTCCTCTCTCGCTAACCCCCTCGGGTGGGACCCTCCCTCTGCTTGGCAAGTCAACACACAGGGCGTTGCGTCACGCGAGCGCTAAAATTCCAAAGCATACATCATTTTTGTTGGCTTTTGTTTTGCTCGGCGTATGTAGGTCACCGGCATGTCGACACGGTTCTGCTTCCCTCCCTCCAGCACGATTAGAGGTGGGCTACATTATTTGTAAACATATAATATAATATTTAATTCATTATTATTCAATTATAGGCAGAACACCTTACCCCAAAGACATAAATGCCATCAAGCAAACCGTGCTGACGTTTTCTGTTAATTTTTTAGCTTTGACTCTCAGTTTTACAACTCAAACTCAATTCCATTCATCGTTGCAAGGCGTAATTATATATCTCTCAAACCCAAAGTTGTCCTTGGCCTTTTCCTTGTTTTCATCTGTCGTGCAGTACCGTGTAATTATTGTCTTTTCCCCCTCGCAAACATTCTTTCGACAGATCCTATACTGCATCTCATCTCTTCTTCTTTCTTGTTTTTAATTGACTTGCATCAAATCATTCAGGGCAGATTCCAGATCAGGTTCCGAGCAGACGCCATTCTGATGTTCTTAGTCCAATTTATGCCCATTTGGGAATGTTGTTCCTAAATTTTGCAACGTTTTGTTCTCCTCACAGGCTCCAAATAACGGCCCTCCTCCTCTACCCAGCTCCTCGCTACCAGAAGGTTATTACGAGGAAGCAGTGCCTTTAACCCCCGGCAAAGCACCGGAATACATCACATCGAGTGAGTGACGTGCACTTTCGCAAGAGACGCATCAATCAGTCCATCGTTTTTTATTTCTCTTTGATAACCTCCGCTCGCAGACTACGATTCGGACGCTATGAGCAGCTCTTACGAGTCATACGATGAGGAAGAAGAGGACGACAAGGGTCGGAAGACGCGGCACCAGTGGCCCTCCGAAGAGGCTTCCATGGATTTGGTGAAAGACGCCCGCATCTGCGCTTTCCTGCTGCGCAAGAAACGCTTCGGCCAGTGGTCGAAGATTCTCTGCGTCATTAAAGATAACAAACTTCTGGTGAGCAGTTCTTCTTCGTTCTTCCCAAATCTGAACTGAAACGACTACAGCAAGGGAACAAAATTGAAAATAAAACGGGCAGATTTAATGTCCTTTATAAAACATCCACAACATCTTACGGACAATATATTTTCTTTTTCAGAAAGTGCAACATCAATGCTGTGTTCTGTTTTTCCTTCATAGTGTTACAAATCGTCCAAAGACCACACGCCCCAAATGGAGCTGACCCTGTCAGGCTGCAGCATCACCCACATCCCCAAAGACGGCAAGAAGAAACGGCATGAGCTGAAGATTGTCCATCAAGGTGCAGATGCCCTGGTACTCGCCGTGCAGAGCAAGGAACAGGCAGAGGAGTGGCTCAAGGTAACAGGAAGCAATTTTCAAATGAAAAGGAACATGTATGTTTATGTTTTTTTTGTTTGGGATTAAAAAAAAAAAAGTTGCAGTCTTAGAAGTTGCAGAAACATCATCTCCATGAATGGTGCCGCTTGGTCACATGCTAAGTGAAGGGGAAAAAAAGATGATGTTCATTTTTTCCAACAACAATTTAAAAAAATCATTCAATATAAGTCAAAGTTTAAGGGGCACAAATCAATATTTGAAGAAATGAATTTCAACGCTGCAACTTCATAATATTACTCCTATAGGAATGTATTTTGTCTGAGTAAAAAGTCGTAATCTTATGAGAATAAAGTCATATTTTTCCATTATAAAGTTGCAATACTAGGAGCCGAGGACATTAAAGTTAATGATTACAGTGGAAAGAAAGTTTAACAAGATAATAATTAAAAAATATATATTTATTCCTTATTTGTATTATTTGTACTTTATTTTAATTGTTGGATTATTAGGCATTTTGTTCGAGTAAAGATACCTTTATCCCCCCACCCCAAAAAAAAGATGCCTATATTCTCAAAAAGAAGTTGTTTGTTAAAAAAAAAAAAGTGGACTATATTACTGTAATACACCAACACTAAGGAGTAGTAATTGCTGTATGCTGTTTTTATGGCGCACTAGTTCACATTATGTAGATGTGCACTTCTTTAAAAAAAAAAAAAAAAGATACAACACAATAATTAATTGCAAAATATTTTGTGGAGCCCAAATTTGACCAGCTTTTACGAGCCTCAACTTCAGAGGTTCCAAGTGTACATGTGTCTGCCGCACTCACTGGTCTCCTTCTGCCAAAGCCATAGAGCCACAGCCTGTCATTTCCCCCTACAAACATAATTGCCGTATGCTCTCCCTAAGCCAAGAGCAGCGAACTGAGTGCGCGCTGGCTCCAAACACAGGAAGATGAGGGTGGACGTGCATCACCCAGCCTCACTGGCAGATCCATGTCCACAGTGCATGAGGGTCACTGTAATGAATGCTGGCGCCCCGTGCAGCCCTGCAAATCTCATTAACCCTTACTTGGCATGATTGCACCAAGATTCCTCAGCCATTGTGAAACTCTGGATCACTTGATGTGTGTAGCAGCGGTTTCACTTAGCAACGGGAAATTTGGTAGGCATGCCCAACACGAATTCACCCACAAAAAAAGTCTCAAGAAGCCAGGCCTGAAAAGACACGGCAAGTCTGCCATTTTGTTTTGTAGTGGCCATTTTGGGGTTGTTTTGGTCATTTGCATAAATTAAGCAGTTTGTGTTCGTATAAGCTTTATTTATGGTGGGGGTTTATACGTAGGTTGGAGGAAAGAAAATTTGTTAATGTATTTTGACAACGTAAGGAGTAGTAGAATGTACAGATCAGTTTTTAAAAGTAAAAGGTAATTTGAAAACTGGAGATAGAGTACCAGCAAAATGCAGTAGAATGACGAGGGGTCAGAAATATGGAAAAATCTCCTCTGGGCTCTCCAATTTCCTTCAAAAGCTATACATTTGCATGATGACCTACGTACTTATTTAATCTTAATGAATGAGCATCTTAATTCTGTGGAAATATTTCAGGATTCCTAATCCAGCCATGTTTTATGGTCCTAACTTTCCGCTAGCCAAGCGAGGCTCAGCACCATATAAACCCCTCCGCAATCCTCAGAATGCGTGTAGATTTTCCATTTCTTTTAATGGCAATGACAGTCACTTGTGGCTAATGCTGTGTTACTGTATTACATGTTTCTAGGTCATGAGAGAGGTGTGTGGTAATGGGGCTTTTGAATTGGATTGCTCCGGATCCCCAGTCCACAAACCTGAACTGGAAAAGGTAGAACCATAAAAAAAATAAAAAAAAAAAAATTGTACAATCAGCAGATGTTCGCGTACCACTATTCTTGTACATATGCACCCTTTTATAGGTTTTTAGTATTTAATAAAATATTTTTTGGTCCACTGTTTTCAGAAATCCTCTTGTGACAGACCAAGCTCAGACGGCGAAGCAACGCATGAGAATGGACACGTCGACAACAAGGACCACGGTATGTATCAATATGAAGATTGGAGATGGAGACTTTTTTATTATTATTATTATTTTGTGAGGGTTCTTTTTGTGCAAATCCATCCACGGCATCCTTCTGTGGTGCCATTCCAGGAAAAGGAAAGAAAAATTCCAAGTCGGAGCAGGGCAAGACCGGGACTGTTGGGAAAGGCGCTGGGAAGAAGATCACCAAGATCATTGGGCTGGGCAAGAAGAAGCCATCCATGGATGAGCAGACTTCATCAGCAGAGGAAGATGTACCCATGTGTGGTAAGCAGTGGTGGAAAGGAATCAAGTACAGATACTTTAAATTTACTTAAGTTGATTTTTGGTCATGACGATCCAATTCACATTCCCAAAAATCCCACATTTCCACTAAAGCAAACAGTGGTGCTTTGATGCAGGTTTCATTTGAAAATAGTGGGCTCTCTAATATTGTGCTTTATAAAATTATATAGAATAACATAATTAAATAGAATATAGAGAATTAAACAGTTTGTGCATCATGATAAATGATGGTCCTTCTGGTGTACGTTACTGTATACCATATTTGACATACTAAACCTCCTCCTCAAACCATTCCAATTTCAAGTTTCACATTCTACATTTCCACAATAAATTTCATTTCAGTTTAGCGTGGGCTCTTCAGCTTTTACATTCCCAAAACTTTATTTCATAGTGAATTAATGGTTTTACTTATATTGTGGTCGTTGCAGTAAGTTTCATTTGTGGTCTTACCTTTTGTTTGATTGAAAGGCTACTTGAACGTGCTGTCCAATAACCGCTGGAGGGAGCGCTGGTGCAGACTCAAAGATAACCAGCTCCTGCTGCATAAGGACCAGGATGACCTGAAAAGCCACATCGCTTCGCTCCCACTCCGAGGTTGCGAAGTCAGCCCCGGCCTGGACCACAAGCACCCTTTTGCCTTCCGCCTGTTACGCAATGGTCAGGAAGTGGCTGTACTGGAGGTAGTTGAAGCTGTCATCAGCGTCTAGGGCTTTTTTCCCCTCAATAATATATGCATGCTAATGTTAATAAAAAGAAAGGATTTGTTTCATTTTTCTTGTTTCTGTTCAGGCATCCTGCTCTGAAGCCATGGGTCGCTGGCTGGGGGTCTTATTAGCCGAGACGGGCTCCATCGCAGACCCGGCCACCTTGCATTACGACTACATTGACGTGGAGACCACCGCCAACGTAATCCAGCTGGCCAAACAATCCCTCTGGTAAGAGACGTGCAACGGGTGGCCCCATCAGACATCAAACTAGCCAATCGACACTGGCCAGAATTCTTTAAGCGACTAATTACTGTAATGTTTCTTCCAGTTTTACCAGTAAGCGTGCAGTCTCCCCTAACCCGTACTTGGACAATACAGTCGGCAGCTATGCCTGCCCCAGCGGGATGGCTCTGCACTACCATGACGTACCCATCAATGGAATGGTACGACTCACGTTTCACATTTTCCTATAGGAAATCATGGAAATGATTCATTCCATTTGGGGGTGATGGGAGATGAGGGAAGTGGTCAATTTAACTCACAAAAAAAAGTCTCCAAAAACTGTGCCCGAGTAGACCACGTGGTCTTCACTTAACAATATGAAATTTGGTATCCATGCCAATCGTGAGCAGACCCACAAAAAGGTCTGAAGAAGCCATGCTTGAAACGATTTAGCAAGTTGACCATTTTAGTGTCATTTTGACCATTCACTCAAATTTGAAAATTCAGCCCGGAATCCGGTTTCTCTAAGTAACATGATATTTGACAGGCATGTCAATCATGAAGCCATGCCCAAAAAAACACGCAGGAAATTTTCGTTTGAAGCAGGCAAAAGATTTTGTCAGATGGCTATGTTGTCATGATGTTATAATGATAAAACAATCACTAATGAAGGCTTTTGTGACTGTCTGAGTGAGCATGGCAACCAAATTTGCTTACTCCCATTGATTTGCTTTTAGGTGTGAATGCCTCTGTCCTTTAGATGCTCATAATCTACTAACATCTGTCCTTCTAAACACCCTTCTGTCCGCTTGCAACGTCTCTTTTCTTCCTTTCTTGGCGTTAATGTGCAGCACTCCAGTCCCGGCACAGGTGGGAAAGAAGCGCACGATGAGAACTCCTACGAAAACATACCCTCGGCCAAGCTGACCGTCTCTACAAATCACTATAAGACACCTGTTTCTAAAGTCTCTTCTAAATTCCTCACTACTGATACTAAAACCAAAGCTGCTGCTCAGGTGACTAACATTGTGTGACACTTTTTGCTTTTAGCATCCCAATGGAAACCTTATTAACAAGCTTGCCCTTTCAACTAGAGCTCTTCAATCATAAAGCCTGCAAAATTAAAGCTGCCATAGAAGACAGGCCAGAAGATATCGGCCTGAGCCTTTTACACGGAATTCCCAGTACATGCTAACACTTTCACTAAGCATAACGGGCCATACGGAGTGTTGATTATTGTTTTCCAAAGTAAAAGCACATGTTTTTAATGTCTTATAAATAAAACAAGATATTCAGTCCGCTCTCATGGAGGATTTCAGAAATCTGACTATATTTACAGTTTGAGAGGCTGGCATTCTGAGTATTTGGACAATTTAAAGTTTAACAAGGTCTTGAATCGATTATCAAAAATTATTATTGATTAATTTGATAACTGATTAGTTGTCGATTAAACGTTGCACCTCTGCTGTGTTCTATTCCACTTAGTTTAAGGGAAAGAAGGGAACCACAAGCAATGGGTTGGCATTCAAACAGAAGGCAGATCCAAGAAGTCAGCAAAAGAAGAACGGAATCGCTAGTATGAACGGGACAGCGTCACTCAAACGCAATAACTCCAGTAAGTACCACAAAATTTATGGTACTTGGTTCCACTCAAATAAACCTTCCATCTCAGTCCTAGGTCCATGTAAGATAATAATAGAAAAATAAAAAAAAATGTATAGCTACAAAAATGAAAATGATCAAATCCTGTTCCTGTCAACTTTTTGATTTGAAGGAAGGAGGAGAGACTTGATTCGGCAGTAAAAGAGACCAAAATCCAGATAACCTATTTGACCTGACGTTTTTGTGTCTAATGTCAAATTTAATCTGGATCTGATCCATATTGCATCTCTGGCACCAATTGTAATCCAATCCACTCATTTGCATTCCAGATGCGGAACAATGTAAATATGGGAAAAACCGTGTTGAGGCGGACGCCAAGCGGCTGCAAGCCAAAGACAACGAGCTGACCAAGAAGAAACTCGACCTCAGGAACCACCTGACCGCTCTGAAGAAGGAACGCAAAGACCTGCGCAGCGCTATTGAGGCGGCCTCAGGTGAGACAGAGCATAGAGGCAGGCATACAGGCCAGACAACTACAATGCTCCCTCACTATATCGCGGATCACCTACCGCGGACCCGCTCCATTGGCAGGTTTACAGCCAAAGTTGAACTGGTTTGTCCCAACAGGCAAGCGATCGCAGGCATCGCTGTCGGAACGCCTGAAGAAGGTGGAGGACGAGTGCAGGCAGAAGGAGGAGGAGCGAGTGAACCTGGAGCTGGAGCTGACCGAGGTCAAAGACAGCTTGAAGAAAGCCCTGAGTGGAGGGGTCTCCCTGGGCCTCACCATTGAACCCAAACCTGCTTCAGCAGCGGTCCAGGTCACTACGCCACTGCCTCCATAACAGCTTAGATTGATATTTGGGGGTTGTTTTTGTCCTTTACTTCGTTATCCTATAGTGTTTGACTTTTTTTCCTCCCAAAGTTACACATTTATTCACTTACGCAATTTTGCATCGTAGTCACCGGCAACGTTACGACGGGTCCAGGGGTCTTCGCCCTTCTCTAGCTGCGACACCAGCGACGCAGAGACTTGCTCCCTGCCCGTCAACAGCGCCTCGCTGCTCCGCCGCCAGCAGGGCATTCCTAAGGCCTCGCCGGTCCGAGGACACGTCCTGCGGAAGGCCAAGGTCAGTGGTAATAAAGACAAAAGAAATTGCAATGATTATAAAATACTGTATGTTAAAGTTTTCCAATGCAAATTTTGAAAAGTAAAACAAGTCATAAATGTTTGTTTTCCAGGAATGGGAACAGAAGAGTGGAACCTAAAGCATCACAACTGGCTCTTTGGTTCTCTTCTATAGGAGACATTGCCTGTGTATTTATTTGTAACGGTCCTTCCCACACTTTTTTTGTTTAACCCAAAAAACAAACAAAGAAATGCTCGTTTTTCAGACACGTTTCTACTGTTGAGCATGTTTGGTTGTGTACATAACGATTTCTATGCATATTGTGTTGCCTCACTTAATTTTTGTGCTTTTGCTCCAAAGCCTCTCTCCACAGATTCAGTCCAAATCCAATATTTATTTGTAAATGTTTCAAGAAAAGCTGTAATAGCTTCCCTCTATTTATGTTGATATATTTAAAGGATATATGTAGAAAAGGAATTTCTTACACAGCAGGTTTCCCACACTTGGGGCTTATGGCCCTTAATCATTCCTCACCAAGAATTGCAACCACTCTGAAAACAAAAAAAGTCACATAAATACTCTACCAATCCAATCAAACAATACAAGATAAAATTGTAATTTTACTGGAAAGAAGTCTTCATTTAACAATAATTCAAAGTGGGGGAGGGGGGGGTCAACATAAATATACTACAAATAGACAAAATTTAGGAGATGACGTTATTTTGGAAGAATATTGCCTGAAATAATGCAATATTACAAGGGAACATTATCTCATTTATCTGTTCAGTGCCGCTCTCATGGTCTTATGTTGTCTTGTAAAATAATTGATAATATTTAGTAAGCATGGTAAGTTTTATGCTGTTAGCATGAGGTGGTGGCTTTACTCTGTCAATAAATGTGAACTTGCCATATGTAGCATAGCTTAGTTTAGCAGATTGGTTTGGGGAGTAGGTATGTGTGTTTGTTTTTTGCACCTTATAAATGTTCTACTTCATTTCATATTGGACAGTCGTCACTTTGACGACGATAACATGCTTTGTGCATATTTTGAGAGACTTTCTGTGTTTACTGAGTTATATAAATAAATATCTTCTAAAGTTGTCTTGTTGCTCTTGTAAATTCATGTACAAAAACACAACACGTTTAGCTGGACATTATATTACAAATCAATCAATTTCTCTATACCACTTTCATTCTTTGCCTTATCTCTTTTGTCCTCCCATAACTTCTTTCAATTCATCCTTCCTCCCTCCAGACATTTTTTCACATCCTGAGTATCTTTTCTTCATCCCTCTTCCTTCCATCCTCCTATCGTTTCTTCTTACTTTCCTTTCTATCCCTCATTGCTTCTATGCTTTCTTCAGTCCTACTTGCCTCCCTTCTCTCCCATGCTTCCTTCCTGACTTCCAACCTTTCTTTCATAACATCCATCCCTTATTACTTCTATACTTCCTTCCATCATATCCCCTTTATGCCTCCTCTCTTCCTTTCATCCCCCCCTGCCTATCCTTCATCCCTTCCTGTCCACACACCTTCCTCTTCCTTCCAACTGTATTGCATCCATCCTGCCTTCATACTTCCTTTTCTCCTTTTATGTTTTCTTATCTCCTTTTTAAAAAACACTTTTGTTAACGTCTCACCCTCGTTTTTTTCCCTACCGTCCTCTCTTGCCTGAAGAAATGAATTCTTAAAAGTATATTTCAACTTTAGGCCGACCTATGTATTGTATAATAAAAAGACCAAGCGAAGTTTTATTGAATCAGCACATTGTATAAATATTTTTTTAAAGTATGTTTTTAAAAAGCTTAATTATTCGACTTCACGTTTTTAGATTGAAACAAACACGTCAAAAATGTGGATTTGTGTTCGCATTCCCCCTCGGAACTCTCGGCCGCGTGACGCTTTTGCTGTGCGACGGCTTCGAAGACATGATGACGAGAGTCGCTCGCATCTGTTAGCTCTCTGAGCCAAATGAGACATTCCACCTTCACGTTTGGCGTTATGCGGACACTAAAATTTACCCCTTTGAGTTTTTGCTGAATTTAAAACCGTCGCGTTCACCTTTTTTGGCCAAGGAGGCGACAGCTGGCTCTCTCCAGTCTCCCGACAGCCCCCCACACCTGACTTCATTCAATGAAGTGTTAGCATCACACTTAGCTTCTGCGCTTTTTGTCACGAAAAAGACGCACTTTCGACACGCTTCAGCATCCTCCGGGCACACTTTTGCACAGCATCGGTGAATTAACGGTAAGCGTCTGCGTTTACTGCGTATCTATGCCTCATCGAGATTACGTGATGTGACGTTACGATTTAAGAAAATGATGCTAACCAGCTAGCCTAACTGGCGTTGCTAACGACAGCATGGCTAACCCACCGGCAAAAAAATAATCAAAAAAGAAAGCGTGCGATAATGAGTTGATTTTCCCCCGTGCTTTTTTTCGTTATTCACCGCCGCTGGACTTTGCATTTATTGTCCAGAAAATTGGTTTCCACCAAAGCTTGCCTCGGCTAACATTAGCATGCTAACGAATCTCTAAAGGTTCCGTATTGTCTCCTTACGGCACAAACGTTGGTTCGATTTTGGTCTTCATGTGTGGACAGAAGCGATTCGCAAATCTTTTTGTTACCAGGCTGCAATTATTTTTTCCAAATAACTTCTCAAAATACTACCCCTACCTAAACAATATTGCCATGTGTAAACCTAAATACCTTTAGAATTAATGATTAATATATATATATATATATATATATATATATATACCTTATTATTCACAACCTGCTTCCAACTTCCCTCCCTTCATCTGTCCTTTCTTGCTTCCATACCAATTTCCATCCTGCCTTCCTTGCATAGTTCCTCCCTTCCCTCCATCCTCCCTTTTATTCATCTGCCTTTCCTTTCTCACATCATTTTTCCCTTCCACCAATGTTCCTTCCCTTCACTCATCCTTTTCCTTTTATTCTTTCAATCTTCCCCTTGTGAACATTTGCTCCTTCATTGCTTGCTTCCTCCCTTCCTTGTTACCTTTTTATTCTTTCTCCTTTTCTTCCACCCCTCCACTCCCCTTCTTCAAATCTTCCTTCATTTATCCTTCCTGGCACTCTACATTGTTCCATAATTTCTCATTTCTCTTTTTTTCATTCCTTCTTTCCAGCTTGCCTGCCTTCATTCATTCTTTCCTTCCATTTGTCCAGCCTTCCCTCCTTCAATCATTCCTTCCACCTTCTCTCCCTTCATTCTCCATTCTATTTATTATAGATTCTTCCTAGTCCTACATCCTTCTTTTTTCCATTCATTATGGACTTTCTTCTCTCCTTCCCACCCTGGTTCCATTCTTACTTACTTACAAATGTGATCTAAAAAGTGTATTCCTACTTTTGATCCACCCAGTTACAAACTGATTATATGCATACAATATACTGTATGTTATTACAAAGCCAACATATTATAAAATTCAGAATTTTCTACCTACCTTTCTGTTTTTATTCATTGTTTTTGTGTGTGTAGGTGACGCGCTGGCGCAGGTCGCGGGGTGTCCGTGGATAATGCGAGACAGTGGGGGTAGCCTGACCCAGAACCGCTGGCAGGGAGATCTGGGTCTGACTGCTGTGGGCCAGGAAGACACTGGAGGAGGTAGTTTTTTCGGTGCCATTTTGAATGGTCCAGTGCCAGTACATTCTGGTCTGGTCCATCAATGGCCTTTGTAGCGGAGAACCAAGTGTCTTGTTTTTAGTGTATTGCAAAGAGATGGACATGTCAACCCAGAAAAATCAAACAATGTATCATGCATCATTTTAATTTGATGAATGTTTCTTATGTGTATGATAGGTGGAATTCCTGGAGACCACCTCATTGTCCCGGTGTCCGACCACAGCATCCCCAGCCCCATGCATCTCCGCCTGGGTCAGAAAGAAAGAGTGTGGAGCGATGAGGTGGAAGAGGACGTGATGGGCCACATTGACGCCGAGGATGCTGACGATGAGTTCGAGGGCGGCTGCTGGGAGGAAAATGAGGAGGAGGAGGAGGAAGAAGTAGAAGAAGATGAGGATGAAGAGCAGGCAGCTGTGGTGGAGTGGGACGTGGCAGACTTTCCCCCCCAATCCACCCAGCTTTACCAACACGCAAACTTCGGAGCATTACAGAAGGATGAAGATGTGAGGACGGAGGAGAACGAGGCGGCGCTGGTCCCCCAGGCTGGAACAGGACGACAGACGTCGGTGCTCCACCAAAACAGATTCTGGGCTCTGCGACGCGCCCAGTTACGGCGCCAGCCGCGATTCCACGGCGCCCTGGGCTCCCGGCTGAGCCAGAACTGGAAGAGCTGGCGACAGCGGGCCCAGCGGGTGTACTCCCTCCGCCTACGTTGGAGCTTGAAAGGACTAAAGTACAATTGTTACAGCAAGCAGCGGAGGATAAAACGCTTTCGTCAATCGCTGTGCACTGACGACGAGATCAGCGACGATGACAGATTCACAGATTCTGGTAGAATTACTGGTTAATATAAGACTACCTTAAATCACACACAAGTTAAACCGGTTCAAATAAGATCCCTAAGAGTTGTACCAGTTCGAAACAAGAGCCCTGCAAAATCCCCCAGAAGTTTCACTCTAAATATTTGTTATCTCGTTTGTGCAGATAAACAGAGGAGCGGCTACTCTCCAGATAGGCACAGGGACCGAGGCAGATGGGAAGTGGAGGAGAAACGAGCGGAGCCGGCGCTTTCTGAGGAGCACGTGAGCTGTGTAACAGGTCGGGGTCCATTGCCCCTTTTGTGCAGTCTACTCGCACAACAGCTAATGTGTTGAGGAAAGGTGTCTTTTGTTGTCACGGCCCAGGTATTCTGGAAGAATCCCTGCAGAAATACGGCAGTTTGATCCCTATCCACGTGGAAGACATTGTGGAGAGGCTTCAGGACATCTTCAGTGAGAACTTTGCACAGCCACACAGGTTAGATGCACTTGGTAAACTTGCTGTTTGTTGTCTCATGTAATCTTAGGTTGTTCTTTTTTCCTTCTCTACCTGGATGTCGTTTAGGAAAACCATGGTCCAACATTTGATACAATCCTTCCAACGGTCTTCGGGATCAGCTCTGGCGAAAACTTTCAGAGTCAACTACAAGCGTCACGTTCTTACCATGGATGACCTCGGCACTCTTTATGGGCAGAACTGGCTCAATGACCAGGTATGACTGAACAGTTGCAAAATTCATACATGTAACCCAAAGCTGCAGTTCACAACGTTATTAAAACTAATCCTGACAGTTCACAAGATTAATAGACATATTAAGAATGACCCGGTAATGCGCTACGTTACTACGACTTCACAATATTAAACATGACAAGTCACAATGTAGTGAAGCGTTTAATTCTATTTGTATCTCAGATCATTTAAAGGTTAACTCAACACTAAATCTACTTTTTATTTGCTGATAAACTGGTGTCTATAAATGCTGTCTACATGTCCTGGTCATTATTTTGACATTTTAGTGCATGTTTGTTGAAAGCTTGAATTTGGGGCAAAAGGCGTGTGTTTGCGCCAAATTCAACATAGACATAAACACAATTTGGCTGTTTGTCCTCTTATTACACGAGAAGTTGAATATTACGTGACTTTTGGATCGTGACGTGGTCGCCCCCGCCACTCGCCACTTGGCGAGTTGCTCTGGCCAATCACAGCCAGACCACGCCCAATCCTCTTCACATTCGCAATCCAACGGTCCTCCAGGCAACACCCCTTTTGAGCGCCTATTTCAAATCTTATGCCGCTTTTCCATTAGTCCCGCACGGCACGCTACCACACCGCACCTCACAGAACGACACTACATGGCCGCCATTGCATTTCCATTACAACATGCGCGCAGCGTGTAGGGGGCGGGATCATTTGAACTGTCCAAGCCAAACTTGCACTCCCGCAGTGCCATAACATTTCATGAGTGACAAATCGCGCCAACATTGAACCTATTTACAATTTCATATGGACCACCATGGATGAAATATTGCGATTTTGATTTCACGAGCGGCTTGCGTAGCTCGCCTGCGCTATTTCTGAATGGAGAACTCAGCCTCATTTATTTAACTGTGGCTCAAGCTCTCATTTAAGTGAATGGGAACACACGATTTTTTTAAACCACAATCATTACAGATCCATCCACAAGTAAATTGTAAATATAGTTCAGCATTGTTGTAAAAAATTATTATATTTATTCTATATACTGTATTTTTATTACTTTGGCGAAGACCGGCGGGCACCTCTGCCTCTCTCACGTAAAACCAGGAAATGGGCGTGTGCCACAGCATTGCTTGCTGCGTTGGTGTCGGCCAATCAGATGACAGGTGGCGACACGCCCCCGCTTGGCCCCAGACGACCGGCGCTGCAGAACCACCTCCAAGATGGTTCTAAACAGCGGTTCTGTTGTAACGAAAAAGTCCCAAGGAGACGCAAACATCAGGGGACAAAAAATGCCGCTTCGGTGTGGTACCGGTCCGGTGGAAAAGCGTCATTAATGAGGGGTGGAGCAAGAGTCTGACTTCCTGTTGAGTCACCCTTTAATAGAATGTAAAGAATGAACAATTTGTGCATCATGATAATTTAATGGGCATTGTGCTGCTCATTTTGGTGTGTGCCTTTCCCACCAAGGTGCAGTATAATACATGTAGAAATCTTAATTCAGCCGCAATAATATTAGTTGGGTTTATTTAAGAGGATAAACTACAATAAATACCTGCTCATTTATAATTTTCTTGTCTTGAAATATGTTTTCTGGTTTGTTCAGATTATGAACATGTATGGCGACCTGGTCATGGACTCGGTTCCAGAAAAGGTGCGCACCGACCAATTCAAACTTTTGTGTTTTCCAGCAGGATTCCGTCACTGTGTGTCAGAAGGTGATGACCGTTTTCTGTCTTCTCTTCAGGTTCACTTTTTCAACAGCTTTTTCTACGACAAGCTAAGGACAAAAGGCTATGAAGGAGTCAAGCGGTGGACGAAAAATGTAAGCGAGCGCTATTTGAAGCGTGAAAGGCGATGATTCATGTACAACTATGGCTCCCTTGCTGGCAGGTGGATATCTTCCAGAAGGATCTGCTGTTGATCCCCATCCACCTGGAGGTTCACTGGTCGCTGGTCAGTGTGGACATTCCCCGGAAAGCCATCACCTACTTCGACTCCCAGCGGACCCTTAACAGACGCTGCCCCAAGGTGGTGCAGAAAATCCAATGATTTTACATTTTACTCGCGCTGTGAACAGTAAAATAGCATAGGAACATTGTACACATTTTGGACTTGAACCCCTCACACTGCCTGACACCCAAATCTCTCTCTGTCCACCCTCCACCCCCCAACCCCACCCCACAGCACATTTATAAGTATCTGCTAGCGGAGGCCATCAAAAAAGAGCAGCAAGACTTTTTGACCGGCTGGAAAGGCTTTTTCAAAATGGTGAGATGCTTGATTGTTTTTCATGTCGGAACCAACACGCTTCAGTCACACTGCTGTGCGTTACTGAGACTGTCGCGATGTGTGTTTTAGAAGGTAGGCCGGCAGAATAATGACAGCGACTGCGGGGCGTTTGTGTTACAGGTAAGTCAAGGTTCCACTGTAAATGCAATCCACCTAGCGTTTGGCCAAATTGGACTGACTATTTGTCTGTTTTGTCGTTCCACCACCTCAACTGCACAGTACTGCAAGTGTCTGGCTCTGGGGCAGCCGTTCAGTTTTGGTCAGCAGGACATGCCTCGCCTTCGGAGGCAAATGTACAAAGAACTGTGTCACTGTAAGCTTACCCTGTGACCCTCCCCCCCCACACCCACCGAAACCAAACCAGCCACAGAGGGATGGATGGGGGCACCCAAGACGGAACACTCACAGCCAACACCTCGTCGTAGATCGTCGCAACCATCTTGTGGAAGCTACTCGTGTAGATAACCCCAAAAAGTTCTCACTTTCTTTGTTAAACGATGTCCGAGTATACAAACAGGTCAATGGTTCATGAGGTCATGTGATCAGACCTACAAGCGGTTAATGCCCCTAAAATAGAACAAACTTCTGTCTTACTTTTTCTGAAGGAGGAATTTATTCAAAGGGTTCCCTAGCCCTGTGCCGACAGCTTGGCAACTGTCTCTTCGACATTTTTTTCATGTTTATTTTTTGCCACGTGACGTGTCCTTTATTGAGGCAATTTACTTTGCATTTATCTGTTGATTTTTTTTTATATATATATACACGTGCGTTCATGTCGGAAACTATATTGCTATGCTTTTACAACCGTTAATACAGGAGATGTATTTTTTTGGGGGGTGGGGGGTTCATTGGCTAATTTTTTTCATCAAGCAAGTTGTCCTCCATAAGCTTTTTTTTGTAACAAAATACTTTGAGCCCCTGCTGTACCCTCCTAAAAGTTGTGATTCAACTGTTTTATATATCTTCTACAATACATAATGGTTGCTAGAAATAAAATAAAAAAAAGTTGGCCTATGGATATGTGTGTTTCTGTAGTGGAAGAAAACTGATATAAATGACTTCCCGTGTAAGGACAAGACATTGAAATGTATTTAGCTGGACACAAAATGAGTTATGAAACGTAGACAAAGCAGTTCAATTCACTGTATCTTGAGGAAAAGTGCTGCAGAAAATGGATGGCCAAAGAAAAATTGACCAATCAAGAAGAATATTGTTCAACACTGGGATCCACAATTTGAGGTGCAACTTTACCCTCTTGATATTGAATCATTCACAATTGGACTGCTGTGTTCGCCTTAGAAGACATTTCACCTCTCATCCGACAAGGCTTGTTTGTTTTCCCCTCCTTTTGGATGAATGTCAATATCCACAAGGAACTTTACACTTATGAGGACAAGTACTAAAGAAAATGGACGCAAGAGTGGCCGAATCGAAACTGACCCATAGGTCAAAAGGAGTGATGATAAAGGTTGTTTATCAACATTGGTCAATGCAAAACTGTTTGTTAATACTGGTGAAATGAGGAAATGAACAATGAATGTAGTTGTAGTGTTGAGAAGAGTGCTGGAGAAGAGAGATTATTGACATGATCAGAAAAATATCCAGACATAGAAATATAAACTGAAAATGTAGTGGAAACTTAATTAAAGCGGGTAATAACTGATACGATTTGGTTAATTGCGAAGAAAAAAAACGTCTGGGTTCTTTCTGATCTGGACCCGATGAAATGTTTATTAATGGACGACCTGTGCTCTTAATATAGACCTTACAAATATGTGACTGAATAAAACCACCAATGTATCAAAGCCAGAAAACATCATTTACGTCATTCCGAGGTAAGTAAGCTCAAAAGTTGAAAGGGAAAAACAACTAATCTCTAAAGCGGAAGTAACGTAACTTGTATTGCTTCTAGCCCACCCATTAATCGTTGACGTACATTTGGACCAATCACAAAATGCTGTAGGCGGGATTAACTGTAAATGACGGCGGTCCGCTGCAATAAGAAAGCCTGGTTGTGCCGTCGACATATATAAGAAAATTTCGCCATACTTTCTTTCTTTGTGATAATGTCGGCTAACAACGATGATAGGTAAGGAGAGTTCGTGTGACCAAGCGAGTTAAAGCAACTTAATGGAATGAATTTTTCCTCTATAATGCTTTTGCGCTCAATATATATTCATACAGCGTTGTACATATAGCGATAATTCCCGTTTTCGACGTAGCATGACTTGAGTTTGTGCCGGGGCCTCTTAAAGCAAAAAAAAATGTTCGATATTCCTCACGAAATTGCCGAGTTTTGCCAGCTCAGCATTCGCATGTTTCGTTTTGTGTGTGTTTTCCCGAGTATATTACTGTTTAATTGTTTATTCTCGAGTGGTTTATCGCATTTTTGCGTTTGTTTTACGCTTAGCCGTTAGCTGGAGCCAATGTCGCCGGGTGGCGTAGCATGTGACTGCTTGTGAACCTAGCGGTAGGTAGGCCACGTGTAAAAACCTCTTTTTAATCCGCAATCCGTCTCGCTCTGTGGGCATTTTATTGGCACACTCGGTATGAAATTGTCTCTTTTGCCTCGTTGACCGTTGACTCGGAGGCCTGATGTGATAAAAATGAAGTGTGGAGCTTTTTCTCTAGCTGGCACATGTTGGTAGCGGACACGCCTGTGGTAACAATGCCGGAAGAGTAGGCCGCATCCCGCCGATTGTTGGGAAAGTTGTATTTTGTTCCTTTTGTGTTGGCGGGGCGGGGGTATTTTGCTTTTTTGTGACTGCTGATTCTGCAACAGCCGAATCTACATGAAAAAGCGAGAAGGGGGGGCCGCGCGAAAGAAAAGTTAACGCCGGGATGTTAAAGCGAAATGGCATTTCTTGTTCCTTACGATCATTATTTCATGACCCAACGCGACTGATTGGGGTCGAATTGTGCGAATTAAAGCTGAAAGTAGCCGAACGGATTTGCCAACGATGTGATTTATTCCGTTAGCATCTCTCTCCTACCGGCCGTGGAGCCACCATCTTGAACGCGAGAAGCTAAAATGGCGGACTTGTTTAAATGGACGTGTGATTTTCCTCGAGTTGCTTCTTCTCATGACTGGTTGATTACACGTGAAAAGCAATACACCTTTGTAAGAAAAAAAATGGGCGAGGTGGAATAATAGTTGTTTGTCCACAGAGACAATGGGCCAGAATGCATGGAGCCAGATGGCATCATTGAGGTAAGTTTCCACCTGAATGCCAGACAATTCAGGCAGAATTAATTTGGGCCAGTAACGTTGACATTTTTCATCATGCTCCATGCAGAGCAACTGGAACGATATTGTGGAAAGTTTCGATGACATGAACCTGCGTGAGGAATTGCTCCGGGGAATTTATGCCTATGGTTTTGAGAAGCCTTCTGCCATTCAACAGAGAGCCATTCTTCCTTGTATCAAGGGTGAGTTTTTAGAATGAATCCCTCAGTCGATCTGGCCTATATTGTTTTTATAAGAATAATTGGCAAATCTTTTTGTGTTCCAGGTCATGACGTGATTGCCCAGGCCCAGTCTGGTACCGGAAAGACTGCCACCTTTGCGATTTCCATCCTCCAGCAGGTTGAGGTTACGCAGAAATGCACTCAGGCTTTGGTCTTGGCCCCCACTAGGGAGTTGGCTCAACAGGTAAACAGTTGTTCACACACGCAGCGTCCCCAAGTCGACCGTCGCTCTGAAAATGTCACTCCCCATCAGATCCAGAAAGTGGTGCTGTCTCTAGGCGACTACATGGGCGCCGGTTGCCATGCGTGCATCGGTGGGACCAACGTCCGCAGCGAGATGCAGAAGCTGACGGCTGAGGCCCCCCACATTGTGGTGGGGACACCGGGCCGTGTCTTTGACATGTTGAACCGCAGGCATATTGGTGAGTATCCCTTGCAGTCCAAGCACATGATTGTGCAAATAGGTTCCACCTGAAACAATTAAGCGCCTCATTTTTTTAAAAAAAATTACATTTCCTCAAGCGTGGCTTTTGTGGAAATAGTCTGATGCGTCCACAAAGAGTAAATTTGTGATTAGACAATACACACACATCTACTGTATTTCCACCTATTTTGTAAATATTGGCCACGTCTTATAGTGGTCATCTCCCAACGAAAAGGTTGTGGGATCAATCCGTAGCCCTGTTGACCATATTGAAGTGGCCTTGAGCGAGACACTGAAGCATAACTTGTTCTCAGGGGGACCTGGCAGACCCTGTATGGTGGTAACCGACCACTTGTGTGTGTATGTGAATTGTGACTCATTATCTAGCGCTATACAAGTTAAATTATATAACAAAAGCTTGGTATTTTGATAGCAATTGAAGTACTTGTGCAACTTGCTGTATGGTGATGAAACCCATGCGTGTCAACTGACTCTGGAAGTCCCCTGGTGCATTGTGACTCTGGCCGACGTTTTGCCGGCCGGAGTTTGCGGTTCGCCAGGCATCCCGAGACGTGATCAAACTCACACTTCTGAATACAGCTCACTCCAAATTGCAGTTCTTTGTCAACCCAGTTAATGGCAACCATAAGACCTTTGTGTCAACAGTGCGGTGTTGGACTAATATTTTTTCATTTTCTTTTTAAGAGCCCAAGTCCATCAAAATGTTTGTGCTGGATGAGGCTGATGAGATGCTGAGCCGAGGATTTAAGGATCAGATCTACGAGATCTTCCGGAAACTGAATGGCTCCACACAGGTCAGTTCCTCATGGCTCTCTTTGCAAACCTGCTTTTGCGTTTCTCTTTTTAAGTTTTAATGTATTTTATTTTAGGTTGTCCTACTGTCAGCCACCATGCCGGCTGAAGTGTTGGACGTGACCAAGCATTTCATGCGTGAACCTATTCGCATTCTGGTCAAAAGAGAGGAGCTGACCCTAGAGGGTATCCGCCAGTTCTACGTCAACGTGGAGAAGGAGGTTTGTGTGGGGTCTGGGCGAGGGGCTGGGAATGCAGGCTCCTGAATGACCCCCGTCGACCATTGCAGGAGTGGAAGCTGGACACGCTGTGCGATCTGTACGAGACCCTGACCATCACCCAGGCCGTCATCTTCATAAACACACGGAGGAAAGTGGACTGGCTCACTGAGAAGATGCAGTCTAGGGACTTCACCGTTTCAGCTATGGTAAAGCATCTGGCCTTGAAACCGTTGGCCGTATATGGCCACTCGCTTGTGTTGCTTCTTAGTGAAGATGTAACCGCATTGTCGTCACCTTTTGTGTTGCAGCATGGTGACATGGACCAGAAAGAGCGCGACTTGATCATGAGGGAGTTCCGTTCTGGCTCCAGTCGAGTTCTCATCACCACTGACCTGCTGGTTTGTACCTTCATTTTGCTGACAGTAGAATCAATCAATGTATTTCATTAGTTTTTAAAAGACAATGTAAAGCAAAAGAATGAAAGGGGACAGAAAGAAGTAAAACTTATTTTGTCTGCCCCTGATCAACTTTAAAAAAAAAAAAAAAGATGCCGGGCGGTCGAGATGCTTTCGGTGTTACAAGATCATTCAACTGTGTCCTTGTGCTATGTGTGTGTATTTTGGCAGTAATTGTGCTTTTATTCTTAAAAAAAAATAGATTAAGATGTTGGTTTACAATCCAGATTGTTCAAATGCATCGTTCTTTTTTTGTTTTATATTAAGGTTTGGAAAAAATGCCTGTTCCTCTTAATTTGTACTCAACCCCCCTCCCCCCCCCCTTTTTTTTAAAATCAATTTAGTTTCTATATTAACTGGTAAAATTTCATGATGGGCTTTGTACAATATTTAAGTCGGTGAAACTCCAATTCATTAAATTTTATAAAGTTTTTAGTTGTATAAATAATGGGTTAGTGTGGTCCCTGTATCCACAACACAAATGGCACGTTTCTGTAAAAGAAAGATGGATTCGGTGTAGGTTTTGGCTGCACACCCCCACAATGCATTAGCTCAGGTATGGAACACTCAATGAATCGTATAACAAATGATTCTTTGACCTTGTGTAACACGGCTACGGTTTGTGACACCTTAGATTTGGCATCTTCTATATGTGCTTTCAATGTTAAATGCTCATTGAGGACAAGTACAAGTTGGCACATAATGTATTCGCCCCCCTCCCAAAAAAAAAGGACCCAACTATAGTCTTACCCGTGCCTCAATTAATTGTGCAGAAAGTTTACTGTGCGAGTCTTTCTGATAACGGAAGGCAGACATTTTTATTAAAATGTCTTTATGGTTTAGTTTAGAATAATAAACTGATATGATTCAATCTTTCTCAGCCACTGTTTACAATGGCATTTTAGGGATGAGGAAAAAATGTCCAGGATTCCCTCTCCTCCCAACTGTGGTGTTGGTGAAGGACTGAAAGATTCTTGGTAGAGAAATTGCCGTCTGCCCTCCACTGTGGCTGGGCTCATGTCCCAGATTGACAACTAATTGGCAGACCACACACTCGCGTGACAAATGAACGATAGCCTGGCATGACAAATAACCCACTCGTCTCTTTCAGGCTCGCGGCATTGACGTGCAGCAGGTGTCTCTAGTCATCAATTACGACCTGCCGACCAACAGGGAAAACTACATCCACAGGTAAGTCGTGCTGTCGTCATGACAAACCAACACCCTCCCTCCCTCCAGCCCCCTCGTAACCAACTTCCTTTGCTTCTCCTTTAGGATTGGTCGCGGGGGGCGTTTTGGCAGAAAAGGAGTCGCCATCAACATGGTGACCCACGACGACAAGCGCATCCTGCGCGACATCGAGACCTTTTACAACACCACCATCGAGGAGATGCCAATGAATGTGGCCGATCTTTTCTAAAAAAAGAGCGAGCAAAATCCATACGGCCTCGTTCATCCTCCCCCACATCTACAGTTTTAAAAAGAAACGAGGGGAGAAGCCCAACTTTCTGTTATGACAAATTCGAATTACGTGACTGTTTCCCACTTGGGAAGGAAGACCTTTCAGCCTTGATTCCTCCCCACTCCCAAATCGGTTGACTTGACCCGCTTAACACTGTTTGCCACATAGTCTCACTAAGATTTAATTCAATGTGGACATTCCAACTTTTTTTTTTTTTTCCCCTTGTTCTAATTTGCATCAGCATGAAGTTTTTGACTTGGACCCTCCCACCCTACAGCCAAAAAGCACAACCTTTTGTCACAGCATCCCAAAACGAGGATTAAAAGTTAACATTAAGAAGCAGCATCCATGAGGCCACCTCTTGAAACTTTTGCCGCGAATGCTAAAAGGAAAAAAAGATGCAAACAATGTTAGGTGACCTCCAGTGTACTTAACTTGGATCTAGCTCTTTGGGGCTTAGACTTACACAGGGCATGTTCAATAAAAAGGCCTGTATAGTAAAATCAACTTTGACCGTTTGGCGCCTCTTAACTGCTGTTTCATATTCTAGAGCATCCCCCAAAAAAATTGGACAGAGCGTTTCGTTTTTTTAGAGTTGCTCCAGCAGCATCCTATTTGTCCATTTTTTGGGCCATTGAGTGGAGGAGAGCTACCCTATGGATATTTACGGTGAGTTCAGTTCATGCTGGTCGGGATTTTTTTTATTATTATTTTGGTCTGTGTATTTTAAAGACTATCCCCCTCATCGACTGCCCGCTCAAATTTGTAGTTTCTGTATTTAAAGTGTTTCGTTTATTTTCTATCCAGATGGTGACCACGTTGTGTGATCTACCTCAGCAGAAATGTGTGCTGGGTGGGTGGGTTGTTTGCTGTTCTTTAAGGACCAAACTTGCAGTTCAGAGATTCCACAGCCTCCTTAAACTCTTTAAAACCTGCCTGGGAGAATCTTGCTTGGAGGTGTTTGTGTTTTTTTTTTTTTTATGAAAAATAAATGTTAACCTTTTTCAGACAGAAACAGTGTATCAGAATTTTCTACATTGGATTCTGTATAGTATTTATTTTTAATGGTCTTTAAAAAAGTTAAAATAAAGGTGTCATTTTATAACGGTGTAATTTGCCTTGTTGAGTTTTAAGTGTAACTAGTAATCAAATGGCTTATCTTGAAATTTAGCTAGCAGATTCAAAATTTAAAGAAAGAACGCGACAACTGTTCGATCATTTAGATTTCGAGGAGACTTCCTGCTTCCGTTTTCGTGACAGCTCCGCCCCAAATTTTGTTTGTGCCAACGTTGGAATTGTGGAGGTGTTGAGGAAGCTGGCGTGCAACCAAACCAACTAAAAACATTGTCTAAATATTTACACGACAGAAAGGTAACATTTGTTGTAATTCATTCTAAAGGACGACGTCAATTGAACAGTGGCGACCGACCTGAAGCCTTGAAGGTGCTATTATAAACTAGTTTCATTTCGCCACTGGAGGGCGCAACTGGCCTTCATCAGCAATATGAGTCTTCGTTCAAATGACTTTCGGGTGATCGTTATACATTACGACGTATTTAATCATCTTTGAAGTCTTAATCCAAGTCTAAGGTCACAAAAAGTTTTTAAAGATACAAATAATTCATATTAAGTAATTCCCAATTCTTGCTTGCAAGCTTCAATCAGTGGCTTTCTTTTTAGCATTGAAGTAGCTTGCTGATAACTTCTGCAGAGGGAATCAAACTCCACAAGGGGGCGCCAATTCCCCGATACAATCACCAACGACTTGAGGTTGAACTACTACTTGATGTGGAGTGGTCTTGTCCTCCCACACGCAGTTACAAAAAAGGAAAATAATTCATATTTTACGCAACTTTCCCCCCCACATTTTGTCAAAAAACTAAACATATATAAATGTTCAATACGATGAACGTTTTCTAACAACTGGGAGGACAAGATCACACTGCATCAAGTGATAGAGTAGTTGTAACTCTCTTTCTCCTAAATAATGTATGTTTAGATTGTATTTTATCTGCATGTTTTGTTTTTACAGCACCATAAGTCTTACAAATTGATAGTTTCACTTCATTTTAGTCTCATTATACAGCAGTAAGTTTTCTTACTTTCAGTGTTATTAAACAGGAGTGCTTTAATTTTAGGTTATATCTATTCTTATATACTGTGTGTGTGTGTGTGTGTGTGTGTGTGTGTGTGTGTATATATATATATATATATATATATATATATATATATATATATGATACGCATACATAAGCGCTGTGCAAAGTAAACGCACTGTCGTTCCAAGGTGGCCCCTTCTTCTCCATCTTCTTCCAGAGGCATTTTGGGAACTACGCCCCACGCACACCCATCCCCCCCTACTGCTCCATCACACACACCCCTGTCACCCCCTGTTGGGTGCTGGGTGGGGGGGATTATGCGAAGTGGGAGGCTTGTAAAGGGTCTGCCAGGCTCTTTCTGTTGTGTGACGGATGGCTGGGAGGCTGAACGGGGGCCTGCTTTGCATGAGAAGAGGAGCCAGCAGAGGGGAGAATAGAGGCCTATTCAGGGAGGCCTGTCACCCTCAAATCACCCCCCCCCCACACACATACACACCGCCGCCTCCCATCCACCCTCACCCTTCCTCATCCATCCCTTTATCCTTTTCATCCCTCCATTTCGGCTTCCATCATTGCGGCCATCCTTACTTATTGATTTCATCCCCGCTTCATTTCTGTTCCTTCTCATTTCCCCTCCTTTCCATCAACACCCCTACGCACCCCAACCACCAAAACCATCCAGTGAGTTCCGTAACATGGGAGTCAGGAGTCACGCTAATGCAAAAGCATGTCATGTGACTCGCTGCTCGCCAAGACGCAGCGTCCACATTTGAGGTATAGCGGGAGAAGTTAGAATGTCGTTTCTTTGGTGTTATTTGTTTGTTTTTACAGCAGACTGTAAAGTTGAGCCACTAGGGGGCAAAAATCACACTTAAGACTTCCTGGAAAGTCGAAACACAACATGAGTGGTGTCCTGGCTGGTCTACAGATGCTGACGAATGCAAAGGCTTAATGTTCCTCACCCATCAAATGTCCATTTAATGTTATTTTTATTTTTTCCTGTGTGTGTTGAGAATTTTAGTATTTTATATGAATTTCTGATTCATTATTTTGTCATTAAATATGTTTGATGTAATAAACATGTTTACATTTATCATTAGTTTTTTACCTTATTTGTATTTGTTATCATTTGCCATTTTATTTATGTATGATTTTTTTTTTTTTTTTACTTGTTTATTTTTTACTTTCTATGTGCTTGGGGGGGGGAGGGGGCTCAATGTGTAATCCTCTTTATTGTCAACTGTTAAAGTGCACGAGTTTTTGATGAATTGTTGACCAAGTGTTATTGTCAAGTGAATCAAGTTGAGTTGACTGCCACCATACAGGCAGTTTGCACTCAAGTCAAAGCCGGGGGGGAAATGGCAGCATGATAGCTTGTATCTCAAGGCACCACTGCTGCTGTAGGCTGAAGTGGTTCTTGTATTCTTCGATTTTTCTGTATGCAGCTCTTGAAAGAAAAAGTTTGACTTTCTTTTCCAGTTCAAAGAAAAGCTTGTTGACGTTAGTTATGAAAGATTGACTGATTTATTTATTTTTTAAGTGGAACTCCTGCAACACTCCTTGCCCCCCCCCCCCCCCATATTAAGATATTTTCTCCCTCTCCTTTCGCCCTAAAAAGTCTTTCAGATGGTAATAGTCGCGCTCACTCCTGATTGGTCGGCTGCAGGCCGGCTGGAGAAAAGGATTTGGGGCGGGAGGGGGGTATCAAGTTGGGCTTGAATCGGGAGAGCGCGCTCGAACAACAAGTGGTTCAGAATAACAAGTTGTGGTGACGAGAGCCAACTATTTTTTCAAGCGTCTGCTAAAAAAAAAAAAACGCGACAAAACAAAGTTGTGCGTCGTTTTTGCCGGACTTGAAGAAAGCAGCTGTGCGGTAGGCGTCGAGGCTAATTAGTTGATTAAGTCGGTTCACCCGGTGCTCCCGCGCAAGCTGCGGGAACACCAGGTGGACTTCGCCGGCCAGGTGAACGGCGACCCCCCCCCAAAAGCGGCAAAAATTAGCTCGGCATCGCGCTCGCACCTTCCCCTTGAGCATGTACAGCATGATGGAGCACGAGCTGAAGCCCGGCGGGCAGCCGGTGCACCACGCGGCGCAGGGCATGTCTCCGGGCAGCATGACCCCGGGCAACGGCGTGGCTCACCCGGGCTCCAAAAGCGGCCTGGCCTCCGGCGGAGGCGACCCCATGGATAAGGTCAAGCGGCCCATGAACGCCTTCATGGTGTGGTCCCGCGGCCAGAGGCGCAAGATGGCCCAGGAGAACCCCAAAATGCACAACTCAGAGATCAGCAAGCGGCTGGGCGCCGAGTGGAAGCTGCTGAGCGACTCCGAGAAGCGGCCGTTCATCGACGAGGCCAAGCGGCTGAGGGCCGTGCATATGAAGGAGTACCCGGACTACAAGTACAAGCCCCGTCGTAAAACCAAGCCCGCGCTCAAGAAGGACGCGCAGGTGCCCAAGTACCCGCTGGCCGCCGGCAACCTGCTGGTGGCGGCGCAGGGCCAGGGCGCCAGCCCCAGGATGGAGAGCTACGGCTGGGGCCCAGCGGGCGGTTACGCCGGCATGCAGGGCGACGCGCTCGGCTACACGCAGCAGCTGCACCGCTACGACCTGTCGGCCCTCCAGTACCCCCCTGCCATGACCGCCGCCCAGACTTACATGAACGGGAGCAACTCGTACAGGTCAGCTTCGTCTCGGGCAACACCGACAAATATGTTACGTCATCAAGATGAAGAATGATTTGAAATATCAATATTAAGAATAAGTTCAAGAAATGTTCTGAAAGTGCAAGAAAAATATCTGCGTACAATTACTTTTATGAAAGGAAGATTTGAAACGGGCATTGTTGTCCTAAAAAAATTTTTTATTTACTGACAATTTTCAAGAAATGTGTTTAAACCTTTAAAATCTTTTCCATAAGATTTTTTTTTTAAAACATCTCAAGTGACATTTTGTACTTTCACAAAAATATTATAAAATCTATCTTAAGTGGCATTGTCTTTTTGGACCCCAGGCCATGTGAAATTAACAGTTATAAATAGCTGCATATTTTAGATTTTTTTTTTTTTTAAACTGAACAAGGAATTTTAAAAATAAAAATATTTTCCTATCCTTGAAAGTTTTTAGAAATTACCTTTAAGTGTGGCAATGCGCATAAGAGGCGGGTGTGTGCACTCCTATTTGTTGTGAGTGTGCTGCACTCATCCGGGCTCGTGTCTGGAATGTTGATCAGGAACACTTGATTCTGCGTGTGTGGTCCATACCCACAATGCCTCACTGCTGCATCAACACCTTGCCCCTCATAAACACCTGCTACTCTCTGCAGTTGAGTAAATGCATAATATTCACGTCATTATATGTCAAAATGTATGTGTACAAAAAAAACTCCCAAAAAAGCCTTACCCCAATAGGGATCTGGCACGCTTGCAACGGTGTAAATAGATATTAAGTAGTCATTAGAGAAAACTCATATGCATTTTATTTAAAAAGAAAAAAAAATGAATGACATACTTGGTACTAGTAGCGCCCCCCCCCCCCAAAAAAAAATAATAGTAGCTTTTGCTGATGTTAAAATGCACATTTGCATGTATTGATAAAATGAAGACCTCACCCCAATAAAATATTTGGCCTGTTGCATGCCAGCTACTCTGTGCAACTGTAAACTAACCAAAGTAGGCCTAACCTATTAAAAAAATGATTATATATAATGTCATAGACGGAAATGAGCATGCTGCTGTTTTTGACACACTGAGCAGGCATACATATTGATCCTTCTTCATGTATCTGCTGCTAACTGTCACAAAAATCCCCCACAGCCCGATGTCGTACAGCAGCAGCCCCCAGCAGCCCAGCCCGGTCCCCATGTCCATGGTGAAAACGGAACCCATGTCCCACTCTCCTCCGACGCCCACCCACCACCGGGGCCCCCTGCAGGGCGACCTGCGGGACATGATCAGCATGTACATCCCGGGGGGCGGCGATGGCGGTGACCCAGCGGCGGGGGCCGCTCCCAGGGGCTACGGCAGCGTCCAGCAGCACTACCTCACCGGCACAGTACCCCTAACACACATCTAGAACTGCACGGGACAATCTGCACTTGCATCGAATGGCTTCATTCCGCATTGTAGGCCTACATGGTTTTTAACCCTTTTTTTTATTTTTTATTTTTTTGCTTCAAGAAAACAAATTAGATGACTTTGGAAATGCTGCATTTCAGTAGATTTACGTCAAGGGTGCGCAAGCTGTTTTCTCGCCCTTCATTCCCATGCTTGTTAAGTTTGTGTAAAGACGATGATGTATCTTGTTAACTTTGCTGTTTAACTTAACCCTCCAAACCAGTGGCAACTAGTCAAACAACCTCGCTGGTCTTTTCTCACAGCGTGCCAAACCTTTCGAGAAAGTGTACATACTGAAAATAATCATCAATTTACTCACAAATGTGCTTTTCTGTTGTCTGAACGTGAAGTGGTGGCAGGTTAATTGTACCTTCTGCCATCTATAGAGAATGAATTCATGACATTTTATGTTGTTTTTTTTTAAACCCTTAATTTCCAAGTGAAATTGGGAATTGCTGCTGTAAACCAACAAGCACGTTTTTTTTGTGTCCCTCAAACCATCGGCTGCCATATGCAGTATGTGCATGTGTGTAAATATTGTACAGTATGTAGCTGCTGCTATGGACCTACATTTGGTTTATTCATCCATCCATTACTAACATATACTTTTTTTTTTTAATGCCATGTGTGAATGTTTACATTTTTAACTGTTCTTTTCTTTATCCTTTGTGTAGAAACCTTTGTGCGGTTTAGATACTGTATGTAGCGCTCTTGTAAATAATGTACACATTTTAGGCTCTTATACTAAGGGTCTTGATGCCTTTTTGATTAAAAAAATGTGGCCTTCATGACTATTAATAAACAGTAAATGACACGGTTTCTTATCATTCATGTATAAACAACTCTTGCAGGCTTTTTTCTTTTCTTTAAATCCTCTGTGAAGAGCGACTATAGTGCGGCTTTCTTCCACATTTTTCCTGGGGCATAATTTTTTTTTGAAAAATGACTTCTTAATGTGGAGTAAAATGTGTATGTATATATATATTTTTTTAAAAGTGTTTTAAAACAACCCTGCTTAGTATTTAAAATACGACCGTCTGTATTACCAGGAATTCTAAAGTTACACAGGATAAGGAAAACGGCCATATATATGACATGGTCTTATTTTCTTTATTTATTTTAATTACATGTGGTATATTTTAAAAGCCCGACAATAAGTTGTTTGAAAGAGTTACAAAACAACAAAAATATAGTTTTTATATTATTTTTTGTGTGCGTGCTGTCTACGCCATTGGCCACAAGGCGACGCCATCTCCCACGGAAGCTGAAGGGCGATTTTTTTCTTCTTCTTTGTTTCAAACATACACACTCATATCAAAGAAAAACATATATACAAAAATTATGGCTTTTGTTATAGCACACTACAATATTTGAAAATGAACTAGTATATAATCTAAAATAAAAGACACAACAGTAA
Source organism: Vanacampus margaritifer (assembly GCF_051991255.1). Taxonomy (NCBI): domain Eukaryota; kingdom Metazoa; phylum Chordata; class Actinopteri; order Syngnathiformes; family Syngnathidae; genus Vanacampus; species Vanacampus margaritifer. The sequence continues at coordinate 13,944,360 of NC_135446.1, forward strand.
AATAAAATACTTTTTTGGGGAGTGAAAGCTAAAGGACGATGTCGATTTCAATGACTTCCTAGTTACGTCACGTGATGGCAATACCCATACCCGGAAGAAGCGCCGTTTTTGAACTGCTGTCATGGCACAAGAGACGCTGATATACTGACCTTTATTTTTGTGCATGTTTGAATAAATTCGCAGTTTGGACTTCGGTTTGCCTTCAATTGCAGGGTCAGGCCTTGAGATAATTGGGAATCATCATGTGCACAAAATGGCTGCTAGCACTAGCAGCAAGATGGTGAGCGTGTGGGCAGCATTTTCTCAGGTATACTGCAACAAGTCTGGTTCAGGAAAAGTTTGAGGTGTGGCTTTGTTTATTTTCTGTATAGATATATTTTTTTAAGATGGCAGCCTTTTAAAAAAAATTGTAAATGACACTTCTCTGGTGCTGTTCTGGCTCTTTGTAATTTTCTTGTTATGAAGTTTGCAGTCCACTTTGTTTTTTTGTGCCTCACCCCCACCCTACAAAAAAATATTTGGCATTGGAATACCTTATTCTTTATTTTCAATTAGGCAAGGAATAGTAAATGCCATGTTCTGGGCTGCTTTTGTCCATCTGGCAAACTAACTGCAATGTTCAAGAATTTACATTGTTTGTGCAATAAAATAAGTAAAGGCTGCCATCATTTTCGTACATTGTTGTTAAATAATACTGTAGAATGACAATTCAAAAAGTAATGTCTGCTTTTCATTGTTTAATTTTCATTCATGTTTAATTACTTTTGTCAGATTAAAGCCATTCCTGTGAGTATTTGGGTATTGTGGGTATTTATATACTTAACTGAGGGGTAACAGCAATTTTGTCCACGTGTGTAAGTAGTGGCACTTTAAACATGATGTCATGCCGATACATCGAGGATGACGTATCAGTCATTGCCTTGGCTGCATGGGAACATGTCTGTGAATTGGGGGGGGGGGGGGGGGGGGGTTGATTTAAAGCTTTACTTTCTTATCTTTGTCCTCTTTAAAATTCACTTTCTCCCCCAACCAACACGCACGCGCGCGCGCACACACGCACAAATGCGGTGGATGGGCCGCGCGTAATTGGCCGTTTCGGAGGCTCATTGTCCGCCGCCTTTCAGCACGCAGGTGCATATAGTAAAGCCCGAGTCTCCGCTCCTCCCTCGGGCGTCTTTGTTCCCATCTCCCGGCCCCCCCGCTGTGCAGAAAATGAGGGCTGCTTTCTGCTTTGCTTGGTCCTCACAGGCTTAACCCTTTCACCGACCGCCGCCTTTCTCATGGAAATGGGCCAGAACCCTTGCACCGGCTAATCGGTCGGCGAGGGGAGGGGATGGAGGTCGGGAAAGAGTGGGGGGGCTTCCACAATCAAGTAAGATTTACCAGCCAAAAGTGTTCCAAACTTCCCTAATGTTGTTGTTTGTATTTTTGAAACTTTAACACAAATAAAAGTATTCATGTCATCATCATTGGGTGTTGTGTGTAGAATTTTGAGGGGAACGAAATGTATACAGTATATTTCCATTTGGTTAATAGCTGTAGAAAAAGTACATACTTTTTGGATATGCCCCCATCCTCTTGATGCGTTGACAAAAACTGAAGTCTGAAATTTTTCCACCTGACAATAAAACATCACATTTCTGTTTGTGTTTTACTACAACTTGCCATCAAGCCGTGAGAAATTAAATTCCATTTTAGTAATTTACTCGTTTTTGCACTAGTCTGGCATGAAGAAATGTTCCCGTGTAGATTTGAGGCCGGAATAATTAAAAATCATGTCAAATTAATGATAAATGACGGTGTTGTTTTGGCTGGAGTCTATGGGGGGTGCTTGGGGGTTTGGAGGGTGTGTGTTTGGGGGAGTTCGGGGGGTGGGGGTGGGGGGTGACGGTGGGGGGACTCAATGGAGGGATTTTCTGGTCCAGTAGCTCAAATCACCTAGCAACAGGCAGCGAGGCTTCAACAAGTGGTTGCCATGGATGTGCTGAGGCTGACTTAAAAGTTTGGTACAAAGAGCCGTGTGTGCGTGTGTGTGTGTGTGTGTGTTTGTGCGTGCGTGCGTGTGTGCGTGTTGCGTTTTAATTGTACACATTTTAATCGAAATTATATTTTGGAATGTGCTGCTGGTTGGGAGCTACTCATGAAAGTATGTGATTAAATGACGGGCTGCAGGTTCTCCTGTGCAGGAATTTGGAGGAAAGTACTTAAGCGGCAACAGGTTGATGTTCCCAAGTGTTGAGTTTGACGTGTGCAGCTTGCTTGACTACTCTGGTTCACACAAACCTTTTGTCCGTGTGGTGAAGAGCAGTCATTTTCATGGTAAACCAAAGCAGTTATCATGAGAGGTCACCGGGTGGCGCTAGTGTGCAAACTGCAGTTCAACAAGCAGACGAAGAAGGTTGGCTTTGATTGCGTTCGACCTGCAGCTCATTTGGAGACAGGTGTGTAGGTGATTACTACACTATAGATAAACTTCAGGTAAAGTTTTCCATGTTTCATAAACAAGTTCTATTAGCATGGTTCCTTAAATATAAGCACAACTTCTCACCCCATAAATATCTCATTTGGAATAATAGAAATATATTATACAAAAATACGTCTTTATTTTTCTGTAATTGGGTTGAGAAACAGCTGTTTAATAACAATAGAGATTTATATCCTACACTGAATTTTTAGGTTCTTACAAGTTTCCAGCTACCCCTGAAGAATATGCCATACTTTTTTGGTGGCATTCCCACGGGTGTAATAATGTTATTTATATCCTTTGTTTAGGACATAGTCTTCCCTCCGCCCCTTTTATTTCGGTTTGTGATTTGTTTTTAATGCTGGCAAGCTTTTTTTTTTAATGTGAAATAAGTTTCCGTAAGAAAGACCTGTAAGAGGTCAAAATAATTTAGTTGAAGGTGAAATGTACAACCGCACAAATGAAGCTAACCATACAACTATTCTACAAAGTCAAGAATCAAGCTGCACAAAAAGTTGACACGTATGTTGTGTGCGCTGTGAGCATATGAACAGGAGGGGGCAGTGTTGCGCTTTGTGACGCACCTTGGTTGACCTTAGGCTGTGCTATAAAAAGGTTGTATTGAAATGATAGCAGGTGTAGAACTAGAAAGGGTTCGGAGAGCTGATTGTTGGCTTTCTAGCTTGAGATGGTCTGTAGTTGTGGCTTGTCTGGATCCAGAGCAGCGTTTTCTTGTGAGGACGTCAGTTGAAAACCGGAGTGTGCAAGGCTAAACTGTCAGCCGATGTTGCTGTTCGGCAATAAATTAAAGACTAGACTGGTAAAACACAGCATGCTGAACAGGGTAGCGCTACTCCTGAATGTGACATGCACTTTCAAGAGTGCTGAAATAAATAGACTTTTTCAGTGATTCATTTTTGCTGAAGATGAACCTGTGTTGTTTTCGTCTGACATTTTTATTCAATAATGCACCTGACTTTCTAAAATATTCTATGTAATGGTCTGGAAAATGGAGCAGATAATGATGAATTGCTTACAGAAAATTTAGTCAACTGTTTTTTTAATAGTCCACGATGAATTGTTGAGTTACAATTAGACTATTAATCTCTGCAGCCCTCAAACACATATTGTTCTTTTTTGTGTGTGTTTAACTGTTCTTCCATAAACTGTTATTTTGATAGTTGACCAATGCTTAGGAAACATACACATTTCAAAGCAAAAACATTTAAAAAATAATCTTTAACCAAAACATTTTATATGTTATTGGTGCAGAATAAACGAAACCACGTCTCTTCTTGAGCAGGGGCAAGATGGAGACCTATACAGCTTAAATGGCATAGCAGCAACATGTGTACATGATTCTCCTACACAGGTGCAGAGGACAGATGGCTCAGGGTTTGAGAGGAGCTTCTTGCAGGCGTTGGGAGTTCATCACCTTGGGTCAAAAAGACAACAAATGTTCAATGTACTGTATATGTAGCACGTGAAGTCAAAACACAGCATTTTAAAGGTATGGATTTTCTTCATAAATCAGGTTTTGGTTGACAGACTACTACAGTACAGTTATACTGCACACTTGATTACAGCTTTGAGATTGAGGTGCAGATTTGAGCCTACACACTGTCTAATTATAGCCATGGCGACCCCTTTAAACACAGACCGTGAATGGTAAAACACAATTTTCTAGAGTATAAAACTAGATAGCTTTCTTCATTCATAAATATTCGCCATAACTCCACGTAACACAACGTCCGTGACAGTATGCCGCTATCTCCCTGCATGAAATGATACGGTGAATTACTGGAATGCTTATAAAATAAGATTAAAAAATAAATAAATGAAGCAAAATTGCGAAAAGGCACGTTTGTTGGAGGTCAAAATTAGTTTGGGGGGCCAAAAACCCCCAAAAACAATTGTTATCACTATCTGCCATTTTGGTTGTATACTTTCGCCTCGAACGTTTTCAGGTCGGAAGTGGGAAAAAATAACTCTGATAAATCCGACTTCCGACCATACTCGAATGCAGCTTTCAAACATTGACGTCTATGTTAAACGACGCCATGAGAACCCATTCCTGTGTTGACGTCGCCGCCATATTGGATGTGAAAATGGAGGTAATCGTTTCACACAAATATCTACGATGTCGTATAATATGTAGCATAATATCCACGGCGTAATGTTTGATTGATATTTCTATGTTTTGACTTCTGTACCATTGGCTGTTATACTGATTTGTCTTGAAAAAAAGATCGTTTGATTCTTGCCATTTTGTATGTTGTACTACTTTGTTCAACTAAACCGTTATAAAACCAACCTAAAACTATTTGCAAGACTATTAGCAACGATAAATGGTACGGCTTGTTACTGAATTTACTTTTAACCCTGTTGGCTGTAATTGCTTAATTTGTTTTAAATAAATCTGGGTCTTGTAAATTACTGTTTGAGAGAAATTACCATCGCTATGAAAATTAAAAGCTAGTTTAGCACAGGAAAATCAGTGTTGCGTTCAAGAGCGTTCCTTAACCTCGAAATACCGCAGCCGGAATAATAAATTAAATAGAATTGTGATATGCCAATCTTACACTGGTCAATCATATTTTATTATTATTACTATTCGTACTGGTTAAGTTTCAACGCATTGCACTTGCCATTTGTAACATATTAAGACGAATGCTGAAAATTCCTATTATGCAGAAGACGTTATGTAGCGTAATTTGTGACGTCAGACCCCTGATCCTGTCTGACGTCATAAACAGTGCTACATAACGCCTTGTCTTACACATTACTTTATATTCTTCAACCCCCCCCCCCCCCCCCAGGTTGGACAAGACCGACACTTCCAGATTGCCAATGGTACCGGCTGGGACAGGGATGCCTGGATTGGAGGGTGCTGGGATGGAGTTTCAGCACATGCTGGGTGATCTACAGGGGAAGTGTGAAACCTATAAATCAAATTACAACGTTCTCAAGATAGAACATTCCAGGTACTCCTTTCATTTAATGAGTGTTGTTTAAACCAGTGGTTCTCCACAACTTTATGGGTGATCATTTTTCGGCTACTGTTTGCAGACCCTAGTTTAAGAACCCCTGGTTTAACTACTGATGATTATTGATGTTTTTTTTTTTTTTTTAGTTTGCAGGATGAGCTATCACATGTACAAGGGGAAGTGAAGCGTCTCCATGGCCAGCACAACAAGCTCCAGTCACAGTTGGCTACGCAGTCAAGAGAACTTCTGGACAAAAATAAGGAGACAGAGGAGCTTCGGCTGCAGGTAATGAGATATGCAATAAAGACCTAAGGTTTATAAACGCCATACATATAATCAATTTAGCATAGAGGTTGGGCGTTAAGTTGTCTCAACGGGAGAAAAGGCTTATAGGCTGTATTTAGTTTGGTTGTCTCACTGTTGATCTGATATGAATTGACTGAAGTGAAATTATGGAACCCAATAAATGTCCCAAATTGCAGGTGATGACTCCAAAGCGTCTGGAGTTGCTCAGGGCTCAAGTGCAGCAGGAGTTAGAGGCTCCAATCCGAGAACGCTTCATCAAACTGGAAGAGGTCATGTTGCCAGTCTATACACAAGCTGATACACATTTATGGCACAAGAAAAGAAATCAATGTTGCCATTTATGATACATTTTGTCATTTTTATCAGGAGTTTGTCATGAATATTTCCCTCGTCCAGTTGCTAATGTTGCAAAACCACAAAAAAACTGTACATGTATTCAACACCTAACGACAGAACCACACAGTTGTAATTAACTCATTTACTGCCATCATTGACGACTATAAATGTCAAAATTCATTTGAAGTATTTCTATTAGTTTAACATTTTTCCCACTTTTGTTAACAAGAGTATGAAAACCTAGAAACAAAATATATTGTACATTTAGAACAGGTATAAAATTTGTGATTAATCGTGAGTTAACTAGTGAAGTCATGCGATTAATTACAATTTAAAAAATTGGGGCATCAGGCGATTTCAATTTTTAATCGCATGACTTCAATAGTTAACTCACGATTAATAACAAATTTTTATATCTGTTCTAAATGTACAATAAAAAATTCTAGGTTTTCATAATCTTGTTAACAAAAGTAGAAAAAAGATGTTAACCTAATAGAAATAGTTGAAATGATTTTGGGACGTTTATACCCAATGTCAATGGCAGTGAATGAGTTAAAAAGCAAACAAATGACATTGAAACCTACGAGCTCATCTTTTCTCACTGACCTGTGGCGTGTAGGAGGCAGAGAAGTACAGGTCCGAGTTCAACAAGCTGCGCTACGCCTTCACTTTCCTCAATTCCCAGTTTGAGCACCAAAAGGAAGAACATGTTGGGGTACTGGACGGGCAGAAGATGCGCTTTGAAGTGGAGGTCAGTTGCTATTTGCGACTGAATGGATCAGGAAGTGTCACAATTTCAGATGGTCATAAATGTCGTCAACTATAACATCCGGTTTGTTAGATTGCTCATTTGAAGAAAGAGAAGGAAACTATGCTGGCCCAGTTTAAGAATGTGGACCCGTTGCATGAAAGGAAGCAAGTGGAGCTTCTGCTCAAGGAGAAAACGCAGCTCACCATGTTGCTGAAGGGTCTGCAGGCGGAAGTGGACGAGCTGCACGCGATGAAGGACAGCTCGGATCAGCAGGTGGAGAACATTCAGCTCGCTCAGAACAGACAGCTTACGGAATCGCAGGCTGTGGCGAAGTCTCTTGAGGTGAGCCCTCCCACGCAGTCGGAGTTTGATGGCGGTTGGTTTTAACGGAAGCCGCTTGCAGTCGGAGCGCCAGTGCATGTCCCTGCGACTGGAGCGCCTGGAGGCCGAGCTGCGTCTCAGCCAGGAGCGGAACAACCAGCTTACCGGGCAGCTACACAAAACTAAAAGGGACGTGAACTCCCTCACCTGCCAGGTGAGAAACAAAAGAATGACACAGAGCCAACATTTGCTACCATGTTGTTGTCCATTTGACGGATTGTCAGATGGAAAGCCTGAAGCTGTCACACAAGACCGAGGTGGACAACGTCAAACTGGAGTTCACCCGCTCGAAAGGCGAGGTGGAGAGGGAGTGCGATTCGCTGAGGGGGCAGAAGGAAAGTAGGTTTACAAGCACTTCTTTCAGCTGATGGTGGCCAGCCATGCAAAAAAAAGTTTTCATTCTGTCTCATCAGGTCTGCAAACGGAGGTGGTGGTTCTAAAGGAAATGCTGGAGAGACGCAATAAAATTGTGGTTGAGAAAGAGATGGAGATGGTCAGGAAGGTGAAGTCTGTCTGTGACGAGGAAATGTACAAGACAACTGTGTTGCTCCAGGAAAAGTGTGAAAACATTTTGGGGGATTTAAGACTTATTCAAGAAATAAAGAACACATTATATACAATTTCTCTTTTTTTTTGGGTGCTAGGATTGATTTGGAGCAACATCTGATGGAGTTTGAACAACAGAAGGCGATGCAGGATATTAACATGCAAAGCCAAAAAGACGAATGGCAGGAGCAACTTGGGATAGCCAATAAAAGAGAGGAGTCTGTCCGGAAAGAGCTTCAAGTCCTGAAGTCAGTTATACTCTCCATCCTAAACTCATTTTTAAAATTTCAAGCCATGAAAAAAAAAAAAACTTTCATTGAGTGTCAAACATTCTATCTGTCAGAACCAAATTAAAGCAGCAAAGTGATCAGCTTGAGGAGCTGGAGAGACACAAAATGGAAGTGATCGACTTAAAGGAGGTGGGCAGACAAACCCTCATTAGTATTGTCACTGCGGAAAATACATTTTTTGTGTGTGTGTGTTAACAGAAAAACCAGGAACTATCACGATCTGAAGTCGAACTGATGGAAGCAAACAATCGTCTGAGGGAAAAACTGGCCATCATTCGAAGCGGGGTGGAGAGGTACAACTGGAAGCTTTTCCTCAAATCAATGAGCATAAAAATCCCTTATTGTTGAAATATTCTCTCCACTTGTCACTCCTCCAGGCTGGTGGAAGACGGTAAAGAACGAGAAGCCAAGCTGGAAGAGAAATACTCCCAGCTCAAAGACAAACTGCAGAAGGTAACATCTGTGGAGACGAAGGTAATGACAAGCTAATGACAACATTTGCTCCCAGCATAGACTTAATGGTCCATTTTGTTGTGTAGCGGCGAGACAATGAGGAGAAAAAAGAGCAGAGTTTTCATCGGACAATCCAAATGCTGAGGAAACAAATAGATGAGCTGAAACAGGACGGTGCTACAGCCAAAAAGTGAGTCTCCTGCGAGGCCTTTATTTTGACAAAAATACATTTTTATCATGGTAGTAAAGGCCATTTTTCTCCATCTAAATTATATGGAAAAACATGCACTCGAAAAAACAATTAGAAATCACTACAAAATTATATTAGTCGGGTTTCCATCCAATTGTTTTGAATTTTTTAAGCCAATTTATTACTCTACTAGGCGACTTATGCCTGTTTCCACCTGTTCTTCTTTTGTGAATATTGAGAGTGGACTCCGCCGCTGTAGGTGGCGGTATACACCATAGATATGAGCTCCACCCGTAATTTAAAAGAAGAAGACCAGGAAGCAACTGAAACATGAAATGACGGCGTATGAGTTTACTTTTTTTACTAAACCGAAGCGTGTTTTTGCTGTTTGTTAATATTTGCTTCTTTAATTCCAAAAAGATTTCTGTTTCGTCGTCCCCCAAAACATACCTTATTTTATCGTCCGAGATTGTTTTTTTATTTTCTTCAAGGTTCTTTATTCATAAAAATCCAAATACAATTAGAACATAAAACACACCAGGGGAGGTTAAAGCATATAAGCTAAACAAAATAAAATCAATAATTTAACAAAAAGAGAAAAATACAAGATCATCCAAATAAATAATAAAGTTTACAAAAATTTTACATTTTTACCGCTTTCAGACACATACAACCAGACAATGCTGACATTTTTTTTCTCATGTTTATACAAAATTCAATAAAAGATGGTTTCTTATGTTTAAATTTAGATATGTGAATATAAAATTTCGCTAAAATAATAAGATTTATCAAATAAAATTGTGTATGGATATTTTTATCAAATACATACACCAAATAATACATGTTTCCATAATAAGGAGAAGTCTGGATAAATGTGGACTATGATAAATTGTGACAATGTACCCCAAAATTGCTTTGTGTATGGACAATGCCAGAACAAATGGACTAATGTTTCTCTCAAATCGTCACAGACACTGCACTTAACATCAAGGTCTTTTTTAAATTATAGCAGGTACACGTTCGTTGGGTAAAATCTATGCGCCATTTTAAATAAAATTTCAATGAGTGTGATTTCTTTTTTTTATTGTTCAAATTTTGTACTTTTTGAAGGTACATTTCAGTTGCATTTATTGTTCACTGTATGTAATACATTTTAATCAGATATTTTTTTAAGTATAGTTTTTTTCTTTCAAACTATGCACACTGTTACTGTGGCTTACAAAATAAAGATACGTTTTAGGAATCATTTACCTCATTTTTGATGAATACTCTGGCTCACTATGTTTCTGTTTTGTATGGTGATACTTGGAGAGTATTTTTTGAGGTGGCACTTGTGTAAAAAGTTTTAGAACCACTGATCATTTAAAGCAAAAAGTTAAATTTTCCCATTGTGGGGGGAAGGGCTTATTTTTTCTTTAGCTATAACTATGAATATTTAAAATAACAAGCACACTCTTGTTTGCACATCTATTCAGTAATCTGATGTTAATGCAACTGTAATTCCACTTCCCCAGAAAGTTGATGGACTATCAGCAGCGGCATAACGAATTCCGACGCCTGCTGATGTGCAATAATGGTTCTTTCAGCGTCAGCACAGCCCAAATTGCCTCCGCATGCAGCCCCGCTCTCTTCCTTGGGTCTGAGATGATGCTTTCCAAAGTCCAAGTATGCCTCACCGGCCATGTTTTACAACGTATGTACTCATTTTAGTGTACTGTACATGTGTTAACTTTCAGATTATGCTTGATCATTGTGTATTTAGGAAGAGGATGAGGAGCAGAGAGAACTAACCCTACTACGTCAGAGGGTGGATGACCTGGAGAAAGTCCAGCAGCGGCAGATGGAAGAGCTGGGATGTATTGAGCAGAAGTAGCAAGACAAGGGCTCTCTATGACGATGTTCATCTTTTCCACCTATCCAAGTTAGTAAATCATACTTTTCAACGAATTAATGATTGTGAATTTAAAAGTGTCAAACGTTTTAAAAAAACACTCACCGTTGGAGAAAATCTTCCCATTGCAGTTTTCGTACAATCCACAAGATGGCGCTATATAATTTTGTTTAGGCGCCGATCAACACCCTCACAAAGAATACATCTCCCATGATGCTCTCGTTTGTAGTTTCTCAAACGCGCTAGCTACTTAGCTAAAAGGCTAGTGAACTGACTATGAGACAACTTTGGGGGAAAAAAGGAATTATAAGCGTTCATGTGCCCGTTTCAACACAGAATTAGAACTGTAAGTAATAGTTTTGTTTTGAGTGGACGCTAAAATGCTCGCGCCTTATCAATATGCACACACCAAGTTATCGATCTATTAACCTTAGTTCGGGTGTTGCCAGAAAACGATTTGTTTTGTTCTGTATTGTCTTTAAAACATTAACCGGCCACTTTTAGATTAAATGTCAACCCAATCTTGTAGTTGTGGAAGGGGTCTGGTTGGACACTGCTTGAGTGGCGGGTGACAACGCGCGATATTTGAATACCGAACTTAAGATGTTGTTTTTGTTATAATAATCCCAGTGCAACGTCAACATAAACTGAATCACTGCAGCAATATTAATTGCACAGTCCTAAGTATTGCTGTGCCTTTCTTTTTCTGGCTTGTTCACATTAGGATCACTAAGGGCACTTATTTGGGCTGTGTTAACATATATTACGTTGCAGAGCTGGTAACAATAGCTTTATTGGAAATGGAAGAGGATGTTTGCCATTGAATGATTTTGTCGTCGTAATCAGTTGCACCAGACTCATCTCGTCTCCACAACAGATGCTGCAGTCAAGCAAGGGAGCTAACTAATCACTTGAGGTTGATTAACAGCCTCGTCCTGACAGCTAAGAGGCTGTGATTGTATCAAATAATGGCCCGACTCTTCGCATAGCTGCCATGGAGACTGACAACAGACGGACACTCTTCAACCGCTACACCAACTTGACTCAGGGGTCCTCTTTTTGCGAGGACTGTGTTGTTATTATTGAGCCAGCAGCTTGTGGAATCAGGCACTGGCCTGCCTAAGAATCCTTTGTGCTTACCTGACTTTTGTTACAGAGATGGCATGACCTCCTCGGCCCTCCAGCAGTCTTTTTTGCTTGGGCCGAGCCTGGGGGCCGGCGCGGGGACGTCTGCAACCATGCCGGGCTTGTCCGCTGGGGCCGAGATGGAGCTTCAGAAGATGCTCATCGACGAAAGGACTAAGTGTGAACTTCATCGAGGAAACTACGAGACTCTTAAGGCCGAACACGCCAGGTACGTGTTAATCTCGCAAAAGAGTATGTTCAATCAGCGTCCAACATTTTTATTTAAAAAAAAATGTTTTCCCAGCTTGCAGGATGATTTCATCCAGGTACAAGAGGAAGTAAGGCATCTGCAGGCTCAACTCGAGAGGCTGCAGGTACAGTTAGCTGAGCGCACAAGAGAAATTATGGAAAAAAACAGGGAAATGGAAGATCTCAGACTGCAGGTACAGCGGCAAAGCTCGTAAAAAGAGGAAAAACTGCTTTGCTGGACTTTCCCAATGGACTGATATGCTTGTTGTGTCAAATATGCCAGGTGATGACTCCTCAGCGTCTGGAGTTGCTCAGAGCTCAGGTGCAACAGGAGATGGAAGGTCCAGTTAGAGAGCGCTTTGCCAGACTGGAGGAGGTCTTTTAATCTAATTCTGATGCATTATTATTGTCATTGGTATCAACGCCGACGTTTCTTTTTACTGATTTGTGGTTGTGTGTAGGAGGCAGAGAAGTACAGGTCAGAGTTCAACAAGCTACGCTATGCCTACACGGTGCTCAATGCCCAGTTTGAGCACCAAAAGGAGGAACACGCTCGAGTCGTGGAGGATCAGAAGCTACGCTTTGAGGCCGAGGTGAGTGACTTATGTTTATGTCGGGGCTCCAGACGAGTCGTCACGCTCAAGTCTGCGCCTTTTTCCCGGCCAGATCGCTCATCTGGACAAAGACAAGGAGAACCTGATTGCCCAGTACCAGAATGCAGACTCGCAGCATGACAGGAAACAAGTGGAGGTTCTGCTGAGGGAGAAAACTCAGCTCACCTTGCGCTTGAAGCGTCTGCAGGCAGAGGTGGCCGAGTTGCAGGCCCAGAAGAACCACTCGGAGCAGCAGGCGGAGAACGCTCAGCGGGGTCAGAACCGGCAGCTGGCGGAATCTCAGGCTGCTCTGAAATCTCTGGAGGTCAGACATCCACCATTACATCTTCATCACAATACGCTGGAGTCATATAGGTGACGGGGTTTTTGACGCAGAAATTAGAAAGTACAGTTTTGCATCAGGTTTTTTTAAATGTAGCAAGTAAAAGTCAAATTGGACCTATTTGTACTGTGTTACTTTACATCACCGCAGGGTATTTAGATTTAGACCAATTTTTTTTTTTTTTCAGGACCGATACTGATTATTAGTAGTCAAGGACGCTGATAACCGATATTTGGAGCCGATATTCATTTTCACTAAAAGGAAAGGAAATATCAGCATCAAAATAAAATATAAAAAACTCCAGCACTTAATTAAAAATATATATTTAAACATGTTTATTGAACAACTTTTAGGCATCGTAAAATATTGGAGTTTAAAAAATAAAATAGTCTATCGACATTTTTGTTTTAAAAATCTGACCTATCCGCAAAATTAAATAATTAGTTCCCTGAATTTTTTTTTCCCTTGAACATGTTTTAAAATGGATCTGTTGTCGGCCGTTTGATTCTTCAAAATTACCGTTGCCAATATTTGTCAAAAAGCTGAATATCGGGCCAGCCAATAATCGGTGTATCCCTAATGGCAATACGTAACAGAGTTGTTCCCCATCTAAAATGTTGTTACAGGCGGAACGTCAGTCTTTGCGCTTGCGGCTGGAGCGGATGGAAAGTGAACTCGGGCTGAGCAACGAGCAGAATAGTCAGCTCACTGGCCAACTGCACAAAGCTGAGAAGCAACTCAACTCCATTAGCGGACAGGTAAAAAATAAATAAATCTTTGTTGGATACAAACTTTAAGTTATATTAGAATCAACAATTCTTAGGACATTTTTTGAAAGCACAAGGTTATAGTTGTGTTTTGTGGTGTCTCTGTTGACAGATTGAAAGCCTGACGCATTCCCACAAGATGGAGGTGGCAAGCGTCAAGCTGGAGTTTACCCGTTCCAAAGGCGAGCTGGAGAGGGAGAGAGACATCCTGAGAGGGCAATTGGAAGGTAACGGGTTTTTTCCTGATCGAGTCACGTGGTCGCCTAAGCCTGAGCAACAACCCCCGTTACTCCCCATTGCCTTTTTATTCATATTCAAGGCCTGCAGACGGATGTGGAGGTGCTCAAGCACGCTGTGGAGCGCCACAAAGAAGTTGTTGTGGAAAAAGAGAGGGAGGTGGCCAGGAAGGTGCAAACAGCTCGTGATGAAGAGATCTGCAAATCCGCTCTCTTACACCAGGAAAAGTAAGATGAGGAAATAATAGTGAGGCAAGGGAGGACCCAGGAAGTCAACGTTTGCTTGGTGACATTAGGATGGAGTTGGAGCACCGCCTTGCTGAGTTTGAACAGCAGATGGCGCTGCAGGACACAAAAGTGCAAGCCCAGAAAGAAGAGTGGGAAGAGCAGATCCGCACAGCCCAAAGAGGAGAAGAGTCTGTACGCAAAGAACTGCAGAGCCTGAGGTCAGTCTTGTTATGAGAAGGCCAAAATTATTGATTGACGCCATTTACCCAGTTTTATCAATCACTATGCCTTGGACAAATGAAATGACATTATAGTGAGAGAGAGAGAGATCCTAATGAACTAAAACACAATGAAACCACCAGCTTTCTTGCAATTTTCTTGGGTCAATTATTAGGTTTTTAGATTTTCTGATAACGCTCATTGTTTGTTTTTCAGAGGTAGATTAAAGCAGCAAAGTGCCCAGCTGGAAGAGCTGGAAAGACAGACAACAGCCGTGTCAAATTTGAAGCAGGTATGACACATCGTTACGGCAAAATTGGCCATTTTGGCTTAAATTTAGGGCGGAACCATTCAAATCGACATCACAATGCAATTTTCAAATGGCGGAGGCTGCAATTTTTTTTTTCTCAAATCGCAATTTCAGTATTGAGGAAAAAACTTAATTTAATCTTTCAAACCTACATAAAGTTGCATCCCTCCCGCTCTCTCCTTGAATTAGAGATGGGACAATGAAGCCTTGTGAAGCTTTTGAGGCTTTCGGCTGATTGATTTGGAAAAAGAGTCGAAGTTTCAAAGCCCCATAAGATAGATCGTACCGGTGACATCTGGTGGTCAGCTGGAGTCATAGCAGCTATAATCTTCAAAGTGATTCTCCTGATTGATTTATATTCCAACATAACACCAGTACATTCAGTCTTACATTTGTGTCTGTCTAATGATCATCAGGTACACATGGAAGTGTTGCAATATTTTGACACTGTACCAGTACTATGGTTCAATGTGATGTCCTGTTACTAATTCGATTTTCATAAACACACAGCTGACACCGCGCCAAAAGGTTTGAATCAGTTACGTAATTTCCGGTATCTCATTAGCGCGCATAAAGCCGCGTACGTCATCAGCACGTGGTCACGGAGGTTTCATCGGGGCTTTTGATACATTGTTTCGAGCTGTCTGTCTCACTCGGCTGACACATGCTCCGGAGTCTCAAGTGTCAAACGTCCCATCTCTACCTTGAATAGAAAAACGAGGAGCTGTGTGCAGAGCTGGGTATGTTGTCACGGTCTGAAGCCGATTTGATGGAAGCAAACCTGCGACTGAAAGCCAAAGTGGACGGCATGAGGGAGGAGCTGAGGACCGCCCGAACCCAAGCTGAGAGGAGTCAACATGAGGCAGAACGGTACATAAATCACTACTGTTACGTGCCAGAGGATGGTAAGATGTTAAAAAGCCAGGTAGAAAAAAAAAACGTGGAGCAGGTGGAATGCCTCAAAAATAAAAGGCTTGAAACATTCATCAGGAGATGTGTGAGGGGTAATAGCTATGGTGGGGGTAACTGCTAGGTGACGGTGTTAACTAATCCAACCCCTTTTCCTTTTGGGACGGCCATCTTACGTTTAACCACGTCGCAGTGTGCTATTTTGCGACCCGTCTTGTGGCAGTAAAACCATTGCCTGACCTTTACAGGTCTGGAGCCAGTTGAGGTTTGGAGTTGAGTTGTTTTCTCATTTTGGCCAGCCTTTAATGGAGCCGGTTCACGCTTAAAAGCGTTTTTACGAGTGAGGGAAAATTCATCCGCCAAAACAGCGGCCCGCTGGAGCGCAGAAACTTTCTGTTCATTCATGTACACGAGAATGCGCTCGGGTAGACAGTTTTTAAATTGTTTTAGCAGGACCAGCTCGCGCAAGGCGTTAAAATCCGCAACCTTGCTAGCAGAACACCACCTGTCAAATAGCACTGACTTCTCTCGAGCAAAATCCACAAAACTTTTAAGCAATTGTTTTTTTTTTTTTCAAATCCCGAAAACGTTGCCTGTAGGCGTCGGGCACCAAGTCGTAAGATCTCAGAATTGCACCTTTCAATAAGTTATTGTCAGAAATTGACACAAAGAAGCGCAGGCTTCTCGAGCTTTTCCAGTTAGCTTGCACTGCAACAAAATTGCCCAAACATCTTTCGGCCAATGCAGCACGAACTAAGAAAGCGCACACTCGCGCGCAGCACCTATTCGATGTGTGAGAAAGTTCCGACGCACAAAGCAATCCCAGATAGCTACCTAATGAATGAAATGCCGTCAATGCAATCCAGCCCACCATAAAACCCCACCAGTTTGCAGTTAATAAGTTAGCCGCCGCGTACCTTTACATTCTAAGTGTTAAAGCTTGCGTGTCTCCCTCTTCTTTCCATGCGTCGTTCCTCCGGCAGGCGGGTGGAGGAGAGTCAGATCGAGTGGCTGGAGGAGAAACACAAGCTGCAAGAGCGAGAGGCAAAGATGGATGAGAAGTACTTCCAGCTCAAAGACAAAATGAAGAGGGCAGCGGTTGCCCAAAAGAAGGTTCGACTTTATCCTTGAATTGTCTTTAGTGTGGAAATAACCACAATGTTGTAGCGTGACGTGTGGACAAAAGCCTACTAGAACATCTGGACTTTATTTGGGGTTATCTAGAAGCACTTTAAAAGCTGGCAGGTTTGTGCTGACTGCCATTTAACTCGCAGCCATTTTCTTTTTTTCTTGTCAAAGAAAAAATATAAAACTTGCAGCCATTTTCACTGAAGGAATCCCCTTCACTCCCAGCTGTTTGATTTTGCAAGGCTCAATGAAGATTCTGTTCTATTGCTATAAAAACATGAAACCTACCAAAAGAAAGATTAGTCTCTTATTTCATCAGGGGAAAAAAAGGTATATTTCTATCCTTTTCCGGTTTGCAGCAATTAGTAATAAGCAATATAGCTAAGTTTCATCAATATTCACAAATCTGCTTAGAATTGTGAGTAAATTAGCTTTTTTTTTCCAACATGGCCCTGGTTGATCTCTTTTGCTCTGCTGCCACCTGCTGGCCGTTTTTGTAATAACTACCATTTCTTCAATCGCTCTTTGCAGTTGAGAGGCTGCGTCAAAGCGTTCTGTATGTTTTAGCATAAAAAAACATTTAAATACGTCTTTGGGACACTTAAAAAATTTAAAATAGTACGTATAAGTATAGAAATTGTATATCTTCTTTCATTTTTTTGTGTAGAGACGAAACCAGACGGAGAACAAAGAGAAAAGCCTGCAGAATAAGATCCAACTGTTGAAGGCTCAAATTGAGGAACTCAAATTGGAAGCTGCAGCAGCCAGCAAGTGAGCCTCACATTGACACACACAAAAAAAAAAGGTGTAATATTGGCATTCTTCGGGGTGATACAAGTGCCGTCATTTCCAGACGTTCCCTTCACTCCGAGGAACACACGCACCTCCGCAGAAGGATGCGAGAGCTCCAGCGGCGACACAACGAGTTCCGGCGCCTGCTGCTGGGCGACCAGAGCGGCTTCAGTTCTGGCCCCGCCATCCTCACCTCCACACAGAGCCCATTCGTCATCAGGGATGCGGCATCTAACGTACCGGTAAGCAGACATGTTGACGTGTAACCGCGTAGCGGGATGCAATAAGAGCTCCGCCGGTGTGTGTGTGTGTTAAGGAAGAGGAGGAGAGCAGGGAGATGGTCCTGCTGCATGAGAGGCTGGATGAGCTGGAAAGAGCGCAGCAGCAGCAACTCGAAGAACTCGACGGGCGTGGATGAACGTCAACAGAAGAATTATGGACTGTATTTTCATTTTTAGCTTTTAAATTAAAGTCACTCAGGTCCATTTTTATGTACTCGTACCAATGATAGTGATTTGGCCAATTTTGATTCGATAGTATCAAAGCATTTTGAAGTTCACAAAATAACATGGCCAAAAGTTTGGGAGTGGGCCAATTCAGTCCCGCAGGTTTTGGATGTTTTCCCTTCGACATATCGGATTGATATGATCAGCTCATCAGCAAGCTCTGCATAAGCCTGATAACGATCCTGTTTATTGGAATCAGGTGTGTTGGAGGAGGGGAACCTCTAAAACCTGCAGGACTCCAAGGACCAGAATTGCCTGTTTACGACCATGTACAGTAATTACGTTTTTTTAATTTATTTTTTTAAATAGCTTAATAGTAAGGCTTTTTTTTAAATTTTCAACAAAGGACTGTGTTAGGCAAGCCATTTTTTATGTGTAAAAAGCTGCTTTTTTTTTTTCACAGCCAGACGCTAAGGTGCTAAAAAAAAAAAAAGACCAAATATCGACATGAAATACAAGCTGGAATTTTTAACTTTTGTCTCACATTCTTCTTCTGATCTGAAACTAAATGTCTTCACTGTACAACACAAACAAAGGAATCGACCGTGCCGTTGTCATCACAAACAAAATCATTTGTATGTATATCTTGATGTAAAAACACAACATTGGTAGAATATGTGGATTATGTTTAAAAGATTTTTATTAAGCAAATATTTTGCAGGTAAGCTCTGTCAGCAGTAGCTATTGCGTGATGACATCAGGACAAGTGGAGTCAAATTCATTTGAAACAGTGTTGTCCATGTCCGTATTCCAATGCCCATTTTTCCTTGACCCGATGATTTATTCCAACAGAGATTACGTACCGGTGTCTTAAAGGTTAGGACATTTGACTTTCCGAAGGGGCCCTCTGGTCTGACGATGCCTGGATTCTGTCGGAAGAACTGGACGGGGTAGTCCGACCCAGCAAAAAGTTGTGGGTTCTTGTGTGCTTTGTCAAATGACATCTTTGCGAGAATCTTTGACTGCAAACTAAGCAGCCAAAAGGTTTCTTGCCAATGTGTGTCCTTGTGTGACTTCTTAAGTTTCCCTTCTGAGAGAAACTCTGACCACAAACCGAGCAGGTAAAAGGTTTCTCGCCAGTTGTATTAAGTTTCCCTTCTGAGAGAATTGTTGACCGCAAACAGAGCAGGAAAACGGTTTCTCGCCAGTTGTGTGTTCCTGCGTGACTTCTTAAGGTTGTCTTATGAGAGAACCTTTGACCGCAAACTGAGCAGGAAAACGGTTTCTCACCAGTGTGTGTCCTTGTGTGTTGTAAAAGGTTTTCATTCCGAGAAAATCCCTGACCGCAAATTGAGCATGCGACGGGTTTCTCGCCTGTGTGTAGTAATAAACTTCCTCTATGTGGGAACTTTTGACCGCAAACTCAGCAGACTAAAGGTTTCTCATCGGTGTGTGTACTTATGTGTTGTGATAAGCTTTCTTTCTGAGAGAATCTTTGAGCGCAAACTGAGCAGGCAAAAGGTTTCTCTCCAGTGTGTATTCTCATGTCGTTTCAAATGGTTCTTATAGGAATAAGCGTTCTCACACTGAGAACATTTCCAGCGCTTGTTGTCAGAGTGACATGCCGTACCACCTTCAGACTGTTTGTCACCACGATCTGTGTGAAGAGAGTGTGACGTGATGTCCTCACTATCTGACAGTGGAGCCAAGAGGCCGTCGGCTTGTGATTCTTCACAGTAGTAGCCATCACCTTCCATTGTCATGTGTTGACATGAGCTGCTTCTTGGAGGCTCCGCCCCTCTGTTCCCCTCAATTTGACCTTCATCTTCCCTCTGCAAAGAGACAAATGTCGACGGCAAATTGATATCGTGGGGCTGCTTCTGCTCTTTAATACAATCGCGCTCCGGCTTCTCAACTTTAGGGTCCTTGTCCTGTTTCTCTTTGAGAAGTGGGGGCTGCTGCTGCTCGTCTTCTGCTTTAATACAATCGAGCTCCAGATCTTCCTCTCCTTTAATGTATGGGTGCTTTTCATCCTCCACCTTAATGTGGGTGGACTCTGGCTCCTGCTGCTGAGAATCAAGATCTTCGCTGAGGTCTGCAAAACACACACAGCAAGATGTGGAATAAGCAGTTTCGATTGAATAACAGTCCAAATTCACACTCAAATGAGTAAATAGCAAAACTGACAATCATGGATTTTAAAGAAAAAAAGTTTTCCTGGACTGGACATGGCGCAATGGATTTAAGTCACCTACGTGCAAAGAGATTGACGTCAAGGCAACCTCTGTGCTACTTTTGTTGCACCAGCAAGCTAGCAACATGCTAGTATTCTTACGATTGGTCTAGTAATGGCTAATTATATTACATAGGTTGCGCTGCGACGTACAGGAGGTCGACATGTTTCACCTCAATCTTTCCGCTACTGATGCCCGAAGAACTTTGCAAACGTATATAGCTTCTGGTAAAATAATAGTTAGCTGCACCCCTACAATTTACCCCTCAATTAAACTCCAAAGACACGAAAAGATAACTCTAAAAAAAAAAAACTTGTGTATTTTGTTTTCAATTGAAATGCCATCAATAATTATTGACAGTTCTGCGCTCATTTTAAAATGCTGAATATGCGTTATTTCCATTTTCTTTTAGAATTTATGTCGGTCCTTATTTTACTTAGTTGATTATTCACAGTATTATTTATCACTGGAATCTTTATAAAAAAAAACATAAAACGTGTTTAATAATGCCCATGTTTCATCCACACATACCAAAGAAACGATTAACTGGCTCTGTGTTTGTTTTTGTTTTTTTAATGAAGCCACATACAATTCAACGCCTCCGTTAGGGGTGTAAACTCTGCAAGAAAATCCAACAATTGTGACTTTGGATGCCAGTTACCTACCTTGTGATTTTTAGACAAAAACGTTACTTACATGACTACTGTGGGTTTTTTCCCTTCCATTAACAGAGAGGTAACAACAATCCACAAGATGGACAGACAGCATATTAATAATGTAATAATTGGAAGCATTTCCTAAACAAGTGAGAGTAAGAAGTGACCGGACCTGCTCCGTGGACAATATTTGGCCGCATCTTGCCAACGGCGTCCAGCATTTGACATCGTCGCTCGTTGTCCTTTTTTGCTTCACAAAGTTCCTCCTCGTTCTTTGCTATCCTTTTTGTAAACATTTTCATACGACAATCAAAACACTTTACGCTCACACTTGATCTCTGCTGAGATCACAAACACGTCTTGTTAACGGTTAGCAAGCAAACAAGGCTAAGCTAAGCTTCGGCGCGCACCGAGACGACTTTAAGCGAACATGAAAATTAAACAGGTAGTGTTTTAGTGCAGAGAAGTGGTAATTGACTGCCCGGGTCAAGGTTTAGCACGTTCGCTACAAATTCAGGAAAATATTGAAGCGCCTTTTGGCTTCTTTCGCCCCGTGGTGGTTCTTCGTCAGTATAGCATAAACGGCGGTTCGCAAACTCAAGCTGTACATTACCGCCACCCAGCGGTCTGCGGTGATTACTGCATTGATTTACAAGTTTAACTTAAGTTTTCTGCCACCATTTGGTAAATAGTGTGCACAAAAGCATGTTTTGATGAACACTGGTAATTATGCTAAGGTAACTAGCACAAATTAACGCCATAGTGAGGCTGAAAGACAAATGACTGAGATTTATTGAAGCATATTTCTCGACTTGTAATTTTTTTTGGGAGGGGGGGTGTATTTATTTTCCTTTTTTTTAACTCCTCTGAGTCCTGAAAAAGTACAAAGCATACCTGTAAAAAGATTACAACGAAAACATATCTTGTCTGAACTGTTTATTGGAACGTAACTTTTGCAGCAGCATAAGCGTTGTCTACGCTTGTCAGGTTGCGATTCCACACACACACTCACTCTCACTCACTCACTAACACACTCACACACACTAAGACTTACGCACTGCTCTGAGCACCGTTTCCACAAATGAATGTGCACCAGGATTCATTTTCTTAAATACACATTCCCATATATTGCACATATGTACTCTTGTACATTTGAAGCACTTGCAAAAATCTGATCTGTATCAAATTGTAAACCACATCCCACTGTGGTTTGGAATCATGCTAGCTCAAATCTGATTTTTTTCCTCAGACCTAATAAAATCAAGACAAATAAAACAAGTTGGAGATTACAAAGGGCTGCCATTCTGAAAAAGACTAAAGTCTAATACAAATTGGTTAAAACACTATGAAAATTAAGACCATTGTAATTAGATTACATGGTTTTGATCGAATGATGATAAGATCAGAAGAAATGATTCTGAATTGCACTAGCTGTCTCAATGGAGCTTTAAGTTCCTTCTGATTAAGTTGTGCTAGACATCCTGTGAAAAAGTGTCTCAATATTCCACCGTCACTGCTTTGGTCTTGAGGTATTCCATGAGCGCATCCTCTCCTGTGAATGAGAAAGCGACCCATTAGCGCTGTCGCAACACAAATATCCTGTTAACCATCCAAATCCGAAGCTGTCGGCGGCGACAGGACAACGCGCTTGTTTTTCAAATCACCGTAATTCCTGAACCTCTAGCGCTAGCAACGTAATTCCAACGGCCTCTGAAATCAGATAAGCGGCGTTTTACGTGGATACCACATACATTACGGTAGCTAACAGATGGTCACGTGTGAAGGAGGGGGAAGTCCCGCGTCTTGGATAGGCGTAATTTCAAAGTACCGTAACTCCGGAACTATTTGTGCTATCAACGTAATTCCAACGGTTTCTGAGAGCGGATAAGCAGAGTTTTGCATCGATTTTACATACACTACGGTAGCTAGCAGATTTATATGTGTGGAGCATGTCTTACAAATGAACGTATTCACGGACCCATTTGCGCTCGCAACGTATCTGAAAGCGGAGGAGCGGAGCTTTACGTCGAGAAAATAAAAACCTCAAAACAATAAAAACAAGCGGACTGCTATGATAATAGTACTAAAAGGGTATGACCTAGTCAATGGTCTCCAGATAACTTCTATTGTGAATTGGTGCTGTTCAAAGAAAATGTACGTGACTTGACAAAACAAACAGGAACATGGACGGACAGAAGAGTTGAAACGAAAGACTGGTCAATTCCCTGCCACAACTTACCAAGGTCTTTCCCAAAGCCAGACTGCTTGAAGCCTCCAAAAGGTGAAGCAACATCAGTCTTGTTATAGGTGTTGATGAATACTGTCCCAGCTTCCAAGTGTTCACTCACATACATGGCTTTGTTTATGTCACGGGTAAACACACCTGAAGCCAAGCCGTACTCTGTGTCATTGGCTCGTTCGAGCACACCGTCCACATCCCTGGAATTTGTCAGTACGTATGCATAAGAAGACTTTTTTTACACAAAATCTACAAGACAATACCAGCAAGAGAGTGTTCTGATTACTAACCCATCTTTAAATTTGGACACAACCATGACAGGCCCAAAGGATTCCTCTTTGGCAATGAACATGTGGTCCTCCACACCAGTGAACACAGTGGGCTCCATGAAGAAACCTGTCAGAAAAAAAAGTTAGTATTTTAACACAGAAAAGTTATACAAAACGGTTGGTGCAAAGCTGAATGTGTCTTGCCCTATATGTTAAAAAAAATAGATAACCAGAGTGGAAGCATGTTTTACTGGTACGTCTACTTAAACTGCTCTTTAAAACACAAATCAGAAGCAAAGTCTGATTTTGATTGGTTTATTTTTATTTACTTATTTATAGCAAAACTGCCTCCATCTAGGGTCCTGGGTTCGCTGTCTGGCTAATTAGATTTTTTGGTGGGGTTCAATTTATGGAATTTTGGGCTTGTTTTGGGAATGTAATTCCACTTTTGGCCACATGGTGGCGGCACACAACTACTATAAATTTGAAAGCGTAAAACTGCAAGCGACAACGTCATTTTGCTGAAGAGTTTACAAAGACAACTTTATGTATCTATCTTCAATCTTGCTTTTAACGTATGCAGACTGAAAAGAAAAGGATGTATGTACATCTTTAGCCATTGTGAGATACGTTAAAGTTGTTATTAGTTGTTAGTATAGGAAAAACGGGATTTGGTAACTAAACAAAGGGATCAGTAAACTGTTAGATGATTGTACAATATTTTTTGTTTTATCCATTATATGAGCTGTATCAAGCATTTTGCAATTTTTTTCTTATCCATTATATGAGCTGTATCAAGCATTTTGCATTTACAAAAATAATAGTTTTATATCATGGATGTTTTTTTTTTTTTTGCTGTATGTACCTGGTCGGTCCACTTGTTTGCCGCCATAAACCAACGTGGCTCCTTCCTTTATTCCAACATCACAGTACTCCAGCAGTTTGTCCAAGTGTGCTTTGTGATTCTGAGGTCCATGGTCTGTGGATCGATCCAGCGGGTCCCCGATCTTCATTTTCTTTAACTCCTCCACCTTAGTAGAGGGGATGAATACAGAGTTTAAATTTTAACAGCATCGCTCTTGTCAGTCTTTTTTTTTTTGGGGGGGGCAGATTTTAATCCCAGAGAGGAAGTTACGTTTTCACTCGGCTTTATTTTGATATCGTATGTAGTACGTACATTACGCAAAAAACAGCTCACACAATGCAGGCATGCAGACCCCAGTTTTTTTCTGTTCCCCAATTTTACAAAAACTCACCACACGGCTGATGAATTCATCATGAATGGACTCCTCCACAAAAAGGCGCCCAGCAGCAATGCAGTTTTCCCCTTTGTTGAAATACACAGAGCTCATACCCTAAGAGAAGAAGATAACAAATTTTAGAAATGAATTGAGAAAGCCCTTGATATTTTTACAAGGACATGGATCTTAAAATTTGCATCCAACCATCATGGTAACGTTCTTTTAAGATGTCTTCTGTGATTCACTCTGGTTGTAATGGATCAATACTTTTACTCTATAAAAAACAAACATTTTTTTTCTTTTAAACTGTGTATCAAATACAAATTTAAATAAATACTTGTGCAATAACAAAATATATTTCATTGGTCCAATAACTTTTGGAGGGGAGTTTATTTGCTAATTCATTTAGTGACATTAACTTGGGTGAACGAAATTAGATGCTGTAATTACAAGACACACTAACAAATAAATGCTTAAACTTTTTTTTTTTTTTTTTAATTCCTGTTATAGTTTTACTAATTAACTCATTCACTGCCATTGACGGCTATAGACGTCAAAAATTCATTTATTTCTATTAGTTTAATTTTTTTTCCACTTTTGCGAACAAGAGTATGAAAAACAGATATACAATTTGTGATTAATTGTTAATTAACAAGTGAAGTCATGTGATTAATTACAATTAAAAATTGTAATCGCCTGACGGGCCTAATTAAAAAAAAAAAAAAAAGTGGTGTTTAATTGTAATTAATTGCATGATAATTTTATATCTGTCATAAATGTACAATAAAAAAATCTAGCTTTTCATAAAAAAAATGAAATGAAATGAAATAAATGTTAAACTAATAGAAATAGTTCACATTAATTTTTATGTCTATAGTCGTCAATGGCAGTGAATGAGTTAAGGACTAATCAAAAAAAATAAAAAATAAAATAAAATAAAAAAAACAACAAAAAGTGATTCTCTCACCATGCGAACAGCCTTGTCCATATCGCAATCATTAAAGATGATGAGAGGCGACTTCCCTCCCAGCTCCAGAGAAACTTTCTTTAGATTACTGAGTGCACAACTTCAAGGAGAAAATACAACAGTCAAATATCAATGGCAGGAAATAATGGGCAGCATATTTCTTATTTATCAAGTCACACCTTTTCATGATTTGTTTGCCAATAGGTGTCGAACCAGTGAAACCCAGTTTCCGGATATCTGGGTGATCAGCCATTCGCTGTCCCACCATTCCTCCTACAGAAGAGCAATTTCTTCCATTCGGTAAGATTCAAAATTCAAACAGGTAAGGTGTTCTATTATGTTTTGTGAAATGCCCGTTACCTGAGCCTGGTAATATGTTGACAACTCCTTTTGGAATACCAGCTTTTACTGACAACTCAGCAAATTTTAATGCAGTCAATGGCGTTACCTACATATATGAGACATTGACGACATTAATAAATGACACAAAATGTGGCTCAAGCATACTTGAATTAGCCTTTTAGAGAATCATGGCTGCTGTATTAGTGCATTCTTAATACTGCGTATGATCACCTGTGCAGGTTTAAGAACAAGCGTGTTACCAGCTGCAAGGCAGGCAGCACTTTTCCATGCCAACATCATGAGGGGGTAGTTCCAAGGGATGACAATAGCACAAACGCTGATACAGAAAAATGCCGTTAACAAGAATAATAAACACAAACAGAAACATTCAATGAAATGAAATTCACGAACCGCTCCATCAAACTTACCCGATTGGTTCTCTTTTAGTAAAGGTGAGGTTGTGGTTGGGCCTGGCCTGGTTAATGGGAATTGTCTTGCCCTGTACACAGAAGTGTATTGATCGAGCATTTGCAAAGTCACACATCGAGTCATAACATTCATGTCTCAAGTTGCCGGGACTTGAAAG
Source organism: Vanacampus margaritifer (assembly GCF_051991255.1). Classification (NCBI taxonomy): domain Eukaryota; kingdom Metazoa; phylum Chordata; class Actinopteri; order Syngnathiformes; family Syngnathidae; genus Vanacampus; species Vanacampus margaritifer. Next base: position 13,970,834 of record NC_135446.1, read on the forward strand.
TCAAGTCACTTTTTTTGTGTGTGTGCAGACGTCATTTCATCATCACTTTCTGTCCAGATCTACGTGTATTACATGAAAGTACTCATTCAGTTTTTTGGGTGGAAAATGACTAGTAAAAATGTACACAGCTTGCACGTCCGTTTCTGTGGCGAAAACCTGATGGAAATCCTTTTTACCTGTATCTTGTCACACCAGCCGGCAAAGTAGCGAAACGTCTGGATGGACATGCCCACGTGAGTTTTCAGGGCCAGCGTGTACACAGCCCCGGAATCAATTGCCTCGATAGTGGCCAACTCCTCTTGGTGTTGCTCCATCAAGTCTGCTAGTCTATAAGGTAAGACAATAATCAGACATTTTTGGGTTAAACAATATTTTGTTTAAAAAAAAAATATATATATATATATATATATATATATATATATATATATATATATAAACCCTGTTTCCACAAAGTGCATCTACAAAAGATTTTTTAAAATTTTTCCTCATCAAACAAATCTGTTGGTGTAAGAAAATATAATTTTGAAAAATGATAACAGTGTTTCTTGTACAATATTTCAGGCCACGTTATTCGGTTTTTGAATGTATTAGTCTTCTACAGTCGCATTATTCATGGTTTACTGAAGAGCTATATGCACAGCTATATTTATCCTTTTTGGACGACTCACTTATAAAGTAGATTTCCTCTGTCTCTTGGGTTCATCCTGCCCCAGGGCCCATGATCAAATGCTTGTTTAGCAGCTGCCACTGCCTGGTCCACATCCCCCACTGAAGCATAAGACACTTTACAGATTACCTAGTAAAAATTGGGATTAGCACAAACAGTCCATGAAGTACTTTGGATCAAAAGACGGATGAGCTTTGTTGTTGTTGTTTTTTTAAATCTCAGCATCTCGGCTCGCTTACCGATCCGTCGGTGGGATTAATGGTATTGTAGGTTTTGCCATTTTCAGCATCCACAAAAGCGCCATTGATAAAACACTGGTATGGCATTTTCACTGTCATGTTGTTAACGTCCTTGATTACCTGGTAGAATGCAGCACATCAGTCAGTACTGTAATATCAGTCATAAATCCACCACAAAGACCAACGGCAAGAATTTCAGATACTGTATGTGGAATACGCCAAGATTTATTGAGCTTTTGGAAACCATGGGTAAATCCAAGAAAAAATAAAATCTCTCATGCCTCACGGGTTAAACTGTGTGTAAAAACGAAGATCACGTCGACAGCGAGGCTCAGGAGCAAAAATAAAAATAAAAATAAAATCACATTAACCAGGTGAAATAAATACTTTTAATTGACTATTATTTTGCAAATATATATTTCAGTGCTGCCGCAAATATTCTACTTGGCGAATGTAAAGTTGTTTAAGGAACTGCCTCATGCTCCTCTTTTCGCTAAACCACAGCCAGGCCTGGACTGGCCAATCTGGAGAGCCGGGACAATTCCCGGTGGGCCGCAGGCAGCATTTGTTTTGAAATCAGCCCGTAATATTATATATATATATATATATATATATATATATATAGCACTGACTGCCTGCCTTTGTTACTAAGAGTGTCACCAAGTTACAATAATTTAGTATCAAAAGTAGCAAAACTTTAATTCATGAATAGAAACAATAAACATTATTACTATATTAAACCTTGTCTGTACAAAAATAACACATAAAAGAGGCAACACACAATTGACTTTTGCTTTAAATTGACAAACACTGGCGACAAGCCATAATCTAAAACCCTCATCCGGGCAACCCCAAAAAATCAAAATCCAATTTCTGGGGGAAAAAAGAAGAAACCATGAGAAGGCACCACAGATAAGGGCCTGAACATGTGCAAAAACTGTCCAGGCACATCCAGCGGAGACGTTTATAGCATTTACAAAAAAAAAATCCAATTCCAATGTGCCATTACCGCACCAATAGCCCAACGTGGCCACAGCTGTTACAATTGTAAGAAATCTGTGGACTTACATGGTCAATGACTAGTTCATCCTCCTCTTCTTCCCCTCTCATTTTACGCACAAACATCTGGACGAAGTCCTGGAAAGTGGTTGCCATGTAAATGTCCTCATTTTGCAGGAGGACACCAGCTCGCTGCTTTACCTCCTCCACTAACCTGGACAAGTAAATAATAATATGGTCTATGTAATTTTGGTCCAGTCTTGTTTCATAAACGGGAATTTTTTCCCCCCAACTATTCTGTTGTACCACAATTCATTTAAAATGCAAAAAGTGATTTCCTTGGATATTTTTATTTGATTTATTTTTTATTACCGGTATTTTTTCCAGTTTCAAGTTGTTGTTTCTTTTTATTAACAGATGTGTACCAACTATTTCTCCTTACCTGACCACATCCATGGAAGCAGCTCCGGACTTGAAAAAGTCTGTAGTGTCCTCAATAGCGGGGACGTTACTGAGAATGCTCTTCCAGATATTCTGTAATCAAAACAATTACAGTAAAGGACACCTAATTCGGATACGCAACGCGACGGATTAGTGGATAAAATGTTAGAAAACAACATGAAGACTTGCCCTCATCTCCGTCACTATTTCTTTCTCGCTGTCAGTTAATTCCACACTCTGAGTTTCACCGGTGGAAAAGTACTTTGAAGCAGCTATCATTTTTCCATCTTCAAACTGCAGATTCTTCACGAGAACCTAAGGTCAAACATGACAAATACAGAAAAGCAAATTCTTTATAACATTGTGCAGTTTATCGTATTTGTATTTGTTATTTGCTTTGTTTTACTCTGCTGTGTGTAGCTTGGCCGGATAAATAACAGTTACGATAAAATGAAAATAAAGAAAGTATTTATGGACTACTGTAGCTGTCTCAGCCAAAGTCCTCGCCCCTCCCCCCCAAAAAATAAATAAATAAAATAAAATAAAAAACAATACAAATAAAATAAATAAATAAAAATAAAAATAAAAATAAAAATAAAAATAAAAATAAAAATAAAAATAAAAATAAAAATAAAAATAAAAATAAAAATAAAAATAAAAATAAAATAAATAAAATAATAAATAAATAAAAATAAAATAAAAATAAAAAGTCTAATTCAATACAGAGGTAAGAAAGGCAGACCTGTAATGACAAAGTATGTTCGTTCATTTTGTAAGATAGTGGCACTCACTGCTTTTCCATCACTTCCATTTAGGACAAGCCCGTTTTTTGTGACCAGGCTTTGGCTGGCTGCTCCTTCGATGTCCAGTGGCTGGCCAGGTGGTACTGATCCTTGCAACATTGATGAACCATATAAGGTAACGGGCTGGGGGTCGAGAAATATTGAATTGAACTTTTGAACAGGCATCTTTCAATTAAGACTACATTATACAATACTTTTATTCTTCTACATGCTGTATCCATATCAATGTCTTTTAGAAAGGTGTGTGATTCCACGTGTTCCAAGAAACGCACCTTGCCGTCAATAACAGTCCAGGCGCCAGGGATTTTGTCATGGCCACGTATCCAGTTGTGAATTGCCTCAGCTGGCTGAGCCAGATTGATCTGATGGAAGAAAAAAAGTCAACATGCATAATGTCCATCACAGGTAAATGTCCTTTATTCTTATCCACTGTAGGAGCCCCATGTTTGATTTGTATTTGCCTCCAACCACTGGGGGGCAGTGTTTTTTTGTTTGTTTGCCTGAGCAATGAGCAGGTGCCCAGAGACTACTTAATTAGGATTCCGCTGGGAGACAGGTGTCACTGATTGGGGAAGAAAACAATTTTTGACGGGTGTTTCTTGTATTTTGGGCATTTTATGTTGTTACTTTGAGAGTTATAATTTTCCAACCAAGACAGAATTTCGTGGGTTTATTTTATTTTATTTCTTCGCCTTTTATACAAGAACGTCAAAATTAAACAATCAGTAACTGCAAGTGTAGCAGACAAGTAAGTGGTGGTGGATAATCCCCTACATCCACTTTCAAGGTTTTAAGTTTAAAGCAGTCTTGAGTTTAAAGCACTTGCTTTTGAAACTTTTATTCATCAAGTTCCCAATAAATATTCATTTACTTTAAATAAAGTACCAATTTCACTGTTTTACTCTATGTCAATGACCCTTGAAACTTGTTCACAAATCTAAATTCCTTGACATATTACAAGGTTTTACAAAAAAGTAACACAAATTACTTCTCCAGGTAACTAATTACATTTCTAAAGAAGTAATTCCATAACTAATCAAATTACTTTTGGGGGGTAAAGTAATCAATAACTATAACTAAATATATTTTTAAAATTATTTACCTAACTGCTATTTCACATTACAGAAAACTAACCTTTTTTTTTAAAGTAAGAACATTAGAAATAGAGGCAAGGAACTCATTCCTCCACCCATCCATCCTCTGAACTGCTTCTCCTCACTAAGGTCACTTGTTATGCTGGAGCCTATCCCAGCATCCTGAATTCCCCTGATAAGGATTTGAACTCATGACCTCTGCTAACTTGCCTGCCACTGGTCTGGACTATCTCACTAAGACAGTGAGCTTGTTGGCAAATTGGGGAAGTTGGAGCCCAGGAACAAATCAATTCTACAAACAGCCTCCAGGAAGGGATTGTGTTGAACGTTTGCATTCCAGCTGCTATGAGATTCCTCACCTTGGCATTGGATTTCTTCTGAATGCCTTCATAGCTTGCACCCTCCTCTGGCTGCGGAATTCGCGGGGCCTTGCCATCAGCAACAAGCTGCACTGACTCAACCTACAATGGCAAACACACTGGGATTAATTACTCAAACAACATACATACATACATACATTTTCTATAGCACTTTTTACCCCCCCCCCTCCCCTTTTTTATATATCATTTTCTTTAGCACTAAAAGGCAACAATTGACAGATTTTGTTTCAAAACTATTCATTCAACGGGTTGGTTTTTATTTATTTTTAAAATGGGACCACAACTTTCAATAAGAATCTGGTAAGTTTTCAAGAAAAAATGTGCCTTAAAAACATTTTACACGAGTGTGCGTTATTCATAGGATTTTATGGAAATGTTTTATTTAATTTATTCCCAATTGGATAATAGACTACTCTGGCATCAAAGTGTTGCTGTAGTTGTATTACGATTTTGAATATAAATTTAGTCATCACTTTAAATTCCTGGATGTTTTGTTTTTTTGACAGTTAATTATTGCCCGATTTCAAGAACCCATGGACATGACCCTGAGTTTCTTAACCAGAGGTTTTTATTGCTGCCACCTTCAGTCGTTGTTTGCTAAGCCCAAAAGTTCTATCACAGCATTTAGGCCTTTAGTTAATGAGTGTCCATTGATGTCACAATTGCGATTAAAGCTTTTCTAAACTCTACTAGTATTTTTACTGTCCCCTGTTCGGCAGTCAGCAAACTTTCCAAACCTTTTCCACTTGAACTTGTTTATTAACGACAAATGTGAGAAATGCAAATATTAGTTTAATGGTATTGCATCATTGTTTGTTTGGTTATGTGCTTTCGTTATTAGTTGTTGCTAGCTTGTATTTGCTTTCCATCAGGTACATGAGCACTGCCGAAAGCAAAACCGCCTTCAAAATATCATGTGAGTTTTGACAACTTGACAGCAGGAACAGAATGACCAAAATGACCTTTCAATGGTTACCATTGCCTTGATGCCTTCTGGAAAGAGGAAACGGTTGTAGAGTGTGTCCACAGTGTCATTGGGTTCGACAGCACACTCCCGCTGCAGCAGGATTGGTCCGGTATCCAGACCATCATCAGCCCAAAATATTGTGAAACCAGCTTTCTTATCACCGTGGATCAAGGACCTGATGGATGACACAGTGACAAATATACAAAGTAAGAAATAAATTACTCTATAAAATGGATTTTTCAAGATGCCCTTCTTTGACTCCTTGGTTTCATTTTAGAAAGTGGTTTTGTTTGCAAGCACCATTTCAATGGTATGAAAGTGATAGTTTTAGTTGATGAGTTAAAACAATGTGAAAACATTTTGCCTCTAACTGTACTACACTGACTTGTCAACAAATAGCAAAACCAGATGTGTTGGGGTTGTTTTTTTGATCAAACTACCAATAATAATATAAACAATGGATTATATGGAGGACCAAAACTGTCAAAATTCAAAATAAATAAATGACTAAATAAATTTAATTTAATGACTAAAAGTGACAATAAAAACAGATATAAAAAATATATATAATTCAAATTTTTAATCCCAAAAAATAAATATAAATGAAAATTAAAAAATAATAATAATTATAAAAAATACATACATAAATAAATATAAATAAATTATATATATATATAAAAATAAATAAATTATTTATATATATATATATATATATATATATATACATAAATAAATAAATTTTATATATATATATATATATATATATATATATATAAATAAATAATTTATATATATATATATAATTATTATTATTTATTTAGTCATTTATTTATTTAGAATTTTGGCAGTTTTGGTCCTCCATAGGATTGCGGTTCTCATTAACCACCCAGTCCTCCTTACCAGTTGATGGCTGAGGCTCCTCTGTGCAGGGGAAGGATGGAGGGGTGGTAAATGATGGAGCCGTGCTTGGGAGAATCAATGATGTTCATGGGGATGAACTGAGAGCAGAAAGGCATCACATTGATCTCAGCATTCACCGCCATGTAGGCCTCGACTACTTCTGGGATGGGCTTTCCCTTAACTCGCCACCGTGGGAACTTGAACACTGGTGTGCCATCCTTCTCTGCTGCCAGGGCTGAAACGGCATGGTAAGAAAGATTGGCTTTTCTATCGTCATTCGCTGAAATGTGGTTACTCTCAAAAACTGTCATCGTTACAATTTACAAACCGGCCAGTGGACCAACCCTTTTCCATGCTTATCTTTCCTTTACAAACATTTGAGGGAAAGGCGTGTAATCACAGGTTGGTCAGTGTCAGCATGACATGACCGCAGCGCACCGGTAGCTCTAAAAACGGAGCACAAAATCTTTCTCGACCCCTGTCAGTGTGATGTCACGTGACCTCAGCACACAGAATAGTGTAAAAACATTGCGTGTGTCCACAGATTGCCACGGAGTTGCATCCCTGCGGTGGCAATGTAATCCGCATTTTAACAAGTTTGAAAAAGCCAATGTCTTTCATTATAAATAATGAAACAGACAGTAAATAAGCATACATTATTTTGCTACTACTGTCACTATGTAAGCTTCTAGCTTTGTTTTATTATTATCATTATTATTATTATATATTTTTTTACAGTAGTCATTCTCAAACGCCTAAAAAAAATACATAAAAAGGACATTTTCAAAAAGCCGTTTTCGCATTATAGGAAATATTTAATATGTAAATAAGCTTTTCTCCGATTGGGTCTTTTTAACAGCTTTCCTTTGATTGGTTAGTTGTCGATCAGCACGAGAGGAGACAATACCATTAACATGGAATTGATATTCCCATACACCTTTAATTTAAAAGTTGCTTGGCCCAAACAGCTGTTATTAGACTGCGCCAATTAAGGCTGGAGTGAGAGCCAAAAACGGTCAGCAAGTTGAACAATGCCTAAAAACTCATTCAACAGGTCCATCAAAAAATATTTATAGATATGTTCTTTCATCTACTTCTACTAACAATATGAAAACAAATATTGTTCTTACTTACCAAGGGGGTCAGCCTTGCCATCTTTGTCAGGTACAGTGAACACGCCTACCACCTTGTGACCCTGCTTCCTCAGGTTGCTATACACCTCCTTGCCAAACAAACTTTGACCAATTATAGCTAGTTTGAGCTTATTCTGGTAGTGATTCTGTAATGACACGGACAAAGAAATTACTTGGAGGCATTATACTGAGTTCCAAAGTATTTTTTTATATGGTATTTAAGTTGATAATAAACATGTACATTTATATTATTTGGGTAAGTTTTAGCATATTTTGTCTTCTGTGTGTTTTTTTCCTGAGATAAATCAGGCCTTGATAATTAGGTTGACTAATGAACATTTCTTTGGGTTGTTCCAACTTCCACATCATTTAACAAGAACCTGTTTTATGCATGGTGCATAGTTTTTTTTTCTTCCCCTCTCTCAATAGGTTTTAATAGGAGGAATGATGATTAAGTGTTTGTCACTCAGTCAGTTCCGTGCACTTGTTGCCAACACTGCATTTCCAAGAATCAAGATGTTTGCCTTCCACATTTCCAGTTTTGTCATCAGGTCTACTTATCATAAGCATTTGCCATTGGCCAGAAGCAGGGCCGAGAAAAGCTACTGGCTGAATGACGATGACGTCTACACCCTCCCCATTTGACCAAGACACGTGTAAGGGGAACAGCGGTTCGAGTTTCCCGTGCAGATTTTTGAGTTGGCCCTGTCAAGTGCACGAGGCAGCCGGTGTCAAATAGCATGTTGCAAATTGTTCATCGCTACTATTCACCGTTATGTCGGCATTTCGGTGAAATTTGAAATGAAAGAAGTCGTCGTTAAAACATATCTTTTGATAGTCTGTGATTACACGATGTCCAATATTGTCAAGAAGTCCTGCACGGTTGCATCCCGACCATCCAGATTAAAAAAAAAAAAAAAAAGCAGTGCTGATGCAACTCCTCTACGTTTTGCACTGTGTGTACTGTACTGTAATTACAGTGCATGTGAATGGAGACGTACGCAGGTTTATGGAGGGGAGAAATCTAAACTTGCTAAAACCAAGTACATTCCCATCAGTCAACAACGGCAACTTTGTATTAATACAGCAAAAGCAGTTGGAATGATTTACTCACAGAAGAGGAGGAAAATTTCCTGAAGATCTGGCTTGCTGTCCACAACATGCCGCCGTTTTGTGTGTATGAAAAGAGCAGCGAAATAAAAGATTGTAAAACTGCGTTAGCTGCCAACAAATGTACAATGACCACCTTTTACGTGTCAGAGTGAGAGAGCGACTTGAATCTCTTCACATGCACGTAGCACCAAAGCGTACGTAATGTGCTATTCAGTGTGCGTGCGCGGTCTCGCTGTTGTCTCCGCCTCCGCGGGTACGCGCATTTTTTTCCTCCGGGTTGATTTACTAATTTACTTGATAATCATTGACTTTTTTTTTCTTTTCTTTTTTGCAGGAGCGCCTACACTTCCTGGATTGTCGTCATAATGTTCCAATTATGAATGCGAATGAGTACATTATACAAATGAGGTACAGTATACGTTTTGCGTTCTACACTAAACTCAATTTTCACGTTTACATTCAGTTGGCGTTTAAAATCTAAGCACTGCAGCATAGTATAATATAATGAAAGGAACTAAATATGTTTACTATTTCAAATCTTTAAGTAATGTACAACTTTTGAAATGCAAATTTACCGTTGTGACAATGTAGGCAACACTTGTGATCATAAATATCAACAACAACAACAATCTGGGCTCCTGTTAGTTTTCTTTTAACAGCCTCACTAGAAGCTGAGAGACTGAAAAAAACCCTTAACCCTTAACTTTTTTTTTTTTTTTAATTATTATCTTTAGTGATGTTTTAATGATAGATACCTTACATAAGACTATTTTTTACTCTATCATTTTACTTTCCTAGCTACACAAGAAAGAAAAATACCATTACATATACACTGCATTTAAATAAACTGACTGAACACACTCATATCACATAACATTTGCCCACAGGTAACTAGAACTGATATGGAATACGGATTTATGGTAAATAAGTATGATGTCAAACGACTATGATAAAAGCCCATCATTAATTTTGATGGGCAGCCAGTCAAAAAAGGTTTTTAATGGCAAACTAAACTAAGCAGATGTAGCTCACCAAATAGCCAACTCTAGCCAACCAAGCAAACAAAGCTATCTTACTCACAAGGACTACACAGTAGAGTAGAAAAAACTGTGTGTGTGTGTGGGGGGGGGGGGGGGCATATGGTTGTGACAGCTGTCAATCGGGCCTTGCTTCACACCGACAGCAGCGGGATTTGAAGATCTCTGGTGATCAGCAGTAATCTCACCCTAAAATGTTCTCAACATTTTTAACAATCCTTTATCAGTTCAAAAACGGAGAAAAAAAAAGAAAGCTTTATTTCTTAGGTGATCAGTATGAAAACCAAACAAACCTGATGCCGTCAGTATTTCCAATTCATTTCTATGGATGTCATCTTCCGTGTTTCCAAATTGATGCTGGGGATTTGTGAAAAGGCCTCCATGACTTCCATCTGAAAAACAAATAACTGTTCTTGATTTGTGGGATTGACAACATTGTATTTATTTTTGCAAAATAGTGTGCATGAAAACATTTAGTACAAATTAAGAGATATTAACATAGACAGCAATATAAAAAGAATGTAGTAGTATTATTTGTGTGAGCGTGTGCTCTCTAACTCTTGTTACACCAGTTCACAAATGTGTCCTGTGAACCTTAAATACCCAACGCCACTGCAGATATTAGAGAACGACAAAACAAAACAAAAAAGTGTCCAAGGTGAATAGAAAAAATTATCAAAAACGTTGAGGCTCTCCTTCAAACTGTGCTGAAACAGATTCTCAGCTTTGGTACTTCAGCGAAGGCAACATTAAGGACATCCAGTGGAAGAGCGAAGTCAAAGCAACCTGAAGAGTGAAACATTCAATCGCAATTAAAAGTAAAAATAAAAATGATATGGATCAATATATTATTTATGGAAGACTGTGTTAATTTAAATTGGCAAAGTTAGGATGTTTTTTCATAAAGTCAATGTTGGACAAGCGTGCATCTTATTATAACCAGAGTATTTGTGAACAGACAACATGACACAGGGCAAAGATATATTTACAGTTTTTTTTTTTTATTAAGAACTAACAATTTAGTTTTCGGCGGCTCCTCTTTCCAGTTTTTGAAAATATGCGTTCAACATTGGCTGGAAGGCATACTGTAACATACAGTACGCACACAAAAAAAACCATCACATTGTTTATAGTTTGGTGGCCATTAATACAAGTCAACTCTGAAGCAGCATTTGGAAGCCGTGTGACTCAGGTATCGGGTTCATTTGATCTCGAGTATAAGGTGAAGAGAAATGGAGAGATGACAGGACAGTCTCCATAATCCCTGACCACAATCTCGAATAGGGTGCTTCCGAAAGTGTCCAATGGGTGGCCTGTCTGACAAGCAGTGTGTGAGATACAGGAAATAAAACACATATTTAAATATGCGGACAAATCCAGGTTTATATTACAGCTTTTGACTGTGAAGAAAAATGTGTCCAAATCATGTTCGATTTGACAGAAGCAAATATGTCTGTATTATTAATTCACATTTCTTATGACTTTGGGGGATTTTTGTAGCCCCTTCAGACCCGCATTTTTTTCTGCTGGGCAAAATTCCTTTATTTTTTTGCTGATTTTGACTTTTTCCCCCCCACCTAAGAACATGGAATTTTTTTTTTTTTTTTGGGGGGGGGGGGTATCTCACAGTTTTTTGTTGTTATAGTGGACGTCAGGATAATATGGCTGTAACGTGTCACAGCTTATGTGCAACATTTTTAATATGAACATCATGCAAATCAACATCCAAATTATGCGTTTTATTGGTTTAGACACACGAATATGTCATGTCCACTGCAACCATCTATGGGTCTGAAGGGGATATTTCGTAAATAACTTCAATGTAAATATGACCGTAACATCCAAAAGGATACCTTTTTAAAAAAAAATCCAGGAAAATAAAAGGTTTATTATTATTATTGTTGTGTACAGTAATTCAAACAGATCATCCTTAGCAGGGGTAATACTACACTTTCTGGAATATTGTAGCTTGACATACATCATTTCTACAATTAAACAATTTATACATACATTTATGTGCAAAAATATGTGTGTGTTTTGTTTTTTTTACCTGATAATCACAAAATTCAAGTCACTCTATGACATAGATGTCGTTACACGGTAAGCACACCAAAGTATTCAGTGACTGGACAGAGTATGAACTGACTAGCTGTGAATTGTACTCAAGTGGATTTAAGGGTGGGAACGGGCCTTTCTCCGAGGCAGAAATCAAACTTCAGGTTGGAATTTCCCATCTTTTGTCTGTACACGGCATCAAACTTGTCATTCATTGACACAGTAAAGACGTCCTTCCACAGACCAACACGACCTGCACGGAGCATATATGATGAGAGGGAAGGTTAGTTGTAGTTGTTTATCACACTAAGAGACAGTAATAACAATGAAAGGGGAAAATCCATCAAAAGACAAGAAAAAAATGCAATGAAGTCCAGATCACTCCGAGAGCAGGTATTGTTGATTTTACTCACCCCTGCAAATGGACAGCGCCTCTGAACTACAGCATTGTTCAATGAGCTGGTTGCAGCTTTCCACCATAGCCTCGTGCTGAACCTTGTCACAAGATACTCCCAGGAACCAGGCTAACTGCTCCACCAATGCCCCAAGATCCTAAGAGAAGTCAGAAAAATAACCGTGGGAAATGTATGAAGTACAGATGTCACAAATGAACACAGCCTCACTGTTCAAATTAGATTAAATTCCATTATTACATGTATAGCATCAAAAGGTCATCCTCCTCACATGAGCTAATTATTAACGCATTTTGTTAGCACATGTAGCATGAGCGTGCAATTTTACCTTGTACATGTCCTCATATTTCAAGAAGAGAACATTTGAGTCCATACGATGTTCCCAGAATCCTAAAACATGCTCAAACCAGGAACCATAACCAACTACAGAGAGGGGGGGGGGACAACAACAAATGATGTACGAGTTTGCGGACAGAACAAGAACCAGAGCAGTAAATGAACGAAACGAATGTCATCTGGTAACCTCCGTACTTACGCTTGTCATTCATAAAGCGCTGGCAGAATTCCTGAAAGGTTCCTCGGTAGCTCATGGTCCGAAGAGATCGATGAAACTCAAAGTAGGATACTACCAGGTCTTTGGGGTTACGAGCCATATATATTATCTGGTGGAAAACAACAGAAGAGGAATTTGTTTTTTTTGTTTGTTTTGTTTTTTTTTGGGGGGGGGGGGGGTGCTCAGAAAGAACGAATAGATCATTATTTACATTTTTCTATTTTAGGTTTGTTCATTTTCTTGATTTTTTTTTTTTTAATATACCAGAAAAAAATTCTAGACAAATGATAGAAAGTAGGGGTGTGCCATTTTTTTTTTAGTAGGATTCAGAATTGATTTTAAATTTCCCCAAATTGATTTTATTTAAATTATTTTATACTGTCTTCCCTTTGTTTGTGTGTGCCTTTATTGGGAGCGCTGTTCATGTTGTACACAATTTGGCCACTTAGGGGCAGTGTGGTTCCACACGGTCTGATACACTGTTAAGTTGTAGCCACATTAGAGAGTTGAAGGAAAAAGTCACGATCAAGTTATTCAAATAAAAGCCGTTCTTTTGAGTGATAAAAGTGCCGCGAGTAGAGCACTAATTAGCATTAGCGAGTCAGACTGAAGTAGATCATTACGATTCCTTCAACAACTATAAATTGAAGCAAAAATCATAATCAATAAAATAATTTTGAATTAAAAATCGCTCTTAATCGAAAATTGATTCTGAATCGAATCGCACACCCAAAAATCCGAATTGAATGGAATTGTGAGACATTCAAAGTTTCCCAGCCCTAATAGAAAGTTGTACAGGATTATTTCACGATTTCTTCAAAGACAAATGTTTACAATTGAGTTAAGCGAGCCATAGTGCGTAGAAAGATTAGGGGGAAAAAATTGTAAAAACATCCAGGAGAGATAGTAGCCTTCGCCAAGGTCTAGACAACATAAGAGATGCTTTTAGGTCAAACTGACTTTTCTTTCAGTCATCCTTAACTTCGTCTCTGTCTGGACCTCTCAATGGGCATCAATTAGCTGAAAATGTGGTCATTTCTTCAAGGTGAGCTGTCGACTGCTCCACGTTGCTTTCCATCTGGTCAAGAAATGGCATCCAGTCTGGCATCCCCCCCTTATCCTGGTCTCCTCATTGAGAAGACTTGGTCCATTGTATTGAGAGTCCAGCTGATTAATTCCATGATTTTGATTTTGGAGAAAAACGCAACAGGAGGCTCGAGTGATAGCATTTAGACAAAAAAAGACTATACAAGATAAAGCCAGCGAGCAGGAAAGATAAGGGAAGAGAAAGTGTCTGCCGCCGATGAGAGCAAAGAAGAATGAATAAATGGGAAATGTATTATTACTAAATAACTCATTCCACTGTTGGCACTCAGTACTTACATAGTGGGGAAGGGCTGACTCATGCAAGAAAGCCAGAATCCATACCTGGGCTTTTCTTTTTTATTTGTTTGTTATTTTAGGCCCAAAAAATCCGGACAACTGAAATGATTAAAAAAAAAAAAAAGACTTTAAAGCTACATCTCAACACTTCATACCACATTTCTCTTCATCTTTGCAGCAAGAATCTACACTGTTCATTTGTAAAAACAGACCAAATAGACGGGACTAAAGTTCTCATTCAAATATCAAAGTCCTATTAATGCAACTTGGTAAATTCAAGGATACCAAAGAAGGGCAGCAAGGTAAGCAATACGCTGATAAGCTAGCAACTAACTGCACGATTTCAAGAGTTAAGGTTCCAAGTCTCTTTGGGTTGCAGCATAAGCTAAGAAACGACGTCACTTTTGTTGTTCTACCTGTGATGTCAGTATATTTTAACATGAGCCACTCATTTTTTATTTTTAACCTAAGAAGAAACCAAAATAAAACTGACCTTAGCTTCTCCGTTGTGCATTCCTGTGGGAAGGAACCGGTAGGGGAGATGACTTTTGATGAAACGCGGGGACGTGAGTTCCTGCAGGAATGGAAAACGTTCGTGTGAAGAGTAACAATGTGGATAGTTTTAAATTAATGTGATCCCACTTGAAATTTCAATTGGGTTTGTGACGCTAATCACAGTAAAAATTAAGATCTTATTAAAGTGCTAAAGGTGTCAGTTTTAACCTTATTGGATTTTACTACTGACCATGTTGCAACACTCCCAACCATTCATCTGCCTTGCTGACCGTTTTTTTCAATTAAGCCGGTGAGAAGCAAAATCAATGCTAACATCATTTGAAATACAATACCTTAATGATGTCCAAGCCTGGTTGAGGGTACTCTAAGACAGGTAACTGTTCATCAATGTTCATAAGGCCAATTTCATCTGGGTCGGCTCCTTGACTCACAAGATACACAACCTCTTGAAGTAGACTGGTGCCTAAAATTACAAAGCCAAAGCCATTCAAATTTGTAAAATAAATAATTAAAAGACATACACAATTCAATAATTTATTGCACAATTTTTTTTGCAAAAAAAAAAATAATAATATTGTGGGGGTCTACTTAAGATTTTTGTTTACGACAGGGAAAACAACATATGAAATAAGGGGCAGCCCAAGAGTGTAAAATTAGGGGGGCATCTGACGTTTGCAATTATTGTATTACATGTACATTGGTGAAGGAGATGTTGTTTACCTGATTTGGGGTATGTAATAATCCATATGTCGCTCCCTCTGAGGGAGAAGTTGGCGATTTCCTCCATCTTTCCTCTGCAGAAAGGCGGCAACCGAATCCCATCAAATTCAAAGTATTTGCTGTCATACTCAATCGGTGTACTTGGCGTATTTACTTCGCTCTCTGCCATCGTACAGCGAAATTAGCTCTTAATTCCAGTTTCGGATGAAAAGGAGTGACGCATCGGATGTTGCGGCCGATGGAGGTTGCGGAGCTTCTTCACAGCTTCCAGGGCGAATCAAATTCAAGAAAAGTGACGTAGCGCGTCTCATCAGTCCTCTTGCAAGACTCAAAGATGCGTGCACCTGCGCATATTCCCTTGCTATTACAAAAACACACCGGTATTATACATCATATATCTTTCCCATGCAGTCCGACATCATGAGCTATAGTCACACCCTCTGACGTTATAAATACTCGTTCATTCACCAAATGCCTTAGACGCTTAAAAATAAGTAGTTTTAAATACAACGATTCCAAATAGGAACATCCTCTTTAAGTATGATTGACATGATCTGTAACATGTCTGTCATTAAACTACATTTCCCTTTGTGTGAACAGCAAATGTACAAATAAAGCAATAACAACATTTTAAAAAACAATAGAGGGTATTCATAATCGCTTTTCACATCTGGGCAATTTTGCATTCATCTAAAATGTATATTTGTGTAACGTGAGCTTGTAGTACTTGGGGAAGGCCATGGAGAGATCTCAACATTATTTATAAAGCACTAATTAAAAACAATAACAAATGTAGATATAGAAATATAAATAAAACACTGAACATAATGCACTTAAGACAGACAGACCAGGGCCATCAAATTTATGGTCAGTGGGCCAGAACTAACCCATGAAGGTGTCCAACTCGGACCACAGGTATTACAATTTATCATAACTCATTCGCTGCTATTTTTTAGATTGCCATTGTTTCCCCACCCAATAAAAGTAACTGTTGTTGCTTATTGTGTCCACTGGAGAGCGCATTTTGAAATTGGCTGTTTGTTTGACACGCGTAACGCACTTGTGAACGATAAAATATACCAAGTTTCAGGAGTAAATCAAGTCTACTTCATATAAAATGCTGTAGAAATATTTCAAGACTGAAGAGTGCTAAATGACGGCCCACATTTTAAGTTCAAAAGAGGTGGGTTTGGATAGAACCTTCTCATGGCTTTTGCACTACTACATGACAAAAATAGTTAAAATATCAGGGCTACATTTTTTAGAAGTTGATTTTAATTTATAAAGTGTAATTTTAAAAATGTTCTGAGTTAAAGGGTGTCCAGATCTGTAGTATGTGTTATTTCACAGTTGATCTCATTGTGTTAGATTAACTGTGCAGGCGGCTCTCTCTCCCTCTCGTTTAAGTTTATTTTTTTGGTTCTTATTTTACTTTTTTGGTAAAGTATTCGACGAGTTATGATGAATTTGTTCAGGCCAATAGTAACCACACAAGAGCTCGCCGGGTACTATACTACCTACCGGTTAAAGATGGCGACTAGTTCCGAACAGACCCTAGATAAGCACTCAATCCCTCAAGCCACCGTGCCTACGTGACGGCCATGTTTGCAGGGGCCTGGACATTGAATTTACGCCGTAGCCTGTACATTTTCCACTCAATTTTCACAGTTTACTCTTTTTTTTTTGTCAACGTCAAAACGTGTGCTAGCAATGCATCAATACAAACCCGGAAGCTTCCCTAACACACACACACACACCCGTTGACGACATTGCCCCTCCTTGCTCAGCTATTGGGACGCGTCTTAAAAGGGGCGTGTCGTATTAAGTCATCTCTACGGGTAAAAATAATTCTACTCACTTCCGGGTTCCACTAAAGTGGAAAAATAGATCATTGCTGTAAAAATGTCAACAATTGCTGGCAAATCTTTAATAATGGACGAAGATGAAGAATTTAAAACCTTTGAAATTGTATACCATAACGCATTGCAAGGGTCAGCGATACCTGAAACTTACTGGAGGAGCCTCTACCATAAACTCACCAACGAGGTCAGTGATAAGTTTTCGTTGTCCCCGTAAAGTACTATACCACGTGGTAACGTCAGCGATCAATTAACGTCACTGCCGTGTTTTGTAATAAGGGTCTACCAACAGTTCATATGAAATAACACATAATTTGCTGTTTATCTTAGATCAAATACAAAGTGTGAATGAATAGAGACTACGGCACACGTTACTCGTGTTGGGCAACATGCTGCACGCCTAGCTGTGTAGGTTAACAAAGCATTTTTTTTTTCTCACGTGGTGAAAATCCACTCCTTTCTTTGTTGCTAGCAATGCTTTAGTACAGTAGCAACTAAAGCAACGTGACAAGTGGCCGCCATCTTGGTGGAATTATCTTAATAATAATAATACATAAATACAATGATGGAATGAGCAATTAAAACGAAAGTCCTCCATATCAAATACATTCAATATAAAAAATTATTTACCAAAGCACATGACAATATACAGCCCGCACTCCTCTTCACATGAATAATGTTCCATTTGTGCTATTTAAATCCAGTTTTAGGGCAAGTGACAGTTTGAAACATCCCAGTAATTCTCCAGAGTTGACTGGGAGCACACCAACATTTTTAGCTGAATCATTTCAGCTAATTGAAAAAGGGCTTCCCTGCGTAAACTGGAGGGCATTAAGTATGCCCACACCTGAAATAAATAGACATACAAATCCCTCCACCTCGATAAGGTGACGGCTCAGGGAGGGCAGGTCTCATATTGTTTACACTAGTAAACAAGCTTTATTTATATAGCGCTTTTTACAGACAGAAGTCACAAAGCGCTTCTCAGAGGACAGCCTCATGCAAAGCTATATATATATATTCTTTTCCTGACAGATTTACGATGCTGGTGAGGTGTTTGGAATCATCCGAATTCAAGAAAATGATGACAATGGTGTTAAGAATGGCATGGATGAGGACAAGCCTGGAACAATGACGCACTCCAAAGTGGTTGTTACCTGCAAGAGTGGACTGCAAGCTTCACAGCCTACAAGGTATAGCCAACATGTCTTGTTATAGTACATATATTGCATTCCAAATTATTATGCAGATAGTTTTGGATTTTTATTTTATAGTTTTGGATTATACTTAGTTTTTCAAATGTAGTAATTTTTTTTAATTTGTTTTCAGAGCTGATTTATTAGTTTTTTTTCTCCAAAAATGCTGTTTTTGTTGGGTGTATTTCTCATGTGCAAGTTTAAAGAAAACACCGCGGTAAGTATTGTGTAGTAAAAATTAGAAGTACAAATATTTTAAAAACATTCACAAATCAAATACCACAGGTACTGTGTAAAAGTCCACATACTTTGAAGTACAATAAGTGCAGTACTGTCATCTCCAGAGCATAGTTTATCTTCTTTTTAAGTCATTAAAACCTTTGCAAACGATAAACCAAATATGTGTTTGTTTTTTAAAATATTGCAATATATATAGTATTGCACATAGCATAGAGTAAAAGATGCAATGTCTTATCCATGTGTTCAAAATAAATTATTTTGTTAGGGGCATCATTTTTGTCCAAGCCCATTTCATTATTATTATTGTTATTATTATTATTATTCAATTGACCCACAAATAAAAAGCAATGCCAGATTTTTATTGGTTAAATTTCACTATTATTTTTTTTTAATTTATCAACTTTTGTCAGTTACCGTTTATACATTTTATTTGAGAATTGTTTTTTCTGCAGAACTTATTCAAGGAACTTTAGAGTTTTGAATGAGCTTTTAACTGAAACACATTTAAACCCACGTGCAACACCTTGTGTCTGCAGTATTTTCCTGGTGGACCACGCTTGGACATACCGTGTTGATCATGCTCGTCAGCAGCTGGAGCAGATTCCTGGCCTGTTGCCCAGAATGGCCTCCCTCATGGGCTTGGACTTAAGTGGGAAGAAGAGCGATGCTGATGGAGTAGAGCTGGTGATGGAGCACATGTGGCTGTACAACCAGACCTATCAACTTTCACAAGGGGTACATAGAAAATAACATCGGCAATATGTGGCGGAATACTGTAGATAAGGCCATGCACTTGTTTTCTATTCCTAATATGATGTGATGTTTAGTGTGCGGAGGAGAAGATTCCAGTGTGGTACATCATGGATGAGTTTGGCTCTCAAGTGCATCACTCTGACAAGCCAAGCTGTGGCATGGCGCCCTTCTTCTTTGCCGAGGCCCAAGCAGCCTTTACTGTACTCTGGCCGCTCAGAGACCTGGAAGAGGGAGGTGATGGCAAACACACCCATACACATCACAGATTAGGGATGAAACATCTGGAATGTTCCAGATGGTTACACTGCAATCTGTAAATCAATGGAAAGCATCTTACTAGGCTTTCAGAAAATACATATATTTCAATTTTTTAAATTTGACCCAAGCGATCTGTTTTGTGCTAGAGGGTTACATATGACAAAAACTGCCTTATTTTTCCCTTTATTTATTTACTTTTACTGTAAACTCCCCCTTGAAATGTACCTTCCTACATGTATGAATTTGAACACATTTCCCTGTGTAAAATTAGGAGATAAATGGTTTACTCATTTTGAATTATTTCATTTCAGATGAAATAACCCGTGACTTTGCATATGGTGAATCGGACCCTCTAGTTAGGCAGTGCCGTTTGTTACCATGGATACCTGCTGATCTACAAGGAGTTTGTCAAAATACCACAGAGCCAGCAGATTCATACTATGAGGTGGGGAGCGTTACTGTGTTGAATGCATAAGTTCTTATTTTCTTAAATTCAAATTCCATTTAATTATTCAATGCATGGGTTCTCACTGTTGTGTCTGCTATATCTAGATCGTTTTTCAGGAAAACAAAGAGCAACTTCCTGTGGAAATTCATCCCTCACCACTACCCAAGGACAGAATACTTAAGTATGTACAAACTCAATTCCCAAAAAGTTGGGACACTATACAAATTGTGAATAAAAACTGAATGCATTTATGTGGAACTGCCAAATTTCAACATTTTGTTCAGAATAGAACATAGATGACAGGTCAAAAATTTAAACTTAGAAAATGTATCATTTTAAGGGGGAAATATGTTGATTGAAAATTTCATGGTGCCAACAAATTTAAAAAAAAGAAAGAAAGAAAAGTCAATTGCACTTATTAAAAAAAAAAACAGCTGGAAGACCAGTTACCACTAATGAGTTCCATTGGCAACTTGATTGCAGTATAAAAAGAGCTTCTCGGAGTGGCAGTTTCTCTCAGAAGCGAAGATGGGTAGAGAAACACCAATTTCTCCAATGTTGCACAGAAAGATAGTGGAGAAATATCAGAAAGGTGTTTGCCAGCGAAAAATTGCAAAAAGGTTGAAGTAATCATCGTGTGGCATGTGCAGCCTCCACATCTGGAACGGCATCGTCAATGCAGAAAGGTATATTCCGATTGGAGAACAACATATGCTCCCATCCAAGCATCATCACTTTCAGAGAAGATCTTGCATTTCTCAACACGATAATGCCAGACCACATTGCAGCATCAATTACAACACCATGGCTGCGTAGGAAAAGAGTATTGAAATGGCCAGCCTCCAGTCCACTTCTTTTCACCTATAGAGCACATTTGGGCGCATCATACCACCATGGAATTTGAAATCAACAGTTTTCCATTAAAATGCTACATTTTCTCAGCTTAAACTTTTGACCTGTTCTCTATGTTCTATTCAGAATAAAATATTAAAATGTGGCACTTCCACATAATTGCATTCAGGTTTTAATTCACAATTTGTATCGCGTCCAAACTTTTTTTAGAATTGGGTTTGTTTATCAACATTATGACATGTCAGCATATCTCAAGGTTGCCTTGCATAGGCTTACTTTTCTACTGTTTTCAACTTTGTTTCCAGGGTGTACTCTGAAATGTCCCAAGTGATTAACAACTTGAAGCATGCACGTTTCCAGATGACAGAGAATGAGGAGGAGGCGGACATTATTTGGAGCTACAACCACATCAAAGACTACAGGTTGGGAAAAGAGTTACACACTTTCATCACGATACACAGAGTGAATTTTAGTTCATCCGATTTCTTCGCACCCATGTAGAATACGCCCCACAAAGTGCCTATTGCATTTTTATCCAATGCTTCAGCCCGAAATTCCGCAATTGCTTTATGGAACTACACGCTTTCCTCTGTAAAAAAAAAAGATTGTAACGTCTTACTTTCTGACAGAAAGCTCAGCGTGGAGCGACCTCATGTCCTGCTTAACCAGTTTCCCTGTGAAAACCTCATCACTGTGAAGGATTGCCTCGCTGCCGTGGCCCGGAGAGAAAAGGCTGCTTCCGATGTCATACCCGAGACTTACAACCTCCAGACAGAGCTTCCACAGTTCATAAGGCACTATCAAGAGCGACAACAAAGGTTGGTATTTTTTAATGTTTTTTTTTTTTTTTTACATCAACAATTACTGTGTGTTTACTGGTGCCAACAACATCATCAGATCACATGCAGGTTAGTGGTTTACAAAGCCAGATAAATACCAGATCTGATGTCTTAGTGAATTAATATTTAATTCATCGCGGGGAAATAAAAATAAAAGTTTTTTTTTTTTGCTTGTTTTGTATTTATTTATTGTTACAACCAACATGAGATTTTGTTTTTATTTTAGTGGCCAAGATAACAACTGGATATGTAAGCCATGGAATTTGGCCCGTGGAATGGACATGCACGTTACCAACAATTTGAACTACATAATTCGACAGCGAGAGAGTACACCAAAGGTATTGCTGGCCCAAACTAGCCGGTGTTACAATGCATTGTATACAGAAAGAAACAGTCATGTTTGTTCCCCCTCACAAATCGAAAAATGATTACACTATCATTCCATAGAATTTTAGGACCTTAACTTATCATATGAAATACAAGACATTTTGAGCACTCTATTTCAAGAGTATAATTTTTCCCCCCTTTAAAACCTTGACATATATGATCTGACACATGCATTGCACGGATAATCCATTAGAGGGCAGTATCACCAAGCTTTTCCAGCGACCTTGTAAGATGGCCCCAATTGAGAAATGAGAGACACCTACACTTATTAATAGTGGGAGTAGTAGTTCTGATTTTTGGAAATACTAATATGTTTGATATGTCTGTTTATTATTATATTTTTGACAGCTTTAAATGTACAAATTTAATGCATTGTGACCGGATGTATTAAATATGATGCATATCAAAATTCAAATGTGGAAGTTGATTTTCCCCCAAAATTTTTGGGGTTTGTACAAAAGGACCAATCAATACTCTATTTACAAATAATTATTTATTCTATATTTCATGGTTCAGGCTTTATAAGGCTAAACAAATCTAAAAGCTGTAAATTAAAACTATAACCATCCATAAATATCCTGACTGTTGAAACATTTCACTGAACGGCAACTGGGCTATTGTATTGTGTCACACACTTTGCTTGTTTTATAAATTACAAACTAGGAATTCATTTAGGACTTGGAATATCATAACACTATTAACCCGCAGCATCTGTAAGAATTTATCTAGAATTTATTTTTTATTTATTTTTTTACTTCAGGTTGTGTGTAAATACATCGAGAACCCGGTGCTGTTCGAGAGGGAGGACGTTGGACTGGTCAAGTTTGACATCCGTTACATGTTGATGCTACGCTCTGTGAACCCTCTGCGTCTCTATGCCTACAATGTCTTCTGGTTGCGCTTTGCAAATAGGTACTGTATACTTCTACAGTGGATGTAAAAAAATAAAAAAAATAAACTTTTTTAATGATATTTTGTGATGTGTAAAAAATTTGAGGCCCAGATTCAAAAAGTACAATTGGGAAAATCAGATGCTAGTTTTGACTTAGTCATGCGCCTAATTATGTGTGAGACGAGTAAAAGCGCACAAATTTACGGTAACATCCTGCTTTGTTGAGCTCAATGTGAAAGGCACACGCTTTCTGTATGTTGTACTGTATATGCTATAGCAAACATTTTTCTGAACCTCTTCAGACCTTTCTCCCTGGACCATTTTGATGACTACCAGAAACATTTTACTGTCATGAACTATACAGAGGGTGTGGAGCTAAAGCAGGTACTTTTCAATGCGTTTTAAACAAAGTGTTTCTTTATGTTTCTTCATGTTCTCATTATCACATAGTTGCTATGCTTTGCGATGATCTCTGTCTCCAGGTTCACTATAATGAGTTCATCCCCATGTTTGAAAAACAGTACCCCCAATATACATGGAAGGAAGTGGAAGTAAGTGACTTAAATCTACTGAACTTTCATGATGGGATATAGGAATCAAGGGGGGGGGGGTGTTCTGTTGCATTATTATTATATATATTTTTTTGTATTTGACTCGATTTCAGTCTGGGCTAGTTGGAGTCATTAAAAGTCAAACTAAATCAGTTTTTGTTTCACAATAAGGCCTACCGTGAACAACACTACCCTTACTAGCCTCTATAATAATAACGTTGTGCCGATTGTGAAAAACAACTAAGCCATTTTAACTATATTATTGTTAGCTAGACTAAGTGCAATTTCTGCAGAAATTGCATGGGAATGCTAATAGCTGAATGCTAAGCCGAATGCTTATGAAGTACAGTAAATTAAAAGATCAATTATGTGAAAATTCCAAAGTATTAATTGTAGTTGAAAGATAAATGAATAAGAAACACTTGAACCCAGGGGGCGAGAATTTTTGAAGCAAGTTGAAATTTATATGGAAAAGTGTTATCTAAAAGTACCCTCCATTCATTTAGATGGAAAAGTGGAACTAATGAGATCCAATGGAAAAATGCACCAAAATAAATAAATAAAATAACTCAATAGCGCCACCTAGGCATGCAGTACTATTCTCCATTCATTTACATGGGAAAGTGGAACTATGATAAGTCAGTTGGTATACATTTATATCCCTTAGCACAATTGCCATGGATATATTATTTGCAATGTACATTCGGAGGTGGGATTCGAACCCACGACCTCCTGGTTACTGGACAAGGCAATTTACCAAGTGCACCACTGAACAGTATAAGAAAGCTGGTAATGATGGTCAGTTGTATGTATGGAAGTGGGCGGGGAAAGTGGGACTTAGAAAAAGCTCAAGGTCAGTCCCATTGCAAATTAATGGGGAAAAGTTGATATTTAACGTTAACTTGTGTCAATACTGTAAGTAATGTGGAATCCGACGATAAATACCCCGGAAGGCGTGAATTTTTGAAGCAAGTTGAAATTTGATCGGTGTAAATCGGATGTATTATGTGGGAGTTATTGCACGGCAAAAAAAGTGAGGGGAATGAAATGCTGTAATACAAGTAAGAATAATAAAAGCATACAAGATAAGTAAAATACAAATATCACGAGACAACATCGACGAATGGGCAACGTGGAGAAGCTAATAGGAGCAATCACGAGAGTAACGCAATGTGGTGGCAATAAGGACGATAAAAAACGCAGCGTCTTCCTTCTGTTTCTCCCGTGTCTAAATTCCCGGCTAATGATAATGACAAGTCAGTGCGATACAGGAGACTCCGCCCACAAAGATCAAACAACTACAAGTAGTTTGGCAAGTACTTTCTTGAGAATCTTGGACAAAACTGGAGGTTAGATAGCAGTCTACTAGCTGACATCATCTGAATCAGGCAGACTAAAACCTTATAATCATTTTGAATATAGCAGTGGACAAGTACGTCATAATTCTTTTCCTCCTCTCAGGCACAATTGTTTGAAGCGTTCAAGAGGCTCTTCCAGGCTTCTTCATCGCGGCCTGCCCCATATGGTATCTGTTCGTACCTGTCCTCCCGAGCAATTTATGCTGTCGACCTCATGCTGAAGTGGAGAACGGAAGACAATGGCAAGTATTTGATCGGTTCTTTGTAGATTGGTGGGAATAGAAACATCTATTAAAAGCAAGCGTATGCTTTTCATTGGTGCTCCTTATGGTGGATCATATTGAGTCACAAATTGTTCTTATTTCGTCATTAGCTTTGAAAAGTTGTACATTTTAAAGTGGAAGCAATACTTGGGATCAGAAAGATTTGCAGCTACTTGAGCATTGCCAGAAGACTGACTTGTTTTTTTGTTTTTACATCCTTTCTACTTTTTCTTACTGCTTGTTGCATTTATGATGCAATTTCAATCTAGTGAGAGGAATGTATGTGTAACGTAATGAAACAAATGCCCGTCTTGTTTTAAATTCACGGCAGGTGAGCGAATCATGATTCCTCAGATTCTTGAGTTCAACTTCAGCCCAGACTGCCACCGGGCCTGCCTCTACCACCCGGACTTCTACAACCACATGTTCCAGACACTCTTCTTGGACGAGCCTGAAGGCTGCCCTGTTACACAGATTGCATGATCACGTTACGCACTACATCGCACAGTCAAGATTTCCAACCTCTCCTTCTCCGCCATCTGCTCATTTCCTTTGTAAAGCTGAAGGTGGTTTGTTTCATTGTGCTTTTGGAAAATAAACATACAAATGACAAGGTTGTCAAAAGTACAGATATTCCATTCGTGATTCCAAAGAAAAAAATACATCATTTTAAAGGCACACCTATAAATCCCAATACAGTACTTTTCCTTAAAATTGCACGACATAATTTTGTAACTCTCACAGCACATCCCTGTCTCATTCTGAAACAAACACGCACAACACAGTGTAAGGCTTCTTATTCAGTGGTATTGTCAAGCGCTAATGTAGAAATTTCAGGATTTTGTCTGCTCCGCTGTATCGCTGAGGCAAATACTGCACTCTATTGTACAGTGCACCCCCCCCCCCCCTTGAACAATATGTCAATGAACACAAAAACAATTTCCAAAATGATGACAAGACTAAACTTATATAACATTTGTTTGACTTATAACATGAAAATAAGGTTAATAATATGAATTAGAGAACAACATTTTCAGTTTTACTCAAATAAGTGTGTTGCAAAAATGAGTACACCCCACAGAACGTCGCTGGAGTTAAGCTCAAAAAGCCCAAATTTTAGACTACAAGTGTCTACAAGTGAGTCTCATTATTCATTACACAGGTGTCAAACAGACAGTTGATTATAAATGGTTGTTACTTAAAGAAACACTTTCCCACTTGTTTTTGTATTCTTTGAGATATTGTTTAAAACTTTACTTTTCAAAGGTTAAAGAATATTCCTTTGCGGGGTGACTTCATAAGACAAAACTTAAAAATACTACGGGCCCTCCCAAGTTCAATGAGATGAAGAAATACTTACAGCTGAACAGTTACTCACTACTTTTGGGTCCCCAACAGGCGTCGATCTTTTTGCTGCTGCAGTCTGTAAGTGGCCATAGACGCAGTTAAAATATTTGTCATTTTTGGTAACTTGACAATAAACTTTTTAATTTTTAACGTTTTCCTTTCTAGTCTCGCTCACTGCTGTCGCTTCGCGCCATTCCGCCCTGTTCTTTTGGCGCATGCACATGCGCAGTAAGATGGACTGCTCCATTAGTGGAAACTGAGGGGGGGTGGGGGCAAGATACATACGACACAAGAAGCCTTCTGCTGGCATTTTAGCGAAATTATTTGGATCAAAAACATAATTATTGTACGTAAATAAGTAAAAACTGTATTGGCCATTAGGGTATGAGGAATTTTATGGGGCCCTCTATTAACGTGAGGCCCTAGGCAACTGCCTAGGTTTGCCTAATGGTAAGTTCGCCTACTTGTATACATTATTTATATTCAACATTTTTACATGTTTTGTAAACGGTTTTGTTCAAATTAACTAAATAGTTAGTTTCTAAAGTTGTTTATTTGCCTAGAAAAATTATTTGCTGGAAAAGAAAAAAAAAACTCGAAGTCAAGTGTTTCCGGTAGAGGTCACGTGTTTCCAGTGGTTCCACTCGCCCACCGTCTGCAGCTCGACACTTATGACCGCAGTTGGCCACTCGCCTGCTCTTAAATTGCATTCGTAAGTTTCACCACTAGATGACACCCTTGTACTATTTTTTTTCAGCTCTTGACCTTTTACCTTTCTTTAATAATGGGAGGTTTCCTTGGTGATACTGTAGTTTTCAACAGCCCCACTATGACGTGCAGTAAACTGCCGTGCACACCAAGAGCCAAGGTCAAGTCCATCTGATCCCATTCCAAAGCATAGCGAGCATATGCTAATGTCATCACCTGAAGACCAGCAGCAGGGTCCCATCCTGACCCCACGCAGAGAAGAGCTGGTAATGTGGTGGCGGCAAGCTGTGCACACAGCAATACATGTCCAGCAGGCTGACAGCAGTGTTGATCTGACAAGGTCGGAGCAGCTGCAGGCTGGTTTGTTGCATTAAAGAATTGCCTTTGTTTCTTAACATAAATAAACCTTTTTTTACTTCATGTAAATTTATATAGTTTTTGAATGTTGACACAAATTCACAATCAAAATTTTTAAGATGTCTCAAATATTTAACGCTGTCAAAATTTCAACATTAATAGGAAAGTTTAAATGAGAGATCTAATATTTTTCACTACTATTGAAATAAAAAAAAAACATCAAATGAATTATCGCTTTGTAATATTTTTTTAGGTTAAAATAATTTACAAAAAAACTCAAGCAAAATTAAACCATAAATGCATGAAAACTCTTTAACAAAAAGTGGATCAAAGCTTCCATATCTGACCAGCTCAGTGGATTAGTGGTAGAGTGTCCGACCTGAGACTGAGAGGTCATGGGTCTAATCTCAAGCCGGGTCATACCAAAGACTATAAAATATGAGACTCATTTGCCTCCCTGCTTGGAATTAAGGGTTTAGATCACCAAATGATCTCCGAGGCCAAGCCCCTGCTGCTGCTCCAAAGTTAATGTGTCAAATGATAACAATAATAATAATAATAATAATAATGGATTTAATTCATAATGCAATTTACATACATCAGCGTCTCAAAGTGCTACAAAGTAAAAGAAAAGTAGTAGAGTAAAGGTCGCAACAAAAAATAAAACAGTGAAAAGATTAAAAAGGCATGAAGTTCACCCCACTTAGATGGGCGTTACAGTCAGTGGTACTTTAACCTTTATATTTAGCATTGAATCGAAACATAAATGTTTAATATATTACATAATCTAATATTAAACCAACCAAAAAACACACCGAAACATTGTAAGCATTAGTATGCTATCTGTATGATATCCGCTCAGCTAGCGCTAGCAACATTGCCTTAAAAAAAAAAACTAAAGATACAAACAAAAATGTTGGCTCACTACATAAGCATGTCATACAGTTGCCTTACTTGTATGATGACAATGAGTTGAACAAATGAGTTGTTCACTGTTCCGTTCACCGATGAGTTCTAATAGCACAGTGCTGTGCGCCAGTGTGCGCTGAGTGAGGCACGGGCCCCCTCTGCTGCCCCGGGTGTTGATTACAGTACCCAAATCCATCCCACACTGATGACTTCACTTCACACAGTATTGTGAAACATGTCAGTGTGGGTTGTGTTGCAGAATGGGCTGAGAATAGAGGC
The DNA here is from genome assembly GCF_051991255.1 of Vanacampus margaritifer. NCBI lineage: Eukaryota > Metazoa > Chordata > Actinopteri > Syngnathiformes > Syngnathidae > Vanacampus > Vanacampus margaritifer. Next base: position 13,999,743 of record NC_135446.1, read on the forward strand.
TGTCATTTATATGGGATCCTCCTGGTAGTCGACTTTTTTTTTTTATGTAGCTGACCTCCAAAATTGGAGCGGTACAGGAGTGGAAGTCATTCTGAACGGGAGCAGGAGAGGAGTGAGAGTTGTACAGGACAGATTTTTTTGCTTTTTTACCATGGTGTTGGTCTGGGACAGGATTTTTCTGTGGGGGTGCTTCTATCTTAGAGGGGGGTGGGTAAATGTGGGCTCGCTTGCCACACTGATCGACACAGAATGCCCTAAGTTGTGATATGTATGATCAGAAGGGAAACCGAAAGCCGGATAAAGTGGCTTCGTAAAGGTGCTGTAGTAGCTGTGTAGGAGTATCATCTCCTCCGAAGTCACTTTGTAGAAGGACAACTTGCCCCGGGGATGGTCCAGGAATACGCCTACCCTTCTAGATGCCCGAGAGGAGCGGACTTTGATATTGGTGAAACTGTTCTGGTGGAGCGCCGAAAAAGTGCCACTTTCATAGCACAGCAGCACCCAAGAGGCTTCCGAGAATCCGAGATACGCGTCGTCACCAAACCCGATCCGCCGGATGCTGTCGTACGTCACGGCAATCTCGACCTCCCCCTCCAAGTACACCTCCCAGTAGCAGCGTCCACTCAGTCCGTTTTTGCAAAGAACCTGACGCCAGCAAGTGAACATCTGCGGGTTTAGGGGGTACTGCTGCTCCTCCAGCACCACCGTCACCGTCTTGCAGTGGTCTGATAATTGGAGGAAGTTGTGAGCCGTGTTGGGGTCCAATGTGGGGCTACAGAAATCTGAAAGAGACAAGAAGGCATCTTTACATCTTTAAAGTCTTTAGTCATTAACAATTAAAACAACTCACATTTCTTTGGGCCAGGAATCAAACGTTCTATGCCGCTGCAGTCCAGACTGAAGAAAGATGCCAAGTGTCATAATTCAACATGAACAAGCACTTTGAAAGATCAACACTGTTTAGATCCTACTTGAGAGTCTTCAGGCTGGTGCTAGGATCCATTTGGACCTCCGTTAAGGCCCTCTTTCCCTCCTCTCCCGGGTTATTGTAGCTCAGGTCCAGCACTTGAAGGTGGGAGGGGTTCAACTTGAGAGCCTTGGCCAATGAAACGCATCCTGGAGTTGTGATCATGCAGCCCGACAGCCTGCAACAAAGGAAAATACCGCCTGAAGTCAGGACAGGAACATGATAAAAACTGGAGCTTCCATGGAAGTCTTTTGAGATTCTTCTGCTTGGCTATTAAGCGCAGTGATTCCATTGATTGTTCAACAGGAACCACTCAAGATCTATAAGAAGAGATCCTTACCTGAGGACTTGTAAGATGCAGTGTGGCTTTGCCAGTCCGGCCGAGAGGATCTCGACTCCATCGTCGTACAGGTCGTTGTCACTGAGATCCAGATCCCTCAGGTTGGATGGTGAGCTGAGAACGGAGGCCAACATCTCACAGCTTTTCTTGCCCAGTTTGCAGTTCTTTAGCCTGGAGAATACAAGCAAGAAGCTTGAATCACCGCAAGCTAAACATGATGCCTGCTGACTTTAGGGCACGGACAATGATTTTTGAGAAGCCTTGATCACTGGTAGGAGCATCGCGAACCCTTTTCCCGAGGCACAGTACCGCTGAAGGTCAAAGCAATTCATTGCTTCGTCAAATGTCAGTAAGAAGAAGACCAGGGCCGACCATATGTCCAGAGGGGTACGTGTCGTCCAAAACTGTCCAAAATTTAAGAAAGATTGGATAATATCCTGCAGGGAGTCATCTTTCATCTCCTTTAGACAGTAGAACAAGTTGATGTTCTTCTCTGGAGAGTTCTGCTCTATCCTTTTCTCGATCAATAGGACAGTTTCTGAGTCCTGAGTCCTTAGGAGCCTTGAGCAGTTCACTAAGGAGGTCCTGGTTGGACTGCAAAGAAAGGCCCAAGAGGAAGCGGAGAAACAAGTCCAGGTTTCCGTCGCTCTTGGAGGCTTTGTGGATAGCAGTCTTACGGACCCTTCTTCTTCGTCATGAAAAGACTTTCCAGTGGCCGCTCCGAATCGGCTAGGACGTTCTTTTTGTCATGGAAGAAGCTGATCATCACGTACAGAGCAGCCAAATACTCCTGGATGGTCAGGTGGATGAACTGAAACATCTTGCACTGTTGGTTTTTCTTTAGTGGTTGTACCTCCTTAAACACCTCAGTAAACATTCCAGTTTATTTTAATCTGTCATTTTCATTTTCTGGTTTTATTATTTCATGATAATAAATGTACAAATTGTTGAATATAATTATTGAAATTGTTTTCAAAAGTGTTTCTTTTTTAAATGAAATAAGTTCCTGTCACATTTATATCAAGTTAACGTTATTGCGGGCCGTGCCGCCATTCAGAAGGAGCGCTCCCTCGTGCTCGCAGGCTCGCGTGGACTTCGGCGGGCGGAGGACGCACGCAGGTAAGTGAGGCGTTGTGACGTCACCGGACCGACGTTTCAGGAATATTTTTCAAGACGCTTGTCATGTATATGTGTGTACATATATAAATATATATGAGAGAGAGAGAGAGAGAGATACAGATAGCAGGGATGTGATTTGACCAAAGTGAAATTATCTGAAAATTTAGCCGGGGGTCTGGGGGCCGCTGGCACCCAGCTAGGTCCAGGAGCTCATGGGTTTTCCGTGTTTTTAAGTACTTTCAATGCACTCACATGACAAAGAAGTAGACAAAACAACAGCATCAATTTTCAATGTATATTGAACTATCCCATATAAAATGGCAGTTTTAGTCAACTCAAAATCAGTCACATTCAAAAACATTGGACTGCCTTTGCTTTTAAATTTCATGAACAAATAATTGTATCATGACCAAATGAAAAGTAACTCATATTAGAGCATACTAAAAAAAATAATAATAATAAAAAAAAAAAATCGGAATTTTTTTTTGGGGGGGGGAGATAAAAAAAACGGAATTCCGTGAATTAGCGGAAAAATCACATCCCTGAGATAGTAATCTGTAGTATTGTAAATCTATACTAGTATAATTCTATAAAATGTACATAGTCTCGTTTAAATACAGTTTTTTTTGGTCTCTGCAGGCATGTCACAACTCTTCCTCTTCCTCCTCCTCATGCTTGTCCCCGCCGCCATGATGCTGGACTTTCGTTACCATAGCAACCGAGAGACGGAGAGTTACCTCCTCCAAGTAAACGCCTCCAACCCAGACATTGCGCACCTGTACAGCATCGGACGCTCTGTGGCAGGTACGCACACACACATATGGCGCAGACACAGGTCAGGTCTCGGGTGACGCTGTGGCAACTGACACACTGACTATGTGGTTTGTGCGATCATGTAACCTGACTGTAAACTCGAGTTAATCTAATCTGGCTAATCACGCACACATACACACTGGACACGAGCAAATTGGTGTCCTGGATTAACTCAGATTTGACATTGCAAATTCCTGTTGTGCTCATCATAGATTACCACACGCATGAACACACGCTATAAAAACACTATACACTATCGGGCCGATACCAGGCATTATTTAAAGATATTGGTACTCCCGACTGGTATCAGCCTCCCTTTTGTGGCCATTTTTCAATCAAACTAGAAATTAAAAGAATAGAAAATTGACTTTAATTTCATGTAATTTTAAGGAAAAAATGATATATTGGGGTATTTAGGCCTTTCTTTAAAGTGATCAGTTTTTTGTGGGGAAATTTTATGCCTCAAAGGTACTAGTGGTACTTGTGCGCTTGCGTGTGTGAGAGAGAGAGGTTATTTTCGCTCATGTTTCAGTTTGTACAGCCTGGAGTTTTTGTCTTATGTTGAATGGCTGAGAGACAAAAAGGGGGTGGATCCAACTGACAGCTCAGGTAAGACTCGTGATGGATACACAAATTCCACATGAATGGAACACACACGCACAACCTGTGATGGCGCAAACAGCATCACGGCATGTGTGCGTGTTAGACAGTCACCATGGCAACGGGTGGCCAGAGGGCGGCTGGTCCCGTCTTGACTTGCGTTGACTCGTTTGCACCTTTCCCACCCTTCTCGTCTTCCTTCCTCCTTTCATCACACCGCCGTTCATTCATCCGCTCTCATCCAGGCTTACTCACGACGTCACTTCCTGTTACGCACCCTCCTTCGCAGCCATGACACAGACTATGCCTGTGTCCAAATTCATCGCTGCCTCGTCCTTGAGGCGGAAAAGATAAACGAGCATCGTTCAGACGACAGAAAAAGAAGATAGTGAGGAAAGAAGTTAAGGAAACAATTTGAGGTGGAAAGTCATGGAGGTAACCGTAAGCCAAAGAAAAGGTGTTGGCGCCCTCTTGAAAGATGGACATTTCCTCTAACGCATGCGTGTGGTTTGTTTGTTTCTCTGCGTGTTTTTTTTTTTTGGGTGTACGTGTCTTGTGTGTTTGTGTGTGTGAGAGACAAATGAGCTCTGCAATTGACTGCGATGGGAGGAGTCGGTGTGAGGAGCTGATTGGCTGATTGATGGCGCTGAAGCGACAGTGTCACATCGTTGGCTTTTGCTCGTCAGTCTTCTTAATTGGACCTCCTGCCAGGGGCCAATGGCGCGGCCCAGATAACACGGTGGGCGGCGCTAACGGGTGTTTAATGTGCTGACAAACCGCTAATGGCACAGAAAATGTCACCGCTAATGCTAACATGTGCTTTGTTCAACATGAAGGATGACTGATATGATTTTACCCACAAAGTAAAACAACATTTAATATTAAAACTAGCACATAATAAACACTTCTTAATTCCATTGATTGTTCAACAGGAACCACTGAAGATCTATAAGAAGACATCTTTACCTGAGGACTTGTAAGATGCAGTGTGGCTTTGCCAGTCCGGCCGAGAGGATCTCGACTCCATCGTCGTACAGGTCGTTGTCACTGAGATCCAGATCCCTCAGGTTGGATGGTGAGCTGAGAACGGAGGCCAGCATCTCACAGCTTTTCTTGTCCAGTTCGCAGTTAATTAGCCTGGAGAATACAAACAAGAAGCTTGAATCACCGCAAGCTAAACATGATGCCTGCTGACTTTAGGGCACGGACAATGATTTTTGAGAGGCCTTGATCACTGGTAGCAGCATCGTGAACCCTTCCACCGAGGCAGAGTACCGCTGAAGGTCAAAGCAATTCATTGCTTCGTCAGATGTCAGTAAGAAGAAGACCAGGGCCGACCACATGGCCGGGGAGAGACTTTCCATGAAAAACGGTCCTGAATTTAAGTATATTTGGATCGTCTCCAGCAGGGAGTCATCTTTCATCTCCTTTAGACAGTAGAACAAGTTGATGTTCTTCTCTGGAGAGTTCTGCTCCATCCTTTTCCTGATCAATAGGACTGTTTCTGAGTTGCTACGTCCTGAGTCCTTAGGAGCCTTCAGCAGTTCACCAAGGAGGTCCTGGTTGGACTGCAAAGAAAGGCCCAAGAGGAAGCGGAGAAACAAGTCCAGGTTTCCGTCGCTCTTGGAGGCTTTGTGGATAGCAGTCTTATGGACCTGAACGATGAGCTTCTTCTTCGTCATGAAAAGACTTTTCAGTGACCGCTCCGAATTGGCTAGGACGTTCTTTTTGTCATGGAAGAGGCTCATCATCACGTACAGAGCAGCCAGATACTCCTGGATGGTCAGGTGGATGAACTGAAACATCTTGCACTTTCGGTTTTTCTTTAGTGGTTGTACCTCCTTAAACACCTCAGTAAACATTCCAGAATGTTTTGCGGCCCCAAAGTAATCAAAGCCACTTTTCTGCAGGTCCGTCTCAGAGAAAATATGACTTTTTTTCAACAGGTGGTCAAACGCAAGCTTTGCGAGTGCTTTGACATACTTGATGCTCTCTTTTGTCTCTCTTTCCTGAGACTTATCCAGGTGAAAAAGTAGGAACTCTGTGTACAACTCAGTCAGGGTTTGGGGCAGCTCTCCCTCCTTTCCAGTGTCCAAATAGTCCTGAAGAACTGTGCTGGTGAGCCAGCAGAAGATGGGCAGGTGGCACATGATGAAGATGGTGCGAGATTTCTGGATGTGCTTAATGATGTACTCCTCATCTTTGAACCTCTTCCTGAAGTAGTCCAGCCTCTGGGAATCACTGAATCCTTGCACCTCTGTTATGCTGTTGATCAGGTCCGGCGGGATGTCGTGAGCCGTCGCAGGCCGTGTGGTTATCCAAACCCGGGCGCAGGGAAGAAGGTTCTTCTTGATGAGGTGTGACAGAAGCACCTCCACAGGGTAGGCTTTGGTCACGTCAAGGTCCACCTTCTTCTTGTTGGTCAGGTCCAGTTTGAGGCGGCACTCGTCCAGTCCGTCCAGCACAAACAAAATCTTGATGCTGCTGCTTTCGTAGTCAAGCTTCCCGGATTCTTGCAGCTTGACAAAGATATTATCTAACATCTCCTCACTCATGGCCTTGGTCTCCCAAATGGAGTGTCGGATGAGCTTTGCCAAGGAAAATGTTTTCCCTTCCTCAAAATTCAACTCGCGGAAGGTGAAGGGAAATATGAAGTCCACGTCTTTGTTTTTTTTTTGGCTGGCCCAATCCAGCACAAACTTGCGCACCAGGAAGGTTTTTCCGATCCCCGCAAAGCCAATGGTGAGCAGCATGCGTATCGGCTGCGGCTTCCCACTTGCGCTTTTAAAGAGGTCACACGGTTCGATGGACTTCTTGGCGAAGCCGCACATCTCCATCTGAAGGACTTCATGCTGCTTGTTCGGGATGGCGTCAGAGCCGTGGGTAATGTGGATATCCGTGTAGACGTCCTCCAGACACGGCTGCCTGCTGAGCTCTGTGACACCCTCTGGAGCGTTGAAGTAGTTAAAACGCAGGTTCTCTTGCAGCTCCCACTTCAATTTGGTGATCTGAACGTTATCGGCAGAGAAGATGCTACCTGAAGGAACACAATGGTCACACGGTATGGAAAAATGACTGGCTCTAATACAGAGAATACCTGAAATAAATCTTTTAAAAAGAGCTTGCACAGTTTATTATCTTTGCAAAGTTGTAAGATAGCAGATATAGCTTTCTGAAATCTGGCCCCAAGGAGGTCCCACCTAAACCCGTCTTTATAGGTCCGTGTGGATACCTTGTCATCCAGGTCATGATAATCCACAAAAGCTTAAAGGGCGCAACTGGACTCGACTTGGTTTTCGAAGACGCTTTACCTTTAATCTAAAGGCTTCTTCATTGTTTCTAAATGTAGGGCTAATTATTTCTGCAAGACTACAAGAATATTCTGATAAGTGGCCATTAACTGGTCAGCCACACATGGCACTATCAGTAATCCTTGTAACCACCACCAGGGGGCAAACCTACATGAGGGTTGGGGAATCCCGCTCCTAAACGCGTCCTCAGCAAATGAAATGTCCTGCTGCCTCCATTCAAAATTTGCAGAGTATAAATCAAGGCATCTTTTTTCAAGATTAAGAAGCAAGATGATGAGCTCTACTCACTTTCTCTATTCAACCCACAGGCCTCTCTCCTCCTCCCCTCTGCGTTGCTCTTACCACGCTCACGGGCTGCACAAGACAGACATGCTTACAAAAGCTTGGACAAGAACCAGACTCATGCAAACATGAAGGCACACTCGTATTCCAGGGTAGGAGGAATTCATGGAGGCTATTCCAAAAAGGAGGTTCAACAAATGAAACCTAACCTTGAAATCTTGGGTTCAATGGTGATTGGCTCAGAGTTTCTTTTACACCTTCTGCAACGGATAATTCGGCTTCCCTCATCTCAAGGTTGACTTCCTCCGAGTTTTCACGTAGCCTGCTTTCTGGAATACCCCCACCACCCCCGCCATAGGGACATTCGGTCTACCTAACCTTTGATTCGCGCTATGTCGTTGCGCAGCGTCTGGGCCAAGTTGCACTCCTTAATCTTGTCCAAAATCTCGGCGGTCTCCTCCAAAGCGTTCTCGCTGTACCTTTTCAGCAGCTCCTTCACGATGTCCTCCACGTCTGCGTTTTCATGTACGCTCGTGGGCAGACGCGTGTAGAATTTAAACGACTTGAAGCTGACTTGCCCCAGCTCGATCAGCGTTTCCCTCAGCAATTCCTTGCTCTCAGCATTCCGAGCCATTTTTCTTTCAAGGAGTCAGTCTGATGATAATTAACACACTCGCTGTCCAACGTACTTCGACCGTTGATAGGGCATCTCTTTATGACTGTTTTTATGGCCGTACGGGACCTTGAGCTCATAAAGTTATTTGCACTTTTCTGCACTGTTGATGTCAACAACTACTTCCTGGTCCTCAAGGCTTTAACAATGACTTTACTGCTGGTGAGCACTCTGACGTAACCATAAGTTAAATCCAACTGTTTGACCAAGCATTTTCCTTCCGTTACATTTCCAAAGTAACTGACCGAGCAACTGACAAACGCACCAAAAACCTGACCAATCAAAAGACTAACCAAAAACTTAAAAATAAAATAACCAACCACCCAAACAACCGACTAATTGACCAACTAACAAACCGAAAATGGAAAACAAAATAACCAGCCAATCAAATAATAGACCAACTAAATAACTCAGCGACGAATGAGCAGACCAACTGACCGACCAATAAACCTAAAATAACCTACTATCCAAGAAGAAGTTGACTTCTACACAAATAGAAAAGAAATATCAAAGTGCACGCAGGAAGTAGCGCACAGAACACAACACACAGACACAAAATAGGATGCAGGAAGTAACACACCAGAGTTAGGACACGATAAGTAGCACACATAAAGTGTTGGACACAACATAACACCGGAAGTTTGAGCCAATACTTGCCTTGTGTAGTGATGTGCCCTACTGTGCCGAGGCGCCGATGCGTGTGCCGAGTAAACCGGAAAAAAAAATCTGCAAAGCCCGCATCGAGGCATGTGTCGATTACGCTTGTGGCCACGCCCGAAGCCTCGGAACGCTTGTGGCCACGCCCGAAGCCTCGAAACGCGCGTTGCTACGTCCGAAGCCTCGCCAGACGGACTTCCTACGTCATCGCCAACACATAGTTTCGTGGGTGATTCGAAATAAAATGGCGCACCGAGACGACAATGAGCTCACAGGTGACACTGACACAACTCGCATCTGCAAACCTCAATTCAATCGGATTCGTTTTGCAATGGACGCACCGTCCAGTCCACAACGAAAAAGAAGAGAACATCCCCTGTCTGGGATCATTTTGACTATTTTCAAAAGCAGGAGAAATCCTATCTAAAAAAAAGAAACCGTTTAAAGCCAAAAACTTTGGAAATGCTAGTTTTCCTCAATAAAAATGAATGGAAGGTGTGTCTTGTTCCTTGTTTATATGTCAATGTCTAAAATAAAGCAATCATTCTTTCAAGTACCACACGCACATTCATTCACATCACAACTCCCTGCCCTTTTGACCACATCAAATCCATGGTATCATTTTAATCACTCTGTCTGTCATGACATTTATTTTCCACATGAAGGCGCAATAGAACAAATGAAGCCTCATGATACTTCGGCCCAGGAGCGAACCAGTTGGATGGAAGGCCTCATTGCTTCATGATGCTTCAGTTTACCATCACTAACGCTGTGCAAAAGTGCTCGGTTGTGCTCCGCGTTTTCCGGTGTTAGCATCGCTAGCCTGTGAAGCTTTATGACGTCGTCATAACCGCCGCGTCAACGCTTCCAACTTCGGCGTCAACCTCGGAGTCACCATCATCATCAATGATGATCATCGTCGTCATCAATGTGCTCTTTAGCGTTGGTCGATGCTTTTCGTCTTTGAATAAAATGTCCGAGCGTGAGCTGCTTGCAACCGGTCGCCATTATGGCTTCCTCAGCCATTGTCACCTCAACACTCTAGCTCCGCCTCACGTCTTCTACCGACGCCTACCCAATCTTGTCAAAAGAGAGTCTTGCTGCCATCTAGGGGCCAAAAATAGTCATTGGACTTACTAGATCTGCTTGGAGCTTTCACCAAAGCTGGCCAAGGCTTTCCTCCACCCATTTCAAATAAAAAAAATTTAAAAATTGGATGACGTCTTTTAACGTCATTGGCGGCCCTCCGTAGGTTTTTACTTTACGTCTTTTAACGTCCATGACAGTAAAAGAGTTAACGTCCTTGGCAGCCCTCCGTAGGATGTTACTAAACGTTATTGGTAGTCAAAGAGTTAAACAAATGCAAACTCTATTGGATGTAACAAAAGTATCGCTATTATGGGTTGGCCGGGCACTGCTTAAAGCACGTTCTTCAGGGGTCTCACCAAGTTTGAAATGCCTTACCTTAAGTAGAATCTCCAGCAGAGGGTAGTCGGATGGGCGTAAAAGCAGGCTGGGCAAAGACCACCTCTTTGGGAATGCTGGAGCCTTGGGCGAACATTGCCTATTTGGAACTGCAGATGGGTGTATGTAAAAAGGAGGCCAGGCACAGTGCTGAATGTTAGCCTGCATGCTACTTGATACACTAGCTAACTGTAGACAGATATTTAATAGCTACACAGAGCAAGTTTTGTTTGACTCCAATAACTTCAAAATAATAGTGATTTTGACAGATTGGTCTGTTAAAAACAGGCATGCAGCTATGATACAAACCATTTACGTTATTTTATAAACAGGGCTTTAACACATACCATCGCGGGACTTGTTCATCACGGAAGCCACAGCAGCTTGTATGAACCATGCGTGTTCTGCTTTCACTTTCTAAATGATCACTTATAATTTCTAAATGTCTTCCACAGCTTGGCAACTTGTTCCACTCAGAGAAGAAAAAAATAAGTCCCAGGATCAAAACGAGCAGAGATAGCGACATACACTGAACCTGTTTCCAGATGACAGAGAATGAGGAGGAGGCGGACATCATTTGGAGCTACAACCACATCAAAGACTACAGGTTGGGAAAAGAGTTACACACTTTCATCACGACACAGAGTGAATTTTAGTTCATCCGATTTCTTCGCACCCGTGTAGAATACGCCCCACAAAGTGCCTATTGCATTTTTATCCAATGCTTCAGCCCGAAATTCCGCAATTGCTTTATGGAACTACGCGCTTTCCTCTGTAAAAAAGATTGTAACGTCTTACTTTCTGACAGAAAGCTCAGCGTGGAGCGACCTCATGTCCTGCTTAACCAGTTTCCCTGTGAAAACCTCATCACTGTGAAGGATTGCCTCGCTGCCGTGGCCCGGAGAGAAAAGGCTGCTTCCGATGTCATACCCGAGACTTACAACCTCCAGACAGAGCTTCCACAGTTCATAAGGCACTATCAAGAGCGACAACAAAGGTTGGTATTTTTTAATGTTTTTTTTTTTTTTTACATCAACAATTACTGTGTGTTTACTGGTGCCAACATCATCAGATCACATGTAGGTTAGTGGTTTACAAAGCCAGATAAATACCAGATCTGAGGTCTTAGTGAATTAATATTTAATTCATCGCGGGCAAATAATAATAATAAAAAAATTAAAAATATATATTTTTTAGTTGTTTTTTTCCCTGTTAGTTTTGTATTTATTTATTGTTACAACCAACATGAGATTTGTTTTGGATTTTAGTGGCCAAGATAACCACTGGATATGTAAGCCATGGAATTTGGCCCGTGGAATGGACATGCACGTTACCAACAATTTGAACTACATAATTCGACAGCGAGAGAGTACGCCAAAGGTATTGCCGGCCCAAACTAGCCGGTGTTACAACTTCGTAAGACAAAACTTTAAAAATACTACCGGCCCTCCCAAGTTCAATGAGATGAAGAAACAGAAACAGTTACTCACTACTTTTGGGTCCCCAACAGGCATCAATCTTTTTGCTGCTGCAGTCTGTAAGTCGCCATAGACGCAATGAAAATAGTTGTGATTTTTGGTAACTTGACAATAAACATTTTAATTTTTAACGTTTTCCTTTCTAGTCTCGCTCACTGCTGTCATTTCGCGCCATTCCGCTGTTCTTTTGGCGCATGCACATGCGCAGTAAGATGGACTGCTCCATTAGTGGAAACTGGGGGGGGGGGTCAAGATACATACGATACAAGAAGCCTTCTGCTGGCATTTTAGCGAAATGATTTGGATCAAAAACAGAATTATTGTACGTAAATAAGTAAAAACTGTATTGGCCATTAGTGTATGAAGAATTTTATGGGGCCCTCTATTAACGCGAGGGCCTAGACAACTGCCTAGGTTTGCCTAATGGTAAGTCCGCTTACTTGTATACATTATTTATATTCAACATTTTTACATGTTTTGTAAACGGTTTTGTTCAAATTAACTAAATAGTTAGTTTATAAACTTGTTTAGAAAAATTATTTGCTTAAAAAAAAAAACTCGAAGTCAAGTGTTTCCGGTAGAGGTCACGTGTTTCCAGTGGTTCCACTCGCCCAGCGTCTGCAGCTAGACACTTATGACCGCAGTTGGCCACTCGCCTGCTCTTAAATTGCATTCGTAAGTTTCACCACTAGATGACACCCTTGTACTATTTCTTTTTTCATCTCTTGACCTTTTACCTTTCTTTAATGGCTACTTTTGTGCCTACTTCATACTCATTCTACTTAAAGTATGACTAATGACACAGTGCATCTTATCAAATGACAACATCAGATGTACTAGTAATAGCAAAGTAGTAGTAGTGGCAAAACGACAGTAAAAGTCACAGGCAGTTTGAGGCGTGGCTACAAATGATGACGTTCTCAGGGAGGAGCTTTTAAGAGCTGGAGTGCAGAATAGGAGTTGAAAGAAATTCATTCAGCATGCTGCTGTCAGCTTGGTTGCTGCTCGTCGTCATGGTGGCAGGTGAGTGCCAAAGAGTCACTCAACATGTAACCGAAAATTGAATCTTATTTGATCTCATCCTTCAGGCACCAGCGGTGCTCTGGCGCCAGTCACCAGTGAAGTGTTGACATCAAAAGGCAGACGGGTGACACTGTCATACATTTACGACAGAAAGGCTACTACTTCTGATTATTTCTTCTGGTACCAGCAACTTCCTGGACAAGCGCCACGCTTCCTGTTTTCCATGTTGGGAAACGGCAAACTTCTAAGCGACATGCTGGGAATGTCAGCGAGCGTGGGGAGTGACCAGGAACAAATGCACTTGCACATCGAGGATGCGTCACTTGAGCACTCCGCAGTGTACTACTGTGCTGTGAGGCCCACAGTGGCGCACACGCCACATTCCCCTGACAAGAACATTCCCTCATCACACTTCTCTCTAGTAGAGGAACAACTTACAGAGATGTACAAACCCCAATTCCAAAGTTGGGACGTTGCATAAAAAGTAAATAAATACAGAATAGAGACAAGATATTTAAATGTTCAAACTGCTTAATATATTTATTTCTGTTCTTCAAATATTCTCAGTTTGAACCTGTGAATGTGCATTAACTTGGTTAATGAAGATACTTTTAATTGATCAACCCTCGTCATGTTTGCTGTACAGTAGCTCTGGGTTTTAAAAAAATGAATAATCGATATCGAATTGATTTTCCTATTTGAGCATATTGATTCATAAAACCATTCATTTATTATTTTAATATCTTTTTTCCCCCATAAATTAACAAGAAAATAGAATTTTAGAGGCCAATTTTTTGTTGTATCTTACTGTTCACATGCATTTAAAAGTATTTTCTTACATTTCTGAAAGACCTGACTTAATACATTACATTTTCGTGATCGTTTATTTCCAGGGGTGTGCAGTCAGTTTTACTCAAATAAGGGTGTTGCAAAAAAAGAGTACACCCCACAGAACGTCGCTGGAGTTAAGCTCAAAAAGCCCAAATTTTAGACTACAAGTGTCTACAAGTGAGTCTCATTATTCATTACACAGGTGTCAAACAGACAGTTGATTATAAATGGTTGTTACTTAAAGAAACACTTTCCCACTTGTTTTTGTATTCTTTGAGATATTGTTTAAAACGTTACTTTTCAAAGGTTAAAGAATATTCGTTTGCGGGGTGACTAAGTAAGACAAAAGTTTAAAAATACTACGGGCCCTCCCAAGTTCAATGAGATGAAGAAATACTTACAGCTTAACAGTTACTCACTACTTGTGGGTCCCCAACAGGCGTCGATCTTTTTGCTGCTGCAGTCTGTAAGTCGCAATGAAAATATTTGTCATTTTTGGTAACTTGACAATAAACATTTTAATTTTTAACGTTTTCCTTTCTAGTCTCGCTCACTGCTGTAATTTCGCGCCATTCCGCTGTTCTTTTGGCGCATGCACATGCGCAGTAAGATGGACTGCTCCATTAGTGGAAATTGGGGGGGGGGGGGGGGTGTCAAGATACATACGATACAAGAAGCCTTCTGCTGGCATTTTAGCGAAATGATTTGGATCAAAAACATAATTATTGTACGTAAATAAGTAAAAACTGTATTGGCCATTAGTGTATGAAGAATTTTATGGGGCCCTCTATTAACGCGGGGGCCTAGACAACTGCCTAGGTTTGCCTAATGGTAAGTCAGCCTACTTGTATACATTATTTATATTCAACATTTTTACATGTTTTGTAAACGGTTTTGTTCAAATTAACTAAATAGTTAGTTTATAAACTTGTTTAGAAAAATTATTTGCTTAAAAAAAAAAACTCGAAGTCAAGTGTTTCCGGTAGAGGTCACGTGTTTCCAGTGGTTCCACTCACCCAGCGTCTGCAGCTAGACACTTATGACCGCAGTTGGCCACTCGCCTGCTCTTAAATTGCATTCGTAAGTTTCACCACTAGATGACACCCTTGTACTATTTCTTTTTTCATCTCTTGACCTTTTACCTTTCTTTAATGGCTACTTTTGTGCCTACTTCATACTCATTCTACTTAAAGTATGACTAATGACACATAGTGCATCTTATCAAATGACAACATCAGATGTACTAGTAATAGCAAAGTAGTAGTAGTGGCAAAACGACAGTAAAAGTCACAGGCAGTTTGAGGCGTGGCTACAAATGATGACGTTCACAGGGAGGAGCTTTTAAGAGCTGGAGTGCAGAATAGGAGTTGAAAGAAATTCATTCAGCATGCTGCTGTCAGCTTGGTTGCTGCTCGTCGTCATGGTGGCAGGTGAGTGCCAAAGAGTCACTCAACATGTAACCGAAAATTGAATCTTATTTGATCTCATCCTTCAGGCACCAGCGGTGCTCTGGCGCCAGTCACCAGTGAAGTGTTGACATCAAAAGGCAGACGGGTGACACTGTCATACATTTACGACAGAAAGGCTACTACTTCTGATTATTTCTTCTGGTACCAGCAACTTCCTGGACAAGCGCCACGCTTCCTGTTTTCCATGTTGGGAAACGGCAAACTTCTAAGCGACATGCTGGGAATGTCAGCGAGCGTGGGGAGTGACCAGGAACAAATGCACTTGCACATCGAGGATGCGTCACTTGAGCACTCCGCAGTGTACTACTGTGCTGTGAGGCCCACAGTGGCGCACACGCCACATTCCCCTGACAAGAACATTCCCTCATCACACTTCTCTCTAGTAGAGGAACAACTTACAGAGATGTACAAACCCCAATTCCAAAGTTGGGACGTTGCATAAAAAGTAAATAAATACAGAATAGAGACAAGATATTTAAATGTTCAAACTGCTTAATATATTTATTTCTGTTCTTCAAATATTCTCAGTTTGAACCTGTGAATGTGCATTAACTTGGTTAATGAAGATACTTTTAATTGATCAACCCTCGTCATGTTTGCTGTACAGTAGCTCTGGGTTTTAAAAAAATGAATAATCGATATCGAATTGATTTTCCTATTTGAGCATATTGATTCATAAAACCATTCATTTATTATTTTAATATCTTTTTTCCCCCATAAATTAACAAGAAAATAGAATTTTAGAGGCCAATTTTTTGTTGTATCTTACTGTTCACATGCATTTAAAAGTATTTTCTTACATTTCTGAAAGACCTGACTTAATACATTACATTTTCGTGATCGTTTATTTCCAGGGGTGTGCAGTCAGTTTTACTCAAATAAGGGTGTTGCAAAAAAAGAGTACACCCCACAGAACGTCGCTGGAGTTAAGCTCAAAAAGCCCAAATTTTAGACTACAAGTGTCTACAAGTGAGTCTCATTATTCATTACACAGGTGTCAAACAGACAGTTGATTATAAATGGTTGTTACTTAAAGAAACACTTTCCCACTTGTTTTTGTATTCTTTGAGATATTGTTTAAAACGTTACTTTTCAAAGGTTAAAGAATATTCGTTTGCGGGGTGACTAAGTAAGACAAAAGTTTAAAAATACTACGGGCCCTCCCAAGTTCAATGAGATGAAGAAATACTTACAGCTTAACAGTTACTCACTACTTGTGGGTCCCCAACAGGCGTCGATCTTTTTGCTGCTGCAGTCTGTAAGTCGCAATGAAAATATTTGTCATTTTTGGTAACTTGACAATAAACATTTTAATTTTTAACGTTTTCCTTTCTAGTCTCGCTCACTGCTGTAATTTCGCGCCATTCCGCTGTTCTTTTGGCGCATGCACATGCGCAGTAAGATGGACTGCTCCATTAGTGGAAATTGGGGGGGGGGGGGGGTGTCAAGATACATACGATACAAGAAGCCTTCTGCTGGCATTTTAGCGAAATGATTTGGATCAAAAACATAATTATTGTACGTAAATAAGTAAAAACTGTATTGGCCATTAGTGTATGAAGAATTTTATGGGGCCCTCTATTAACGCGAGGGCCTAGACAACTGCCTAGGTTTGCCTAATGGTAAGTCAGCCTACTTGTATACATTATTTATATTCAACATTTTTACATGTTTTGTAAACGGTTTTGTTCAAATTAACTAAATAGTTAGTTTATAAACTTGTTTAGAAAAATTATTTGCTTAAAAAAAAAAACTCGAAGTCAAGTGTTTCCGGTAGAGGTCACGTGTTTCCAGTGGTTCCACTCACCCAGCGTCTGCAGCTAGACACTTATGACCGCAGTTGGCCACTCGCCTGCTCTTAAATTGCATTCGTAAGTTTCACCACTAGATGACACCCTTGTACTATTTCTTTTTTCATCTCTTGACCTTTTACCTTTCTTTAATGGCTACTTTTGTGCCTACTTCATACTCATTCTACTTAAAGTATGACTAATGACACATAGTGCATCTTATCAAATGACAACATCAGATGTACTAGTAATAGCAAAGTAGTAGTAGTGGCAAAACGACAGTAAAAGTCACAGGCAGTTTGAGGCGTGGCTACAAATGATGACGTTCACAGGGAGGAGCTTTTAAGAGCTGGAGTGCAGAATAGGAGTTGAAAGAAATTCATTCAGCATGCTGCTGTCAGCTTGGTTGCTGCTCGTCGTCATGGTGGCAGGTGAGTGCCAAAGAGTCACTCAACATGTAACCGAAAATTGAATCTTATTTGATCTCATCCTTCAGGCACCAGCGGTGCTCTGGCGCCAGTCACCAGTGAAGTGTTGACATCAAAAGGCAGACGGGTGACACTGTCATACATTTACGACAGAAAGGCTACTACTTCTGATTATTTCTTCTGGTACCAGCAACTTCCTGGACAAGCGCCACGCTTCCTGTTTTCCATGTTGGCAAACGGCAAACTTCTAAGCGACATGCCGGGAATGTCGGCGAGCGTGGGGAGTGACCAGGATCAAATGCACTTGCACATCGAGGATGCGTCACTTGAGCACTCCGCAGTGTACTACTGTGCTGTGAAGCCCACAGTGGCGCACATGCCACATTCCCCTGACAAGAACATTCCCTCATCACACTTCTCTCTAGTAGAGGAACAATTTACAGAGATATACAAACCCCAATTCCAAAGTTGGGACGTTGCATAAAAAGTAAATACAGTAAATACAGAATAGAGACAAGATATTTAAATGTTCAAACTGCTTAATATATTTATTTCTGTTCTTCAAATATTCTCAGTTTGAACCTATGAATGTGCATTAACTTGGTTAATAAAGATACTTTTAATTTATCAACCCTCGTCATGTTTGCTGTACAGTAGCTCTGGGTTTTAAAAAAAATGAATAATCGATATCGAATAGATTTTCCTATTTGAGCATATTGATTCATAAAACCATTCATTTATTATTTAAATATCTTTTTTCCCCCATAAATTAACAAGAAAATAGAATTTTAGAGGCCAATTTTTTGTTGTATCTTACTGTTCACATGCATTTAAAAGTATTTTCTTACATTTCTGAAAGACCTGACTTAATACATTACATTTTCGTGATCGCTTATTTCCAGGGGTGTGCAGTCAGTTTTACTCAAATAAGGGTGTTGCAAAAAAAGAGTACACCCCACAGAACGTCGCTGGAGTTAAGCTCAAAAAGCCCAAATTTTAGACTACAAGTGTCTACAAGTGAGTCTCATTATTCATTACCTGTGTAATGAATAATGAGACTCACTTGTAGACACTTGTCAAACAGACAGTTGATTATAAATGGTTGTTACTTAAAGAAACACTTTCCCACTTGTTTTTGTATTCTTTGAGATACTGTTTAAAACGTTACTTTTCAAAGGTTAAAGAATATTCGTTTGCGGGGTGACTTCGTAAGACAAAAGTTTAAAAATACTACGGGCCCTCCCAAGTTCACAGAGATGAAGAAATACTTACAGCTTAACAGTTACTCACTACTTGTGGGTCCCCAACAGGCGTCGATCTTTTTGCTGCTGCAGTCTGTAAGTCGCAATGAAAATATTTGTCATTTTTGGTAACTTGACAATAAACCTTTTAATTTTTAACGTTTTCTTTTCTAGTCTCGCTCACTGCTGTAATTTCGCGCCATTCCGCTGTTCTTTTGGCGCATGCACATGCGCAGTAAGATGGACTGCTCCATTAGTGGAAATTGGGGGGGAGGTGTCAAGATACATACGATACAAGAAGCCTTCTGCTGGCATTTTAGCGAAATTATTTGGATCAAAAACATAATTATTGTACGTAAATAAGTAAAAACTGTATTGGCCATTAGTGTATGAAGAATTTTATGGGGCCCTCTATTAACGCGAGGGCCTAGACAACTGCCTAGGTTTGCCTAATGGTAAGTCCGCCTACTTGTATACATTATTTATATTCAACATTTTTACATGTTTTGTAAACGGTTTTGTTCAAATTAACTAAATAGTTAGTTTATAAACTTGTTTAGAAAAATTATTTGCTTAAAAAAAAAAACTCGAAGTCAAGTGTTTCCGGTAGAGGTCACGTGTTTCCAGTGGTTCCACTCACCCAGCGTCTGCAGCTAGACACTTATGACCGCAGTTGGCCACTCGCCTGCTCTTAAATTGCATTCGTAAGTTTCACCACTAGATGACACCCTTGTACTATTTCTTTTTTCATCTCTTGACCTTTTACCTTTCTTTAATGGCTACTTTTGTGCCTACTTCATACTCATTCTACTTAAAGTATGACTAATGACACATAGTGCATCTTATCAAATGACAACATCAGATGTACTAGTAATAGCAAAGTAGTAGTAGTGGCAAAACGACAGTAAAAGTCACAGGCAGTTTGAGGCGTGGCTACAAATGATGACGTTCTCAGGGAGGAGCTTTTAAGAGCTGGAGTGCAGAATAGGAGTTGAAAGAAATTCATTCAGCATGCTGCAGTCAGCTTGGTTGCTGCTCGTCGTCATGGTGGCAGGTGAGTGCCAAAGAGTCACTCAACATGTAACCGAAAATTGAATCTTATTTGATCTCATCCTTCAGGCACCAGCGGTGCTCTGGCGCCAGTCACCAGTGAAGTGTTGACATCAAAAGGCAGACGGGTGACACTGTCATACATTTACGACAGAAAGGCTACTACTTCTGATTATTTCTTCTGGTACCAGCAACTTCCTGGACAAGCGCCACGCTTCCTGTTTTCCATGTTGGCAAACGGCAAACTTCTAAGCGACATGCCGGGAATGTCGGCGAGCGTGGGGAGTGACCAGGATCAAATGCACTTGCACATCGAGGATGCGTCACTTGAGCACTCCGCAGTGTACTACTGTGCTGTGAAGCCCACAGTGGCGCACACGCCACATTCCCCTGACAAGAACATTCCCTCATCACACTTCTCTCTAGTAGAGGAACAACTTACAGAGATATACAAACCCCAATTCCAAAGTTGGGACGTTGCATAAAAAGTAAATACAGTAAATACAGAATAGAGACAAGATATTTAAATGTTCAAACTGCTTAATATATTTATTTCTGTTCTTCAAATATTCTCAGTTTGAACCTATGAATGTGCATTAACTTGGTTAATAAAGATACTTTTAATTTATCAACCCTCGTCATGTTTGCTGTACAGTAGCTCTGGGTTTTTAAAAAAATGAATAATCGATATCGAATTGATTTTCCTATTTGAGCATATTGATTCATAAAACCATGAATTGATTATTTTAATATATTTTCCCCCCCATAAATTAACAAGAAAATAGAATTTTAGAGGCCAATTTTATTTTTTTATTTTAATGTTTTCTTGAATTTTACTGTTTACATGAATTTAAAAGTATTTTCTTACATTTCTGAAAGACCTGACTTAATACATTACATTTTTGTGATCGCTTATTTCCAGGGGTGTGCAGTGACCTTTGGAGGGGCAGGTGCTCAAAGCAAAAAAAATAAATAAATAGATAACATGCGAGCACTATCCACCCACTTGGGGTTCGAACCCATGTCACCACCGAGCTGCCATGTGTAGAGCGGTGGGTGGGGGGATGGGTGCTTAAAGTACAGTAGATGGAATAGCTCAGAAAATTGATAATGTGTGTATGAAGATATGTGCGTGTGTGGGGGGTAACCAATGTAAAATTCCTAATTGAAATAATGGCTAAACAATAGATTACACATAATGAAACTGCTATTTGTCAGCAATGCCAATGGCAATCACCATAAAAACGTTTTGAAATTTGTGTATGAAGAATCATTTATAAACAACACATTTACATAAATAAAAAATATTATGTAAAATGTACATTAAATTAAAATTTCAAATAACACAATTAGTATTTTCCAATGGTGCAAGTAGCATACAATTGTCTTGCTTTACATTTAGCTTGATTAAGAGCAAATGCCTTTTATTATTTTTCAATAAATATTTAATATATTTAATATTATTTTAATATTTTATTATTGGGACAGTGCCCAACAATTAACTGCCACATCTCAGCAAGCTACAGTACGTTGTTTGTTTTTGATCAAATACTGTGATTGTTGTTTTTTCTTATTTTTCTTTTTGATTCTTCATTGTACCCCTAATTTCTGAACACATTGCTACCTGTTTCTTATTAGGACTTTACTCTGACCGCAAACCCTCAAAAACGAGCTGTTAGTTCAAATAAAAACAAAGATCATGTAGCAATTTCCACATATATTTTGAAGTATATTTCAATTCAGCTAACATTGAGTACATGCTACAAGTCGGAGTCTTCAGGAAGAGTTTATTAAAATTGTAGGCGAGAGATACAAATTTCGACATATTCTGTGTACCTTAAACGCATCAGTAGTTAGAGCAGAAGCTGCTCACACTACACAAACTCTATGCCCGTCTCAATGGAAGAGAACGTTAGTTTTACCGGCGGAGATTTATGCCGTGGTGAACGTGAATGGGAAGGATCGTGGTCTTTATGAAACTGAAACATCTTCCCCGCGTCCTCAGAGCCAACTGCGGCCAAATGTCAGACTTCATCATAGTTGCTAAACTCATTACTGTCACGTTTCAATTTAAGATAGGCTAGCACGCTCTGTGTATACGCTGTGACCATGTCTACAAGATCTATCAAATTAAGGCATTGGTTTTGCTAGAGTTTTCTGCATTCTATGACCTTGGCTTTTGTTTACTGTGAGTGAGACTACGTAAATACAAACCGAGCGACCAACTTACCGAGGTGTGGTGGCGAGCGACCTGGCAAAAAGAGAGCGCGTCCCGTCTCGTATATGACGTCATCCAAGATAACATAATAATCATCATAATTTGTTTTATGTAAATTAACTTGCTGAATTTTAGTTTTGAACGGCAACAAAACTACGTTCACAAACCAAAGTATTACTATTTTTTAAATATAAAATAAATAAATGGACAAAGGGGCACTTTGGGCATCAGTGCCAAAAGAGCCTGTGCACCGGCACCCATAGCCCCCTCCCCTATGCACGTGCCTGCAATTAACCATACGGAAGTCAGCTGGGATCAGCTCCAACACACGCAGCTGTACAGAGTGGATGAATGGATATTCATCCGGAAAATGATTCAAAAGGACATTAATTAACATTTAAAAAAAAAAAAGTTTTGCCAAACATAAAAACAACCATTCACATTCACATTCGCGCCATCACTGTGGAGAAACGGAATCTGAAGCGCCTGCATAAAAGTCACGCGAGAGACCAGTAGGGGGTGCTGACGGATATTGAACGACATGTCAAATGCATTTCGAAGTGTTCACACATGACATGCACACTTGATGTCGCAATGCATCCCCTCGTGCAAACTAGGAGTAAGCCCATCCAGAGCTACTTGCAAACTGGGGCCGCCCTCCGATGGTATTGCTCTACACATTGTTCCTACTCTGCATATAGGGAGCGGCGGCTCTGGTCAAAAAATGTCTTTACAATAACATATTCTATGCGTCCACTGGCCGGCTCCTGCAGTTCAACATTAGTTGCATTCGGTTTTAAATCCTTTCATATTAATTTAAGCAACAACAACAGCAAAAACTGTAACAAACTTTCCCCAGCCCTGGAATAGTATGTGCCACTTCCGCATAGAGAACCGGATTGCGCGCTCTCTGTCACGTGACCACATGACGAACAAATTTCGTTGAATTTAAAATGTAAACTTAATAAAGCCATTACAAATCGGAAAATATCGGAAGTATACGAAAGTAATGCGTAAGTGTTGACAGCTCTGGCTGCTGGTGTTCAGTGTAGTGTAGTGTAGCCACTAATGGGTTGCCAGATTGTCAAGAAATGGGAAAAAAAACTTTTTGATTTCTGTCTTCCCTCCGTAAAAAAGGCTAAAGGTGTTAAAATGGAGGTTTTCAACTGTAAACAAGGGCTTATCAAGTCATGTGAATCAGTCAAATTGAGCCAGATACTATAAGTCCCATGTCAAGTCATGTTTTGGGCAGGCACGTCGCCGAAAAATGGCAACCCGAGTCACGAGTTCCCGATCTGCGAAAGAGAACGTGACAACGTGTGCGTGACCCCAAAGCAGCCACACACACTTACACAAATACACTTCCTGCCTGAGGCAAAAGTGCACAAAACAAGCCCCCCCCCGCCCCCCGCCATCGAGCACTACAACAGTGGAGGTAGGACCTGCAGTGTAAATCCAGCCTTTGAAGGAAGACAGAGAGCAATGTTACCCGTTATACCTGACCTCCATTTCCTACACACAACATACATCCTGTCCCAGTAAGCTTTTGAGATAGAAACCATAACTGCTGTCATCGAGCTGTGATGCAGGTGCCATGGCGACCGCTTCCTGTGGAAAGAGCAGCATAGACACAACACACAAACACACTCCCATTTATAATGAACATTTCGTAAGCCTAACAACTCAAGTCATTTTTAACAAAATGCCAATATGCTTGCTAAAAATTGTTTTTGTTTTTCCACCTGTATGTGTGGACAGGTTCTCAGTCCTTTGATGTCATCTTCGTATTGTGTTCATAACTAATAGTCACTGTGTATTTAGAAGCTCAACGGCCTATTTTTATTATCGATACAATAATGAAGAAACAATCTTTTACAGAACTTAATTTTATTGTTTTGTTTTTGTTGATGACACATTTTATAGCTCATGTAGAAAACCTACAAGTTTTAACACAAACACAGGAACAAGAATAAGGTGGTGGCGTGACACTGGCTATTTATGTGCACCAAACCACAGGCCCAATGTCATGACACAATTGATGGCGAGCGTCTTGGCGAAGACAACACGCAGGGCAAGGACGGCGAGGGAGACGAGGTTCACCTTTTCATCTGTCAACGACATGCACAGTTAACTCAGCCTCACAAAGTGCGTCTCTCACAAACCCAATACCAACCTGGCACCAATGCTTCCTGGCACCGCCCTGGTCCATTGTCACCTGTGGTGGCAAAACAGGAAGTGGCATCAGATGGTGACTCCATTAAAGTTAACTCGAGGCTTTGCCCCACGCTCCTCACCTTCTTCGCACGTGTCGTTATGTGCAGCTGTTAGCAATGCCACCTGGTTGTAAAGCGAGTCGCCTGACACTTGGACGGCACGAGACTCCTGGAACATGTGTCCTTTTCCCGCCTTCTCCGTGGCATTGTGTCGGCTGAAGCCGGTGGCGAGACACGCCGTCAGGTTGCTCGCCTCCATCTTGTAGAAGGACGGTTTAAATTCCTCCCCTAAACCAATACAACAGCAATTGAGTAACAGGTATCAATTTAAAAAAAAAGTTAAACAAGTTTATTCTTTACAACTGCAAGAACCCTCCAAAACTTCAGGGACAAAATAACCTTTTTGTAACCCCCGTTTCCATGTTTTCACCGAGTGATTCTGTTTTAGTTGTGGTGTAGTCACTTGGTGGGTTTCCATCCACCTATTTTTATTCCAATTTTCAAGAATTGCGAAAAAGAAACTGAATGTAACCGCCAGAAATTCAAAAAAAAGGCCCAAACTTCTCAAAAAAAAAGTTTTTACGCTTGAAGGGGGTGGTTTTTGAAGCATATCGAAAAAAGGAGAATGCGCATTTTGGCAATGGAAACAGGTTTTGCGAATAACTGAAAGACCGGATATACGTCACATGCACGTTTGTAGTCACAATAAATGGCGGATGATAAAGTAAGATATCTTTGGGGAGACGAAGGAACACGATTTTTTAAAATATAATTAATTAAAGAAAAAAAACATTTATGCAATTTTAGATGGCTTCATTAACATCAGCTCTCAATGTAACGACACACTTCACTTACATGTGGGAAGGAAGCCAACGAGACAAACTACTTCCGTTCAGTCCGTCAAAACCAACATTCCCACCTGGAACTCCCCATTGTCCCAAATTTCCGTCACTACAGCGTCATCTCGCGGCGCATATTCGCAACAACAAGAGCGGATGGAAACGGGCATAAGTCGCATGGCCGTTTTGCGCATTTTCATAAAATTTGCTTAAAAAATTCAAAACATTTGGATGGAAACCGGATTACTTAAATTAAGTATTTAATTAAGTGAGAATTCTGAGAATAAAGTGAGAATCCTGCCCCCCCAATTATTATTTTTTTTATCTCTTCACTGGCCCTAATCCACTTCTGTAGCATTAAAAAAATATATATATATACCATGTTTTTGACGAAACAACGGTGTCAGCTTTTGATTTAAACAAACAACTCAGTATCTTCTTTAAAAAAAAAAAAAAACACTTACAGGCCTCAACTGTCAATCTGGCCCCACTTCCAAAAAGTAACGTGTTGGCTGTCACACATTAGTTGTTTCCTTAACAAGAACCTCATGAGATGTTTGAACAAAAACCTCACACATACCCTATATAATATCAAAACGTATTTGCATAAAGTTAAGTCCAGCGGTATAATAAACGGACAGCGAGAATGTATTTGATCAAATCTTTTTTATCACGTTTTTGACATAGTGACGCAGTTTGGTTGCGGTGTTTATATTGTAGAAAGAACTTACGGGCCTCCACAGTCATTCTGGTTCCACTTCCGAAAACCATTCTTGTGCCTGATGACACACATCAGTTGTTTCCTCAACAAAAACCTCCAGAGAAGCTTCAACAAGAAAACAATGCCAACCTGGAATGCCTCAGGTTGTAGAATTGTAGATTCCCAGCCTGAAGGTTGTGGGTTTAACCCTGAGTCCTTATGAATGCTGAAGTTTCCTTGAGCAAAATGCGTAACACCCCAATCACTTCTGATGCTGAGGAGTGTTATAGCACTGTGAGTGCCTTGAAGGTGGAAAAGCACTATACAATCAAAATCACATTTGTCATTTATGTTCCCACACACAAATAATAACACAAAATCGTTATCATTTGGACAGTGTACCAATTAACTTGTAGTTCCAGCTGCATGTTTCCATTTACCAGATGCCGCACTCATAAAGTTTCAGATCAGATGAGCAGTCACAGTAGCATCCCTCAGCGCAATATTCCCACTTGACTTTTGTGTCAAAAAGGCATCGGTTCCATGTGCATTTGATGTCATGAAGCATGTTGGCTCCGTTTGTTGCATCCAAAAAACAGATGGGTAAATTTTCCTCAACACATTCAATGTGTTGCCTTTTGTCACTGAGGCAAGATACTCAAATCCATGAAGAAGAATCAAATCCAGAGACAAATCAAATGTTCACAGAAAATGATGTCAATGCAAGTGATGGAAAATACAAGCTACAGTGTAAATAAGGATCCTGTTTTCCACCGTCACCCTTGTCCCGCCCACAAAGACGACAAAGTCTTGTAGCCCACAACAGCATCCACGCTAGAACAATCGCGAGTTAACTAGTTAAGCCGTGCGATTAATTACGATTGAAAACTTTAATCGCCTGACGCCCCAAATTTTTAATAATCTTTTTTGATTTATTCACTGCCATTGACGGCTAGAAACGTCAAAAATTCATTTGAACTATTTCTTTAACATTTTTTCCCACTTTGGTTAAGAGTATGAAAGCCAAATTTTTTTTTATTGTACATTTAGAACAGATGTCAAATTTGTGATAAATCGTGAGTTAACTAGTGAAGTCATGCGATTAATTACATTAAAAAAATTGTAATCGCCTTGTGCCCCTAATTTTTAATATATATTTTAATGAATTTATGGCATGGAATGAGAACAAGTGGACACCTAACAAGACTGACGTTAAAAAGGACACAGGGAATAAACATCAATTAAATAAATACCTAATGATGACTGTGAACAGCATGTCTGCCTATTCAAAAGCGCCCTGATCTCCACTACAATCTGCAACAGGAAGTGAAGGTCCCGCCTCCTCAGCTACAAGTCAGTGTTCATGCAGACTGGGAATGCAGACATGAGGTGTGCGCTTGTATGTGTGCTGATGGCTGCTTGGAGCCTTGGTAAGGTCAACATGTGAGGTCACTGCCACTTTCAAATGATGTCTGACCATTTTTGTTGCCTTCTAACAGGAAGCAGCGGCCAGATAGTGCGCCAGTCGGCACGGGACGTCCATGCAGTGGAGGGTGAAACAGTGACGCTAGACTGTAGCTATGACAGAGCAGGAACCACCGACTACATCTTCTGGTACAAACAAGAAGGGAAGGCAACACCCGAGTTTGTCCTGAGCACATCAGAGAGGGTTGCGGGCAAGACAGCGGAAAAATACAGCGACAGGTTTGACTGCAGTATGGACACCAGCACCCAGCAAGCTCCTCTACATGTCAAGCGTGTGAAGCCCAGCGACTCAGGAGTCTTCTACTGCGCCCTGCAGCCCACGCTGACACATCCACTGGCGTGCCTGCACAAAAACACCTGCAACCATCTCATGTCATGAGTTACATTGGGGGCGTGGCTTCACAGGAGCAAATGGGTGAAGATTTTGGTTTGCGATGTCTATTTCATATTAGTCTTTTTCAAGAGCATTGCATGTCTGCATGGTCTGAGTAGCTTCTAAATTTGTTTGCAGTGTAATAACAAATTTAAGAACGTTATTGATCGATCACAGATTTGTTCACCAAATGTTCATACGCACGATTTAAGCACAAATTCTCCCCTACACTGTTTATGAAGAGGCTCATTATGTTTGATTGTATTGCATTGTGTTTTGAGACCTATTAGGAAATAAGACTCGAGATATATACTTTTTTTCGTCTTTTTTTTAATATTTCACTTAAACACAACAACAACAAAAAGTCTGTGGAGCATGTTTGCTATGAAACTCAAAAGTTTCAACTGGACCCCCTTTGAACATGCCTGAAAGGCAAAACAAAAACTACCTGTGAGTATATGTATGAATACAGGTTGGTAGGCTGGGTCAACACACAAAGTGACAACTTTAGCATAACGTCGGAACTGGTGCCATCAGACTGCATCGGTGACGGAATCAGTCATGGTATAGTGTACCTGGTGGCGGGGGAGACATAATGAATGAATGAACTATTGCTTTACTCTCATATACAAGCTGATTCAAAAAGTAGTGACAGACAGAACAATGAAATGCCCTGGTTAAACAAAGGTTTGGAACCAATGCTTCAGAGACGGCCAATAATCGGTCATTGTCGACTTGAGTGTGTGTGCCAGGCTTAATGGAAGACTATGTGTGTGTGTGTGTGTGTGTGTTTGTTACCGAGATTCCACAGTGCGTTTTGTGCAGCTAGCTCTTTAGCATCTTCCAGGTGCACACATAACTTGTCTGGCATGTAGGCCTGTTGTGTCAGCAGCATCACCACCTACACAAGCACACAAACACAAGTGATTCACACAGAGCAGCATGGTTACTCAACATTAATTCTATTGAACACATGAACAGTGTAATCTACTACGGGAAGGCAATTACGGCCATCTATAGGACTGGAGTGCAAGACAGAAATTCCGGTTTCTGTCTGAATCAGTAGGTGAGTTTGTAAACAATGTAAGTTTCCCTTAATTTCCTCTCCGCGCAGTAAAAACTTCAAGCACAAGGTCACGTGAGGTCACGCTCTTTTCTTTTTGTTTGTCACAAGGATCTTAATAGGAAAAGGGTTTGGTGTGGGAACTAAACCAAAAGCAAGACTTCAACGCAAAATAGACTCTATGCTTTTAACTAATAATAATCAGGATCAGGACAATATAGAAGGCTACAAAATACCAACAAATGTGTGTACAACTCAAGCAAATTACTTTCATTCAATGCTTCAAAAATAACATCTCAGTTCATTTTGTTAGTTGCCATGTGGCACAAGCAATATGGTGCATTCAGGGTACTTTCACAATGTCGGGAATTTACAAACGCACATTAACCGTTTTCCTTCGACGGCCTAACAATCAATGGTTTTAAGATCGTGAGAAGCCAAAATCGAAATCACAAATTAAATACCATGTTTCTACCTCCTGTGACGCTAGGTGGGGGGAGTCGCTATTTGAATTTAACAATGGGAGATTTCCTTGGTGATACTGTAGTTTTCAACAGCCCCACTATGACGTGCAGTAAGCTGCCGTGCACACCAAGAGCCAAGGTCAAGTCCATCTGATCCCATTCCAAAGCATAGCGAGCATATGCTAATGTCATCACCTGAAGACCAGCAACAGGGTCCCATCCTGACCCCACGCAGAGAAGAGCTGGTAATGTGGTGGCGGCAAGCTGTGCACACAGCAATACATGTCCAGCAGGCTGACAGCAGTGTTGATCTGACAAGGTCGGAGCAGCTGCAGGCTGGTTTGTTGCATTAAAGAATTGCCTTTGTTTCTTAACATAAATAAACCTTTTTTTACTTCATGTAAATTTATATAGTTTTTGAATGTTGACACAAATTCACAATCAAAATTTTTAAGATGGCTCAAATATTTAACGCTGTCAAAATTTCAACATTAATAGGAAAGTTTAAATGAGAGATCTAATATTTTTCACTACTATTGAAATAAAAAAAAAACATCAAATGAATTATCGCTTTGTAATATTTTTTTAGGTTAAAATAATTTACAAAAAAACTCAAGCAAAATTAAACCATAAATGCATGAAAACTCTTTAACAAAAAGTGGATCAAAGCTTCCATATCTGACCAGCTCAGTGGATTAGTGGTAGAGTGTCCGACCTGAGACTGAGAGGTCATGGGTCTAATCTCAAGCCGGGTCATACCAAAGACTATAAAATATGAGACTCATTTGCCTCCCTGCTTGGAATTAAGGGTTTAGATCACCAAATGATCTCCGAGGCCAAGCCCCTGCTGCTGCTCCAAAGTTAATGTGTCAAATGATAACAATAATAATAATAATAATAATAATGGATTTAATTCATAATGCAATTTACATACATCAGCGTCTCAAAGTGCTACAAAGTAAAAGAAAAGTAGTAGAGTAAAGGTCGCAACAAAAAATAAAACAGTGAAAAGATTAAAAAGGCATGAAGTTCACCCCACTTAGATGGGCGTTACAGTCAGTGGTACTTTAACCTTTATATTTAGCATTGAATCGAAACATAAATGTTTAATATATTACATAATCTAATATTAAACCAACCAAAAAACACACCGAAACATTGTAAGCATTAGTATGCTATCTGTATGATATCCGCTCAGCTAGCGCTAGCAACATTGCCTTAAAAAAAAAAACTAAAGATACAAACAAAAATGTTGGCTCACTACATAAGCATGTCATACAGTTGCCTTACTTGTATGATGACAATGAGTTGAACAAATGAGTTGTTCACTGTTCCGTTCACCGATGAGTTCTAATAGCACAGTGCTGTGCGCCAGTGTGCGCTGAGTGAGGCACGGGCCCCCTCTGCTGCCCCGGGTGTTGATTACAGTACCCAAATCCATCCCACACTGATGACTTCACTTCACACATTATTGTGAAACATGTCAGTGTGGGTTGTGTTGCAGAATGGGCTGAGAATAGAGGCTGTCATTTATATGGGATCCTCCTGGTAGTCGACTTTTTTTTTTTATGTAGCTGACCTCCAAAATTGGAGCGGTACAGGAGTGGAAGTCATTCTGAACGGGAGCAGGAGAGGAGTGAGAGTTGTACAGGACAGATTTTTTTGCTTTTTTACCATGGTGTTGGTCTGGGACAGGATTTTTCTGTGGGGGTGCTTCTATCTTAGAGGGGGGTGGGTAAATGTGGGCTCGCTTTCCACACTGATCGACACAAAATGCCCTAAGTTGTGATATGTATGATCAGAAGGGAAACCGAAAGCCGGATAAAGTGGCTTCGTAAAGGTGCTGTAGTAGCTGTGTATGAGTATCATCCCCTCCGAAGTCACTTTGTAGAAGGACAACTTGCCCCGGGGATGGTCCAGGAATACGCCTACCCTTCTAGATGCCCGAGAGGAGCGGACTTTGATATTGGTGAAACTGTTCTGGTGGAGCGCCGAAAAAGTGCCACTTTCATAGCACAGCAGCACCCAAGAGGCTTCCGTGAATCCGAGACGAAACATGTCGTCACCAGCACTTGAAGGTAGGAGGGGTTCAACTTGAGAGCCTTGGCCAATGAAACGCATCCTGGAGTTGTGATCATGCAGCCCGACAGCCTGCAACAAAGGAAAATACCGCCTGAAGTCAGGACAGGAACATGATAAAAACTGGAGCTTCCATGGAAGTCTTTTGAGATTCTTCTGCTTGGCTATTAAGCGCAGTGATTCCATTGATTGTTCAACAGGAACCACTCAAGATCTATAAGAAGAGATCCTTACCTGAGGACTTGTAAGATGCAGTGTGGCTTTGCCAGTCCGGCCGAGAGGATCCCGACTCCATCGTTGTACAGGTCGTTGTCACTAAGATCCAGATCCCTCAGGTTGGATGGTGAGCTGAGAACGGAGGCCAGCATCTCACAGCTTTTCTTGCCCAGTTTGCAGTTCTTTAGCCTGGCGAATACAAGCAAGAAGCTTGAATCACCGCAAGCTAAACATGATGCCTGCTGACTTTAGGGCACGGACAATGATTTTTGAGAAGCCTTGATCACTGGTAGGAGCATCAGGAACCCTTCCACCGAGGCAGAGTACCGCTGAAGGTCAAAGCAATTCATTGCTTCGTCAGATGTCAGTAAGAAGAAGACAAGGGCCGACCACCAGACCAGAGGGAGGCTTTCCTTAAAAAAACCTTTTAATTTTAAGTACATTTGGATCTCCAACAGCAGGTAGTCATTTTTCATCTCCTTTAGACAGTAGAACAAGTTGATGTTCTTCTCTGGAGAGTTCTGCTTTATCATTTCGTGGATCAATAGGACTGTTTCTGAGTTGCTATGTCCTGAGTCCTTAGGAGCCTTCAGCAGTTCACCAAGCAGGTCCTGATTGGACTGCAAAGAAAGGCCCAAGAGGAAGCGGAGAAACAAGTCCAGGTTTCCGTCGCTCTTGGAGGCTTTTTGGATAGCAGTCTTATGGACCTGAACGATGGGCGTCGTCTCAGAAGGGATGAGAAGACTTTCCAGTGGCAGCTCCGAATCGGCTAGGACGTTCTTTTTGTCATGGAAGAGGCTCATCATCACGTACAGAGCAGCCAGATACTCCTGGATGGTCAGGTGGATGAACTGAAACATCTTGCACTTTCGGTTTTTCTTTAGTGGTTGTACCTCAAACACCTCAGTAAACATTCCAGAATGTTTTGCGGCCCCAAAGTAATCAAAGCCACTTTTCTGCAGGTCCGTCTCAGAGAAAATATGACTTTTTTTCAACAGGTGGTCAAACGCAAGCTTTGCGAGTGCTTTGACATACATGATGCTCTCTTTTGTCTCTCTTTCCTTAGACTTATCCAGGTGAAAAAGTAGGAACTCTGTGTACAACTCAGTCAGGGTTTGGGGCAGCTCTCCCTCCTTTCCAGTGTCCAAATAGTCCTGAAGAACTGTGCTGGTGAGCCAGCAGAAGATGGGCAGGTGGCACATGATGAAGATGGTGCGAGATTTCTGGATGTGCTTAATGATGTACTCCTCATCTTTGAACCTCTTCCTGAAGTAGTCCAGCCTCTGGGAATCACTGAATCCTTGCACCTCTGTTATGCTGTTGATCAGGTCCGGCGGGATGTCGTGAGCCGTCGCAGGCCGTGTGGTTATCCAAACCCGGGCGCAGGGAAGAAGGTTCTTCTTGATGAGGTGTGACAGGAGCACCTCCACAGGGTAGGCTTTGGTCACGTCAAGGTCCACCTTCGTCTTGTTGGTCAGGTCCAGTTTTAGGCTGCACTCGTCCAGTCCGTCCAGCACAAACAAAATCTTGATGCTGCTGCTTTCGTAGTCAAGCTTCCCGGATTCTTGCAGCCTGCCAAAGATATTATTTAACATCTCCACACTCATGGGCTTGGTCTCCGTGATGGAGTTTCGGATGAGCTTTGCCAAGGAAAATGTTTTCCCTTCCTCAAAATTCAACTCGCGGAAGGTGAAGGGAAATATGAAGTCCACGTCTTTGTTGGTTTTTCTGCTGGCCCAATCCAGCACAAACTTGCGCACCAGGAAGGTTTTTCCGATCCCCGCAAAGCCAATGGTGAGCAGCATGCGTATCGGCTGCGGCTTCCCACTTGCGCTTTTAAAGAGGTCACACGGTTCGATGGACTTCTTGGCGAAGCCGCACATCTCCATCTGAAGGACTTCATGCTGCTTGTTCGGGATGGCGTCAGAGCCGTGGGTAATGTGGATATCCGTGTAGACGTCCTCCAGACACGGCTGCCTGCTGAGCTCTGTGACACCCTCTGGAGCGTTGATGTAGTTAAAACGCAGGTTCTCTTGCAGCTCCTGCTTCAATTTGGTGATCTGAACGTTATCGGCAGAGAAGATGCTACCTGAAGGAACACAATGGTCACACGGTATGGAAAAATGACTGGCTCTAATACAGAGAATACCTGAAATAAATCTTTTAAAAAGAGCTTGCACAGTTTATTATCTTTGCAAAGTTGTAAGATAGCAGATATAGCTTTCTGAAATCTGGCCCCAAGGAGGTCCCACCTAAACCCGTCTTTATAGGTCCGTGTGGATACCTTGTCATCCAGGTCATGATAATCCACAAAAGCTTAAAGGGCGCAACTGGACTCGACTTGGTTTTCGAAGACGCTTTACCTTTAATCTAAAGGCTTCTTCATTGTTTCTAAATGTAGGGCTAATTATTTCTGCAAGACTACAAGAATATTCTGATAAGTGGCCATTAACTGGTCAGCCACACATGGCACTATCAGTAATCCTTGTAACCACCACCAGGGGGCAAACCTACATGAGGGTTGGGGAATCCCGCTCCTAAACGCGTCCTCAGCAAATGAAATGTCCTGCTGCCTCCATTCAAAATTTGCAGAGTATAAATCAAGGCATCTTTTTTCAAGATTAAGAAGCAAGATGATGAGCTCTACTCACTTTCTCTATTCAACCCACAGGCCTCTCTCCTCCTCCCCTCTGCGTTGCTCTTACCACGCTCACGGGCTGCACAAGACAGACATGCTTACAAAAGCTTGGACAAGAACCAGACTCATGCAAACATGAAGGCACACTCGTATTCCAGGGTAGGAGGAATTCATGGAGGCTATTCCAAAAAGGAGGTTCAACAAATGAAACCTAACCTTGAACTCTTGGGTTCAATGGTGATTGGCTCAGAGTTTCTTTTACACCTTCTGCAACGGATAATTCGGCTTCCCTCATCTCAAGGTTGACTTCCTCCGAGTTTTCACGTAGCCTGCTTTCTGGAATACCCCCACCACCCCCGCCATAGGGACATTCGGTCTACCTAACCTTTGATTCGCGCTATGTCGTTGCGCAGCGTCTGGGCCAAGTTGCACTCCTTAATCTTGTCCAAAATCTCGGCGGTCTCCTCCAAAGCGTTCTCGCTGTACCTTTTCAGCAGCTCCTTCACGATGTCCTCCACGTCTGCGTTTTCATGTACGCTCGTGGGCAGACGCGTGTAGAATTTAAACGACTTGAAGCTGACTTGCCCCAGCTCGATCAGCGTTTCCCTCAGCAATTCCTTGCTCTCAGCATTCCGAGCCATTTTTCTTTCAAGGAGTCAGTCTGATGATAATTAACACACTCGCTGTCCAACGTACTTCGACCGTTGATAGGGCATCTCTTTATGACTGTTTTTATGGCCGTACGGGACCTTGAGCTCATAAAGTTATTTGCACTTTTCTGCACTGTTGATGTCAACAACTACTTCCTGGTCCTCAAGGCTTTAACAATGACTTTACTGCTGGTGAGCACTCTGACGTAACCATAAGTTAAATCCAACTGTTTGACCAAGCATTTTCCTTCCGTTACATTTCCAAAGTAACTGACCGAGCAACTGACAAACGCACCAAAAACCTGACCAATCAAAAGACTAACCAAAAACTTAAAAATAAAATAACCAACCACCCAAACAACCGACTAATTGACCAACTAACAAACCGAAAATGGAAAACAAAATAACCAGCCAATCAAATAATAGACCAACTAAATAACTCAGCGACGAATGAGCAGACCAACTGACCGACCAATAAACCTAAAATAACCTACTATCCAAGAAGAAGTTGACTTCTACACAAATAGAAAAGAAATATCAAAGTGCACGCAGGAAGTAGCGCACAGAACACAACACACAGACACAAAATAGGATGCAGGAAGTAACACACCAGAGTTAGGACACGATAAGTAGCACACATAAAGTGTTGGACACAACATAACACCGGAAGTTTGAGCCAATACTTGCCTTGTGTAGTGATGTGCCCTACTGTGCCGAGGCGCCGATGCGTGTGCCGAGTAAACCGGAAAAAAAAATCTGCAAAGCCCGCATCGAGGCATGTGTCGATTACGCTTGTGGCCACGCCCGAAGCCTCGGAACGCTTGTGGCCACGCCTGAAGCCTCGAAACGCGCGTTGCTACGTCCGAAGCCTCGCCAGACGGACTTCCTACGTCATCGCCAACACATAGTTTCGTGGGTGATTCGAAATAAAATGGCGCACCGAGACGACAATGAGCTCACAGGTGACACTGACACAACTCGCATCTGCAAACCTCAATTCAATCGGATTCGTTTTGCAATGGACGCACCGTCCAGTCCACAACGAAAAAGAAGAGAACATCCCCTGTCTGGGATCATTTTGACTATTTTCAAAAGCAGGAGAAATCCTATCTAAAAAAAAGAAACCGTTTAAAGCCAAAAACTTTGGAAATGCTAGTTTTCCTCAATAAAAATGAATGGAAGGTGTGTCTTGTTCCTTGTTTATATGTCAATGTCTAAAATAAAGCAATCATTCTTTCAAGTACCACACGCACATTCATTCACATCACAACTCCCTGCCCTTTTGACCACATCAAATCCATGGTATCATTTTAATCACTCTGTCTGTCATGACATTTATTTTCCACATGAAGGCGCAATAGAACAAATGAAGCCTCATGATACTTCGGCCCAGGAGCGAACCAGTTGGATGGAAGGCCTCATTGCTTCATGATGCTTCAGTTTACCATCACTAACGCTGTGCAAAAGTGCTCGGTTGTGCTCCGCGTTTTCCGGTGTTAGCATCGCTAGCCTGTGAAGCTTTATGACGTCGTCATAACCGCCGCGTCAACGCTTCCAACTTCGGCGTCAACCTCGGAGTCACCATCATCATCAATGATGATCATCGTCGTCATCAATGTGCTCTTTAGCGTTGGTCGATGCTTTTCGTCTTTGAATAAAATGTCCGAGCGTGAGCTGCTTGCAACCGGTCGCCATTATGGCTTCCTCAGCCATTGTCACCTCAACACTCTAGCTCCGCCTCACGTCTTCTACCGACGCCTACCCAATCTTGTCAAAAGAGAGTCTTGCTGCCATCTAGGGGCCAAAAATAGTCATTAGACTTACTAGATCTGCTTGGAGCTTTCACCAAAGCTGGCCAAGGCTTTCCTCCACCCATTTCAAATAAAAAAAAATTAAAAATTGGATGACGTCTTTTAACGTCATTGGCGGCCCTCCGTAGGTTTTTACTTTACGTCTTTTAACGTCCATGACAGTAAAAGAGTTAACGTCCTTGGCGGCCCTCCGTAGGATGTTACTAAACGTTATTGGTAGTCAAAGAGTTAAACAAATGCAAACTCTATTGGATGTAACAAAAGTATCGCTATTATGGGTTGGCCGGGCACTGCTTAAAGCACGTTCTTCAGGGGTCTCACCAAGTTTGAAATGCCTTACCTTAAGTAGAATCTCCAGCAGAGGGTAGTCGGATGGGCGTAAAAGCAGGCTGGGCAAAGACCACCTCTTGGGAATGCTGGAGCCTTGGGCGAACATTGCCTATTTGGAACTGCAGATGGGTGTATGTAAAAAGGAGGCCAGGCACAGTGCTGAATGTTAGCCTGCATGCTACTTGATACACTAGCTAACTGTAGACAGATATTTAATAGCTACACAGAGCAAGTTTTGTTTGACTCCAATAACTTCAAAATAATAATGATTTTGACAGATTGGTCTGTTAAAAACAGACATGCAGCTATGATACAAACTGAAGACATTTAACATTTCTAATTTATATTTTTACTGTTTTTGAATTTACTTATAAAACATATAGATGTGATATAATCATGAGTGTTTAATAGAATACAGTGGAATAATGATTTTGTGAACTTTATTTTATCCTCTCACCCTCATAGCTATTAAAGATAGGAATGTGCATGATGTTATCAGAGCCTTTTGTCCTTAGAGACTAAAAGTCTGGGGTAAGATCCTGACTGCATTTGTTCCCCCAGTCAAGAAGGGGAACTGTATGTAAATATCTGCTTGCTAATAACATTACACCTTTGTTAAACCTGGAGTTGACATGTCTGTATGAAAATGTCTGCTTGCTAATAACATTACACCTTTGTTAAACCTGGAGACGACATGTCTGTCCTTTGATCAACTTAGGAGGGGAAGAGGAATCTTTTATCTTTTGGCTATAAATGAATGGATGTTCTGTAGATTGACACACACTTGGGGTCATCACGTTGCATTCAGATGTGGTGTCCTAACGGTGTCTTTGGAAGCTTTTAAATAAATCCTTGCAAGGAACCTTGTTCATCAGATCTCGGATACAATCATTTTGAACACGCAAAGATTACATTTAATATAGTAATCAAACAATTCCTTCAAAACCATTTACGTTATTCTATAACCAGGGCTTTAACACATACCATCGCGGGACTTGTTGATCACGGAAGCCACAGCAGCTTGTACGAACCATGCGTGTTCTGCTTTCATTTTCTAAATGATCACTTATAATTTCTAAATGTCTTCCACAGCTTGGCAACTTGTTCCACTCAGAGAAGAAAAAAATAAGTCCCAGGATCAGAACGAGCAGAGATAGCGACATACACTGAACCTGTTTCCAGATGACAGAGAATGAGGAGGAGGCGGACATCATTTGGAGCTACAACCACATCAAAGACTACAGGTTGGGAAAAGGGTTACACACTTTCATCACGACACAGAGTGAATTTTAGTTCATCCGATTTCTTCGCACCCGTGTAGAATACGCCCCACAAAGTGCCTATTGCATTTTTATCCAATGCTTCAGCCCGAAATTCCGCAATTGCTTTATGGAACTACGCGCTTTCCTCTGTAAAAAAGATTGTAACGTCTTACTTTCTGACAGAAAGCTCAGCGTGGAGCGACCTCATGTCCTGCTTAACCAGTTTCCCTGTGAAAACCTCATCACTGTGAAGGATTGCCTCGCTGCCGTGGCCCGGAGAGAGAAGGCTGCTTCCGATGTCATACCCGAGACTTACAACCTCCAGACAGAGCTTCCACAGTTCATAAGGCACTATCAAGAGTGACAACAAAGGTTGGTATTTTTTAATGTTTTTTTTTTTTTACATCAACAATTACTGTGTGTTTACTGGTGCCAACATCATCAGATCACATGTAGGTTAGTGGTTTACAAAGCCAGATAAATACCAGATCTGAGGTCTTAGTGAATTAATATTTAATTCATCGCGGGCAAATAATAATAATAAAAAAATTAAAAATATATATTTTTTAGTTGTTTTTTCTCTGTTAGTTTTGTATTTATTTATTGTTACAACCAACATGAAATTTGTTTTGGATTTTAGTGGCCAAGATAACCACTGGATATGTAAGCCATGGAATTTGGCCCGTGGAATGGACATGCACGTTACCAACAATTTGAACTACATAATTCGACAACGAGAGAGTACGCCAAAGGTATTGCCGGCCCAAACTAGCCGGTGTTACAACTTCGTAAGACAAAACTTTAAAAATACTACCGGCCCTCCCAAGTTCAATGAGATGAAGAAATACTTACAGCTTAACAGTTACTCACTACTTATGGGTCCCCAACAGGCGTCAATCTTTTTGCTGCTGCAGTCTGTAAGTCGCCATAGACGCAATGAAAATAGTTGTGATTTTTGGTAACTTGACAATAAACATTTTCATTTTTAACGTTTTCCTTTCGAGTCTCGCTCACTGCTGTCATTTCGCGCCATTCCGCTCTGTTCTTTTGGCGCAAGCACATGCGCAGTAAGATGGACTGCTCCATTAGTGGAAACTGAGGGGGGGCAAGATACATACGATACAAGAAGCCTTCTGCTGGCATTTTAGCGAAATGATTTGGATCAAAAACATAATTATTGTGCGTAAATAAGTAAAAACTGTATTGGCCATTAGTGTATGAGGAATTTTATGGGGCCCTCTATTAACGTGAGGCCCTAGCCAACTGCCTAGGTTTGCCTAATGGTAAGTCCGCCTA
This sequence comes from Vanacampus margaritifer, assembly GCF_051991255.1. Lineage (NCBI taxonomy): Eukaryota > Metazoa > Chordata > Actinopteri > Syngnathiformes > Syngnathidae > Vanacampus > Vanacampus margaritifer. Next base: position 14,038,916 of record NC_135446.1, read on the forward strand.
CTTGTATACATTATTTATATTCAACATTTTTACATGTTTTGTAAACGGTTTTGTTCAAATTAACTAAATAGTTAGTTTATAAACTTGTTTAGAAAAATTATTTGCTTAAAAAAAAAAACTCGAAGTCAAGTGTTTCCGGTAGAGGTCACGTGTTTCCAGTGGTTCCACTCACCCAGCGTCTGCAGCTAGACACTTATGACCGCAGTTGGCCACTCGCCTGCTCTTAAATTGCATTCGTAAGTTTCACCACTAGATGACACCCTTGTACTATTTCTTTTTTCATCTCTTGACCTTTTACCTTTCTTTAATGGCTACTTTTGTGCCTACTTCATACTCATTCTACTTAAAGTATGACTAATGACACAGTGCATCTTATCAAATGACAACATCAGATGTACTAGTAATAGCAAAGTAGTAGTAGTGGCAAAACGACAGTAAAAGTCACAGGCAGTTTGAGGCGTGGCTACAAATGATGACGTTCTCAGGGAGGAGCTTTTAAGAGCTGGAGTGCAGAATAGGAGTTGAAAGAAATTCATTCAGCATGCTGCTGTCAGCTTGGTTGCTGCTCGTCGTCATGGTGGCAGGTGAGTGCCAAAGAGTCACTCAACATGTAACCGAAAATTGAATCTTATTTGATCTCATCCTTCAGGCACCAGCGGTGCTCTGGCGCCAGTCACCAGTGAAGTGTTGACATCAAAAGGCAGACGGGTGACACTGTCATACATTTACGACAGAAAGGCTACTACTTCTGATTATTTCTTCTGGTACCAGCAACTTCCTGGACAAGCGCCACGCTTCCTGTTTTCCATGTTGGGAAACGGCAAACTTCTAAGCGACATGCTGGGAATGTCAGCGAGCGTGGGGAGTGACCAGGAACAAATGCACTTGCACATCGAGGATGCGTCACTTGAGCACTCCGCAGTGTACTACTGTGCTGTGAAGCCCACAGTGGCGCACACGCCACATTCCCCTGACAAGAACATTCCCTCATCACACTTCTCTCTAGTAGAGGAACAACTTACAGAGATGTACAAACCCCAATTCCAAAGTTGGGACGTTGCATAAAAAGTAAATAAATACAGAATAGAGACAAGATATTTAAATGTTCAAACTGCTTAATATATTTATTTCTGTTCTTCAAATATTCTCAGTTTGAACCTGTGAATGTGCATTAACTTGGTTAATGAAGATACTTTTAATTGATCAACCCTCGTCATGTTTGCTGTACAGTAGCTCTGGGTTTTAAAAAAATGAATAATCGATATCGAATAGATTTTCCTATTTGAGCATATTGATTCATAAAACCATTCATTTATTATTTTAATATCTTTTTTCCCCCATAAATTAACAAGAAAATAGAATTTTAGAGGCCAATTTTTTGTTGTATCTTACTGTTCACATGCATTTAAAAGTATTTTCTTACATTTCTGAAAGACCTGACTTAATACATTACATTTTCGTGATCGTTTATTTCCAGGGGTGTGCAGTCAGTTTTACTCAAATAAGGGTGTTGCAAAAAAGAGTACACCCCACAGAACGTCGCTGGAGTTAAGCTCAAAAAGCCCAAATTTTAGACTACAAGTGTCTACAAGTGAGTCTCATTATTCATTACACAGGTGTCAAACAGACAGTTGATTATAAATGGTTGTTACTTAAAGAAACACTTTCCCACTTGTTTTTGTATTCTTTGAGATATTGTTTAAAACGTTACTTTTCAAAGGTTAAAGAATATTCGTTTGCGGGGTGACTTCGTAAGACAAAAGTTTAAAAATACTACGGGCCCTCCCAAGTTCACAGAGATGAAGAAATACTTACAGCTTAACAGTTACTCACTACTTGTGGGTCCCCAACAGGCGTCGATCTTTTTGCTGCTGCAGTCTGTAAGTCGCAATGAAAATATTTGTCATTTTTGGTAACTTGACAATAAACATTTTAATTTTTAACGTTTTCTTTTCTAGTCTCGCTCACTGCTGTAATTTCGCGCCATTCCGCTGTTCTTTTGGCGCATGCACATGCGCAGTAAGATGGACTGCTCCATTAGTGGAAATTGGGGGGGGGGGGGGGGGTGTCAAGATACATACGATACAAGAAGCCTTCTGCTGGCATTTTAACGAAATTATTTGGATCAAAAACATAATTATTGTACGTAAATAAGTAAAAACTGTATTGGCCATTAGTGTATGAAGAATTTTATGGGGCTCTCTATTAACGCGAGGCCCTAGACAACTGCCTAGGTTTGCCTAATGGTAAGTCCGCCTACTTGTATACATTATTTATATTCAACATTTTTACATGTTTTGTAAACGGTTTTGTTCAAATTAACTAAATAGTTAGTTTATAAACTTGTTTAGAAAAATTATTTGCTTAAAAAAAAAAACTCGAAGTCAAGTGTTTCCGGTAGAGGTCACGTGTTTCCAGTGGTTCCACTCACCCAGCGTCTGCAGCTAGACACTTATGACCGCAGTTGGCCACTCGCCTGCTCTTAAATTGCATTCGTAAGTTTCACCACTAGATGACACCCTTGTACTATTTCTTTTTTCATCTCTTGACCTTTTACCTTTCTTTAATGGCTACTTTTGTGCCTACTTCATACTCATTCTACTTAAAGTATGACTAATGACACATAGTGCATCTTATCAAATGACAACATCAGATGTACTAGTAATAGCAAAGTAGTAGTAGTGGCAAAACGACAGTAAAAGTCACAGGCAGTTTGAGGCGTGGCTACAAATGATGACGTTCTCAGGGAGGAGCTTTTAAGAGCTGGAGTGCAGAATAGGAGTTGAAAGAAATTCATTCAGCATGCTGCAGTCAGCTTGGTTGCTGCTCGTCGTCATGGTGGCAGGTGAGTGCCAAAGAGTCACTCAACATGTAACCGAAAATTGAATCTTATTTGATCTCATCCTTCAGGCACCAGCGGTGCTCTGGCGCCAGTCACCAGTGAAGTGTTGACATCAAAAGGCAGACGGGTGACACTGTCATACATTTACGACAGAAAGGCTACTACTTCTAATTATTTCTTCTGGTACCAGCAACTTCCTGGACAAGCGCCACGCTTCCTGTTTTCCATGTTGGCAAACGGCAAACTTCTAAGCGACATGCCGGGAATGTCGGCGAGCGTGGGGAGTGACCAGGATCAAATGCACTTGCACATCGAGGATGCGTCACTTGAGCACTCCGCAGTGTACTACTGTGCTGTGAAGCCCACAGTGGCGCACACGCCACATTCCCCTGACAAGAACATTCCCTCATCACACTTCTCTCTAGTAGAGGAACAACTTACAGAGATATACAAACCCCAATTCCAAAGTTGGGACGTTGCATAAAAAGTAAATACAGTAAATACAGAATAGAGACAAGATATTTAAATGTTCAAACTGCTTAATATATTTATTTCTGTTCTTCAAATATTCTCAGTTTGAACCTATGAATGTGCATTAACTTGGTTAATAAAGATACTTTTAATTTATCAACCCTCGTCATGTTTGCTGTACAGTAGCTCTGGGTTTTTAAAAAAATGAATAATCGATATCGAATTGATTTTCCTATTTGAGCATATTGATTCATAAAGCCATGAATTGATTATTTTAATATTTTTTTTCCCCCATAAATTAACAAGAAAATAGAATTTTAGAGGCCAATTTTATTTTTTTATTTTAATGTTTTCTTGAATTTTACTGTTCACATGAATTTAAAAGTATTTTCTTACATTTCTGAAAGGCCTGACTTAATACATTACATTTTTGTGATCGCTTATTTCCAGGGGTGTGCAGTGACCTTTGGAGGGGCAGGTGCTCAAAGCAAAAAAAAAAAATAAATAGATAACATGCGAGCACTATCCACCCACTTGGGGTTCGAACCCATGTCACCACCGAGCTGCCATGTGTAGAGCGGTGGGTGGGGGGATGGGTGCTTAAAGTACAGTAGATGGAATAGCTCAGAAAATTGATAATGTGTGTATGAAGATATGTGCGTGTGTGGGGGGTAACCAATGTAAAATTCCTAATTGAAATAATGGCTAAACAATAGATTACACATAATGAAACTGCTATTTGTCAGCAATGCCAATGGCAATCACCATAAAAACGTTTTGAAATTTGTGTATGAAGAATCATTTATAAACAACACATTTACATAAATAAAAAATATTATGTAAAATGTACATTAAATTAAAATTTCAAATAACACAATTAGTATTTTCCAATGGTGCAAGTAGCATACAATTGTCTTGCTTTACATTTAGCTTGATTAAGAGCAAATGCCTTTTATTATTTTTCAATAAATATTTAATATATTTAATATTATTTTAATATTTTATTATTGGGACAGTACCCAACAATTAACTGCCACATCTCAGCAAGCTACAGTACGTTGTTTGTTTTTGATCAAACACTGTGATTGTTGTTTTTTCTTATTTTTCTTTTTGATTCTTCATTGTACCCCTAATTTCTGAACACATTGCTACCTGTTTCTTATTAGGACTTTACTCTGACCGCAAACCCTCAAAAACGAGCTGTTAGTTCAAATAAAAACAAAGATCATGTAGCAATTTCCACATATATTTTGAAGTATATTTCAATTCAGCTAACATTGAGTACATGCTACAAGTCGGAGTCTTCAGGAAGAGTTTATTAAAATTGTAGGCGAGAGATACAAATTTCGACATATTCTGTGTACCTTAAACGCATCAGTAGTTAGAGCAGAAGCTGCTCACACTACACAAACTCTATGCCCGTCTCAATGGAAGAGAACGTTAGTTTTACCGGCGGAGATTTATGCCGTGGTGAACGTGAATGGGAAGGATCGTGGTCTTTATGAAACTGAAACATCTTCCCCGCGTCCTCAGAGCCAACTGCGGCCAAATGTCAGACTTCATCATAGTTGCTAAACTCATTACTGTCACGTTTCAATTTAAGATAGGCTAGCACGCTCTGTGTATACGCTGTGACCATGTCTACAAGATCTATCAAATTAAGGCATTGGTTTTGCTTGAGTTTTCTGCATTCTATGACCTTGGCTTTTGTTTACTGTGAGTGAGACTACGTAAATACAAACCGAGCGACCAACTTACCGAGGTGTGGTGGCGAGCGACCTGGCAGAAAGAGAGCGCGTCCCGTCTCGTATATGACGTCATCCAAGATAACATAATAATCATCATAATTTGTTTTATGTAAATTAACTTGCTGAATTTTAGTTTTGAACAGAAACAAAACTACGTTCACAAACCAAAGTATTACTATTTTTTAAATATAAAATAAATAAATGGAAAAAGGGGCACTTTGGGCATCAGTGCCAAAAGAGCCTGTGCACCGGCACCCATAGCCCCCTCCCCTATGCACGTGCCTGCAATTAACCATACGGAAGTCAGCTGGGATCAGCTCCAACACACGCAGCTGTACAGAGTGGATGAATGGATATTCATCCGGAAAATGATTCAAAAGGACATTAATTAACATTTAAAAAAAAAAAAAAGTTTTGCCAAACATAAAAACAGCCATTCACATTCACATTCGCGCCATCACTGTGGAGAAACGGAATCTGAAGCGCCTGCATAAAAGTCACGCGAAAGACCAGTAGGGGGTGCTGACGGATATTGAACGACATGTCAAATGCATTTCGAAGTGTTCACACATGACATGCACACTTGATGTCGCAATGCATCCCCTCGTGCAAACTAGGAGTAAGCCCATCCAGAGCTACTTGCAAACTGGGGCCGCCCTCCGATGGTATTGCTCTACACATTGTTCCTACTCTGCATATAGGGAGCGGCGGCTCTGGTCAAAAAATGTCTTTACAATAACATATTCTATGCGTCCACTGGCCGGCTCCTGCAGTTCAACATTAGTTGCATTCGGTTTTAAATCCTTTCATATTAATTTAAGCAACAACAACAGCAAAAACTGTAACAAACTTTCCCCAGCCCTGGAATAGTATGTGCCACTTCCGCATAGAGAACCGGATTGCGCGCTCTCTGTCACGTGACCACATGACGAACAAATTTCGTTGAATTTAAAATGTAAACTTAATAAAGCCATTACAAATCGGAAAATATCGGAAGTATACGAAAGTAATGCGTAAGTGTTGACAGCTCTGGCTGCTGGTGTTCAGTGTAGTGTAGTGTAGCCACTAATGGGTTGCCAGATTGTCAAGAAATGGGAAAAAAAACTTTTTGATTTCTGTCTTCCCTCCGTAAAAAAAGGCTAAAGGTGTTAAAATGGAGGTTTTCAACTGTAAACAAGGGCTTATCAAGTCATGTGAATCAGTCAAATTGAGCCAGATACTATAAGTCCCATGTCAAGTCATGTTTTGGGCAGGCACGTCGCCGAAAAATGGCAACCCGAGTCACGAGTTCCCGATCTGCGAAAGAGAACGTGACAACGTGTGCGTGACCCCAAAGCAGCCACACACACTTACACAAATACACTTCCTGCCTGAGGCAAAAGTGCACAAAACAAGCCCCCCCCCCCCACCCCCCCCCCCCCCCGCCATCGAGCACTACAACAGTGGAGGTAGGACCTGCAGTGTAAATCCAGCCTTTGAAGGAAGACAGAGAGCAATGTTACCCGTTATACCTGACCTCCATTTCCTACACACAACATACATCCTGTCCCAGTAAGCTTTTGAGATAGAAACCATAACTGCTGTCATCGAGCTGTGATGCAGGTGCCATGGCGACCGCTTCCTGTGGAAAGAGCAGCATAGACACAACACACAAACACACTCCCATTTATAATGAACATTTCGTAAGCCTAACAACTCAAGTCATTTTTAACAAAATGCCAATATGCTTGCTAAAAATTGTTTTTGTTTTTCCACCTGTATGTGTGGACAGGTTCTCAGTCCTTTGATGTCATCTTCGTATTGTGTTCATAACTAATAGTCACTGTGTATTTAGAAGCTCAACGGCCTATTTTTATTATCGATACAATAATGAAGAAACAATCTTTTACAGAACTTAATTTTATTGTTTTGTTTTTGTTGATGACACATTTTATAGCTCATGTAGAAAACCTACAAGTTTTAACACAAACACAGGAACAAGAATAAGGTGGTGGCGTGACACTGGCTATTTATGTGCACCAAACCACAGGCCCAATGTCATGACACAATTGATGGCGAGCGTCTTGGCGAAGACAACGCGCAGGGCAAGGACGGCGAGGGAGACGAGGTTCACCTTTTCATCTGTCAACGACATTCACAGTTAACTCAGCCTCACAAAGTGCGTCTCTCACAAACCCAATACCAACCTGGCACCAATGCTTCCTGGCACCGCCCTGGTCCATTGTCACCTGTGGTGGCAAAACAGGAAGTGGCATCAGATGGTGACTCCATTAAAGTTAACTCGAGGCTTTGCCCCACGCTCCTCACCTTCTTCGCACGTGTCGTTATGTGCAGCTGTTAGCAATGCCACCTGGTTGTAAAGCGAGTCGCCTGACACTTGGACGGCACGAGACTCCTGGAACATGTGTCCTTTTCCCGCCTTCTCCGTGGCATTGTGTCGGCTGAAGCCGGTGGCGAGACACGCCGTCAGGTTGCTCGCCTCCATTTTGTAGAAGGACGGTTTAAATTCCTCCCCTAAACCAATACAAACAGCAATTGAGTAACAGGTAACAATTAAAAAAAAAAGTTAAACAAGTTTATTCTTTACAACTGCAAGAACCCTCCAAAACTTCAGGGACAAAATAACCTTTTTTGCGAATTGCAAAAAAGAAACTGAATGTAACCGCCAGAAATTCGAAAAAAAGGCCCAAACTTCTCCCAAAAAATATTTTACGCTTGGTGGGGGTGTTTTTTGAAGCATATCGAAAAAAGGAAAATGCGCATTTTGGCAATGGAAACAGGTTTTGCGAATAACTACAAGACCGGATATACGTCACAAGCACGTTTGTAGTCACAATAAATGGCGGATGATAAAGTAAGATATCTTTGGGGAAACAAAGAAACACGATTTTTTAAAATATAATTAATTAAAGAAAAAAAACACTTATGCAATTTTAGATGGCTTCATTAACATCAGCTCTCAATGTAACGACACACTTCACTTACATGTGGGAAGGAAGCCAACGAGACAAACTACTTCCGTTCAGTCCGTCAAAACCAACATTCCCACCTGGAACTCCCCATTGTCCCAAATTTCCGTCACTACAGCGTCATCTCGCGGCGCATATTCGCAACAACAAGAGCGGATGGAAACGGGCATAAATCGCATGGCCGTTTTGCGCATTTTCATAAAATTTGCTTAAAAAATTCAAAACATTTGGATGGAAACCGGATTACTTAAATTAAGTATTTAATTAAGTGAGAATTCTGAGAATAAAGTGAGAATCCTGCCCTCCCAATTATTATTTTTTTATCTCTTCACTGGCCCTAATCCACTTCTGTAGCATTAAAAAAATATATATATATACCATGTTTTTGACGAAACAACGGTGTCAGCTTTTAATTTAAACAAACAACTCAGTATCTTCTTTAAAAAATAAAAAATAAAACTTACAGGCCTCAACTGTCAATCTGGCCCCACTTCCAAAAAGTAACGTGTTGGCTGTCACACATTAGTTGTTTCCTTAACAAGAACCTCATGAGATGTTTGAACAAAAACCTCACACATACCCTATATAATATCAAAACGTATTTGCATAAAGTTAAGTCCAGCGGTATAATAAACGGACAGCGAGAATGTATTTGATCAAATCTTTTTTATCACGTTTTTGACATAGTGACGCAGTTTGGTTGCGGTGTTTATATTGTAGAAAGAACTTACGGGCCTCCACAGTCATTCTGGTTCCACTTCCGAAAACCATTCTTGTGCCTGATGACACACATCAGTTGTTTCCTCAACAAAAACCTCCAGAGAAGCTTCAACAAGAAAACAATGCCAACCTGGAATGCCTCAGGTTGTAGAATTGTAGATTCCCAGCCTGAAGGTTGTGGGTTTAACCCTGAGTCCTTATGAATGCTGAAGTTTCCTTGAGCAAAATGCGTAACACCCCAATCACTTCTGATGCTGAGGAGTGTTATAGCACTGTGAGTGCCTTGAAGGTGGAAAAGCACTATACAATCAAAATCACATTTGTCATTTATGTTCCCACACACAAATAATAACACAAAATCGTTATCATTTGGACAGTGTACCAATTAACTTGTAGTTCCAGCTGCATGTTTCCATTTACCAGATGCCGCACTCATAAAGTTTCAGATCAGATGAGCAGTCACAGTAGCATCCCTCAGCGCAATATTCCCACTTGACTTTTGTGTCAAAAAGGCATCGGTTCCATGTGCATTTGATGTCATGAAGCATGTTGGCTCCGTTTGTTGCATCCAAAAAACAGATGGGTAAATTTTCATCAACACATTCAATGTGTTGCCTTGTCACCGAGGCAAGATACTCAAATCCATGAAGAAGAATCAAATCCAGAGACAAATCAAATGTTCACAGAAAATGATGTCAATGCAAGTGATGGAAAATACAAGCTACAGTGTAAATAAGGATCCTGTTTTCCACCGTCACCCTTGTCCCGCCCACAAAGACGACAAAGTCTTGTAGCCCACAACAGCATCCACGCTACAACAATCGCGAGTTAACTAGTGAAGCCGTGCGATTAATTACGATTGAAAACTTTAATCGCCTGACGCCCCAAATTTTTAATAATCTTTTCTTTTCTTTTTTGATTTATTCACTGCCATTGACGGCTATAAACGTCAAAAATTCATTTGAACTATTTCTTTAACATTTTTCTCACTTTTGTTAAGAGTATGAAAACCTAAAAAATTTTTATTGTACATTTAGAACAGATGTAAAATTTGTGATAAATCGTGAGTTAACTAGTGAAGTCGTGCGATTAATTACATTAAAAAAATTGTAATCGCCACTTGCCCCTAATTTTTAATATATATATTTGAATGAATTTATGGCAGTGAATGAGAACAAGTGGACACCTGTCAGGTTCAGATGTAGACATTTATCAAATAAAGAGAGAAGAAGCATCTGGTTCCAAATTTATTACTCATGAGGACTCATGAGGAAGAGAAAACTGCAGCCTTAGTTTGATCGGTACAGAGTCTCTCTTCGTTCATCACTCAAATAGTCCCCTTATATGTACTAATCGGGGCATCTGATTACATGACAGAAAGAGAAAAACAACTCCTATCTCACTTCACACTCTCCAATGCGGCATGCAAGTCCAGGGGGCCCTGGCGTTCACGTGCGTCACGTCTTCTTATCAGTTGTCCCCACTCGGCAGCTGAGTCGTCCACTTGCAACTTCACCAAATACAATAACACTCCTTTGCAATACATAGCAATCCTAAACAGAAATTACTACACTATTACGTTGACTTGTGTTTCCCAAGAGGCAATTCACTTCAACACGGCAAATGTATAATAATCCTCCAAAATAATTCTTACAACACCTAACAAGACAGACGTTAAAAAGGACACAGGGAATAAACATCAATTAAATAAATACCTAATGATGACTGTGAACAGCATGTCTGCCTATTCAAGAGCGCCCTGATCTCCACTACAATCTGCAACAGGAAGTGAAGGTCCCGCCTCCTCAGCTACAAGTCAGTGTTCATGCAGACTGGGAATGCAGACATGAGTTGTGTGCTTGTATGTATGCTGATGGCTGCTTGGAGCCTTGGTAAGGTCAACATGTGAGGTCACTGCCACTTTCAAATGATGTCTGACCATTTTTGTTGCCTTCTCACAGGAAGCAGCGGCCAGATACTGCGGCAGTCGGCACGGGACGTCCATGCAGTGGAGGGTGAAACAGTGACGCTAGACTGTAGCTATGACAGACTAGGAACCACCGACTACATCTTCTGGTACAAACAAGAAGGGAAGGCAACACCCGAGTTTGTCCTGAGCACATCAGAGAGGGTTGTGGGCAAGACAGCGGAAAAATACAGCGACAGGTTTGACTGCAGTATGGACACCAGCACCCAGCAAGCTCCTCTACATGTCAAGCGTGTGAAGCCCAGCGACTCAGGAGTCTTCTACTGCGCCCTGCAGCCCACGCTGACACATCCACTGGCGTGCCTGCACAAAAACACCTGCAACCATCTCATGTCATGAGTTACATTGGGGGCGTGGCTTCACAGGAGCAAATGGGTGAAGATTTTGGTTTGCGATGTCTATTTCATATTAGTCTTTTTCAAGAGCATTGCATGTCTGCATGGTCTGAGTAGCTTCTAAATTTGTTTGCAGTGTAATAACAAATTTAAGAACGTTATTGATCGATCACAGATTTGTTCACCAAATGTTCATACGCACGATTTAAGCACAAATTCTCCCCTACACTGTTTATGAAGAGGCTCATTATGTTTGATTGTATTGCATTGTGTTTTGAGACCTATTAGGAAATAAGACTCGAGATATATACTTTTTTTCATCTTTTTTTTAATATTTCACTTAAACACAACAACAACAAAAAGTCTGTGGAGCATGTTTGCTATGAAACTCAAAAGTTTCAACTGGACCCCCTTTGAACATGCCTGAAAGGCAAAACAAAAACTACCTGTGAGTATATGTATGAATACAGGTTGGTAGGCTGGGTCAACACACAAAGTGACAACTTTAGCATAACGTCGGAACTGGTGCCATCAGACTGCATCGGTGACGGAATCAGTCATGGTATAGTGTACCTGGTGGCGGGGGAGACATAATGAATGAATGAACTATTGCTTTACTCTCATATACAAGCTGATTCAAAAAGTAGTGACAGACAGAACAATGAAATGCCCTGGTTAAACAAAGGTTTGGAACCAATGCTTCAGAGACGGCCAATAATCGGTCATTGTCGACTTGAGTGTGTGTGCCAGGCTTAATGGAAGACTATGTGTGTGTGTGTGTGTGTGTGTGTGTGTGTGTGTTACCGAGATTCCACAGTGCGTTTTGTGCAGCTAGCTCTTTAGCATCTTCCAGGTGCACACATAACTTGTCTGGCATGTAGGCCTGTTGTGTCAGCAGCATCACCACCTACACAAGCACACAAACACAAGTGATTCACACAGAGCAGTATGGTTACTCAACATTAATTCTATTGAACACATGAACAGTGTAATCTACTACGGGAAGGCAATTACGGCCATCTATAGGACTGGAGTGCAAGACAGAAATTCCGGTTTCTGTCTGAATCAGTAGGTGAGTTTGTAAACAATGTAAGTTTCCCTTAATTTCCTCTCCGCGCAGTAAAAACTTCAAGCACAAGGTCACGTGAGGTCACGCTCTTTTCTTTTTGTTTGTCACAAGGATCTTAATAGGAAAAGGGTTTGGTGTGGGAACTAAACCAAAAGCAAGACTTCAACGCAAAATAGACTCTATGCTTTTAACTAATAATAATCAGGATCAGGACAATATAGAAGGCTACAAAATACCAACAAATGTGTGTACAACTCAAGCAAATTACTTTCATTCAATGCTTCAAAAATAACATCTCAGTTCATTTTGTTAGTTGCCATGTGGCACAAGCAATATGGTGCATTCGGGGTACTTTCACAATGTCGGGAATTTACAAACGCACATTAACCGTTTTCCTTCGACGGTCAAACAATCAATGGTTTTAAGATCGTGAGAAGCCAAAATCGAAATCACAAATTAAATACCATGTTTCTACCTCCTGTGAAGCTAGGTGGGGGGAGTCGCTATTTGAATTTAACAATGGGAGATTTCCTTGGTGATACTGTAGTTTTCAACAGCCCCACTATGACGTGCAGTAAGCTGCCGTGCACACCAAGAGCCAAGGTCAAGTCCATCTGATCCCATTCCAAAGCATAGCGAGCATATGCTAATGTCATCACCTTGAAGACCAGCAGCAGGGTCCCATCCTGACCCCACGCAGAGAAGAGCTGGTAATGTGGTGGCGGCAAGCTGTGCACGCAGCAATACATGTCCAGCAGGCTGACAGCAGTGTTGATCTGACAAGGTCGGAGCAGCTGCAGGCTGGTTTGTTGCATTAAAGAATTGCCTTTGTTTCTTAACATAAATAAACCTTTTTTTACTTCTTATATAGTTTTTGAATGTTGACACAAATTCACAATCAAAATTTTTAAGATGTCTCAAATATTTAACGCTGTCAATTTCAACATTAATAGGAAAGTTTAAATGAGAGATCTAATATTTTTCACTACTATTTAAATAAAAAAAACATCAAATGAATTATCGCTTTGTAATATTTTTTTAGGTTAAAATAACCTACAAAAAAACTCAAGCAAAATTAAACCATAAATGCATGAAAACTCTTTAACAAAAAGTGGATCAAAGCTTCCATATCTGACCAGCTCAGTGGATTAGTGGTAGAGTGTCCGACCTGAGACTGAGAGGTCATGGGTCTAATCTCCAGCCAGGTCATACCAAAAACTATAAAAATGAGACTCATTTGCCTCCCTGCTTGGAATTAAGGGTTTAGATCACCAAATGATCTCCGAGGCCAAGCCCCTGCTGCTGCTCAAAAGTGGATGGGTCAAATGATAACAATAATCATAATACTAAGGGATTTAATTCATAATGCAATTTACATACATCAGCATCTCAAAGTGCTACAAAGTAAAAGAAAAGTAGTAGAGTAAAGGTCACAACAGTATAAAAAAATAAAACAGTGAAAAGATTAAAAAGGCATGAAGTTCACCCCACTTAGATGGGCGTTACAGTCAGTGGTACTTTAACCTTTATATCTAGCATTGAATCGAAACATAAATGTTTAATATATTACATAATCTAATATTAAACCAACCAAAAAACACACCGAAACATTGTAAGCATTAGTATGCTATCTGTATGTTATCTGCTCAGCTAGCGCTAGCAACATTGGCTTGAAATGAAATCTAAAGATATAAACAAAAATGTTGGCTCACTACATAAGCATGTCATACAGTTGCCTTACTTGTATGATGACAATGAGTTGAACAAATGAGTTGTTCACTGTTCCGTTCACCGATGAGTTCTAATAGCACAGTGCTGTGCGCCAGTGTGCGCTGAGTGAGGCACGGGCCCCTCTGCTGCCCCAGGTGTTGATTACAGTACTGAAGGAATGTCCTCTTTGCGTGTTCCAAAAATGAGGATAGGTTTAATGTAAGAAAAATACACCTTTTGCAAAAATGATTTAATAAAAAACAGAGAATCTCTGGACATTCCAACAGCTTCCGATTTCATCACTTAAAAGAACGTGGGATTTCAGAGCGTCAAATGTGCTCTTCTACGTGTACAATAGCTTCTTATAGTTAAAAAGACCTCCTCCTTTTCATTTGTAGACTAAACATACTCTCTGGTACTTTTCCGTGAGCAGATGACGTAAACAAGGTCAGGTGGATGTTTTTGAGACAGAATGTGTTATATAGTTGAAGGATCTATTTTTCCCCATAACAACATCTCACAAACAAGTTGAATCAAATTTACAGTGGCCGTGACTGATGAAGAAAGCAAAGAGTGTGTGTGTGTTTGTTGGGTCTGATATTACAGATCCCCTTAGTTACCGACTGTGCACAAAGGAAAAACGAGGCAGAAGCTGTGCTTTGTTTCAATGCAACCGCGGCTGGGGAGAGAAGGGGAGACGTGAGACGTTAACTCACGCTCGGCTCCGTCCGACTCCCTCTCCTCCCCCGGCCACAAGTCGCTTTTATTACAGTTAAGTTTCAGTTTCGTTTCATATAAACATGGTTAAGTTTCTGTTTTCATATGTCATGGAAAAACACAGAACAGTTTGAGCAAGTTGAGCCGCGCCTTAGGCGCCGCCTCTAAACGACAGTTGATAATATAAAAACATAAAAATATATACAGGATATTCTTTAAAATACACATAATGTTAAGACTACTGTTTTAAGCAACTTCACATTCCCTCCTGTTGTGGATTTAAAAGGACATCAGTAAATACTAAAACAATTAAGTTTTCTCAGTATTACTTCATTAATAGATTCACAACATTTGAACCATTCTCAGGAAATGGCGAAAACCCTTAACTTAAAGGGAAAAAATTCCATAACTCCCCCACCGCACGGTGACGAGAACTTCTTGGTCTGAGAATGGAACTGAATTTGAAGTTAGGAAAACACAATAAGATGAGGGTCACACTTTTGTGTCGGTCTCCACAGTGTCAACATAATCCTCTACGCGCAGTAAGTTATATTGATACATCTGGGCCACGAACATACGGGCGACTAACCTCTTAGACATTGGGACAATACAGCAGGAACAAATAACACATAATAAGATAAACATTATAATGATCACAAGGAAGGGGCCCAAAATTTTAAGGAGAACCTGGGACCAGGAGCCAGAGAATAACCAGTCTAACCAGCCAGGGGTAACCTGGTCTTCACGTGTCATGATATCCCTAAGGTTCTTCATGGTGTGTAGGACGTCTATTATGGTTTGGTTGTTGTCAGGGATGTAAGTACAGCAATGATCTACAATCATTGAACACACTCCTTTGTTCTTCTTCTTTTTGACAAGAATCAGGGGGTAATCCCTTATCTGAGTTCGGTGACCTTTTTGCAGTGACTCTGGTGGATCCACGTCTCTCTCTCAGCGATTTTGAGAGCGGTGGGTGTGGTCAGGAGAACAACGAATGGGCCGTCCCAGCGTGGGCTCGACCATGTTTTCCTTTTTATCACCTTCACCAACACCAGGTCACCCGGGGTCACCGTCTCCTGTGCAGGGGGAAGAGAGGTAGAGGGCAGATCATTTGCTCTTGACACAGTCCGTTCTTTAAACAAGTCACATAACCATTTAGTCAGTGGATCTGCCTCTCCTGTTTTGTCTGACCATGGCTGATTTTCCCATAAGGGGAGCACAAAGGGTCTGCCTGTTACTGCCTCAAAGGGCGTGATCCCTTGTGGGTTTGGCGTTATTCTCATGTAAGTTTTTACTAGAGATAAACACTCAGGCCATGGTTTTTTGGTTTCTTCCATGGTCTTTTTGAGTCTTAGTTTAATAGTACCGTTGGTCCGTTCAACTAAGCCTGCGCTCTGTGGATGGTATGCACAATGATTTTTTAGGGTGATCCCTAAATGGATGGCCATATTGTCAACGATGGTATTTACAAAATGGCTACCGTTATCACTCCACAAGACTCGTGGAATGCCATGTTCTGGTATTATGTGTTTACAAATAGCTTTAGCTACTGTGAGGGCGTTTGGATGTTTTGAAGGAACAAGTTCAACCCATTTAGTTAGTGAGTCTACTAACACTAAACAGTACTTGTGCTGACCACTTCTGTGTAGTTCAATAAAGTCCATGTGTAAAACTTCAAATGGGTAGGAGCCCACTGGGCATTTCCCTCTCTGTGGTCTTAAGTTTCCCTGAGCATTGTGACGACAACACACCATACATGACCTACAAAAAGTTTTAAAATAGGTTTGTAAGCCCTGTGGTATTGTCATTGTCTGTTCTACCATAGATATCATCCCTCCTGTTGAGACATGGGACTTCCCATGACTCAATGTGGCTACTGCGTGGAACAGACTGCGGGGGATGACTGGTCGGTCTTCTTTGTGGTAGAGGTCTTCTGGGGTGAGTTCAATGTTCATCATTTAGTGTTTTTTCTTTGTCTGGAGCGTTGTTTTGCATGTCAATTAGTACTTGTTTTGGAATGTTGTTGTGTTGTTGTGTTTCTTTGTGGTTGGCGAGCATGACGATCTTTGTTTTGTCTTGGCCTGCTTGCCTGGCTGCCAAATCTGCTTTTGCATTTCCTACAGAAACGGCGTCTTTTGCTGAGGTGTGAGCTTTGCATTTGCATACCGCTATTTTGGAGGGTAGCAGTACAGCGGCCAAAAGGTCAGTGAGTAATTTGGCGTGTTGAACAGGTTTTCCTGTTGATGTTTTCATTCCTCGTCGAGCCCACATGGCGGCAAAGATGTGCAATGTCGAGTGGGCATATTGGCTGTCGGTCCAAATTGTTACTGCTTTGTCTTTGAATAATTTACATGCTTCTGTTAGCGCGATGAGTTCTGCTGCTTGTGCTGACAGATTTCCTATTAATCGTCCGCTCTTCAGTGTCTTTTGTTGTGTGACCACAGCATAGCCTGTGTTGGTGTTGCCTAGTTCATCTTTGCTTGAGGAACCATCTACAAACACTGCTTCTCCTTCTTGTAAGGGTGTGTCTAACAAATCTCTTCTTGGTTTGCAGATTTCCTCGGTGGCTTCTGTGCAACTGTGTGGTGTCCCATCTGTCTCCACTGGGAGGAGACTTGCAGGATTGAGAGTGCTGCATCTCTTGATGGTAAGATGGGGTTGGGACAACAGTACAGCTGTTAGGCCAAGATGTCTTGCTGGTGAGAGAAATGACATCTTTGTTTGAGTCAAAAGAACATCTACTGAGTGTGTTACTAGTAGAGTGGTGGGATGGAACAACACCAATTCGGCGGATGCTTGGACAGCAATTGCTGCGGCACACACTGCTTGGACACACTGGGGCAGGGCTCTGGCGACAGCATCAAGTTTCTTTGAGTAGTAGGCCACTGGTCGCATTTGTGTACCATGTTGTTGGAGTAGGACGGATGTCATGAATCCGTCTTTGCAGTCCACTGTTTGGGTGAACAGTTTCTTGTAGTCGGGTAGGCCCAAGGGGCCTGTGCTTGTGATGGTCTGTTTTATCTGATTGAACTTCTCATTAGCTTCTTTCGTCCATGTGATGGGATCGGCCAGGGCGATGTCTTCTTGGTAAATTAAATCCACCAGTGGTTGCATTATTTCGGCGAAGTCCAGAACCCATAGACGGCAAAAGTTCACTAGGCCTAGGAAGGCCATCATCTGTCTTTTGGTCTTTGGTTTGGGGGCATCAAGGATAGCTTGTTTCCGATCAGAGGTTAGTTTTCTTCCTTCTGCCGATATGATGTGACCTAAGAAAACTACTTCGGTCTGAGTCCACTGTAGTTTGGTCAGTGAGGCTTTGTTTCCTGTCTTTGCCAGGTGTTGACACAGTTTCACTGCTTCTTCTTGATTTTCTTCTTTGGTTGGACTGGCGATGAGAATGTCATCTACGTAAATCAAGATTTGAGTGGTTTCACTGTGTTCATGGAGGCTCAGACAGTTGTTGATTTCTTGAGAGAAAATGGTGGGGCTCTCTGCATAGCCTTGGGGTAGTCTCGTATTGGTGTACTTCTTTTGATTAAAGGTGAAACCAAACCAATGACGGGCAGACTCGTGCAATGGGATGGAAAAGAAGGCGTTGCTTAGATCAATTACTGTGAACCATTTCTGTTGTGGCTTCAGCGCATTGAGTAGAGTGTGGGGGTCGGGGACGCAGGGGGCTCTCTGTTTTACTGCCTGATTTACGGCTCTTAAGTCGTGGACCATTCGCCAGGTCGTGGTGTCTGCTTTCTTTACTGGAAAGATTGGAGTGTTACAAGTTACCTTGGGGGCTTCTATGAGCACTCCAGCTTTTACCATGTTCATGATTACTGGTGTGATTCCTTCTTTGGCATCAGGTTTGAGTGGGTATTGATTGATTCGTGGGCGATAGTTTGTTCTTGGTTCAATTGTTACTTCTGTGGCTGTGGTCATTAGGCCCACATCGTTTTTTGACGCTGACCACAGCTGAGGTGGTATTTGATCCATGGCGTCTTTTAGTGCCAGGATCGTGGCTTCCTCCGGATGTCATGTACTTAGGTGGGTGTTGGGGACAAATGTTGTCACCCAGTTTAGTTTTTTCCTCCAGACCACGTTTCCTGATGACATGATGCGTTTAAATCTTCCATCTTGACATGGAGTCCACGGGAGTCGTTGTTCGGACCATGTTACATCTCTTATTTTTGATCCTATGTCTTTCCATCTCCAGCCTGTTGGTTTTGCCAGTGAAATGTGGAAGGGAATGCCAAAGCCTTCATATGTGGTTAATGCATATATGTAATCTGGAAAGATTACTGTGGCTGCCATCCATCCTGCCTGTTCGTCCCAAATTAGGTCCTTTATTTGGGCCCGCATGGTTGTCAATCGGGACCATTGATCAAAGAAGTCTCTGTCCTCTTTGTTCGGGGCGAAGCGGATGGTGGAGTGAAGTGGATACGTGGTTTGGGGCACCCAATTTGAATTTGGTAGGATTTGTTCTGGCATCTGTTGCAGATTGTTTGTTACTGATGTTGGACCTTTTTGGATCGGATCCAGACTGTAGAATGGGCGTGGTTTGTCTTTTCCTTCTAGTACTAACATCTGCATTGGTGTTTCTTGTCCTCTTTTTGTCATGACCATGCTAGAGCCTTCGACCATTAATACAAGGCTCATGGTTTTTATCAAATCTCGTCCGATGAGGTTTTCAGGACAACGAGGCACGTAAACGAAAGTTTGATCTGGGTATTCTGTTCCGTCTTCATCAATAATGGTCAGTGGTTCCGTAAAGTAATGGATGGCTGGTCTACCTCCCACTCCTATGACCATTATTGTGCTTTTTGACAATTTGACACCTGTTGGTAGATCAGTGATCACGGAGGATTGTGCTCCTGAATCCACAATGAATTTCAATGTTGTAGTAAATGGCCCTAAGCCTAGTTTTCTTACTGCTGGGTCAATAGAGGACATCTGGCTAAACAGGACTGTCAGGTCAAGCACCTCGACGATCGTTCTGGTGTCATCAGGGTTTTCATCACTTGACCTTTCCTGCTCGCGTCATTCGGTTGGATCCCAGTGGTCAGATTTTGGGGTCTCAATTTTTTGTTTGGAGCGGCAATCTCGGGCAAAGTGGCCGTACTTGCCACAATTGTAGCACACATCCTGTCTGGTGGCTGGTCGGCCTCTTCCTCTTCCGCGTCCACGTCCTCTACCCCGATTGGGTTGGTTTTGGTAGTAAATTGGTCCAGAAGGTGGAGGAGAGGCATGTTGAAAAAATGTGTGCATGGCATTGAAGACTGATGATTGCGCTTTTTGTCTTTTTAGGTCTTCAGCGTGTGAGGCCCAAGCTACGAGATCATTCACCGGGGCAGTTCTCCAGGTGTGGTAATGTTTCTTGATAAAATTGACTGTACCGTCCACTAGTCCATCCAGGAATGTTGCCCGCAGTAATGTTTGGTATGTGCTTTGTGCCTCAGTGCTTTCTTCGATGCCACCATGTAGTTTCAGTACGTCTTGGAGGCGGTCCACATATTTTTGTGCGCTTTCTTCAGGTTCTTGGCGGCATTGGCGGACTTTAGTTAAATCAGGTGGTTTCTTGAACACTGCGATGGCTCTTTCTAAAAGAGTATTTAGGGCGTTGTCTAGTTCTTGGCCTGGTTGGTAGACCTGGCCTCGTTGGTTGGCTGGAGCAAAGGCTCCTTGGAATCTTCCGACTCGATGTCCTGCGGTCAGACGTAGGACGCTTAGTAATTCATTGCCATTGAGGTGATAGGATCCATGTAGTTCTCTAATTGCAGCTGCCCATTTTTCAACGTTGTCTTCAATGGGAGGAACTGATGCGCATGCGGCTACTTTTTCTTCTTCGGTCCATGGGCGATAGAGCAGCAAGGTCTGTGGATGAGCAGGTTGACCAGGATTTGGCATTCCATAAGCTGGGTTGGCTACAGCTACCATGGGATATGCTGCCACCTGCTGAATGTCTGGGTATAATTTTGTTGTTGCAGCCAGGACGTCTGCTGTTGGTTTGTTTGATCTTGTACGGCTTCCAATAGGAGGGGAGGCTCCGTCCCCAAAACTCGTGGAGGTGGAGTTTGGGGAGGAGGTAGACGGGGTAGGCGGTTCCCGCTGTTGGTTGATGTTTACTTCCTCTTCTGGATCATTTTGCTGTCGCACTTCAGCCGGTGCATTTCCGTTGTCTCTTCGTCTGGCGCCGGTTTCTTCCGTTGGTCTTATCTTCATCTGGTACATTTTTCTTTCTGTCTTTTCCTTTTTTCTTTCTTCACTTTCCAAAATGCTTTCTGCCCTCATTTTACACTGTTTTATCACACTTCAACAGCACGTAGTTGTGCTTCCAATTTTTCTACATTCTTTCCCTTTTTAATCTTCTTTGCTCTTTTCTCCACTAAACTTTTCTTAACTTCCTCTTTGTTCCTGACATCTCTCAAAGACGGGTTAAAATCATACTTGGTCACCCAGGATTCCAGATACTTGCACGCATTAGCGTCAAAGCTTGCAATAAACTTAACATCCTGGTGTTGTTCTATTTCTTTTCTCAATGACTGGCCCATTGCTTCTACTCCCAAGCGGGCAGCAGTTACTCCCTTCTAACCTTATCTCATAAACACACATAAAGTACACACCCACACACACACACACACACACACACACACACACACACACAAGCACACACACACAAAAACTCACACACAAACACACACACTTAGTCTTTTCTGTGGTGCACCACTTTCTAATTTAAAACCATGATTTGTGTTTTAGGCGATTATTTTTAATCGCAGTCAGTTCTGTTCTGACCTAATAAATCTTAGTTATATTGAACACAGATATTTTGGTAAACAATGAGTGGGGAGGTGTAAATTATTACGTATTTACGGCAACGTTTAATTTCCTCTACCCGGGCACCCGAAAACTACACTTTTTTTTAACAAGTTAAAAACTAGTCAATAAAAGTATTTTGGATCTCATCTAATAAAACCGTGATCCCTTTGATGCCCGGATCATATATACCATGGGTTTTTTTTCTTCTTCTTCACGGGCCAACGCCCAAGCGCTTTTCTTTTACTCCCCACTTTTCTATTTTTCTCTTACTTCTTCAGTATATTTAGTGTTCCTTTTTCAAACTTCTGTGTAAATCGTGATAATTAAACAGCATAATACCTGTTAGTCCTCGGTGCCGGTCTGGTTCGCAGGACCCGGTGTCCGGGCGAACGGCCGTGGCCGGAGCGACGAGACCCGTCACGCAAGGGGAGACGCTGTCGACAGATTCTCGGTGTCCTCGGTTCGGCGGCGGTCGTCCGTCCAGATGCAGGTCCCAGGTTTCGGCACCAATTAAATGTTGGGTCTGATATTACAGATCCCCTTGATTACTGACCGTGCACCAAGGAAAAAGGAGGCAGAAGCTGTTGCTTTGTTTTATTGCAACCGCGGCTGGGAGAGGAGAGGAAACGCAAGACCTTAACTCACGCTCGGCTCCGTCCGACTCTCTCTCCTCCCCGGCCACCTCGTCGCTTTTATTACAGTTAAGTTTCAGTTTCGTTTCATACGTCATGGAAAAATACAAAACATTAGAGAAAGTTGAGCGGCGCCTCTAAACGACAGTTGATAATATAAAAACATAAAAATATATACAGGATATTCTTTAAAATACACATAATGTTAAGACTACTGTTTTAAGCAACTTCACAACCGTCCACTAGTCCATCCAGGAATGTTGCCCGCAGTAATGTTTGGTATGTGCTTTGTGCCTCAGTGCTTTCTTCGATGCCACCATGTAGTTTCAGTACGTCTTGGAGGCGGTCCACATATTTTTGTGCGCTTTCTTTAGGTTCTTGGCGGCATTGGCGGACTTTAGTTAAATCAGGTGGTTTCTTGAACACTGCGATGGCTCTTTCTAAAAGAGTATTTAGGGCGTTGTCTAGTTCTTGGCCTGGTTGGTAGACCTGGCCTCGTTGGTTGGCTGGAGCAAAGGCTCCTTGGAATCTTCCGACTCGATGTCCTGCAGTCAGACGTAGGACGCTTAGTAATTCATTGCCATTGAGGTGATAGGATCCATGTAGTTCTCTAATTGCAGCTGCCCATTTTTCAACGTTATCTTCAATGGGAGGAACTGATGCGCATGCGGCTACTTTTTCTTCTTCAGTCCATGGGCGATAGAGCAGCAAGGTCTGTGGATGGGTGGGTTGGCCAGGGTTTGGCATTCCATAAGCTGGGTTGGCTACAGCTACCATGGGATATGCTGCCACCTGCTGGATGTCTGGGTATAATTTTGTTGTTGCAGCCAGGACGTCTGCTGTTGGTTTGTTTGATCTTGTAAGGCTTCCAATAGGAGGGGAGGCTCCGTCCCCAAAACTCGTGGAGGTGGAGTTTGGGGAGGAGGTAGACGGGGTAGGCGGTTCCCGCTGTTGGTTGACGTTTACTTCCTCTTCTGGATCATTTTGCTGTTGCACTTCAGCTGGTGCATTTCCGTTGTCTCTTCGTCTGGCGCCTGTTTCTTCCGTTGGTCTTATCTTCATCTGGTACATTTTTCTTTCTGTCTTTTCCTTTTTTCTTTTCTCACTTTCCAAAATGCTTTCTGCCCTCATTTTACACTGTTTTATCCACACTTCAACAGCACGTAGTTGTGCTTCCAATTTTTCTACATTCTTTCCCTTTTTAATCTTCTTTGCTCTTTTCTCCACTAAACTTTTCTTAACTTCCTCTTTGTTCCTGACATCTCTCAAAGACGGGTTAAAATCATACTTGGTCACCCAGGATTCTAGATACTTGCACGCATTAGCGTCAAAGCTTGCAATAAACTTAACATCCTGGTGTTGTTCTATTTCTTTTCTCAATGACTGGCCCATTGTTTCTACTCCGGAGCGGGCAGCAGTTACTCCCTTTCCTTATCACACACACACACACGCACACGCACACGCACACGCACGCACGCACGCACACACACACACACACACACACACACACACACACACACACACACACACACACTCTTTTCTGTGGTGCACCATTTTCTAATTTAAAACCATGTTTTGTGTTTTAGGCGATTATTTTTAATCGCAGTCAGTTCTGTTCTGACCTGATAAATCTTAGTTATATTGAACACAGATATTTTGGTAAACAATGAGTGGGGAGGTGTAAATTATTACGTATTTACGGCAACGTTTAATTTCCTCTACCCGGGCACCCGAAAACTACACTTTTATTTAACAAGTTAAAAACTAGTCAATAAAAGTATTATGGATCTCATCTAATAAAACCGTGATCCCTTTGATGCCCGGATCATATATACCATGGGTTTTTCTATCTTCACGGGCCAACGCCCAAGCGCTTTGCTTTTACTCCCCACTTTTCTATTTTATCTTACTTCTACAGTATATTTAGTGTTCCTTTTTCAAACTTTTGTGTAAATCGTGATAATTAAACAGCATAATACCTGTTAGTCCTCGGTGCCTGTCTGGTTCGCAGGACCCGGTGTCTGGGCGAACGGCCGGGGCCGGAGCGGGGAGACCCGTCCCGCAAGGGGAGACGCTGTCGACAGATTCTCGGTGTCCTCGGTTCGGCGGCGGTCGTCCGTCCAGATGCAGGTCCCGGGTTTCGGCACCAGTTAAATGTTGGGTCTGATATTACAGATCCCCTTAGTTACCGACCGTGCACAAAGGAAAAACGAGGCAGAAGCTGTGCTTTGTTTCAATGCAACCGCGGCTGGGGAGAGAAGGGGAGACGTGAGACGTTAACTCACGCTCGGCTCCGTCCGACTCCCTCTCCTACCCCGGCCACAAGTCGCTTTTATTACAGTTAAGTTTCAGTTTCGTTTCATATAAACATGGTTAAGTTTCTGTTTTCATATGTCATGGAAAAACACAGAACAGTTTGAGCAAGTTGAGCCGCGCCTTAGGCGCCGCCTCTAAACGACAGTTGATAATATAAAAACATAAAAATATATACAGGATATTCTTTAAAATACACATAATGTTAAGACTACTGTTTTAAGCAACTTCACAGTGTTATTTCAAAGCAAATTCTGTTTTCATGACCGAGATGTGCGTGTACAAATAAAACAAGGAATTTTGGACCAATCAGTGTATACCAGCCAAAGGAGTGTGTGTGTGTGTTTTTGAGACAAATTCTGGTTCAAGGGCTAAATGTGCTTTCGCACAAAACGCTGAGAAGGAACCTTTTTAGACTAAATAGTATGTCCCAGCTTAAGGCCAGACCATACGAGGTCGACATCATCTGCTCTGCTCAGGACACAAAACATTTCGACATGGTTAATGTGAAGAATTAAAATGTTCATAATGTGTAACAATAGTTGATATAGGAAATTAGGTATTAAAAATGTTATAATATCTTTCAGTACCCAAATCCATCCCACACTGATGACTTCACTTCATACGGTATTGTGAAACATGTCAGTGTGGGTTGTGTTGCAGAATGGGCTGAGAATAGAGGCTGACATTTATATGGGATCCTCCTGGTAGTCAACTTTTTTTTTTATGTAGCTGACCTCCAAAATGGAAGCGGTACAGGAGTGGAAGTCATTCTGAACGGGAGCAGGAAAGGAGTGGGAGTTGTACAGGACAATTTTTTTTGCTTTTTTACCATGGTCCTGGCCTGGGACAGGATTTTTCTGTGGGGGTGCTTCTATCTTAGGGGGGTGTGGGTATGTGTGGGCTCGCTTGCCACACTGATCGACACAGAATGCCCTAAGTTGTGATATGTATGATGATAAGGGAAACCGAAAGCTGGATAAAGTGGCTGCGTAAAGGTGCTGTAGTAGCTGTGTAGGAGTATCATCCCCTCCGGAGTCACTTTGTAGAAGGACAACTTGCCCCGGGGATGGTCCAGGAATACGCCTACCCTTCTAGATGCCGGAGAGGAGTGGACTTTGATATCGGTGTAACTGTTCTGGTGGAGCGCCGAATAAGTGCCACTTTCATAGCACAGCAGCACCCAAGAGGCTTCCGTGAATCTGAGATACGCGTCGTCACCAAACCCGATCCGCCGGATGCTGTCGTACGTCACGGCAATCTCGACCTCCCCCTCCAAGTACACCTCCCAGTAGCAGCGTCCACTCAGTCCGTTTTTGCAAAGAACCTGACGCCAGCAAGTGAACCTCTGCGGGTTTAGGGGGTACTGCTGCTCCTCCCGCACCAGCGTCACCGTCTTGCAGTGGTCTGATAATTGGAGGAAGTTGTGAGCCGTGTTGGGGTCCAATGTGGGGCTACAGAAATCTGAAAGAGACAAGAAGGCATCTTTACATCTTTAAAGTCTTTAGTCATTAACAATTAAAACAACTCACATTTCTTTGGGCCAGGAATCAAACGTTCTATGCCGCTGCAGTCCAGACTGAAGAAAGACGCCAAGTGTCATAATTCAACATGAACAAGCACTTTGAAAGATCAACACTGTTTAGATCCTACTTGAGAGTCTTCAGGCTGGTGCTAGGATCCATTTGGACCTCCGTTAAGACCCTCTTTCCCTCCTCTCCCGGGTTATTGTAGCTCAGGTCCAGCACTTGAAGGTGGGAGGGGTTCAACTTGAGACCCTTGGCCAATGAAACGCATCCTGGAGTTGTGATCATGCAGCCCGACAGCCTGCAACAAAGGAAAATACCGCCTGAAGTCAGGACAGGAACATGATAAAAACTGGAGGTTCCATGGAAGTCTTTTGAGATTCTTCTGCTTGGCTATTAAGCGCAGTGATTCCATTGATTGTTCAACAGGAACCACTCAAGATCTATAAGAAGAGATCCTTACCTGAGGACTTGTAAGATGCAGTGTGGCTTTGCCAGTCCGGCCGAGAGGATCCCGACTCCATCGTCGTACAGGTCGTTGTCACTGAGATCCAGATCCCTCAGGTTGGATGGTGAGCTGAGAACGGAGGCCAGCATCTCGCAGCTTGTCTTGCCCAGTTTGCAGTTCTTTAGCCTGGAGAATACAAGCAAGAAGCTTGAATCACCGCAAGCTAAACATGATGCCTGCTGACTTTAGGGCACGTACAATGATTTTTGAGAAGCCTTGATCACTGGTAGCAGCATCGCGAACCCTTTTCCCCGAGGCACAGTACCGCTGAAGATCAAAGCAATTCATTGCTTCGTCAGATGTCAGTAAGAAGAAGACCAGGGCCGACCATATGGCCAGAGGGGTACGTGTCATCCAAAACTGTCCAAAATTTAAGAAAGATTGGATAATATCCTGCAGGGAGTCATCTTTCATCTTCTTTAGACAGTAGAACAAGTTGATGTTCTTCTCTGGAGAGTTCTGCTCCATCCTTTCCTTGATCAATAGGACTGTTTCTGAGTTGCTACGTCCTGAGTCCTTAGGAGACTTCAGCAGTTCACCAAGCAGGTCCTGGTTGGACTGCAAAGAAAGGCCCAAGAGGAAGCGGAGAAACAAGTCCAGGTTTCCGTCGCTCTTGGGGGCTTTGTGGATAGCAGTCTTATGGACCTGAACGATGGGCTTCTTCTTACAAGGCATGAGAAGACTTTCCAGTGGCCGCTCCGAATCGGTCATGGAAGAGGCTCATCATCACGTACAGAGCAGCCAAATACTCCTGGATGGTCAGGTGGATGAACTGAAACATCTTGCACTGTTGGTTTTTCTTTAGTGGTTGTACCTCCTTAAACACCTCAGTAAACATTCCAGTTTATTTTAATCGGTCATTTTCATTTTTTGGTTTTATTATTTCATGATAATAAATGTACAAATTGTTGAATATAATTATTGAAACTTGAAAGTGTTTTCAAAAGTGTTTCTTTTTTAAATGAAATAAGTTCCTGTCACATTTATATCAAGTTACCGTTATTATAATGAATTCACCAGTTTTTTTTTAATCAAATCAATAAAAACAATTTTGATTGATTTTTATTTGATTCAGTTTTCTGCGGGTACTCTGAAGTGGAAAGTTTAGGAAAAAACACTCGACTCTGACGCCGCTTGCTTGCTTTTGTTGGGACGTGCCTGCAGGCGGCGCCAAATAACCACTGAGTGGTCATCGTGCGTGTGAGAGGTCAGTCTTCTGTTGTGGGCGGGGCGCGTCAGTTGAACTCATTAACCTGCTTGAATACGACAGGGTGTCGGGGGCGTGGTGTTTTAAGCTCCCCGTCCCCTCGCTCCTCCCTTGCGGGCCGTGCCGCCATTCAGAAGGAGCGCTCCCTCGTGCTCGCAGGGTCGCGTGGACTTCGGCGGGCGCAGGACGCAACGCAGGTAAGTGAGGTGTCGTGACGTCACCGGACCGACGTTTCAGGAATATTTTTCAAGACGCTTGTGTCATGTATATGTGTGTACATATATAAATATATATGAGAGAGAGAGAGAGATACAGATAGTAATCTGTAGAATTGTAAATTTATACTAGTATAATTCTATAAAATGTACATAGTCTCGTTTAAATATAGTTTTTCTGTCTCTGCAGGCATGTCACAACTCTTCCTCCTCCTCATGCTTGTCCCCGCCGCCATGATGTTGGACTTTCGTTACCATAGCAACCGAGAGACGGAGAGTTACCTCCTCCAAGTCAACGCCTCCAACCCAGACATTGCGCACCTGTACAGCATCGGACGCTCTGTGGCAGGTACGCACACACACATATGGCGCAGACACAGGTCAGGTCTCGGGTGACCGTCGCTGTGGCGACTGACACACTGACTATGTGGTTTGTGCGATCATGTAACCTGACTGTAAACTCGAGTTAATTTAATCTGGCTAATCACGCACACATACACACTGGACACGAGCAAATTGGTGTCCTGGATTAACTCAGGTTTGACATTGCAAATTCCTGTTGTGCTCATCATAGATTACCACACGCATGAACACACGCTATAAAAACACTATACACTATCGGGCCGATACCAGGCATCATTTCAAGATATTGGTACTCCCGACTGGTATCAGCCTCCCTTTTGTGGCCATTTTTCAATCAAACTAGAAATTAAAAGAATAGAAAATTGACTTTAATTTCATGTAATTTTAAGGAAAAAGATATATTGGGGTATTTAGGCCTTTCTTTAAAGTGATCAGTTTTTTGTGGGAAAATTTTATGCCTCAAAGGTACTAGTGGTACTTGTGCGCTTGTGTGTGTGAGAGAGAGAGAGGTTATTTTCGCTCATGTTTCAGTTTGTACAGCCTGGAGTTTTTGTCTTATGTTGAATGGCTGAGAGACAAAAAGGGGGTGGATCCAACTGACAGCTCAGATAAGACTCGTGATGGATACACAAATTCCACATGAATGGAACACACACGCACAACCTGTGATGGCGCAAACAGCATCACGGCATGTGTGCGTGTTAGACAGTCACCATGGCAACGGGTGGCCAGAGGGCGGCTGGTCCCGTCTTGACTTGCGTTGACTCGTTTGCACCTTTCCCACCCTTCTCGTCTTCCTTCCTCCTTTCATCACGCCGCCGTTCATTCATCCGCTCTCATCCAGGCTTACTCACGACGTCACTTCCTGTTACGCACCCTCCTTCGCAGCCATGACACAGACTATGCCTGTGTCCAAATTCATCGCTGCCTCGTCCTTGAGGCGGAAAAGATAAACGAGCATTGTTCAGACGACAGAAAAAGAAGATAGTGAGGAAAGAAGTTAAGGAAACAATTTGAGGTGGAAAGTCATGGAGGTAACCGTAAGCCAAAGAAAAGGTGTTGGCGCCCTCTTGAAAGATGGACATTTCCTCTCTCGCATGCGTGTGGTTTGTTTGTTTCTCTGCGTGTTTTTTTTTTGTGTGTACGTGTCTTGTGTGTTTGTGTGTGTGAGAGACAAATGAGCTCTGCAATTGACTGCGATGGGAGGAGTCGGTGTGAGGAGCTGATTGGCTGATTGATGGCGCTGAAGCGACAGTGTCACATCGTTGGCTTTTGCTCGTCAGTCTTCTTAATTGGACCTCCTGCCAGGGGCCAATGGCGCGGCCCAGATAACACGGTGGGCGGCGCTAACGGGTGTTTAATGTGCTGACAAACCGCTAATGGCACAGAAAATGTCACCGCTAATGCTAACATGTGCTTTGTTCAACATGAAGGATGACTGATATGTTCTTAGTTCTTACCCACAAAGTAAAACAACATTTAATATTAAAACTAGCACATAATAAACACTTCTTAATTCCATTCATTGTTCAACAGGAACCACTCAAGATCTATAAGAAGACATCTTTACCTGAGGACTTGTAAGATGCAGTGTGGCTTTGCCAGTCCGGCCGAGAGGATCTCGACTCCATCGTCGTACAGGTCGTTGTCACCGAGATCCAGATCCCTCAGGTTGGATGTTGAGCTAAGAACGGAGGCCAGCATCTCACAGCATATCTTGTCCAGTTCGCAGTTAATTAGCCTGGAGAATACAAACAAGAAGGTTGAATCACCGCAAGCTAAACATGATGCCTGCTGACTTTAGGGCACGTACAATGATTTTTGAGAAGCCTTGATCACTGGTAGCAGCATCGTGAACCCTTCCACCGAGGCAGAGTACCGCTGAAGGTCAAAGCAATTCATTGCTTCGTCAGATGTCAGTAAGAAGAAGACAAGGGCAGACCACATGATCAGAAGGGGACTTTCCTTGAAAAACTGTCCTGAATTTAAGTATCTTTGGATCTGCTCCAGCAGGCAGTCATCTTTCATCTCCTTTAGACAGTAGAACAAGTTGATGTTCTTCTCTGGAGAGTTCTGCTCTATCCTTTCCTTGATCAATCGGACTGTTTCTGAGTTGCTACGTCCTGAGTCCTTAGGAGACTTCAGCAGTTCACCAAGCAGGTCCTGATTGGACTGCAAAGAAAGGCCCAAGAGAAAGCGGAGAAACAAGTCCAGGTTTCCGTCGCTCTTGGAGGCTTTGTGGATAGCAGTCTTATGGACCTGCGTGATGGGCTTCTTCTTTGTCATCAAAAGACTTTCCAGTGGCAGCTCCGAATCGGCTAGGACGTTCTTTTTGTCATGGAAGAGGCTCATCATCACGTACAGAGCAGCCAGATACTCCTGGATGGTCAGGTGGATGAACTGAAACATCTTGCACTTTCGGTTTTTCTTTAGTGGTTGTACCTCCTTAAACACCTCAGTAAACATTCCAGAATGTTTTGCGGCCCCAAAGTAATCAAAGCCACTGTTCTGCAGGTCCGTCTCAAAGAAAATATGACTTTTTTTCATCAGGTGGTCAAACGCAAGCTTTGCGAGTGCTTTGACATACATGATGCTCTCTTTTGTCTCTCTTTCCTGAGACTTATCCAGGTGAAAAAGTAGGAACTCTGTGTACAACTCAGTCAGGGTTTGGGGCAGCTCTCCCTCCTTTCCAGTGTCCAAATAGTCCTGAAGAACTGTGCTGGTGAGCCAGCAGAAGATGGGCAGGTGGCACATGATGAAGATGGTGCGAGATTTCTGGATGTGCTTAATGATGTACTCCTCATCTTTGAACCTCTTCCTGAAGTAGTCCAGCCTCTGGGAATCACTGAATCCTTGCACCTCTGTTATGCTGTTGATCAGGTCCGGCGGGATGTCGTGAGCCGTCGCAGGCCGTGTGGTTATCCAAACCCGGGCGCAGGGAAGAAGGTTCTTCTTGATGAGGTGTGACAGGAGCACCTCCACAGGGTAGGCTTTGGTCACGTCAAGGTCCACCTTCGTCTTGTTGGTCAGGTCCAGTTTTAGGCTGCACTCGTCCAGTCCGTCCAGCACAAACAAAATCTTGATGCTGCTGCTTTCGTAGTGAAGCTTCCCGGATTCTTGCAGCTTGACAAAGATATTATCTAACATCTCCTCACTCATGGCCTTGGTCTCCCAAATGGAGTGTCGGATGAGCTTTGCCAAGGAAAATGTTTTCCCTTCCTCAAAATTCAACTCGCGGAAGGTGAAGGGAAATATGAAGTCCACGTCTTTGTTTTTTTTTTGGCTGGCCCAATCCAGCACAAACTTGCGCACCAGGAAGGTTTTTCCGATCCCCGCAAAGCCAATGGTGAGCAGCATGCGTATCGGCTGCGGCTTCCCACTTGCGCTTTTAAAGAGGTCACACGGTTCGATGGACTTCTTGGCGAAGCCGCACATCTCCATCTGAAGGACTTCATGCTGCTTGTTCGGGATGGCGTCAGAGCCGTGGGTAATGTGGATATCCGTGTAGACGTCCTCCAGACACGGCTGCTTGCTGAGCTCTGTGACACCCTCTGGAGCGTTGATGTAGTTAAAACGCAGGTTCTCTTGCAGCTCCTGCTTCAATTTGGTGATCTGAACGTTATCGGCAGAGAAGATGCTACCTGAAGGAACACAATGGTCACACGGTATGGAAAAATGACTGGCTCTAATACAAAGAATACCTGCAATAAATCTTTTAAAAAGAGCTTGCACAGTTTATTATCTTTGCAAAGTTGTAAGATAGCAGATATAGCTTTCTGAAATCTGGCCCCAAGGAGCCCCCACCTAAACCCGTCTTTATAGGTCCGTGTGGATACCTTGTCATCCAGGTCATGATAATCCACAAAAGCTTAAAGGGCGCAACTGGACTCGACTTGGTTTTCGAAGACGCTTTACCTTTAATCTAAAGGCTTCTTCATTGTTTATAAATGTAGGGCTAATTATTTCTGCAAGACTACAAGAATATTCTGATAAGTGGCCATTACCTGGTCAGCCACACATGGCACTATCAGTAACCCTTGTAACCACCAGGAGGCCACATGAGGGTTGGGGAATCCCGCTCCTAAACGCGTCCTCAGCAAATGAAATGTCCTGCTGCCTCCATTCAAAATTTGCAGAGTATAAATCAAGGCATCTTTTTTCAAGATTAAGAAGCAAGATGATGAGCTCTACTCACTTTCTCTATTCAACCCGCAGGCCTCTCTCCTCCTCCCCTCTGCGTTGCTCTTATCACGCTCACGGGCTGCACAAGACAGACATGCTTACAAAAGCTTGGACAAGAACCAGACTCATGCAAACATGAAGGCACACTCGTATTCCAGGGTAGGAGGAATTCATGGGGGGTATTCCAAAAAGGAGGTTCAACAAATGAAACCTAACCTTGAACTCTTGGGTTCAATGGTGATTGGCTCAGAGTTTCTTTTATACCTTCTGCAACGGATAATTCAGCTTCCCTCATCTCAAGGTTGACTTCCTTCAAGTTTTCACGTAGCCTGCTTTCTGGAATACCCCCACCACCCCCGCCACAGGGATGTTCGGTATGGTCTAACTAACCTTTTATTCGCGCTATGTCGCTGCGCAGCTTCAGGGCCAAGTCGCACTCATTAATCTTGTCCAAAATCTTGGCAGTCTCCTCCAAAGCGTTCTCGCTGTACCTCTTCACCAGCTCGTCGACGATGTCCTCCACGACGGCGTTTTCACGTACGCTCGTGGGAAAATGCGTGGAAAATTTGAAGGACTTGAAGCTGACTTGCCCCAGCTCGATCAGCGTTTCCCTCAGCAATTCCTTGCTCTCAGCATTCCGAGCCATTTTTCTTTCAAGGAGTCAGTCTGATGATAATTAACACACTCGCTGTCCAACGTACTTCGACCGTTGATAGGGGATCTCTTTATGACTATGAACTTGAGCTCATAAAGTTATTTGCCTGACATGACGCAGATTTCCCAGAAAGCATCATAACGTCGGATAAATGTTCTTACTTCCTGTAGGTGCTCACTGGTCACTTCTTTAGGTAATGCTGTGGGATCAAAAGACTCGTTTTATTATACTGAATACCTGAATGAAGTATTTGATGACAAAATGACTTGCATTTATAATTTTTGCAAAGAAGTCAGATAATTTTTCAAAGACCAAAAGCATCGCTGAAAGAGCACATTGTTGACGACGATGATCATCATCGATGATGAAGATGAGGGTGGTGACTCCGTGGTTGGGAAGCATTGACGCGGCAGTAGAAGACGTTAGATGGAGCTAGATGGAGGAGGGAACGGGCAATGGCGAGTGTTTGCAAGCAGCTCTACACTTACAAGACGAAAGGCATCGACCAACGCTAAAATAGTACATTGATGATGAAGACATTTAACATTTTCTATGCATATTTTTACTGTTTATGAATTTACTTATAGTATATAGATGCCATATAACTGATAATGTTTGTGTGAAATATATTGGACATATAACTGTAGTGTAATGAATAACACTTTTCACTCCCTTCCAGCTGGTGAGATAGGAATGCACATGGGAGGCATGTTCTCAAGTTGATAACACTGTGGGTCTGAGGGAGTCTAGGTCGCATACCTGTCTAATCATATATTTCCGGCTTTGGACGAAACTGGAGTAAACATGTCAATGAATCACTTGTCTGTCTATTATAATTGCTAACCTTTTGTCCAGCCTCAGAGGAGGAGTATGCTTTTTTCCTCTATAAAGCGACTGTGTGTTTTTCATATGGACACACTCGAGGCTTAACATCACTTTTGAATGTAAGCATGTCTTGTGTCTTTTAGGAGCTCCTAAAATAAATCTTTTGCAAAAGAAGCTTCTTCATCAGATCTCATTTTTCAATTATTTTTGAACACGCAAAGATTACACTTAATATAGTAATCAAATAATACCTTCAATTGGTGACCCTCGACGGCGACAAATTGGGACGTTTTTGCAACAGCTGTGATGATTTTGGACAACTGAATTTCTAAATGCGCAAATATTAACAAGGTGAGTGGACAAATTATCCACGTAGAGAAATTCTGTTTGTTTGGGATTACTCAGAGCTGCATTACGTCCGTACCAAATTGTATTTGAGATCTGTGAACAAGTTAGGGGGGTTTTAGAGTCGTATTTGTTACGGAGGGATGTGAAAGTCCTCGATTTTGACAATTACTACGACATTGAACCATGCATGGGTTGGCCCGTTGAATACGGAAGTGACGTCAAGTGGGAGCGCTCCGCCGTTCGGAAACGGCATATGAGATTTGTTCCGCGGTGGAATAGGCTGTCTTGTTTTTATTTTTATTTTTGTATGAAGAAGCCGCTCGTGTGATATAATTCACATTGGAAGCGAGAGCTGTGAAGAAGCCGCCCGCGAAGATCCGGATAAGTATTTATTAAGTCGCGCAAAAAGATATTTAATTTCTGTTTCGTTTTTCCTTTTTCTTTTATTTTTCTAAAAAAAAAAAATATATATATATATATATATATATAATAATTTTTGGGGGGGATTAATGAGAATAGTTTTGATCTGTTGTATTGTAGTATCATAAGTGAGACGTCACTGACTTTATAAATATTATAAACGACTAAATTACTACACATAATGGACGACATTTTTGACCGAGACTCAGGGTGGTTTGATTTGCGTAAACTTCCGGTCCATACTCAAAGCTTGTCGCTAAGCGAACAAGTCACGGCCGCAACACTCGTCATGGCTGAAGCGCTGCCACCACGGCGACGGCGGAAGATGAAAAATCTTTTAAATGAATGGATGCGGTCTAATTGTGATAAAGGTTGGTTCCCACCGTTAAAATCTGAGACATGTCTGATTGCATTAATGAAGTCTGTAGAAGTTGATTGTGTAAACAGCGCCAGATGCTGATTACCTCCGTGAAAAACACATTTATAGTTTCTTCGAATGGAAGAAAAGTTAGACGGTGTGGGGTCGTGGACCAAATGTTGGTTTGTGCTAGAATGCTTGCGTTGGGTAGCTCTGTGAAAGTTGCTCGTAAAACTGTTGAGCGAGTCCGCTAGCCACGGCTCGGCTAACGACAACGTGTTAGATGAACGCATGGCGAATGCTTGGCTAAAATCTCCGCCAGCTTAAAATTGTTGGAAATGAGACATGACCCGGAAAATAGATTAAATAAGGCAAAAATTTTTGGATTGGAATTGGCTCGGCATGCGGAGATTGCACAGTGTATTGGTTCTAGATGGCGTACTAATCTGGAGCAAGTGTGACTTGTGTGATTAGGAGAGAATGTTTTTTTTTTTGTTATAAAATGACTAGGGTCAATTGTGTGATTATAATGGGAATGTTTCTAGTTGGTATGTGTGTGCGTATGTGCCCCAAAAGTTTGAAAAAGTTGAGAGAATTGTTGAGTAATCGAATGAGACCTAGATAAGGAAAGTGGGGGCTATCCGGGTGGTTTAGAAGTTAACTGAATCTGTAATTGGGAATAAGAAATGTGTGGATGGATATTTCATTTGTTTTTCTTTAAAATCTTTAACTGTATGTTTGGTGTTGTTTTTGAGTAGAAAAGACTGGTGTGATAATGGCGTTTGTTTTTCGTATAGGAATGTAGAAAAAAAATAGGTTTTGAATGTGATTTTCCCTCCCCCTTTTTTCTGCTCCTTCCCTGTGTCTTGGAAGAGAGGAGGGGGATTTGTGTGGAAAATAGGAGTCAGAGGGCAATGTGTCCTGTAATGGGAGCTTTTCTTTTTTCTAGGTAAGAGAAGAATGCGGAAAGATAAAGAGGTCTAGATGATAACTACAGGCCACTATCCATATTATTTATTTTTATTTTTTTTAAATCTGGTCTGTGTTTTTATAGTTGAATGAGTAATAAAACCAAATTTTAATATAGTTGAATAAGTAATAAAACCAAATTTTAATTGAAATAGACTTTTCATTTTTGATTTTTTGATTTCCCCTGCATCTCTGATAACTTATTCGTAGGTGTGAAAATGATTTAACCTTTGTCCTTATCTGAGTCCCATTCTAGAAGTCTGAGAAGTCCTGGAATTTGAGACTTCCCTCCATGTGGAGGCATAATTTAAGGTAACATGTAATGAAGAAGGAGTCTATGGTAGACATATGCGTAAATATAGTAATACTACTTGCTATAGTGTAGTGAACATATTTAAATAAAACTACAAAATACATATTTTTTGAGAAAATTAGTATTTTTAATTATAACAAGCATATAAATCTCTTGCTGTGATCTCATCTCCCTCTGTCTGTTCCGAGTGTATAAGTGTTTCAGGCAGGTTCAATCTTTGACGAGAGGTGTTGTTCTTGGGTGTCTCCAACGTGCTGGAATAACCTGGCTGTTGGGCACAGAGTGGACGGCGAACTGAACAATGGTCACTTTCAGGGGGGGGGGGAAGTGATCACACGGACTGCGAAAAGGATGGTATACTGCAAATCCGCTCGCCATGAGACTGTTCAATGACTCTTATGAATTATCTGAGCAAAATGTCCATCAACTCTTTGAGCAGACATCTCAAACTCTCATCACAGCCGTCCTGATGAAACTGTCAGGGGTCTCCAGTGACAGCTAAGGCCTGCTTTGAACTTTGCCCTGCATAAACTGCTATCAACAAGGACAGGAAGGAAGGAATATGAACTCCAGTGTGGACTCAAAGTTCGAGTCATCTGAGATCGGCCTTTGAGTCATATTTTGGTCTGTTTTGAGTACAGTTTGCACTCTGTACTGTGTCGGTAAAGGAGATGTGATCTATAGCAACGCAGTTTCGGAAGTTGAGAACGGCTTATGTGAATTAGGGTAGTATAAAATGTATTCTAATCTTTAATACTATATTTTCCGTTGTTTGATGCTTGTTGAATTTGGTCTTCTAATTTTTTGCCCATTTTCCTTTTAAATTTTAGCTTCTGGATTGGACTCAGATGTGGAACGCTTACGGCAAAATTGCTGGTTAAATTTTTTTAATTTTGATTAAGGTCGCAGCACTGATTTTTAATTGGGTCATGATCTGCAAAGTTGCCTACTGTGTTTTACAAGCCCCGCTACTATGTAGAAGAGGGGAGGATAATTAGCATTTTAAGATTACTTTTTGGTTTATTTGAAGTAGGTATTTTGATCTTTTATCTTATTTTACAGTTAGTTTGTTTTTTCCTCACCCTGTGTTGCCTGGACAGAATTCAAATTTGCGCCTCCAAGGGTTTTGTTTTTAGGAATTGTTGCAAGACTAAGCAGGATCTGCTCCTGTAGTCTTGGTGTTGGCCAAATTGCCCCAATTTGGTTTTTATTATCAACAGGACACAAGGTGTCAGTTTTTTTCCCTTTTTGAAGCAGCAATTTGTAAGCGGCTGCAGTTTTCACATTCAGGTCTGAAATGATCAAAATTGATCTTTATCAGATGAGGGAGTCAGTTACTGGTCTGTCTGTGTGTGTCACGAAGGAAGGTATGCACACAAACAGTTCATGTTAAATTAAATCAATATAGGACTATAAGTTAGTCTGAATAAGGTGATACTTCTATAGTATGTGAGTGAATTAATTCACAGATGGAGAATGGAGAGGATTTGACTTGGAGGGAAGTTAGTTCTACAAAGATGACAAAAGACAACCCGAATAGCAGAAAATAAGGTAAGTATATTCAATTTCAGAAACAATTGAAAAGTATAATTTCTAGAGCCCATGGAATTTGCCATTTAGGTGTGGAAGGAACATTGGGACACCTGGTGGACATTATTTTATGAGACAAGTTGTAAAAATGAACTGTAGGACTGCAGTGTTTATTAAAGGTATAAATATATATAAATCTCTTCTCAGACTGTTTATGGCCCGGCCGGACATGAATAGTTCTGAGTTAAGATGATGTTGTTTTTAAATGATTTACACTGCTATAATAAAAAACAGCGTAAAAAATACAGAAATTTGATGTATGATAAAAAGTACATTTATGCTAAATCTACAACAGTAAATATCATGGTAAAATATTTGATTAATCATTATCTACTATTATAAGGGCTTCTTAGGAATATTTGATTAGACAAACCCATTTGAAAAAACAAAAACTTCATAAGATATAAAAAGGCTGGACTCCTTGGGAGTCACTCGTTGAGAGGCCCCCGGTAATTAAAGAGATAGTGTCTACATTCTCTTTTGCAAAAGAAGCTTCTTCATCAGATCTCATTTTTCAATTATTTTTGAACACGCAAAGATTACACTTAATATAGTAATCAAATAATACCTTCAATGACGACGATGATCATCATCGATGATGATGAAGGTGAATCCGAGCTTGACGGCGAAATTGGAACCGCTGACGCGGCGGCTATGACGGTGTCGTAACGCGGAGCATAACCGAGCACGCACAGGCGGACGTTCGATCGGACGACGGAGAGTGCCCCGAGTCCAATGCATATTCATCGGAGGAAGTGTGTACAGTCTGCTACTTGCTTTTTATTCCCCGGAAAAAAAGGCCGTCAAGAAAATGTTTGCACGCAAAACGGACCAATGCGAAAGTGAAAGTAAACTGTTGTGCGAGTCCTGGCGTCTCCTTGCACGCAGGAGAGCGTTACAAAAGGAAAAACTGTATTTGAAACATCCACATAATTGTAAGTAGTACCACAGTTGCACACATTTGTAAATAGTTTGCGAAATTGTTTTGTCAAATTGTTACACTGTTGAATGGAAATAAACGT
Organism: Vanacampus margaritifer; assembly: GCF_051991255.1. Taxonomy (NCBI): domain Eukaryota; kingdom Metazoa; phylum Chordata; class Actinopteri; order Syngnathiformes; family Syngnathidae; genus Vanacampus; species Vanacampus margaritifer. Next base: position 14,077,737 of record NC_135446.1, read on the forward strand.
ATTTTGCAATCAAAAAACACTTTTTCATTGTTGGTGAAAGCGTTTTACAGAAGTAAAGCACTATTTAGGTGTTTGTGGCATCATTCATGGACAAAAAGAAGTGTACAATTCACTAGAGTGCATGAAATAACATCGTTTCACAAAAAGCTCTTTTTCTCCGTTTTTTGTTTCAAAACAGAGAATTTCGGTGAAAGTAACCATTTTCTATTGTTGATTACTGAAGAACGGAATAAGGTAGAAACAAACTTTTTTTTCTGATGAAAGCTGAGAGTCCAATCTTTCATTTGGTAGTATGTGTGTTTCCATAGTCCAAACACAACATTTTCTGTGGACCTTGAAAGATCACTCAAAATGCTTAAATCGGCTGGCAGTGGGGACAACCCGTTTCTGAAAACGTCTGGCAGTGAAAGAGTTAACAATGACTTTACTGCTGGTGAGCACTCTGACGTAACCATAAATTAAATCCAACTGTTTGACCAAGCATTTTCCTTCCGTTACATTTCCTAAGTAACTGACCGAGCAACTGACAAACGCACCAACCAAATGACCAATCAAAAGACTAACCAAAAACTTAAAAATAAAATAACCAACCACCCAAACCGACTAATTGACCAACTAACAAACCGAAAATGGAAAACAAAATAACCAGCCAATCAAATAATAGACCAACTAAATAACTCAGCGACGAATGAGCAGACCAACTGACCGACCAATAAACCTAAAATAACTATCCACGAAGAAGTTGACTTCTACACAAATAAAAAAGAAATATCAAAGTGCATGCAGGAAGTAGCGCACAGAACACAACACACAGACACAAAATAGGATGCTTGAAGCAGGAAGCAACACACCAGAGTTAGGACACGATAAGTAGCACACATAAAGTGTTGGACACAACATAACACAGGAAGTTTGAGCCAATACTTGCCTTGTGTAGTGATGTGCCCTACTGTGCCGAGGCGCCGATGCGTGTGCCGAGTAAACCGGAAAAAAAATCTGCAAAGCCCGCATCGAGGCATGTGTCGATTACGCTTGTGGCCACGCCCAAAGCCTCGGAACGCGCGTTGTTGCTACGTGCAGACACGCCAGACGGGCTTCCTACGTCATCGCCAACACATAGTTTCGTGGGTGATTCGAAATAAAATGGCGCACCGAGACGACAATGAGCTCACAGGTGACACTGACACACTGACACAACTCGCATCTTCAAACCTCAATTCAATCGGATTCGTTTTGCAATGGACGCACCGTCCAGTCCACAACGAAAAAGAAGAGAACATCCCCTGTCTGGGATCATTTTGAGCAGATCTCTCCTAAAAAGGTACAAATTATAATAAGCAGTGTGAATATATATTGTAAATTATTGTGACAACACAGTGTATCACTCGTTTTAATGTCTTTCTTCTACTTGCTGATATTTCAAAAGGTGAAGTGTAAACTTTGTTTGTGCAACAGGAAGTGAAGGTCCCGCCTCCTCAGCTACAAGTCAGTGTTCATGCAGACTGGGAATGCAGACATGAGTTGTGTGCTTGTATGTATGCTGATGGCTGCTTGGAGCCTTGGTAAGGTCATGTGAGGTCACTGCCCCTTACAACTGATGTCTGACCACTTTTGTTGCCTTCTCACAGGAAGCAGCGGCCAGATACTGCGCCAGTCGGCACGGGACGTCCATGCAGTGGAGGGTGAAACAGTGACGCTAGACTGTAGCTATGACAGACTAGGAACCACCGACTACATCTTCTGGTACAAACAAGAAGGGAAGGCAACGCCCGAGTTTGTCCTGAGCACATCTAAGATTGGTGTGGGCAAGACAGCGAAAAAATACAGTGACAGGTTTGACTGCAGTATGGACACCAGCACCCAGCAAGCTCCTCTACATGTCAAGCGTGTGAAGCCCAGCGACTCAGGAGTCTTCTACTGCGCCCTGCAGCCCACGCTGACACATCCACTGGCGTGCCTGCACAAAAACACCTGCAACCATCTCATGTCATGAGTTACATTGGGGGCGTGGCTTCACAGGAGCAAATGGGTGAAGATTTTGGTTTGCGATGTCTATTTCATATTAGTCTTTTTCAAGAGCATTGCATGTCTGCATGGTCTGAGTAGCTTCTAAATTTGTTTGCAGTGTAATAACAAATTTAAGAACGTTATTGATCGATCACAGATTTGTTCACCAAATGTTCATACGCACGATTTAAGCACAAATTCTCCCCTACACTGTTTATGAAGAGGCTCATTATGTTTGATTGTATTGCATTGTGTTTTGAGACCTATTAGGAAATAAGACTCGAGATATATACTTTTTTTCATCTTTTTTTTAATATTTCACTTAAACACAACAACAACAAAAAGTCTGTGGAGCATGTTTGCTATGAAACTCAAAAGTTTCAACTGGACCCCCTTTGAACATGCCTGAAAGGCAAAACAAAAACTACCTGTGAGTATATGTATGAATACAGGTTGGTAGGCTGGGTCAACACACAAAGTGACAACTTTAGCATAACGTCGGAACTGGTGCCATCAGACTGCATCGGTGACGGAATCAGTCATGGTATAGTGTACCTGGTGGCGGGGGAGACATAATGAATGAATGAACTATTGCTTTACTCTCATATACAAGCTGATTCAAAAAGTAGTGACAGACAGAACAATGAAATGCCCTGGTTAAACAAAGGTTTGGAACCAATGCTTCAGAGACGGCCAATAATCGGTCATTGTCGACTTGAGTGTGTGTGCCAGGCTTAATGGAAGACTATGTGTGTGTGTGTGTGTGTTACCGAGATTCCACAGTGCGTTTTGTGCAGCTAGCTCTTTAGCATCTTCCAGGTGCACACATAACTTGTCTGGCATGTAGGCCTGTTGTGTCAGCAGCATCACCACCTACACAAGCACACAAACACAAGTGATTCACACAGAGCAGCATGGTTACTCAACATTAATTCTATTGAACACATGAACAGTGTAATCTACTACGGGAAGGCAATTACGACCATCTATAGGACTGGAGTGCAAGACAGAAATTCCGGTTTCTGTCTGAATCAGTAGGTGAGTTTGTAAACAATGTAAGTTTCCCTTAATTTCCTCTCCGCGCAGTAAAAACTCCAAGCACAAGGTCACGTGAGGTCACGCTCTTTTCTTTTTGTTTGACCTTAATAAAAAAAACAAAAGCAAGACTTCAACGCAAAATGGACAAAATATACTCTCCGCTTTTAACTAATAATAATCAGGATCAGGACAATATAGAAGGCTACAAAATACCAACAAATGTGTGTACAACTCAAGCAAATTACTTTCATTCAATGCTTCAAAAATAACATCTGAGTTCATTTTGTTAGTTGCCATGTGGCACAAGCAATATGGTGCATTCAGGGTACTTTCACAATGTCGGGAATTTTTCATCACCTTGAAGACCAGCAGCAGGGTCCCATCCTGACCCCACACAGAGTAGAGCTGGTAATGTGGTGGCGGCAAGCTGTGCACACAGCAATACATGTCCAGCAGGCTGACAGCAGTGTTGATCTGACAAGGTCGGAGCAGCTGCAGGCTGGTTTGTTGCAGCGGCATGTCGGGAAAGAGTGGGAACATTTGCTTGACGGCTTTTCCTGAACGCAAACGGAACGACACTGCTGAAACAAAACATTACCCACTGACTTGGTTCTCAAGTGACTGAAGTCGTCTGATCATTTACCTTCTCCGACAGCACAGTGGGGACTAGGGTTGAAATGAAGCTGCGGGTTGATGGATTCCACAACGGGACTCTCATTCAGGCCTTCCTGGGGAGGAACAACCGTCTCCTTGGCTATTCCTCCTCTCTTCCTTCCCCAGTAGACTTTACTGTTGGCTCTCTTGCGCTTCTTATCCCTGTTGTACTTAGCGAGGGTCACTGTCACCACGTTTCCATCGATTACGGTGCCATTCATGATGCTGGTGATAGCGGCGGCATCCTTGTGGGAGTTGAAGTGAAGAAAGGCGTGGTCGGTGAACTTTTTCACTCGCACCACCACACCTGCTTTGTAGCGCTGACACTCGCGCTCCAGTGTTTCCTCTGCGGTGCTCGGCGAAAGGTGAAGTACCTGAAAAAGGACGCCAGACTTTCTCAATAGGAGAATGCTCATGTTTTAGTTTGATAAACATGCTCTGCTTTATAGCACAGACTTTCTTGTGATGGATTGCTTTAGTGTTGTCACAATACCAGAACTCTAACTTCGATACCTATACCTGCAAAAAGTACCTTGACAGGATACCACATTAAAAAATTCAAATTATATGGATAGAAATGACAAAGTAGGTTACTATTGATGGATAGAATAAAAAATACATTTTAAAACACATTTGAACACAAAACATTTAACATTTTGAAACACTAGTGAACATTTTATATAAACAGAACGGGGCAGAAGTCTTACGCCACCAAACGATTTGCTGTTTTACCAACGTCATACTGAGCTAGGGGTGCAGCTATTAACCAGTTTTACGGTTAACCGTGGTTTTTAAACAACGGGATTATATAACCGCAGCCGTTCAACAATACACCTTATTTCTGCTCACAACAGTGCGTCAGTTTAAACTCACGTGCGGCGCAAAATGAGTCATGCGGCATACTATTAATGTAAAACTCTAAAAGGGTAATTACATGCTAATGCTGTTTTTTGAACCGGTACTACAAGCAACCCAAAACAGCTTTTTTTCCTGATCAATAAAATGGTTTAGATATTAGCCATTCAATTAATCAAGACTTCACTTACATGGGCAACTCTGATAATTTGCACGTTTTCTCCTTTTGCGTGTCTGTCCGACTTGGCCCAGTTCACCCAGTGCGTACGGCCCCATAGGCTCCTTGCTGTGGTGATAAGAAAATAGTCAGGGACCTAACAATAATGTTCAATGAGCTCAGCAACTTATAGCATCCATATCATTAGCACCGCAGCACTTTGATGCAGGCGTTGTTCGTGAAGTGGTAAGTTCATGTCTGCTGTCACCATCAGAGCTGTACAAAATTCTAAACGTAATTGAGAATGATCCTTAATTTTCAATTCTATTCTTGAATTTGAATTGAGGTGGCAAACAGAAAGCAGAATGGAATTTCAGGAAGTGCAATTAAAATTCTTTATGATGTAAAATGACAATAAAGCTTTACAATATATTAGCCTATTTACAACATAAATTCCATGCTAATATTATTGTAAGCCATTTTATGTACACAAAATATAATTATAAGTTTATATGCATTGAATTGAACTGAATTTTGATTTTTGCACAGCCCAGGTCTCCACCTGGTGGTCCAATCATGAATGTGTGTTCAAAATCAAAGCCAGAGATCTGCAACCCTCCTCAGTCTTAGAGCCTCATCGGCTCCTTGATTTTGCTTACCGGTAGAAACATTCCGGGATTACTTTGAGGATATGTCGTCTAAATTGTAAAAATTCTCTGAAAACATGCCAAGTTTAAACAATTAAGCCACCTCTAAAAAAAGGTTACTCCTGACCAGTGATGGATGCCTGACCCGATGACATATCCCAACTAAGGTTAAAGAAAGGTGGCAAAAAGGTTTCGGTGATTTGACTTTCTGAAGAGGCCCCAAGTTTATTTGTCAGTGACCTGGACAGTAATCTTAAAATACTAGATCTCAATTGTCTTAAATAGGGTATGAGGAGCAAGGAGGCTCCACAGAGGAGCAATTATCAAAAAACACTTAGTATATCCTTTGTGAAAGTCTTTTTCCTCCTCGCCTTGGATTTTACTGTTCTTCACAAAAAATTTGTTCACACATTTTTTTTTTTATTGTAATTATGATTGTGGTTTAAAGGCACTGGTAATAGTAGAATTATACCTTCTGCTGACTTACATGCAGAGAACAAAGGTTAAATTATTGGCCAGTGCTCTATCACTCAGCCGCTGCCAGTCCTTATCCCCGTTAAACATTGGGTGGGTTGCATCAGAAACGGCAAGTGGAGTAAAAACAGTCGAACAAATCATGCCATTGACTTGCTGTGGTGACCCTGAAAGTCATTTTGGTTTCAAGATGAATATTTTTGCAGCATCTTCACTATTTTTGATTCAACTTCGATTTGGTTCATGGTCACAATATGCAATTACATTCTATAATTATTAATGTTCTAAAACGCCATTAGCGACATCAATAAAATAAAATAAAAAATATTAAGAATAATATTGGCATCATATTTATAATAATGGTGGATTCAAATCGATAGTAGTGCATTCGATTTGGAAAAGCAGTGTTTTGTTGATCCTATTTTGCGTTTCATGAGGTTAAAACATTCTTCAAGGAACACGTGTTGTAACTGGTGATGCTTCCTGAGTGGAAAACTTACTAGCAATTAATTCTTTGCGGGCAAATGCTGCTGCCTTGTGTGTCTCATACTCCAAAAAGGCGAAGCCTCTACTTTTGGCAGGATCTCTGTAGCTTGACTTCACGGTGACATTCAGAAGGCCCTTTGTAATCTAGGAGGTCAACGTGAGGTTCATGTGACATGCTGCACAAGTAGGGCTGAATGAATTTGAAAAATAATCTAAAAGCATTTTTTCCCTCAATATGGCGATTGAGATTTAACATGTGATTAATTACATATACTCTTTACTAATTAGGGATGTAACTATAACGGCAATATTAAATCGTGATATCGCGATATTAAAACTGCCACAATATCGTTGTCGTCATGTCATGATATTAAAAGTAGCACATCTGCAAAAAATAAAAATAATAAAGTCAGGTTGATTTCCATTTGTGCAGTTATAGAACCCTCTAGTGCAGAGGTGGGCAATCTCGGTCCTCGAGGGCCGGTGTCCTGCAGGTTTTGGAGGTTTCTCACTTCCAACCCAAGCTGATTCCAATCGACAGGGTCGTTATCAGGCTTATGCAGAGCTTGCTGATGAACTGATCATATATCAGCTGTGTTGGAGAAGGGCAACATGCAAAACCTGCAGGACTTCGGCCCTCGATGTCCACCTCTGCTCTAGTGCCTAGTTTTTTTTAGTGCAGTTTAATTTTCACAAGGCATGTTTTGGCCTTTCTGTTTAAAATCCACACTAATGGTCAGATGAAGGGGAACGTAACATGCTTGTGAAGCGAGTCAATATGTGGAGGAATTCAATATGTGCGTGCATTAGCAAGTAAGTGCCTCAATATTAAGTGTTAATAGAGATTGTATGTTGTTTATAGCTCTTTTTTTTTTTTTACAATATTGTGACTTTTTTTGTATCGCCAACGTCGTCACAATATTGTGATAATTATCGTATCGTGACCTTCATATTGTGATATCGTATTGTGATGTTTGGATATCGTTACATCCCTAATACTAATACATAATAATAATAATGACAATAATAATAATATATAATAAAGCCTATAAAACGAAGCAGGGTTTTTCTCCTCAAAATTGCAGCAATTGTGATTCGAAAATTGCATCCTACTACATTACAAAGTTGATTTGAATTGGATTAAATGTTCAGCTCTAATTCACAAAGACATCCTTATGCAGGTACCTTCTTGACCTCCTCCATGATCTCCTCCTTACTCTTGTCGTTGGGAATGCAGCCGATAAAGAGGCGGCAATTATTCTGAGCGGCGCACACAGCAATATACATCCCTGGACGAATCTCAAAGTCGTTCAGCATATGGATCGCTGTCTGGGCTTCCTCCCTGGAACACAATTATCAGTCATTATCATCATCACTTCTCCACAGGCAGGAGAGTTGCATCATGATATCAAGTTTCATATTCAATAGGGATGTAACGATAACGGCAATATCGTGATATCAAAACTGCCACAATATACCGTCGTCATGTCACGATATTAAAAGCAGCACGCCTGTTAAAAAGTCAGGTTGATTTCCATTTGTGCAGTTATAGCTGGTGGCTGCTTTTTGTAGTGCAGTTTAGTTTTCAGAAGGCATGTTTTGGCCCCTCTATGTTTAAAATCCATGCAAATGGTCAGATGAAGGGGAACGTAATACTGTATGCTTGTGAACAGAATCAATATGTGTGGGAACCCAATGTGTGCTTGCAATAGCAAGTAAGTGCCTCAAAATATTATATTTATATTTTTTTATATTTTTCATTGCTGTTGTGTACAAAAACACAATATCGTGTGTGTGTGTGAGTGTTTTTAGTATAAGCTAATTTTTTTACAATATTGTGACCTTTTTTTGTATCGCCAACCTCCCCCAATATAGTGATAATTATCGTATCGTAACCTTCATATCGTGATAATATTGTATAGTGATGTTCGGATATCGTTACATCCCTAATATTCAATGTTACCTATTGGTGTACTTGACAAAGGCGTAGCCACGGTTGTCTCCATTAAATTCCATCAACAGCCTCATCTCGTAGATGGTTCCAGCTGTCTCGAACAGAGGGACAAGCTCATCTTCATACACGTCTCTGGGAATGCTTCCCACAAACACCTCACAGTCAACGTGTGGCACGGGACCCTCCCATTCTGCAATTAGTAAGTTCTTGTCAAGTTTTCAATTGATTGCATAAGTATAAATACAAATTAAATATACAAACAAGGAGCTTAGAACATCTCTTTGCCATTTACACTCACTTGGTGGCGGTCCACCATACTTCCTCTGTCCATTCTCCTGTAGAATATCATATCCTGTCTTGTCCATGAGTTCTACCAAGGCCCTCTGAACGGACAGTGACTTCATGAACTCTTCCGAGCCCTTCACAGGAATGGCTGCCTCAGAGGATGCTTCCGTTTGTACTGCCAACTCGTGTTCAAAGCCTGGAAAACAGGACTTTGGTAATAGAAAAGCACACACTGAGGCCAGCCCCTTACAAATACAAAACATAAATATGCAAAAGGACAACAAAATTCAATAGAATTCTTCCATAGAATTCATGAAGACTGTCCTTTCATTGGCGCACAGACATTGTACACACAATTAGTTTTCTACACATGGTGACATTATGAGTGATTATAAGCGCAGACATTTTTAAATAAAATAAAATATTGCTTTATGTGACACAGGTCTGTAGGGCAAGAAATGTTGGGGACTACTGCTGCTGTTTTGTTGTTTGCTGTTTGTTTTGTGAGCTGCCTCTATTGCAAGTAAATTTAAATAACTCCTCAAGACACAATTTTAATTATTTACTTTTACTTGGCTTTTGAAACATGGCCTGAGTGAGTAATAGAGTATGTGACATGTTTTGATGTGTTATTTGTTATTTAACTTGTTAGCAGTCCTTAACGCAAGTTTAGACTTAATTGAAATGGCCACAGCTAGCAATACACCTACACATATTTTTGATATAAGCCAATTTAAACTTTCATGACGGGTCATTTTTTAACAAGGTAACAATCTATGTGTCATGTGTCACGATGTGCGCCATTTTGTGGATTATAGGCCCTCTGTTACATATGCTAATTAACAGAACGCAGAACGTACTTTGGTAAACTACAAACAATTTACAGATTAAAAGTAGAAACAATTATGTAACTAACTACGTTTTAACTACTATTATTTAAGTAACAAAAACACCAAACAATGTCCGCTAGCCACCAAAATGTCGGCAACACGGATGGCGCAAATGGCCGTTCAATTCAATAAAGTTATCCTTCATGCTAGCAGCTCCCTTTTGTTACTGGTTTCTACATAATATTTGTAAAGACTACCGTAAATACTTACCAGCCTTGAATTCTGCCATTTAATGCGATATTCAGAAAGGACTTCAAACTCTAATCAGCAACAGTTTGGGAATATTTCCTCTCCGGATAGAAAAAAAGAAGAAGCTAAACGCGAACAGGCCACCTGTCGTTGGCGACCAATCAACTCTTCCAAACTTTGATTGACATGAATTTCAGCCCAGCTCTGAGCGAATCAGCAGGTCTAATCTCCATATGGTAACGCAGGGACTTCACGTTTGCTAGCAAAACGTAAATTACAGTAAAAATAAGCACAATACACGAAAAGAATACTCATTGATGAAGTTAATGTCAAGAAATTGTCCAGGAAAACAAATGTCATAAAAGGTTTAAATAAAAATTGGTCAACTTGTTTGAATCTCCCAAGTGAAAAGCAGATAGTCACAAGATTGGACAATTATAAAATTTCACTACAAAACGTAAAATATTACTGTAAAGTTAAACAACAATGCACGCAAAGAATACTAATTGATAAAGTAATATGTCTGGAAATTGTCCAGTCAAACAAATGTCATAAAAAGCTTAAATAAAAATAAATAACCAATTTGTTCATCTCCCAAGTGAAAAGCAGATTGAAACAAATTTCAATTTGGTTTTAAAGAAAGCAAGGTTTTATGCATTGTGTGTGGTTGTAGCCTGAGAAAATGAAACATAATCTTTCATTATGTTTATTCATTAATCCAAATATGGGAGTTGAAAACATCTTCTCATTTGTAATGCCAACAGAGTAAAAGCAAAAACAAAAAAATATATACAGACAGACTGACAGGCTACATACAGGCCCTTTTATAATGCTTTTTTTTCACAATTGGAAAAACAATGTCTGATTTTCAATGGTTAATTTTCAGTATTTATTTATTATGACTATTATTACTCTTCTGTCATTAACACAGGGATACCAACAATTTTCTCCACGTGAATTTGTTGCATTAATTTATCAAAATTTTCATTATTATTTTTGTCACCATTGCAGGATTTCACCCAAAGACCGTGTGGTGACATTTGAGAATGTAACGCGTCGTCACCAGTTTGTTTATCGGAAGTTGGCTGCTTTTCTCTCCAACGCTGCTTATCAGTCAGAACTAAAAAGAAGATGCAGACAAGACAAAGATGACGTTTGGACGAGAGAGAAAAGCCACAGTGTGCTACTGCGACTTCTTCTCACAGCAACGTATGACTTCCAACGTGCAGTGCATGTGTGACATCACTGCAACAGGAAGTGAAGGTCCCGCCTCCTCAGCTACAAGTCAGTGTTGCTGCAGACTTCAAGTGCAGACATGAGTCGTGCGCTTGTATGTATGCTGATGGCTGCTTGGAGCCTTGGTAAGGTCAACGTATGAGGTCACTGCCACTTTAAAATGTCTGACCACTTTTGTTGCCTTCTCACAGGAAGCAGCGGCCAGATAGTGCGCCAGTCGGCACGGGACGTCCATGCAGTGGAGGGTGAAACAGTGACGCTAGACTGTAGCTATGACAGACCAGGGAGCAACGACTACATCTTCTGGTACAAACAAGAAGGGAACGCAGCGCCTGAGTTCGTCCTGAGCAAATTTAAGATTGGTACGGGCAAGACAGCGGAAAAATACAGTGACAGGTTTGACTGCATTATGAACGCCACCATCCAGCAAGCTCCTCTACATATCAAGCGTGTGAAGCCCAGCGACTCAGGAGTCTTCTACTGCGCCCTGCAGCCCACGCTGACACATCCACTGGCGTGCCTGCACAAAAACACCTGCAACCATCTCATGTCTTACGTTACAGTGGGGGCGTGGCCTCACAGGAGCAAATGGATCACATTGTAGCAGAGCTGCAACTCAGCGTGACAACATGCTGTTTCTGTGTTAAATCCATGCCATTGAAGTTCAAAAATGTGTTTGAATGCAATGTTTGAGAAGGATTGGATTGATACTATATATTTATAATGATCAGGTGAGAATGAAAATATTGGGGTGCAGCACTTCAGCCGTCACCCTTTTCACTTTTTTGTATATATGTTCTTGATTGTTTGACAATCACATTGTTGTTATTTTTTATGGTCCCAAACCACCCTTTCTATTGTCGATAACTTTGTCATCTCAAATAAACATATGACAGGCATCAAGTTTGAGCAGAGTGCTAAAACTGTCTTGATGGATTTTGTAGTATTGAATGAAGTTAGACAACATCAGTGTTGTGTCTTTAAACATTGCGTTGCTATTCTCTCTCTCTTTTTAAAGAATAAATAATAAAATGAATTTGATTTTCAAGATTAAATTGAGTGGTGTATGTGGGGTCTGTGCCTGTCTGTTATTGATGAAATTTTGTATATAAAAGTATACTAATATAAGATAATAATATATTTTTTTATATTATATAATATATTATTTTATTATATTATATAACAATGTAAAAAAGTAAATAAAAAACCCATACATTTGAGAATGTTTTTGTTGATTTTTCAGGCTATAAACAAACATAGATTCCTACTTAACATTTAAAGACTTTTAAAAGATTGATTCAATTCACTTTAATGCCAATTAAGACCTTGTTCTTTTGTTTCATTGATTCAGTGCCATTTAAGACCACATCCGCTAGAACACCGTTAGTGGAAACTGAATCCATGCTGCCAACACAAAAGTCAGGTGTGTGAACCAGTGGCTTATTGCCTATAGTTAAATTAAGATATGGTATTATAAAAACACATTAAGTAAAGGAAAGAGCACCTGTTTATTCGTCTTTGTTTTTGCATTGTGTGACCACAAAGCGGCTGCGGTTGCCGTTCACAATCATGCACTTCTTGCCGCAACGATGCACAAAACAAGCACGATGCTGCTCTACGACCTCATCTACTTCCTTTCACATCGTGATGTGTCGATTACAAACGATCCAGTTCTTACATCCGGCTCTTTTAAGTCATGACAATATGTGTGTTAAAAAAAAAGTACCATTTGGATACATTTGAAAGGCCCTGTAAAGTGAATTCTAAATTTATTATACATGTTTGAAGATAATTCTTAAAAAATATGTGCAAAGACTACATTGTACTCATTTGCGGACGTGTCAGGTTAACCCCCCCCCACCCCCAAACTTTTCATTTTTCCTGATGTTTTGGGCTAAGCTAAAACAGTGCCCAGTGTTGCACTTGGGCATCCAGCATGACTTGCCCCTTCCCCACTAATTAAGAACTCAGCACCTGCATTTCATCAATTGTTATCCACAGCAATTGAGAGTTGCTTAATTTTAATTACATGGCTTATTCCTACAAGCCCCACCCCCCCCCCCCCCCCCCCCCCCCCCGAACTCCATACAGTATGTTTGCCTAGATGGTGACATGCTGTACCTGCAGGCTTTGGAAACCGAAACCATAACTGCTGTGATCTGTGACGCAGGTGCCATGGCGACCATTTCCTGTGGAAAGAGCAAAGAAGACAAAGCCCACATTGAGATGTGATAAAACGTTCAATGATTTGCTCTTGATCCGCTTAATGTCTTCGGTTACATTAACTACAAAAATAAAAGGATGAAAGCAGAACTTACCGGCCTCCACTGTCATTGCTGACGCTTTTGAGAGCACAGCAGAGCCACAGAGAACTTGCCAAACATAACATTGGAGTTTATTCTTGTACTGCTTCAAGATGTTCACTTTCTTCTTTTGTCTTGAATAAATGTTCGTAAATCCTGCAGTCAGTATTATTTCATAGTATTGAGCAGCTGGATGGACTTTTTTTCCATTACAATGACAAAAATTAACCAAACAAAATTTTATAGTTTAAAAATGTATTTAATTATTGATTGACATGAAAAACGCATACAAACAAACTGCAACAATTCCACCTCCATTCAGGGACAGGAAGGTGATGAGAGCGTCGCACTGGCTACTCAGGTGCGCCCAAACCACAGGCCCAGTGTCATGACACAGTTGATGGCGAGCATTTTGGCGAAGACAACGCGGAGTACGAGGACAGTGATGGAGAGGAGATTCACTTTCTCGTCTGTCAACGACAAGCACATTTAACTCAGCCTCACAGAGTGCGTCTCTCGCAAGTTCAATACCAACCTGGCACCAACGGGTCCTGGCACCGCTCTGGTCCACTGTCACCTGTGGTGGCAAAACAGGAAGTGGCGTCAGATGGTGACTCCATTAAAGTCAACTTTGCCCCACGCTCCTCACCTTCCTCGCACGTGTCGTTATGTGCGGCGGTTAGCAGTGCCACCTGGTTGTAAAGCGAGTCGTCTGATATTCGTACGGCACGAGACTCCTCGAACATGTGTCCCTTTCCCGCCTTCGCCGTGGCGTTGCGTCGGCTGAAGCCGGTGGCGAGACACGCCGCCCCGTTGCTGGCCTCAAGTTTGTAGAAGGATGGCTCAAACTCCTCCCCTAAATTAAGATCAACCACATTAAACAGGGTACAATTGGACAAACTGTGAGCATAAAAAAAACTTTCTTATTATTATTATTATGCTACAATAGCTTTTAAATGAAGTTTGGTAGAAAGAACATGGAGGTTTCACACAAAAACATGCTTGTTGATGTCACATTGGAACAATTTAGTTCACACAAGTTCTGACCTGTTGCACAAGCAGAACATTAAGACAACAAAATTTCGACATTATATCAAATTGAACCACCAAATGAACTTTGCCATGTTTCCACTCACCAGGTTCTACATTCAATCTCAGTCCACGTCCAAACCTCAATACATTCGAATACACACAATGTGTGGCTCAAACACAAAAACTATGCACCAGCTAAGATTCCCTTTCAGCTTACAAAAAACAAAAAACTGTATAGTAGCTAGTTTACACTTACAGACTTCAACTGTTAATCTTGCCCCACTTCCAAATTCTAATCTGTTGACTCCTGTCACACATTAGTTACTTCCTTAACAAAAACCCTAAGCCTATCTGATAAGAGCCTCACACATTGTTTGGAGAAATATAAGAAACAACTTAGAACAGTCCCAGCGGTATTGAAAATGGACATGGAGAATGTATTTAATGCTTTTCATCCCATTATTTTACTAGGTTGAGGTGTCTACGTTACAGAACTTACGATCTTCCACAGTCACTCTGGTTCCGCCTCCGAAAATTAATTTCCAGTTCCCTGACACACATTGTTTTTTCCTTCAACAAAAACCTCAAGAGAAGCTTCAACAAGAAAACCAAACGGATCTTGATGGGGCGGCATGGCTCAGGTGGTAGCGTGGTAGTGTCCCGACCCAAAACCTGTGGTTCCGATCCTTTGCCCCTGCCCAAGTGTCCTTGAGCACTGTCTGTGTCAGAGGTGGGCAATCTCGGTCCTCGAGGGCCGGTGTCCTGCAGGTTTTGGAGGTTTCTCACTTCCAACCCAATCTGATTCCAATCGACAGGGTCATTATCAGGCTTATGCAGAGCTTGCTGATGAGCTGATCATATATCAGCTGTGTTGGAGAAGGGCAACATGCAAAACCTGCAGGACTTCGGCCCTCGATGCCCACCTCTGGTCTGTGTCATCATCAGTAGATGAATGAAGAGAGAGTGAAAGCGCTTTGAGATCCTTGAAGGTGTAAGAGTGCTATATAAGCAGAAGCCCATTTACATTTATATCCCCACACATGAATAATAATACAAATATCATCAGTGTGCCAAATGAGTTGTCGTTTTCCATCTTCCAGTTGCTACACTCAATCTACTTTCACATCCAGAGGTCTTAAGACCAAAATCATTAACACACTATTCTTTTCAAATAAAATGATGCATTTAAATATAAAAAAGCACATTTTCTCAGCTGTTGCCACCTTCAGGTAAACATTCCTTGACCCACGTGATTTTCATGTCGTCCATGTTGACTGGCCAGCCCTCGCTGAGTACATTTCATGTAATGAAGCAAGTTAGCCTCCATGTTTGCATTGGAAAAAAAGTCTGGTAAAAGTTCAATATTCATGTTACCATCATGAAAGCGTGATACGACACATCCAAGAATATAGCGGAGAAAGAAAGATAAGACAATGGAAAATACATGCTACAGTATATATAAAGATCCTACTGTTTTCAACCGTCACGCGTGTTCCACCCCCGAAGATGGTCTTGAAGCCCACCGCGCCATCCACACAACAACACACACTGTGACACAAACCTACGACCACATTGGGCACGCCCACCACTACCTCTGACCTCATTATTTTCTTCAACTGATGACATGTTGGTTCTGTTCAAAGCCCCACTAAAAAACACACACACACACACACACAGCTAACTTCATGTCACCAGGTGGCAGTAAGAACACGGACTTTCTTAAATGGCTGTCAGACCTCATATTTCGCACGAGAACAAGTAGCTTACAAATATATTAATCATGTAAAACACACAGGGATGTAATGCTGAGCACGACATTTCTTGAAAAATTAAAAGGGTCATTTGCTTCCAAAAACGTATAAATAAGTTTTATTTTAAATGTTTTAAGTGTCCCAAAGACGCATTTATGTTTGTTTTATAATTATGCTAGAGCAGGCTTTGATGCAGCTTCTCAACTGCAATGAACGATTGAAGAAATGGTAGTTATTACACAAACGGCCAGCAGGTGGCAGCAGAGCAAAATAGATCAATCAGGGGCCATGTTGAAAAAAGCTCATTTACTCACAATTTTAAATGTGTAAAATGAATAAAGCAGCAAAATCAACCAGTTTGTATCCATCTCAGGGATTGGCCATTTTGCCACTTGCTGGCGACTAAAAGTGACATAACATTTGTTTGGGGTATCAAGTAACCACCAATCATAGCTTATCTTGCAAATCTCTTATGATCAAACTCAGAAAATAGGTAAGATATGATTGGTCTTAGTGTTGTACCATCATAACATGTTTTTTGGCCCCCCAATACAGATTCTGACACCCGTTGGCTGTGCAGTACTGATACGTCTTTTCTTTTGTGATCCTAAACAAATGCAAACTCAATTGGATGTAACAAAAGTATCGCTATTATGGGTTGGCCGGGCACTGCTTAAAGCACGTTCTTCAGGGGTCTCACCAAGTTTGAAATGGCTTACCTTAAGTAGAATCTCCAGCAGAGGGTAGGCGGACGGGCGCAAAAGCAGGCTGGGCAAAGACCACCTCTTTGGGAATGCTGGAGCCTTGGGCGGAACTTTGCCTATTTGGAGCTGCAGATGGGTGTATGTAAAAAGGAGGCCAGGCAGAGTGCTGAATGTTAGCCTGCATGCTACTTGGTACACTAGCTAACTGCAGAGACAGATATTTAATAGCTACAGAGCAAGTTGTGTTTGACTCCAATAAATTCAAAATAATAGTGATTTTGACAGATTGGTTTGTTAAAAACAGACATGCAGCCATTTATGTTATTTTATAACCGAGGCTTTAACACACAGATCATTGTGGGACCACAGCAGCTTGTATGAACCATGCGTGTTCTGCTTTCATTTTCTAAATGATCACTTATAATTTCTAAATGTCTTCCACAGCTTGGCAACTTGTTCCACTCGAGAAGAAAAAAAATAAGTCCCAGGATCAAAACGAGCAGCGATAGCGACATACACTGAACCTGTGTGTGACTGTCATGCAAGAGCAATACACAAAAGTTCTATACCTTTACGCACGTGCTCTTCCGCCACCAGCTTAAGGAGAAGCACGTTGGAAAAGCGATGGGCGTCAACAAGATTGCCTTATTTGAAGCAATAAATAAAAAAGACCAGGGTAGGGATGCTCAAATGTTTGAAATGAAATTAACGCTTGCTTTGTCGTTGGAGCAAAAAGGAGATGAATGAATGCAGGACGTTCCAAACCAGAACAGCAATTTATTTAGATTTTGCCCAAAGAGTTTAGAAGAAGGTGTTTGGTCTCTTGGTGGTGAAGCGTGGTTTGTGCTGGCGGCGCAGGACCCGATGGGGCAGCGGGAACTTGATCTTGGAGTCCTGTGGAACCAAAGCGACATGGGGTCAGTTGACACAAACTAACGGGAAGCGGGAACAGGCGCATTTGTGTCGCCAGTTTCAGAACCGCCGGACCACAAGATGATAGCTCAAAGTCTGGAAGAGGAATCTGGTCTTTTTCATCTGGCGGCTTTAAGTAAAATCGGAGTGGCCCCACATGGTGAAGGGGCGCCCCGGAGAGAAAGCCGCCGGGGAAAGAAAGTGAGCGGCGACTTACGTGGAACTGCTTGATGGCTGGCCTGCGACACTTGTTGGCGGCGATCACCTGGACCTTCATGATCTGGATCGAATGGGCGCGGGCACGGTGCCGGGCGCCCATGTCGCGGTCTGCAGGAAGGACACGGCAAATTAGGGACGCACCAAAATGGGATGAGGGCTCAGGAGTCACGACTCACAGCACTGAGTGACGGCTCCGGATGTGGTGAGGTCTCTGTACTCGCGGTACATGTTGTGAGTGCCGCTCCGTGAGTCGTAACGCAACCATATGCCAAAGTTCTTGACCTTCAGGGGCGTCTTCTCATGGACCTGCACGCACAAAAAACAGGTGAGACAGGAAATCCCTTTTGAGCCAAGAAAGGAGGTCTCCTCAGGTAGCCCCACCGTACATGTCTGTTACCAAGACGACGGCAATACATACCAGTCCACAATAGACAGTCTCGCCGGACGCCTTCTTCATCTTCCTGAGTTGGGACACGAAGTACCAGAAGCGAGACTTGGCCACCACGTGGTTAGGGGCGAAGATGCGCATGCGGTACAGTGGGGGGGTCGGGTTCTTGGGCGACGGCAGCAGACGCCCGATCACCTTGTACTCTCGCAGCTACTCCGCAAAAACACAACAAACCAACATCACGGTTAAACATTGATGGGTGAGGGATCACATGTGAGGCCTTGGTTTCACTTTCAAAGGCACGAAAGAGTCCCAGAAAGGCGACAAGGCCAATTTTGCTGTGCGCATGCCAAGCTCGGTCACACCACTGACATGCGTGTGACCTTTGGGTTTGGCTGCAAATGCTTCACTTCTCAAAAAACGCACACACCGCACCGAGCGCATCACACCATTTTTTTCAACGTTGTCGGAAAACCACGAGAGAACAACGTTACCTCAATTCCAACTTTGCAAATTATTTTGATATGCATGACTGACAATCTACCAATCCCCAAAAAGTTTGGTGAGCACATTTTTGGCAATTGACAAAGTTGGCAGTTAACTAAAAATTTGATTCAATAGGTCGAAACTGATTTATTCACAATTAAAAAAACAAAAACGTTGTTGGTCTATCGGTGCCAGCTAAGTTTAGTGACAGCCAGAGTAATTACAATCCAAAATTTTCCGAAATACACAATGCTAAAAAATTGTTTGGCTATACCTTGAAATTATTGCTTTGTTAGTTTATATATATTTAAACAAGAAAACGGGCCAGTGTAATTTGAGAATCAGACATTGAAAATAACTAACAGACAATGAAAAGGATGTGTTGGACAGTTAACTAGCTGCTTGGCCAACGTGAAAAGAATTGCGCAAAATGTACGCATGCTATACAAGCATAACAGCTCCAAGTATTGCACATCCTTTTGAAGTACCCGCAGTTTAAAAACACTTATTGAGTCATTTTCGAGAAAAAAAAAAGGGTTTCGCTAATCCGCTCAAACATTCATACACACAACGTGAAATGCACGCACGTTAGCATTAGCTTCTGTAGCATTCAGTTCGCTTAACGCTCCTTTTGGGCTCACTTTGCGTCACAAAACCCAAATGATAATTTTTAAAGGTGTGGAAGCAAAACTGAGAAGTTTTTCTCCGATCTGGGCTGCCTACGAGCAACATGACGTCGCCTTCGCCGCCGTCCACATGGTGCCGCCGACCGACGCCATGTTGCGAGTCAACAACGCCGGAGTGAAAAAGACGAAAATGACCAACATCTAACCAACTTTGAACCCACGCGAGCAAACGAATAAGTCGCGCGTTTGCTTACAGAACAACATCGACGGGCAGGGATCGTTTGCAATCAGCCATTAAGTAGAAAACTGGCATTTTTACGTACAGTGCCGGACGCCTTCATGGTGTCTCGCTCACAGCCGCAGGAAAAGAGGATGTGACGAGCCCGCACTGTCACGTCTACACGGAGGAGGCGGAACTTCCGCTATGACAACGCCGAAAACGTCAATCAAATAGACGTGACGTCGCTGTTATTACAACTTAAACAAAAGTACAACATTTATGTTAAAAAGCTGTTTAAAACTTGTTTATTATAATGTTTAAATTTCCCCCTGACTCCTATGTTCCATCTATCCATTATCCAATTGATTACTTTTTGGGGGGTAAAGGGAATATTTTTCAATACAGATTGGCAATTGGTTGCTCTCCACCATTTAATTTTGTATTTATTTAAGTAGATGATTATTTGGTTACAGATAAAAAAATATGAAGCTTTGCTGAATAGTCATCTAGAGGGTAAGTGCCATGGATATTTAAAAACAAAAAACATTAATGAATAAAATCTGCCTCCATGTATACCCTTTCTTTTCCTTTGTAGTGTATTTTGACATTGCTGTACATAACGAGTTATTGTCTCAACTCAACTTTATTTATAAATCAGTATTAAAGATAGATAAATAGACATGTTGCTAGATGGAGAGTCCACCTGCAAAGAGGAACTGAGCCGAGATTTGAACCGCAAACCGCACAAATGTGCTGCAGACACTCGAACCCCTAAAGCGTCCACATGAGGGCAGTATTCACTAAATATTAGCATTTTATTAGCCTCTCTACTGACTTTGTGGAAGGTCACACATAGGATCAATTATCACCGAAAAATCATCAGCAGTGAGAGAATTTAGTGATCAATAATTAAAGAAACTCGTTCATCAATAGTGAAAAGAATTTAAGGTTACTTCAGCTGTGGCTGCGTCTGCGTAGGACACGTGTTGCCATGGTTACTGTACATCATTCTATTAGGACGTAAACGAAATACTTGAACAGAACAAGCATGCTTTTGGATTGGACGCGAGAACACTCGACACATCTAGAATGCAATAGCTCCTTTGCAGTCTCTTTGCTTCTGTTCTAATGCCAATGCGCAGTGCTTGTGTGTCAGTGTTGCTGATGTTGCCATTAGCTCATTAGCATGTCTGGGCCAGAGGAGGTCAGCGAGCGGCCGCCGTGCTCCTGAATATTTCACGTTAGGCAAAGTGATGTTGGCAGGCTTCATTTAAAAAATAAAAAATAAACACTTTTTAAAAAGACTACTGTTTTTTGTTTTTTTTTCCATTTAAAGCAAACTTTCAAATTTAGGTTGAAATGGCAATTTTCAATTTTTAAGGCAACTTAAAAATGACTGTTCCAAGGGCTGTCATTCATTGAACACTTTCAGGTAGATCTAAATAATTAATTGAGTTTAAAATGTTAATATTAAAGCTTTTTCTAAGTCAAGAATGCTCCACCAATGCCAAGATGAGTACAAAGAGCCTTGACTTGTTAACTGCAACTGCATCTCAACAGCTTGTATCTCTTCAGTGTGGGGCGAACAGTTTATTGGGGGTGGGGAGGGGTGTAGTGGTAAAGGTTGACTTCATACTCATCCCCGCGGACATTTAGTGTTAGTGTATAACACAATTGGGATGGAAGGTGAACGGTGAGAAAAAAAGAGGCTGGCTTCGAACACAGCCCAAACTCCAGCTCAGACAAAACAAAAAATTGAAAACAAAACAAAACAAAAAAAACTGAAGACTTTATTCGAGCGCACGTCCTCACATGTGCACCATGCATTAGCTTCACACAGAGGCTGCAGTTACGTTTTAGGCCAGAAGTGGCGGTTGCGAGTAAAAAAGTTACAAACTCCACAAAGCCCCTTTAATATAAAATAAATAGTTTGCTTCGCCGTAAGAAATGTGTTTACATGGAATACATTTTTTCAGGTTACACCAAATGAATTATTTACATAAGTCAAAGCTAAAAAACAATAGTCACATCAATTATTTTAAAATATATATATATTTTTAGGTTCATAATTTATTTCCATGTAATTTCCCTTGCCTTTTCCCGCCTCCTCCATTTTAGCTTCCCTTCTTGATGCTGCTAATGTGTTAACGGAGGTCACCGCGACTTCTGGCTAGCGCGCGGAGCTGCTTGGCGTGCTCGGCTATTTTTGGTTCCTCCTCCTCCTCGTCTTTGACTTTGTAGCCGAGAGCACAAATGGGAAGTAAGAAGATGAGTGGCTCATCAAGAAGTTTATTCAAAGTGTCGTTTGCACATTGCACAGCGCCACAAAATACATCCAGGAAGGAAATCAGTGTCTTGCCTTTAATGGGCTCTAGGGGGCGTTGCTATGTACACAGAGAACAAAACTATTTGGAGTATTCTGGGATGTGGCTTGCTATGACAGGACAGTGACCACAGTAACAGAGTCATGTCCAACTTCATCAGACGCAGAGCACTTGCAGCGGCAACTACGACAACGATGACAACAACAAGAACAACAAGGTGATGCCTCATCATCAAGGCGAAGGCACTTGGTGAGACCGGGGGTCAAGGTTCAAGGCACTGGACGTGTGCGGTGATGAAGACGAGGAAGCATGCTGACAAAGAGCGCAGTTTTCATGGTTTCACGGGCGACTGCAGGCCACGCCACCTCCCAAATGTCAACAAAGAGTTCCCAGTGCATCAAAACAAGTTGCAAAATTCCAGAGTGTCCTTGTGCGATTCTGGAAACTGGCAGGAGATTGTGCGCTCAAAGTAGAAAGTAGCCAAACAAGCAAGTTAGCTTTATTTACAAGCTGACGCTAGCAGCTAAAATGTCTGCAATGTCAACACGACAACCAAAGGTGGATCGTGCTAACGCTGCTAATATCATGATGTTAATGTTGCTCACGTGTCATCTTGTTTATTGTGCATTGGCTAGAGCAGGAAATACAAGGAGTGAGCTCAGGGGTGGGCAAAGTAATATCAAATATTTGTTGCAGTTTTTCTACCCCTAAAATGTATTCATTCAAATGAATTTCTTCATTATTTTTATGCACTGATATCAGCAATTGGTCAATGGATTTATTGTAAAGATACAAAATATAATCGTAATGTGCAACAACTTCACAGTTCATATATATTATTTAACTTTTTTAATTGAATAATTAATTTATTATCATTAAAATTTCAGGAAAAAAATAATATATTTTTTAAAAATTGAATTATAAAAATAAACCTTATATATTTCACATGTATTCATTTTAAAGTTATTTTTATTCATTCATCTCATATATCTGATTAATGGCGTTTTTGTAAAACACAAAAATATTACAATAATTTTTTTAAATGTACATTTAGCAGTTTGGTGCATTTTTGGGGTTAAATAATGACCTTATCAAACACAATTCAAATAATTTTAAATAACCTAAAAATAATATTTGTTTTATTCTGAAAATAAAGTATAAAGTATTTTTGTGGATTTAATCATTTTTAAAGTCATTCCTTTTATTAAAAATAGGCTAATGGATGTATTGAAAATAAATTACAAAAGCCTAAGCGAAACAATTTTACTTGTACATTTAACAATTTAGTTTTTTATTAAATTGCCAAATTAATAACAATCTTCCTAAAAAAAAAAAAAGAGAATGACTATATTAAAATAAATTATTCAAATTTGTTTTAAATTGAAAATAAAATACTAAACTATTGAGCAAATAAACAAATGTCCATTTAACAATTTTGTATTTCTTTTGTAAAACAATTGAACTATTAATCTCAAATAAAGGTATTCTAAAGAATAAGAATGATTTTATTTTTGAAATCAGCAAAGGTTTGCCCAGCCCCGAGTGTGTAGCCGGTGCTTTAGCACGACGACAGCTGCATCCAGAATGGCCAATGACCAGGAAGCGGGCGCCTCAGCACCGGGAAAGGTGCCTCACACGTCCGTCAGCATCTTGGCAGCGGCGTCGACACAGTTGGCGGTGCGCAGGTTGGCCTCGCGGAAGTTGTCGATGCTGTTGTCGGCGTACTCGGACTTGCTGAGCAGCGAGGAGGCGTCGTCGTGGTCGTCTGACAAGTTCCGTTGGCTGACCTGGAGTAGCTGCGCCTGCTCCTCGCCGTCCGTCTCGCGGTGGTAAAAGTAATTGAAGTTGGACACGATGACGGGCACGGGCAGCGCGATGGTCAGCACCCCGGCGATGGCGCAGAGCGAGCCTACGATTTTGCCGCCGATGGTGACCGGGTACATGTCACCGTAGCCCACAGTGGTCATGGAAACCACGGCCCACCAGAAGGCGTCGGGGATGCTAGTGAAGTACGACTCCTTCTCCTCAGCCTCGGCGAAGTAGACGGCGCTGGAGAAGAGGATGACGCCGATAAAGAGGAAAAAGATGAGCAGGCCCAGCTCGCGCATGCTGGCCTTGAGTGTCTGACCCAGGATCTGCAGACCCTTGGAATGGCGCGACAGCTTGAAAATGCGGAAGACACGCACCAGCCGGATGACGCGCAAGATGGCCAGCGACGTGGCCTGTTCACCGCCACCACCCTTGCTGTCCTTGTCGTCCGAGTCGTCGGCCAGCTCAGTCCCCAGCGTGATGAAGTACGGGATGATGGCCACCACGTCGATGGAGTTCATCATGTTGCGGAAGAAGGCCGTTTTGCTGGGGCAGGCAAAGAAGCGCACCAGTAGCTCGAAGGAAAACCAGATGATGCACAGCGTCTCCACCATGAAGAAGGGGTCGGTGAGGATGTCGGTGCGGCGGGAGGCCGTGCCGTTGCCCGCCGCCGCCACCGCCACCCGCCGCCGCTCACCCGCGTCCTCCTTCAGCTCGGGCAGTGTCTCTAGGCAGAAGATGACGATGGAGATGAGGATGACCATGACGGACACAATGGCGATGCCCCGCGCCGGGCCCGAGCTCTCCGGGTGCTCAAAGAGTAGCCAGATCTGTCGCTGGAACTCTTTGTCGGGCAGGGGGCGCTCCTCCTCGCGGATAAAGCCCTCATCCTCGCGGAATTTCTCCATGGCCTCGGCGCCCAGTTCATAAAACTTGATCTCCTCGGAGAACATGTCCAATGGGACGTTGACGGGCCGCCTCAGCCGGCCGCCTGACTGGTAGTAGTAGAGTATGGCGTCGAAGCTGGGTCGGTTGCGGTCAAAGAAGTACTCATTGCGTAGCGGGTCAAAGTAGCGCATCCTCTTCTTGGGGTTCCCCAGGAGCGTGTCTGGGAAATGCGCCAAGGTCTTGAGCTGCGTCTCGAAGCGAAGCCCTGACACGTTAATGACCACGCGCTCGCAGCACTCGTGCCCGTCGCACTCGTCGTCCTGCGGGTGACCCGGCAAGGTGGCGCACTCGTCTGCATTGTCGGCCGACACCACCGTCATCCTGGTGGGGAGTGGGGTCAGGAAATGGGGGTTGGGAGGAGGGGGGAAGGGGGGTGCCAACCGGGAAGTGCGAGTTCCGAGTGGCGGGCTCCTACCGAGCCTCCATCGTCGCCGTCGTCGTCATCTTCGTCACGTCACGGGTGGGAGATCTGCTGGACGCGCTCGTCTTTCGGCGGGATGAAATATTCATGGCGCTGCGTCGTTGAGGTGTCGCTTTCCCGCTCCCGCCGGCCAATGACGGAGCCGCATGCCGCCTGCAGGTGCCCACACTGCGGCATCGGCGTCGCAAGGAGAAGACCACCAAGAAGACTGAGAAGAGGAAGAGGAAGACCCTTCAGCGTAATGCGGCTCCAGGCGGGCTCATCGGAAGCATACTGTGCTGGTGAGGACGACAATGTGGAGGAGGAGGAGGGGAAGGAGAGGGAGGGAGGAAGAGGAGAGGCGGGGGGGTTCGACGCAATGCAGACATGCTTTTGGCGCCATGGAGAGAGAGAGAAAAAGGGTAGAGGGAGTAGGAGAGGCAGAGAAAAAGGGGAGACCGAGAGAGAGAGAGAGAGAGAGAGAGAGAACCAGTAACAGGGAGAGAGCGTGAGAGAGACAGGAGAGGAAACAACAGAGACAGAGATTGAGAAACAGCAAGAGTGAGAGGGGGACAGAAAAAGAGTGAACAGAGAAAAGATAGTCAGAGACACAGAGAGAAAGACAGAAAGAGAAAAGGAAAGGGAGAGAGAAATAGAAAGTGAGAGAGACAAAAATAGAAGAGAGATGGACAGAAAAAGAGTGAAAGATGGAGACGTAGACAGAAAGAGAGCAAGGGAAGAGAAAGGCAGTGAGAGAAAAAGATAAACAAAAATTAAGACAGAGAAAGAGAGAAATTGAATGACGGGTGGAAAGAAAGGGATAGAAAGAGTGAGACAGAAGCGGAGAGGGACAGAAAAAGAAAGTCCAGGACAGAAGGATAGAGACAGCGACAGGGTAAGCGTGAAACAGGAAGTGAAAAAGAGAGAGAAAAACAGAAGGCAAGACAGGGACAGAAAAAGACACTGAGAAAGAGATAGAGAAAACAGAGCAAAGGAGAAAAAGGGCAAGAGAGACAGAAAGACAAAATAGACAAACATAGAATGAGAGTCCAAGTGAGAGAGTGAGAGAGAAAAAGACAAGAGACAAGGACAGAAGAAGACAGAGCGAGAGAGTGAAAGAGAGAAAGGTAGACCAAGAGCGACAGAAAGAGTGAGAAGGACATACAGAGATGATGAAAAATAAAGCAAGGGAGAGAGAGAGAGAGAAATAGAGCAAAAGATAAAGAAAGGGATAGAGTGAGAGAGTGAAAGAGCAGGAGACTGACAGGACACAGTGAAAGAAAGAGAGAAAACAGCGAGAGAAAGAGACAGACAGAAAGAGACAGAGAAAGAGAGACAGAGAGCGCTTCTCCGATTGTCTTCCCCGTCTTCCTTTCGTCCTTCCTCTTTCTCTTTCCCAGCCCAGTAAATATTCCCTATGTTGCCATGGCAACAAGCCTACTCCCCCCCACCCCACCCCACGTGACTCTATACATGCAGATGAGTTTCCACAGTAACCGTGCTTCAGCAAGGTCACCCATGCGACGACATGCATCAACTTGTCAGGTCACGTGGGGTCACACAGGTGCATGTGTGTTGTGGTGACCCTTGACCTTAAGGGCCATTTAGGAATGACAGATAACTATCGGCAACACGGCAAGTGGACAAACAAAATGTATTCATTCAAAAAGTAAAATTGTATGGGGGTGGCCATTTTGACTGAAAATTACATCACAGTTACTCAGGTAACGACCTCACCTTTTTTCTGAGTTTGGTCTTGTGACGTTCACAAGCTGTGTGCTGGCAGAGCCCTAAGCAACTCTGCTGTCCTTTTCAATTGACAGCAAGTGGCAAAATGGCCGCCCCCTGAGATGAATTAAAATAGGGAGGATTTTGCTGCCTAATTCATATTCTACAGATTCAATATAATTCAGAATACAGTCTTTATACCAGTGGGGCAGCATAGAAATTTTGTTAAGATTTTTTTTTTTTACTTGACTACCCCTTTAATAAATGTTTTATCGTAATTTTTATGGAGTTCAAATTTATTTTACCGGTAATTTATATATTCATTGTTAATAATATCAATATAAAATTAAATGTGAAATATATGTAAAATGATATATGTCCTGTAATAACCTTACATGAAAAATAGTTTATTATAATAACACAATTCTCATCTTTTTGTTAGCTGTTTTTAATTATTAAACCAAATACGTTTCAAAACCGTTAAAAACAAGTACATAAAAAAAGAGCCACAGGCAACCGGTCGGTTGTATAGCGATTCAATGAATTTAGCTTTGAGTCGCATATTGTCAATTCGTCTCATGTCGCGTGCTGAAAAGAACAAGCTCCATGCATGTTGTGATGCATACAAAATGTTATCTTGTTCCCGTACGCTCCTACGACGCTGCGAGCAGCAGCTGTGAGGAGGAACCCCCCAACCCCCCCATTCATAAAGGCACACGGTGCTTATATAACGGATCCCCTCATTAGTCACGACTATTTTTAGCATGCGGAGAAAAGTGTGAGGCCAATTTGTCCTTCAAAAGCGCGGGTGAGCTATTCTTGGCAGCATGTCACTTTGGGGTGGGAGTGGGGGCAAACATGCTACGCTGACGTCATCACAAAGATGGCAGAGGTGGGATAGACGTCTGGATATATACAGTAATTCACCAGACATTTATTTGGACTAGAAGTCCTTTCGCAGTTCGGACCATGCTAAACTAAACTAGGTTAGGCTAAACTGCAGTGACATTTTGGAAACAATCAGAACGCTGAGCCAGTCTTGAGTTAGGGTGACTGTGAGAAGTGTGATGAGAACCACTGTGAGCAAAAAAAAAAAAAAAAGGTTCAAATATGCTAAGTAAAGATAAATTAAGGTACCTGTTGATCATCTATCAAGTCTATCAGCTGAGGTTTATTTGCCCTCTTTAGCTTCCTCTTTGGAACATGCTAAACTAAGATAAGCTAAGCTAGGCTAGGCTAAAGAGACATTATCTTATCAAAGTGATCCAATTGCTGAGCAGAGCAGCATGTGGAAAGTGAGGTGTCTTGTTCTCACATGAAATATTCACGTGCTGCTCCTTGTCTTGCTTTTGCGTGACATCACTGTGCTTCATTTACTTAGCCCCGCCCCTCAGCTCCCTGCCTCCTAGCTCATTTGCATAACGCAGCCAGCATGAAGGTCATGTGAAGAAAACAGCAGCTGAGCGCCACAAAAGAACGACGGCACCGCCTGCTGGCCCGCGCGCGCCTCCGCACCCGTCACGTGAGCGGCCGTGGGCGGCCTGCGCGTGGCGCTTGGCAACAAGCGTGTTGCCATGGCGACCAGCGCTTAGATGCCAAAAATCAGGAGGACGCAAAACAACAAATGTGCTTGTGACGTCACAAGTTACAACAACAAGACGAGATAGTATTACAACTCTACAAGAACAAGACAGTAACTACGCCACTGTTGCTACTTTATCACAACAACAGTACATTAAATATCTTATGTGACAGTGTTACCGGACAAGATGGCGTTACACCAAGACAAGACAGTGTAACAAAGACATCATGTGATGGCGTAACAACAGCACAACAATTACAATGTTACAAGATGACAATTGGACAGTGTTGCCGTTAAGCAAGAGAAAACGGTGTAACAACGCAAGGCCCAAGAGCACAGAACACCTTTGACCTCACAACAGGTCAACGATATTACAACAACAAGACAGCAAGGACGACTGTGGAGTCCAGCTGTGATTTTTGTGTCTTGTGCATTGTTTGCCTTTTGCGGACTGTCACTGAAATGCTCGACATGCTCATGTCGACTTCCTGTGTATGTGTGTGAGAAATCTTCCTGCGGGCCTCTACACACTCTGAAGAGGGAGGGAGGGAGGGGGGGGGGGTGACTTGTGAGGAGCACAGGCCACCGATTGGCTCTCGCTTCCTGCGCTCCCATTTTCCACTTGAGCGCTCATCCAGCACACACGCACCACGTGCTAAGCTAACGGCGACGCGCTCGCAGGCTCCTCTCCTTTCTCCGCTCACGATTTATTTTTGCTCCTAATCTGCCAGTGGTGATAGGCAAACGGCAGGGGGCGCCGCAAAAAGAAAGACGCGTTTGTCCACCATCTTGGAACGCGCTCGTTGAAAGACGTCGCTGTCGCTTTAAGAGCGCATGCGAGATTGACGGATGCATTTAGCAGCCTTTTTGCACTTAATCTGTTTTTTAATCTGCGACAGGAAGTGAACACTTCAAGTGAGGTGGTGCTCGCATACGCAAACACACATACGCGCGCGGGTGTGAGATGTGCCTCAGGTGACTCACGTGACGGTGAGCACCTCTGATTGTGCGCCGGCTGTTAGCTGTGACCTGTTGCCATGGTGACCGTCTCCATCCCAGTTTGCATCCAGAAACACTCGACTGGCTGCAGCTCCCATGTGCACACACACACAAACCTGCCAATCAACATACACAAATATTAGGATTATTCAAAAATCGGCATTGTCCATACCACTTTTTTTTTTTTTTTTTTTTACAGTGATACCAGTACGAGTATTCCCTGATACCGGGTACCAATACAATGAGTACTTTTGAATAGGCATGTCCCGATCACATTTTTCAGAGACCAAGGCGCTTCAGCGGATATCTGGGCAATTGGAAAAACACTTCAAGTTGATGTATTTGGTAAGAATTATTATTATTTTTACCATTTGGCGATGAACCTCAGTTTTTTGTCGCTTTGTGACCTTTCAGAAGGAAGACAATAATTTAATTTAATAATAATAATAAAATTCTGATCCTAATAAGATGATACACATCAAATCAAAACCGCGTTATCGGACAAGCCTACATTCGATACATCAAATTTCACCCCGATCGTGAGCAAAGACATTTCCTTCTTTCCAACATGATTTCCCCATGTCAAACAGCTGCAGTGTAGCGCCACCTACTGGTGAGGATGACTTGACAGTCAAATAAAAATAAACTTTTTCAAATGACGTCATGTTGAGTGTGCGATTTCTGACTGGACCTGAACTCACCGCCTGTCAGCCTGAATTAAAGCAGCCTTGTGTCATGCTGCCCTCAAGGACCAAAATACACACAAACACATACAGTACACACACGCACGCACACACACACACGCATCTTCTGTTTGCTGGAAAATGCTGCACTTGCGACATTATTTGTAAAAACGTCCTAATGGTCGCCTCCTTTGTGTGGATGGTTTTGCCTGTGGGCCACCTACTACTCACGTTGTTGTTATTGTGGTGTGTGAGTAGGGTGGTGAGTTTGTGTGTGTGTGTGTGTGGGGGGGGGGGGGGGGGTGGCATGGGGGGGCAGTGTTGGTTAATCCAAGGGGGGATGCTGATCATGATCAGGCTGCAGCATTAGATAAGGAAAATGGATAAATATAGCATTCATGCTTTGTTTTCTTAATCCGACCGCAGGGCGAAGAAACTAACCTTTTAAATAGGTCACTGTGTATGTGTGTGTGTGTGTGTGTGTGTGTGTGAGTGCGTGTGTGTGTGTCCAGTGTAAGTTTGGATGACTGAGTACATTTGAGGTTGGTTGCTCTTAAAGGGCCAGTATGGACAAATAACCAAATCCAAGTCAAAGATAAGACAGAATTTCTCAAGTGAAGATCATCATTGTGGGTAAAACACCATCAAACCAGACATTGCCTAAAGTTGTGTGTGTGTGTGTGTATGTGTGTGTGTGTGGATCTACCAAGCAGCACAAAGACAAGTGATGCACGCGCAGTCGTGTCATCTTATATAAGATGACGAGGACATCAACGGGCCTGATTTGCATGACTGAATCATTTTTTTCCCCCCACATTGAACTAAAAAAAAAAAAAAACGACGGTGACATGAAGATGTTTGTTGATTGAAAAAAAAAAGGAAAAAGAGAATAAAGAGAGAAAAGAGCGAAAGAGTCAGCCGCGCGCACATGGGGGTGGGCGGCGGGTCGGTCGGGGGCGGGGGGGTACTTGCGAGCTTGGGGGTGGAGAGACGCCGTTCCTTTGGCGTCCTGGCATTCTCACTCCACTCCTAGCGGGGCTTCATCGCCAGCGCGTCGTGTCCTCTTCCTCCTCTCGGATCCTCCGGGATGCTGGCGGGCTCCATCAACAAGTGCGCGTGAGGAGCGAGCCAGCCAGGAACGGCACGGCACGGCGCGGCCATGGAAGTGGCTCTGGTGAGCCTGCAGGAGAACGGAGGCACCAACAATGGAGAGCAGCAGCAGCTCCATTCGGCGCTTATGGACGACTTGGGCAAGGAAGTGAACGCTCCTCTTCATCATCAGCACCACCAGCATCCTCATCCTCCCTTGCCTCCTGCGTGGAGGATCAACGACATGAACAGCGCGCTGAGCTGTAGCGAGAACGCCATGGATGCGCTGCTGCGCGCCGACCACAGCCCCCACGTGTTTGATGACGAGCTCCTGGACCTGGATTTGGACTCGGACAGCAACGAGCGCGTCCTCATCAACATTGCCGGCCTCCGCTACGAGACGCAGCTGGGCACACTCAACCAATTTCCCGACACGCTGCTGGGCGACCCCGCCAAGAGGATCAAGTACTTCGACCCACTGCGCAACGAGTACTTCTTCGACCGCAACCGGCCCAGCTTCGACGGCATTCTCTACTTCTACCAGTCGGGCGGCAAGATCCGCAGGCCCGTCAACGTGTCCATCGATGTGTTCGCCGACGAGATCCGCTTCTACCAGTTGGGCGAGGAGGCCATGGAGCGCTTTCGTGAGGACGAGGGATTCATCAAGGAGGAGGAGAAGCCGCTGCCGCGAAACGAGTTCCAGAAGCAGGTTGGTGTCGAAAGCCCTCCCGGTATTATTCCAGATCCGTGATAGCCAGCTTATTAGTATGCTTGTAAGCTATTTGTCCACACAAAGACGATCGGGCTGTTATTGTCCCGGTTCTCCCACTTCCAAATCTTATGTCTTCTAAGATTGTCCTGGTACATGGTGTGCTAAGAGTGGACATGTCCTCATAATTGCAACCGAACTGTGTCAGGCCAATAATCTTAATATTAAACGGGTTCAATGTTATCCACTAAAACTCTCGATGTGTGTGGGGAGACTGAAGTCTCACAAATCACAAATCGATGAATGCTGACATGGAACGGACTGTAGGCAATCAAAGAAGCGCCCTGACGGACCAACAAGGAAACAACCAGAAATAAAAAGAAACCCGTTTGACTCAATGCCTTTTTTTTTCTAGTGAGTTCCCCCAGACAGCAGGAAGTAATTTCCAATAAATCTATTGTTTGACGAGTGAGCAGAACAATCTTACTGGTCAGGACAAAGACCGTGCCTAGTAGGACACAAACGATTAGTAGGTTCTGGGC
Source organism: Vanacampus margaritifer (assembly GCF_051991255.1). NCBI lineage: Eukaryota > Metazoa > Chordata > Actinopteri > Syngnathiformes > Syngnathidae > Vanacampus > Vanacampus margaritifer. The sequence continues at coordinate 14,110,063 of NC_135446.1, forward strand.
TTAACGCTACGGCGGTTTGTTGGCAGGTGTGGCTGATCTTTGAGTACCCGGAGAGTTCGAGCCCGGCGCGCGGCATTGCCATCGTATCGGTGCTGGTCATCACCATCTCTATCATCACCTTCTGCCTGGAGACGCTGCCCGAATTCCGGGACGAGCGAGAGCTGCCAGTGAGCGGGCGTCCGGACAACGGTACGACGGCACGACCCTCGCTGACCTTCAGCGATCCCTTCTTCATCATCGAGACTACCTGCGTCATCTGGTTCACCTTCGAGCTCTTCGTGCGCTTCTTCGCCTGCCCCAGCAAATCAGAGTTCTCCAAGACAGTGATGAACATCATCGACATCATGTCCATCATGCCCTACTTCATCACGCTGGGCACCGAGCTGGCCGAGCAGGGCCAGGAGCACCCCAACGGCCAGCAGGCCATGTCGCTGGCCATCCTGCGCGTCATCCGGCTGGTGCGCGTTTTCCGCATCTTCAAGCTTTCGCGCCACTCCAAGGGTCTGCAGATCCTGGGCCAGACACTCAAGGCCAGCATGCGGGAGCTGGGCCTGCTCATCTTCTTCCTCTTCATCGGCGTCATCCTCTTCTCCAGCGCCGTCTTCTTCGCCGAGGCCGACGAGCCTGAATCGCACTTCTCCAGCATCCCCGACGCCTTCTGGTGGGCCGTGGTCACCATGACCACAGTGGGCTACGGTGACATGCGCCCCGTCACGGTGGGGGGCAAGATCGTTGGCTCGCTGTGCGCCATCGCCGGCGTGCTGACCATCGCGCTGCCCGTGCCCGTCATCGTGTCCAACTTTAACTACTTCTACCACCGCGAGACAGACCAAGACCAGTCATCGCTCAAGGACGATCCGGCGCCACCTGAAGCCAAGGGTGCGCCGGGTCCAGAGGGAACCAAAGAGTCATCGGGGGCGCCCGTTGGGGGCAAGAGCGACGTCAAGGCCAATAGCGGCTTGGACCTGAAAAGCTCGCTGTACGCTTTCTGCCTGGATACGCGGGAAACCGACTTGTAAGCACACGGGACGTTGTACAGGGAGACAAAAACTTTTGACTTTCAACACTTACCTGCCTTGTGTGCGCTGTGCGTGCGTGAGCGTGACCCCTTCCTCTCAGGTTTGGTTTGGATACATGATGCGGTCGACGGAACTCATACCGGGTGAGTGAACGCCTCATGATGACACCATTAGTGGTTCGGAAGTTGGGAATGAGTCCGTGATCACCAATGCAATCTTTAGTTGACATCATAGGGAACCATCTCGCTGGAGTTCTGCTCCGTTTTTCCTTGGTGCCACTTCCCATTCCTCCACCTTTCCATTTCTCCAATTTCTGGTCCTCAAACAACCAAACATTCCCTTTTCTGACTTCCTGTGCCTTCCTACAACTTCCAGTTCCTCTAAATACCCGGTCCCCACAATTCCTCCTGCTCCAACTTTCCATTCCCTCAATTTGTGATTTCTCCTTCCAACTTCCTCAAACTTTCTGTTCCTGTTTCCTCCCACTCAGTGTTGATATTACATTGCATTTCCTCCTCCATTAAAAGGCAATCAACCACAGCGAAGCCACTTCCTGTCATCTTGACCGGTCACCTGCATTGGCACCACATTGATTGTGTAACGTTTTTAGTGGCAAAGAGGCGCGGACGCCGTGGGCGGCGGCGCAGCATCTGGACGCGGCCGAGCGGAATTGGACGCACACCTTGGCCCCCGCATCTTTGATTACTTTCATGTCAATTCACGCCGTAATTGCAGCGTTGCCGCGGCAACAACGCTCACGCAAGAGTCGCGCTTTCACACTCCTGAACGCTCACAAATGTGACAGATGGATACACGCTAATAATGTGTCGTCACGTGTTCAGCAACACGCAATCATAATCGCACCTTCTTCATCTCCCGAGACACTTTTATGTAAATGCGACTAACGGTGAAGCGCGGAGGACGGCAGAAAGATCCTCTTCACGCACATAGCGGCGGACAGCTCCGCTCCAAGTGTCCTTGAACGCCTAGCGTGGTGTCGTGCGGTGTTGGGAGATTAGAAAACTTAAAAATATCTCGTCAAAGCTGTCGAGTGATCGACGTCTCGTTTGGCTGCTGACACTAAAACTGCGTTGGCTTTAATCCCTCACTTTATTTCCATAATCTCCACCGCACGCACGCCATTCATAGAAACACACACACCACGTACACAAACATGCACATACCACACAACATACACACAAAAAAACAAACACCTACACACTATCAACCACACACATACACCACCCTGCCAATTACATGCAAACACGCACAAAACCAACAACACACAATCCACCAACCAACAACACACACAGACATTTACACACTTAAACAAACACTCACAACCAATCACACATTCATAAACCAAGCGCACACACACACACATTGCCAACCACACGCACGCGCGGTATTTAAGTGTGCTCCACCAGAGTGTCGAACCCAGAGGAGATCTTGTCCACTTTCTTTGTGTGAGTTGTAAGCTGGTCTTGTCAGAGTTAGGGAAGCGCTGGAAGCGGTCGAGACCACGCCATGAGGAGGAAGTTACATAACGCGTGCACGTGCACACACATGCACGGTGGCGGTCCTCAGCTGCAAACTCACTACTGCTGGGGGGAAAAAAAGATCCCGTTGATGAAAATGGGAGGACAAACGCCATTTGATGATGTCATTGTGGCGTGACATCATGGCTTGATGACATCGTCAAACTTTGCGGATGCGTCGCAAACAGAAAAATGGCCGGCAACGACGCGCTTATGTAAGCTAACAGTTTAGCCTGGCGGCGGCTAGCTTTGATTCGTCACTGGTCACACGCACGCACGCGCACACATACACTTGTCTTTGCGTCATCGTGGGGCCATCTCATTGACATAATGCATTTCCTAGCCTCTTCCCCTGACCCCAACCATCAAAAATGATTGCCTACCCCCATTCCTTAACCTTACCTTAAATTACCCAATTCAAACCTAAATTCTAAAACCAAGTCTTGACCCTCAAAAAGAGGTCAGAACTTGTGGGGACATTTCCACAATTTCAAGTCGCTCCCCACAATGGTAGTTAAACCTGGCAAAACACGCGTGTATGGGGCCCCACAATGTAGCAAAGACAAAAGCACACACACAGATAGGGAGGAAGCGAGTCAGCCGTCACGTTCCGTCAATCCCACTGCCGGCTCGTCATTATCTATAATTAGCGGGAATCACGTGGCCCGGTGGCGCCCCCTGGCACACGGCGATGATGGTGAGCGCCCATGCGTAAACTCAGAAAACGTCCACGCCGCTTTGTGTCCTCCTTTTACGCTCCCCTGATCCTTTTCTTCCCACCGCCTTTTAACACGCACGCACGCACGCGTGCACCTTAGCAGCATCCCGCCGGCACACAACAACAACATGGACGTTTAAGACGGTCGAACACTGAAAAGCGGAACCTAATTGGTCCAACCTTGACAAGCGGCACAGAAGTGCAAACGGTGACTAACCCACACCTAGCCACGATCGTCAAAAAACACCAGCAGTGAACTTCTTATCTGTAAAGAACGGCTGTGTTGGAAATCATTCACTCGTTCCCTTGTTTACGTGTCCGTGTGATTCGTTTGTTGTGTGTTTGCAATTGGTCGGCGGTTTGAATCAGTGTTGACCGTCCGCTGTCAAAAAGTGTCCTTAAGCAAAACACGGAACCCTAAATCGCCTCAATTGATCGTTTCAGGCCTAGAGTAAACTACATAGTCCGTGATATAAAAATCCCGTGGTAGTGATTGGCGAGTAGGAAATGAGTGAATGATACTAAACACAGTGACTGCCGACTCCCTGATGCCTCTACAGAGATTGTTTGTGGACTTTTTAGGGAACTATCTAGGTCTTTGCGAAGCGCTGGCGTGAAAGCCAAGTGGGGAAAGCGACGGGTCACGCTGGATTTGTCCCAGCAGGCCTTGCATATGCTGCACTGGATTAAAGTGATCCCAACTTAATGCCCCGGAGCGTGCAATCATTCATAACTAGCGCGCGGCGGCGGAGGCGGCGGCGGCGGGCACGCGGGCAGCCCGACGCACGCCGCCATCTGCCGCAACGCCGCGGATTAACTTCCAGGAAGATGGACGGGGGAGGGGCCAAAACAACATGGTGCTGGCGACATGTACCATACGACGCAATCGAAAACACAAAGGGAACAGAAGTGGTTCAAGTCGAGTTAAACCGTGTCGTCTAGTCATAGAGCTTAAAATAATAGAACAGAGTGACGTACGATAGCGTCCAACGTGGTGGACAATTGAATAGAGTCAGATAGAATAGAATACAATGAAGCCTTCGAAAAGAATGGATTAGATTTGAGTAGCCAAGTCTAGCACAGAGAATGGTAGAATTTAGTAGCATGTGAAGCTTACAATAGAATATACTGTAAGAGAATACAATCGTATAGTAGAATACAGTAGAGCAGAATGGTGAAGAGTGGAGCAGAATAGAGTAGAAAAGATGTGGCAGAAGACTGAAAATTGAGTATCTTAAACCAAAACAGAGTAGAATTGTGTAAAAAATGTGGTCCAATGTGGGACATACATTCGAATAAAGTAAGTAGAATAGAATATAGAAGAGTAGAGTTGAGAAAAGTAGAATATTGCTGGAATGGAAGAGAGGAAAGCAAAGTATAGTAGAATACAGTACAATAGAATACACAGTAGTAGTACAGTAGAATGGGACAGAGTAAAATAGAGGTCAGATGTAATCAAAACAGAATGGAGGAGAGTAGAGTAGAACACTATACTGTATAAATGAATATTGTATATTAGGTAGAATGAAGTGCAAAGTAGTAGCAGACAAGAGATTAGAATACATGTGAAACAGAATTAAGTAGAGTTCATTTGAATGAGGTGGAGTAGAGTATACAGATACACTTTTTGTAATTGAATAGAATACAATGGGGGGAACACTGTCGAGTGGATTGCGGTAAAATTGAACAATAAAATTGAGTAGAATTTAGATGTGCGCCAAGACGTCATCATCATGTTTAACATACCGGTTTTGTTTGTGCGTCCATACAGAGCGGATGACCTCTGACCCCTCACCTGCTGCACGTCCCGCCCCCTCCGGACCTGTGTGCCTTGGAGCCAATCAGCGGTCGGCCGGCGAGGAGGAGGAGCAGCCTCGTCGTTGCTGCCGTGAAACAAAAATCATATCGACTCGCTTCTTTTTCTAAAAGCCATACGTCGTCGGACGACGACATGAGGCATTTCCACGCACCTGATGCATTCGAGGACTCTTTCTATGCCGCGTGGCCTCCTCCTTTAAACTTTCTGTTCCCGCACGGCAAAATCCCCCAACTCACTTTTCACAAAAAAAAAGGTGCTGCTGAAAGAAAAAGAAAAAAAAGCAGCCAATGGTAAACATGGACTATATTTTCACACAAAAAGTATCACTGGTGGAAGGAAGCGGCAGTGGTCGAACGTGGAGTATATTTTCAAAATAAAAGCATTGCTGAAAAAGGAAGGAGCTATGAGGGGGAAAAAATCAAACATGGACTATTTTTCCACGATAAAAGTGTGACTGAAGCAAGCAAATTGCTGCTAAAGAAGGAAACAGTAGTGAGAAAACATCCAGGATGGACAGACTTTTCACAATAAATGAACTACTGTAGGAAGGAAGCACAAGAGGTCAAACAAAGTATATTTTTTAAAAATCAAAGTGCAACAAAAAAGAAAGTTGGAGTAATGGAATTAAGGATTATATTTTCACATTAAAACTGCTGATGACGAAGGAAGGAGCAGTCATCAAAAGTGGAATATATTTTCACAATAAAAGTGCTGTTGAAGACGGAAACAGAAGTAAGCAAACGGCTGACTTTTCACAATACAAGTGCTACAATAGGAAGGAAGCACATGTGGTCAAATGGGAGCATATTTTCAAAACAAAAGGAAACAGGAGTAATCAAACATGGAATATATTTTCACAATAAAAGTACTGCTAACGAGGAAGCAGCAGGGATTTAAAAAGTAATCATTTTTTACAATAATCGTGCACTAAACGGCAGGAAGCAGTCAAAATTGACTATTTTTCCACAATAAAAGTGTCATTCAAGAAGCAAGCGCCCACCATCAAATATGGTGTGTATTTTCAAAAGAAAAGTACTACTAAAACAGAAGTAGCAGCCATGATTAAACATCGAAGATGTTCTGACTTTTCATAATAAAAGCATATCCTTATATTAACCCTAATCCTAGGAGGACATTTTCATACACAAAAAATGTGCACTAAAAGGAAGCAGTCAAAACTTGCCTAACGTTTTACAATAAAAGTGTCACTAAAGAAACACCCATGATCAAACATGGAGTTTATTTTCACAATAAAAGCACAGCTGAAAGAAAGCAGCGGTAAAAAAAAAAAAAATAATAATTAAGAAAAGGACAGAAAGAAGTCCGAGTATATTGCCAGATGAAAAGTTTTGCTGAATCGGAAAGTGATCAAATATGTTTAGTTTTGTTTCGTTTGTGAGGGTGATGCTTTTGACTGATCAGCTGCGTTTGCATCTCCAAAACAAACAAAAGAAAAAAAAAGAACGAAAATGTGGGCGCTTCATTCATCTTGCTCTTCCTGTTACTGTTCATATTTGTCTTTGGACTGGTGTGCACGTTCTCCCTGGTTCGTACGAGATGCAACACGCATGTTTGCCCCCACCCCCGTACTGTCCAGAACAAGTCCGGTTCGGTCCAGTCCGGTCCCTTTAATTAATGACTCCTCCCACTTTACGACGCTGCCAAAATGGGTGTGAAAAAGCCAAAAGTTTTTGTGTGCGCGTGTGTCGTGTTTGTTCAAATGTTGATTATTGATTGAATAAAATCACTGCCAACTCTGCTTGTCGGTTTTCGTGAATTTCCTCTAGCATCCACTTGATGGAGCCATTTACAACGCTATCAACTTCATTCCCATTTCCACAGGTCTAGCACTAGACTGAATGGAATACAAGAATGGAAAATAATCAAGTAGAATACAGTAAAATGTGGTCGAGTACAATATAATACTGTACTGCATAATAGAGTACTAAATCACTGCATAATAAAGTAGAACAGAGACGGGCAACTGGCAGCCCCGACCACACGCTGACATATTTATTTTTATTTTTTTACAACCCCCCAAATAGTTGATGCTTTGATGTTTTTCATGGCAGAAAAAAAAGTCTGGAATATGCAGGGATCGATTGTAGTTTTAAGTTGTAATATCACCATACGCCAGTAGACGGCAGACCTGGCTTAGATGCGCTTACACCGGGTCTACTACCCTACCATAACGCGAGTAGGCCTAATACTTTTTTTTTGCGGATTTGGAATGATGTGCAGGACAAACTGTGTGTTTTTTACACTCAGAAAAAATCAGGTAGAGTAGAGTAGAGTTAATAGATTTGTTTAAAACGAAATACAATCGAGTCAAGTAGAAAATAATTGGATAGAATAGAATTGACATTGGCTTTGCATGCTTTTTTCTTTCCTCTCTCTATTATTTTTTTGTCCTTGTACAACACTTTGTGTTGCATTTTCAATGTATGATTTAATTGGAAGTGAATAGTCATCTTCTTAGTTTTGATGAGCAGAAGAAAGTGGAATAGAACAGATTTGTGTTGATTAGGAGGGAGCAAAATAGAATACTCTACACTAAAGCCAAGTCGAATAAAGTACAGTTCATATGGCAAATTATGTACAATCAAATAGAATTGTATAAATTTTGTATTCAATTTATTTAAATACACAACCCTATGGGTTAGGAGTAACCTAACCCTACTCCATTATATTCTATTCCTTCATAGTTGTCTCTACTTTAATCTACTGACAGGTCTTTTCTACTCAGCTCAACTACAATGCTTTCTACTGTATTATTTTCTATTCTACTATATTCGACTACTTGATACTCTAGTCTATTACTACCGTCTATTGTATTGCACACAACCCCACTTTACTATATTCTACTTTTTTATATTACAATAGAATAAAATGGCATCAATCGATTAGAAAAGAGGGGAAGTATGATAGCGTGAATTAGTGGCGTTCCGGTCCACTACAACTCCCAGAATGCTTTCCGTCTGCAAAGCAATGTCGGCCATCTTTGAATGTAGCGGTGAAGAAAGATTGATGCGGTAAGCTCTTTTTTTTATCTTTTAAATTCTTCCACTGCATTTCGTTTCTCTTCTCGGGTGCATCGACTAAACATTTAAGCTGCAGGGGCTTGTCGTTCCCTCACCCTGGTGACCTTTCTTCCGCCACGAGGCTTCCTCAGCCTTTTGTTGTTGTTGTTCTACTAGCAGCTAGTCGAGCTCCAGGGGCCCAAATTGCAAGAAAAAATAGCATACTAGAGAACTTTTGACCCAACTCTACCCGGAACCGGCTCCACTCGATCAATTAATTCACTCGATGGCCCCAGAGATCCTCTGAAAGGATTATGACGAATCCATTAGTTGCTTTAGCTTCATTTAGCCACAATGCTAAGAGTCCTCTCCTGTCAGTCAGTAAGCTGCCAACTGATGTGACGTCAAGCTCCAATTCTTCCTAATATGTTTACCAGCTTTACTAAACAACAAATGAAAACGTGAGCTCCACTTGCTCGCTCACCGGCGTGGGAAAGTAATGACGTTAGCTTTCGTGGCTAACTGTAGCCGTTTGCGACAGTGCCGCACGTCAAGCGTCACGTCAGCCACGCAGCCACCCGGCGCCAACTTTTAAGATTTGCGCCACAAAATGAGAAGACAAAGACCTTCTAAGAAAAGTCCAGTCTTCTAACCTTTATGCCACCTTTCATTAACCTTTGTTGGATGATGTCATTGGGTCAAACAGAAATGAAAAGGTGCTTACTGAAAAGGTGCACTGGTTCAAAATCTCAAATAACGCCACTTGTCCTAACTGACGTCATAGCGTGACGGCAAGTATTGCTGACGTAAAGTCTGCGTCCAGCAAAATATTAATAATAAAATGGAGGAAAAAAAGTCTTTGTGAAGGTTCACTGATGATGTTTTTCATTGATTTTGGAATTATTACGAGAAAATGGTCATTTTCTAGTAATTTGTTTGTATGGAAGCGCAGTAGCAGTAGCACACCTTGTCTTTTGCTTTGAACATACATTTCTTGGTTTCATCGACTATCCTCTTGTGACCAAAAACTTTTTTTTTTAAACATTTATTTAAAGTCTCGTTTGTGTGTGTGTGTGTGTGTGTGTGTAACTCGAGCATCTTTGCGTAATCTGTCAACTATGTCAGTACTTTTGCATTAAATATTGCTGCCATAAAGAATTGTGGGTAATATCTTTTTCATAAAGATTGTACAAGAGTGGACTTAAAGGTTGTATCCAGGCACCTTTCCTAAGCATTTGTAGAATTTGAATGATCTTATCTTCCAAGCACTTTTGGCTAATCTTACTCCGATAAATTAGGGACGGAAATTAATTTACCAAGCAAAAACGAGAATCCAAAAAGGCCCAAAATGACAAATGAAAAGTAGTCTGTAATTACTGAAAACTTGTTGGAGAAAGTCACGTCATGGAAACAATTTAGCTCAAATAAAATGTTCTTTTTGTGGGACACTTCACATGTGAAGACTAAAATCATGTTTGAAGTCATGTCTCCTTATTTCCTGAAAAAATGACATGGAAGGGTTTGTCTACTAGTCGTGCTGTTGATATTTTCGCCACGCTGAAGTAGGTATTGTGTAATTTTGTGTGTGTGTGTATTTTGTCAGGTGACACGGCGGACATGTTTGGGGCTAACCGGAAGAAGTTTATGGAGGCGGGGCTGGAGGGCGACTACGTGGCGGCGGCCGACGAGTCGAGTGGCCTCTACTACAGTCAGCCGTCCGTTTTCCCGCCGCACCGCGCCGACAAAGACGTAAGCGGCGCCGTCGATGACCTCATCAACATTAAAGCCGGTGGACGTCAGCGGGATGACTTTGTTTTTCAGATTATGGCGTCGTCCTCTGCCTCGTCCTCGGGACAGCTTTCGCAGCTGGGGGCCAGTCTCTACGGGCCTCAGAGTAAGTCCCCGGTAAACCATCCCCTCCCTCCGTGGGGATGTGGGTCGGCAGCAAATGTCAGGTCACACATAGATGAAGAAGCATTCACATCTATGGCAATTTTTCGTCTTGTATGAAGCTAACACGTTTAGGAATGTGGGCAGCGAAACTCATTTTAGTACAGAGAAAACCTGCAAACGGCACACAGGAAGGCCTGAATTCGAACCTCTTGACCAACCAGGTGCTGATTCCTCTTGTTGTTGTTTGTGGTGCGTTCAGGTGCGCTCGGCTTCCCTATGCGCGCCATCAACAGCAGCGCGGCGCCGCCCCCACTAAGTCGAAGTGGACTCGGTCAGTCAGGCGCCGGACAGCTGAGCGGTCACGCCGGCGCCCCTGCCGGCGGGATGCACACGCCGCCCTCGCCTAGCAGGTACGCCGCACCCACTTGCAACTCAACATACGGAATCGCAGCACAACTAGTTGCAGGCGGTCAGCAAATGATCAAAACTAGTTGCAGAGGAACAAAAACTAATTGCAGGTGGTCATACCTTGTGCGCGTGTCTTGACAGGGGGATTCTGCCAATGAACAGCCGCAGCGTCCTCAACCATAACCAGCAGGTGGGCGGGCCCGCGGGCCAGCCAATCGGGATGGGAGGAGAACGAGGGGGCGGGGCCGGGGGGAGGAGTCCCGGCAGGTCGTCGCCCAGCATCATCGGAATGCCCAAACAGTCGCGGCAAGCCTTCACCATCAACAGGTACCCCATTGACCTTTGACCTGCAAATCAGGAGGTCATGTGACTAGTGTGCATGTGTGTGTCAGCATGTCAGGTTTCGGCGTGAGCAGGAATCCTGGATTCAACATCTTCAACGGCACAGGTAAACATAAACAATATAATTAGGATGGATCATCTTCAGCGCTGTGCAAAAGTCTCAAAGGGGAAGTCAACCTAGAATCTGAATTCAGCAGCTTTTTAATCCATCTGAGCGGCCATTTTGCTACTTGCTTTCGACTGAAAATGACATCACAGTTGCGCAAGGCTCAGGTAACGACCAATCACGGCTCAGCTTGCGAATGTCACATGATCAAACTGAGAAAACAGGTGAGCCGTTAGGGTTAAGGTCGACTTCCCCTTGAAACTTTGCCGACTACAATTTGAATACTGCAGTGTTACTCGATTTCATTTCTGACCTGTATCGCGTTTGTAGACGGCAGCGAGAACGTGACGGGTCTGGACTTGTCTGACTTCCCGGCGCTGGCGGACCGCAGTCGGAGGGACGGAGGCGCCAACCCCGCGCCGCTGCTCAACCCGCTGGCCGGGCGGGCACCCTACGGTGAGTGAGCAAGAGAGGGAGGGATTCGTTTGGTCACGGTCGTCACGGCGACACCTGTGACGCCGCGCCCCTCCCCGCAGTTGGCATGGTAACCAAGCCGTCCAGTGAGCAGTCGCAAGACTTCTCCATCCACAATGAGGATTTCCCAGCTCTACCGGGCCCAAACTATCAGACCAAAGACCCCAGCGGCACCAGCGACGACTGCAAAACGGTGAAATGCACACACACATAAACAGATGCGCACAAACTCACTGTAAAGCTGTGTGTGACTTCTGGTCAGCTGACTCTTATCTCCACCAATCAGAACCTCAGCTCTTCAGGTAAGCCCACCTCCAACTCAGATGGTCCAAAGTTTCCGGGTGACAAAAGTTCTGTGTCGGCGAGCAGCAACAATCAGCACAAGAAAGGAATACAGGTGCTTCCTGATGGTAAGACGCACGCACGCACGCACGCACGCACACACACACACACACGTGACTCGAACCCGTGTGCACAACAGGGCGCGTGACCAACATCCCCATCGGCATGGTAACGGATCAGTTCGGCATGATCGGCCTGCTGACGTTCATCCGGGCGGCCGAGACGGATCCCGGCATGGTACACCTGGCCCTCGGATCCGACCTCACCACGCTGGGCCTCAACCTCAACTCGCCAGAGTACGGCTGCGCCGTCGCCACGGCAGCACCGCCTCTCCGGCACCGCTCATTTTCTCTTGTCATCCTTCAGGAACCTGTACCCCAAGTTTGCGTCTCCGTGGGCGTCGGCGCCGTGTCGGCCGCAGGACATCGGTCAGTTAGGAGACACACACACACACACACACACACACACACACACACACACACACACACACACACACGAGTGCAGAGTAATTGGAGCTTGTTTGTTTTTCTCCCTGGCAGACTTCCACGTACCATCGGAATACTTGACCAATATCCACATACGGGACAAGGTACGGCTGTGTGTGTTTCATGTCTCTGTGTGTGTGCGTGTGTTGACATTTCGCTGCCGTCCAGCTGGCCGCCATCAAGTTGTCACGCTACGGTGAGGACCTCCTGTTTTACCTTTACTACATGAACGGCGGCGACCTGCTGCAGCTGCTGGCCGCTGTGGAGCTGTGAGAGCCACGCACGCACGCACATGCACATGCACGTCGTACCCACTCACGTGACCATGCGTGTGTGTTAGCTTTAACAGGGACTGGCGCTACCACAAGGAAGAGCGCGTGTGGATCACGCGGGCACCTGGCATGGAGCCGTCGCTCAAGACAAATGCCTACGAGAGGGGAACATACTACTTTTTTGACTGCCTCAATTGGAGGAAGGTTGCCAAGGTAACGTGCGCATGCACAAACACATGCACACACCGACGCACACACTCACCAACGCCCTCCACCCAATCAGGAGTTCCACCTGGAATATGACAAACTGGAAGAGCGACCTCACGTTCCCTCCACCTTCAACTACAACCCCGCCCAGCAGGCCTTCTGATTGGCTGCCCACCCGCCAGCCCTCCTACCATTGGCCGTCCGGGACGAGGGTGTTTCCATTTTAACTGGCATTTTTCTGACCTCTTTTTTTCCAAGGGGATCCTTTTTCTAAGGGGATGTTGACGTCCAATTGCGGTCGGCACCCTCAGCAGGTCAGGACAGGAAATGGACGTTGTAGCACCCTTTCACAATAAAAGAGAAAAAGCATCATGATGTCATGTGCTTTGGGGACATCGCGCACACGGCCACGGAAAGCCCGCTAAGCAGTTAGTCCAACTTGTACATGTACTAGTACACTTTTTGTCCTCACGGTGTCACTAGTAAAGATTTTTCCACTAGTGTGCAATTAAAATTTACTAGTAAACTACTGTGCTGCATTTGGAACAGTACGAGGCTCAACTGGTTGTCATGTGACTAGTAGCCTCCTGGACACTACTTGTACAGTGTTCCTTCTTTTATCGCTAGTTACTTTTTTTTTTTTTTTAATACCTGCAAGTATTTTTTACATTTATTATATATATATTTTAGGAGTATAACCCCTCACCACACACTTTAAACACTTTTTCACAACAGGCATTAATATTTACACTCTCAATGTTCAAAGCTTTATAGATTTTAAAAACTTGGTACGCTACTGTAAAAACAAAGAATGCAAAATTAACATTACATGTCCTACTAGTGTGTAAAATGTCTTGTGTAGGTCAAAAGTGGCAATATTAGTGGAATAAGCATTAGTAGTAAAACTAGTAGTTGTCCGACTGGTAGTCGTTCTACTAATGCGCAAAAATGTCAAGCCTTTTATTTCATATCCTTGACATAAAGCTGAAGGTCCGTGTACTAGTACACTGTTCGTCCTCACTAGGACAAACCAGCGCACTAATAGAATGACCAGTTTTACAACTAGTAGTTTTTCCACCTCTGCCTTTCATGACACGATGACATTTCTGGGCACTTGTAGGACAACTACATGTTTATTGTGTGGCAAAGCGGTGTACTATTTGACATCTAGCGGGAAGTTAAATGTTAACTAGTAGGAGCTTACCGGTTGAATTTGTCACTTAATAGCCTGACCCGTCCTACTAATATGCCAAAGTTGACCTGTAATAGGACAAAGTGTACTAGTACACACCAGAAGTGGAATAATTGCTCATAGGGATTTCCGCAAACACGCCTCCATTACGTTTTTCGTTTGTCATCCAAGCAAAGAGGATGTCCCCGCATTCCTTAGACTCTCCACAGGAGGGCGCCCGCAGCCGGTTGCCATGGAGACAGCCTCCTGGGCCCCTGCCAGTTTCCATGACAACACTTCACCGGACTCAATATGGCAGCTAGTGTTTTCATAGCAACAAATATTTTTTTTCATTTTTTTTTCATAGCAACAAATAAATATTCTGATAATGAAACTTTTGTCATCTGTCAACCAATTACTAACCAAGCATCGTGACATCACTGCGCTTCCTCACTTTGTCCTCGTGGTGGCGCCATCAGCTGATGGGAGGAGTAAGACTAGGCGGAACCTTAACTCAGGGCTTTCATAAATATAAGAAAATACTTAAATAAATTCATGTAAACGGTCAATTTCAGTAAGATACAAAAAAAAAATACCTTAAAAATTATATTTTCTTATGAATATATGGGAAAAAAGACATCGTAACTCGGATCTCTGAGTTCAAAGTGCACACTTCCTGGTATGAAGTCGGAAAAATCAACCTCAACCTTACTTGAATGCAGCATACTTCTATCGGGGAGGAAGGCGATTGACAAAGGAGTGAGGCAGGTAGAAATATTACACACATACGCACGCGCAAAACACGGTCATAGTGAGCACGTAGTAGTGTTTTATTGTGAAAGGTGACAGGAAGCCGTGCTTGTGTTTTCCTCGTTGCTCAGAACCGACGACTGGTGAGACAGAACACTGACGAGTGACGTGACCCTTTTGTTTTCTCACGACGTGATGGGACGCGCTTGCTCATGTCGCTTTGACAAATTTCCCAAACCACCTCGTGCAGCCTTGCATTACCGACCAGCTCGCTTTGCTAGAGTCGAGCGTCATGTCATTCACGCAGTCATGCAACTAAACCGGAACTTTCAATCTGTCACGCGGCGTTTTTCTTTGCGCGAGTTCATACATTTGATTCACAACAGAAAAAGAATGTTGACGTACCATTTCTCAATTCTCATCATCTTGTAGCGTTAGCATTGACTCGGGAGACTTCCTGTTTTGGGTTTGGCTCTGCCTTCCTCCTAGTGCCTCTTGATGCAAGTGTCAATATTGGTATGGTGGTATAATTATTATTAGGGATGTTCACTACCACTTTTTTTTTTTAGAACGATACTCAAAATATTCAGTACTCACCGAGACCAAATTAAAAAAACAATGACAGATCAAAAAAAAAAATTTAAAGACACAGAAATTTCCTTAAAATTAATGGCATTTTTTTTTTAAAGTTTGCTAACAAACGTCATTTTGCATACAGCACACAATAAAATAAAAATAAAATAAAATAAAGAAATTAAATGAAACAATGAATCCATTGGCCAGGAAGAAATAAGTCCCAATCAAAATATGTGCTTGTACAACTTCCTTTTAAAGCAGAGGTGGGCATCGAGGGCCGAAGTCCTGCAGGTTTTGCATGTTGCCCTTCTCCAACACAGCTAATATATGATCAGCTCATCAGCAAGCTCTGCATAAGCCTGATAACGATCCTGTTGATTGGAATCAGCTTGTGTTGGAAGGGAGAAACTTCCAAAACCTGCAGGACTCCGGCCCTCGAGGACCGAGATTGCCCACCTCTGTTTAAAGGAATACAGTGAAGTGCAAAGAATTCAACTGAATACAATAGTAATTTAGTAATATCTTCCATGTTAAGAATTCCTCAAGCTCTTTAGTGTGTGATGTTTAATTATATCTTGCTTTGAAATCCATGCTTTTAATTTGAAAGGGTTAGGGTCTTCGTTCGTCATTCACCCCATAGCAGTGCAGTGGTCAATCACGATATACTAAATAATATACAAAGATCAATAAATGCAAAATAACCATTTTCTGACCGAAAAACGGCCACAAGAGCGGGGGCTGATACCAGTTTCGATGTTTGTCGCGATTACAGATACCGTGGTATCGACACTCGCCCCTCCCTAATTCTTATAATAATAACAATACATATAAATATCTAATAATAATCAGTCAGGACACATCCCCCCACACAAAACAGTAATTGACATTCAAGCACACGACTTCAAGCTTTAAGTGTATTGAAGTTGTTAAACAACTAAATATATTTTTTACAGGACATACATTTTCTTCATTTTGTGGCTCAGCTAAAACTAAAATAATACATCTATAAACAAGTGCTTTTTTTTTTTTAGCTTAGAAATGCTGACATTAAAAAGTGTTCAAATATATACTTCCTGGTATTGATTATTCATCATATTTACATCCAGTAATAACTTTAAATATGGACGTGAAGAAGTCGAATATAAAAATAAATGCATTCTCTTTCCTTTTCTCATCAATGACACGTGACCTCCCGTCTCCGTGACGACGCTTCCTGTCCATCAGCGGCCTGAGTGGATCAGCTCTGAAACGGAAACATGGCAAGGTGGCGTGAGGTGATGTCATAGGGTAATGAGATGGTGATGTCATGCGACATCGCGACACTCGTTCTCACCGCGGCACAAGTCCGGGTCGAAGTTTTCGTAGATGGCGTAGTCGCTCCGATGTTTGCGTGCTCTCAGGACGTCGCGCACGCATTGATGCAGGAAGGCGTACTGACACTGCAACAGGAAGTGACATCACCAGGACGCGTCCGTGCCATTGGGGCATGTGTGGGTGGGCGTGGCCTCACCTCGGTCTGCACCATGTGCTGGCGGTGGAGGCGCAGGTCAAACACGCAGCCATACACGTCCACGCTGCCTTTGGCGTCCAGCTGCTGCAGCAGGCGGTCCAGCGCGATGAAGGTTCCCGTGCGGCCCACGCCCGCGCTAAACACAAACATACGCTAAAAAGCCGTACTTGGACCCAATTTTGGGGGTTTCTGTGTCACATGGTAAAGAATGCGCGGGGTTCAACCTGCAGTGGACGACGGTGGGCCCGGCGGTGGAGGTGGCCGAGCGGTCCACGAAGTCGCGGACGGTCCTGACGAACTGGACGAGGGAGTGCGTGCCGTCGGGGACGCCGTGGTCGGGCCACACGGTGAAGTGGAAGTGGCGGACGGTGCGGGGGCTGCCGCCTCTCTCCTGCAGGGGGCGCAGTCGCGACACTTAACGGATGCCCAGGGTAACAGACGCTCACGGTGACTCACCGAGGAAATCCGGAAGTCGCGGACGGTCCACTCGGGAAGAACCCACTCGGATGTCATCTGGACCAGCAGCTCACCGTAGTACGTCGCCTCCTTGTGGCAAGGCCAGTACTGCTCGCACTTCACCTGCACGTGCCAACAATGCAATCGTCATTGCGTGACGACATCATAACATTACGAAGACGTCATTGTAGAGGTGCAATAATTAATCGACAACTAATTGATTATCAAAGTAATTGGTAATTATTTCTAGTAATCAAATCGTTTAGATATCTAGTCTAGGTAATGTTTGTAAATAAGAATTAGTTCTCAAACATTTTTACCTGGTAAAATAAACATTGGAAGAAAAAAAAAAAAAAAAAATATATATATATATATATACACACATATACACATCACTTCATGACCATCGTAATGACATCATGGCATGATGGCGACATGGAAAAAAACACATTATGATTGTGACGTCATCGCAATATCATGACATCATTGTCATCCCATCATCATCCTCAACGCGCTGATCTAAATATATGACTGGATAGCTGGTAGCCCACAAATGCCCATGTAAGCCGTTGAAGCGACAGGGCAGCCATCTTGCTCCTCCCATCTCGCGAGCAGACTACTGTATAAACTATATGGGATATGTACAGATTAGACATATACAGCTCGTAGGCAGTTAGTATAGGGCCAGGGGCGGGGTCGGAGGGTGGTCACTATTTTTTAACAAGTAAATCAATAAATAAATAAGTGGACCGTATGTGCTGCTTTGAAGACCCCCTTTTTCTTTTATCACTCAACTCCAATATTAGATTTGGCAGAGGCATTTTTTGTTGAATTACAGGTATAATAATTATTTAATTAAAAATATACAAGTTTCCTCCAGTAAACATCATTAGGCATATCATTTATACATGTATTTAAGGCAAGTTGTAAAATGTCTGAAGTCCTCTTGTTTATGTTTAACAAATTAAAACATCATAAATCCGTCTGTCCAATTTCGATACTGTAAATGTATAAGATCGTATGCCGAGAAACATTTCTTGGGAGGAGCAATATGGCGGCCTCGCGGCTTCAAAAGTCTTGGCCTATCGGCTATCCAGTCATATATTCAGATCAGTGCCTCAACGTGACAAAATCCTGACCTACCCGTCCCTTCTCCACGCACTGCGTCACCATGACGACGACGCGCACGCCGTGTTCCCACAGCATCCTCCAGAAGTCGTCCTTGGTGGCGGGCAGTGGACCTTGCGTGGCCACGTACTCGCGACGGAAGTTGTGACCCTGGAACACAACCGCGACGCGTTACAAACGGGACACGGCCAAAGCGTGCGTTCGTGCGCACTTACGGGAACGTAGCTGCCGTTGATGTAGTCGGAACACGAGTCGTCGTCCAGACACGACAACTTGACACGCGTGGAATCATCTAGAAACGAGCAAAAGCGTTAAACAAGCGGAGGCGAGCGATCAGCGGGCGACGACTGACAGGAAGTGAACGCACACGGCAGGATGTTGTTGTAGCGGTTCTTGCCGCGGTTCTCGGGCAGACGCGACGCCTCCATGGTCTGACTGCGGCCCACGTCCTTCAGGTCCTTCCAGTGACAGCGCAAGTTAGCTCGGCTGGCTCCGTTGCTCGGACTCGCCCGCCGATTGCTTACCTCAAACTCCTCGGACATCAGCACGCTGGCGTCCGCTTGGAGCTTCAACACGTGCGACTCAAAGTGACTCGCTTTCACCGGGCTGCACGCACACACACGCACTCGTCAGGTTGCGTCACACGGCAATCCGGAACAACTTCGGCCCGCACTCACCTGGTCACGCGACGAGCGCTGTCGAGGACAAAAAGCACATTAGTCAGCATGAAATGCGCACGCACACACTCACGCACACACTGACCTCTTGACCCCCACGTACATCCCAGCATTGGGCACCTCCTTCCACAGATTCATCCTCATCACTGGGTTCTCTTGCGCCGCCCTGCTGAATGAAACATGGAACCACACGCATTGAGGAGCCGACGGGAAAATCCCGAAAAATCCAGAAGGTGCCGGCTGAATAATACGTACACTTTCCTCACTCGGTGTCTGTACAGGAGCAGGGACACCACGGCCACCGTCACGCCTAACAGGAACATGCTGGCGCTCAGGCCCTCCACTGCGCCCCCTAGTGGCTCTAATAGCAACCACGCACGCACTCATGTCACGCAAGAGCTGTGTGTTTACATGCGTGTGAGTCTTACCTGCGTGTGTCCTGAGTGGCGAGGACAGGTAGGTGTCGCTAAAGAGCGGTTGAGGAAACTCTTTGCCGGTTTCGTCAAACAGTCGTGTGAACGCTCGCACGCCAAGTCTGCACAAACACAATCAGCAGCTTGTAAGTGTGTTGTTTCCTATGAAGAACATGCGCCTCCTGGTGGCGACCTGTAAGAAGTTCTCTGCTTGAGCGGGCCGTCGCAGAAGTCTCCGTAGCTGTCACTCAAGTAGGAGTCGTCACGGAAACGGTCACAGGCCCCGCCCAGTCGGTCGCCTCCTGCCCCCAAATTGACCTCCACCAACTGAGCAAAGGGGTTGGTGGGTCAGCTTGCATACGTGTGTGTGTGTGTGTGTGTGTGTGTGTGTGTGTGCCTTTGCGACATTGTGGGGCCCATACACGTGTGTTTTTTCAGGTTCAACTACCATTGTGGGGACTGGCTTGAAATTGTGGGGACATTTTGGTGGTCCCCACAAGTTAAGACCTCTTTTTGAGGTTCAAGACTTGGTTTTAGAGTTTAGTTTTGAATTGGGTTATGGTTGAGGTTAGGGTAAGGAATGGGGGTAGGCAATCATTTTTGATGGTTGGGGCTAGGAAATGCATTGTGTCAATGAGATGGCCCCACGATGATACAAAGACAAACGTGTGGGTGTGTGTGAGTATGCGTGCAGGTTTATATCACATCATGAGGACCATTTTCAGGGGTTTTACTATCATTGTGGAGACAGTTTGGTGGGCCCCATGAGTCCAAACCTCTTTTTGAGGGTCAAAACATGGTTTTAGAGTTTAGGTTTGAATTGGGTTTTGGTTGAGGTTAGAGTAAGGGTCTAGGAAATGCATAATGTCAATGAAATGTCCCCACTACAAATGTAAACCCAAAATGTTTGTGTGTGTGTGTGTGTGTTAGACCTGGCTGGCTGCCATGTTGGCATCCTGCGGGCATCTGTTGACGAAGTAGGCGCTCTGGTAGGCCCTGACGGAGGCGTTGTTGACGTAGTGGCGGTAGGAGGGCAGCGGGTGGCGCTGCTCTGGCAGTAGAAGGTCGTTGGCTGTTTTAGAGCAGAAGCGTCAGCTTAGAAAGTGACAGGAAGTGAAAGACGCCTCATCAAAATAAAAGAGAGTACCGTCCGACTGGGCCACGATGACGGCGAAGTATCTGACGGCGCCGTTGACATCGCTGAACCATGAGCAGTTGAAGCGGAACAAGATGGACGACGACGTCAACTTGGCCGCGGTGGAGCTCACGCTCATGCTGGGGGGCGGGGCCGGGGGACCTGGGAGGACAGCCGTTGGACAGTCAGCCTGTCAATCAAACACCTGAACGTGTGTGTGTGTGTATACTCACGGTCAATCATGGTGACGGCCGTGTGTGCTGTTGGTGTGCTCGTGTGTCCGTGCGACGCCACCCTCACGGTAACCGCGTACTTCCTGAACGCGTCCAATTGGTCCAGGGTTACCGTGGTGACTTTGCCCCCCAGACGCAGGGCCGATGTCAGCTCTCCGTCGTCATGGCGACGACACTCGACCTCATACGAGTCCAAGTCGGACGCCGGAGGCGACCACGAACAAGACACGCACGATGATGACACGGGGACGCAGTGGAGTGAACGCAGAGGGGACGGACCTGCAAGCACACGCAAGGACGACATTTCAGGTCACACACACTAACACACACAGATCAAAATGTCCTCCACTCACTTATTGTGACGCTCCTCTGCATTGGTCGACTGGTGACGACAGGTCCGTCCCCAGTCCCGCCTCCGCTGACAGTCGCCACGGTGAAGTTGTAGCGTCGTCCCGGAAAAGCGCCGCCTAGCAGGCGAACGGTCAAGTGCGTGCGAGTCACGGACAGGCGGTCCGGGGGCGTCCACGCCACGGCGAAGCTGTCGTAGTCTCCGGAGGCGGGGCCGGCCCATGACAGCTCCAGCGTCTCATTGGTTGGGCCTTGCTTGATTGACAGCTGGGTGGGCGGGGCTGGAGCTAAAAAGGAAAAAAGTTCAAGATCAATTTATGTTTAGACGAGTTGTTTTCATGTGTGTTTGTGCTTACTGGTGCGTCCGAGCGTGGACGTGTTGCTGCTCATCTCTCCGCTGCGCGTGATGACGTCAACGCGATACAGCCTACCAGGAGCGAGACCCGTGAACACGTGACTGCTATGCTCCGCCCTCAGCAGCTTGGCTCCAACCACGGCGTCCGACATGTCCGACAATGTCACCTGACATCAACACCCAATCACATCTCACCTTTTTCTCACAAATATCCCATTTGAATGTTTTTTTGGAACGTCGTCAGTTTTGCTGGTTTTGTCCGACCTGATAGGAGCTCCGGCGTCCGGCGCCATGACGCCAGCTGGTTGTCAGTTTGTCTGTTTGTCCAGAACTGTCTAACTGCAGCCACCCGACAGGAGAGGGCGCTATAGACAACACAATCAAGAAGGCATGAGTGACAAGATTGGTAGGAAAATGACATCATCATCATCATCATCATCATCCTCGTCATCATTCTCGTTTCATCATCTTGATTCTCCCCATCATAATCCTCATCATCATCATCAGCATCATCCTCTTCATCATCATCCTCCACCTCCTCATCCTTCGCATCAAAGTCTTCATCCTCATAATACTCATCGTCATCATTATTGTCATCTTTATCATCATCATCTTCATCTTCACCCTCGTCATCATCACCCTCGTCATTATCCTCATCATCATCATCCTCATCTTCGCAATCATTCTCGTTTCATCGTCATCATCCTCATCAGCATCATAATCCTCAACATTCTCATCAACCTCTTCCTCATCCTTCTCATTATCGTCCTCATAATCTTCATCATCATAATAATCCTCATTCTCGTCATCATCATCATCCTCATCGGCATCATGCTCCATCTCCTCATCCTTCGCATCAAAGTCCTCATACTCATCGTCATCATTATTGTCATCTTTATCATCATGCTAATCATCATCATGATCCTCATCTTCACCCTCGTCATCATAATCCTCATCTTCGCAATCATTCTCGTTTCATCGTCATCATCCTTATCCTCATTCTTCTCATCAGCATCATAATTCATTCTCATTATCATCCTCATAATCTTCATCATCGCCATCATTATCCTCCTCATCATCATCATCCACACCGACTAACCGGTCCTGGCGAGTACGGACGAGTCGCTGCTCAAATGTCGACTCCAGCTGACGACTTGCAGCCGGTGCAGACTTCCCGGCTGCAGACCCGTAAACATGCACGCGTCCACGCCCGGCAAAACTTTCTGGACTCCCACCGGCTCCCCGAAAACCTGCGCCGCAAACAGAAACCCACGTTAAAAGCGGCAAATGAGGGAAAAGTGAACCTCCACAAATGCACCTGCTGATGCTGCTTGTCGCCGGCGGTTTCCTTCGCTTTGTCATCGTCTGGCTGCTCGGCCAACGCGAAGAGCGCCACCTCGTAGACGTCCACGTGCCCGTCCGAGTGGTGCCACGAGAAGCCAAGAGATGACGAGTTGGCAGACGTCACCGTCAAATTGGACACGGCGGAGGGACCTGAACATGTGCGTTACAGGTAAGCAAACAAAAAAACACACTCCTACCCCCAACCGATTGTGACTCACGCGTTTGCCCTTCGGCCGTGACCTCGGCAGAGGCCACGCCCCCGCTGAGCGTCAGCACGGTGACACGGTACCACTTCCCGGCAGTCAGTCCATCCAGGCGGTGCGAATGACTGCTGGCGGGCAGGGTCGGCTCGGCCAGCGTGATGCCGGAGCGGTCGCTGAGAAGCAGCCTGAAGGCGTCGTAGTGTCCCGCCGGCCGCTCCCATGTGACGGTCAGGCTGTGCGGCGTGTGCTCCTGGTCTGCCTGCAGGGCGCTCACGCGGGCCGGAGCTGGCGAGAAAAAGGACAACGCACAACAGGAGACTGGTGTTAGGTTGCGACCAATTACTACTTTCCTATTTTTTATTTCAATGACTGCCAAGTTATCGTGACTTTGGGGTATTAGACCTTCAAGCCATTTGACTTTCGAGACTTTTGGGGTGTTTGACTTGTGGGGTACTCTTTTTTTAGGGCTTTGAATTTTGAATTTTGAGGCTTTTAACGCTCACTTGTGCGACCGGACACCATGTTGCTGTTGGTCAGTTCGCCGCTGCGTGATTGGATGGTGAGGTTGTAGGCGTGGCCCGGGATCAGATCCAGGAAGTTCAGAGATGAGACGTGTTTGGGGACGAGCCGAGTTTCCACCACGCCGCCGCCCTGCAGAAAGGAAGTGATGGCAGGAAGTGACATCAGGACTTTTTTTTTTGGGGGGGGGGGGGTAAGTGGTGCCCGACTCACCGTAGCAGACAGCGAGACGACGTACACATCCACGTCACCAAGAGCCGGCGTCCATGCGGCCGCCAGTCCCCCGTCCACAGGGGGGTGCTGTGGCATGAGGTGGAGGTTGGTCACCTTGGCCGGAACTGGACAGAAAGCCACGACGGCCAATCAGAATCAAGAAGACAGGGAAAATGACACTCACTAGCATCAAAATGACCTCTCATACATACATTGAAACACTCTCACACATACTACGGAAATGCTCTCACTAGGATGGAACAAAAAGACGATTTGAATCAGAAAATTGCGAGATGGGTGTCGCACGGTACCTGTGCGTCCCTGGATGAAGAGCGCCCTCTGGTTGGGTCCGCTGAAGGTGGACACGACCATCTTGTAGAGGCGTCCAGCCGTTAGCGACGTGAATTTGTGTCGTCGCGCGTCGCTGCCCAGCGTGACCGGCGGGAACACACGCGTGTCGTTGAACAGCAGCGTGACCTGCATACACGTGAGCGCAACACACATGCTACGCTAATATGCTAAAGATGGAAACGAGTCAAGTGTCATTCTGCTGTACCTCATAGTGGTCCACATCTCCGGGGGCGGGGCTCCAGGTGACTGTCAGGTCAGCTGATCCTGCGTTGCTAAGCGACAAATTGGACACAGAGGCTGGAACTGACAAAAAAAAAAATATTTTTTTTACATAACATCAAAGAGGGCAGGTACACCTGGACTGGCGGTCGTGTGCATTTTGTCAACTGACAGGTGCGTCCATCCGTGGAAGCGCTGCTGACGAGGTCTCCGCTCCACGTCTCCACGGTGACCGTGTAAAGCCGCCCGGGCGTTAGCGAGCCGAAGACGCAGTCGCTGCGTTCGGGCGCGATGCTTTGCTTCTGCACCACGCTGTTGTTGTACCACACCTCCACAACGTAAGCACCCACGTCGCCCGACGCGTGACGCCAGTACACCTGACAAACGACACACGGCCGCTCTCATGCTCAAGCTAAGGATGCTAATGCTAAGGCAATTGTTTGCAGCGCACGGACGAGCTAACGCACCTTGAGGAAGTCGTCTCTAGCTGAATGCACGGCGGTCGGGTTCTGCACTGGGGCAGGTTCTGTGACACGGAACCAGACATTAAAGACGACAGAGGGTAGCAAGAAAAAAATAAGCAAAAATAGAAAACAGGAACAGAAAGACAATATTATGACAACATAAACAAGACATATTATAAAACCACACATGGTAGACTAGAAGCTTTTTTCAACTTTCAACGACGTAAAGCAGTAAAATCAACAAGAAGTAGTCGGCGACCCTTACGTGTGCGTGCATGAACCCGGGTGGCGTTCTCCAAGCTGCCACTCCTGGTTGCTATGACGACAGTGTACATCCGTCCGGCCGTCAGGGAGCTGAATGAGCACTCGGGTGGAGACCACCGCGAAACGACCTGAGTGTGAACCACCGCCCCGCCGCCGCCGCCATCCTCAAGGCGGACCAGGTAACTGTCAACTTCGCCAACTGCAGGATGCCAGGACACGTGCAGCGTATCCGGATGCCCGCCATTCACCACCGTTACCTCGGTAACAGATGCTGGGTCTGGAGGGCGCGAGAAAAACACATAACATCCGAAGGAGAATCTTTTCTGGGGATTTGGACCGTGTGTAGTCGCTGGACTCACTGGTTCTTCCCTCCAGACTTGTGGCTTTGGACTGCACGCCGCCACTAACAGTAACAGCTTCCAGTCTGTAGAGAGCGCCAGCTGTTAAACCACAAAGCAGCAAGGAGGCGGGGCCAACAGGAACCGGAACGCTGTGGTTCTGAACAACAAGGCTGGAGAACAGCACACAACAGGTTAATGCTTACCTTTCACACACGACATATTTCGCCGTCAATACCACCTGTCCTTGAGTAGTGTGAGCATGTACGAGTCGACGTCCCCACGTGGTTTTTCCCACGATGCATAGAGGCTGTCCACGCCGACGCTGCGGAGCGTCATGGCGCTCAACGCCATGGGAACTGGAACACACACACTTGACTTCAGCACCAAATACGCACACATACGCAAGTATAAGAAGAAGTCGAGGACCTGTCCGTCCCTGGACGAAGACAGACGCATTGAGATTTCCACTCCTTGTTGTGACGGTGATGTTATAAATCCTCCCGGGCGTGAGGACGTTAAAGGTGCACTCCCTCATGTGAGGCTCCACCTCCCTGGTATCCACAGTGACGTTACCTGCACGACCGCAAAGTAGCCTGTTAGCCGGGAGCTGCCGCGTGAGAGCTCGTGGGCCGTTTGGGGCGGGCTTACCGTGGCGAAGGGTCAGGAAGTAAGCGTCGCGTGACCCGGAGGGGGCGTGGCTCCACATGGCGCTCAGGGACGTCTCGTCGGCGTGACGAATGTGAAGGTCGCATGCGTGTGTGGGAACTGGGCACATCGCGATAATTAATCTACATGTGAGCAGGGTTATTATAGTTTTGGAATTTTCATTTTAGTTAGTTTTATTTCATTTTGAGTTTAGTTTTTTAAATTTAGTTAGTTTTAATTAGTTTTCTGGGTGGTTCTGTTATTAGTTTGAGTTATTTAACCTTCGGTAAATAGATGATTGCAGTGGACATGACATATTCGTGTGTCTAAACCAATAAAACGCATCATTTGGATGATGTCAACACTTCTGGTTTATGATTGGATCCTCGCTAACCAATCACAATCGCAAGTTGATTTGCATGATGTTCATGTTAAAAATGTTACATTTAAGCTTGGTAAGTTTACAACACGTTACAGCCATATTATCCTGGCGTCCACTATTACAAATATACGGAAGAGGATTAGGGCCAGTGAAGAGAGAAAATACATGTTTGGCAAGTTTCTCACTTTATTCTCAGAATTCTGAGAATAAAATCAGAATTCTGAGAATAAAATCAGAATTCTGATTTCGTTAGCGCTACTATTATTATGACATTAAAGTCAGAATTCTGAGATTAAAGTCAGAATTCTGACTTTATTCGTGCTTTTTCTCCCTTCACTGGCCCTAATCCTCTTCCGTGCAAATAAAAACATCAGATAACCCCACTTTTTTTTTTATCCACGTTGTTCTTATGTGGGAAAAGTCAAAATCAGCCACAAAAAAAAAAGCGCAGAGCAGAAAAAATACAGTCCCTCATGCATTAATAAATAAATGACCAAAGACTAAAACAAAGTACATTTTCACTATATTATAGGTAGTTGTAGTGTCAGCTAGTTTTTTAAAAAGCATTTTATTTTTTATTTTATTTTGTTAACAAAATTGTTTTTAGAATTGTAGGCTTTTTTTTGTTAGTTTTCGTTAACTACAATAAACTTGCACATGAGACATATTCGAGTATGTGTGTGTGTTTTATGCATGTCTCACGTGTGTTTCCTTCACAGCTGCTTTCTGTGGCCAGCCGTCCACTTTTGACGGATAGCAAGGCTCGGTAGCGCCGTCCAGGAAGTAGTCCCGTCCCGGGGAAGGTAAAATTGACAGCCTCCTTGCCCAGGTTAGCTGCGACTATTTCCTGGGAGCCGTCATAGAGGACGAGTCGGTAGCCGTCCCAATGACCGGCGGGGGGCGCCCATGACAAGAAGAGACCCCCGGCGGGGGAGGGCATCAAGGCCAGGTGAGACACCACCGCAGGAGCTAAACACCAAGACGTGAGAATTGTTTAAATTAGATCGATATCAGATAATTGATTGAAAAACGACGGGACGCACCACCCGGTCCCACCTGCGCGTGCATCAATCTCCGATGAGTTGTGCAGCTCGCCGCTCCGGGAGCTCACCGTCACGCGATAGGCCAAGCCGGGGGTCACCCCGTTCACTGTGACCTCGGTGGCGTTGGGATGAAGAATCATCCGTCGCGGGCTGGAGTCGTCCGACCGCAGCGACACCTCCAGGGCGTCCACATCGCCCGCGGGATGTCGCCACGACAACAGCAAGGCGGCACCGTCGGCGGTGGCCGTCAGGTTTGTGACGACGGCCGGCGCTAAAGACGAAACATTAGGGACGGCACAGGGCGAACTTTACACCAACTGAAAAGAAAATTTGACTTTGCGTTTTGATCAATTTGCTGACAGAAAAAGCAAATAAATGTCAACAACGTTAATGAACGTGTACTATGGCAGCCATTTTGGTTGGTACCCGTTTGAGTCTGGATGCTGGTGTGGTTGCGCAGACCGCCGGCCTCCGTTGCCATGGTAACTTTGTAGCGTCTGCCCGGCGTGAGCTTGTCAACAACGCGTGCGGTGGCGGTGCTCTCCAACGTCTCGTTTAGCAGCAGATGCGCTAGTGGGAGGGGCATACAGTCACATGACTCATCGGATGCTAGAGCAAACAAGTTGCGGAGACGCGCGAGGTGACATACCAAAGTCGTCGTGCGCATCTCCGGAACGTCCCCACAGAAGGAGCCTGAAGCGCTGAGTCCTGCCTGAGCCCGCCTGCCAGGAAAGTCCCAGGCTGTCGCTCGACCTGGATGTCACACGCAGGCCCGATGGTGCTGAAGGACCTGACACACAAAAAACACACACAGACAAGACAGATGCACACACACACACATGGTTAGAGCATCTCTGCTGCCCCCAGTGGTGAAATCAGGAAGTTACAAGAGGCCTACCATAACAACCTCAAAGACATTTAAAGGTCAGACAACTTGAGGGAAAAAAGTGAAAAGGTGACATTTATATAACAATGTTGTACTTTGGGGCGTTAACACACAGACACACACACGTACACGGAACAAAAGAACAATTGAGGACGGGAAATGAAGAGAGCTCGACCCAGCCTGGAATGGAAACAAAACAACTTCTGTTCTGGATGCCTTCCAACACACACACACACACACACACAGGCCCTATCGCCTCCCGTCAGCCAGCTCTCACTTCCTCTTTCTAATCAGAGGATTAGCGAGGGGAAGCTCCATTAGTGGCGAGACGTGCGGCCATTTTATTCCACTCACCAAGAACGCATGGAAGCGTTAGCTGCATGCTAAAGCTAACCGCAAAAGCGAGTGTCGAGTTTGTGTTTGTACAACGGATTTTTGCAAGTTTGGGAACAATATGACTAAAGCAGCCAAATTCACCTGTTTACACCCATCTCAGGGGGCGGCCATTTTGCCACTTGCTGTCAACTGAAAATGACATCACAGTTGTTAAGGGCTATCATGGCTCACCTATTTTCTGAGTTTGGTCATGTCATGTCTACAAGCTGAGCTGTGATTGGTCATTTCCCTGAGCAACTGTGATGTCATTTTCAGTTGAAAGCAAGTGGCATAATGGCGGCCCCCTAAGATGGGTGTATTTTGCCGCTTTATTCATAGTCCACAAAGCCAATATTAATCAGAATGCCGTTTTTAGAGTAGCAGAGATACAGCATATTATTGTAAGGAAAAAGTTTGGTGTTGAGTTTTCCCATTTAAAAAAAAAAAAAAAGTTACTCTTAATTAACCTTAATTAATCTTGAAGATGCCACAAGATGGCAGCAAAGCTCAAATTGTGAGCAAGAAACAGGGTGCCGCAGCCGTTGCGATCTCTGGCAACAATCTGAAGATAGCTCACATATCAAATTTTGGCACAAAAAAAACACAGCAGAAAAAAAATTGGAAACACCTGGTACGTTTGGTGGCAACGTGGCAGTGTTGTGTGCTGCCAACTTACTGGTGCACACGCTGATGTTGGCCACTTCCCGTATGCTACCGGAGTGAACGTGCAGCACGTACGCACTTCCCGGTTCCAAGTGTTGCAGCTCACACGTGAAGACGCCATCTTGGAACCCCGACCCCTCACTTTCAGTCATGTTAGCCTCCACTTCCTGTCCTCTGTCTTGGTGGCGTTTTCTGGCGCATTGGGCATCTTCGGCGTCCGCAGACGACACAGCCAAGGAGCAGTTGCGTCCTTGCGCGTTAACGGTTATCTCCACGCTATCCCAACCGGACGTCACGTCACGGATGGACGGGCGACAACCATCGGACAACTCATCTGTCTGAGCCAAGATCAGCGCCTGATGGACATCAACATCATCATCATCGTTTTGTTTGTTTGTTTTTATCAAAACATTTTTTTTAAATATATAAAACAGTGTTATTCATACATTTAATTAAAAATGGCTTATCAATTACAATTGAATTGATTAAAGAAAAATTGGATGATTTTGTTGCACTAAAATTTTCATTTAAAAAAATGTTGAGTCAATGTGTGGTATTTTGTTAAATAATTGCTAAACTGAATTATGGTAAATTTTACAAAAGTGCTCGAACCACTATATAGAGGGATAAGCAAGTACTGATACTAGGCATCAGTATCAGGTCAATATTAGGCCTTATTTGAAAATATTGGTACTCTCGACGGCACCCTCTTGTGGTCGTTTTACAATCGGGACCTAGAAATTATACGAATAGAAAATTGACATTTCATCATGTTATTTTAAGGAAAAATGCTATATAAAGACAAATAAATCTTTCTTTAAAATTATCTGACATTTTAAGAAATTGTATGCATCAAAAGTAGAAGTGGTATCTGCACTTGGTATTAGTACCAGTGACTGGTATTGGTCTGGGAAAAAAGTGGTATCGAACCTAGTCAAATTAATACTTTCATACAAGTACCTAGCAAAATTCAATAAATTACTATTATAAACATCAAACTTATTTATTACTTATGACGGAGTTGAATGAATTATTTTTATTAACTTTTTTTTAAACTCCAAAATGTGTTTCATGAAATAATTGAGTTATTGGAAATAAAACTGCAAATTAATTATTTACATTGTGCAATTAGTATTTTTTTTTAAACTACTTTTCAAAAATATTAGTTTAACTTTTATATATATATATACACATTTAACATTTGAATTTATTTTATGATTTGGTATATCATATAAAATAATTTTATCCGAAAATAAAAACTTTTAGTAAATAAAATAATATTAGTCAAACACTGTCCTGGAACTGTTGATCATAATATCATAATTGCAAACTCGCTCATTTAATTCCCCCAAAAAAAAGAACAAAAAAAGAATGAGAATGATTTTTTTCTCCCCCTACTTTCTCTTCTTTGACCTTGTCTACAAACAAGCTGATTTGAAAAGTTGAAACGTTTTTGTTTGTCCTTGCCTGCTTCAGGCACACAAAACAAGTCAATCAGAAAAACCACACTGCCTTGCTCAAGAGCACCTCGCCAACAAAAACAAGATGAGGCTTACCTGCAGCATCCACACAAAAGGCACGCTTCGCCAAAAGGAACGTGCCGCCATTTTGAATGTGGCGGGGAAGGTCGCAGCGTTCGTTCGCGGTGTCAGGCATGCTCGGCCGCTGGCCGCTTCTGCTGCGTGCGTGGAACGGTCGCTTTTCCGCCAGCGCCGGGACAACTCCGGGAGCTCCGCCTTTCCTGTTCGCCTTCTTTGTCCTCCGCTTCCTGTCTGAGCGTGCTACAAATAAATTGAGCACCCACAAAAACACCCACTTGCATGCTGCAGCCGATTTCCACAGCGCTCGTCTTCGGCAGGCTGCAAGGTCGGCCGCAGTCTGGCCCCACCCTTGATTGGTCGGCAGACAACCGGCACACGGATAGACAAACGGTGGACTGGTCGCCAGTCAGCGTCTGGGCACGTGTCTTACTTGTTGCGTGACACAAGCTTTTATTATGATTCACCTCCAAAGTGCAAGCCAGACACGCTAACCACTAAGGCAGCGTCCGGCCTTCTGCCACTGATCCTTTTTATGCATTTGTCGTGAGTTTCTGCTAAAGAGGAAACTCGTTGCCTTGAGAAACTTTCTGCTGTGAGCTGCGCATCCACACCTTCTCCTTCCTTCCTTCCTTCCTTCTGCATTCCACAATCGCCAGTCACACTTGACCTGTGAAAGGTCAGACGAGCCGCTCACGCTCACCACTTTCGTAACTTTTCACTCATCACCATGTGATGATGATGGTGGTGGTTATTTTTAATCTGAAAAAGGGCAGTTCTGTTGTGGGTTGAGCTAAACAATAGCAAGAATGCCCCCTTTAAGAAGCGGTCTCTTTTTTAAAACATGGATGAAGTTCTGCCGGAGGTGGGAGTTGAAATACATTCTGAACCCTGGCTAGAAAGTGCTTTGAGAGAACATGTGTTGTGAAGTGGCGCAATCAAAATCCAAAAGGACCCGAATAGCTGCGGCGCCTCCTTTAGGCCGAAAGGTGAAGTGAAGGCCAGCTTATTTTCTTTCAGTTGACTTTAATGGCAGAAATAAAACTTTGTGCCGATGACAATCGCACTTTGTAGCCGACCACGAGACGCATGAACACGACGACGACGATGAAGGTCTAAAGTGCTTTTACATCATCACAAATGGATCAAGGTCGACATTTCAACATTTTTTTTTTTAACATGTCCATTACACTCAAAGATTTAACACATTTTGCAGTATTTTGCTAAATGTTTTCTTGCTCACACACTCACACAAAACCTGGAATGAACTGTATAAAAATAAACTTCTTATTAGCTTCAATAAATAAATATACAATCAAAGAGATGCCTGCACCATTGTGAATGAAAACAAAAAAAAAACTGAAAACAAAAATATTTTTGGTCAAAAGCAGAAGTGGGCAAGATCCGCATTTAATTATTTTTACAACATCAACAGTGCGGAAATTCAAATGGATTTTTTTTCGTTTTAGTTAGCGTAAATAAAATAAAAAAGGTAAAATGAGAAAAATAGATGTAGCTTTTTAAAATTAATTATATCATTAATTGCAGACAAAAAAATGTCGGTAAAATAAAATATTCAAAATTTTGAAAATTAATTTGTAGAAATAATGTTTTCAAATTAAACTAAGGTAAACCATTATTAAATTCCATTTATTTAAAATATTGTAAAAAAATAAAAATAAAAACCCGAAAGATGCATTTATTTCCCAAATATTTTTGATTGATACTAAACTAACAAATTGGAGGAACTTCATTGTGGTGTGGAACTGTGTTAAAAATAAAACTCTTCATTTTACTCATATTTTTCTTTTGTTATTCACAGAATTTAATGTAAATATTAAAACATTTTAACAGCCCACACAAGTTTTGAATATAGTTCAAGACTCTGTTAGACCTTTTAAATCTATTTGAATATTTTTCTAAACAAAAAAATGTCACCATGGAATAAAAATAAAACTTTAAGACTTGAAGTCTTTAAATACACCTGCTATATGCTGTGATATTGTCATCTTTTTTAAAGAATTGGTCAAATAAACATAATTCAATAATATAAAATATAATTTCTAAATTATAAACAAGCTTGTTTCTTTGGCAATTTGAAACTGAAACGTTGCCAATGTTGGTTTGCCCACCCATGTCTGGTGCGTAAGGAACATTACGCAGTGCCGGAAAAGTCGCAACAGGAAGTTGACAGCGCCGCAATGCTAGCAGGCTACGCTAACTGGGTAGAGCCGTCACGCCGTGAGCTCGCTCCCTTGTCAAAGGGTACCTTCCCTCCTGTCCATCCCAGTCAACAAGCTCCGCCTCTGCATCACAGCGCACCCACCGAGGCCCGGTCGCCATGGTGACGCCGGCGCGACTCGTACAGGCTTAAGGCGTGATGAACAAACTCGTACTGCTCTGCCGTTTGGATCATTCCGCCCCTAAGGGAAGACAACGTGATCTGTTGTTGCACTACTTTTTTTTTATTGTAGTAGTTCCTATTGTGATATTTTTTATTATTTTTTTAATAGTTGTTTGTATAGTAGTAATTGCAGTGATTTGGTTAGTGTCATAGTAGTTGCAATAGATGAACTGTGCATTATAGTACTAGATAATGATGTGTTTTGTTTTTTTTCCACCTCACCTGTCAAGGCGCAGGCGGCAGGTGATAGCCAGCACATCCACGACGCCCTCAACCGCCAGCTGCCTCGCGCCCACGCTGGCGGCGATGAAGCAGCCCGTGCGGCCGATCCCGGCGCTACAGCATTCCATTGTGGCACAAGTGTAAATAAGCAGCACAATCACAATAATTTCCCCTTAAAAAAAAAAAAAAAAACAGAAAAAAATGAAAAACCTCTGAGGATGACCTCAAGTTACCTGCAGTGTACGATGACGGGCCCGGCGGTCTCCGCCGATGCCTCCACGTCGTCCATCAGCTGCAGAAGCGGCAGAGTGGCGTCGGGCGTCTTGTGGTCCGGCCACGAGGTGAACCAGAAATGATGCAACGTGTGGCTTCGGGGCCCGCGCTGCATGCACGCAAACGCACACCAAGGGTCAACACTTTGCAAGGGTCAGTATAAGCGGTTTGGCATCGCGGTTCTTTCTTTTCGGAATTGTTTCAATTGGACTGAAAAAAGCCAACACGGCAGGGTCTGGAGAGGCTCAAGTTTTTAACTTTAATTTGTTTGAAATCGCCACGTGCATACTAAGGATGGGACGATACGGGTAACTCACGATTCGATACTGTGACGATATGTGGCCCACGATAACGATATATCACGATATTCAGTATGTGAGTGACAGTGAAAACTTGCAGACACTTCTTCGCCAATAGTGTCTAGACAGCAGTTCTTCGCCACTGCTTCTGCCTACTTCGGCACCATTTAGGGATCAGCACCCCCCACAAACAGGACAGGAGAGATTAAGTACTGACGGTGACAGCAAAGGATCACAAAAGTCACGGTTGGGATTGGATAATGGATTTGAGTCACGGATCGAATCGTTTTTTTTGGGATCAGAAAACAAAACAAGATAAATTGATTTATTTTTCTAAACACTTTTGCCCATTAAATAATAATAATTAAAAAAATCACTTCAAAATGTCTGATTTGGTCATTTAGGAACACAACTTTAAGTGCAATAAGAAGCAGATACATTTTTTATTTTATACCTGGTCCTTGTATAAATTAAGGTATTAATGGCTTAAAGTTGTTTTCTTGAAATCTAAACGTCAATATTTGACATTTTGAGTTGAATGTTTTTATTTATTAGAAAAGGTGTTTTATAAAATAAATGAAAACAAAGCTCTATATCTTTTTTTTAAATAATGACAAAGACAAAGGGCAATTTAAGTAAGTAAGTATTCCTCTAAACATATAGAGTGAATTACGAAGTAGCCTAGGCCCAGGATATTAAAAAAAGTTAAGACAGCAAGCCAGGTAGGTGTCACTCATTACTGTTGCCAGCCCTTTTTTGCACTTCAGGGCCACCGTATCAGCCAGGCACGAATGCTAACACTAGCTGCTAGCTAGCCACTAACGTCGGAGACTTGCGATTTATCATAGAATGATGACGTAAATTAACTAGCGGTTTCTTAGCATCCCAAATTAGCGAACAAATATACTTCCGGGATGACATTGTGAAAATGATGGTAGAAAATATGTAATTTCAATAAAAACTTCAATATGTAAGCCAACTTGTTGAAAAAGGAAGTCAAGCTGACGGTCACGTCGCCGCGCAGGCCGACTTCAAAGTAAAAGCCCACACAAGCAATTGCATTGACAGCAATGTATTGTTTAGTAACGCTTTTTTTTAAAGTTAGCCTTGGTGTAGGCGGCGTGTTACGTTGAGTATGTTTCCAGCTTCATTGACATCCATTATGTGCTTTGCGCTGGTGTGCCGTCATAAAATAGCAATATGACCGTTAGTGTATTGATATATTTATTACAACAGAGCAATATATTGCAATACTGATTTTTTGCCCCACCCCTAGTGTATACCTTGAGCGTGACGTGTCTAGCGGTATAGTGCTGACACTCTCGCACGCCGTTGACCTCCACCTCCACCCGCCCGTATATGCCACGTCTCTCCGGCCAGTAGAGGACGCACTTCTGTCAAACGGAACAAACGATGAGCCGAACCTGCCGTACGTCGTCCTAGGAATAACGCACACGGCGCTAACCTCATTCTTTTCTTTGAGCTTGGTGATCATGACGATGGCGGGCGCCGCTTCCTGCCACGCCATCAACCAGAAGTCCTCCACCGTGTTTACCATCGGGCCCTGAGTGGCGATGAAGGCCTTTTCGTCGCCGCCGTAACCCTGAGACATCACGCACACGTTAGCAAAAGTGCACTTGGTCAATACAGACACAAATAATACTAGAGTTGCAACGATTAATCGACAAGTAATTGATTATCAAAGTAATTAACTCAATCACTCTAAGCCATTTTTACTGAAGCAATCCCCTTCGCTCCTGGCTGTTTTACTGGATTTTGGCTGATTTTGCAAGGTCCACAGAATATTGTGTTTGATTGCTATAAAAACATGGAATCTGCCAAAAGAAAGATTAGAGTCTCTTTTTTCATCAGGAAAAAAATAGATTTGTATCTATTTCCATTTTGCAGCAATTAGCATTATAATAGAGGTAAGTTTCATCAATATTCACAGACAAAAAGCTTGTTACAACATGGCTGATCTCTTATACTCTGCTGCCACACGCTGGCCGTTTTTTGTTTTAACTACCATTGCTTTAAGCCACCTCTTCATGTCAGAAGCTGCATTCAAAGCTTGTTTAAAGAACATAAAAAATACATGTTTTGGGGTTTGAATGAGTTAATTATTTTTGATAATCAATTAATCGTTTCGTTAGCTTTTTTTACTTTAAAATTGTCCAACTGCTTAGAATTTCAGCTCCTCATCTGTAAATATTGTCCAATTTCTGTAGTCCTCCATGAAACTGTGATTTTCTTTTTCTTTTTTTTTAAACAAAATATGACAATTGCTTTTACTATGGAAAACAATGATCAACATTTTTGCTGATTTTCTTCACCTTATAGACCAAACCAGGAACTGAATCCTAATTAATTTACGTTTGTGCACTGTCAATCTAAAATAATATCCTGTTTTATTTTTTTTGGGGGGGGATTGAAACTTTTTTAAAATATCTGATTCATCAATTAATTGAAAAACGAATAATTAACAGAAATAGTGTTTAAAATTAAATTAAAATTAATTAATATCAACAATTTATAAATTAAACAATGTTATAGTTTTGCTAATTTTTTCATCATTAGCTCACCATTTGCCACATTTACTCTATATCAACCAATTGTTTATTTAGTATTAAGTTTTTTTTTTTTTGTTTTTTTTTAAATAACCAAAATTACATGTGGGATTGACGTTGCACTTCCCAACCTTTTCGAAACTGATTCATTTACTGGTTTGACAATCAGTCTGCTTTCATGAATGTACACACACACACACACACACACGCACGCACGCACGCACGCACACACACGCAAATGGAGCACAGAAACACAGGACACAAACTCACACAGACACAAGTCACACACACAGTTTGATTTTGCAAGGAAATGTTTGGAAACTTTGTGTTCTCGCTGCTTCCTCACAGCCAAAGGGTCATTGTGGGAAAAATTTCACTCCACGTGTACCCTATGACAGACACACACACACAAACCCGGATGTAGTTGGCGTTGATGTAGGAGGCGAGCGGGTCGGCGTTCCTTCCGGCCTGCAGCACGACTCTGGAGCGAGGATCTAGGACGAGCACATTTCAATGAGGACGTTGCTCTCTCCCGATTGGTCCGATAACATCCAGACGCTTCCTGCTTGAGTTTGGTGTAGTTGCCTAGCAACCGGGACTCACTGGGCAGGATGGTCTTGTAGCGGTTCTTGCTTCCGTGGTTGGGAACGTCCACTTGGTTGTGCTCCGTGAAGTTCATGGGGATCTCCTGACATCGCAGGCGCGCACACAACACACACAATCCAGTGTCCCATTGTTACCGTGGCAAAGAGAAGGTCTCCATGTCCAAACTGGTCACATGACTCACCGCGAACTCTGCGTGTAGCATGTGCGCGTCTTTGACAACGTCACGCAGTCGCTGCGGCGTGAGGGTGCGCCGGGCGGCCATCAGATACTCGCGGGTCGCCTCCTCCCGTGGCGGCGTCACCACGGCAACACTGACGGGCGCCGACATGTCCAGAACGAGCGACACGTTGGAGCCGCGTCTGTGGACGACATCGGGACGACTTCAAGAACAAGTCGGCTTTCGTGAGGAGCGACTTCCTGTCTGAAGCGCATCTTTGAAGCTGCTATTTCCTGCCTAGCTGATTGCTGATTGGCTGATGTCCAGCATACACACATTCACACACAAACACCCTGCTCTCATCTTTCTTTATCACATGCGGACATAGAGGTCGTTAGGAAACAATGGCCTTCAAATCAAGGTCATAATGTTAAAAGTTCACACACACCCACACGTGTTCACCTCTCTTGTAGTCCTGATAGCGGTTTCATCCTGAAGGGGGAGGGGCACGGCTTGAGCTCATTCATCACCGGTGCGATTTGGGAGGGAGGGGCTGGGCTAGAAGGAGAAAACGACAAGGTGGTCAACAGGAAGTAAACGTGACAGTTACTTTATGGGAAAGGGGGCGTACCTCGGGGGCGGGACAGCGGGCGGAGGAAGTGACCGGGCTGCCGTGATTGGCTGCTGCTGCCGGAGAGCGGGCGTGGCTGTAACCACCTATCAACGCAGGTCAAAAGGTCAACAACAGCGACGGCCAATTGCAGCTTACCTTTTCAGAGAATACCTTGGTGGTCAGGTGAAGGGGCGGAGCTTTGCGCTGTCTGTTTGAAGTTGTCTTGAGTCGATACAAAAGCTGCAAGAATGTAACAAAGTTGGAAGGAGTTTGTGTGAATTGGGTTTTTGTTTGCACATACCATCAAGCAGACGACTGCCATGATGAGGATGGCGAAGAAGAGGATGGCGGTATAGAAGCGTTGTTGCCTCAACGCGTGCTCTTGCAGCGCCCCCTGCAGGACGTTCTTCTACAAAAACAATTTACAACTTTAAATCGAAAAATTTAAATTTTGACTTTTGTGTACCTCGGTGGAGACTTCGGTGATGCCAAAATGCGCCAGTTGGCGATGAAGCACCCTGATGTTCAGCGATTGGACAACGTCCCGAGCTG
The DNA here is from genome assembly GCF_051991255.1 of Vanacampus margaritifer. Lineage (NCBI taxonomy): Eukaryota > Metazoa > Chordata > Actinopteri > Syngnathiformes > Syngnathidae > Vanacampus > Vanacampus margaritifer. The sequence continues at coordinate 14,148,601 of NC_135446.1, forward strand.
GGCGGGGCTCGGACGCATCTGGCCGCTCTGAGGACACAAACAGCTCCACGCCGTTCTTATTCTCCTGTTGCAGGAAAAAAAAATTTTTTTGATCAATCCATTGATCTAGAAGTGAAACTGAGAGGTGCGTGTCCTTACATCCAGAGCGTTGATGTGGACGAGGCCGACAGGAACTCCCAGCGCCGCCGCCACGCCGCCGCGAAACCAACGAAGAAGACCTGCGTTCAGACTGCGGACGTCCAACGCCAAAAACTGCAAATGCAGCACAGCATATTACAGGGAGGATGGATGTATGGATGATTACAGTAATTTCTAAACTATAAATCGCTACTTTTTTCACTTGTATTGGACCCTGCGGCTAATACAAAGGTGCGGCTTATCCATTAGATCACAAGGGGGCACATTATAAAGGAAGTGTAAGAGCGTCAGGCAGAGCAAAACAAACCAAGTGAGCCCAAATACATGAGGAGAAACAGAACAAGAGCGAGACAATTTGCACCCTCATTATGGAAAAGAAAGTAGCGAGAACCCTTATATACCGTTGCGAAAACAGTAAAACTGCGGCTTACAGTCGGGTGCGGCTTTTGTGTAACAAACTCGAGTATTCCCCAGATTTAGCTTGCGCGGCTTACAGTCCAGAAATCGATTTTGGCTTCTATCTTTAAAACGTTATAATTGAATAAAAACAATTAATATGCAGAACAGCGTGGTGCATTTATAAATTCCCAACACTTATAAAGTACCCTGAATGCACCATGCGTATGTGATTGTGCCGTCCCTGAGCGTTGTGTTGTGTTTAATGACACCCTAGTTGGGGTTTACTGTCAAATTAAACACATTGTGAATTTAAATACAAAACATGCTCCGTTTCAACAACATCGCTAACCGCTAATGCTAAGCTCTATGTAATGTCCTACTGAAATGCTAACATTAAATTAGCAGACTTCAGGAGTGATATTCCTTCAAATGATGAACATTCACATACAAACCCTGCAGAAAAACATGCACACAGTTAAGATAAGATTACTCAAAGCACAAATTCTTCCTAATGTGTGAAAAAATTAGTTATTTTAAGAGTTCAATCGCAGTTTCTTGTCTAATTGCAAGTGTGTAGTTCATCTGTGCGTGGCACCACACTGCCTCTCAGAGGCCAAAACATGCAAGCACAGTCGGTATTTGCTTTTTTTTTTTTTCAATTGCGATTATTTTAGTATACAGGTACTGTATTGTACGACGGCGTACGCTGGCACAAAAGATCATCCCTGAGCCCAGTAAGGCCTAACACTTGTGAAGATAAGATAAAAAAATAAATAAATAAGGGCCATGCTCGAGAATGAAAATGAGGAATGAAAATACAAGTGGCTCGAATTTCACATGACATTTACAAGGTCATCTTGTACTTGACAAAAATAATAGTGTGTTCAAGAATAAAGTGTTCAACGTGCAGGAATGAATGGACATGAGGCTATGATGATAGTTTTGAGTTGTTGAGTTTTTGTAGTTGAATAAATACAAATTTTTCAAATCAATCATCATGATTTTAATCTCAATCAAAATAATTGTGATTATTTATTTTTTTACATAATCGTCCAGCCCTAGATGGATGTTGACAGATGTCATCTCACCATGGTAACCAGATGGCGTGCGGCCACGGCGGCATGCTCCACGTGAATCTCATCATCCTGATGATGAAGATGATGATGATGGCGGCGGAGGAGATGGTGGTGGTGGAGAGGCTGCTTGCTGCCATCAGGCCGCGGGTTCAAATCCGAGGAGTCTGCAACACGTGGCTCGCCCTCATTTGATGACGACTCTGAGGAGATCAGCAGGTCACGTTAGACAACACAAACGTGGCCCACCACCTCCAGCTTCGGTAAACGACAACAACATCCTTGACATCGTTTCACAATAAATTGTGCAATAATGTGCAGCAAGCACACACAGGAAGCACCGCTCACTCTCTGGCGACAGCATCCTGTTGCTATGGTATGTCAACCATCAACCGAAACGTGCTCTGATTGGACAATTTAGCTGGCATGAAAAAACTACCGGCCAATCACACATGGGATTGGAAGGGTGCTGACCACACACACAAAACATGAAGGAAGCTGTTGTTAGCATGTGAAGCTAACAGAGATTAAACAGAGACCAAGCTAACCTGACAACATTGTGATTTCCGAGGAAGGTTGTCCAAGTTATCTTGTTTAAATATAATGAAAGCACTTGCTGAGATTTCTTGAAATAGTGTAGCATATTTATGTTCCTTGTTAAATCATTGTTCAGAGAAATCATAAACACAATAGATGATTATCATTAATTTTACATGATGAATAATATTTGTGCCATTTTTCCAGGATTCCAAAGTTTAAATTTGAGACCTCAGCAGGGTTTCAATGCATTAATTCATTCACTCACTCACTATTTCTTGGTTGAGGTGTTGAGTTCACGAATCATGTTCTGGACAAGTTTGACATAATTGAAACTTGACCCAATTTTAAAGCATCCAAATGGTGAAAGATGCCTAAAGAGTGCCATGAAAAAGCTCATTCTGTTGCTGAGATCTGCTCCCATGCCCTCTCCAAATCCGACAGACTTGAGGCGGCCATCTTACTTTGAACCCTTGACCCTTGCAAGGAGAGCACGCCTCCAAGTGCAGTAGCCACACCTGGCCGCTGGGGGCATACAGGCAAAAGCACTTCAACAGCGCAACTCAAATCAAATTTACAACTTCAATTTGGCATCTATAATCGAGTCCTTTATTTTATTTTTACAGCCAATAATCTAAAAGTAATTAACAACAAAAAAACATAAAGGTCATTCCAGAAGTGTGCGTCAAACTGATAACGTTTTGCATTAATGTGCCCAAAAAATATTTCAAAACGGTTGTTGGCGCCTGCTCTGACGAATTAAGACGTTTATTGTTAGCCGGTGAAGCTTACGGAGGCTGAATTTAATATAGACATTATTACTGTTAGCATGTGAAGCTAGCCGAAGCTAATCTAAATGGAGTTTGTAATTGTATGCACGTGAATGAAGCTAATTGTGGCCGATGAGGTGTTGTCTCTCACCCGCGCACGTCAGCCTGCAGCAGAGAAGCGTCAATACCAGCAAATATCCTCCCGTGACCCTCATCATCCTCATCTCCATCCACAGCGGACACAGGAGGAGACCAGAGGTGTCCTCTCGTCCACACAGCCACGATCAAGCCGGAAAGGGAGGAAGGAAGCAAGGTGGCGAGAGGAAGGATGGCTGACGATGAGGATGATGACGATGATGATGAAAAGAAAAGGGCATTTATTTGACACAAGCTGCAAGGAGGGAAGAACTGATGGACAGTGGGCAGCTATTCTTCTATAAGAATTATTAACGTTAAGCGCTGGCTTGAAGATTAGGACGCGATCAGGCAAAAAGACGCTGCGGGTGAAGAAAGCGAGACTTGAGTGCCACCTGGTGGTGAAAATGACTTAGGGCAACTAAACTATGGACATTGTCATATTGGACAACACACACGCGAGCGCGCGATTTTTCTTTTATTTATCAGAGGTGGAGATTCTTGGTCCAGAAAGTAAAAACCATGCTTTAGCCACAGGTGCTTCTACTCAACTGGCAGGTAACGACCTCGTTTACTTGCAATTCTCCCCCTCCGTCAGTGGTAGTCGTATTCCATTGTGTGAAGGCCATTTTATTGAATATGTTTTCAAATCATTCCGCAATTTGTATTCAGCTTCTCAGCCTTGACAGGCAATTATTATGATAGTATTTTTAAATCATTTTATTATTAGTTGTAGTTTTACAATTAGTAATATAATTTTTAATCAATTTGCCTATTTTTATATTAATTTTAAATACCATATGTATAATTTGTAGTATTTGTCATATGTGTGTGTGTGTGTGTGTGTGTGTGTGTTATTAGTCGTACATTTTTTGGAGTACAGTAGTACAGTAGTTTTGTTTTATTTCGCTTAGCTAAATGTTAGCGCCACCTAGAGGCCATCTCAAGGCTTACAGGTGTGATTAAGCAGCGGGTTTCAAACAAGCGTTTGAAAAGAAAAAAAAAGCCCCACACCCCCAGCCACTTTTTTATGTGAGAAGCAAATTGGAGTGGATGCTTTTGAAATCATAACACGACAACAACAGAAGATGCTTTTGTAGAAGGAAAATTTGACTAACTGCGTTCGTTTGCTAAAAGTCATGTGATCATTTCTCCAAACATTTTGGCGAACTTGGTAACGTCTGACTTATTTAAAAAAAATTCCATGGCTTTACCCGGAAATGCCGCACATAACCGGAAATGCCCATATATGTCAGGTCAGGTAGTCATTTACGGGAACGGCCACCCCTCAAATACGAGCAGTCCTTCTCCTTTGTCGTCATCAGCCTCATTTGTCGAAGAGAGTCGGAGGTGATCAGTAGTCCAGACTTTACCTCATTTTTTTTTCTCCCGCACTTTGTCAAGCGTAAAGAAGCTAACATGACTCAAGTGAACATATGCGTCAAGTTGAGCTTGATCCTGTCTAACATTTTCTTCGCGGTAAGTTAAACTATTCCACACTTCCGGTTCCCAAATTGCGCACTTACTCGTCCTCGTGCTAACGTTAGCCTCTTCCTTAGCATCTTTGTCAGGACATTTGTCTGCTCATTCCCTCTTCAACCCCTCCCCCCCCCCCTTTTTTTAACTAGTGTGAACCTTTCAACTTTAGAACTGAAATAGTGATTAGCAAGTGCGTCGCACAGTTGAGATTCTTTGTTTGCATCTCTTCAAAAGTTTGTAGGTTCTCATAGCTTCATTAACCCCTGGGCGTTATTTTATTTTGAAATGGCTTGGTCAGAACCAACAAAAAGCCAAAAAAGGGTCAAATAACGCCCAGGGGTTAAGCTAAATTTTTCCTCCGGTGTGAGTACTTGTTTGCCAATTAGAATGTAAAACCAGTCGTTGTGACGAATGTTGAAAGGCTGTCTTTTCATAACAGATTGTAGGGGGCGCCATCATCACCCTGGCTTTGGTGCTGCAGGTGGTCACACGCTTCAATGACGTCTCGGTAAGTGCACACTGTTAACTCCCTCGCGGGAATTTACAGAATCCCAGTATCTCACTCAAGCTTACCCAAATTCACATTGTACTTCATCTGTGTTTCGGTTCGCCCAAACTCACCACATCCCCTCACTGCTCTTGCACTAGGTGTGATATTTTGATGGAGTACAATTTTTACTTGTGTTTCCATTAACCAGTCTTGCAAGATCTCATAATTCTTGTAGGCGGTGCTCATGTAATGTGCGAGAGTTTTTTTTAATTTTTTTAGGAAGACTAATGCCCGTAATTGTTGCGATACTTTTTAAAAACCTCTCTCGCACCTTCATCGGGCGGGATCGGGCATTTTGGTGTTTCTCACAGTGCTAAATTGTCTGTGTCTTGCAAGGCTCGATAGCTAGATCGCTTTGTGGTTTAAGTATTGCTATCCCTTGGAGAGGCAGTTCTGACACAAGCGAGTGGCCTCTGTACTTGATGCTTCCTTTACTATGTGACCGGGCGGGCTCATGACTACTGGAAATGCTGAAGGAAAAAATAACTAGGGCGGGCACATGGCGACTGGAAATGCAAGAATAATGGAAATGCACTTACACACAGTCTTATGCACACTAGCTGGCTCACCTTGTATGTTTGTAGGTGGAGGGCCGCTACACCGCCCTGACCACGCTTTACGTGGTGGGCACCATCACCATGGTGATTGCTGTCGTGGGCGCGTACGGCGCACACCGCCAGAGCCGCGCCGCCCTCATCGTGGTGAGTCCGCTGCGTCACACGTACACTCTTGTCCGTCAGCTTCCTTTTTAGACAGGAAACGTGACACTCCTTTTTGTGCGTGCAGTTCCTGGTGTGCATGGTGATTGGCACGCTGATGATGATGCGCGTCGCCATCCCCCTGGCGGCTGTGCGTCCTGAGGTAACGACACCTGTGAAGATGTGCATTTGCGCCACTGTTGTCATAGTAAATGTTGCCTTGTCACAGGTGGAGGGCGCGATGTCAGACAAGTTCCGCCAGCTGCTGCCATTGGACGAAGCTGACGAGCAGACCAAGGAAATCGCCAACGGTGTTCAGGAAATGGTGAGGTCGTCGTCAGCGATGTGGCTCATGTCATCACAAACTGACACCGTTTGCGCGCGCAGTTCCAGTGTTGCGGCCTGTTCAGCTACGACGACTGGCGACAGAATATTCCGGACTCGTGCTTGTGTGACGACGAGGCGCGCATGGAAGGCAAATGTTACAACATTGACTACAAAGTGAGAGCACAAACTAAAATTGCCATCAAAATCAGAATTGGTGTTGACTTGACTCACCCATGCGTGTGTTGCAGTTCATGATGCTCCAGATGAAGAAGTCCGTCTTCCGCCAGGTGGGTTTTGTCAATCAGGTCATGTGACCGCAGAGTTGAAAGTGGTAACATTTTACTGTTTCAATTTATATTTTAACTGTTTTGAATTTAGTTATAGCTGTGTAGATGTAGGTATAACTTTGTTAACTTGATAAATAAGTCTTTGTTCTCTTCCCTGGGAAAGGAATGTGTAATAAGGTTCCTGTGATTTATCTAAGGAGTATATGTTTAAAAGTGCTGTCAGTGTTTCTGTTAATCAGTTATCCACATAAATTTTCCAAAAGCTGGGAGTGAACTAGGATATGGGCTGTCAGAAGTCTTATCAGTTTTTTCTCCTACACTCTTTTCCAAGGACTCAGGGAAGGGAGGGGAGAAGTGATATATTGTAGACACTGTTTGAAATTGTATAAAGGTGCTGTGAATCCGAAGAAGGATACACATTTGGAGGAATCACTAATTGAGTGAGCTCATTGTGTCTTCAGAAACTTTTTGGAATAAAACCTCTTCACCCATCTCAAACTCTGATTTTTATTAAAACACGCAAGAAAACAATAACCTGTTTTCTATCAAAAGTTACTGATTTTAATCAATTTGTTCCCCTTTTGCGCAATAGCCATGTTTCCCGATCATGGTCCACTACGTCCTCTTGACCTATGACATCATGATGGGCATCGCCTTCATGTTGGCCTTCTTGGCGGTAAGAAACATTTGCGAGCTCATGTGGGGCACGTTGACGCCGGCACTGACATCACTTCCTGTTCCCCTGCAGCTGCTGGGCCTGACTCTGTCGTCCATCCTCATCCACCAACTGCACAAGGGCAGACGCCCCACCGTCATGTTGGTGCCCGCCATCTTCAAGCCGGCACCCCCCAAGTACGAAGAGCTGCATAACGCACCCGTGTACTAGTATGCAGGCTGTCATGACAGATTCTGCCTTAAACCACTGAAGAAACCTTCTGCAGTTACAAACGTGCAAATTTCAAGCACGTCACACTTTTGTTTGTAAACATAGCACTATCTTTATCTCGATTTTTGGCTAGGACTACTATAGTTAGATGTGTTTTGTCTTCAATAAAGACCTTGGTCAGTGTGACAATGTTCCAGAATCCTTTGAGTTGATACCCTTGCTTGTTACTTGCAAGTTGACTCACACTTTTGTTTGTAAACATAGCACTATCTTTATCTCTATTTTGGCTAGGACTACCTGTAGTTAGATGTTTTTTGTCTTCAATAAAGACCTTGGTCAGTGTGACAATGTTCCAGAATCCTTTGAGTTGATACCCTTGCTTGTTACTTGCATCCTTGTGTTTGTCCATGACTATTCTCTTTTTCTCACTCTTATTTGTATGAGCAACCTTGTCCCAAGTGTACTAGTAAACTAAAATGTTCCCTCACTTTTCACTGTTTTTTTGGGGGGAGGGGGTAGTTTATTATTCAGTGACATGTATAGGTGCCAAATGTGCATTGTAACTGGCAGTGAATTAGTTTGACTACTGTTTATGCAACCTAACATTTTTAGGGAGTGGTGTCTACAAAATTGAGCGCCCCGTGTTGGCCAAAATACACAGTGCACAGGTGACTTACTTTCAATAAACATTTAATGAACATTTTTTTGTAATCAAAGCCCATTACACAATCAAGCATGCACAATATGACCACTCGCACGCACACCTGTTAATCATGAGGAATGTTGCCTATTGGAGGCCATTCAACTACTTTGTGCTTCACCCCAACCAAACGCCACCATTTTATATCAGACAGGAAGTGATGCCATGCATCCGCCTTCACGTCAATTAGACAGGAAATGAGCGCTTGCATGATTCCTGCTACTTTAACTTTTATTTATGAACTTCTCCATGATCTTTAGCAACATTGACAGACCAGAGAAAGTGTGTGTGTGTGTGTGTGTACGTTAGCCAGACGAGCAGCATCCCCCAGTGGGCGTGGCCTGTGGCTCATCATCGACAATCTGTACACCTCTCCGACTGGATGCCGTTTGGCTGCCACCGTTTCCCTTGGACCGCTCCTCGGCCTGAGCAGCCTCCATCATTCCTAAGTAAACACATGTCACATGACCCATCGCTATGACAAAACACATGATCATATAACACACATGCACCCAGCCAAGAACAGCCACACACATGGGCACGGAGAACGCATGGTCTACTGTCTATTTTGTCCACTGCATTTTGTACTTATGTCAGTGAAGTTGAAGTTTCTTACGTTTACACAAGTCCAAGAAGAGCTCTTCGATGCCGCTATTGAGCTTGGCTGACGTCTGGTAGTGCTTGGCCCCCACTGATGCTGCGTAACTATGACGACAGACGCGTTGAGAAACCGCCCTGTCACGGCCGCAATGACGTCATTGTTCACTCACTCACCTTTCAGCCTCCTCCGTGGAAACATTCCTGTCTTTGTCCAAATCAGTTTTGTTACCTGCACGACATTCAGACACACTGGTTAAGGTCATAGGTTAAAAAACTGTGGGTCCAAGGAGACATTTTCCAGGGACCCTGCCTCATAATCCAAACGCCAATCAAAGGGGAAATACAAAATAAATACATTGTATGCGCCAGACAAAAGAACATTGCGCTGGTGGTGTAAAAATGAAACTGAATGGGCTCTTTGCACAAATCCTCTACTTCCTGAACTCAGTACCACGCCTTCAATTCCTGTCTTTCATGTTTGGACAAATTGATTAATCCAGGTGTGCCTGACCTCAGTAACCACGACGACAATGGCAAGACACACCTGGATTAATCAATTTGTGCAATCATGAAAGACAGGAAATGAAGGAGTGTATTCAGTTCACGAAGTAGTGGATTTGTGCAAAGAGCCCATTAATTCATCAGCATGAGGCGCGGCGCCATGTTGGGCAAAATCATCAACGTGATGATTTTGAAGTGATGGCGCAGCTGCTGTTATTTTTCATATCGTCCCATCTCAATTATCATCTTGATTTTTAAAACAAAATTTCACAAGTACCAGTTTTACTAAACCTAACAACCAAAATGAAGCAAATTCCTATTTTCAAGGAAAAAAAGTTGTAATGTTACCATAAACAATAGAACATGGATGACATGTCAGAAGTTTAAACTGAGAAAATGTATCATTTTAAGGTTGGGACAGGTAGCAATAAGAGGCTGGAAAAGTCAATTGCACTTTCATAAAAAATAAAAAATAAAAAAAAACAGCTGGAAGACCAGTTACCACTAATGAGGTCCATTGGCAACTTAACATAAAAAGAGATTCTCGGAATGGAAGTGTCTCTCAGAAGCGAAGATGGGTAGAGAATCACCAATTCCTCCAATGTTGCGCAGAAAGATAGTGGAGAAATATCAGAAAGGTGTTTGCCAGCGAAAAATTGCAAAAAGGTTGAAGACAATCTGTGTGTGTAAGGGTCAAGGCCGAAAAATCATACTGGATGCCCATGATCTTCGGGCCCTTAGACGGCACTGCACCGCAAACAGGAATCTTTACTGTAAGGAAAATCACAGAAAGTGCTCAGCAATACTGCCAGACAACATTGTGGGTGAACACAATCCACCGTTCCAGCCGCCGTTGCCAGATGAAAGTCAACAGTACAAAGAAGTCATTTCTAAAGCAGACCAAGAAGCGCAGGCGTTTCTCTGGGCCAGGGGTTATTTAAAATGGAGTGTGGCAAAGTGGAAACCTGTTTTGTGGTCAGACGAACCACGATTCCAAGTTCTTTGTGGAAAACTGGGGCGCTATATCATACTGACTAAAGAGGACAAGGACAACCCAAGTTGTTATCAGCACTGCATCTGTGATGGTATAGGGTTGCATGAGTGCGTGTGGCATGGGCGGCCTCCACATCTGGAAGGGCATCGTCAATGCAGAAAGGTATATTCCGATTGGAGAACAACATATGCTCCCATCCAGGCATCAACACGATAATGCCAGACCACATTGCAGCACCAATTACAACATCATGGCTGCGTCGGAAAAGGATCCGTCCGGGTATTGAAATGGACAACCTGCAGTCCACTTATTTTCACTTCTAGAGCACATTTGGCACATCATAAAGGGTAATAAAGAAAGCCCAAGACAGTTGAACAGTTAGAGAGACGCGTGTTAGACAAGAATGGGACAGCATTCCTATTTCTAAACTTGAGAAACTTGTCTCCTCGATCCCCAAACGTTTGCAGACTGTTGTAAGAAGAAGAAGGGGATGCCTGACAGTGGTGAAAATGGCCTTGTCACAAGTTTTTTGAGATTTGTTGACACCATGGAATTTAAAATCAACAAAGTTTTCCCTTAAAATGATACATTTTCTCAGTTTAAACTTTTGACGTGTTCTCTATGTTCTATTCTGAATAAAATATTACAATTTGGCACTTCCACATAATTACATTGAGTTTTTATTCACAATTTCTATAGTGTCACAAATTTTGGGGAATTGGATATATATATATATATATTTTTTTTTTTAAAGACCATTCTTTTATTTAAATACTTCTTGTTGTGGTGACTGACGACCGGCACTTACCTACTATACATAAACAAATGTCGTTGCCCAACATCTTGCGCAGTTCTTTCACCCAGTTCTTCACCTGCAATGCAAACGCCAGCTCAGACCAGATCTAAAGACCAAGACGTATCTTAGCACGTAGCTCGTTACCTTCTGGAAGGAGTCTTCATCAGTGATGTCATACACCAGGACAGCTCCATTGGAGTCTCTGTAGTAGATGGGACCTAACGCGTGGAAACGCTCCTGACCCGCCGTATCCTGCACGCACGCACACACACGCACTCATGTGACCTGCCCCATGCCAAATGCGCACTGAGAGCGCCGTCTTACCCAGATGGCAAGGTTGACCCGCTTTCCCGTGATGTTGAGCTTCTTGGTGAGGAAGGATGCCTGGAATGACACACACACACCAAATAAATATGCAATATTCTAAACACACAAAATCAGAGACACAAGGCCATACGGTGTTGAAATCAAATCAGATTTATTTATTTTTAAAGATCTCAGTAACGTTTTAATCAATTTGTTCCCTTTTACTTTGAGAACAATGACATCAATCAAAGCAAATTTTGCTTTGTTATTGTCCTCCTGTCCGGAATTTCCTTCATTTGTCACAATTCCATACAAGCTTCAAACTTTTGCTTCCCAGCTTTATTGGCCGCATAACTTAATTTTTCCAATAATAAGTTATTTCTTATGGAAACATTGTAAACCTGACCCTCAATAAATTTGCAAATTAGACTATAACATGAGCCATCAAACTACAAGGATCGAAGTGTGTGTGTATCTGGATACACACACACACATATATACACATATATATATATATATATATATATATATATATATATATATATATATATATATATATATATATATATATATATATATATATATATATATACATATATATATATATATATATATATATATATATATATACAGAGAGAGAGAACTCATAGAGATAGTTTAGTAAATGCAAAATTTGTCGTGTTTTAACAAGTACACCTGCCAATGTGTTTCAACTTGTTTTATAGCACCATGACTTAACATACGCCCCAAAAACGGCTGTGTGACGTAACATTAGAAACCAGTTTCGTTTCAATTGACACTCACAAGTTAGATGTGTAATGTGTAATAAACATTTATTCAATATTCCTGAGAAGAAAAGTCAACTTTTCGAGTTGACATTTTCTTTCGAGCAATCGGGGACGCTTGCTCTCGACACCTGTGACATCAGAAGCCACAAGTATGGAGCAAGACAGTCGGGAGACAAAACACGCGTACACCAACACCGCCGGGTGACAGCTTTCAACACACCACCCAGCAATCCGAGATGCTTGTTTTTCTACTTGCGACATCCCGATTACAGGCACCGCTCAAGAACGACAAACTGCCCCGCCCCCGCCGCGACTCTCACCTGAAGAGTAGTTATATGCTTGTCGTTGAATTTGTTCTCGCAGTACCGCAGCACCATGGACGTCTTCCCCACACAACCTTCCCCCAAAAGGACCACCTTGAACGAGAAGCTTTTGCCGCCGCCCGTTGCCGCCATGGCGGCCGCTAGATGTGTCACAACAAGCTAGCCCCCCCTTTCCCCCTTCCGTCCGCTAATGCTAATATTTAGCACGTAGCAAGCCACCTCCTGCGTAGATAACATCGACTTCCGACCAGAGCGGGGAAAGGAGCAAACAAATCCAAGCAGACACGTCGACAGCTGTATTGACTTTGAAACTGAACCAAGACCGACTTGTCGACATCAAAGTGGGATAAATCCTCGTCAGAGTGACGCCAATGCAACTAATGGCGTCCGTTTGCTACAGTTAGCCGGCTAGCGCCACAGATCGTTTATTGAACATGTAGGACCACTTGGTCACGGGAGCGGCGAAATCACATTGTCGGTTATGTTAAAGCTGAACAAGATGTGAAGTCAACTCCATCCAAACTAAATGTCACTCACATGACATTGTAACATTTCTACGCTGCAAGAATAAAACGACCCGGTCCAAAACACACGGTCACGACTACGCAAAACCGAGGGAAACCTCTCTTGATAGACGATCTGCAGTGTCACATGACGAGGTTTGCGCTTCCTCATGATTCTGCAAACATCTGACAGCAAACAAACACACACACATCAGACATCTGACACATGTCAGTGTGACTCCGGCACAATTAATCAACAACACGAGTTGCATTCATCATTTCGTACACTAGCTTCTCTGGGGCAAGGGGTTCGAGTGGGCAGCACGTCTGTCTCGCAGAAGGTTCGCGGTTTGAATCCTGGCTCTAAAAACACGCACGTTAGGTCTTCCAGGTCGAAATTTTCCCGAGTGTGAATGTGAAGGCTCGTTTGTCTCGATGTGGCCCAATTTTGGCTGGCGACCAGTTGTTTGCCTTTGTCTTTTTCCACAAACATCTGACAGCTACCCGTGTGACACTCTGACAGCTACAAGTAATCAATTCATCGCGGAAGACAATACGAGCTGTATTCGGCTTTTCACATGTTGTATTTCCGGGGCAGTGTAAGACTTGAAGGCATTATTTAATTACTTTATTAAGTGTAATATTTTGCGTGTTCAAATAAATCAGAATTGAGATCTCATGACGAAGTTTTCCTTGCAAGGATTTATTAAGAGCTCTTAAGACACAGGAAAAAAGCTTACATTCGAAAAGTGATATTAAGCCCCCAGTGTGTCGAATATGAAAACACACAGTCGCTTTATACTAGTAGAAAGGATTCTTCCCCCTTAGACTTGACAAAGAGTTAGTGATTATAATAAGCAGACACATGATACACCAATATGATTATCTCAGCTCCCCACCAGCCTCGGAGAAATTATGTAGACAGGCTTTGACCTTGGACCTTCAGTTTTTACGACCAAATGACTAATGACATGAGAACTTGACAACTTTTAAAACATACACATTCTTATCTCAAGAGCTGGACGGGGGTGAGAAGTTCAAATATATTTCACAAAATCATTATCACAGTGTTATTCATTTAACTACACATAGTTATATGGCATCTATATACCTATAAGTAAATTCAAAAACAGTAAAAATATAAAATGAAAATGTTAAATGTCAACAGACTTCACAGTTCTGAGGTCATGGGTTTGATTCTCGGCAACATAATTTCTGTTTTCTACACAGAAGCGTATAGAGGGGTTCGACCCTTTGTGCTAAAAATAGTACCATATCCCATAATCCCATACGGTCGTCCATATTGAGAGGCTGCATTTACCAAGAATTGTGTTTACATTGGTGCTTGCCATTTCATTCACACGTATTCTATTCCAAATTAATCAGTGGAAAGTTAAAATATCGCCAAAATCAGGACGACGTAAAAGTATTCGGAGTCACTAGACAAGAAGGCTTTTATTCACAATGGAGAAAACCGCTGTAATTGGGGCTGAAGATCCGTACTAGATTGACAAGTATAGCCACGATATCCTCCCAACGATTTCATACCTGGACGTTATCTGATTTGTGTGTGTGTTTCTTTTCTACCCAACCCATTTTACACTTTGAAGGATTTTCAGAACTACAAGAGTCTATCTAGAAAGCTATGGCCGGTTTGTGCATGGGTTCATGACAAAGACGCTAAAGTCAATAAATATAATAAATATTTTAAAGTCGTATCTCAACCCACCACTGGATGTTAGCTTCACTAAAGCATTTGTAAACGTTTCTTTGTCACAAACTGGCGACCAGTCCCCTGTTTGTCTATATGTGCCCTAACAATGACTGGGGACCAGTCCAGGGTGCAACCCACTTCTCACTCCAAATTAGCTTGGATAGGCTCCCTCCCGCTCACCTGAGCTCAGATGACGATACAAATGCATTTTGAACAGTGATCGCCGCGCACACCCACGCACACACAACAGGTGTGTGACACACCTTCCTGTTCAAAGCTCAAAGTCCACCTGACGCAAACCAGACGGACGCCACACAGAAGCAAAAAACACTTCTGACTCTATCTCTACTTCCTAGACATTTCTGGGGGAAAAAAAAGACATTTTCAAGGTCCAAACATGGACGTCCAAAGTAGCAAACAGATTAGACACTGAGCAGGACGACCAATCGGATTGACGGACGGACAGACAAGACGATCGGTCTGTGGTCAACAGACTGGAGCCGCGTCGGCCATTTTGGACTGAAAGGCGGGTGAGCGAGAACAAACTCCCGACTCACATTCACAATTGTGTGTGTGTTTGTCAAGTGTATTGTTTCAGGTGTTTCAAACAAACAAGGACACACAGTCACACACATTACGCCTTTCCTGTTGCCTAGCAACACTCATGCTTCTCCTCTTTGTCAGGTGTTCGTGTGTGAGTGAGACTCAAAAATAGGCCGAGAGGCTGTTTGTGTGTGTGTCTGTGACAATGTTTGTATGCGTTGAACAGTGTGTGATTTTGTGTCTGCGAGAGACTGTGTGTGCACTGCATAACTTAGTGTATCAGTATTCCTGTGCGTGTGCGACTGTGTTACTGCTGCCTAGCAACCCACATGCTAAGGCCATTTAATGTCTCCACCTCAGTGCCACCTACTGGCCAGCATGGAGGCTGCGGCTGTGCATGGCGAGACGGAGGCGCTGCAGCAGTTCTTCCGCGGTGAGCGTGCAAGACAGCAACACGCACATTTCCTGTTTTGCGACAATTGGGCTTGAAAGTGAAAATTGAGGATGAACTGCAACTTTTTCAACTCAATTTGACCAACTTTGACCAACTTTCGAATGTGGAATGACCAACTGGCCAATGTTTTCAGGACATGTGGTCATTCATCCATTTTGAATTCCATCCACTTGGATGCCTTTCTGTGGCTCCTCCAGTGAC
Source organism: Vanacampus margaritifer (assembly GCF_051991255.1). Taxonomy (NCBI): domain Eukaryota; kingdom Metazoa; phylum Chordata; class Actinopteri; order Syngnathiformes; family Syngnathidae; genus Vanacampus; species Vanacampus margaritifer. Next base: position 14,164,303 of record NC_135446.1, read on the forward strand.
CTGGCCACTTCCTTCTGTGAACATCCTGTTGACGCCAGTTGCAACAGAGATACGGAGACTGGAAGTGTCACAGAAAGTGGACATCCGTGGAATTCAAAATTTGACGTGTGCAAGAGGTAGTCAACATTTGAAAGCTGACAGAAGGTCAACTAAAGTTGACCTTTCAAGGTCATCTGATGACAGTGACGTGATGACGTGCAGGTCACGACGTCAGGCAGGTTCTGGACAGTTCGGTTGCCGTGGATACCAGCATCCTGGAGCAGTACCTCAGCAGCGACTTCAACGCTTTGTGAGACTCCACACACGCCGCTGTGTGTGTGTGTGTGTATGACTGTATTTGTATGTAACCGTTTGTGTGAGTGACTGCATGTGACTGTTTGCGTGGGTGTGTGATTGTGTGCGACTGACTATGCGTGGGCATAGCAGGAGTGGTCCATGACGTGTTTTTGTCTTCTGCGTGCTTCTTAGCGCGCTTCCTGAGTCTCCTCCAGACTCGGATGTCTGCTCACCCGAGCAGATCCCAGGTCAGTCGATGGCTCCGCCCACATCTTCCATCAAACACCCACGCTAGTGCTAAGGCTAACGTTAGCACGACGTCCGATTGACAGATTTCCAAACTAAGCTTTCCTATTGGTCCGAGCGGCCGAGCCACTCCAGCTACATCCCTCCCGAGGCACCAATGCGCCTTGCCGAGCCGACCGCGCTGCATTTGCATTTTGGCCAATCGGAGGGCGACTCTGCAGCTGCGGCGCCATCCGACGGCTACAGTCACAGCTGGGTGTCTCCGGCCCCGCCCTCCTGCATGCTTGCCTCCCCCTCACAAAACTGGTGAGTAATTTTTAAAGTGTCGTACACGTACCACTAATGGCACGCAGGCTCCCTGTAGTGGTGCACAAAAGAATAATTTCTTACTTCGAGTCCAGTAAGTTTTTAAAGGCGGAGTCAATCCCCCAAAAATCTTTGCACAGTATTCTGATTATTGCATTTGTGAATTTTTTCCATTTCATGGGGCAGCCATTTTGCCACTTGCTGTCGACTGAAAATGACATCACAGCTCAGAACGGCGAGTGGCAAAATGGCCGCCCCCTGAGATGGGGGGAAAAAAGCGGGCGGGTGGGTGTTGCTGCTCAATTCATATTCCACAAATGCAATATTAATCATAATGACATATTTAGACTAGTGGGGGTGCATAAAACATGGAAAGATTTTTTTGGGGTACAGTTCAGGTTTATTCAACTTTTTCATTCATCTCACGGGAAAGCCATGTTGGGTCAGAAAAGCCGCAGGAAAAAACAAATTGTCCAGCTGAACTCAAATGAATAGATGGAAGTGGCCAACTGTAGTAAAAAGCGCCCTGGTGTTTGTCTTGAGCTCCTCCGACAGAAGCAAAAGGAAAAGAAGCGAGTCGGAAGATTCGTCGTCAGGACCTGACCGACTTCCGTTTGGGGACGATGGCGACGGGACCCGAGGAGGACTCGTCCCCAGCGGCTGCTTGAGGTGGGAGACGTTCCGCCAGACTGAGTGGAATGCCGTCCTGGATGCTAACTTGCACGTCATGTGAGTCCGCCACCTGCTCTTTGTAGCCATGTGCATGCCGTGGGTGACAAAGTTGACTCCCATGATGTTTTTGGTGTTTTCACAGGCATCCTCCAGCGTTGGCGGTGGCCACGGACAAAGGCTTCAACTTCTCGCCGGCCGACGACGCTTTCGTGTGCCAGAAGAAGAACCACTTCCAGGTGACAGTTCACGTGGGCCTTGCCATGGAGCCCGCGTACGTGAAAACACCACACGGCGTGCGCCAACTGGACCACCTCAACATCAACGTGTTTGGGGTCAAGGTTAGCTGCCATTAGCTTAGCGCAGTTAGCCAACAACGCTAATGGGCGCTAATATTGCCGCCAGATGGAATCTCCCGAGCATCACGTGACTATGGAGCAGTCTCAGGCCGACCGCACCAAGAAGGCTTTGCGGCCCGTCAGGTGGGCGCCGCCGCCGTGAGGTCGCCACGTGGCTCGACGTGACGGTTGTTCGATTCCCGTAGGGTCGGCGTGGCGAACGGTGCCATGAGCAAAGTGACGCTAGGACGGCTTCACTTTAGCGAGACCACCGCCAACAATATGAGGAAGAAGGGACGGCCCAACCCCGACCAGAGGTACATCTGGGTTTTGTGAGTATGTGTGCGTTTTTGTCCGCATGTGCTAATTGTGTATGTACAGATATTTCCAGATGGTGGTTGGATTGTACGCCGCTATCAAGGAAGAAGACAAAGACTCGTCGTCCTTCCTCCTTGCCGCTCTCGTGTCCGAGAAACTTATCGTCAGGGTAACCGCTCGCTCGCTCCCGCCCACCAACACCGCCGTTTTGTTTTGTGGTTTTCTTGACACGCGCCCTCCGGAACGTGCACACAGGCGTCCAACCCGGGCCAGTTTGAGATGGACGGCGACGCCCTGTGGCAGCGCGGGGCGGCACAGGATGCCGTGGCGTGCCACGGCCGGGTGGGCATCAACACGGACGCCCCCGACGAGGCCCTGGTGGTGTGCGGCAACGCCACCGTCATGGGCCGCGTCATGCAGCCCTCCGACCAGCGCGCCAAGTGCAACATTCAGGAGGTGCGGACAGGAAGTGATGCGTCTGTGAAGCTGGCGTGGGTGTCTTCTAAAAATCTTGTGTGTTCAGGTGGATGTTGAGGAGCACCTGAGGAGGATTACGCGGGTGCGACTGGTGGAGTTTGACTACAAGCCAGAGTTTGCGTCTAAGATGGGCATCGAACACACGCACCAGACAGGTCAACAGCAAGCTGGCGTGGGGTGCCTGTGTAAAATGTCATTTACGTGTGTGTGTGTGTGACGTTTCAGGCGTGCTGGCTCAAGAGGTGAAAGAGCTTCTCCCTTCGGCTGTCAAGGAGGTTGGCGACATCACGTGCCACGATGGCCACAAGATCGACAACTTCCTGCTCATCGACAAGGTATCTCCTCTTCCTCACAACCTTCTCCTCTTCCTCGTCCCTCATGGCCGCCTTTCATCGTCCAGGACCAGATCTTCATGGAGAACGTGGGCGCGGTGCAGCAGCTCTCCAAGATGGCCGACAGCCTGGAGACGCGCGTGAGCGAGTTGGAGGTCTGGAAGCGACGCCTGGCCAAGCTCAAGAGCCTGACAGGAAGTCTGCGCTCCACAGGGTACTTCCTCTTCTCCAACTTCCTCTTCTCCAGCGCGCTTTCAAAATAAAAGCTCTCCGTCTTCTCTGGACAGGACATCGAGGAAGCCGAGCATCGCGTCGGCGGCGGCGCAGAGTTTGGACGCGCGACCCAAAGTTTCTGAGGCGGACGCCGACGGCTGCGCGCCGCAGAAGATGTTCCGGGCTGGCGTGCTCACGCTGTGCCTTGCCGTCGCCGTTGGGTAAGCGATGATGTCACTTCCTGTTTGCTCCCATACTGACGTCTCGACAGCGACACCATTGTGTGGCTTGAGAGCTTCCAATTCACTGAATTGGGCAAAAATTCACGATTTCCTGACTACAAATATTGTCCATCTGTCTATGCCAGCGATGTATAGTGACAGGCAGCACAATTAAATGCTCTTCCACTAGATGGCCAAAGGTACAATTTATCTGCATATTGCCATTCAAACAACACAATAATAGCAAGGCGTCCAACTAAACAGATCCACAATTGAGTCGTCATCATTATGTTAATATTTTTGTGACATTTTGGACAATACTGAACAAGAGTGTGTGTGTGTGCGTGTGTGTGTGATCAGCATCATTACCATCGGCGCCATGTACCTGCTCAACTTACCTGCTTCTGGCGTCAGGTGAACACTTTTACTTCTCACTGCATGTATTACTATTTGTATAGTAGCTGTAGTGTGTTTCTACTTACATGTGCAGTGGTGCCTTGAGATACGAGGTTAATTTGTTTTGTAATCGTGCTTGGATCCCAAATCATCTTTCCCCACTGAAATGAATCGAAAGTAATCTGTACCAGACCCCCCAAACACACTTCAAATAAATTTTTTGTGGGTAAGGAAAATTTCCCTTAGCAGTCTAAAAACATAGCGTAATAAAATATGCAGGCCACATAACCCTCAAAGAGCACAAAACTTAACTGTACCCAATGTGTTGTCCGTCTGTTCTTGTTCTGTGGTGTTTACTGGCAAAGCAGCTTAATGACTCAATAGTGCCCCCAAGGTATATTGTCCCTCCACTGCAAGGAAGCCAATGTGAACTGATGGTGGTCAGATGTTTTGAAGTGTGCTGCTGCCATCTAGTGGTGAGGGGTCTGAAGCACACTTTTACTTCATTCTCAAGACCAAAAACTCTGAAGTCAAGGCACTCGCATTTCAAGGCACCACTGTGTTGACACTCGTACTTATTTTTACATGATTTGCAAAGAAAAACAAGATGGAGGAGGTGTTACTTTACTTGAATAAGTATTGATCCTTCTCTGCTTCATCGGCATCATCAAGATGACGACTTTATGTTTCTGAAAGTAGACACACACAAAAAAAAAGGTTTCAAGATTTGCTCGGTACCCAGAAGCAAATCACACAAGGGGGAAATAAAATCGGAAATTCTCTTTAGCAATTTTTCTAAATTTTTGGGCAAAACATCTGAGATATTTTAAGGCCTCATGGCCCCAAAAATGTGTTTTTGTTTTTGTGTGCATCAGTAACAGCAGCGTTCTTCCGACGCCGACGGCAGCCAGCGGCACCTCAGGTAAAGCGTCTTTCTAACCAATTAACTCAATGACTCCCAGCCATTTTCACTGAACACTCCTGGCTGTTTTACCCACAGAATATTGTGTTCTATTGCTATAAAAACATGGAACCTAGCAAAAAAAAGATCAGTCTCTTCTCTCATCAGGAAAAAAGTATATTTGCGTCTGTTTCCGTTTTGCAGAAATTAGCATTAGAATATAGCTAAGTTTCATCATTATTTATAAATTTATTTAGAAATGTGAGTAATTAGTTTTTTTTTTAACATGGCCCTGGTTGATCTATTTTTGCTCTGCTGCCACCTGCTGGCCGTTTGTGTAATAACTAGCATTTCTTCAACCGTTCTTTGCAGTTGAGAGGCTGCATCAAAGCCTTCTGTATGCTCTAGCATAAAAAACAACATAAAAACGAATATATATGTCTTTGGGACACTTAAAACATGTATACATTTTTGGGAGCAAATGAGTTCATCTCTGGGTTTTCTCATAGCGCCACCTATCGCCCCCCCGGGGCCTTGGCCCCCGGATGTGCACTTCTGCGAACTGCTGTACTGCGACACCGTGTACTGCTGCCCCGCTCAATCGGGGGGCGGGCATTACGTCAACGCCGCCCGAGCGCAAGCGGGCGACGGGGCGGGTGAGTGCCGGTCGATAGCGCGACCGCGCGTGGTCATTTGACAGGAAGTGACAACGGATGTTTGTTTGTTTGCAGAGAAAACTACAGACCACTTCCTCGACAAGATTCAAAGTTCCACAGATTGTACGTACGAATATTCCTAACGCTGTGCGTGCATAAGTGTGTGGAAGAAATGTGTGTGCGTGTGTTTGACAGGGACCAACACCACCATCACATCCTTCATGATCAAAGAGAACCAGCAGGTGATTGACAGCCGCTACTGCGTGCGAGACGAGTGCGGGTAAGTTTGCGAAAAACACAAAAAACGCCCCCTCCCCTAAATTCTTACGATTGCCTGTTTGGCGTCTTCAGACCCGGCAGGTTCGTCTTCCAGGTCCCCGTCAGCCCGTTTGTACCACTCAACATGCGAGTGACCCTCCTCATGAAGTAAGGCTCGTTAGTGCCACGCACGCACATGCACATGACCTCTTGTTGAGCTATATACGCGCGTGTTCAGTTCCACCGAGCTCCTGGTGGTGCACCTGTGCGCCTCTCACGAGTCGACCGCCTGCGCCGCCCTGCACGACAGAAACCTCGTTAACGCCGGTCCATATCTCTCAAACACGCAGGTTCCACAAACACACCTTCACTTGAGTCTTGACTTCTCCGAGTAACCTGGATGCACATCACTGAATGAACTTGCTTGTTTGCAGGGGGAACACGAGTGGCCGCTGCACGTGGCTCGGCTTTACCACAGCTCGTACCACTTTCGATCCACGGTGGCCGTAAGAACACGCACACACACTTTACGAAGACACCAAATACAAGCAGAACTATGTTTTATGTTTCACATAAAAAGAACGCAACAACTAATCGATTAATCGCACCTCGGCCACCAGGGGCAGTATAATAAAATTATTTAAATATGCATAGATTTGTCATTCCTAAACAAGCCCTACTAATAGTAATTCTTCACAGAGGATAAAGAATATATGCCTGTGAAAATTGTCAAATTATAAGAGATGCAACAATTGAATCAACTAAACAATTTTGATAATCGATCGTTCAGAGAACTATTTTAACGTAAAATTGTCCTGCTCTTTGGAATTTCAGCCTGTCAGCATTAAATGCAGATTTTTTTTGTATTGAATCAAAATAAGACAAATGCATTTCTTTCGATCTTTAATTTCAAAAAACACATTGGTCAACATTTTCTGACGGATGTTACGGGCCAAACAAGTAACTAAATCATAATCAATTTATGATTGTACATTTTCTACACAGTTAATTTGAAATAAAATGTCCTGTTTGTGAATAAAGGGATGGAAATTAAATGCGTTTTTTTATCTGACCAATCAGACAAAAAAAACAACAGATCAACAGATTATTAAAACACTTGTTAGTTACACAGATAGCAAGATAACAACTTGAAAAATACAAATGAAATAATTGATTAGCCAAAAGGGTCGACTCGACTATTATCGTCTCAGCGTCAACGGCAAAAAATAAATAAAAATCTGAAATTGTTTATTCCCTACTTACTAATCACTACATTGGAATATTTTGTGGATGTTATAGTGATCTTACTCTATTGCATAAAGTAGCACAAGTTAAATACAACTGAGCTGTTCTTCTGAAAGTTCCACTCCAGAAAAATCCCTTGATTGGGTTTGGGGAATTTGGCAATGGGTTCACAAGTCTGAACACAATTTTGAATCATTCTGCTCATTCTCAACTCTTAAATCACAATTCTATATGTATATACACACAGGGTCAAGCCGACTGCAGTACCGACCATCACTTCGGGGGGGCGCTGTTCACAGACTACCATTTCTACTTTTACCGCCGCTGCAGCAACTGACACCACTTTTTTGTCTTGAAAATGTGATTGAATAAAAGAAAAAAAGTGTATATTAAAAATGTAAATAAAACTATTCAAAGTCCAGACGAAGCTTCGGTATCTGTCACGTCATCAAAACGTCCAGCAGGACGGACGAGTGGACGCCTGCAGCCTGCAGACTTTGTTGCAGTCTTCGCGTGGTGGCGTTCTTCCCTTGCGAGCGTCGCCACAGCAACAGCGCCGCCAGCGCGGCGCCGTGGCAACATTGAACGTTGTCGGCGCGGCAACGAAACAGGGCAGCCGATGACACGCCCAGGTCCATCGCGACTGACTCCCACTCGCCACCCAGGACCGACGCCAGGCGCGAAAGCTGACGCTCGGAAGGCACTTGCTGGGCCACGTCGTCCGGAAGGCCGCACGCGTCGTCTTGACACAAAGCACACAATAACATCAAAGTCACTCGAGGGCCACTTGATTTTTTTTCTTTCCTCCATTTCCTCATCCCACTTAAGCCTCGTTTCCACCGCCGGTATCTACTCTACTTTACAAAAGCCCCTTCTCCACCTACAAATCTACCCGGCTCTACTCTACTCGCTCTTTCTGGTACCTGCTCCGTTGCAGTTCTAAAAAAAAGAATTAAAAAAAAATCCCAGCTCCAAAGCCTAACGTCATTTTTTTTTTTTTTTTACAGAAATGTGTATTAACTGTTTGAATTGTTAGCTTTACATAATCAAAAATGCTTTTAATTATAATTCATTATTGTTACTATAAGAATAACTTTTTTAACCTCATCTCCAAATGAGCTGGCCCAACGTTCAGTTTGAAAAAGTTTACCCAATCAGTCCTAATCTAAATACGTTCACCAAACATTTATTTCACAATAAATGTCATATTTGAACGCTTTCACAAGAATAATTGAAAACTAGTGACGTCACGGACTTGTGCTTTTCTCATATTAACGATTACAACTATTATTTGATGTTCTAGTTTGAATTGCTACACAAATAATTCTGAATAAATGATGCAACAGCGTGATTTTTTTTTTACGAATTTCAACTTTTAAAATTTTGATTCAAAATGACTGCTTTATCATAGTAATAATTAAGTTATTTATTATATGTTAATTGTCATATTTATATACTTTTAATTGAGCTAATTTAAAATAAATAAAATGCATGCATTTTAAAAGACAGTAACGTTGTGATGACGTCATACCTGTAGTCGACGACCTTCCTCGGTGACTCGTCGGAACCTCCTGGGGTGAGCTAGCAGTCCTGGTCCCGGTCCCGGTCCGGTCGTCGAGCTCTTGCAGCAGTCGCTCTCGGAGCCACGCGAAGTCGTCGAGCGCTCGGAGAAAGCACTCGAAGGCTTTCGGACCGCGCTTCGGGAGCAAGTCAAGCATCTTGAGGCACCGCTTCCGGTCGGTGCTCTCTGCTAAAATATCCTCTACCTGCGCGGCCGTCAGGATGTCCTCTTGATACAAGAAGGGCAGCACGCCGTCCGACACCAATAGCTGCTCAGATAAATCCAGGCGCATCTTTCGCAGAACTTCTTTGTGGACCGGATCCATGGCGACGCTCCTTACTTCCGCATTTGTGCCTTTTGTTTTTGTGTCCGATCAGAAACAGAGGCAGAACAAATGGCATTTCCTACGACAGTCCTATTGAGGACTTGCGTTCAAACTATCACAAAAAAAGGATAAATAAGACGTATTTTGAAATATCGGTGGTATGAAATGAAGTATTAGGAATAGACAGATTATCAGGTTATTGGCACTGATATTCGACAATTTGACAAATATATCGACCTTAAAATAAAATCTGTCTGAGATAAATTTCAAACCATGTCAACCTCAGGTAAGAGATGCTCCTGCACATTTTGTTTGGTTTGAAATTAAAACTAAGATCAGCGGAAGTTGAACATTTGAGTTATTTTGAAAAAACTTTACTGAAGATAACTATCAGAAGCCATTTACTTGTTTGAAGTTTCCATTGAACTTTGTAAGACATGCTCATATGACCTTAGCCTTGCAGTTCCCCGCTAGTGAGAGAACGGTTATCTCACAACTCGAAGGTTGTGGGTTCGATCCTGAGCCCTTTGTAACCGTGTCCTTGATCAAGATACTGAAGTTGCTCCTGATGCTGTGTCATCAAGAGATGCGGAGACGATTGGTGTGAAAGCGCTTTCAGTACCTCCAAGGTATAAAAGCACCATCCAAATGAAAGCCCATTTACCATGTATTGTATAATATTAAAAACAAATCTGAAATGTTCAATAAACATGCTTAAAGATATTTAAACTAAATGAAAAGTTGTCTTCTTTTTTTTTTTGGAACGCCAATATAATCCCTTTTACTGGCCTACTAACAATCAGTATCAGCCCTGGAAAAGAAAACAAAGAAACATACCGTTTTTTGTCAGAGAATTATGATTGAAAAATTGAAGATACTGTGAGATCATGACGACGAACAACTGCATGTTCTTTTTGTAGTCACAAAAAGTATGTCACAAAAAAAAGTTCATAATTATTCTTCAACATGATAGCTTTCAATTTAAAGTATCCGATGAGGACTACTTGCAAAATCCTCCCATCTCTCTTTTGACATGTCGATTTACTGGAATCGTCACAAGTGTTGCGTTTGGAGATGGTCGGCAATGTGTTGGCGTATGCTTTGCACGATGTGCTCCTTGTCCTTGCGGCGGTTGTAGTAGTCGACGAGGAGTCCGTCGGGACTGACGAGGTAGATGAGGATCGAGTGGTCCACCAGGTAGTCGCCATCCTCGTCCTTTGGGCCGCGGCCGGCGTATACTCGGTAGTCGCGACCCGCTTCCTGCACCTCTTCAGACGTGCCCGTCAGGCCTACCTGCGCTCACGCCAAAACCAACAAAAGTTTAGCAGAGAAATTTGGAGAAGTTTCCAAGTTTCCAACCTACCAGCCGAGGGTGAAAGTCTTTGACGTAGCGGGCCAGCGCATCCACACTGTCACGCTCGGGGTCGACGGTGATGAAGAGGGGCTGCACGGGCGGCAGCGAGGCATCGCCGTCCAGCTCGGCCACAGCGGCACTTATCTTGTCCAGCTCGTCGGGGCAGATATCAGGACATCGAGTGAAACCGAAGTAGAGCAGCACCCAGCGGTCCAGGAAGTCTCGCTTAGTGCGGCGCTTCCCGTGGTGGTCCACCAGGCTGAAGTTGCCCATACCCAGCGCCGCCCGCTGCAGCAGCTCGGCGCGAGCTCGCCGATCCTTCTGCCGCTTCTCGGCGTCCATCCACGCCCACGCCGCCAATACTCCGCCGCCCGCCAGCAGCGCCACGGCCACGCGCGTCTTCAGCTTTAGCTTGGCCGGCGATCGTTCGCCTTGAGACAAGAGGCGGATAGCGGGCGGCAGAGCAAGTCTGCGCGGACCTTGCCCAAACGTCTTCCGTAGCCGGAAACCTCCACGGAGATCCGCCGCAATGCACCTGAGTGCCAACATCCTGAACACAAGCCAATCAGAAATATGTCAGGGGTTTTTTCTTTATGTTTCCATCATTAGAACTGGAGCTTCCTGATAAAAAAACTAACAAATTGTAAATCGACGCTCGCTAGATTAAAAAAATAAAATAAAAATGACATAATTCTTAGATTTGGTGTGTAATTTGCTTCAAAATCTGGTAAAGCCATTTATCGATTTCTCATATCGCTCGACAATTTTGATAATTAAAATTGCATAAAAATATTCAGAATTTTAGCCTCAGCACATATTCTCAGATGTGTCTAGTCCTCCATGAAAGCAGATTGATTCTCAAGAGAGAGAATATAAAATATTGCCAGACATCTACTTGCGCTTTAAAAAACAAATCAACATTTTTCTTGGCTTTCTGCATGTTACAGACCAAATCAGGATCGTAAACTATCATTAATTTGTGTTTGTGCTGTCAGTTTAAAATGATATCCCATTTTGGAACAGATATGAAAATGTTAAATTCTAATCTAAAAACTAATCTATAATTAAAATAACCGTCAGTTGCAGCTGTAATCACAACAAATATCAACTATATTAAAATGTTGATAAAGAGCCTTTAAAGAAAAAGGAATCACCTTTTAATATATCAATTTAAATTTAAATATCACCCACCAAATATTATTTGGTTTGATTTTATTTGTTTAAATAAATTAAACAATAATCACCCACACCAACTTTATACCAAGCATAGAAAAAATAATTAGACTGCAATAATCGCCCCCGCCCCCGAGACATAAATGTAGGGGGTAAATGAGAATATGACCATAATTCCATCCAGATAGCAATTTTGTAATGGAAAATGACCTCAGTCCCTGCTCAAATGATCCGTGTTGCACTCATCCACGCTTCCAGCTTGAAGGAAGTTGAAACTTACCTCAGCTAAATTACCTGTTGTCACTTCCACGAGCGTCCACTTGCACAAAAACACGGCGAAGAAAACGAAGACAAGAAAAAGAAGGCTCTCATTTGACTGCTAGCTGTCATTAGCACGATGCTATCGGCTTCTTCTTCTTCTTCGCCTTTTTCTTCTACAGCTGTTTTTCCCCCATGCGTTCAATGGAGGTTAGCAACCAGTATATGCACATTACCGCCAACTAACGGACTGAAATGCGTCGTCTTTTTTTCATGTTTTCATTTCATATTTCATATACAAAGAAAATTACTCTTTTAGCTTAGCGTCCGAGGAGCGAGAGCTTTTGTTGTTTGGACAAATATAAAAATGACAACAGAAATAGCGCATAGGAGTTTAATGTAAGAGCAGATATTGAGCTATTGTCTATGGTTTCTTTGCTTATTTATGTCAAAGCAACACATTTGTTGAAAGAAAAGCACCTCAATCTTAATAAATAAAAACATTTACTGTTTTTGATTTACAGCAGTCGTAAGCGTTCATAAAGTGAGCTGCATATTTTCAGAAAACAATTGACTCGCGTGTCACTACTCCTCTCTTGTGGTGTAAACCCAAAACTACACTTGTAAATTCACAGAGCCATAAACGTAATCAGATATACATCCATTATACATTACATACTGTATAATCAATTTATTCAAAAAATCTCCAGAATATTCTCAGGTTTTCAATACTTTTCTATAAACGTTAATTTAAGCGCTTAGATCCGACCGTTAGCGGACACTGAAAATGCTTTTTTGCTTGAATGTGAATGATTCCCAACATCTAACACAGCAGCTTTTACGAGACACGGACCGTTTACGCCACAAGAGGGCAGAAGTGACGTATACAACAACACAAAGCCGTAGAAGGAGAACGCACCCGATGGGCGGCACAGACAAAATGTCAACATAGACACCAACTTCCTTCTTTTCAGTTTCACTCTTTTTAATGGCCAAATCGATGCAAATATGAGCTCATTTGCGGGTCGAATGAAAGAATATCCAAGCATTTCTCTGGATCGCTTCGACCATGAAAACTTGCACGCGCGAGCCTATTTCCTGTCGCACTGTCACAAAGGTGAGCTAAGGCTAGCTGGCTAACTGCTAGCCCGAGTGAGCGAATGCGAAAATCCAAAAATCTTTTCTTTGCCATCAGACCACATGAGAGGGATTAAAGCACCCAAGATGAAGAGAAGACTGCGCTCCAGGTGATTCAAACCTTTGCTTATCCCGGGGTGATGCGTAGGTAGTGACGCACGGGGACGACTCAAGCCAATTTTATTTACAACCAGCAAGTATCATATCCAACATAAAAACAAAATGTGAGAAACGTGAAGGTGAGTGAATACATTCCGGAAATAGTTAGTGCTAGACTTTCACAATAAAAAAATAAATCATTTTGGAGTGAAACAACAACGTATGTGGGATAAAGTGAAACACTTCAGTTTTTATGTGTTGACTTGTTTTGTTTTTCAGCCGCAGAGTCAAACTGTACTGCTCACTGGTGACCAAAGAGCTTCTGCTGAGCAGCCGCAAGCACCTTTTCTGGGAAGAATTCATTGTGAGACCCCTTTTTGGGGGGGGACTACAGTAAACCCCCGCTTAGTAGATAAGGACTGGGCTCTGCTGGAAATGGCTTAAATTCACAATTGTCCACTCGTTGTATTGTTTAAACCAGCGATTCATCAAGTGCTTTCTTAAATCTCTCGCTCTAAAAAAATAAAAATAGAACTTCCTGAAAAAGTTAAAACATTTTTTTTTTTTAAAAAAAACCTTTGTCACAAAGACTTGATTTCTGGGAAAATAAAAAAATAGATAAAAAGAAAACCTAAGAGATTTTCTTGGGGGGCAAAAACAAGTCTGTTTCACACAAACTTTTTTGTTTTGTTTTTACCCCACCCAACACTTATTCTCGCTTAAGCAATTTGTAACAATTATTGCCGTTTTTCCAATTCATGGTGGGGTCCAATGTTTTTGGCTTTTCAATGTTTCTTTTGTTGAGGTTCCCTTGGAGCTGGAGAGCCCCACCCAGATTTCCCTGGTGGATGAGGCATCAGGACAGGTGAGCCGTTTTGCCAACACATCTTCCTCAAAACTCTGGAAAAAGTACAAATGTGAAACGTGAACTGCGCAGAGCGAGGAGCTGGTGGTGACGCTGCTCCCAGCCGGACACTGTCCCGGCTCCGTCATGTAAGTCTTGTGCTGATGTCGTGGCCGGAAAAAACATTTGATTGTAATCTTGCCACCGCCGTGTTTAGGTTCCTGTTCGAAGGTTGCCGTGGAAACGTTTTGTACACGGGAGACTTCAGGCTACCCGTGGGGGATGCCGCCAGGATGGAACATCTGCACTCGGGCAGCAGGTGCATCACCACCATCTTCCTCTTTTACTTCCTGTTGTGTTGTCTTCTTCCTCCTCTTTTTTTCTACTTCCTGTTTTAACGTGATTGGCGTTGGCCATGCAGGGTGAAGGACATCCAGAGCGTCTACGTGGACTCTACGTTCTACGACCCACGCTTCTACCAGATTCCTTCCCGGGTAAACAGAAATCAAAGTCATAAAAACACAGCTCAGGTTTATTTGGCTTTATTACAAAGTACAAAAAATAGTATTGAATAGTGGAGGGGAAAAAAATTATCTCCACATTTTTCAGATTTTCCACGTGAACACGTCAGCATGAGATGTGGGGAAACTATAAATTCAACAACTGAAATAATATCCTTAAAGTGATGTCAATCGTTTGTGTGTACTTGCATGTGTCTGCGTGCGTGTGCAGGAGGCATGTGTGAGCGCCATCTTGGGTCTGGCAGGCGACTGGATCGCCCGTAGTGCCCTTCACGTGGTTTGGCTCAACTGCAAGGCGGCGTACGGCTACGAGTTCTTGTTCACCAGGCTGGGCGAGGAATTCAACACGCAGGTGCATCTCAAAGACGTGCAGATCTCAAAGACGCACACCACAGAGTCACACACCTTATGCTTTACTGCTTCTTTAAACTTTAGAGTCTAAAGGCGCCACAAAGCTACATGCGCCTACAGGTCACACACCTCAAAGACACGCACCACAAAGATGTATAAATTCATGCAAAGATTGTTTCAAAGGCCTTAAAGTCACGTCTCGGAGACACGCCAAAAGGTCAGGTGCCATAAAGATGCAACAGACATTCTCAAAGACACATCTCTTTACATTAACAGACCTCAAAGACACATGCCACAAAGATGTGTTCCAAATCCATAAAGTCACATGTCTGATGCCGCAAGTCACAAAAACACGTCTCAACAAGCCACACCTCAAAGACACGGCCCTGACACCTTGACACCCTCAGGTGCACGTCAACAACCTGCTGATGTTCCGGAGGATGCCGGAGATCCTGAGATACGTGACCACCGAGCGCCGCACGCAGATTCACGCCTGCCGATACCCGAAGGTGACAGCGCGCCGCAAAGGCGCGTGAGCCTCAAAGACACGCGCCTGAAAGTTTGTTTTTGTGTAGAGCGAGCAGTATATCCATGGCAACCGGCTGCCCTGCGGTTGCACCTCTCGGGACGGCGCCAGCCTGCGCGTGCTCAGGATTAAGCCGTCCACTATGTGGTTCGGTGAGAGGACGCACAAGACCGACGTGCTCGTCAAGTAAGGCTTAGCCGGCGTCCGCTTCCGTTTGGCCGACACGCCGCGCTCATTCTGTTCTCGTTTTTGCAGATCGGGAAGCGACGCCTTCCGAGCGTGTTTCAGTTTCCACTCGTCCTACTGTGAGGTTCGCTTCATTCGCCAAGGACATCTGGGCCGTCTCAATTTCACATTCTGACTTTGAATTACTCATTTTGAATTTGAATTTCAAATTCTGAGTTTGAGTATGAATTTTTGATGTCAAATTTCTGAGTTAAAAATGTTCATAATTGAAATTTTTGTGTCAATTTCCAAATGGCAATTTCTGAGTTTTTCCAAGTTCTGACTTTGAATTAGAACTTCTGAATAAGAATGCGACAGTTTTAGAATTTACATTTTTGAGTATGTGTTCATTTATGATTGACCATGATTTAGAATTTCTGAGTTTGAATTTTTGAATTCATATTTATATAAAACTTGAATGTAAATTCAAACTCCAACTCAGTTAGAGCCAACATTTGGCCACCGAGGAGGAGCAATGGAAGCTCTCTCAATTGATTTGAGGTCCGGCCAACCTCCATTGGTCATGTGACACTGACACTCATCAAACTGAGTGGTAGCAAATCAAAGTGAAACTCAGATGGCAGGAAGATTCCGGGAAGTTGTCACGTCGCTAACGCTGGGCGACTCCTTTCAGGTCAAAGACTTTCTGTCCTACCTGCAGCCCGTGCACGTGTTCCCCAACGTGGTCCCGATGGGACGCACCATTGCCGAGGTCACGCGCCTGTGAGTCGTAACAGGAACTCCAAACCCCAACTCATGCGATGTAAAAAGTGCAAAAATGTTCCGGCAGGCTCCAGACGACGTGCAGGATAGCGCCACAGGAGGACGTGGCTTACAAACCACTGGGGGTGCTCAAACGCTGTGGCAGATGGACGCCTCCTCACGGTGAGACGCGCGCATCCAAGACACGTCACAAAGACACCTCATGACAATTTTCACAGACACCACATAGACATGTCAAAAACACAATGCTTGTCCCAAAGACATGATTTAAAGACGGTGTTTCAAAAGTTACGCACCTCAAAGACATCACCAACATGCCGACTCAGACATGCCTCAAAGACATGTCACAAAGTGTCGCCTCACAACATGTCACAAAGTGTCGCCTCACAGACAACTCGTGAAATCATTCCCCTCAAGATACACGTTGCAAACATGAGCCTCGAAGACCTTCGAGTCGACTCAAATGTTGCCAAGACACAAGACGGCACCTCAAAGACACAACTTCAATCACATCCATCTTTGTCCCGTCAGGTTCGGACAGCGACGACGACCTTTTTGATGGCACCGCGGTGACTCCGCCGAAGAGGAAGCCACCGGCGAGTCAGCGCATCCCCAAAGGTATGTCCACATTTAGCCTGCAGTTAGCGTGCGCGGGCTAATCACTCTTGGCTGTTTAACAGACCACAGAGCGCACGCCACAGCGCCCCCCGCCTCAGAGGAAGACTCACTACATCCCATCATGCTCGACCACAACAACACAGAGAACAAGAACAAAAACTTCTTGGACTGTACCGAGTCCAACGACGATGATGATGATGATGAGGACAGCGAGGAGGATGACCAAAGTGAGGAAGATGAGAGCTCGACTAAAAGAGGAAGCGTGTCCAGCGAGCCACCCAAGTGGGAGGACTTCTTCACCATGGAGCCGCTTCCCGGCAGCCAGAACAGCCTCAAAAGCCAATGCCACCTCTGCCCCGCCCCTAGCTCCGCCCCCTCCGGGCAGACAGGCTCACAGACACCGGAAGCATCGAGCGAGCGGGAAGACGACGTGGATGGCGACTTTTCCCTCTCGCTGTCCGCCTCGGCGTCCAATCACTCTTCGCAGAACCACGACCCGGCGGCCGGCGACACCGTGTCGGAGGCGGACGAGCCGCCGGCCGGCTCACAAGCCTCATCCGACTTTGACGTTCCAAGCACGCCCGACTCCAAAAGGCCAACTACCGAGCAACTGACACATCTGTATAGGAAGTTGGCAAATGGAGATGACCTTTCCTGTCCTGACTGAGCCCACCCTCCTTATCAAAGATGCATTCCTATCTTTCCAAAGATAACTATATTTTTTAAAGGGGGGAACGGGCTAGAACTAGGACGCGTCATTGCAGCAAAAACAAAAATGGCTGATCGTGTTGTATGTATGAACATTAAGCCAAATAAAGTATTAAGCAAATTTTAAGCAATTTAATTTAACATTCCAATCCATATCAATGCAACATGCATGGACACACAAAGACACACACCTCAATGGGTCACCAAAGACACATGACACTAAATACTCAGTACATATACATGCCCCAGATACACACAACAAAGTATGCCACAAAGAAAAAATTCTTAAAGACACGACACTACACACCTAGATTAAAAATAAGATAAACGCAAAGACGTGCAGTCAGGCTGCAAAAATGACAAAAAAAATGTCTTAAGTCACATACCTCAAAGACACATGCAATAGGTGCCTTTCCACAAATACTCAGTCAGATTTCTCAAAGACACCACAGATATGCAACAAAGACCCATGCCCCAAATACACACAGCTTAAAGCTACATGTCTCAAAGACATGTCACAGACAAACACAAAACATGGCCCACAGGCACATCTCAAAGACACACCTCTAATACATACCACCAAGTGTACACCTCAATGACACCCACCACTAAGTCACATGCCTCAAAGACACACAAGGCATGCACACACCTCAAAGATATGTGCCCCAAGGACACTAACCTCAATGACACGTGTCACTATGTCACATGCATCAAAGACACCTGCCTCGAAGACACACATCTCAAAGACAGGCTGCAAAAAAGACAAGAAAATGTCTAAGTCACATACCTCAAAGACACATGTAATAGGTACCTTGCCACAAATACTCATGCCTTCAAGACAAGCCACAGGGACACACACCTCAATGGGACACCAAAGACGTGACACCAAGTCACATTTCTCAAAGACACCGGCCACAAAGACACATCCCTTAAAGGCACCTCTCATTGACATGCCACAAAGACCTATGCCCCAAATACACACAGCTCAAAGCTACATGTCTCAAAGACCCGTCACAGACTAACACAAGACGTGGCCCACAATGGCACATCTCAAAGACATGCCTCTAATACATACCACCAGTCCCACCACTAAGTCACATGCCTCAAAACCACACAAGGCATGCACACACACCTCAGACACGTGCCCCAAGGACACTAACCTCAATGATACGTGTCACTATGACACATGCGTCTAAGACACTCACCTCAAAGACACCACAAAAAAATGCATAAGCTTGAAAGGTAACTAACCTTAGCCTGGTTTGTGTTTGTGCCGTGCTGACATGTTCCTGTGGAAAAGCAAACTAAAATATTCCGCCTTCGATACGACAGAAAAAAAAAAAGTCGTCCCGTGCATTGTCCATATGTGTCTTTGTAGTTTTTTTCTAATGTCGCACGTCAGCTGATCATGTTCTGGAACGTGAGCGCCATAACGAGCGCTGCTAGCGTCCATGTAGGTGTCATGGCGGCGCCCAGTGAGCCCTCAGTTAACAACAAAGATGAAGAGGATGGGAGCGTGGGGTCGCCTGTTGCCGTGGCGACGCGACGCAACAAGAAATCATGCCTTAGGGCAGAGTTTCGCTCCGGACCGTAAGGGACGAAAAAAGTCTCCGTCAGCACTTCGTGACCAGGATACGTCACCTGGGGGAAAAAAAACATGCACGTTGAGCTACAGAAATTGTGTGTGTGTGTGTTTATCTTAGTGTGTGCGTGTGTACATAACGGTGAAAGTGTAGTTGGCAGGCAGCAGCAGTCTGTAGAATTCTCCATGTTTGTCCGTCCTGAAGGGACACATATTGCGGCGACCGGTCACCTCCACCACAGCGTCCTGGACCGCCACTCCTGACCCATCAAACACACGCCCTTTGACCCCTGAACACACACACACAACAGTTAACATGTTGGCACGGGGCTACGATGACCTTAGCACCAGACCGGGCCGCGCTTTTACCCAAGTGGACTTGTCGGATGAAGGCCAGCAGGCTCTTCCTGTTGTCGGCCCACAAAGCAGGAAGTTGCCGGGCGGGGGGGAACTTGCAACACGACACCTCCAGTGTCACCTCCAGACAACGAGCCCAAACGTAGTTATAGTCCTGCATGCCGCCTGTACACAGTGAAGGCCTTATTATGGGATGTTGGCGTGTTTAGAGCGATTATCCAACTGAACCTACTCGACACTGACCTGTGAGCGGGTACCACTGGTACCCATTTGTGATGCCCTCTTGAAAGGGTCCCTGGTCTCCACAGCGCCCCCCCTGGTGCATGCTGGCATGGTTGTGCGAGTACACCTTGGCCAGGTGGACGAAGACGTCGTCGTCCGGCGTCAAGCTCGCCTGACCCACCAGCTCGCCACCTTAAAACGGGAAATCAACCACCCCCCACCAAAAAAATTATTGACAATAATATGTTCTTATCTAAATATGGTGTTCTGGTTAATATTGTGTTAGTGGAATATGATTAAGCTGCAAAATCCAGCAGTTTTTAAATCAATATCAGAAGCGGCCATTTTGTCATTTGCTGTCAAAAGAAAATGGCATCACAGTTGCTCAGGTCTCAGGTACCAACCAATCACAGCTCAGCTTCACAAAACAGGTGCGCTGTGATTGGTCGTTGTCTGAGCCCTAAGCAACTGTGATGTCATTTTCACTCGACAGCAAGTGGCAAAATGGCCGCCCCCTGAGATGGACAAAAACAGCTGGATTTTGCTGCATTACTCACAAATGTAATATTAATCAAAATGTCATGTTTAACCTAGTGAGGTCACATATAACATATTGTCAAGAAATGTCAAACCCATTAGTTGTACCTGCGTGTGTGCCATCGTGTAACAGACGCACTTACCGCCATTACTGTTGTCGTAAGCGTAGCTGGCCACCAGGGCGCCGCCGTGGAGGTTGGCCGAGAGGACAAACGTCTCCATCTTCAACCAGCCAATCACAGCGCGGACCTGCTGGGACACATGCGCACACAAAGTGAAGAAGTGAAATACAATCACACACGCAGAGCGAGACGATGCCTGACCTCGGCTTCTCTGTTGGCGTTGTAGAGGTCGTGTTCCCCCAGCAGACCAGCGAAGGCATCGGGGAAGTTCCTGTTCAGGTCCACACCGTTATGGTTGAATCTGACACACACAGTCACGTAAACTTTAAGGGGAAGTCAACCCCAACATTTTCTAATTGTAAGCAGCAAAATCCCATTTTTATTCATCTCAGGTGGCGGCCATTTTGAGACTTGCTGTCAACTGAAGATGACATCACAGTGCCTAATGGCTCAGGTAGCGATGAATCACGGCTCACCTATTTTCTGAGTTTGGTCATGTGACATTCGCAAGCTGAGCCATGTTTGATTGTTACCTGAGAACTGTGCCGTCATTTGGGTAATTGCAGCGGACTTGTGTACGCACGCGTACCTTCCTTGGCTGAGGTGACAGTTGGTGCCAGCCCGGTCGAAGCCGTCCGGGTTCATGGTGGGCAGGAAGTGGACGCGCGTGCTGTTGAGGATCTGCGTGGCCCAGCTCTGGTTGCCACGGTAACCACGAACTAGGTCTTCCACTAGCTGAAGAAGCAGCTCACGGCCCAAAACCTTCACACGCACGCACACACAATGAAGGATTGTGATTGGTTAAAAAGGTCACAGCGCCACCTGCTGTCATGAAGCCAGTCGACTGAAATAGAGTTGGTGGGAAGGCCGAATTTGTCGGCTGCATGACGTCACTCCCGGCGCGACTCGACAGGAGGACGCACGGACTTACATATAAATTGATTTTTTTCTTTTTTTTCCCTCTGAGCACATTTAACGGTGCTGTCAAACAAGACAATACTCATACGAATGGATTGTCAATGCTGGTTGTCGGTAGCGCATTGACCGACTCTCCATTAATGTGTAAGTCTGTGCGTGTTGTCGAGTCGCGCCGGGAGTGACGTCATACAGCCGACAAATTCAGCCTTCAGAGGACTCAGCCTTATGAATTTGGACACAGGCATTGTCTGTGTCATGGCCGGGAGGGAGTGTGCGTAACAGGAAGTGATGTCGTGAGTCAGCCTGGATGAGAGCGGATGAATGAACGGCGGCGTGATGAAAGGAGGAAGGAAGACGAGAAGGGTGGGAAAGGTGCAAACGAGTCAACGCAAGTCAAGACGGGACCAGCCGCCCTCTGGCCACCCGTTGCCATGGTGACTGTCTAACACGCACACATGCCGTGATGCTGTTTGCGCCATCACAGGTTGTGCGTATGTGTTCCATTCATGTGGAATTTGTGTATCCATCACGAGTCTTACCTGAGCTGTCAGTTGGATCCACCCCCTTTTTGTCTCTCAGCCATTCAACATAAGACAAAAACTCCAGGCTGTACAAACTGAAACATGAGCGAAAATAACCTCTCTCTCTCACACACACAAGCGCACAAGTACCACTAGTACCTTTGATGCATAAAATTTCCCCACAAAAAACTGATCACTTTAAAGAAAGGCCTAAATACCCCAATATATCATTTTTTCCTTAAAATTACATGAAATTTAAGTCAATTTTCTATTCTTCTAATTTCTAGTTTGATGGAAAAATGGCCACAAGAGGGAGGCTGATACCAGTCGGGAGTACCAATATCTTGAAATAATGCCTGGTATCGGCCCGATAGTGTATCGTGTTTTTATAGCGTGTGGCAATCTATGATGAGCACAACAGGAATTTGCAATGTTTGCCACGTAGCGAAATCATGCGCAGACAAAACAAGCATCACACACTTGTTGAGTGTCTTTACAAAACAGGACGTTGGCGACCATTCCCCGCCTGAGCTTCCTGGCAGCCTTCAAGTCAAAACATTTGAGAACAACTGGTCAACAAGGCGCCTTAGAAGTAAAAAAAAGAAAGAAAAAAGAATACATTTTACACTAATGGTCTCAAGTTCAGCAGCGCAACGGCGCCAAACAAGCATTTCACATGCTCCATTACACAACTATGGCTGCCATCTTGGTCAGGTATTAACGAGGCTTTGCTAAACTTTTCCATTGGTTGGCTACTGGTTACCAACTCACCTAACACTTAGCAATCCTGCTGTGCCTGTCACATAATCACATGAACTTTGAACTTTTTCCACATGGGCCACATTCCTGATGTTAATGTGTACGTGCGTGCAATTGAGTGAAAAGGTCTTTTTCTGGAAGTTTTGTCTGAGCCAGAAAATGACCCTATTTACTTAGTCTGTGTTTGTGTGTGTGTGCGTCTGTGTGTGTGCGCCCAGCCATGACTTGTCTATTTAAGGACATTTCCACTAAGTTTCATGTATTCGCCATGGTTACCAGACAAGGCTTCTTGTTGTCTGTGTGTGCGTATGTGTGCAGGGGGTCACACTTGACCTTCACTTGACATTGTCTGTAGTTGGAAGAACACACAGAGTGTGTTGGGCTGTGACCGGCTTTTGTTGATCTCTTTAGTCTCCTTTTAGACCCACTTCCTGTCCGCAGGGAGGGACCCTCCGAATGAGAGTGTGTGAGTGCGTGTGTGTGTGTGTGTGTGTGTTGCCTCACCTCGTTACCGTGCATGTTGGCCACATACTTGAACTCGGGGATGCCAACAGTGTGGCGGCGGGGGCTCAGACCCAAAGCCAACACCCACAGCTCTTGACCTGCCACATGCACGCGCACACGTGCACTTTATACATGATGTCATTATCATATGATGCTTTTGTTTTATTTAATGGTCATGTGACACTTAATAACTCACACACACACACACACACACAAATCTGAGTTAATCCAGGACACCAATTGGCTCGTGTCCAGCGTGTATGTGTGCGTGATTAGCCAGATTAGAACGTGGCAGATTAACTCGAGTTTACAGTCAGGTTACATGATCGCACAAACCACATAGTCAGTGTGTCAGTCGCCACAGCGACGGTCACCCGAGACCTGACCTGTGTCTGCGCCATATGTGTGTGTGCGTACCTGCCACAGAGCGTCCGATGCTGTACAGGTGCGCAATGTCTGGGTTGGAGGCGTTGACTTGGAGGAGGTAACTCTCCATCTCGCGGTTGCTATGGTAACGAAAGTCCAGCATCATGGCGGCGGGGACAAGCATGAGGAGGAGGAAGAGGAAGAGTTGTGACATGCCTGCAGAGACAAAAAAAACTATATTTAAACGAGACTATGTACATTTTATAGAATTATACTAGTATAGATTTACAATTCTACAGATTACTATCTGTATCTCTCTCTCATATATATATATATATATATGTACACACATATACATGACACAAGCGTCTTGAAAAATATTCCTGAAACGTCGGTCCGGTGACGTCACGACGCCTCACTTACCTGCGTGCGTCCTCCGCCTGCCGAAGTCCACGCGAGCCTGCGAGCACGAGAGAGCGCTCCTTCTGATGGCGGCACGGCCCGCAAGGGAGGAGCGAAGGGACGGGGATCTTAAAACACCACGCCCCGGACACCCGTCGCATTCAAGCAGGTTAATGATTTCAACTCACGCGCCCCGCCCACCACAGCAGAGTGACCCGTCACACGCACGATGACCACTCAGTGGTGATTTGGCGCCGCCTGCAGGCACGTCCCAACAAAAGCAAGCAAGCGGCGTAAGAGTCGAGTGTTTTTTCCTAAACTTTCCACTTCAGAGTACCCGCAGAAAACTGAATCAAATAAAAATCAATAAAAATTGTTTTTATTGATTTGATAAAAAAACAGGTGAATTCATTATAATAGCGGTAATTTGATATAAATGTGACAGGAACTTATTTCATTTAAAAAAGAAACACTTTCAAGTTTCAATAATTATATTCAACAAATAGTACATTTACTATCATGAAATAATAAAACCAAAAAATGAAAATGACCGATTAAAATAAAATTGTTTACATATCGTGGCATCTTTAAATGTTGAAAATGTAGCTTTACAGGAGAGCCCCGTTAATTACTGGTAGAAACTATAAAAAAATAGCATGAATTCCATCTACTTAATAATTAAATAAACAGTTTTCACATACATTTAAAATCTATTAACTCTTTGACTGCCAAAAACGTTTAATAACGTTTAGTAAAATCCAAATGAGGGCTGCCAAAGACGTTCACTATGTTTTTTTTTTTTTTTGGGGGGGGGGGGGGTGGAGGAAAGCCTTGGCCAGATGTGCTGAAAGTATCAAGCAGATCTAGTTAGTATAATGACTATTTTTGGGCACGAGATGGCAGCGATGACTCTCTTTGGACAAGATTGGGTAGGCGTCAGTAGAAGACGTGAGGCGGAGCTAAAGTGTTGAGGGGAGAATGGCTGAGGAAGCGAAAATGGCGACCGGTTGCAAGCAGCTCACGCTTGAGCATTTTTTTCAAAGACGAAAAGCATCGACCAATGCTAAAGAGCACATTGATGACAACGATGATGATGATGGTGACTCCGAGGTTGACGCCGAAGTTGGAAGCGTTGACGCGGCGGCTATGATCACGTCGTAACGCCTCACCGGCTAGCGATGCTAACGCCGGAAAACGCCGGAAAACGTGGTGCACAATCGAGCACTTCTGCACAGGCGGACATTCAATTGGACGATGAGGAGTACCCCAAGTCCAATGCATATTCATCGGAGGAGTGGGTACAGTCTGATCACGGAGAAGACACTGGTTCTGGACTACGATGCCACCATGAATAGAGTGGATAAGATGGATCAGAACATCTCTTACCACACGGTATAGGAACTGAAAGACATGAGGAAGCCAGACGTAACACCAGGTCACGTCATGATCCTTAGAGTAGACTTGATGGCAACATGGCCAAACACATACTACAGTATATACTTGCTATTTCCCGGAAAAAAAGGCCGACAAGAAAGTGTAGCATCTGCATGCGAAGGGGCAATCGCAGTGAAACTAATCTGTTGTGCAAATCCTGCTGCCTCTCCTTGCACGCAGGGGAGTGTTACGAAAAGAAAAAAAAACTGTAGTTAAAACATCCACATAATTGTAAATAGTACCACAGTTGCACACATTTGTAAATAGTTTGTCAAATTGTTTTGTCAAATTGTTGCACTGTTGAATGGAAATAAACGTATTTTGCTATCAAAAAACACTTTTTCATTGTTGGTGATAGCGTTTTATAGAAGTAAAGCACTATTTAGGTGTTTGTGGCATCATTAATGGGGAAAAAAAAGGTGTCAAATTCACTAGAGTGCATGAAATAATATCGTTTCACAAAAAGCTTGATTTCTCCGTATTTTGGTCCAAAACAGAGCATTTGGGTGAAACTAACCATTTTCTATTGTTGATTACTGAAAAACGGAATAAGGTACAAAACAAACTTTTTTTTCTGATGAAAGATGAGAGTTCAATCTTTCATTTGGTAGTATGTGTGTTTCTATAGTCCAAACACCAAATTTTCTGTGGACCTTGAAAGATCAGTCAAAATGCTTAAATCAGCTGGCACCCACAGCATCCCTTTTCTGAAAACGGTTGGCAGTCAAAGAGTTAATATTATTAAATAGCTGGATAAAATATAATGAAGTTCATGCTACTAGCAGGACAACGCCTTATCCTCAGTTGTGGCTTATGTACTTGGCCACACGCACAATCAGGGTGTAGTTATGACCTCAGATTGCCATGGCAACAAGGACTTTGCCTTCACGACGTTCACAAGACACACAGTGAGACGAGACAACAAGAACAAGAACATGAAGTTGACGTAAGTTTTCCTTTCTACATTTCAATACTAGACATACGTACAGACACACCTTGCTACTTAAAAGAGGGGTTGGTAAGTTAGTTTGTTGTTCGGTCAGTTAGTCGGCAGTACAATCAGCTGGTTAGATGGGTTGTTCATAGATTTGTTGTTTAGCTATTTCATTGGATGGCCAATCAGTCAATTAGTTACTGGGTTGGTCAGTTAAGCAGTTCATTGGTATCAGTTTAGCTGGTTGATTGGTTATTGAACGGTTCACTTAGTTCGCTTGTTAGTCAGTCATTTAGTTTCAAGTTAGTTGGTCGGTCAGTCAGACAGTTTATAAGTAGAAGTCAACTTCTTCTTGGACAGTAGGTTATTTTAGGTTTTTTGGTCGGTCAGTTGGTCTGCTCATTCGTCGCTGAGTTATTTAGTTGGTCTATTATTTGATTGGCTGGTTATTTTGTTTTCCATTTTCGGTTTGTTAGTTGGTCAATTAGTCGGTTGTTTGGGTGGTTGGTTATTTTATTTTTAAGTTTTTGGTTAGTCTTTTAATTGGTCAGTTGGTTGGTGCGTTTGTCAGTTGCTCGGTCAGTTACTTAGGAAATGTAACGTAAGGAAAATGCTTGGTCAGACAGTTGGATTTAACTTATGGTTACGTCAGAGTGCTCACCAGCAGTAAAGTCATTGTTAAAGCCTTGAAGACCAGGAAGTAGTTGTTGACGTCAACAGTGCAGAAAAGGGCAAATTGGGTGCTCGTAAAAGTAAGACTTTAGCCTCTATTGGCATTTTATCGGAAATCAGGTGACCTTATAATGAGCCAGGAACCTGCCTGACTGGATGGTTTGGTTTGAATGCTATTTGACTGCCCAATGTGATGGATAACATCAACATACTGCCTGTCACTCCTACTGATTATCTGACTTCTTTGCAAAAATTATAAATGCAAGTCATTTTGTCATCAAATACTTCTTTCAGGTATTCACTATATTAAAACGAGTCTTTTGATCCCACAGCAGTACCTAAAGAAGTGACCAGTGAGCACCTACCGGAAGTAAGAACATTTATCCGACGTTATGATGCTTTCTGGAAAATCTGCGTCACGTCAGGCAAATAACTTTATGAGCTCATGTTCCCGTATCGCCATAAAATAGTCATAAAGAGATGCCCTATCAACGGTCGAAGTACGTTGGACAGCGAGTGCGTTAATTATCATCAGACTGACTCCTTGAAAGAAAAATGGCTCTGGATACTGAGAGCAAGGAATTGCTGAGGGAAACGCTGGACGAGCTGGGGAAAGACAGCTTCAAGTCCTTCAAATTCTACACGCATTTTCCCAAGAGCGTATGTGAAAACGCCGTCGTGGAGGACATCGTCAACGAGCTGGTGAAGAGGTACAGCGAGAACGCTGTGGAGAAGACCGCCAAGATTTTGGACAAGATTAATGAGTGCGACTTGGCCCAGAAGCTGCGCAGCGACATAGCGCGAATAAAAGGTTAGTTAGACCATACCGAACGTCCCTGCGGCGGGGGTGGTGGGGGTATTCCAGAAAGCAGGCTACGTGAAAACTCGGAGGAAGTCAACCTTGAGATGAGGAAAGCTGAATTATCCGTTGCAGAACGTGTAAAAGAAACTCTGAGCCAATCACCATTGAACCCAAGAGTTCAAGGTTAGGTTTCATTTGTTGAACCTCCTTTTTGGAATAGCCCCCATGAATTCATCCTGCCGTGGAATACGAGTGTGCCTTCATGCTTGCATGAGTCAGAGTTTTCAACAAAGTTCTTGTCCAAGCTTTTGTAAGCATGTCTGTCTTGTGCAGCCCGTGAGCGTGATAAGAGCAACGCAGAGGGGAGGAGGAGAGAGGCCTGCGGGTTGAATAGAGAAAGTGAGTAGAGCTCATCATCTTGCTTCTTAATCTTGAAAAAAGATGCCTTGATTTATACTCTGCAATTTTTGAATGGAGGCAGCAGGACATTTCATTTGCTGAGGACACGTTTAGGAGCGGGATTCCCCAACCCTCATGTGGCCCCCTGGTGGCGGTTACAAGGGTTTCTGATAGTGCCATGTGTGGCTCACCAGTTAATGGCCACTTATCAGAATATTATTGTAGTCTTGCAAAAATAATTAGCCCTACATTTATAAACAATGAAGAAGCCTTTAGATTAAAGTTAAAGCGTCTTCAACAACCAAGTCGAGTCCAGTTGCGCCCTTTAAACTTTTGTGGATTATCATGACCTGGATGACAAGGTATCCACACGGACCTATAAAGACGGGTTTAGGTGGGACCTCCTTGGTGCCAGATTTCAGAAAGCTATATCTGCTATCTTACAACTTTGCAAAGATAATAAATTGTGCAAGCTCTTTTTAAAAGATTTATTTCAGGTATTCTCTGTATTAGAGCCAGTCATTTTTCCATACCGTGTGACCATTGTGTTCCTTCAGGTAGCATCTTCTCTGCCGATAACGTTCAGATCACCAAATTGAAGTGGGAGCTGCAAGAGAACCTGCGTTTTAACTATTTCAACGCTCCAGAGGGTGACACAGAGCTCAGCAAGCAGCCGTGTCTGGAGGACGTCTACACGGATATCCACATTACCCACGGCTCTGACGTCATCCCGAACAAGCAGCATGAAGTCCTTCAGATGGAGATGTGCGGCTTCACCAAGACGTCCATCGAACCGTGTGACATCTTTAAAAGCGCAAGTGGGAAGCCGCAGCCGATACGCATGCTGCTCACCATTGGCTTTGCGGGGATCGGAAAAACCTTTCTGGTGCGCAAGTTTGTGCTGGATTGGGCCAGCAGAAAAACCAACAAAGACGTGGACTTCATATTTCCCTTCACCTTCCGCGAGTTGAATTTGGAGAAAGGGAAAAAATATTCCTTGGCAGAGCTCATCCGACACTCCATCTCGGAGACCAAGCCCATGAGTGAGGAGATGTTAGATAATATCTTTGTCAAGCTGCAAGAATCCGGGAAGCTTGACTACGAAAGCAGCAGCATCAAGATTTTGTTTGTGCTGGACGGACTGGACGAGTGCCGCCTCAAACTGGACCTGACCAACAAGACGAAGGTGGACCTTGACGTGACCAAAGCCTACCCTGTGGAGGTGCTCCTGTCACACCTCATCAAGAAGAACCTTCTTCCCTGCGCCCGGGTTTGGATAACCACACGGCCTGCGACGGCTCACGACATCCCGCCGTACCTGATCAACAGCATAACAGAGGTGCAAGGATTCAGTGATTCCCAGAGGCTGGACTACTTCAGGAAGAGGTTCAAAGATGAGGACATCATTAAGCACATCCAGAAATCTCGCACCATTTTCATCATGTGCCACCTGCCCATCTTCTGCTGGCTCACCAGCACAGTTCTTCAGTATTATTCGAACACTGGAAAGGAGAGAGAGCTGCCCCAAACCCTGACTGAGTTGTACACAGCGTTCCTACTTCATCACCTGGATAAGTCTAAAGAAAGACAGACAAAAAAGAGCATCAAGTATGTCAAAGCACTCGCAAAGCTTGCGTTTGACCACCTGATGAAAAAAAGTCATATTTTCTCTGAGAAGGACCTGCAGAAAAGTGGCTTTGATTACTTTGGGGCCGCAAAACATTTTGGAATGTTTACTGAGGTGTTTAAGGAGATACAACCACTAAAGAAAAAGCAACAGTGCAAGATGTTTCAGTTCATCCACCTGACCATCCAGGAGTATCTGGCTGCTCTGTACGTGATGATGAGCCTCTTCCATGACAAAAAGAACGTCCTAGCCGATTCGGAGCTGTCACTGGAAAGTCTTCTCATGCTTTGTAAGAAGAAGCCAATCACGCAGGTCCATGAGACTGCTATCCACAAAGCCTCCAAGAGCGACGGAAACCTGGACTTGTTTCTCCGCTTCCTCTTGGGCCTTTCTTTGCAGACCAACCAGGACCTCCTTGGTGAACTGCTGAAGGCTCCTAAGGACTCAGGACGTAGCAACTCAGAAACAGTCCTATTGATCATGAATAGGATAGAGCAGAACTCTCCAGAGAAGAACATCAACTTGTTCTACTGTCTAAACGAGATGAAAGATGACTCCCTGCTAGAGCAGATCCAAAGATACTTAAATTCAGGACAGTTTTTCACGGAACGTCCCCCTCTGGCCATGTGGTCGGCCCTGGTCTTCTTCTTACTGACATCTGACGAAGCAATGAATTGCTTTGACCTTCAGCGGTACTCTGCCTCGGTGGTAGGGTTCCTGATGCTGCTACCAGTGATCAAGGCTTCTCAAAAATCATTGTACGTGCCCTAAAGTCAGCAGGCATCATGTTTAGCTTGCGGTGATTCAAGCTTCTTGCTTGCATTCTCCAGGCTAAATGACTGCAAACTGAACAAGAAAAGCTATGAGATGCTGGCCTCCGTTCTCAGCTCACCATCCAACCTGAGGGATCTGGATCTCAGTGGCAACGACCTGTACGATGATGGAGTCGAGATCCTCTCGGCCGGACTGGCAAAGCCACACTGCATCTTACAAGTCCTCAGGTAAGGATGTCTTCTTTTCGATCTTGAGTGGTTCCTGTTGAACATTCAATGGAATAACTGCGCTTAATAGCCTAGCAGAAGAATCACAAAAGACTTCCATGTAGAGATGGGACAATGAAGCCTTGTGAAGCTTTTGAGGCTTTCAGCTGATTGATTTGGAAAAAGAGTCAAAGTTTCAAAGCCCCATGAGATAGATCGTACCGGTGACATCTGGTGGTCAGCTGGAGTCATAGCAGCTATAATCTTCAAAGTGATTCGCCTGATTGATTTATATTCCAACATAACACCAGTACATACAGTCTTACATTTGTGTCTGTCTAATGATCATCAGGTACACATAGAAGTGTTGCAATATTTTGACACTGTACCAGTACTATGGTTCAATGTGATGTCCTGTTACTCATTCGATTTTTATAAACATGATTTGGATATGACACAAGTGTGTACACACGATTTAAAAATAATGCATAATTGGAAACTTTAAATGCATCATCGTGGGAGTACTTTTGTTGGAAACATACCGAATGACTAACTTGTCCAGGTGAACATATAGTGAAGCAAATATCTACATGAGGGAATTGTGCGCCTGACACCACGGCAAAAGGTTTGAATCAGTTACGTAATTTCCGGTATCTCATTAGCACGCATAAAGCCGCATACGTCATCAGCACGTGATCACGGAGGTTTGATCAGGGCTTTTGATACATTGTTTCGAGCAGTCTGTCTCACTTGGCTGACACATGCTCCGGAGTCTCAGTGCCAAACGTCCCATCTCTACTTCCATGTGTTGGAAGACTATCTTTGTCATAGCCAAATGCGGGAAGACGAGGCGAGGAGGCAGTGGTTCACTCAAAAAATAATTTAATTTCTATGACAAAAAAAAGATCTTCAAAGTACAAAATAAAACCAATCATAAAACAAAACATGAACCAAAACATGGGCGGGACCAACAAGGAAAAACGAGCAGCATGACATGGGGAAAAACAAACAATGAACCCACACAGACAGAGGGGAGACAGCAGACTAAATACACAAACACTAATGACACAACAAGACACACCTGGGCAAGACACATGTGGCTGAGGGCACTGATTGGATAACACGAGGAAGGGCAGGATCACAATTAACAAGACAAGGAAGACAGAAACTAAACATGACAGAGATAACACGAGGAAGGGCAGGATCACAATTAACAAGACAAGGAAGACACACAAGGAAAACAGAAACTAAACATGACAGTCTTCTGCGTGCTCGTTGTTCGGGTAGAGAGAATGTTGATTTTCTGAATACAGACTGGAGATCGGTGAACAGGTCCTTCGAAGGATTTATTTTCCAGAATATTCCGGACACAAGCAAGTTTACAGACAAATGGCTGCAGTCCTCTCGCAAGTGTGTTGTTACAGCGGACTCACAGAATTCTTATACTATCTTGAAAACCCCCCAGGAAACAGCCCCCAGCCCGGAGTTCAATACACATGACGACAGCCGGAAGTAGATAAGACTTTTTACACTTTTACAGCATGTCATCCAATACACCTTGACTTCAACCCCAGACACTGGCCCATTGATGTGGAAACAGACGAGGCCCCCTCCCCAGACCTCATTCAATACACTCACCAAGCTCTACTGAGGAAATTAAAACAGTTATGACTAAACTAAAACAGTTATAACTAAATCTGGGCAAAAGACCCTCAACACATGGAACCTCCAATTTTTATCATGTTCCTGTCCTGACTTCAGGCGGTATTTTCCTTTGTTGCAGGCTGTCGGGCTGCATGATCACAACTCCAGGATGCGTTTCATTGGCCAAGGCTCTCAAGTTGAACCCCTCCCACCTTCAAGTGCTGGACCTGAGCTACAATAACCCGGGAGAGGAGGGAAAGAGGGTCTTAACGGAGGTCCAAATGGATCCTAGCACCAGCCTGAAAACTCTCAAGTAGGATCTAAACAGTGTTGATCTTTCAAAGTGCTTGTTCATGTTGAATTATGACACTTGGCGTCTTTCTTCAGTCTGGACTGCAGCGGCATAGAACGTTTGATTCCTGGCCTAAAGAAATGTGAGTTGTTTTAATTGTTAATGACTAAAGACTTTAAAGATGTAAAGATGCCTTCTTGTCTCTTTCAGATTTCTGTAGCCCCACATTGGACCCCAACACAGCTCACAACTGCCTCCAATTATCAGACCACTGCAAGACGGTGACAGTGGTGCTGGAGGAGCAGCAGTACCTCCTAAGCCCGCAGAGGTTCACTTGCTGGCGTCAGGTTCTTTGCAACAACGGACTGAGTGGACGCTGCTACTGGGAGGTGGACTTGGAGGGGAAGGTCTATATTGCCGTGACGTGCGACAGCATCCGGCGGATCGGGGAAGGTGACGACGTGTGTCTCGGAGCCACAGAAGCCTCTTGGGTGCTGCTGTGCAATGAAGATGGCACTTACTCGGCGCGCCACCAGGACAGAACGACCAATCTCGAAGTCCGCTCCTCTCGGGCATCTAGAAGGGTAGGCGTATTCCTGGACCATCCCCGGGGCAAGTTGTCCTTCTACAAAGTAACTTCGGAGGGGATGATACTCCTACACAACTACTACAGCACCTTTACGCAGCCACTTTATCCGGCTTTCGGTTTCGGCTTTGATAATGGCTTTGACGGCTTTGGGGATTCTGTGTCGATCAGTGTGGCAAGCGAGTCCATATATACCCGCTTCTAAGATAGAAGCACCCCCACAGAAAAATCCTGTCCCAGGCCAGGACCATGGTAAAAAAGCAAAAAATTTTGTCCTGTACAACTCTCACTCCTCTCCTGCTTCCGTTCAGAATGACTTCCACTCCTGTACCGCTCCCATTTTGGAGGTCAGCTACATAAAAAAAAAAGTTGACTACCAGGAGGATCCCATATAAATGTCAGCCTCTATTCTCAGCCCATTCTGCAACACAACCCACACTGACATGTTTCACAATACCGTGTGAAGTGAAGTCATCAGTGTGGGATGGATTTGGGTACTGTAATCAACACCTGGGGCAGCAGAGGGGGCCCTTGCCTCACTCACCGCACACTGGCGCACAGCACTGTGCTATTAGAACTAGTGATGGTAAACTGAAGCATCATGAAGCAATGAGGCCTTCCATCCAACTGGTTCGCTCCTGGGCCGAAGCATCATGAGGCTTCATTTGTTCTATTGCGCCTTCATGTGGAAAATAAATGTCATGACAGACAGAGTGATTAAAATGATACCATGGATTTGATGTGGTCAAAAGGGCAGGGAGTTGTGATGTGAATGAATGTGCGTGTGGTACTTGAAAGAATGATTGCTTTATTTTAGACATTGACATATAAACAAGGAACAAGACACACCTTCCATTCATTTTTATTGAGGAAAACTAGCATTTCCAAAGTTTTTGGCTTTAAACGGTTTCTTTTTTTAGATAGGATTTCTCCTGCTTTTGAAAATAGTCTTTCGCAAGGGACGGATGAGGCCGGGGTAGAGAGAAAGGTTATTGCTAGTTTGTAGCGGTTTGGGTAAACATGTTTGTGCAGCTCCCTGCTTATGTTGGGTTCCCCCAGGTAAGTGTGGACTTCCACAGTCGCATCTGCGGTCTCACTCTGGGTACTTTGCATGACTGTGTGGTCCAATCGCCGCCACAGTTTGTCACCTAAGACACAACAAACAGACTAACAGCCAACAGGCAGTTCTGGCTGCCCATCGTAGAGATGGGAGCAAAAGAATGCCTTATCCCACAATAATGCACTGCCGCTCATTTCCTATTGCTTAATTAACACCATTAGAATGTATCGAAGAAGAAGAAGGAAAGAAAAAAAAGAATGTATCGAATATTACCTTGCTCCACAGGCTGGGAAGCTTCTGATGTGTCCGGTTGTGTTGATAAAGATGATGGGTTGGAGGAGGAGGAGGAGGAGGAGGAGGAAGATGCCCTGTGCCGGATCACTGTTGCACATTCAGCTGTGAGCCTCCTCTCAGCCTCTTGTGCTTTATTGGGGCTAAAGAGTGTCCTCTTGGTACCCAAGTTCAAAGAACAAAGTTTACACTTCACCTTTTGAAATATCAGCAAGTAGAAGAAAGACATTAAAACGAGGGATACACTGTGTTGTCACAATAATTTACAATATATATTCACACTGCTTATTATAATTTGTACCTTTTTAGGAGAGATCTGCTCAAAATGATCCCAGACAGGGGATGTTCTCTTCTTTTTCGTTGTGGACTGGACGGTGCGTCCATTGCAAAACGAATCCGATTGAATTGAGGTTTGAAGATGCGAGTTGTGTCAGTGTCACCTGTGAGCTCATTGTCGTCTCGGTGCGCCATTTTATTTCGAATCACCCACGAAACTATGTGTTGGCGATGACGTAGGAATCCCGTCTGGCGTGTCTGCACGTAGCAACAACGCGCGTTCCAAGGCTTTGGGCGTGGCCACAAGCGTAATCGACACATGCCTGGATGCGGGATTTGCAGATTTTTTTTCCGGTTTACTCGGCACACGCATCGGCGCCTCGGCACAGTAGGGCACATCACTACACAAGGCAAGTATTGGCTCAAAGTTTCTGTGTTATGTTGTGTCCAACACTTTATGTGTGCTACTTATCGTGTCCTAACTCTGGCGTGTTACTTCCTGCATCCTATTTTGTGTCTGTGTGTTGTGTTCTGTGCGCTACTTCCTGCGTGCACTTTGATATTTATTTTCTATTTGTGTTTAATGTTTGTTAAATTTTGTTATTTCATTAATCAAAAAAACAAAACAGATAAAAACACTTCATGTTCACTACTTCTAGTGTGCTACTTCCTGTTCAAAACTTCCTGTGTGACTTCTGATGCATAACTTCCTGTGTGTAATACTTTGATAATAATGGCAAAACAATTTTTTTCCAAATGTAGATTTATTAAATGTCGACCTTTGTTTTTGATGTATTGTAAGGAAATTGAAGAGTTTGGAAGGACATTG
This sequence comes from Vanacampus margaritifer, assembly GCF_051991255.1. Lineage (NCBI taxonomy): Eukaryota > Metazoa > Chordata > Actinopteri > Syngnathiformes > Syngnathidae > Vanacampus > Vanacampus margaritifer. The sequence goes on from NC_135446.1 coordinate 14,199,694, forward strand.
CGGAGGGTGAAGACGAAGCAAGCCTTGTCAGTATTTAATAACTTAAAAAGTTTACTGTCCGATTAGACCTTTTTTTGTTTTGTTTTGTTTTGAGTGTTTTCTTGTTTGACAGCACCGTTTATGTGCTGAGTTTGAATTGGATTTTGAAGTGTGAATTAATAACGAAAGCACCCCAAAAATAATATTTTTTTTTTTTTAAAGATTACCACTAGTTTTTCAAAAATAAACTGTTAAAAAAATATCTAAAAAACAAAACAAAAAACTTCCTCTATGCTGTACTTCCTGTGTGACCTCTGATGCATTACTTCCTGTGTGTTATGTTGAGTCCACCACTTTTTTTTGTGCTACTTAATGTGGCCTATCTCTGGTTTGCTACTTTTTGTGTACTACTTTCTGTTCGTAATTTTCTGTGTGCTAATTCAGGTACTTCCTGTGTGATCATTCTTGTGTGTAACTGCATACCACTTCCTGTGTACTTTAAAAAAAAAAAAAATTATGACGTGTTAAAATGTGTGGTCACAACTGTCTGTGCTACTTCCTTTATGCTTGCTTTACTGTCCGATTAGACCTTTTGTTTTTTTGTTTTGAGTGTTCTTTTTCTTGTGTCCTGTTTGACAGCACCGTTTATGTGCTCAGTTTGAATTGGATGTTAAAATGTGAATTAATAAAGAGAGCAAAAAATAAAAATAATAAAATAAATAAATAAACTTCCTTTATGCTAATTCTAGTGTGCTACTTCCTGTTCAAAACTTCCTGTGTGGCCAATCAGTCAATTAGTTACTGGGTTGGTCAGTTAAGCAGTTCATTGGTATCAGTTAGCTGGTTGATTGGTTATTGAATGGTTCACTTAGTTTGCTTGTTAGTCAGTCATTTAGTTTCAAGTTAGTTGGTCGGTCAGTCAGCCAGTTTATTAGTAGAAGTCAACTTCTTCTTGGATAGTAGGTTATTTTAGGTTTTTGGGTCGGTCAGTTGGTCTGCTCATTCGTCGCTGAGTTATTTAGTTGGTCTATTATTTGATTGGCTGGTTATTTTGTTTTCCATTTTCGGTTTGTTAGTTGGTCAATTAGTCGGTTGTTTGGGTGGTTGGTTATTTTATTTTTAAGTTTTTGGTTAGTCTTTTAATTGGTCAGTTGGTTGGTGCGTTTGTCAGTTGCTCGGTCAGTTACTTAGGAAATGTAACGGAAGGAAAATGCTTGGTCAAACAGTTGGATTTAACTTATGGTTACGCCAGAGTGCTCACCAGCAATAAAGTCATTGTTAAAGCCTTAAGGACCAGGAAGTAGTTGTTGACGTCAACAGTGCAGAAATATGCAAATTGGGTGCTCGTAAAAGTAAGACTTTAGCCTCTATTGGCATCTTATCGGAAATCAGGTGAACTTATAATGAGCCAGGAACCTGCCTGACTGGATGGTTTGGTTTGAATGCTATTTGACTGCCCAATGTGATGGATAACATCAACATACTGCCTGTCACTCCTACTGATTATCTGACTTCTTTGCAAAAATTATAAATGCGAGTCATTTTGTCATCAAATACTTCTTTCAGGTATTCACTATATTAAAACGAGTCTTTTGATCCCACAGCAGTACCTAAAGAAGTGACCAGTGAGCATGGAGCACCTACAGGAAGGAAGAACATTTATCCGACGTTATGATGCTTTCTGGGAAATTTGTGTCATGTCAGGCAAATAACCTTATGAGCTCAAGTTCGTAGTCATAAAGAGATCCCCTATCAACGGTCGAAGTACGTTGGACAGCGAGTCCGTTAATTATCATCAGACTGACTCCTTGAAAGAAAAATGGCTCTGGATGCTGAGAGCAAGGAATTGCTGAGGGAAACGCTGGACGAGCTGGGGAAAGACAGCTTCAAGGACTTCAAATTTTACACGCATCTGCCCAAGAGCATACATGAAAATGCCGACAGGGTGGACATCGTCGAAGAGCTGGTGAAGAGGTACAGCGAGACCGCTTTGGAGGAGACCGTCAAGATTTTGGAGAAGATTAAGGAGTGCAACTTGGCCGGGAAGCTGCGCAGCGACATAGAAGGTTAGGTAGACCATACCGAACGTCCTTGTGGCGGGGGTGGTGGGGGTATTCCAGAAAGCAGGCTACGTGAAAACTCGGAGGAAGTCAACCTTGAGATGAGGGAAGCTGAATTATCCGTTGCAGAAGGTATAAAAGAAACTCTGAGCCAATCACCATTGAACCCAAGAGTTCAAGGTTAGGTTTCATTTGTTGAACCTCCTTTTTGGAATAACCCCCATGAATTCCTCCTACCCTGGAATACGAATGTGCCTTCATGTTTGCATGAGTCAGAGCTTTCAACAAAGTTCTTGTCCAAGCTTTTGTAAGCATGTCTGTCTTGTGCAGCCCGTGAGCGTGATAAGAGCAACGCAGAGGGGAGGAGGACAGAGGCCTGCGGGTTGAATAGAGAAAGTGAGTAGAGCTCATCATCTTGCTTCTTAATCTTGAAAAAAGATGCCTTGATTTATACTCTGCAAATTTTGAATGGAGGCAGCAGGACATTTCATTTGCTGAGGACGCGTTTAGGAGCGGGATTCCCCAACCCTCATGTGGCCTCCTGGTGGTTACAAGGGTTTCTGATAGTGCCATGTGTGGCTCACCAGTTAATGGCCACTTATCAGAATATTCTTGTAGTCTTGCAGAAATAATTAGCCCTACATTTAGAAACAATGAAGAAGCCTTTAGATTAAAGGTAAAGCGTCTTCGAAAACCAAGTCGAGTCCAGTTGCGCCCTTTAAGCTTTTGTGGATTATCATGACCTGGATGACAAGGTATCCACACGGACCTATAAAGACGGGTTTAGGTGGGACCTCCTTGGTGCCAAATTTCAGAAAGCTATATCTGCTATCTTACAACTTTGCAAAGATAATAAACTGTGCAAGCTCTTTTTAAAAGATTTATTGCAGGTATTCTCTGTATTAGAGCCAGTCATTTTTCCATACCGTGTGACCATTGTGTTCCTTCAGGCAGCATTTCCTCCGCCGATAAAGATCAGATCACCAAATTGAAGGGGAAGCTGCAAGAGAACCTGCGTAGTAACTACATCAACGCTCCAGAAGGTGACACAAAACTCAGCAGGCAGCTGCGTCTGGAGGACGTCTACACGGATATCCACATTACCCACGGCTCTGACGCCATCCCGAACAAGCAGCATGAAGTCCTTCAGATGGAGATGTGCGGCTTCACCAAGAAGTCCATCGAACCGTGTGACATCTTTAAAAGCGCAAGTGGGAAGCCGCAGCCGATACGCATGCTGCTCACCATTGGCTTTGCGGGGATTGGAAAAACCTTCCTGGTGCGCAAGTTTGTGCTGGATTGGGCCAGCAGAAAAACCAACAAAGACGTGGACTTCATATTTCCCTTCACCTTCCGCGAGTTGAATTTGGAGAAAGGGAAACCATTTTCCTTGGCAGAGCTCATCCGACACTCCATCTCGGAGAACAAGGCCATGAGTGTGGAGATGTTAGATAATATCTTTGGCAGGCTGCAAGCATCCGGAAAGCTTGACTACGAAAGCAGCAGCATCAAGATTTTGTTTGTGCTGGACGGACTGGACGAGTGCAGCCTCAAACTGGACCTGACCAACAAGACGAAGGTGGACCTTGACGTGACCAAAGCCTACCCTGTGGAGGTGCTCCTGTCACACCTCATCAAGAAGAACCTTCTTCCCTGCGCCCGGGTTTGGATAACCACACGGCCTGCGACGGCTCACGACATCCCGCCGGACCTGATCAACAGCATAACAGAGGTGCAAGGATTCAGTGATTCCCAGAGGCTGGACTACTTCAGGAAGAGGTTTCCAGATAAGGAAGACATCATTAAGCACATCCAGAAATCTCGCACCATCTTCATCATGTGCCACCTGCCCATCTTCTGCTGGCTCACCAGCACAGTTCTTCAGGACCATTTGGACACTGGAAAGGAGGGAGAGCTGCCCCAAACCCTGACTGAGTTGTACACAGAGTTCCTACTTTTTCACCTGGATAAGTCTAAGGAAAGAGAGACAAAAGAGAGCATCATGTATGTCAAAGCACTCGCAAAGCTTGCGTTTGACCACCTGTTGAAAAAAAGTCATATTTTCTCTGAGACGGACCTGCAGAAAAGTGGCTTTGATTACTTTGGGGCCGCAAAACATTCTGGAATGTTTACTGAGGTGTTTAAGGAGGTACAACCACTAAAGAAAAACCAACAGTGCAAGATGTTTCAGTTCATCCACCTGACCATCCAGGAGTATCTTGCTGCTCTGTACGTGATGATGAGCCTCTTCCATGACAAAAAGAACGTCCTAGCCGATTCGGAGCGGTCACTGAAAAGTCTTTTCATGACGAAGAAGAAGCTCATCGTTCAGGTCCATGAGACTGCTATCCACAAAGCCTCCAAGAGCGACGGAAACCTGGACTTGTTTCTCCGCTTCCTCTTGGGCCTTTCTTTGCAGTCCAACCAGGACCTGCTTGGTAAACTGCTGAAGGCTCCTAAGGACTCAGGACGTAGCAACTCAGAAACAGTCCTATTGATCAGGAAAAGGATGGAGCAGAACTCTCCAGAGAAGAACATCAACTTGTTCTACTGTCTAAAGGAGATGAAAGATGACTCCCTGCTGGAGACGATCCAAATATACTTAAATTCAGGACCGTTTTTCATGGAAAGTCTCTCCCCGGCCATGTGGTCGGCCCTGGTCTTCTTCTTACTGACATCTGACGAAGCAATGAATTGCTTTGACCTTCAGCGGTGCTGTGGCTCGGGGGAAGGGTTTGCGATGCTGCTACCAGTGATCAAGGCTTCTCAAAAATCATTGTACGTGCCCTAAAGTCAGCAGGCATCATGTTTAGCTTGCGGTGATTCAAGCTTCTTGTTTGTATTCTCCAGGCTAAATAATTGCGAACTGAACAAGAAAAGCTGCGAGATGCTGGCCTCCGTTCTCAGCTCACCATCCAACCTGAGGGATCTGGATCTCAGTGACAACGACCTGTACGACGATGGAGTCGGGATCCTCTCGGCCGTACTGGCAAAGAAACATTGCATCTTACAAGTCCTCAGGTAAAGATGTCTTCTTATAGATGTTGAGTGGCTCCTGTTGAACAATCAATGGAATTAAGAAGTGTTTATTATGTGCTAGTTTTAATATTAAATGTTGTTTTACTTTGTGGGTAAGAACTAAGAACATATCAGTCATCCTTCATGTTGAACAAAGCACATGTAAGCATTAGCGGTGACATTTTCTGTGCCATTAGCGGTTTGTCAGCACATTAAACACCCGTTAGCGCTGCCCACCGTGTTATCTGGGCCGCGCCATTGGCCCCTGGCAGGAGGTCCAATTAAGAAGACTGACGAGCGAAAGCCAACGATGCAACACTGCAGCTTCAGCGCCATCAATCAGCCAATCAGCTCCTCACACCGACTCTTCCCATCGCAGTCAATTGCAGAGCTCATTTATCTCTCACACACACAAACACACACAACCACGTACACTGTTGGAAAACGTTCTTTGTTTTCCGCGTGTTCATAATGTTGATTCTCAGAATCAGACAATGAGATCGGTGAAATCAGGTTTTTCTTCGAAGGATTTATTTTCATAAGCTTATGAAAACACAAAGAGCGGCGGCCAAACGCCGCCATTTTCCTTCCCCATGTGTAACGCTCCTCCCACGTGCAAAACACTAATATCCTTCAGTTATCCCAAAAGCCCCTCCCCTTTCGCTTCCACCAATCCTCAGCCGTGCCCCTCCTCTTTTTCTTCTTCCTTTACTGTCCCTCCCTCTGCTGCCCCCAAGTAGTCACAAGATAGAAAACAGAACATCGATGAATTTGAACACAGGCATTGTCTGTCTCATGGCCGCGAAGGAGGGTGCGTAACAGGAAGTGACGTCCTGAGTAAGCCTGGATGAGAGCGGATGAATGAACGGCGGCGTGATGAAAGGAGGAAGGAAGACGAGAAGGGTGGGAAAGGTGCAAACGAGTCAACGCAAGTCAAGACGGGACCAGCCGTTTACTGAGGTGTTTAAGGAGGTACAACCACTAAAGAAAAACCGAAAGTGCAAGATGTTTCAGTTCATCCACCTGACCATCCAGGAGTATCTGGCTGCTCTGTACGTGATGATGAGCTTCTTCCATGACAAAAAGAACGTCCTAGCCGATTCGGAGCGGTCACTGAAAAGTCTTTTCATGACGAAGAAGAAGCTCATCATTCAGGTCCATGAGACTGCTATCCAAAAAGCCTCCAAGAGCGACGGAAACCTGGACTTGTTTCTCCGCTTCCTCTTGGGCCTTTCTTTGCAGTCCAACCAGGACCTCCTTGGTGAACTGCTGAAGGCTCCTAAGGACTCAGGACGTAGCAACTCAGAAACAGTCCTATTGATTGAGAAAAGGATGGAGCAGAACTCTCCAGAGAAGAACATCAACACTTTCTACTGTCTAAAGGAGATGAAAGATGACTCCCTGCTGGAGCAGATCCAAAGATACTTAAATTCAGGACGGTATTTCAGCGGAAGTCTCCCTCTGGCCATATGGTCGGAACTGGTCTTCTTCTTACTGACATCTGACGAAGCAATGAATTGCTTTGACCTTCAGCGGTACTCTGCCTCGGGGGAAGGGTTTGCGATGCTGCTACCAGTGATCAAGGCTTCTCAAAAATCATTGTACGTGCCCTAAAGTCAGCAGGCATCATGTTTAGCTTGCGGCGATTCAAGCTTCTTGCTTGTATTCTCCAGGTTAAGTAACTGCCACCTGAACACGACAAGCTGCGAGATGCTGGCCTCCGTTCTCAGCTCACCATCCAACCTGAGGGATCTGGATCTCAGTGACAACGACCTGTACGACGATGGAGTCGGGATCCTCTCGGCCGGACTGGCAAAGCCACACTGCATCTTACAAGTCCTCACGTAAGGATCTCCTTCTTATAGATCTTGAGTGGTTCCTGTTGAACATTCAATGGAATCACTGCGCTTAATAGCCAAGCAGAAGAATCACAAAAAGCTTCCATGGAACCTCCAGTTTTTATCATGTTCCTGTCCTGACTTCAGGCGGTATTTTCCTTTGTTTCAGGCTGTCGGGCTGCATGATCACAACTCCAGGATCCGTTTCATTGGCCGAGGCTCTCAAGTTGAACCCCTCCCACCTTCAAGTGCTGGACCTGAGCTACAATAACCCGGGAGAGGAGGGAGAGAGGGTTTTAACGGAGGTCCAAATGGATCCTAGCACCAGCCTGAAGACTCTCAAGTAGGATCTAAACAGTGTTGATCTTTCAAAGTGCTTGTTCATGTTGAATTATGACACTTGGCGTCTTTCTTCAGTCTGGACTGCAGCGGCATAGAACGTTTGATTCCTGGCCTAAAGAAATGTGAGTTGTTTTAATTGTTAATGACTAAAGACTTTAAAGATGTAAAGATGCCTTCTTGTCTCTTTCAGATTTCTGTAGCCCCACATTGGACCCCAACACAGCTCACAACTGCCTCCAATTATCAGACCACTGCAAGACGGTGACGGTGGTGCGGGAGGAGCAGCAGTACCCCCTAAACCCGCAGAGGTTCACTCGCTGGCGTCAGGTTCTTTGCAACAACGAACTGAGTGGACGCTGCTACTGGGAGGTGGACTTGGAGGGGAAGGTCTATATTGCCGTGACGTACGGCAGCATCCGGCGAATCGGGGATGCTTACGCCGCGTGTCTCGGACTCACGGAAGCCTCTTCTGTGCTGCTGTGCAATAAAGATGGCACTTACTCGGTGCACAACCCGAGCAGAACGAGCTGTCTCGATGTCCACCCCTCTCCGGCATCTAGAAGGGTAGGCGTATTCCTGGACCATCCCCGGGGCAAGTTGTCCTTCTACAAAGTGACTCCGGAGGGGATGATACTCATACACAGCTACTACAGCACCTTTACGAAGCCACTTTATCCGGCTTTCGGTTTCGGCAGTGATCATAGATTTGACGGCTTTGGGGATTCTGTGTCGATCAGTGTGGAAAGCGAGCCCACATTTACCCACCCCCCTCTAAGATAGAAGCACCCCCACAGAAAAATCCTGTCCCAGGCCAGGACCATGGTAAAAAAGCAAAAAATTCTGTCCTGTACAACTCTCACTCCTCTCCTGCTCCCGTTCAGAATGACTTCCACTCCTGTACCGCTCCCATTTTGGAGGTCAGCTACATAAAAAAAAGTTGACTACCAGGAGGATCCCATATAAATGACAGCCTCTATTCTCAGCCCATTCTGCAACACAACCCACTCTAACAGATAGCATACTAATGCTTACAATGTTTTGGTGTGTTTTTTGGTTGGTTTAATATTAGATTATGTAATATATTAAACATTTATGTTTCGATTCAATGCTAGATATAAAGGTTAAAGTACCACTAACTGTAACGCCCATCTAAGTGGGGTGAACTTCATGCCTTTTTAATCTTTTCACTGTTTTATTTTTTGTTGTGACCTTTACTCTACTACTTTTCTTTTACTTTGTAGCACTTTAAGATGCTGATGTATGTAAAGTGCATTATGAATTAAATCCATTATTATTATTATTATTATTGTTGTTATCATTTGACCCATCCACTTTTGAGCAGCTGCAGGGGCTTGGCCTCGGAGATCATTTGGTGATCTAAACCCTTAATTCCAAGCAGGGAGGCAAATGAGTCTCATTTTTATAGTTTTTGGTATGACCCGGCTGGATATTAGACCCACGACCTCCCAGTCTCAGGTCGGACACTCTACCACTAATCCACTGAGCTGGTCAGATATGGAAGCTTTGATCCACTTTTTGTTAAAGAGTTTTCATGCATTAATGGTTTCATTTTGATTGAGTTTTTTTTGTATATTAATTTAACCGAAAAAAATATTACAAAGCGGTAATTCATTTGTTTGTTTTTTCAATAGAAGTGAAAATTATTAAATCTCTTATTTAAACTTTCCTATTAATGTTGAAATTTTGACTGTTAAATATTTGAGACAGCTTAAAATTTTTGATTGTGAATTTGTGTCAACATTAAAAAACTATATTAATTTACATGAAGTAAAAAAGGTTTATGTTAAGAAACAAAGGCAATTCTTTAATTATTGGCCACTTTAACCAATTAGTTTTCTACAACTGGACCAAGTAGCAATTTTTTTAGGTTGCACTAAATTAATTATTTACATGGGTCCAAGCTAAGATAGTAGCTTCAAAATTTTTAAAGCTCATCTAATGTTTCCTTTTTACTGTATGCAGGTTATTAAGAAGTGTTTACTATGTGCTAGTTTTAATATTAAATGTTGTTTTACTTTGTGGGTAAGAACATATCAGTCATCCTTCATGTTGAACAAAGCACATGTTAGCATTAGCGGTGATTTTCTTGGAAAATTTCTTCTTGGACCCAAAAAGGTTTTTCAACCACTGTGTTGTAGTATTAGACATGCTGTTATTCTGAATATGACACTCAAATATTCTCCCTATTTACACAGCTTTATTTACAGCACACCGTTTTGCATAGAGAAGTTGTTGCCTTGGCAACGAGCCACCACACTTATCAGAAAATTACACTTTTTCACTCTACCTTTTTTCTTAAGCTGCTGCCTTATCTGGAATGGTAGACGGCATTTTTGAATGCTAACAATGTGTCCAATTTCTCATGATCATTTCTCCTTCCTTTCTACTTTCCCTTCATATTCTTTAATATATTTATACATTCACTTTCCTCACAATTATCTCCTCCTTCTTCCTCCTCGTTTCCTCTCCAGCAAAAATCTTGCAATTGGGTGAAAGAACACGTCAGGATGAAGCTGTCAGGGAAAAAAGGCGGAACGAGGAAGAGGATTAGGCTCACACACTAAACAATCCGAGAAACTTTCCAAATGTATGCAGGAACACTTAGAGAAGGCGGTGTAGCATTTAGCCTCCTAGCATGTGGCCAAAGGTGACAACTGCAGTAGCATTCTCTAATTTCTGTCATCATCTGAATCAAACAAAACCTTTGCTTTTAGTTTGCAAAACAATGATCAACATTTTTTTTTGCCTATTTTCTGACATGTTATGGACCAAAGCAGTAACTTAATAACACAATTAAAGTTTGTTCATTTTCTGCACTGTCAATTTGAAATAAAGTCCTTTCAAAAATAAATAAATAAAGGGAGGGAAATTAAATCTTTCTTATCTCAATTCAGGAATCACTCAGCAAAATATCAGGGAAAAAAAAAAGAGCTCTCTCTCTCTCTCTCTCATTCTCATTCTCTCTCTCCCCCCAAAAAATCAGCAAAATAAACGACAGATTGAATATTAAAATAATTGTTAGTTGCTATTAAAATTAAGTGGGATTTTTTTGTTGTTGTCCCCAGTCAGCTAACATGTAGCCTGCTAGCATGCTGATTGCTAGCTCCACAGCTGAAGCACATTAAGTGAAAGAAGTCAAATAGAAAGTTGTGAACCTTTGAAGAAGTTCCCCAGTCCAGGTGGTCGATTTTAGCCTGCTAATAAGTAGCCTGCTAGCATGCTGACATCCAGTGTGTCCTGCTTGCTCAAAAGTGAATACATTTGTCAACCTCTGAAAAACGTCCTGCAGTCCAACAGTTAGCCTTTTAGCACACCAGCATTGTCACTATGTAGCCTTTCGAGGAGATCTGCAGCTGAGGTGATTAAATGAAAGCAAAGCAACATGTCAACATTTTCATTTATTGTCCAAACAGAAGACAGGAAAGCACAGGAAGCAGTCCGAGGAAATCATCTTCTACTTCCTCTTTCCACTAGTTCACGTTTTCTTAAACAAATCGTCAATAATTAGCTTTTTTTTTTAATCTGTCTCTTAGTTGACACTTAAAAGTATAATTAAAAGTATAAATTCTTTCTTAGTTGTATGTGCTTTTTGGCCTGGAAACTGCTGACAGAATCAGAAAAGTAATTACAACAATACTTGCGCACACACACGCACACACACAAGGCGAGTGTCTGGAAGCAGGCAAAGTAGTGAGTGTTTGGTGTATGGCTCAAATGTTTGCACACTTTTGGATCAGAAGAGAGGAAGAATAAAGGGGATTTACTACACTTGAGTTCCAATCCAGTTGAGATCTTTTCCCAAATTTGATCTAGCTTGTAATCCGTTGTGCACTGGTTTTGAACTGGTTCAGATCCGGCTTAAAAACAGGCTCGGCTCCTGTTTCAAACCAGTTGGGATCTGGTTTTGAAGTAGTTCCAAACCAAGTTAAAATCAGTTCTGATCCCGTTTAAAAAAGTTTGCCCCAGCTTGTGATCCATTCTGCTCCAGTTCCAAACCAGTTTGTAATGCAGTCTGCTCTAGATCCAAACCTATCTTGATTCCATTTTGATCCAGTTCCAAATTAGATTGACCCAGTTTGTAATCCTTCCTGCTCCAGTCCTGAACCAACTCATATCCAGTTCCAAACAATTTCGGATCAATTTCCGAACAAGCATGTTGATCTGATAGTTCCTTTTTCATGGTGAAAACAAAACTAGTCCAATTTTGCTGTTGCCATGGTGACACATGCTCGTCAAGGTACTGGTGGACGTTTTAGTCAAGTTGGTCAGAACTTGCTCCTTTGCTTATCTTTCAAATGTAAATACGAGTTCACGCAAAGCCTCCATCAGAGTGGCTGGGAAAGCCCAGGTGGGAGGGGCTTGTCGTGGGCCGGGCTTCCAGATCTTTTCTTGTACAAACACACCAGTTAAGAAAATAAAAATACTTTATAATGAGGGGGATAAAACGCATGCTTTTATTTTGAAGGGCTGACAATCCCCTCTAGTCTGACTGATAAACTGATTGCAATCAGACATTAGGGTCACGTGACTGTTAGCCACTAGCTGCTAACGGCTAACTGACCTGACCGCTGCTAACTTGCTTTTTTCTCCAGATGAGGTCAGGAAGTGAGAGGCAACGAGGCAGCCAATCACGCGAGTCCTTCCAAGTCGTTAACCTGTAAGATAGATGTTGCTAGGCGGAGGACTTCAGCCGTGGGCGGGGCTCGGAGCTTTGCGCAGCCATTGGTAGAAGTGTCGCCGGTGGAGGCGGTGCCAGCGCACATTGCCCTCTACGATCTCCAGCGCCCGCGGCAACGCAGGACCCGCACCCACGCCACTGGATTGGATGAATTCCTTCAGCTGTGTGTCAAGATGTGGAAAGTCACCGTTAGCGAGTGATGGGCGTTAACCACGACGATCTTAACGTGGGCCGGTACCTCATCGAGCTCCTTCTCCGTGTTGAGGAACTCGGTGACGCCGCTGATCAGCTTGGAGTTCATGAAGAGCGCCTCACCGTACCTGAATTGCCCGGACACGCGTGTTAGACACGGGGTCATGCGACGCACACGCCTGGTGTCACTCACCGCGCGTTGAGGACGTCCCACTTCTCGCGGAAGAAGCGCCACGCCAAGTTACGGCCTTGAGGGTTGCGGCCCACGTGGATGATCACGTCGATGGCGTCCTGCTCGGCCACCAGGTCCGACGTCAGGGACAAGTTCAATAACCTGACGAACGCAAGGCAAGTATTGGCTCAAACTTCCTGTGTTATGTTGTGTCCAACACTTTATGTGTGCTACTTATCCTGTCCTAACTCTGGTGTGTTACTTCCTGCATCCTACTTTGTGTTTGTGTGTTGTGTTCTGTGCGCTACTTCCTGCGTGCACTTTGATATTCCTTTTCTATTTGTGTTTATTTAATGTTTGTTAAATTTTGTTATTTCATTAATCAAAAAAACAAAACAAAAAAAACACTTCATGTTCACTACTTCCTGTTCAAAACTTCCTGTGTGACCTCTGATGCATAACTTCCTGTGTGTAATAATTTGATAATAATGGCAAAACAATTTATTCACAAATGTAGATTTATTAAATGTCGACCTTTGTTTTTGATTTATTGTAAGGAAATTGAAGAGTTTGGAAGGACATTGCCGAGCGTGAAGACGAAGCAAGCCTTGTCAGTATTTAATAACTTAAAAGTTCACTGTCCGATTAGACCTTTTTTTTGTTTTGAGTGTTTTCTTGTTTGACAGCACAGTTTATGTGCTCAGTTTGAATTGGATGTTGAAGTGTGAATTAATAACGAAAGCACCCCAAAAATAAAATATATATTTTTTTTTTAAAGATTACCACTAGTTTTTCAAAAATAAACTGTTAAAATATCTAAAAAACAAAACAAAAAACTTCCTTTATGCTGTACTTCCTGTGTGACTTCTGATGCATTACTTCCTGTGTGTTATGTTGAGTCCACCACTTTTTTTGTGCTACTTAATGTGGCCTATCTCTGGTTTGCTACTTTCTGTTCGTAATTTCCTGCGTGCTAATTCAGGTACTTCCTGTGTGATCCTTCTTGTGTGTAACTGCATACCACTTCCTGTGTAGTTTTTTTTTTTATGACGTGTTAAATTGTGTGGTCACGACTGTCTGTGTGCTACTTCCTGTTTGCTTGCTTTACTGTCCGATTAGACCTTTTGTTTTTTGTTTTGAGTGTTCTTTTTCTTGTGTCCTGTTTGACAGCACCGTTTATGTGCTCAGTTTGAATTGGATGTTAAAATGTGAATTAATAAAGAAAGCAAAAAATTAAAATAATAAAATAAATAAATAAATAAATAAACTTCCTTTATGCTAATTCTAGTGTGCTACTTCCTGTGTGACCTCTGCCACCATGTTGTGTCCGCTACTTCTAGTTCAATGGCTTCCCGTGTGTACCACTTCACGTTCACTACTTCCTGCGTGAGCTATTTTGTGGTCACATCTGCCTGTGTGTTACTTCCTTCTCATTGTGCGTATGTTGTGATTGCAGGATACTTGGGTGAAAATCGATTGCTGGCAAACACTTAAGCTTGCACACCTGTTGAGCAGGAAGGCATTATCGGAGCACGTGAGCGCCTCCAACAGGATCTTCTTCTCCGAGACGGCGTTTGAGGAGTGGAACTTCATCCAGATGAACTCCCACACGTCTTCGTCCATCAGACTCACGCCCGTGCAGTAGACCACGTCGCGGATGTTGGGAGGGATCCTACACGCACACGCAAGGACACACAAAATGGTTGTGCTTCACTTCATCTGGCAGCTGAGTTCAATCATCTCATGCTTAAATGACAATTTAGGTCAACTTCACGATCACACACACGCACGCACACACACTTCTTGCATTATTAATGATTCAGGCCAGTGATCAGCTGGGACAGCCGATGAGTGTGTGTGAGTGTTTTATGCGCTTTAAACATTAACTTTAAATGACACACACGTTCCGCCTACCCACACTCATGCACGCTCACACACACATATAACTGTAGTTCTGTGAGTGTGTGTGTTCTGCACTTTACCTGTTCTTGTTGCTGGAGATCCAATCTGAGATGTAGGCGACGGCCTGGCGGTGGCACTGCTTGTTCCCAAAGCTACACGCTAACATGATTAGCTCCCGCTGTAGCTCCCTGGACAGACGAGCAGTGTGTGTGAATGTAGGTATGTATTTAGCGAGTGTGTGCGCGCGCGTGTGTGTGTGTTACTCAGTCTGGTAGGATGCTTGCAGGATGCCGCCCTCGCCGTTAGCCGCGTTGGTAGGCCAGCCTATCTGATGGTAGCGCGTTGCCACTTGGTTCAGTACGTAGTCCTGCAAACACACGCGCAGAAAGAAAGATGGAAACACGCTCCGGGTGATGGACAGGCGCTCGTGTGTGCGTGCGTCTTACGCTGAAGAGGTTGTAGTCGTCGGTTCGGTCGAGCAGCTTGTCGAGCTGGTAGAGCGCCCGGCTGGCGGCGTGCCACGGCAGGAAGGACGCCTCCTCGGGCAGGTAGGCCATCAGCTGCAGCGGCACGCCCTGCGGGAGGTAACCCGCCCTGCGGCCACCACATCAGACCACTTACAGTACAAAGACACCGGGGGGCGCACTTGAGGGGCCTGATGGGCTTCATCGCTTATGGAATGTTATTTGGACAGGAAGTTTTCTGTGTATGTGTGTGTTTTCTTTATTATTAAATTATTAGTTTATTAGTGGGGGTGGACGGCGGACGACATGCACTGATTCCTATTTGTCGAGGGGAAATTGATCAGCCATTTGGGATACTACCAAATTTACTGATGGCCACCATGACCCTGTGTGTGTGAGTGCAATTGTTATTTGTATGCATGTGTGTTCTTTATTATGTATGTTTTCTTACCTTGTATGCATGTGTTGTTCAATTGTGTGTTTTATATAGGAATGGGCGAGTACCGATACCAAGCCTTATTTCAAGGTATCGGTACTCACGCCGATACCATTATCAGCCAGCCTCATGTGCTCGTTTTACAATCTGGAACTCGAAATTAGGAATTAAGGAATAGAAAATTGCCGTTAATTTCATGTAACTTAAGGAAAAATGCTATATATGGATACATACATCTTCCTTTAAAATGATCTGTCATTACCAGAAGTACTAGTGGTATCGGTACTTTTTCTTCAAATGTTTTTTTATTTGTGTGTGTAGGTTGTTCATTTGTGCGTGTGCGCGTGTGAGATTGGCGCCGTTGCAACAGTGGATGTGATGCCAGTTCTTTTTATAGTTGTGTTTTCTCACCGCCAGCACGGGAAAAAGCAACGCTTTGTGGATGAGTGTGTGTGTGTGTGCAAGTGTGTGTGTGTGTGTGTGTGTGATAAAGATGTCAAGGAGAAAGTTGGCGAAAAGAACGGCACAGGAGCGGTCGTGGGTCGGCGTGGCGTCCTCTATGCATTCATTAACATTTATTCACCTGCCAGCGGCCCCGCCCCCTTGCTCATGAATATTAACGAGGCCAGTCGCTTGGGGTACATTGTGCACCGTTCGAGTTATTTCTTTTATTACTTGTGATGATGGATGTTCAGCACAGCGACCAATCGCACGTCAGGCAGCGCGTGACCTTAACTGGGGAGCTGTCAATCAAAACCACCGTAAATAAGTCCGTCGCGTTGCCCGTCTTTCGTCTCATTTCCATTCCCGGCACGCACCTGGCCGATGCGCATTATCATAATCATCCGTAACGGTCGCCACGGCAACCGCATCAACGCTCGAATGTTTGTGTACGGCGGAAGCGCGCCATGTGACCGCACATTAACCAGCTTGTTAGCGCTCACTTCATTGTTGGGCCATTAGCGAGGCTCAGTGGACAGCTAAACACCCTTAGCGCTTAGTGTGTGTGTGTGTGTGTGTGTGTGTGTGTGTTTGTGTGCGGTTAATATCAAACCACTGATAGTGCTGTCTGTGTTTGTGTGTGTGATCACCTGGCCAAGTTGAAGGCGTCGTCAATGAGTCCCGCGCGGTTGCCAACAGAGATGACCTGCGTCACATGGTCACATTGAGTCACATGGTCACACGTGGTCACATTGGTGACATGATGTCATGGCGTCACCTGAGGGTTGCTGTGCAGCTGCTGAATCAGCAACTTCCAGTTTTGGAAGTCGTAGTTGACGCGGAAGTATCCCGTCTGGTTGATGTTGCCTAGCAACCACGTCTTGTCGTCCATCTCACTCATCATGTGACTCTCTGGGACATCACCGGAGAACCAATCAATCACAAGATGAACATTTAAGACATGCTCTGATTGGTTGATTGATGCGTCACGCTAGCTGCTAGCTAATGCTAACAGAAGACAATCCAGTGTATAAAAACTAGTACCTGTCTTATTGTGGATCCAGATGAGTGTCTCTGAACACACCCAGGACCCGTTTCCCACGGCAACCGTCAACGGCACCTGCCACTGTAAACTAATGAAATACACACGCACACGCAGGCATCATTTCATGTCATTCTTCCAGTCAAAATTGGAGACAAAATGATAACAAAAATGCCATTGTGTCCTCACTAAATAACATTTTGATGCGTGTGTGAGTGCGTAATTGTTCAACTGTCAATCACAGTGATAGAAAAATATGAGATGAATTATTGAGTTGCCCGGCGGCCATATTGATCCAGTGCAGCCTGCAGTGCTGCTAAGATCGTCTTTCTCGCTAAATGTACAATTGTGGTACAATGACCTCCAATTCGCCTCTCTATGTGTGTATGTGTGTGTGTGCATGCATCATGGCAACCATTTTGTCATCCCCCGCAGAGCAGCGCATGAAGGTGTGCAAGGTCACTGTGGAGCTCAGGTTCAAGCTCAACCAGCACTTTGTTTTATTTGTTGTGTGGTAACATATGTTATCGTGGCGGGTCGGGTAGAAACCTCAAATAACCACATTTTCAGCAAAAAGAAAAAAAGCCATAATGTCTGAGTGACCAAATGTCCCATTTTTGAAGTTTGATTGATTATACACAAACATCAACACAATACCAAATATGCTAACAAATTTATTAATTTACCTTCATGGCTGACCTCTCCTTGTCATTTCAAGTCAACTCAATTTTATTTGCAAAGTACTTACTAAAAAAAAAATCAGTCATGAAATAAAGACATGTTATACAAAATAACACAAAAACAAATTAACTCATTTGCTCCCCCAAAAATTATAAATATGTTCTAAGTGTCCCAAAGACGTATTTATATATTATTTAATATTTTTTTTATGCTAGAGCATACAGAAGGCTTTGATGAACAAAACAGTTGAAGCAATGGTAGTTATTACAAAAACGGCCAGCAGGTGGCAGCAGAGTAGAAGAGATCAACCAGGGCCATGTTGCAAACAAGCTCATTTACCCACCGTTCTAAACAGATTTGTGAATAATGATGAAACTTAGCTATATTCTAATGATAATTGCTGCAAAAAGGAAACAAATAGAAATGAATGATGAAAAAAGAGACATTAATCTTTCTTTTGGTAGTAGGTTCCATGTTTTTATGGCAATAGAACACAATATTCTGTGGGTCTTGCAAAATCAGTCAAAATCCAGTAAAACAGCCGGGGAGCAAAGAGGATTGCTTCAGTGAAAATGTCTGGGAGCGAATGAGTTGATAAATATAATAAATACTATATATCATAGTATCTATCATAAAATATTATACAGTATATAAACATAGATAAATATACTGTATACAGTAGATATAGTAACAAGCAGTCTTGTTTATGAGTGTGATGTCGGTGCTGCTCTCTACTTCCTGCTTCACATTAGCATTTGAATATTGGCCACTTCCTGTCAGCTGCACGTCTGCGTGCTCATCACTGATTCAGCAGGCGACGCTAAGCATCAGGAGCATTTCGGCTTATTTAGCCCAACGCGTTTTCCTGCTTGTGACGCCTCTTCCGCTTCTAACATTCGCTTGAAACATTTCTTTAAATAGTCGTGATGCATCACTGCGCAACAGGTCACAACGTGTCACAACAAATCACAACATGACACAGGTGTTTGTCTGCAAGCCACCTAGCAAAACAAACGCAGTCGCGACGTCTGAGCGGGGCCCCGCGTGGCCCCGAGACGCTCGCAACGTTCCGACTTGAAAGAATGGGAACGAGGGCGTCGACGGCAAGTCAGAATGTTTGAAGGGTTTAAACGTCGCACAAAAGCGACAAAGAAAAGAAAGAAAAAAAGTGTGAGATGAAGTATTGATGAAGCAGAAAATAGGTTGAAAAAAGTGGCAAAGAAAAGGCGCGCAGGCGTGAATAAAACATGACAATCAAATATAAATGATGGCAATGTGAGCAATGTGAGTGCTTCACTAGACAGCGAGACCACTGAAAGACCCCCAGCTGACCCCCAGCTGACCCCCAGCTGACCCCGCTACGCGCCATGACACGACACGCCACATCACGGCCACGGCACAACGTGTTACGCCAACTCACCTGCTGTTGCCCCTCCCATCCTGCCCATACAGGAAGTGCTCCTGGCTGACTGTGATGTAATGCGTGGAGAGCTGCTCTGATTGGTTCTTGCTGATGGTGACCACTGGGTATCCCATTTGCAGAGTCCACCTGTCCATCACGGCGCTGATGTCGATGTCCCGCCCCTCGGATCGCATGGCCTGCACACAAACGCACGTGCCAAAAATAAATTTTGGGCGATCACATCTTTTGCTACAAGACTAACGAGCTCATGGTCTGATGTCTAACTGGCAAAGTTAAAAAGTAATCAGGGAGGTTTTTTTCCATGGTGGTCCGGCCATCACGTTGCCAAGGCGACAAGCTTTCTCATCTCACCCAATCCGTCGGTCCGGTCTAAGAAGCTTTGTTAGAGTTGCTTCCTTAAATAATTAAGAGCAGACTGGCTGCTCGCTCGCTTGGCACTCGTACCTCAGACAGTTTCCTCCACAGGTCGTCACGCGCCGCGTTGCCGTACATGTGACTCAGCAGATAATCCTGGACAGACACAAACAAACATGTCACTGATTAGATAATCCAACAAACACCCAACAAATGTGACTCATCAGATTACCCTGAGGAGAAAACAATATGCAATTTATGACATCATCATGCAATCTACATATGACTCATTAAATTATCCTGTTTTCAAAAAATGACTAAAATAATCCTGCATTCCACACGTGACTCATCAAATAATCCCAACGCAAACAAAAATGAAAAAAATATTTGTGGCCTGCATTTAACTAAGCAGTTTAGGAACAGATGGATGCACATGCACTCACCTCATTGGCTGATAAATCAGTGGGAGGTGCTTATTATGTTAATGAAACCCACTATTACATCACAGTGAAGAGGAAGCGCAGAATGTTTTGCTTAAGAAATACTCGAGTCAAGTTACTGAAGAAAGTATTTGGATACAACACATTCAAAGCAGGTTTTCCACAAAGTAGGTCCCAACATGGTGTAAAAATCATTTTCTTGGTAGTCATTGTGGAGACGTTACGCACGTTACGGCTCGATGAATAATGCAGCGACCGCTCACGTCACTTTTCCACAACAAAATCACGCTCGCTTTCATGCGGCTGACATCCAAAGACAAACATTCTCAAGATCTGAGATCCCCGTCGTACACGCTTCACCTCCTCTCATGCTTTGCGTTATTTGTTCCTGCTGAACGACAGCAGGGGGCGTGAGTGAAGCTTACGTTAAGTCCTTTCCGGAAGAGTCGCTGTCCCATCACGTTGGCCAGCATCCGGATCAGTGCTGCCCCCTACGGGACAGACAAAAACAAAATCATCCAGCCATCCCTTTTCTGTCCAACGCTTCATTTGAGAAGATGGAGTCTATCCCAGCTGACTCGAGTGTACACCCTGGACTGGTTGCCAGTCAATAGCAAGGCACATATAGACTAACATCACCTTAGAAGGGGTCCCCCACGGTTCAATTTTAGAACCACTTCTCTTTCTGTAAATAACATCTGTACTCACACATCCTGCATAGACAAAGGCATTTTGTACTTTTTTGTATGCGATCCAGTCAAAAACGCGGTCGATGTCAGCGGCGTCCTGCACATCCTGCGAGATGGCGTGAGAGGAACTCAGGCCGTCCAGCAACATCACCTCGTGGAGGACGTCCGTCAGGAAACGTTGCTTCTCCTGCAAACATAAAACACTATTTGAAACCTCATTTAAAAAAAAAAAAAAAAGTGCACTTTATTGTTTTTTTTCCCGCAAACGAACCCATCGATCTTTACCGAGTGCTATCTGTCTCAGGCTAAATCATGGAGCGTGTGGCCCCAACTAATTAGCGCTTACAGTAGAGATTTCCTTCTAATGAATGTCACAGTTAATCAGCCACAGTGCATTTTTTTCCCATTTAACTTTTTGCCGGGTTTTCGCTGCTAATTAACTTAATGAAGAGCAACTTTTTCATTAAGAGCATCAGCTGGGATCAGACTAATTCAAGCATTGCGGAGATTTACTGGATTTACTTTTTAATGAACCTACATTGAGTTTTCTCTTCTTTTTTTTTACTGTGATTATGTAAAATGAAAACGTGCTGCTTGCTGCGTGATTTACAAAAGCAGAAATTCCAAAATAAAATCTACCAAAACAAGTAGCTGTTGTAAATAAATTTAGTGTTGATCACCTGGACACAGCAGACTCACACCTGGACACTGCCTGCCAGCACATTTTACACAATTAGCCGTAATTAGCTGTCGTTAGCCGGACGCCATGTTTGGATGTGAGCGCTTGATAGCAAAGAACACTAATTAGCCCGGACGCTAATTGAGCGGCAAGGACTGTGTGGCAGATGGGTCCTCGCGTGTCCATGTGTGTGTGTGCAGTCACAGGGCTGTGCATTCGCAGATGGAGGGAGCAGATTATTTCCTGGAGAAGCTGCAAAATAGCTGTCAGTCATCCTCTTTGACCTCCATGAACGCTGACCAACATTTACAACCGAAATTCAAATGCAGTCAGTGTCATTAGAGTGCTTCGAGATGCGAGCCGTCACTTGGCTGATATTTTTGTCTTCAGATAAGAGCAAAAAATTTGACATACAAGAGCGCCAGATGGTGCCAGAAAATGTGGCGACATCTGCCATCATCAATACATGTTGGTTTTCCTGCAGTGAAAGACAATATCAGTAGGTGGCGCTAATGCACATTTAAGGCTTGCCAACTGCCAAAAAACACCACAGAAGAAGAACAAAGGAACATATATTGGGTAAAGTTGTGTTTTCTGTTCCCATTTTCCATTCTGGCAGGTTACTGTGTTTGCAAACAGTACAAAAATGTTGAGCACACATTTCTTCTGAGAAACATGAATAAAAAATTATTTTGATTGTGTTGCATTTCCATTCATTTCACCGGGGAAAGATGATTTGAGAAACCAGCGTTGAGATACGAGCGTCGTCCTGGAATGAATAAAACTCTTATTTCATGGCACGGCTGTATTTGCTCCAGCTTTTCAACACATATCTACAGAAAAGCGCGATATAAATCTGATGCGTTATTATATTATTATGATATGTAGATAATCAATTGTGGTCTAATACGATTTCAGCCTCTTTATCTCTTTGACTGCCAGACGTTTTCAGAAAAGGGATGCCGTGGGTGCCAGCCGATTTTAAGCATTTTGACTGATCTTTCAAGGTCCATAGAAAATTATGTGTTTGGACTATGGAAACACACATACTACCAAAAAAAGATTGGACTCTCATCTTTCTTCAGAAAAAAAAAGTTTGTTTCTACCTTATTCCGTTTTTCAGTAATCCACAATAGAAAATGGTTAGTTTCACCTCTGTTTTGAAACAAACGTCTTTTAACGTCTTTGGCACTCCTCCATAGGATTTTACTAAACGTTATTTAACGTTTTTGGCAGTCAAAGAGTTAAGATGCCATGTTGATATAACCTGCCCCATTTCATAGTGCCAATTCATGCGACTTCAACTAAGGTGCGTGCTCTCATTTCCCCCCGTTTCTATCCCTTTATTTATTTATTTATTTATTTATATACTTTTATTTCTATATTAACCCAGTTAACTATAGGCATATAATGATGAAATCTTACCTTTGACACACTTGCAATGTAATTTCTTATGAAATATGAGTTATTTCGGTGGCTATTTTTCTTACCCGGAAGTCAAACGCTCGGTTCAGCATGACGTCGTCCGAGCCGGCCGCTTCGCACAACGGCCACGAAACATACAGATAAAATGGACTCTAAATTTCCCGGGCTGCTAGATCTCCGCGTTCGGTCACGCAAGCCATCAATTCTTGAATAAACATTTGAAACAAAACGGGTCCTTGCCGCAAGAAATCGTGGAAAAGGAGGGGAGCAGAGAGTGTTAGGGGGAAGAAGGAGGAGGGAAAAAAAGCACCAGGGGTGCCCAAGTCCAGTCCTTGAGAGCCCCTGTCCAGCCTGTTTTCCATGTTTGTCTCCACACACCTGATTCAAGATCAGGATCGTTATCAGGCTTCTGCAAAGCTTGCTGATTAGCTGATCATTAGATTCAGCTGCACTGCAGGAGGGAAACATGGAAAACAGGCTAGATTGTGGCTCTCGAGGACCGGACTTGGCCACCACTGCACTACACCATCCATTCATTTAAATTCATCAGCGCAAATGTTTTACTTGTAGTTTACACCCGTGTCAACCAATGGATTATTGTCATTTCATTGCACTTTGGCATTGCAAATGTGAAGAATAATTGATTGCTTTGAATTCATTTGGACAGACTGTTTATTGATAAAGGTTACTTTTGTCATTTCCCATGGGGGGAGGGCTCAGAGAAAGTGGGCGTGCGTTTAGTCCGCATAGGCGGTGCAGGAGTGGAGCCGCACGTCAAACCGTGCCAACAGCTCGTTTTTTCAGGTTGGGAGGGGCTGGTGCTTGGAGAGCAGAATAACCCAGAATTTCTCATACAGGGGCGAATGGAGTTTTTTGGTCATGTTTTTGGTGAAGAATTAGCATTTAACTCTTTGACTGCCAAACACGTTAAATAACGTTTAGTAAAATCCGATGGAGGAGTGCCAAAGACGTTAAAAGACGTTTGTTTCAAAACAGAGGTGAAACTAACCATTTTCTATTGTTGATTACTCAAAAACGGAATAAGGTAGAAACAAACTTTTTTTTCCGATGAAAGATGAGAGTCCAATCTTTCATTTGGTAGTATGTGTGTTTCCATAGTCCAAACACATAATTTTCTGTGGACCTTGAAAGATCAGTCAAAAGATCAGTAAAAATGCTTAAATCGGCTGGCACCCACGGCATCCCTTTTCTGAAAACGTCTGGCAGTCAAAGAGTTAAACATGGCTAAAAGCTCCAAAAAGTTGATTTTTCATGTTGCAGTCCCTTTAAGGGTATTAAAACTTCAACTAAATTTGCAATGGGACTGTCTTGTTCCTCGACCCAATCACAAACAGATGACATCAGAAATTTTGCGATCTTTGATTGGTTGGTTGGTCAGAGCAAAACTATTTGACTAGCAAAACGCTTTCACGGATGAATAATTTTCATATTCAGAATCACTGCTGTGTAGGATGTCTTTTATAAATTTTTGTACGTTTTTGTCACATTATTAGACACCCAAAGCACGGCTCTCCTCTCCTCAGAACTTCATGTCAGTCAATCACGCAATTAGTCAAATGAGACCTTTGTTTTGCTGCGGCATGCAAATGCAGATAAAGAAGAAGAAGCGAGTGAAGTAAATGTCACGCAAGCGGTCCTCTTCATCATCATCGAATCGTAATTGGACAAACACTTTGTCTCAATCCCAAGTGATGCAGCCTTGCAAATGACAAACGCGCTAAGTCACTTTTAAAAAGGCTACCTCGCTTTCTGTGCGTGCACGTGTGCGTCCTGTACTGCGCTCTTTGCTGCGCTTAAATGTAAACTTGTGGTGCGTGACCAAGTGTTGCTGTGAAGACTGTGAAGCGGGTACGAATGGGGGCGTCATTGTGGAAAAGCTCTTGTGATTTGAGTACATATGGAGGCATAGATAGAGTAGATGAATGTACATATGCATAACGTCGGGTGTGCATGTACATCTCACCATGTTCCACTTGGGGAAGAGGAAGTCGGTGCCGACGTACTCGAAGTAGTGAGCGAAGCCTTCTTTCAGCCACACGTCCTCCCACCACACCGGCGTCACCAGGTCACCGAACCACTGCCATGCACAAACACATCTTATATGTCACGTGACACTTGTTAAACATAGTCTCATACGTCACATGACACTTGTCATACATTATGTTACACGTCATGTGACACTTGTCACACATGGTCTTACACGTCACGCGGCACTTGTTACACATCAGTTTGAATCTCCTATGAAACTTCTTACGCATAATCTTACATTTTACACATAATCTTACACGTCACGTGACTCGTTAGACATGGTCTTACACGTCACGTGACACTTTTTGCACATTGTCTTACATGCCACGTGACACTTACTATGCATAGTCTTATATGTCATATAAAACTTATTACACATAATCCTACATGTCACGTGACACTTGTCACACATAGTTTTACACGTTACGTGACACTTGTTGCACATGGTTTTACATGTCATGGCACTTCTTACACATAATCTTACGCGTCACGTGACACTTGTTACACATGGTCTTACACGTCACGTGACACTTGCTACACATAATCTTACACGTCACGTGACACTTGTTACACATTGTCTTACATGTCACATGACACTTGTTATGCATAGTTTTACATGTCACGTTACACTTGTTACACACGTCTTACATGTCACGTGACACTTGTTACACATCATCTTACATGTCGCATGACACTTTTTACACAATCTTACACGTCACACTTGTTACACATAGTCTTACATGTCACACTTGTTACACATAGTCTTACATGTCACGTGACACTTGTTACACATAGTCTTACATGTCACAAAATTTAAACACATCAGTGCATGCTTATTACATGTTCTGCATCACAGGTTGTGTGTGACCTTGAAGCAACATGGACATGGTTATGAAACCGCCAAAAGCTCTGGCCTCACCCTTAACCAAAACAAAGAAGGCGGCATCGCGTTAATTGGGCCTCATTCAATTAATTATGCTCACAAATGCAGAAAGTTGAAAAGAGGAGGGTGGGGTGGAGGTGGTGCCACCTTTATCTTCCTCCTCCTTGTCCTCCTTTTTCTTTTCTTCCTCATCTCCACCAACAAAAGAAACTTTGATGAAGATGCTGGCGGCTGACCTCGTTAATATTCATGAGCGGCGCGTGCAGCCGGCAACGCGGAATGAGAAGAGCTCGACAAACAACACTGGACACAAATCAGATGCCCTCAACACACAACAGCAAAATCACAACATCATCATCGCTACCCTGAAATTTTAACATTGAAGTGCCTCACCAGCTACTTTCAACCTTTCTCATTTGGCAGAAAAAAGACATTTGTGTCGGCAAAAGTTGGCTGGGGAGCCAAGAAGAAAGGCTTTTATACACACACACGGACACACATTGATTGCTACAAAACCATTTTCTACTTCACTATAATGCATGCTTGTTGACCGAATGATTTTTGTAGGCGCTGTGTGAACTCCACACCTACAGGGGGCAGCACAACACAACCAGCAGGAGCGTTTACGAAATCCCCCAAACAACTTAAGATTCCGTTTTTGAAATGCGTCCTTCATTTGCACATGTTAAGTCGCTTTTGTCCTTGCGAGACAAACTCAAGCATCTGGAAGCAGAAGAAGAAAAGACGGAAAAGAAGAAAAGAAGGCGTAGAAGAAGAAATGCGAAGAAGAAAGGAGGCACTCAAGTGGAGACCAACAAAGAAAAAGAAAAAAATCAAGCCAGGTGGAAAGAGAACAATGAGATGATTCATGGCTGCTTGCTTCTCATCAACAACATCGGACACGGAGTGCATGCGCGTACATTATGTGTGTGTGTGTGTGTGTGTGTGTGTGTGTGTGTGTGTGTGTGTGTGTGTGTGTGTGTGTGTGTGTGTGTGGGATGTACACACATATTCATATCTGTGTGTGTGTGTGTATGTGTCTGCGTATTTGTTAAGTCTGAGTCTGTGTCTATGCAAGAGTGTGTGTGTGTGCAGTGAAGCCAATGAATCCTAATGAGACTTCTCCGCGCGACTCTCTCATATCACCACATTGGACAAGTTGTCTCTGTGCGCTCGTTTCCACGACAACAGGTCCAAAACAGATGTGAGACTTCCTCGGAGACGAGCCAACAACACCTACGAGCATATGCCTTTGTGTGTGTGTGTGTGCCTGTGTGTGTTTAATTCAAACTGACAGACGCTGGAGCAAGAATACACATTGGCTCATTTGAAACACACACACACACACACAAGCTGTGTCCAAATAATGTTGGAAGCGTTTTTAAGATTAAATACGCAACTTAGAAGTAAATTTGTGTCACTCACACACAGACACACACTTAACAGACATTATAATCTTTCTTCTCGCTCTACTTCCTGTTTCCACACCCCCTGGGCCCGCCCTTCATGGCTCCGTCAGTCCCCTTCTGCGCAGCAGCCGCCATCTTGTTGCATTTGTCTTTTGGCGTTGACGCCCTTTTGTCTGCTCACGCTCGCCTCCCCGCTCAAAACGTCATCAACCTTATTTCCGCCATTAGCATATAGAGCTTGGGCAAACTCACCTGGTGGCAGATCTCGTGGACGACCACCATGGTCAGTTCCATCTGGTAGGACGATGACGACACTTGGGCGTCCAGCAGGATTTTCTGCTCCACGAAGACGCTGAGGCCCCAGTTCTCCATGGCGGCGTACGGGTGTTTGGGCACGGCCAGCAAGTCTGTAACACGCAAAGCACAAAAAACGGGTCACATAGTCCGTCTGATATTTTTGGCCTTCTGGGCAGCGGCTTAGACTTTAACAACAACAACAAAATTAAGCATTAAAAAAGGTGTCTTGAAAATGTGTTAAACAACTTGAGTTTAGATTTTTTTTAAAGCATTCCTAAAAATTGGTAATGTAAGGTGTTCAGAAAAATACTAGTGATATTATTAGATAAAAGTGTTTTAGAAAAGTATTTAAAAAACATTTGAAGTATATTTTTAAACGTGTTTTAAAGTGTTTAACAAAAGTGGCAAAAAGCCATCACGGTGTCATTAGACATGATGATGATGATGATGAAGGTGAGGAAGAGCACTCCGCTTTGACAGCTGTCAATCATCTGTCAGGCGTCCATCTTGTTAGCCTGCTGCTAGCTAGCACCCCAAATGACAAAAAAAGTGCTGAGTTGCCATGGAAACAGACATCCAAAATGCCCCACATGCACCCCCTCGACCAGCAGCCAATCACGAGACAGCGTTTGCTGACAGGCCCAAACCTCATTGGTTTCTTTTTTGGCACGATTGAGCATATCCCGACAGCTGATTGGCTGGCGGGCGTGAAGGCGCCGCGTTCACCCAAGGCCGATATGTAAATGAGGTTTAAGGTGGAATATGCAAATGAGACATTAAAGGAATTACACATTGAAATTGAAGTGAAACCAATCGTTTCGTTTTACCGCAGCGGCGCCTGCCCGCACACGCGCACGCGCACACGCACACACTTACTCGCACACAAATGAGATTGACTTTGAGAGTGCGGCAGCGGCGTCTCATGTGATTCACCTGAAGTGTGCCGGAGGCCTTTGCTTGTCTGCATACAACACACACACGTAGGCTGACACTTGAACATAACACACACACAGCAGTGACATGCACACACACCACCATGCATTGATACACACGCACACAGCGACACAATCGCGCCCACACATGACATGTCCTGATGCTGAAAATAGCGTCAATGTTTATTTTTGTACGCGGATTCTTTCTTCTTCTTTTTTTCTCGTCTTGCTTTCCGTTTCTTCATCACGTTTTGTGGCACATCGTCTTCCTCTCATCTCGCTTCCTTTCGTCGCGCCTTCTCTTGTCTTCTTCTTCTTCCTTGTCCTGGACACATGAGGAGTGTTTGTTGCCGCGGCGACTGTCTGGAGTGAGGACAATGAGTCATAATGGTCGACGAGGTCAGCCTGCTTATGTTGCCACCTTCTTCTTCTTCAAGCACACACACACAGTTGTCCCATTGCTGGCAACGTGGTCGTGCGGCCTCCGAGAGGATCAAAGTTGACGTGTGCGCAATTAGTGGATTAGTGCGCTAATGTCTGCGGCTGGTCGAGCCCTCGAGCCGCCTCCCGCGCACGCCGGCTCATTACGCTACCGTGCAGTCCGGCGGCGGCGACTGGAGGCTCCGAACCGGTCAGAAGAGGTCGCGTCTGGAAGTGTAACTCAGGAAAGTCTGTTAAGAGGACGGCAATTAGTCCTCATCTCGTCAACTTTAAAGTGGAAGTCAACCCCACATTTTTTTTTGCAATATGTTCTAAATATGGTATTCTGGTTAATAGTGCGTTCGTGGAATATTATTAGGTATGGAGGCATATTGCATTCAGTTGAAAACAATTAAAAAAATTTAGGAAGCTTTGTTTTTTTATATATTTTTTCTTTTCTGAATATTTTTTTCTGTTTTACTGAATATTTTTTGTGTCATAATTTTTGGGGGGAAAAACGGGAAATAATTATTTCAGAAAAACAGAAGGAAATAATACTAAGAAAAATGGGGGGAAATTATTAAGAAAAACAGGTGGGGGATTTAGAAAAAAAACTGAAAAAAAGCAATTTAATAATAATAATTTAATAAAAAGTATATATATATATTTTTTTTTACTTCTGAACTCCAAGTGACTTGTTGCAGACTGGCTACTAGCGGAAGCGGACACGTTCCCGCATACCTCCAACGTACTTTCTGGGTCAGTTAAGGTAAGGTATGTACCGTAGTTAGTAACACACACACACACACACACACACATACACACACACACGCACACACACACACACACAGTATTATTAATGTTTTAGAGTAAGGTATTCAGAAAAAGAGAAAAAAACTTTTTATAAAACATGGAAAAATTAATCAGAAAAACAGAAAAAAAATATTCAGAAAAACTGAAAATAAAGAAAAAATTCCTCAAAAAACAAAGCTTCCCCCCAATTGTATTGCAAATGCAAAAAGGCCGCCCCCTGAGATGGATTTTGCTTCATAATTCATATTCCACAAATGTAATATGAATCAGAATGTCATGTTTAGACTTTAGGTTACATATAACATATTATTGTCAAGAAATGTTTAAGCTTGACTTCCACTTGAAGCTGACGAGGATGCATTGCGCTTCCGCCATTAGCATGTAGCATTAGCATGTAGCATGTGGATTATAAGTGGTTAGCGAACGTTTAAAACGTGACAATGTCAGCAGAAAGGCTCAGTTGATGAAAAGAGGCTGAGTGTGACAACAAGAAAGATTGTTGACTTTCTCTTTGTCTTTATCGCCTGTGATGTGACACACGCACGCAAGACTAACATCCTGCTTTCCCCTTCATCCTCTTCTTGTTTGTTTTTCCAGCTCACAGACATCAGTCGTACCCGTGAGGACCATCCACGCGCAATACGTACACACACACACACAAGCACAAACACAGACTCATGTCACTCATTGTTTTGTAAAACATTAGAGCTAAAACAAATTGGATTCATCGGAGTTCTTTGAGAGCTTGCGGCAAAGCTGATCAGAAATAAGCGCGAGCAGGAAGTCACACAGGAAGTGCTTTTGACGCGCCCTAATTTCATCGGCACACACACACGCACGCACTCACGCCCTCATTTGCTCGTTAATGAGCGGCCGAGCGGATCCGCCAGAGCCGATGCGTCCTCGTCACGCCCGAAACCTCTGAGGAGAAAAGTTGCGTGAAGTTGCGTAACTTCGCTCGGTTGTCGCAGATGGTGAGAGTGAGAGAGACGTTGCCGTGGTAACAGATGCCGGGTCAATGATTCGCTGAGTGGTCAAGGATTACAGATGAACCTTGGTCCTGATGTTGTAGCTCACTCCAGTCAACAAGCTTGGCGGCTGACGAGCAACAAACAACAACAGTTTACAAGACTACACGTGTTGCTATGGTAACAGCTCCAGCCAGGTAGGTTGCAACGGTAACTGCTACATCGACTCACATGAGTCACTATAATAGACATGGTAACCACTACAATCCATTTACAGGTGTTAACGGTCTCCATGGTAACTGACAGACCCATTCAAGGGTGTCACTATGGTAACTAATTCAGCCACATAACATGGTTGCCAAGGTAACTGCTACATCCCCATATAAGTGTTAATGTGGTCTCCCTAGAAACCCTGACAGTCACTAACAAGTGATGATATGGTTGCCATGGCAATTACAACAACTCTCAGGTGTCACTAAGGTCATCACAGTAACCAATACAACCACTGAGTATTGTTGCTACATCCACAAACACACTACAAGTGTCCATATGGTTGCCATGGCAATTTCTACAACGACTCCTAGGTGTCGGTATGGTCATCATGGTAGTCGCCACATCAATATGGTTGCCATGGTAACTGCAACATTCCAAAAACAGGTGTCACTCTCATGGTAACCCCGACATTTATATACAAGTGTCCATTTGGTAGCCATTACATCCACTTTGAGTTGTTGTGGTTGCCATGGTAACTGCTCCGCCCATGAACAGGCATCACTATGGCAACTACTTCACACACTTACAGGTGCTGCTATTGTTGCTGCATAGCTAAGTCACTATGTTCGCCACTAACACCCACTAACTGCTGTTGTCATAGTAACAGCTATGCATCATCCTCATCATCATCATCATAATCCTAAGAGCCCCTCAGAGGGTCTGCAAGTTTCATTCGGGTCACAATATTAGGAACAAAAGAGCAGCAGGGATCTTGTGTAACTTCTTGTTCTTCTCACAAAGTCAAGTAGACTCGTTGCGACTTGAGAGCAGCATGCAGACAGCTGACTGGCCTCAAGCTTTCTCCATGTGTGCGTGCGTACGTGCGTGTCACATAGCAGTGTGTGTGTTTTGCTTAAGTCCATCTGTTGTTGCATGTCGGCCCGAGGCGATGCACTAGGCCGACAGACAAAGACAGAAAAGCACACATGGTGTAGGTGTGCGTGTGTGAGCCCTGCGGCGGTGCCATGTGTGTGCGGATCCCAGATGGACGCAGAACTCCACGGAACACATCAGTCCACACACGTCGCGTCCAATTGTGCGCGAGGGCGGATCACCTGAGCCTCAACATTGCCGCTGAGGCGCAAACAATCCCGCTTCTTCATCTTCATCTTCCCACTGCTCCCCGTCACACACGCCAACAAAAGCAAACTTCCAAACCCAGGATTGGGATAGCCCCGAAAAATAAATGCTAATAAATAAATAAATAATAATAATAATAAAATGCTTTTTTTTTTAAGAATTTTCACTTAATTTTTTTTTATTATGAAATACATTTTTCATTAGTTTTCGTCAACTGTAACAACCTTGTTGGTGATTGTCGTAATCCAGGCTCGCTATTGGTCGAGCAGTATGAGGAGCGGAACCTGTGCTGAGAATACCATGAATTCTGCCAATTTCACATCGGCAAGAAATATGCTGTCACAAGAATTGTTGACGCTTGGATTATTTTAGCCACAACCGAAAACTCTTTCAAATTGTGGGGAAAAAAATGCTGAATCCTTTAGTATAAGCAAGAAAAAAAAGCAGCATGTTTATTTTTAGGACCTTTGCAGCGCCATCCCTTGGTGGTCCTTGGGGGCCCGAACGACAACAGATGGCGCCCGGCGGCTCGGGGATGTCCGCCACGCTCGCACGCGTCCAGCGAGCTGCCGGCGAAAAACGGCCAAAGGAGGAGAGCAAATTCAGACGTGTCAGCACGACTGGACGCGCTCATCAACGTGGCCGCCATTCGCACGAGCAACAGCTGCCGACATCTGCCAGATGCCGCAAGACGACGACACCGCAAGAGATGTTAGCATGGCCAGCCCAACATCGGATAGATTATTCAAAGTCTTATTTTCATTAATTGAAAATAACACCACTATTGGATATGATATCAAGTTTTGCATAAGACCGGAATGTTCCATGTGCAGCGACTGTCTTAGAGGCAAATCACAAACCCAAATCCATAATTGCTGCCAAATCCTGAATTAATTCAAATGAGTGACAAATTTTGCCAAAAAACACCTCATAGTCCACAAAAATAAATATAAGTAAATGAAGGGCACTTTTAGTGCTTTATCTACACCATATGTTGTCCAAAGCACTTTATCAAGCCTTCAATTCAAAGTATGCCGACACGCTAAAGACAATGTAGCATCAACCTTTAGTTCAAGAAAACGTATTTGATCCCTTGCCACACACTGTCGAACAGCAGAACCCAGGTTGTTCCTCCAACCATCCATCCATCCAATTTCTCAACCATTTATTTTTTTAAACCAATTGCAAATCCATCCGCTTATGATCTTGCTGCTAGCTAACGCTAAGCTAACCTGGATATTTTGAACGCTTCCCCATATGAGCGGACAAACAAAGACGTCAAGTGACAAAAAGGCGGTGAGAGGAAGCCAAGTGCTCTTACCCAGTTTGGGCAGTGAGTACTGGACTTGGAAGAAGTCCTGGTAGAAGCCCAGAAGACGCTTGGTGATGTGTAGCGCATAGTCGCCCGCGCCGCTGGCGATGGCGTCCGGTCGGGCGAACAAGCGGATCTGAGGGAGGGAAAAACGCTATTAATTTATATTCAGATGTGAATGATGCGCAAGTAGCTTGATCCAGTCAACTGAATGAGTATATAAAGAAATAAGAATATAGAAAAATGTCAATGAGGGAGATGAATCACACACACGCTAACAAGTTAGCTTCACTCACACACTCACCGTGTGCATGTGTCAGTGATAAAAGGAAATTCGACTGGAATGACACGTTTGCTGTATATTATTTATTTGGTTGTTACTAACCCAACTATGAGATTCATTTTTCAAAAATCCTTTCTAGTTTAATACATTATGGAGAATCTATTTGGACGTATGCCGCCATTGTTATTTATGTCGCAACGCATTCAGTGCTTAGTGACTAGAATGGCGGCTGGCTCTCTGCCGAGCAATGTGAAACGCCTATAAAGAAAGCAGGGTAAGTTTCCGTAGCGTTCCTAAAGGGACGATCAAAACTCTTGAATGCGTTTAGTGAATGTCGAGAGCACGGCGTGGGGGAGGGTGACTCTCCCGACCGCATGTTTCACATTGCTCGGCAGAGAGCAGCCGGCAATTCTACGTCACTACGCACTGAATGCGTTGCGACGTAAAAAAAAAACAATGGCGGCGTACGTCCGAATAGTTTCTACAAAATGTATTAAACTGGAAATGATTTTTTGAAAAATGAATCTCATAGTTAGGTTAGTAACAACCAAATAAATAATATAGAGCAAATTTGTCATGACAGTCGGGGTTCCTTTTGAATACAAATGTTCTCTCAACAAGTTGTAAAAGGCGCAACATGCTAATGTATTAGCTTTACTAAATGCTAACCGGTGTGTGGTGATATCTAGTGCGACATACTGTATGTACTGTGAGTGTGAGTGCGTGTGCACATGATACGCAAGAACAAAAGAGGACAATGACATTTTGCAAATATAATTCATTCCTAATCACTTCCATTCACAAAGTTAATTTGCATGATACTGAAAGATATAATAACATTTTTAATACCTAAATTTATATACCAACTATTGTTACACATATGAACATTTTAATTTTCCATATTAACCTTTGAATTAGAAATCTTGTGTCTCAGCAGGGCACATGATGTTGACCTCGTATGCTCTAACCTTAAGCTTGAACGACGTTGTTTTGTCTAAAAAGTTCCTTCTCCGCACTTCTTTGCCAAAACACATTTGGCTCTCACAGTCTGCCTAGACACTGATTGGGCCAGAAATTCGTTGTTTTAAATACACGCACATCTCACCAATGAAAACAGAATTCGTTTTGAAATAATACACATACACATACATTATTGTCTCTATCAGTTATGTCCAGTTCGGGTTGTTTTGCGAGATATTGTTTTGGGGAAGTCAGACCCTTCAACTATGTCCCAGTTTATGCACCAAATTTGCCCCTGAACGTTTGTTTACATTAGACTTCGTCTTGCCACCTCCTTTGGAAAAGTACTGGCCAAAATTATCAGAGGGGCGGATTTTAAGAAACTATATATAGCGTCTGCAACCCGGAAGAGGGGACACATTCTGACGCTCAGAAATTCCACGTTCTTAAGTGATGTACCTGAGTGTTGAATGTTCCAAGAGATCTCTTGTTTGATTAAAAATCATTTTTGCAAAGAATGTATTTTTCTTACAACAACTCACCCTCATATTTGAACACGCAAGGAGGACAAAATACCTCCAAATCTTTCAATTGGCGACCACCGACGTTTCGACAGTTTCCAGCGGGGCGTTCAGGGACGGGCAGAATTCTACGGCCACATAATAATTAAGGTAAGTGGACAAATGAATCCACGTTTTAGGAATTCTGTCTGTTTCAGGGCGCGGCGGCTGGTAAATTCGTCGTGTAAAATTATTTTGAGGCTGGAGTCTGTGTAAGAAAAATAGTGATGAATTTTGAAATCGTTTGCTTGGACGTGAAAGTCCCAGATTTCGGATTTTACCACGGTGTTTGAACTATACACGTGGTGACGTGGTAGTGTATGCGGAAATGCGCAGATGATATGCGATCTTTTTGGAGTTATAAAGATTAATAACGATCGCTTGTAAGTCAGTCTGGGAAACATTTTGTCTTTACAATTTGGTTTTTACAGACGATAGATACGTAGATAATTGATTTGAAGTCTGTGTATATGAGGTTAAGAATAACGATCGCTTGTAAGTCAGTCTGGGAAACATTTTGTCTTTACAAATTTGTTTTTACAGACGATAGATACGTAGATAATTGATTTGAAGTCTATGTATATGAGATAAGAGATATAAGATGAAGTTGAGAGTAAGTCAGTCTGGGAAACATTTTTGTCTTTACAATTTTGTTTTTACAGACGATAGATACGTAGATAATTGATTTGAAGTCTGTGTATATGAGAGTAAGTCAGCTGGAGAAGCATTATTCTTTTACCAGCGTTAGATGTGTGGGCATTGGTTTTACGTCCATACATATTTAAGTTGAGAGAAGTCGGCTCAAAAAGCATCTTTGTCTTGATCCCTGCCTGATGCGCGGGAGAGACAAACACTTTGTTTTTATGAGTAATAGATTCTTGGGTAATTAGATACAAAGATCCTTGAATAAGTGTTGCCGATTAAAGCTGCGGGAGGATCGACTGCTTCATTTTCTAGGGACAAAGGACTCAACTTATAGGAAGTCAGATTGACATAAAACGGATTTAGTACGCCGTTTTAAGATTAATCGATAGGTCTATGAATAATTGGATATTGACATTTTTAGACAAGATATAAGAGATAAGATGTATTGACTCAACTCGTGGAAGTCGGGCTGACTAAAGCATATTTGATACGACGCTTTAGATCAAGCCAATAGGTCTAT
Organism: Vanacampus margaritifer; assembly: GCF_051991255.1. Lineage (NCBI taxonomy): Eukaryota > Metazoa > Chordata > Actinopteri > Syngnathiformes > Syngnathidae > Vanacampus > Vanacampus margaritifer. The sequence goes on from NC_135446.1 coordinate 14,235,374, forward strand.
TGAATATTCGTGATTAAAATTCAAAGACAAAGAAACTGTTGAAGCTGGGGTAGCGCAGTTGACATCCGGATATTTATGTGTTGATATGTCGTACAAAACGACATGTCTTGTCTGTCCGTTGTGTGTATGCCGTCTGATCGGTGAAGAAACTCTAACGTTACGGTAAAATCTTAAAGGGACCGCGACGAGAACAGTTGATTAATTCTGTTATAAGTGAGACGTCACTTCATTTAAATATTAATACAACTGAACTATGATAATCTATAATATAATATAATACAAATCAATAAGCTATAAAATACCTGAGTTAATAATTAAGACGAAACATGGACACTCTATTTGAACTCAAAACACAGTGGTTTGACCCAAATGGGATTCCGTTGAGTTTAGATGGGATGACGCTGGATAAACAAATTGGGAACGCATGCGCTGTGGCTATAGGGATTTTACCTACAAAGGCTAAACGAGAAACAAAAAAAGAACTTTGCGACTGGATGCAAGACGGCTGTAGAAAAGGTTATTTTCCGTCATTACAATCTGCAGTGTGTCTAATCTCTTTGATGAAGAACGTTGAACTTGCATGTGTGAAAAAACGTCACGAACTAGATGAGCTGGTGCAACACACATCTGTAATTTCTTCGAGTGGAAGAAAAGCCAGAAATGATCGAAAGCTTGTTGACAAAATAATGAATAATGCTAGAATACTAGCTTTAGGTATTTTTGTGAAGTTATAACCATGTATATAACTAAATAATGATATAAGACTAAATGATTTGACCTGATATGACTTCCGCTAGTCGGAATTAAAGCTTCCGGATTAATCATACCGTTTAAATAATGACTTAAAATGTAATTAATATTGAACGACGGGACTTGATTATATTGTGAAAAAGGTTAGTTTATTCTAATAAGATATGGCATTTGTTCGATGGTTTTAATGACGGCAATTTAACTTTGAATGTGCGTACACGGCGACCGCCCGTTAATAATGTTATGAGTGTATGTAATTTTATATAGAGGAGAGTCCCGGACGTATCTTTAAGAAAAGTGTATTGAAAAAATGATGAATACTGAAATGTTGCTTTGCAAATAAAATAACTGTATAATACAAATTTATGTAATAAAACAAATTAAGCCGTTTAATAAGCGCTAAACGGGATAAATTAATTAGACGGTAAAATTACTAATAAAACTTCTAACGCTAAAACCCGCAATTGTCTGCGTTAAATAATTGAACGACATTATATAAATTGTTGCCGTAACTGATTTTATAAGCCCCTTACATAAATTTCTTAAGCACTAACGTTGAATACTTAAACTGGCTTCAAGAGTGCAAATACGTCATATTTAAAAATTATGTTTGCTATAAAACGAACGAATATTAATACACAAATAACATAGAGAGGTATAGTTTTAAGATATTATAAAATTTAGATGCATGTCTTATGCTTGTAGAGCATGGGTGGCTTTGACTGATTGTAGTTGCTATGACTCATTCCCTTTCTCGGGTTAAAAAATGCCAACAGCCATCAATCTTTGTAATGAGGTCAAATAAAATGTTTTTATAAAAGGTAATGTTAATTGTGTGATTGTTTTAGATTAAATAGTTTAGTCTCTACTCTTATTTTAATAATAATAATAATAATAACTAAAAACAAATAACTTGGATGGCAATTAATGTGGAATAATTCTTATATAGATGATTGTTTTTTCCCTTATGATTTTGTTTGTGCGCGAGAACATTGTTTAATAAATTTTAAATATCTTTTCAGAATCAGGAGACACACCCATTAAGGACAATTGGGGTCGCACCAAAGTGCCATGTTCCGGTCCTGGGGATGAAGTAATGTGTTAATTATAATTTAAAAGGAGTTTTTTATTTATTTTTTTCTCCGACGTTTATAAATAGAAAGTAATTTTAATCTCTCCTGAATATATTTAACCTTTGAATTCGACATTTGAAGTCTCATTACAAACAGACTGGGGAAGCTATCTGGAAGAAACACATTTTTGACATAATTTGAGGTGCTATGTAATTAAAATCATTCCTGCTTTGACGTTTGACCAAAGGCTGACTTTACGGGCTGCGGCCTCCATTGAGAAAACATTAATTGAAAACTACACACTTATTAATTAACTATATTTGTAAATTGTTAGAGTATATCTGTCCTATTTTATCCTAAGTATTATTTATGAAGGTATGCAAAACATATTAAATTAAATATTGTAAACCATAACAAATATTGACATATAATTAGCAATTATTTAAAATTGTAAACTTTCATTGTTTTAATTATTATTTTTTATTATTTTTATTTAATTTTTTTAATAAAAGAAGTTTTTGGTTTTAATATTTACTGACATGTTATAACCTAAATACTGTTGGGGCAGATTTTAATGTTTTCAGTCGAGTGAGGATTATTGGTCAAGGGTCATTATTTCGGAACAAAGTCAACTGGCGGGACACAGACCTCTTTAAAACCCCCACCCACAGAGAAACTGCAACTGCCACCTGTCACCACCACCAGCAGGGCGGTGGAAAAAGATGCCGCCATACCTGACTACACCTGCAGCCTGCTAACGCCAGATGGAAGGGCGGAGATTCCTGCCGACTATTGCCACAAAGACTGTGCCATCATATACAAATGTGAAAAAAGAAAAACTGCTCCACTGCCAAATGAACTGTTCTATGAAACTGCTCCAAATATTCTGCACAAGCGTCTTCAAAGCGTTCCTGCGTCCAGAACTGTCCTACGAAAGAACTATGCCATACGAAGGCCACACCCAACAAACAATGCTCTCTTTGAATTGCTGATACCGGGCCATATGATTTGACGCTGACTGTTTGCACTGAAATCTATATTTTGACATGGGTAGGGTTATAACATTTACAGTAAAACATTTGGTAAATTTAACTAATTGATTGACAACATTTTATATATACAAATTTTTTATATTTTAAAAACTTTTTGATGTCTATTTTTGATTTGATCTGATTTGTTTATTTTGCTATTTTAAAACAGTCAGTTTTTTGGACAAACATCAAACAGGGGGACTAGTAAGCTTAATGGTAATATTAAAACTAAGGGCAACTTTATGTATTGATAATATTTGATTTTTTGTTAAATTTATTGGTTAAGCTACAATATTTTAAAGTACAAAAGATAATATTGGTAAATTTAAAGTTTCAGAAATTGAAAACAGCTAATATGAATATAGATAAGATATAATTTATTTGAACCTTAATTATTATATTTTATTTTTTAAAACTTGGTCTTTTGATATTTTCCCAAATTCTCTTTTCAAATTTAAACACTGGCTTGGGATGCATTGTTGAATTTACTGGTTAAATATAAACTTTTTCCCCTCTTTTTAAAATAAATACACAAGCTAAATTTAGGTACTGCAAAACTTTATATATTAGTCTGAAAAATTCTCTAAAGCGATCTTTTTCAGAAGGGGGAATTATTAGTTGGTCTGGGTATGTCATTGCGAAATAAAAAATAAATATAAAATTAAAAGTTAGTCTTAATATGATAATTAGAGATAGTCCGTGAGAACGAATTTTATAGGAGGACCTTGGGGAATTTTTTGGACCATGGAGAAGGAGTAAGTTTCGGCAGAGACGACAAATTAAGGTGAATATGTTCCATTTCTATTTTTATTAATCCCTGGGGCCCTGGGGGAAGTTGTTATTTTTTGATTTTATTATTGAGGCGAAAGTTGCATTTGTTTAATGGCCGGAAGCACATTTGACATGCTATATCTATAACAATAAGTATTATAATAACATATTTTAATAATCACATTCTGTAAACAAAATTGGCCTTGTCAGATTTGAACTGGCTAAAAAAGATCTTTATTTTCCTTGCAATCAATGTGCTTAGGTCATTAAAAAACCAGCCAAAGGCTGGATCATAATTGAATGTCACAACATACAGAATTTTTTCCACAGGACGGGCCTGCAGAACTTTACTAAAAATTTACTAACCCCTAACTAATAACACTACCAAAATGCTCTCTCTCAGAAGAAGGGATGTGAATAAAATGTTTATTAGTGACTAATAAAAATGTCCTGCACTCAGACCTGAGGTGATGGAGGGGTCAATCAGTCCAATGACGCCGACACCTGGTTCGTTCAACATCCGGCCTTCAGACCTGCCGGGTCCACTTCCTACTCAACCATTACCTTCAGAGAGACCACTGCTCGAGCCACCTGACCAACTGCTCGAGCCACCAGGGGGAGTCAACAGAGAAACCAGTCGACTGCTGCTTCCAGTGTCAGCTAACGAGCTGAGCATTACCCAATGGAAATAGGAGTAATGTGTCCCTTTTCCCCGGCGTTCAAAAAAAAATGAGCCATACTTTCAGGAAACAAACCCCAATTCGATGAATTCCTACATCTCTGGCAGTAGATGTGGGCTAAAGGATTCATCCATCCATTCCCCTGACCGCTTGTCCTCACAATGATTGTGGGGGTGCTGAAGCCGATCCCAACTGGCTTCGGGCAGGAGACAAGGTGCAACCTGGACAGGTTGCCAGCCAAACGCAGAGCTGAAGGACTCTGTTTGAAAAAAACAACAACAAAACGCAAGCAACAAAACCTCCCTAGCCCAAACGACGACAAGTCTTCAATCGCGTCCCGAATTGCACATACACAATGACACTCCTTTTAATCCTTAACTGCCATGCCAATTTCCTGAAATCCCCTGCTACAATTTTTTGACATAATCATAACCCACTGTCTTTATATGTGATATGCTTATTTTGCTGAAAAACCGAAAAAACTGAAAAAACAAAATATCTTCTGATGAATCACACTGTTTGACATATGACGGGCGTCCTCTCTTGTTAAAAGGGTGTTTTTCTTCTTCCTGTGTTGCACCTGCTATTATGATGATGAAGATCCCGTGGGAATCCTTTGGTAAAAATGTTTAAATATTTAGTTGTTGGGCTTAGTTAGTGTTTACGTAAGCCCAAAGGGCGGACTGAAAGATATAATAACATTTTTAATACCTAAATTTATATACCAACTATTGTTACACATATGAACATTTTAATTTTCCATATTAACCTTTGAATTAGAAATCTTGTGTCTCAGCAGGGCACATGATGTTGACCTCGTATGCTCTAACCTTAAGCTTGAACGACGTTGTTTTGTCTAAAAAGTTCCTTCTCCGCACTTCTTTGCCAAAACACATTTGGCTCTCACAGTCTGCCTAGACACTGATTGGGCCAGAAATTCGTTGTTTTAAATACACGCACATCTCACCAATGAAAACAGAATTCGTTTTGAAATAATACACATACACATACATTATTGTCTCTATCAGTTATGTCCAGTTCGGGTTGTTTTGCGAGATATTGTTTTGGGGAAGTCAGACCCTTCAACTATGTCCCAGTTTATGCACCAAATTTGCCCCTGAACGTTTGTTTACATTAGACTTCGTCTTGCCACCTCCTTTGGAAAAGTACTGGCCAAAATTATCAGAGGGGCGGATTTTAAGAAACTATATATAGCGTCTGCAACCCGGAAGAGGGGACACATTCTGACGCTCAGAAATTCCACGTTCTTAAGTGATGTACCTGAGTGTTGAATGTTCCAAGAGATCTCTTGTTTGATTAAAAATCATTTTTGCAAAGAATGTATTTTTCTTACAACAACTCACCCTCATATTTGAACACGCAAGGAGGACAAAATACCTCCAAATCTTTCAATACGTAGCTCAAAGGAGCTTTCATTAGAGGGGGAACAGGAAGTTACACGCACGCACACACACACAGTCTGCTGCCTCAAGATACTAATAAGAATGTTAATATGAGATTAATTTGGACACTGAGAACACTTCCTGTACACACACACATGCACACACACACACGCGCAGACACACACGCACAGGTAAAATGATACATGAGCATTTGTTTCTTAAATGACAAGACGCAGACCTCCGCCAAGGATGAGAATGTGTGAGTGTGATTTGTGACATTTTCTTCCAGCGTGTGTGTGCGTGTCCTTGAGTGCGCGTGTCCGTCAAGACGGATGATGTGCAATTACGCTGATGGAGAGATGATCACAGAAGGAACAAGGTCGCGCTCGTCTTTGTCCTTGTCGTCCAATATTATCATATCTATGTGTGTGTGTGTGTGTGTGTGTGTGTGTGTGTGTGTGTGTGCCCGCAAGTTGGAAAAAGAAGCCAAAGCGGCAAAAAAGCGTCCCATTAGAGCGCCACCAACGGGCCACAGCTGGCGCCGCGTGTCGTGCGCTAACGCGGCGCAGCTGCGTGCAGCAATGGCAGGAAGTGACCCGTGTCAACTTCCTGGAGGAGGAATGTGATGACATCATCTCTCCAGATACTCAAAGTGACGCTAACTACACTTAATTTGACTTTCATACGCATGTTGGCTATGGGACACGATGAGGGACATGATGTGGACATTGCGAGATATGAGACATGATGGGACACAATGAAGAATCATCATTATTAGGGACGTTATGGGACAGAATGGGAACTAATATGGGACACGATGGACAATTAGGGCGTCATGGGACATCGTGCGGTCAGCATGGGACCAAATTGGACATGATGGGACCTGAGGAACTTGATGAGGAAAGAGGGGACATGATGGGTGGCGAGTCTCACCGCCACTCCGCCGTCGGTGCGCGTCTCCTTGGATGTGAAGTTGCATACGGCCCAAGCCAGGTAGTACGTGGACATGCGTGGCGTGCGGGCGAAATGGCGTGTGGTCCAGCCGTCCTCGCCGTCGTCCTCGCCGCTCTCCACCGCCGGCATGTTGGCCAGCGACGTGTACTGAGGGTGGTGACGCAGGCTCAGCGAGAAGGTGGCCTTGAAGGCCGGCTCGTCGAAGCACGGGAAGGCTTTACGGGCGTGCGTCGGGCTGAACTGCGTCACCGCCAGGTAGCTGAGCAGAAACGCAACGCCAGTCGCACGTCAAACATCGCCACTTTCACAATTAGGCCACTAATTCAATTTTTTTATACAATCAATTGATGAGTCCTGTTTGCAAGATTAGTTGCGAAACGACATGCTAGAAATGACGAGAAATGACATCCAGTTTTATACTGGATTTTTTGACTAGTCTTGCTTTTATATGGTATTATTTGATGAGTCATGGAATTATTTGATGAATGTTTGCAGGATTAGTTGAAAAACGACATCCTGTTTTATACTGGATTATTTGATGAGTCATTCTTTGTTATCTGGGATTATTGGATGTATCATGTTTTAATTGTGAGTCACATGTTTTTATATGGGATTATTTGATGAGTCGTGCTTTACATAGGGTTATTTGGTGAGTCATGGGATTATTTAATGAGTCATGTTTGCAGGATTAGTTGAAAATCGACATCCTGCTTTATAGTGGATTATTTGATGGTCATGCTTTGTTACGTGGGATTATTTGATGAATCATGTTTAACTATGAGCCATGTTTTTACATGGTATTATAACAAATCACAGAGATGTTTTTAAATGGGATTATTTGATTTGCAGGATTAGTCGAAAAATGACTTGAAAAATGCTATTTTATTTGATTATCTGATGAATCATGTTTTTTTTGTCTTTATCTGTTAAGGCACATGGTTTTATCAGGATTGTTTAACCATTCATGGTTTTGATACTGTATTAATGATCGAGTTTTTCATGCAGGATTATTTGTAGTGATTATTTGCCAAATTATATGTCGCCTGCAGGATAAATGGATGAGTTCTATTTTATACCTGATTATCAGATGATTTACATGTTTTTTAGATGGAATGATCTCATGAGTTATACATTTTCTCCATGGGATTATTTGATCAATCCTGTCGTTGTTTGGAGGACTACGTGCTGAGTCATATTGATTGTGGAATTATCTGATGAGACATGTTTTTTTAAACAGGATTATGTGCCGAGTCCAATTGCTTCCAGGATTATATGATGATCTATTCACTCTAATTTGCAAAAATCTTGCCTGGGGCACATGAAGTATACGCGCACGCACACACAGACACACACACACACACACACACACACACACTCTCTCTCTCTCTCTCTCAGAAGATCATGACTCAACAATTTCGCTCACTTCTTTGAATTCTATGGCACGTATCGTTTTACAAAGGAAGTGGACGAAGGCGCTGAGTCATCATTTTTGCAGCAAAATGTGCGTCCAACGGTGTCGGCTTTCGCACACTGGATACAAAACACAAACAACGGACTGGTCGCCAGTGTGCACTGCACTGACCCCGTTTCCCCAAACATGACATTTAGAAAAAAGTTAATGTTGTGTGAGTGCAAGTTAACATGTTAGCTGTCTTACAATGACATGCTTGTACTTTTATACCTAAAAGATGAAGCCGGTTTTCACCGTGACAAATTAGTGAATAAACTATTGATATTTTTCATCATCGCCTGCTTTCAAGTGGCTGTCAGGTCATGTGACATTTCCAACTGACTGCACCTGTGTGTGTGTGTGTGTGTGTGTGTGTGCATGTGTTGTAATTAATTTTAGCACCTCCAGCACCGACGCGTTTAAACTGTCCTGAGCTTCACGATCATGTTAGCTTGTGATTTTAGCCGCTTCGCTGCATCCTGCTAATCCTTAAAACCAATACACACACACACACACACACACAGACCCATGCACACATTAGAAGTCTCTGCATGCTGATGTTTTGTCAACATTTGTGGTAGGAATATCTTTTGAATGGATGACTAAGTGTGTGTGTGTGCGTGTGTATTGATTGAGTATTGATGAGGGAAAGCGGCCAGCGGTGAGAAGCAGACCAAAACAAATGTGAAACATCGCAGCTCGGCAGCTAAAAAATTCACACGTAAGGGGAGTAAGCAAGTAGGGATGTATGTAAGGAAGGGAGGAAGGAAAAATAAAGATAAGAAGGAAGGGCGCGACGAAAGAAGGATGGAGGGAGGACGGATGGAAGTAAAGGAGGGAAGGAATAGTGGAATGAAAGTAGGACGTAAGAAAGGAAGGAAGGTGTTGAAAGAGTGTATTCAGTCTGTTTTAATGGGCCACTTTTCCGGCAGACTCAGCAGCGACAATGCTAACACGCTAAATGAAGCGATGACATCGCAGTAAACAGTGTTTCATTGGCCCCAAACACACACACACACGACACACACACACACACGTTGAAAGTGTAGTGAAAAATGCATCAGTCCGTTTCCCATTCGCACGACAGCGAGGAGCGCTGCAGCGGACTTATGGGAAATTCATAAGATAAGGCGTGTGTGTGAGTGTGAGAATGCGCATGCGTGTGTGTGTGTGTGTGTGTGTGTGTATGACTTAGAGAGTTAATCAATGTTGTGGTTGTGAAATCTGACCTTTTGGGGTGGAAACCACTTGCTGCAGCACCACAGAGTACCTCACCATGTGTGTGTGTGTGTGATAGTGTGTATGTATGAGTAAAATAATGTTCATCAGTGTGTAAGAGGTGATTCTGAATTCTGTACCGCCTTTCCCCGTCAAGGGTGTAGGAGCTCCTGAAGAACCCGAGCAGCTCGTCCTCGATGGCGGCGTCGAAGGTGACGTTGAGGCGGTACGTCCTGGAAGCTTTGAGTTCTCGATGCAGAACCAGCACAAGCATCTGATTGGCCGGGAAGGGGAAGTGGCGGTGGACGCGGATGGCTCCGCCTCCCGGCCTGTTGGCCGTCACCGACACGCTCGACACCTACAGCCGCAACATGAAAGCGACTCGACTAGTAACTTCATTTGGGACGAGAACCTTATTCAATGGGACAAGACCATTATCTTGGGATTTCCTCTCAAGACTAAAATCCTTTCTTCATACTAGACTCTTTCCTTAGATGAAAACCTTATCCTGGGACTAGAAACTTGACTCGGCACTAGCACCTCCCATTTGGGATGGGAACCATATCCTGGGACAAGAAACTTCATTGAGACAAGAACCTTCTTATGAGACCAAAACCTTCTCCGGGTAGTCAAACTTTCTCTCAAGACTAGAATCTTCTCTGAGCACTAGAACCGCACCTTGGAATGAGAAACTTCTTGGCACAAGAACCTTTTCTCAGGACTAAACCCTTCTATGAGGATTAGAACCTTCCCACAAACTCATAATCTTCTGGGACTCGTACATTCACTCAAGACTAGAACCTTCTCTCAGCTGACCCTTCCCTTGGTATGATAACATTAGCCCGGGACAAGAACCTTCCCTCAGAACTGTCATTCAGGACTAAAAACTTCTCTTAGGACAAGACCCTTCTCTTGGGACGAAAACCATCTCTCAAGGCCATTTTTTTATTAAGCTTGACTTGGAACTAAACTATTCTCTTTGGACTTGTGCCTTCTCTCTGGACTCAAATCTTCTTTTGGTTCTGGAACCTTTCCTTGGTACAATTATATTCTCTCAAGACAAGAACCTTCTCTGGGGACTTATATCGACATTCGGTACAAAAACCTTCGCTCAGAGCTAAAATGTTATCCCGGGATTATAGAGGCATGACTTGAAACTAAAGCATTCTCTTGGGAATAGTAACTTCGCATGAGACTAGAACCTTCTCTAAAGATGACAACAATTTTGGAGGATTAAAACCTTTTCCCAGAGCTAAAATCCATATTCTGGAATATAGATCCTTCACTTGAAAGTGAATCACACTCACCAGACTAGTACCTTCTCTGGACTAGAACCCTTGCTGAGGACCAGAACCTTCTCTTGGGGCAAGAACCATCTCTGGGAACTACATCTGTTTCTCCGGACAATAACCTAGCGGGATTAAAGCCTTCCCTAAAGACTAAAATCTGTTATTAATGCTAATATTTTGGGACTAGAACCCCCCTCTGAGGACTCGTACCTACTCTCAAGGGGAAAACCTTACCTGGGATAACACTACAACCTTCTGCCGGGAGTAAACTCTAGTCTCAAAACTAGAATCTATTATCAGGACTAGACCTAGCATCCCATTCTCTGAGGACCCTCCTGACCACCAATACCAACAGCTTGGCGTCTGCCGGGCCCAACATGAATCTGCTGTCACGCTAGAGCCAAGTTAGCCTCGCCGCAGGCGCGCTAACCTCACACATAAACCTCAACATCAACCTAATGAACCCTAACAAACACGTAATTAGCTGCAACAAGGAAACAACCAAAATAAACCTCAGCAGCAGGAAAAATACACAAATACACATGCACACAGGCTGTTTTCTGATTGGATGATGGAGGAAGGGGGCGTGGCTGTGCTGACAGACTGCTGCTCCTCCAGTCAACCACGTCTTCAAACAGGAAGTGATCTCACTGACTTTGTGTGCAATTAGTGGCGTCATACATAATGACATCAACCAGGTAGGGTGTCAAATGTCAAATATGGAATCAAGAAGGTAGGGTTAAGCATCAAAAATGCCATCAAGTAGGGTGTGAAATTTATGTTACTTGCAATTGGTAGAGCAAACGAGCGTCAAGTAGAGTGTGCTCGTACCTCGAGTCTGTCGGCGTGCAGCAGAATGAACCTGGTGGCGTTGACGCACTCGATGTCGATGCTAACGTCACCCGAGAAGGTGAAGTTGTCCATGTAAACGGCGACGTTGAGGTCATAGTGGCGCGGCCTGATGGCGCCCGGCAGCCGGCTCCGCCTCCACGGCTGCGCCGCCTCATCCTCCGCCGCCGACACCCGCTCGCCCCTGCCGCCGTTCGGCCTGTTGGCGCCCCGGTGCCCCGGCGATCCTGCCGCGTCCGTCGTCCCCTCCTCGGGTGGCCCGCACTCCTCGAAGCGAACACCCAGCGCCACGGCCACGGCGGTGACGACGATAAGCGTCAGGATGGACAACGCGAAGGCCAGGACGAGTCGCTTGTGGACGCCTGCCGGACGTTCGCCGCCGCCCACACGTGGACGCCCGGAGGTCACGGGCGCCGCCCACTGCTCAGACATACCGCGTCCGTTGCGCATGACGCCCGACGTCAGGTCACGCAGGCCCATGCGCCCAACTGCAACTCTGAACTTTCCTGTGATTGGCCCGAAGTTTAATCACATTGGCGCCAATAACTGGAAGCCTCCTCAAACCGGGAAGTGGTGAATGAGGAAATATTGCTCTGAGGCGACTTGCGAGCGAGAGTAGAATGTAAATAAGTATTTAAATATAAAAATACATCAATATGCAAATGAGCCTCTGATATGCAAATAACCCGCAGCGCACGAACAAATTACTTGTCCCGTTCTCCCCATTACAGCTCAAATATTAATGACTGAATCAATCAGATTAATAAAAGTCGAATCATACTTTACACAACAGCTCCACTGTAAAAAGAAATGAACATTAAAAGTTTTTTTTTAAAATGTGTTTGTCGAGCCATCACGTGCACACGTGCCCCCGCTAATTGATGATCGGAAGCTGATTGGCTGATTGCTTCCGTCCAGTCGCGGACTTTGCTGAGTCCGCAAGAAGAAGCTGACGGGATTCTTTTTCTTTATTTTTCTCTCCCAAATGGCTTCCTTCCTTCCGCTCGAGTCCTGCGCAGGTAAAAACAAGCCGAAGCCGCGCGGGAATCCGTCACGAAGGAAGCCTCAGTTGGAAGCCACGAAGCATCCCGAGCACAGCGGCGGTAGCGGCAGTGGACGGACCCACAGCCGACGGATGGGTGAGAGGGATCCGCTCCTCCGCCGAGGCGAGCGGCAGCTTCGTGTCCACGCTGAACAAATTGGAACCATCCCGCGCGTGCAGCGTGACGTGACGACGCCGTCCGGAAGCGTCCCAAGCAGTCGAACCTTTTGTCGTCAACTTGTCATCCCGCTGCGCCGCCGCTTCTGCTGCTGCGCTCACATCCTCTTGCGGGAGGATAAGGATGATGAAGAGGAGCGAGAACGAGGAGGAGGAGGAGGAGGCTGGGCTCGTGCGCGCGTTGAGACCGCCTGCTCGGCTACGCGCGCGCGCACACACGAAGATACGAACCATGAACTTTAAGCATGATTTGAATAACGTGATAACAAGTTTAGAACTTTCAGCATCAGCCAATAGAAACGCAGGAGGGACGTCAAGTCACGTCACACGCCAGCTGCAAAGCAGACATCAGGATGCAACTCACCTGTATGCCACTCGTGACAAGGTGTCCAATCACAGACGGAGCAGGTCATGTGACTTCTGCCTGCCACCTTGGGAGAACACCTAGTGACTATTTGCATGCTTACACGCACAAGCTAGCAATTGAGCAACAATTAACCAACTACCCCGTTAATGAAAAATAGCTAACCAATTAAACTCATTAACTCACACACTAATTTATCACCCGATTAAAATAACTCATTCCCTAAACAAAAAACATCCAATAAGCAACTAACTCATTAACTTACCCTTCATTATATGACCAGTTGAATGTGAGTGTGTGCGCCACATGAACATAATTGGCGATCAATTAACTTGCATATTAATTTGCTAACTAATTGTGCAAGTAACTCACGAACAATCAACAGACTGTCATTAACTGAACAACTGATTCATGAACTAACCAAATAACTCATTAACATCAGACATGAACTAACTAGTAACTAATTTACAAAGTCATGGACCACATAACTAACCAATTATCATTAACTTTCATTCAACTCATTAGCCAACCAACCAATGCTTAAACTATCCAATTACAGTAGCTCATGAACTAGCTAATTAACCTATTAACTCATTTACCAATCGACTAAGCAACTCTTGGACTAACTCCATAACTAACCAGTTTACCAACTAACTCATTACCTAACCACCTAACTCACTAAGCAACCAATGAACTTGAATCAACGCATTGACTGAGCAACAAACCAACCAAACGCACAAACAAACCAACTAACTCATTAACTAACCAACCAACTAGTGTCAATGATGAATCCAGCCTCTCCAGAGCCTGCAAGGTGCAAAGATGGGCTTTTATCAACCAATAGGCTTTGTCTGACACACACGCACGCTCACACACAGCCGTGCACTCTCACACGAACACACTCGCACTGTGTTTGTGTGAGTGCACGGCCAATTAGAGAGCAGTTTCAGCCAAGTGGATCAAGGTGGAGGACGGCGGGCAGAGTGGGCGGGAACTTTTGTCTGCCTTGGGAAGATGGATGTCAAAGGCACCCACACACACACATACACACACCCACACACAATAGGACAAACATGTCATGAATGTGGATCACTGGTTTGGGCGAATGTGCGGGTGTGTGCGCATGTGCTTGTGTCGACATGTGTGAGCGTGTATATGGATCTTTGTGTGCACGTGTGTGCATGTGAGTGTGCGCGTGGAATTGTGTGTGTGTGTATGCATGTAACCTGCATGTGTGAGTGTGTATGCGAGTTGCGTGTGCACGTCCATGGCCCTTGACACTGATCAAGCAGGGGAGGCAGATTTTGAAAGATTAAAGAAAATGAGCACACGCACGCACACGTTTTTACTACGCCAGCGCCTCCGTGCGAAGAGTCAAGAAATCTGGCGGCGTGCCTGACGGACGCATGCCACGTGGCCCACGCACACACTTCCAGTTCCTTTGCTTTAGGTGTGACGTCAGATTTCAATATGGCCGCCGGTCGAATCTCCTGTGGCATTACTGCAATGCTATCACAATCAAAAATGGTGTGTGTGTGCGTGATATATATATATATATATATATATATATATATACATATATATATATATATATATATATATACACATATACAAAAATGGTGTGTGTGCTTGATATATATATATATATATATATACATGCATACACACACACACATACAGTATATATATATATACATATATAATATATATTAAGCCTTCTGCAGTCATACACCATTTTTCATCATGTTACAGCTGTGCGTGTCTGTGTGCCAGGAGTGTGTGTATGTGTGTGCGAGAGCAAGACGCTGATTAAACGTGAGAATTTTTTGATTGCCTCTACACTTGGTTGAACTGTTAGCGTTTACACACACACACACACACACGCATACACACACACTTGAGGTTTAAAGCAAGTGGAAGTTGAGCGCTGCAATGATGACAAATAGCAGTAGGGGGCATCATTTTGCAACTAATTTGCAGTCAAACATGTTGGCCAACAAATATTTATCCCCTCTGTGTGCCTGAGAAACGTCTTTATATTTCTTTGTGTTGCCTTCTAAAAAAATGCGGTCACGCACACACAAATAAAATCAATAATCAGATTATGTGGATCAATTAGCAACGAGCGCCTCACTAAGCCGTTCTTTGTCTCCATCTGTGCGTTTCCTCCGAACATGAGCCTGGTGATACCCGCAGCATGCCAGCACTAGGCTAGGCTTTATGCTAATTAGCTTATTGGCTAAATGAAACGTGTTGACACAAAATTCTGAAGCTCAGAGACATATGAGGAGTGAACAACAAATAAAAGTCAATGTGTGTGTGCATGTTGAGTGAGTGAATGCTAGTGAGTGAGTGAACAAGCTTTTGGGTGTGTGTGTGCAATTGCATTGAGTGCGCTAGGCTAGGCTAAGCCTATCAGCTCACAAGCTACGTTAAAAGCAGCGAGACAAAACGGCCACTCGGCGTCACCGAGCTCGACTGCGGCTGCCAGATAACGACACAACACGTCACGTGAAGGCGGGTTTTTACACACGCCACCACCAAATCAATCGACGCGACTCGCCTTGTCCGATAACAAATAGATAAATAAATAAAGGTAAGAAATAAATACGAAATGAAGTCGGAGTGACTGGGCTGGCCCGGATCATAAATAAAGAGGCCGGCGGCGGGCGCCAGGTCATCAGCGAAGCTCTCGAACTGCAAATTGCGTTGTAACTCAGCACAGCACGTCGAGTGCGAGTGTGTGTGAGCGTGTGTGCCACGTGAACTAAATTGCCCCCACGGTAGCCACAATGCATCTGGAGCTGCTTGAGAGTTGCCCGTCCCTTAAAGCCAAAAACACTTGCTTCATTGTGACTGCACCCCTCATCCTAATCCATCCCATAACCCCCCCCCCCCCCCCCCCCTCATGTTGCCATTACCATGGCAACCAACATGATGGCCAAACACAAGCACATGATTGGATTGGATGGATGTTTGTGTCACCATGACGACAACAACAACATCACCTATCAAAGTACTTGAAGTGCATTTGTATTGTGTGGTCACGCGTGAGATGATGCTGTCATTTACCGAGCGCCAGCGAACGCAGCACGCTCGCACTCGCACACAATTACACGCTTGTACACACGCACTCGTTTCTTCATGTCACACGTCAGCAAAAGTGATGGATGCGGCAAATAACATCAACTTCTTCACTCTCACACATACAGTCAAGCCGCACCGCACACATAGGCCAACTCACTCACACTCACACACTCACGCATAGGTGTGTACGTAACGCAATTAAAGTTATTGTCATCTGACTGCTGGAATAAAAACATTTGATTTGGTTTCCTTGGTGGAGGTTTCATGCCGCGAGTGTGCGTATGCCGCTCATCCACCAAAGCCCAACAGCGGCAATAAAAGCAATCAAAGCAATAAAAGCCATAAAGGCGTTAGCGTAGCGCAGATGCCGAGCGCCGCGCCGCTCAGCGGCACGCCGGCATCGAAATCGGCCATAAAACAACCGCGGCGCACGCCGTCACAAGCTTGGTAAGGTCGTAGCGATGACGACGTACGGCGCCCCCCGGGGGATGTTGGCCTTCTTACGCACACTTGGCCTCCTTGCGCCGTTAGCGTTAGCTTCCTCTTGCCGACAATAGCAAGCTGGCTAATCAGTGAAAACTGTGAGGCAGTGTGAGTGTGTGTGTTTGTAGTGGTAATGGAGCAGCGGCAGCCTTTAGCGCAGTCAGCTAAATGCTAATCGCGCGTCTCAAGCTCAACTAAGCTCATCAATCCTGGAGTTGTTTGTTCACTTCCTGTGTGTGATGTCATCAGTTATTGTGCAATACCAACACAAAGTTGTGGAGACATTAAAGTGTCTTTCCGTAGATATTTTGTTGTTGCTCTCACCACTTAA
Organism: Vanacampus margaritifer; assembly: GCF_051991255.1. Classification (NCBI taxonomy): domain Eukaryota; kingdom Metazoa; phylum Chordata; class Actinopteri; order Syngnathiformes; family Syngnathidae; genus Vanacampus; species Vanacampus margaritifer. The sequence continues at coordinate 14,252,326 of NC_135446.1, forward strand.
CAAGATGGCCGACTGCCTCGTTTGGACCGCCTCATTATGACACTTTCCGTGTGTGCATGCGTAGTCATTGATCAAAGTGACAGAGACTTATTAACAGTGTGGCTATCTGGAGCCACGCTTAAGCGTGTGTGTGTTTGGTTTTGTCTTTCCTACATTGTGGGGCCCATACGCGTGTGTTTTTCCAGGTTTAACTACCATTGTGGGGACCAACTTGAAATTGTGGGGACAATTTAGTGGTCCCCACAAGTTTAGACCTCTTTTTGAGGGTCAAGACTTGGTTTTAGAGTTTAGGTTTGAATTGGGTTATGGATGAGGTTAGGAATGGGGGTAGGCAATCATTTTTAATGATTAGTTTAGGGGGAGGGGCTAGGAAATGCATCAAGTCAATGAGATGGCCCCACAATGATACAAAGACAAGTGTGTGTGTTGTGTTTTTGAATGTATTTAAGTGTGCACGTGCGTGTGGTTTTCTCTCTAATGACTTGTCAGCGACTGTCATAACTGACACAAATGTACACGTGCACACGCGCAAACACACCCGGTTGTAAACGCACACACACTTTAGAGACTTTGTTCATTGGCATACACCCATCATTTGTAAACAGACAAATGTAACACGCGTGCGTGTGCGTTTGTTGAGTTGTGTTTGTCACAAGGATTTGTCATGTTGCGCGTTTGGCATGTTGGTGTTTGTTGTTTGTCATGTGTGTAGTAGTCATGTGTGTATAATATCTGCCACGTATGGAATGCTGAAAATGACATGTATGTTGATTATACATTGTTGTCGTATGTGTGTGTGTATATATATACAGGGATTAAGGATACTCACACACACTTTTTCTGCAAGGGCACGATAGCATTTCCTATTTCAAGTTGACTTCTACAAATTCACTTTTGACGGTCATGAATTTGTTGGCGTGCAACTGACATGTCGTCATGTCACTTCATCATTCATGAATGGCCGACATTCGCATTCTCGTCACGTATGTTGACAATGATGAGCATACATGACGGACGCGTCGCTCACACCAGGAGTCCATTTTTTATTTTTTTAAATCCCAGGATGTCTTTTGCGAACTCCCTCATTGCCATGGTAACACACAGCTCACCAGCTTAGACAGAGTCTTGATGATTATTATGGGATGTTCCACTGAGGACACACAGAGAGTGTGTGCGCGCGTGTGCGTGTGTTTGGAAGGACCACCCAGCAGTAAATCTCATTAGCAAGTGAGGATGAGAGGAACTTGCCTAAGGATGCGCGTGCACACACACACACACACACACACACACACACTTTTTGGAATCTCACACACACACCATATCTTTTGCATGTATACCGTATCCAAATTTTTTGCACACACACACACATGAACACACAAAGAGATACAAACACATAAAATAAACATAAACGCACACAAAAGCACACCTTCACAAATACACTAACATGCAGAAAACCACACACATGCACACGCACACACCCTTCAAACCCACACACATACATTGCACACCCAAACACATGTAGTAAACTCACACACACACACACAAAATAAACACACACAAACACGCGCGCACATTCAAAAATATGCATGCAGACACACAACAACAAACAAAAAACAAAAACACACAACAAAAAACACACACATACACAAACACACACTCAAAAACATGCATCCAGATGCACAAAAAAAAACAAAAAAAAGATGCACAACCCACAACAAAAAACACACACACACACACAAACACATGTGCACACACTCAAAAACATGCATGCAGACGCACAACAAAAATGAGCAACGCACAACAAAAATACACAACAAAAAAAAGGGGAAAAAAAGAAAAAACACATTTCACAAACACACGTGCGTACCAGGGTTAATATAGTTTTGGAATTTTTCATTTTAGTTAGTTTTTATTTCATTTTGAGGTTTTTTTTTTTTTTTTTTTTTCGTTTTCAAGGTGGTTCTGTTAGTTTTTATTAGTTTTAGTTATTTCATAAATGCTAAGTTTTAGTTTAGTTTCAGTATTAGTTATTTTTTTATTTTTTTAAGTGTATTACTTGTGCGCAATATTTTTTTACATTTTTTTTCTCTCCTTGTGCGCAATATTTAAAAAGCACAAGGGAAGCAACGTCATCTGAAGGTGCTGCTAGATTACGTCATTTTTGTGTGACACACTTTCAAATAAAAATAAATAAAATAAATCATCCCTAAAGGTTCATGCATTAAATTGATTACCAAAGACTAAAACGAAGGACATTTTTGCTATAATTATAGTTAGTTTTAGTTAGTTTTTATTGTATTTCGTTAACGAAATTGTTTTTGGAATTTTAGTTTTAGTTTTTTCGTTAGGTTTAGTTAACTAAAATAATTTTGGTGTGCACACACAAAAACACGCATGCAGACACACTCCCAAACATTAACATACACACCACTGTACAAACACAAACAGACACACAAACCCACACATGCAGATGCTAATAACATGTGGACACTAGGGGCGGGAATCTTTGAATGTTTCACGATTCGTTTCGATTCCGATTTTTGGGTCTGCGATTCAATTCAGACTCGATTTTCGATTAGGAATGATTTTTGATTCAAAATGATTTGCTTGACAATGATTTTTGCTTCACTCTATAGATGTGCAAGAAATCGTAATGATCTACTCCAGTCTGACTCGCTAATGCTAATTAGCGCGCTACTCGCGGTTCTTTTATCACTCAAAAGAACGTCTCCACGCCGAAAAAAAACAAACTTTTATTGGAATAACCTCATCGTGACTTTTTCCTTCTACTCTCTAATGTGGCTACAACTTAACAGTGTATTAGACCGCGTGGAACCACATTGCCGCTCAGTGGCCAAACCAGGTACAACATGAGCAGCGCTCCAAATAAAGAAAATCTATTTTGGAACATTTAAAATCGATTCTGAATCGTACTAAATGAGAATCGCGATTTTTATGAGAATCGATTGTTTTGGCAGACCCCTAGTGGACACACACACACACACACACACACACACACAAAGTCATACATAACTGCACAAATACTCAAATAAATTCACGGAACCATACACACGCACAAACAGACACCCAAAAACACGCTGCCTGACAGTAATAGATGAGGGAAAAGTGTGCATGTGTGTACAGTATGTCAAATGGCCAGGACGCGCGCGCACGCACACACATAATGTCATGTCCTTTTACAAGTTTCTATGATGGACAACTGATGCAACAGGCAGAAACACACACACACACTGAACTGGAAAGTGTGTGCGTGTTGAGGCCCATGATGAGTTGTAGACCTTGTAGTGACATTTGCTCAAATGAGGAGTCTGCAAACACACTGTTTAAACACAAGCTGTGTGTGTGTGCGTGTGTGTGTGTGTGTGTGTGTGTGTGTGTGTGCGCGCGCGCACGTGCGAAACAAAAGAGACACACTTGTCATTGTGTGTGTGTGTGTGTGTGTGTGTGCCCCTTCCTTCACCACGGGGCCCAATAAAGTGTGTCGTGCACGACCTTGCGCAAGGACGCGCCGCACACCTAGTGTGCGAGCGCGTATGTGTGTGTTAGAATCTCACTTTTAACTCTCAGACGCGTTCAACATTCACAAGTCCTCCTCGGTTCATTTTGCGCGCTCTCGCTCGAGAGCCGCCTTTGAAAGAAAGTTTGTGTGTCATTTTTATGCTGCCACTGCAACTTGTTGTTATTGGAAGACAGCTCAGAGGATTCAGCAGCGCCGTGCGTGTGTATTTGTGTGCGTGCGTGTGGTGTATATGCGAGCGTTGACGTCTTGAGGTCTTGACCTCGGCTCAGCTTCTGCAAAGAATCCAAAAAGATGGCGAAAAGAAAATAGGGCAGGCAAAAAGTGCGTAGCTGTCTGTGCGGAGGAGAATGACGCGCTTGTATCTGATTGATATTTGATTTAAAGATCAGCGGCAAATGGGATTAACGGGATTATAAAGCAGATACTCGCACACCACAGAGGACACAAACAAGGCCGCGCAAACGGAGCTAACCGGATGATAAGAAAGCAGCTAACGCTAACAAAAGGACAAACGTACGTGTGTGTGTGTATCTTCTGAGTGTGTGTTTATTTTGCGCAGTTTTGAGTCGCTTGTTGGACTTCCGAAAAGTAACATCGAGACGAGACGAAATGTGAAAACGTTTGGCAGCTGCGTGCCGGCGGCAGAAGTCTCAAACGAAGCCGCCATCTGAGGCCGGCGGCCGGGGGGCGTTCGCTCTATGTGCCGGCGCGTCTCCGTCGGGATGGCGACCGTGCCAAGCGCTCACGGTGCACTCCATGCATGGGGGGGGGCGGGCACAACCTGTGGACCTGTGTGTGAGTGTGTGTTTGTGGATGTGTGAGAGTCTGGGTTTGAATAGTTTGGGAAGCCGATTATAATCGGACAATTACTGCCCTTCAAACATCTGTCAAAACAATGGCCGATTAGTTTACGACGCTGTGAAAGTACCTTGAATGCACCGTTTTGCTTGCGTAGCATTAGCAACTAGCAAGTGTGTAGCATGCGTTATTCCGGTTATTCTGTCGTCCTTTAAGCTATTTAATGACACCCTCGTTAGAGTTAACTGTAAAACTAAACACACGACAATAAGAATTACATTCACAGTATATTTAAATACAAAACATGTTTTGTATTGTTTTTTTAAACATCGCTAGCCTAGCGCTAATGCTAAAAGCGAAGGGGGGATCCATTTAAATGCTAATGGAAGTTAGCATTGACTGTTTTTCCTTCAAATAGCAAATAGTCACACACGAATGCTGTGGGAACACATACGTGAAAAATGAGTTATTTTAATAGAATTCAATCGTAACTTTCTTCTGTACTCAATATATATATTTTTCAAAAATAATCAGCAGATGAATCGATAATAAAAAAATGCATATTGGTCAGGCCCTATTCATTATAGTTAGTTTTTATTTCATTTTGAGATTTGTTTTCTAAATGTAGCTCTTTTTCAGTTTTTATTTCATGAATGAAACGTTTTTTTTCAGTTTGACAAATTTTTTGGAGGGTGTGTGCGTACTTGCGTGCGCTTGTGTGTGTGTACATTTGTCTTTATATTTGTGTGTGTTTGTTCCTGCCTCATTTGAGATAGAGGATGAAACATTGTCAGTAAACAAACAATTTGATTGATAGCTGCTATTTTAGGACAACAACATTGCCCTCTTTGTGTGTGCGTGTGTGTGTGTGTGTGTGTGTGCGTGCGTGCGTGCGTGCGTGGCCTGCAGGTCTCGTCGTCAGGCCCCATTAAACACACACACTCACACGCGCACACTGCAACTCCGCCTTGCTCCTTTTTCCACCTCCTGATCATTTTCTTCGTCTTTGGACCAGAACATCATTACACACAGAGGTGGAGCGTTTAGTGTGTGTCTGTGTGAGTGCGTGCACTGACTTAATGACGATCCTGGAGGACCCGCAGGAGGTGGTCTAGCTCTGTGGTCTGAAGATCACATGCATGTTGTGGGCAGATGGTTCTGGAATGAAACACACACGTTATATCTGGTCCAAATATACAACAACAAGATTTTCAAGTTTATCATACTCCTGTTAATTAGCATGAAAATGGACACATATTGTTACTAAAAACAAATGTTTGTATCTTTTTAGTTCATTGATCAAGTACTTTTATAGTAAGTAATTCATAAAATTACAGTTGACAGGTATGGTTGAAAGGAGTGTGAAACATTGACTCATAGATTTGTGTTGAGGTCATTTTTCTGCTACTAGGTGGCATTAGTGTTTCATGTTGGACCTCAGCGACATGAGCACTACATTTTTCTTTTCGAATTCAGAGCAATTGGTATTTGGAACATGAAGCAAATTGTGGACTCAAGGCCATTTTGTTCATTATAATAATAATAATAATAATAATAATAATAATAATAATTGTCACATGTATTATTGCTAAAATCAATTTACTTTTAATACTTTTCAATGACCCGCATAAACACTGTAGATAATCACAAAAATATTCAGAAGCATACAAAAATTGACACACACGAAAAAATAAAAATAAAAACATAAGCAGTCACAAAAGTGACACATTTCCTGCGCGTATGAAAACGTCAAAGGTCAAAGGAGATTGTCAGCCACTTTGCAAATTTGACTTGAGCACGTGAAGGCCTTAAACAGATTGCAGGGAAGCAGATCGCCACTCACCTTCTTCAACTGCTTTTGTTGTTTGAGTGCATGTTTGTAAACAGTCCACAGCACCAAACTGGTCAAACGCACTCAAGAGAAATCCAACATGGAGCTTTTGTCTGGCAACAGTTTCCTTTCTGTGCGCGTCGCCGAAATAAAAATCAAATGCAAAACCACATCAGCGTAGACTCTCAGTCACCTAAGACCAAATGTTTTGTGATCACAAAATTCATTGTCCTGATAAAAATAATCAATTAGCGTTGTTGCTGTTGCTGGGCGAGTTTATGAACTCGAGGACAGGAAGTGAGCCAAGTGAGCGGACCATCGCCTGTTCTGTGCTGCCACCTGCTGGCGCGACCACAAACCACACGCCAGCAGTTCTCGAAGTACGTGACTCAAAATAATCGTACCTGCTTTTTAGCTGCTAAATATTGTCCTACTAATGAAGCCAATTTTTGATATCCAAATTTGTTGATGTTAGCAGTTTGCTCTTTCTGTGGAAATGAAACTCGAGATGTCTCATTTCTTCTTTGATTGTGTGACCACGAAGCATTTTTGGTCTAATTTTGTGGTTTATTTCCTGAAAGCCTTTAAAACTCTTAATCTGAAAGATGTTGTTTGCTATTATAATAACCTACGTGATAACAATTTTCAAATGTAATTAATTTTGTCGTTCTTTATGACAATTTTTTTTAATTGATATACAAAAATGTTCAAGTCTGTCTAGATTTGTGTCTTTCCTATTGGAATTAATATCCATATTTAACTTGATCAAAAGTTTTGAAACTGCTATTTTTTTTACTGTAAAATATCCAGAGAACCTGTTTTACTGTGCTTTTTTTTTTCTGCTTAATGTCCTTTTTTCTTGATAATTTTAATTTTAAGATCACACATGCAACTGATAATTGTTTTACTGACCTTACTGTTGTATAACTTATGAAGTTATATAACGTTGAAAAATTATGCACGTTGAGGTTTAATAATGTATATTTGTTGATGGATTCAATAACATTTATATTTAAAAAAAAAAAATTGTATCTCAACATTTCCTCATTTAAATGAATGGCAATGCCATTAGTAATTGTGAGTAATTTTCAACAGTAAAACTATCACATAACTACAATTCTAAAGTTTTTGTCACACTACGGACTTTGTTCTGTGGGTCTTTATTTTTGTGCCCACCTGGTGGCAGTATAAAAAATATATATTTATGGCACACTTTTGTATTGTTAAAAAAAAGACAATTTAATGCAAATCAGACATCACAGACTAAAACAAATGTACAGTGAATAACTACTCTACTTTGTAAAAAATTATAATAATAAAGTCATAAAAAAACACAGTTGCGGTCCTTTATACTTTTACTGTATCTATATCAAAGGTATATTTAAAAAAAAAAATGCAGCAAAAGCAGATTGTAAATGTCTAATCGTTATAGTGCAAGTGGCTGTAAAGGTTTTCTAGCAAGTAGAGCTCATTAAAAAAAAAAAGCAAAAATAGTGCTGATGTTGCCATGTCAGTAACCCTTCATGGCCATGGACGAGGTCCCAGCCTGGTCGTGACGCCTGACCTGGTGGATCATCAGGAGGGCGACCAGCAGGCCCAGGAGCTAAACGGCGTCGGCACACGGCACAACGGTTAGAAGGCGGCCTCGCCAGGCACAGGCTCGCTCGCAACCCAACTCACCGCCGTGATGGCGAAGCCGAACAGGAAGCCGATGGCGATGTTGAAGAACAAGTCGCTGTAGGATATGATCACCTCGCCGCAGGTCTGCGGGGTAGATGCTCAACGCTTACAAAAAGTCTTTGTCGTGTCTTGGGCTCATTTGGAGAAATCCCCCAGTAGGAGTGAAGTCAACAAAATGGCTGCCTAAACTAAAAATGGCTGATTTCCTGTTTGTTTTCAGCCATGGGTTTGAGACTTTTTTTTATGCTTCTTATCACGATTGCCAAGTTCACTCAATTTGGTGTAGACCGGCTGATTATATTTCACATTTTTGAATTGCCCAAAGCGACTGCTTCAAACCAAAATGACCGACTTCCTGTTACTTTTCTGTCATGTGCCTGAAACTTTTTCGTACCTTCTGTTATGATAGACATGTCCGCCCAATTTAGGAGCGATTGGTCAAACTACGGTTGAGGGCTGATCCACCCCCCCTCCCTCCCCCAGCTTTAAAATACTTAAAAATAACCCAGATTGGGTCAAAAAGGCACCAACTCAACTTTTTGGTTATTCAAATAAATAACCCACAAAATTAACCAAAAATTGGGTTATTTTGTGTGTTATTAATTTCATTTAACCAAACTTTTTGGGTTAAATAATTCAAAAAGTTGGGTCGGTTCATTTTTCAACCAATTCAAGTACGTTATTCGATTTAGCCAAAAAGTTGGGTCAAATGAATTAAAAACACAAAAATAGGGAAGCTTTGTGGATTATTATTTCATTTGACCCAACCTTTTGGATTAAATGACTCGAAAAGTTGGGTCGGTTTGTTTTCGACCAAATTCAGTTGGGTAATTAAATTAACCCAAACAGTTGTGTCAAATGAATAACGAGCCCAAATAAAATAGGTTGCTTTGTGGATTAATTACTGAATTAATTTAATTTAATGATTTAATTTGTTTATTGTTTACTATTATTATTATTTTTGCCTTTTTAGAGTGGAGGGAGTTACTACTACTGTACTACTGAGGCAATTAGCCCAAAAGTGCCTTCTTCAAACCAAAATGACTGACTTCCTGTTAGTTTTCAACCATGTCCCTTTGAGTCTTTTTTTGAGCAGTCGTTTGCCAAATTTCGTGCCGTTAGGTTAAACTGGTGTCGGGGCTTGAATTTTCGTCATGTGTGTTGTGTGTGTGGTCTTACTTGCTGGTAGATCTGATTGGGCCCAGTGGTTCCCTGCAGACAAAATGGCGTCGCTCAGTGATGCGCTAGCGAATGAGCAGTTAGCGCAGTTAGCACAGTCGCTACCTGAGGTTTGGCTTTGCACCCGCTATGTCCAAACATTCCGTAACCTCCGAAGCCATCCAGGCCGGGTTTGCACTTGCACGTGTCAGGAATCTCTTCACCCCAATCGCTGGCGCTCCCCAAACCGCAACAATGACCCTAAGTTAGACACACACTGAAATGTTCCTAAGGGTGCCTTACAGATATGCGTGTGGTTCCTGATTATGAACGTGAACGTGGGTTTGATTGTGCTCTTGTAGTTTTGCTCTCACGCTCTCCTGCAGCTGCTCAAGCATGTCGCGAAATCCTTTCTCCGCCATGAACGGCTTGGCCACCTCGGCCGAGCTGCTGCGGAAGATCTCTCGTACCTACAGCCGCAACAAAATGTGCACTTAACGTTACTTCCACTGCTCTCAGTGCCGCTTGACATGGGAATGCAAAAAACAAAGCAATATTTGCCAAAAGAAAATCATGTAAATTCATGATTCATGGGGTTCCATGAGTGCCAAAAATATGTTGTTGCGCCTATGTCTTATGTCTATTGAAGACATTTAATATTTTCAATTTGATGTTTTACTGTTTTTGAGTTTACTTATAGGCATATCAATGTGATATAATCATGAGTGTTTAAAATAATACAGTGGAGTAATGATTTTGTGAACTTTATTTTATCCTCTCACCCTCAAAGCTATTGAAGATAGGAATGTGCATGATGTTATTTAGAGCCTTTTGGCATTAGAGACTGAAAGTCTGGGGTTAGATCCTAATTGCATTTTTCCCCCAGTCAAGAAGGGGAACTGTATGTAAATGTCTGTTTACTAATAAGATTACACCTTTGGCCAACCTGGAATCAACATGTCTGTATGTAAACGTCTGCTTACTAACAACATCACACATTTGGTCACTAGGAGTTGACATGTCTGCCCTTTGTTCAATCAAGAGCCGGGAGGAGGAACCTTTTATCTTTTTTGTATAAATGAGTCGATGTTTTGTAAATTGTCACACACTTGGGGGGATCCACGTTGCATTCTGATGTGGTGTCCTGACTGTGTCTTTAGAGGCCTCTAAATAAATTCTTGCAAGAAAACTTCTTCATCAGATCCTGAATACAATTATTTTGGACACGCAAAGATTACACTTAATATAGTAATTTAATATTCCTTCACTATCGGCGTGGGACGTGGCATATGTTTATCGAACGTTGAACTGTCCTTGTGTCCATGCTACGTGTATATGTACATGCCTATGATGAGTGTATATGCCAGTGCATATGCTACGTGTCTATGTATGTGTCTATGCTAGGTGTATATGCATGCATATGTTAGCGCATATGCTATGTGTCTATGCTAGGTGTGTACGTGTATATGCTAGGTGTGTACGTGTATATGCTAGGTACCTATGTACGTGTATATGTACGTGTCTATGCTAGGTCAATATGCTATGTATCTACGTGTATATGCTACGTGTCTATGTATGAGTCTATGTATGTGTCTATGCTAGGTGTATATGCATGCATATGCTAGCACATATGCTATTTGTCTATGCTAGGTGTGTACGTGTATATGCTAGGTGTGTACGTGTATATGCTAGGTGCCTATGTACGTGTATATGTACGTGTCTATGCTAGGTCAATATGCTATGTATCTACGTGTATATGCTACGTGTCTATGTATGAGTCTATGTATGTGTCTATGCTAGGTGTATATGCATGCATATGCTAGCACATATGCTATTTGTCTATGCTAGGAGTGTACGGGTATATGCTAGTTGTATATGTACGCGTCTATGCTAGGTCAATATGCTACGTGTCTATGCTAGGTGTATATGCATGCATATGCTAGCACATATGCTATTTGTCTATGCTAGGAGTGTATGTGTATATGCTAGTTGTATATGTACGTGTCTATGCTAGGTCAATATGCTGTGTGTCTATGTGTATATGCTACGTGTTTATGTATGTGTCTATGCTAGGTGTATATGCATGCATATGCTAGCACATATGCTATTTGTCTATCCTAGGAGTGTACGGGTATAAGCTAGTTGTATATGTAAGCGTATATGCTAGGTCAATATGCTATGTGTCTACGTGTCTATGTATGTGTCTATGCTATATGCTACCACATATGCTATGTGTCTATGCTAGGAGTGTATGTGTATATGCTAGTTGTATATGTACGTGTCTATGCTAGGTGTATATGATATGCTATGTGTCTATGCTAGGTTGAACATATAAATAAATATATACAGTATATATATATTTCATACATCCCAAAAATCTAACCCAAAAATATTTCATGTCACTTTTTCATCAGCGAAGACGCACTTTTAAGTTGGCTAACTGATTTGTTTGTAGTCATGATGGGCACCAAAAGTGACTGAAGTGTAAAAAACGTTTTGACCTTGTTCCTCATGACGACCACCACGATGCCGAAGATCAGCATGATGATCATCCCCACCGACATGAAGCCGGCAAACTGCCAACACATGCAACAACAACACGTTAGCGCTGCGCACGCGCTGCTGTCATGTGACTTTTGCGTGGCCGGCCGCGTACGATCTTGAGGGCGAGCTCCTTCTCGGATACTCCCGCGTAGATTCCCAAACAGGAAATGGCCAGGACGCCAATGGCAAACACCCACACCCAGCCCAGGCCCGGCGCGCCCACCGCCGACAGCTGTGGCAGAAATTACAAGTGGGGAATGACAATGACACAAACAACAAACAGAATTTCATGACAAAATAATTAATTGTAGTTTTGATTATTGTTCATTATGTCATTTTTATTTTAAAGCTACGGAACGCAGAACATTGAATTTCGAATCACTACTGCCTCCTGTGGCCAAAAAATTAAACTGCATTTTCCCTTCTTTACCTACACAATGCGCAGGTGATGTCGCATCCGCAGACAGAGGGCGGGAAATTCGAACCAGTCTGAAAACTATTGTCCAGAGGCTTGCAGGAGTTCCCATTATGAACAGCTAACAGCCATTTTCACTGAAGCAATCCCCTTCACTCCCAGCTGTTTTAATATTAATATTAATAAACAGAATATTGTGTTCTATTGTTATAAAAACATGGAACCTACCAAAAAAAAGATTGGGGTCTCTTCTTTCATCAGGAAAAAAAATATTTCTATCTGGTTCCGTTTTGAAGCAATTAGCTTTAGTATATAGCTACGTTTCATCATTATTCACAAATCTATTTAAAAATGTGAGTGAAAGAGAATTTTTTTCAACATGGCCCTGGTTGATCTCTTTTGCTCTGCTGCCACCTGCTGGCCGTTTGTGTAATAACTACCATTTCTTCAACCGTTCTTTGTAGTTGAGAGGCTGCATCAAAGCCTTCTGTATGCTCTAGCATTTAAAAAAACAACAACATAAAAAACGTATAAATATGTCTTTGGGACACTAAAATGTATTTATACGTATTTGAGAGCAAATTATTTAAAACATGTTTCAGTCATAAATAGTAAAATAAATAGGCTATGGGCTGTTTGCACAAATCCACTACTTCCTGAACTCGATACCACTCCTTCATTTCCTGTCTTTCATGATTGGACAAACTGAATCATTCAGGTGTGTCTGGCCATTGTCGTTGTGGTTACTGAGGTCAGGCATACCTAGATTAATCAGTTTGTCCAATCATGAAAGACAGGAAATGAAGGAGTGGTGCTGAGTTCAGGAAGTAGGGGCCCATTGTAACGATACATTGGGCAAATTGTTACAAAGTGCAGATTTTGGTTGGTTGTAAATTTAAAATGTGTATGTAAGTTTTACCTTTGAATAATGTAACTCATTCTTTTTTTTTCTTATACAATTGAATTATTATACATCTAATGAGTAAAGCAATGATCTACTGTAAAAAAATAAATTTCAGTAATAAACAAATACATTGAAAAACTGTTTAGATGGAAACAACGACAAAAAATTACTAAATGAAGGCCAGAAATATTTTGTGACTTTGACTGAGGCGAAAGCTTTGTTGGTGGAGTTACAGAGGGGCAAAAAATCCCCTACCCCGCCCACAAATAATGCCCATCTGCATGAATTAAATAAATATAAAGATAACATGACATTGTTGCGGTTGCTGTTGTTTTTGTTATTGGCCATAGTGAGGAAAAGTCGCTGTCGGGTGTGTGTGTGTTTTCTGTTTTGTAAAAAACTCCGGCGGGGAACTTTTGTCTTCGCCTCCTCGCCACGCTAATCAACTTTTTCCTCCAAATATAACTTGTTGACTTATCTGCCATCTGTGATTTCACTTGGAATGAATCCACTCTGGCTGCTCACATAACAAGGGGTGGAAGGGTGAGGGGCATTTTGGGGAGGGGGCCCCATTGAAGTAATCCACATCCACACACATGTGGATTGTTTGACATTGGCACAGGGGAAGGATTTTTTTTCTTTCTTCGCTATTACGCTGTTTCCCGCAACGGCCTTCGCGAGCATTCCAGGAAATTGGACACCGTCCTCCCTACACCAAATGCGTGCTCATCACAGATGCTACGAAGCTAAAGCGCTAACGCGGTTGCCACTCCATTGGTCCGGAATCGTCGTCGCTTGTAAAAAATCCGAGGGAAAACAAAACACAGCAAGTGGAGGTAATTGCAAACATGTGCGGACAACTTCACACTTCCTGCACATTGTTGGAGTTTTTCCGTTCATTTGAAAGTTGTTGTCAGAGTCGTACTGTAGTCAGTTTTGTAGTAGTAGCAACAACAACTGCTACATATAGGCAGAGGTGGGTAGAGTAGCCAAAAATTGTACTCAAGTAAGAGTAGCGTTACTTCCAAATAATATTACTCGAGTTAAAGTAAAAAGTAGTCATGAAAAAAATCACTCAAGTGCAAGTAAAAAAAATAATATTCGCTGAAAAGCATACTCAAGTATCGAGTAACTGCTTGAACATGAAGTCTGATTTATTTTTTAAAAAACAATGTCATCAGATAGACAAAAACATAAAATTATGTGCAAATGCTGGCATCTTCAAATCATTAAAAAAAAAAAAAACTTACTCTCCTCTTTGCTCTGTCTCACTGTGACTTGTGTTCTAATTTCTGCCATTGTGCTAAAGCACGCATGCGCAGTTGCGCGTAGTCCTCTTTTCCTTTTTTCTTTATTCGCTTGCTTCTTAGCTTAACGACCCACTTACAAGTTAATTGTTTGATTGACGCCAATGTGCGCAGATGAGGGGGGGGGGGGGTAAGGGGCTTGAACGGCTCTCAAGTTGAAGAGCCGTTCAAAAGACTTGATTTGTTCGTGAACGTCACATCTCTAGTGTCTGCGGAAATGCTCACGCAGTCAGTCAGTCAAGCGGAGCGCTAACGTGAAAGTACGGTAAATCTAATGTATGACTGGGGCGTGTTACTTCCTCACACATCTACTCAAGTAAAAGTAAAAGGTATTGTGTGGTAAAACTACTCTTAGAAGTAACCCCCCCCCCCCCCAAAAGGTTACTCAAGTAAATGTAACCGAGTGTAAATGTAACTCATTACTACCCACCTCTGCATATAGGAGTAATAGTTGTTCACATAGTTGACTTTATAGTGGTTTCTGTAGAGTAATAGGAGTAGTTTTCAATAGTTGCTGAAGTAGTTTCAGTTGATTATAGTAGTTGTAGTATTGTGATTAGAGTTTGTTTTACAGTACTTTTGTCATAGTTGGAGTCGTTTTAACAATTCCGCTTAAAGTGCTAGGAGATTAAGTCGATTATTATTATTATTTTTACACTTTGTAGTAGTAGAGGTTTTATTTTATATTTTTTTTAACCCAGTGTTGTGTCTTGAAAAGCAGTTTATTTTGAACGCGGTCGTCGTTTGGGTCGCTTACCTGCGCACTGAAGACGCTGGCCTTCACTGCCCCAAAGATCAGCAGACATCCGATGATCTAAAAATAAATAAATAAATAACAACACACAGCCAGAGTGCTTATTATGTGGCCGAATTCTACATCAGGTCATGTATGTGTAACTTTTTGACAGAACATGAACAAAAAGTGAGCTTCAAACAAGAGGCAAAGTGTGTCGGAGACATCATGTCGTCTGATGGAGCAAAAGATAAGGTAAGGCAACGTGACAGAAAGGAAACGAAACCTAACGAAAGACATGGATGACGTCATTAATCTCAGTCTCACCTTGCATAACTTCGGTTTTTGTCCCCATACCAAAAGCTAAAACACAATTTGAATCTATGTTTAACTTGTAAAGAGACGAAATCCCCCACCCCGGCAGTAAAAAAAAAAAGAAATGAAACCAGACATGTTGCAGCTGGAAAAGGAGAATGTGCGTGTATCTTGTTTAAAATAAAATAAAAAAGAAAAGTGTTGGAGTGATTTGAAATGGGTGTGAGTGGTGGTGGTCTTTCCACTTTTGCCTTTGAGGGGAAACAAACACATCCTGAGCTGAACTTGCAACCTTTTTGCTTTTTTTCAAGTGGAAATTTACTCCGAGCTCCTGGACATCATCATTGTTGCGCGCGTTGTTACGCAACCACATACATTCTTCCGGGAACTCGATTCCCTCCAAATTGAAAACTTTAGCCGTGCCAAACTAATTACTTTTGTGTATTTTTTCCCTTTAAAAAACATTTATTCACAGAGCAGTTGCATTGTTATGACCTGACATATGTTTTTGATTGAGACTTGATCACCTCCAAATAAATACATTTTGAAAAACCTTCAGTTTGCTTCCAAAAGTTAAAAACACAAATTACATTACTTTATCTTTTTTTTTTAAATAAATAAAATAAAATATACTCGCCTTCAAAAACAGGTTGTATTCTTATACATTTTGAAAAACCTTCTATTTGCTTCCAAAAGTTAAAAACACAAATCACATTTTTAGAAATAAATAAATAAATAATAAACTCGCCTTCAAAAACAAGTTGTATTCTTATACATTTTGAAAAACCTTCTATTTGCTTCCAAAAGTTAAAAACACAAATCACATTTTTAGAAATAAATAAATAAATAATAAACTCGCCTTAAAAAACAAGTTGTATTCTTATGCAACAACATGTAATTATTATCACTCAAGAATAACTTTTGGTTGACTTCAAACAATAAAAACTTTTCTTTTTATTTAAATAAAAAATTGATTTAAAAACATGGCTATACCAACTCATTTTATTCTTACGAGCATTGATTTAAAATGGAATCCTCACCGCAATTTTTTTTTTTAAATCAATAAACTAAAACAATTCTGTTTGCTTCCAATGGTAGAAAAAAAACATTTTATGTGAAAACATTAATTCAGAAAAAAAGAGTCTACTACAGTATGTGGTATGTGGTAAAAGGTGTTGTTAGCAAGCAGCCGTACTTACAGCAAAGATGACATTGAAGAAGACAAAAAGACATTTGAGGCAGCTGTTAATTTTTCCCATCTTGACACTGCAGTCGGAGCTTGTGCGTGCGTACGCGAGTGTGCAGCTGTGTGTCTTGCTTTGATGAGCTGCAGCAGATCCGTGCCAGTAGAGCTACGACATCTACAGATCCTCCCCCCCCCCACCCACTTCCTCCCCTGCCACCCAAAACATACACACACATGCACAATTTTGGACCATAAAGGCTAAATAATAAAAGTTAAAAGGTGTGTTTTTGGTCACTTTTGTCTCCAGCTGTTTGACATGTATGACGGGTTTAAGTGTCTCATGAAGACTACACACCCACTCCCTTGGCATGTGTATGTATTTATCTTGTACTTTTGCCAAGAAGGCGAGAAAAGGACCCAGAGAAAGTCCCAAACAGATAAACTGTTCCTGCATCCCGATTGGCCGCCTGGGATCACGTGACTGACGTGTTGATGTAAATCCTCCTTCATTAGGCCCCATGGGGGAAATGCAAGAAGGCCTCAAAACAACCTGAAACATTTCAACTTTGCTCATCAAAAAGTTTCTGGCCCGTTGCCATGGTTACGCACACAAGCAGCCAATAACGGCGTGACACCGCATTTGAGGAATGTGCCTTTTATTGTGAAAGCGCTTGAGAAAGGAAAGATGTGTTATGTTTTTTTTTTTTCGTATCAGGAAGGAAGGAAGGACATAGTTGATCCCAGGTGGGAATTGGGGACAGGCTTGGTCCATCTAACAGGAAAACATGACCAACACAACACATTTTTCTTTTGATTAGTTTTTTTTGGTCACATTTATGGAAATGGTTGTTCTTGCTTAAAAAAAAAAACGTTTCAAAAAAAGTTTGTGGAATCGTCAAGGGTGAAGTCAAACAACCGAGTAGAGCTTTTCTTATTTGACCCTTTCTGAAAATGTCATAACAATTTGTATAATTAATTTAATAATTAACACAATAATTAACTTAATTAAGCCAACAGGTACGCAGAGCTGCAAGGCACCACTGTTCTAATTCTACTACAAAGTAGTTCCTTGACAGCAACACACAATGCAATACTTTTACTGCTGTCACTGAGAACAAGAAAAAAAGTCAAATAAATAAAATAAAACGATACGGCTCGTCGAAAGTGTTTTTCATGTTGGACACGAAGGATAAACGTTGGGAATGTTTGTTTGTTTGTGCGGCAAAACTTACCGCTTGAAGGAAAAATAAGGAATGGTCCACCGTGATGTCACCTCCTGCTGGCCTGGAGGCAGAAGGCAGACATTCCTGTGGGTGAGCATCCTGTTATCATACATGCACGCACACTTGCCCAATTATTTTATTTTTTTTTAATGACTCACATACAGCCGCAGGTGATGAAGAAGGAATGAGCATTCGTTTCTCTCGTTGAAACTGGTCTGGGTTTTCTTGCAAACGAGCACTTGCGCAAGATGATCTTTTTGCAGTACAAGACTTCGCAATTAATGCAGAAGATAATACAAGAAATATCATTGCACTATCCTACACGTGCATTTTTCGGGGAGGGATAGCTATTTTATTTTTTTTTCAAGTGCACTACAATTGCATTTGTTAACATTTTACTGTTTCAATTTATATTTTAACTGTTTTGAATTTAGTTATAGCAGTGTAGAATTAGATATAACTGTGTTAACTCAATTTAACTTGATGAGTATACTAATGTGAAAATGTTTTAAGATTCTTCTTTCCTCTTCTCTGGGAAAAGAATGTGTTAAAAGGTTCCTGGGTTTTATCTGAGGATGTGTATGTTTAAAAGTGCTGTCAGAGTTTCTGGTCATCGGGTCATCGGGTCATAAGGTCAAAGGTCTAAAGGATGAGCTGGGTCCACATCAATTTTCCAGAATCTGGGAGTGAACTAAAATATGATGCTGTCAAAAGTCTTATCTGCCTTTTCTCCTGTCTACCTTCTCAGGACTGAGGGATTAAAGGAGGGGGAGTAGTATCTTGTAGGCTTGTAACACTTTTTGAAAATTGTATAAGAATGCTGTGAATCCGCTGTAAAGATACACACTGAGAGAAATCACTGATTGAGTGAACTTGCTGTGTCTTCAGAAATTTCTGAAATAAAACCTTCGAAGGAAAACCTCTTCACCGATCTCAACTCTGATTTTGAAAACACGCAGAAAACAAAAGATGGCTTTCTAACACATTGTACACACAACAATGGCGCCTTGAGAAATGAGCTACATTCCGTCCTGGAGCATGCTCGCCACTCAAAACGCAAATTAATTGGTTTTAATGTGTATTTTAATGAGCAAAAATATCACTGCATAATATGACACTTGATCAAAACATACTGTAATGGCATCACTAACTAGTTTAGGACGCACTCCCGCATGGGCGTGGCTAAGACAGTATACATTTTTATAGATTTTCCCAACTTCTTGGCATCTACCAAAGAGCCAAACTGAGACACGACACTCTTCTGCTCGCTCACGTTAGCGTAACAAACATTCAAGCTAACCGAACCGGCACAACTTTTCAATACTTTACAAAGATCATGAGACAACATAATCATCTTTTTACAACAACAACAAAAAACATCTTCTATGGCTCAATTTCAGCTGCTGCATCTTTTAACGCAACAAAAAGGGGTACAAAAATAAAATAGTATGACAAACTGTTCAGTCACGATTTTGTGCAACTACAAAACGATTTGTTTTTTTGTTCAGCATGAAAATAGATCAACTTGATATCACTGCCCCCATTTTATCATCTTATGTCGCTGCGGGGTCAAAAGATATTTAAGATGGCAGCGTGTCAAGAAGAACTCATGCGCTGCTCCTAAAATGTCATCTTAGCTTTATCCAAGTCACACGCATTACACGCACACAAACATTTCTGTGGCTGAAAAGTCCGTCGAGAGCCGATCATGCCTCATTGTCTCCCCCATGTGGACAAAATAAGCAATTTGATGGAAGTGAAACGTTTAATTTTTTGCTCAAGTGCGACCGAGATCATTGATTGGTTCGTGAAACGTGAAGGAGGTGTGGCCACGCGGGGGCTCGTCGTCGTCGTGTTGCTATTTGATGGGCGTGTTGGACGCGTCCGCTGGAGCGCGTTGGCTCAGAGCCAACGTCACCGACATCGCTATGGCCGCCACCTGCAACACGTGGACACACGGTCACGTGTTTTTGTGCGGGCGCTTGTGTGCGTGGTATTAGCGTGTTTACCGCCAAGGTGGCAAAGGTTGAAATGATGCCGATCCTGAGTTTGATGGGGAAGCTCACGTGACTCTTCAGGATGGGACCGCACGGCTGACAAAGACGCGCATGCGCACAAATGAATGAAGGTCAACACGCACACATGAGAATTAAAAAAAACACAAGTGCTGATTGTGTTACAAGTGTGTCACTGGATACCTTGGAATGAACAAAAGTCTCACGAACTTCGGGAGCGGTCGCCAGTGTGCATGGATCATGTGACGGCAGACTGACAAACAAGAGAAACGTTTTTCTAAGCACACACAAACTCAGACCTTGCACAAACACTCGCCCACCTGTCTGGAACGCAGAAACAGGAAGCAGGAAGTTGTGCCCCCCAGTCGTTGGGGCCTCTCAGGCCGCAGCAAGCGTCCTGCATACAAGACGGCAGCCGTCAGGGGGCGTCGAAGGGCATCGGCGAGCGGCAGCGGGGACCCACTTGAGCCTGCAGCTTGTCCATCTGGTCCCGGACGTACGGGTCGGCCAGGTGCAGCGGCATCACGTTGACGAAGGCCTCGTCGACAGCGGCGTCCACCTGACAACAAAAGGGAAAGGTGGTAGGTGCTGTAGCGGCTGTCGGCCAGAGGGGGCGCCAATGGCGCTGGTCTGCACTTACCTCCACTTGCAGCTGCACCAGCGGAGACGACGCCACCAGCATCGACACAAACTCCACGAACATCATGCCGCTGAACTGAAACGACACAAACACGCGTCTGCTACAAATGTGTGTGCGTGTCGGTTAAATGCAGGTCTATCATCGTGGGAATAAGTTACAGTATGTTTCTATGAATACAATGGTCACGTGACGCCCTCTGGAGGCCTTGCACAAATAACTGTGTGCGCGTGTGTGTCTCACCAGCAGCAGCAGCGTCCTGAAGTCCAAAGCAGCAGCACAGACGCCGACGAGCGACAAAAGGACCGTGAGCGGTCCAAACACCTCCAGGACCAGCAGACCGTCGCGACTGGAAACTTCCTCAAACAACTGAACGACGCACACGCACACCGTCACATGTGGTCATCATTTGTATCTGTGTGTGTATGTGTGTGTGTTCACCTCAGCAACAGGGACGCTGACATCAACGGAGGAAAAAGCAACAGCTATCATTACCACACCGCACACCTGCACCACATGACAACAGGAAGTAAACGTACTTTTGTAAACGTGTATGTGTAAAATACGAAATTGATATTCCTAATGGATGAACCGGCTTGCGCCATATATTTATATATTATGTTTTCAATGTGGTAAACGCATACCGATACGAAAACATCCTGATGAATGCAGACATCATGGTTTGCTTTTTTTTTTTTTATTATTATTATTTTTTTTACACGTATTCTCAAATATTTCCGTATAAAGCAATTTGCGGCTCTGGAGCCACATGTAGCTTAGTAGTTTACCTCTCCTGTGTTTCCCTGTGGAATGAGTAGAAATCAACATTTTTTTTACATATTTATTTTTAGATGAAATATTATTCAAATTAATAAATGATTTAGATTCAAATCAATTATAATCTTGATTTTGGAATTGTCAAACGAGTCAGACAATTGAAAATAAAAATTAAAAAAGGCAGAAAAGAAAATGCAAAAAGTAACTATAAAATGCCCCAAATCAAAAGAAGAAATCCCAAAAATTACCATAGAATGTGCTAAAAATTGTCCCCCTCCTCCAAAAAAAAAAGGAAAATAAAATTGATTTAACAAAAGGCAGAGGAAAATCTTCAAAAAGTAACCATAAAATGTCAAGTAATAAAAGAAATGTTAAAAACTGCCATAAAATGTCTACAAAATTGTAAAAAATGTCAGAAAATAGACAAAAAGGCAGAAAAGTCAAAAAATGTAAATGTATGAAAAGCGAAGAAAAGGGAAAAGTAATGGATGCTGCATATTTTTCTGTTATAAATTATAGTACAGCTACAATTAGCTCTTGGGCCCTCAGTACATTAGACAAACAGTAACACACAGATTTGTGCATCACAACGTGTAGATGTCTCCAGACAAATGTTTTGCTATTTACTGGCCTAAAATGTCTCCTTTGACAGTTTTGGTTGCTGACCCCTGGTATAACACATGTCCACATATTTGTAAAATGTACCAATATAATAAAAATAATAACACCTCATATTAATTGACAAAACACCCTAAAAGTGACCCGAAACTTCAAGCAATTTTGGTTCAGAAAACAACTCTCCTCATGCTCCTGTCTCGGTGACGTCACCACAGGTGAGGTTAGCATTTGGCTTACCGTGAGCATCAACGTGACGCAGATGTCGAGTCCTCGCAAGTGACTCCTACAGCGAGCCATGACCGACGCCTGTGAGAACCTAACCCAAAATAACCGCCAGCCACCACCAGCGAGCGTGTGTGCGTGCGCGCGTGCGTGATGGATGCGCATTTCTGTTTGAACATGACCAAGTTTGGAAAATCAGCTGCAGAGGAGACAAGGGAAGGAGGCGAGGACAAAGAGGGAATCAGATGCGGACCACCCCAAAAAAAATTATAAATAATTGGTTTGGTCAAACCATAAACATGATGAAACATGTATAGGCTACCACTTAGCTTAGCAAAAAGAGCAAGTGCTTAATATTGTCAACTTGTTGATGAAAAGATAAAATGGAGGGAAAGAATTCAGTGAGGTCATTAACGTCAACACTGTTGACTCAAGGCTAAAAATAACACCCATATGTGTGTGTGTGCGCGCGCAAAGTACCACTCCGGGACAAGTGGATGAAAGTTCAGAGTAGTTAGCAACAACTGGAATAAATCTAGAAACAACCTGGAACTCGTGGAATAAAGAGCCGTAGCTTAGAACTAGTAGACCAAAGTTGGGAGCACCCCAGAACGACTGAAACAAACTTAAAAGCACCTTGAAACAAGTGGAATAAATATAAAAGACCTTGGAATAAGGAATAAAAGTGGAAGCACATTTATAGATCAAATGTGGAAGAAGCTTGAAACAGCTCTCGAAGAACTTGAAACAAATTAAATAAAAAGTAGAAATACATTGGAACAAAAAAATGAACGTAATTTTCTACTCTGCGTCTCTCCAGCCGGCCTTCCTGTTTAAAAACGTTTCAAACAGTTGAAAATCAAGCAGACAAGTCGGAGGAATGACGGCGAGTCCTGCTCTTCATCACTCACACAATTGTTGCAGGAGAAAAGAGGAACAGAGAACAAGACAGCTGGAATAAGGACTGAACTCCGTTGGAGGACCAAAACTGTCAAATTTCAAAATGAATAAATGACTAAAAGTGAAAATAAAAACCTATATATATATATATATTTAATTTTTAAATTATATTTTTATATAATTAGTTGGGAGTCCAACCCAAGACACGTGTAGGACCGCCCCCTCATTTGAATAAACTGCCAAGTTTAAAAATAAATAAATGACTAAATAAATAATTAAGTAAATGACAACATAAATAAATAAATGACTAAAAGTGTAAATAAAAACGGATATAACGAATATAAAAAAATATTTATTTATGTATATATATATTTGTTTTTTAATTTAATTTTCAAATTATATTTTTTTTACATCCATTTTTATTTTCACGTTTAGTCATTTATTTATTTACTTACACATTTATTTATTTTGAATTTTGGCAGTTGTGATCCTCCATACCCTTGAAGCTCCTTGCAACAAGTGGAATAAAGTTAAAGTCACCTTAGAAAAGCTGGAACAAAGCTATAAGCAGCTGGGAACAAGTGGAACAAAGTTAGAAGGACCATCCAATAGCAAGAACAAAATCAGAGCAACTCGCAAAAAGTGGACTAAAGTCAGAAGCACCTTGGAACAGCTGGAACAAATTTACAAGCGCGTTAGAAGAAGTGGAACAAACACTGCAGCACCTTGAAACAAGTGGAACAAGGGTAGAAGTGCCTCGGAGCAAAGTTGGAAGTGGAACAAACGGCGGCAGGACTATGGAAAAACTGGAATAAGTTGAAAAGGCGTGCGTGTAAATGAATCCTTATTTTGTGTCATTTAGGTTCTATTAAAGCGGAAAAAGATTGTTTACACGGAGAAAACAATCAGCACATGTGGAATAGGAAACAATTTGCGCAAACAACAAAATCACTCAAATGGTACATTCAAAAAAGGAATCAAATGGTAGTTGTGACAAAATGATGATCATTTATCAAATTTGAATGTTATATTCTAGAATAATAAACATTACAGCAGAGTGATTAACATATGAACGGAACTTTTTTTTCACTATAACAATAAAAAAAAAAAGAAGCTTTTTATTCCTCCAATGAGATTATGAGGTCAACTTTGTCCACATCGTGTCACGCAAAGTCCTCAATAAAAAAAGAAAAGAAAAAATAAATCATCTGGAACGACGTGCAGTCCAAATTGTTCCTTCAGTATAAAAGTGTGCTTGGACGTCAGTTGCGTTGATGCACTTTCAGAGTTTAGGCGGTGGTGGCGCCGTCTCGCTTTGTGATCTGACAGTACAGGATCATGGAGAAAACCATGCCGGCGATCTACGGACACACAACATTGTTAATGGCGCGTGTGTGCGTGTAATCGCGAGTGCGTGTGTGTGTGTGTGTTCTGACCAGCAGTATGGCGATGGCGAACGCGATGCCGATGACCACTTCCATGTTTTTCTCCATCAGACGTATGATCTGAGTGGAGCACGGCTGCACGGCAATCACACCGATTTAACACTCACCAACAACAAAAACACGCCCACCCCCCATCTGGTTGCGTGTCGTTACCGTGCTGTAGAACTGGTTGGGGCCGCATTCAGGCTCGGAGGCGGTGCATCGGCACGAGTCGGGCACGGTGTCCCAGTCGGACGCTCCGTTCACCAGGCCGCAACACTTGAGCTGCAAACGCCGGCAAACGCGGCCGTTAGCACGTCGCTATCGCACGCGTGTAGGTGCGCGACACGTCACCTCACCTCCGTCTGCAGCTTCTCCAGGTCATTCCTGACGTTCTCGGGCTGACTGGAGAGCGGCGTCAGCTTCTGCAGACGCTCCTTCACCCAATCCTTCACCTGCACGCACACGCGCGTTACGTCCTCCGCCCCTCCATCGGCAAAACAGTTGACGAGAGACTGTACCTTATTCTCGCCCACGGCGCCCAGGATTCCTGCCGCCAGCAAGAGGATGAAGATGAGGAGGAGGCTGGCGAAGAACTGCAGCAACAACAACATGATGGCAATGTTGTCAACATAGCAAAACTTTTTGTGTGGACCAAATTCCAGTTTTTTACTAGGGGTGGGAATCTTTGAATGTCTCACGATTCAATACAGATTTTTGGGTCTGCGATTCGATTCAGAATCGATTTTCGATTACGAACGATTTTTGATTCAAAATGATTTGATTGACAATGATTCTTGCTTCAATCTATAGATGTGCAAGGAATCGTAATGATCTACTCCAGTCTGACTCGCTAATGCTAATTAGCGCGCTACTCGCTGCACTTTTATCACTCAAAAGAACGGCTCCACGTTGAAAAAAAATAAAACTTTTATTGGAATAACTTGATCGTTAAGTTAAAAATATGATAAAGAAAAAAATTCCAACACTTCGGGGTACGCTCCAACCGCCTGTTTTAGCTAAAGATATTAACAAGCTTTCTCCGACAACAACAAAAAAACTTTCAAAAATATATAAGTTACTTTTATATACTGATAAAATGTCTTTACCCATCTCGAAATGGGAGACAGACTTGTCTATTGCACCGGAATCTGATTTTTGGATTCAAGTTTGTGAAAACGCATTTAAAATGACAAAACACACAAATTTACAACTTATCCAATATAAAATTATTCACAGAAC
The DNA here is from genome assembly GCF_051991255.1 of Vanacampus margaritifer. Lineage (NCBI taxonomy): Eukaryota > Metazoa > Chordata > Actinopteri > Syngnathiformes > Syngnathidae > Vanacampus > Vanacampus margaritifer. The sequence goes on from NC_135446.1 coordinate 14,277,796, forward strand.
ATACATTACTCAATATATGATGAAGAAAATGGGACTCTCAGACTCCGACATTTGTCTCCAATGTTTACAAAACACTACAGACACTTATGTTCATGCTTTATGGTTATGTACTCCGGTTATGTATTTCTGGACTAAAGTCTTAGAAAAACTTTCCGCTATTTTGGACTGTAGGATAGATACCTTTATCTCCAAACTTGTGTTTGCTAGGTGACCTAACAACAACTGACTTACCACATAAACAATTTCAATCTACACTTGTAGCCCTTACTATCGCTAAAAAAACAATTCTTGTTAACTGGAAAAATAAAAAAACTCTGAATATCGACCAATGGTCTAACCTCCTCATAAATCACATTTTAATGGAAAAAATATCTGCCTCAAATAAAAACCAAATATCAAAATTTATAGAAACATGGTCTACGTATATAGAATTTTTTAACCTAATTCCGGTTACTTAATTCTGTCTGTTAGCGAGAGCCACCACATCGTGATAACTTACATTGATGTTTCTGCATTTGGCAATTTATTATTATATTATATTATTAGTATGGGATTTTTTTTAATGGGCTTTAGGTGAACTGATGAATACACACACGCATGCACATACAAAAAAAAAATATATATATATATATATATATATATATATATATATATATATATATATATATATATATATATATATATATATATATATATATATATATATATTTAAAAAAAAAACATTTATTAAATTTTTTTTAATTTATTTGTTTGTTTGTTTTTTAAAAAAAAGGAGAGCAATGATGATGTCAAATCGAATGAACAATACTGAGCTCTCCTGAGAAAAAAAAAAAAGGAATAACTTGATCGTAACTTTTTCCTTCTACTCTCTAACGTGGCTACAACTTAACAGTGTATTAGAACGCGTCGAACCACACTGCCCCTCAGTGGCCATACTGGGTACAACATGAACAGCGCTCCAAATAAAGGCACACACAAACAAAGGCAAGAAGTATAAAATAATTTAAATGAAATCGATTTTGGGACATTTAAAATCGATTCTGAATCGTACTAATTGAGAATCGTGATTTTTATAAGTATCGATTTTAAGGCACACCCCTAGTTTTTACCATCATTGTGGGGACCACAGGTGCTTTGTGGGGCCGGTTAAGGTTAGGGTGAGGGACTAGGAAATGCATTATGTCAATGAGATGTCTCAACTAGGAATTATGAGCTCGAGTGCGTGTATGTGTGTGCCTGTGCCTTTATTTTTGCTACATTCTGGGGCCCATACACACGTGTTTTTCCAGGTTTAACTACCATTGTGGGGCCAGACTTGAAATTGTAGGGACATTTTGGTGGTTCCCACAAGTTCAGACCTCTTTTTGAGAGTCAAGATTGGTTTTAGAGTTTAGGTTTGAATTGGGTTATGGTTGAGGTTACGGTAAGGAATGGGGGTAGGCAATCTTTTTTGATGGTTAGGGTTCGGGGAAGGGGCTAGGAAATGCATCATGTCAATGAGATGTCCCCACGATGATATAAAGACAAGTACGTGCGTGCGTGTGTGTGTGTGTGTGTGCGTGCGCGCTCCCAACCAGTATGAGCATGCATCTGTTCTCCTTGATGGCGCCGCAGCAGCCCAGGAATCCCAAGAGCATGATGATGACGCCAACGGCGATGAGGAGGTCGATGCCCGGGAACGACTGGTTGGTGATCTGATATTTAAAAATAAAAATCCTTCGTCAACTATTCAGCCGGAAGACGAATGGAGCCGACACAAATCCAAATTGTTTCTTACGCTGTTGGCGTCCTTAGTGACTTTCAGGTAGATGGCCACACCCAGGATGATGCAGCCGCTCAGCTACACGCACGCACACATAAATCAAAAGTCTTGTCAGCAATCTGAAGCAACTGCTCGACAGGTCGCTCCCACTGCGACCAATCGGCGGCGTTGCGTTCACCACGCTGTGCGATCAGCTGATCAATTATTCATCAGACAATTAGCCGCCACTAACCGACCCTCATCAATATTTCATTGTTTCCATAGAAACAGACTACTCACTAACTAACAATGATGTCATAGAATGATGTCATACAACACGGGCGGGCAAAATATCCCACAATCAGTTGTTTCGCGGAATATCGTAATTTACGACCACTCTCCAGCACAATCGAAGACGATTAGTTGTTGTCTGAATGCCAATTGACAGCTTTTACGTTTGAACACTTTTTATTATAACATTTACAAATGTACACAAATTATTACTTAACTGTTAAAATGAATGTAATAAGAGGTGGAGTTCATATTTTGTTACGACTCATGTGGCCTGCTGGTGGCGCCACATAGCAACAAAAATGACAGCAAATGTGGCTAACGCGGCTAACGTTGCTAATGCAGCACATTCCATACACTGCTACGCTAGGGGAAGAAAATGCTTGAGTGTGTGTGTATACATCAACACATTGTCTTTAAGTTTTGTCCTCAACATGATACACTTGCGTCGACGTGTTTTTGTTTTGTAACAAAATACAACACGCTCGATGACCACTGGAATGGGACGAGGGGTGCATAGCAGGCCCACGCCCTGAAACCAGGTGTGTGAGTGTGTGTGTGTGTGTGTGTGTGTGTGTGCTTGTCAGGGAGAGGCAGCCGACAAACCCGTTCTGAACACAAAAGCCCTTCAGGTGACAGCATTCAAAACACACGAGCAAACACTTCCATACATAAAATAGACTACTAAATACTCAAAACAAGAAATAAACATGTTAGACGTTAAGTACACTAGTCCAGGAAGTAGACTAGTAAAAAATCTAAAAACAAAATGTCGAGTACAAGACACTCAAAAGCAGGCTAGCAAACAGTCGAAATGTAAAATGTTGACTAGAAAACTAAAAAAATATATATATATTTTTAAATATTTAAAAAATAAATAAAAAAAGGAAGACAAGTCAACAGCCAAAACAAAAAAAGCAGACTAGTAAACAGTCTAGATTTAAAAAAAAAAAAAAAAAAAAAAGTTTGACTAGTAAACGGTCAAAATATGAAAAGAGACTAACAGTCTAAAAAAGTAGACTACTAAACACTAACTACAAAAGTAAGGTAGTATACAAAAAAAGCCTACTAAATAGTTTAAATTAAAAAGACTAGTCATTAGTTGAAATAATGTAGACTACTACAAAGCTTTTAGAGTAAAACTATTTAAATAAAAAGTACACTAGTTAACACTAATTAAAAAATAAAAAAAAAATAGGCAAACTGTCAAAAAAGTAGACTAATAAAAAGTCTTAACTACTTTAAAAAGTAGACTACAAAACAATGTGAATTAAAAAAAAAAGTAGACCAGAAAACCTTCCAAATAAAAACATTACCGTTATCGATAATAGGCTGTTAACCGGCATTATTTCAAGGTATCAGTAATCGGCTGACACCATCTTGCGGCCATTTTATGATCAGGAAATTAGAAACTAGAAGAATAGAAAATTGGCATTTATCTCAAGCAATTTGGAAGAAAATGCTATATAGGGACAGCAAGTAGACTTGACATAATAATACAAAAAGCAGAGTAAAAGTAAGCTAGTAAACAGTCAAAAATACATTTTAAAAAATGTGATTTATCGTGTTCCGTGGCTACGGGTAACTGAAGCCAACCCCATTTGACATCAGCAAAAGACAGACTACACCCACATTGGTCAGACTCGTGGACAGTCAAAATAAAATAAAATAAAAAAAACTGACTTGTATACACTCTAAATGGAATATATATGATTTTTTTTTTTTAAAGTGCAACACGATAGCTTTGGAAGTACACTAGTACACACTGTGAAGGGGAAACGCACAAGTAAGCCAGACAAAGGTGAAGTCATTGAGTAGTAGCGTGTCATCATCAGGTTGTTGTTGGTGTTGTTGGTGCGAGACTCACCCAAAAGAGAAGGTTGAAGAAGAACAGAAGATACTTGATGCATTTGCTGACAGCCATGGCGTCCCGATCCTCGTTGCCCGTCCAGGTGAAACTTCTTCACTCCTATGCTCATCCTGCTCTACCTGTACCCACAGGCCACGCCTCCTTATAACTACGTCACAGTAAAAAAAAAAAAAAAGAAAGAAAAAAAAAAAGAAGAGGCTCCGGTTAGGTGATCGACAGCAACTTCTGCCAGAAGATGGCGCCACCTGCATATAAAAATAAGCTTGAAAAAGTACGGTATAGTTTTTCTTCAATGGAGTTCTTTTAGCACTAAAATTTGTAACAATTACATGTGTTAAATGAAATGAAATAATTCTAAACGTTAAAAATGATTTCATTACTTAAATCAATATTTTATATGTACATTAAGACTATCATTAAATCATTTAATAGCAAAGTACAATAAGGCTGGAATAAATTTGATAAAAATACACTTACATCTTAGAATTTTTATGTTATTAAACAACGGGTCAATTATAATTATTAATAAAAATGAATTTCAAAAAATGATTTACTTTATTAAAAGAAACTGTTACTGATACATTAAAATATTAGGTACAATTAACAATTTTAAACTTTTTTTTTTCTTGAGCATCAAGGATGATAGCGATGATGAAGATGAAGATGGAGGCTGAAGATGAAGATGGAGGGGGAGGGTGCGCGCGCGTCGCTCGGTCGCTCCTGGGCGGGGCTTGGCGTCCGTCCGTCCGTCGCAGCATCTTCTCGCGCGTCGGGTTCGGCTCCTCGCTCACAACGAACGGGCGGCCCGCTTCCGGTCCGGTCCGGTCCGACCTCAGCTGCCTGCGCGTGAGTGAACGTGATGAAGATGAAGATGCGGCAAGGCTAAGCGCAGACAAAGACACGCACGCACACACGCGGAGGCGCCATTGTCTCGTCACACACGCGCACGCACGACGATGCTCGCGTCGTGGCTCGTGCTCGCGGCCCAGCTGCTCGGTTCGGTCCAGGTAAGACGGGCTTCGAACCTCCGACGTCTTTGTGTGTGCATGTGCGTGTGTGTGTGTGTGTGTGTGTGTGAGAGAGAGAAGTGGGTCAGTCGGCTGCAGTCTGGCGTGCACGCGCACAGGGCCCGGTCTGCGCGCCCGCTGCGATCAGCAGCTGGAACGTCCGCGTGCACGCGCAGTTAGTGAATGTGGTCACTTAGCATGGGTACTAGTTTGTTAGCTGTGGCTATAGCAGCAAGCTAACACAATGGGGGTGACAGTGAGGTCACGTGGCGATGTGACACGGTATAGCCGAGTGGGATGCCTCGCACTTCTCTGGTTCTGGGTTTGAATGCCTCAAACGTTGTCCATTGCAGCACAATTACAATTACTTTGCCAAACATTGGCTGGCGACCAGTTTGTTTATGTCAACATGTGCCCTGAAATTGACAAGCCACCAGTTAGTTTGTCTACATGTGCCCTGTAATTGGCTGGCGACCAGCTTGTATGTGCCTTGATATTGACTAGTGACCAGCACCTTGTTTGTCTATAGAAGTACTGATCTTAGATGGCGACCAATTATTTGTTTTACAATGTGCCAGCGACCAGTCCATTGTCTGTCCTTCACACGATGTGAATTCCTTCAGTGCTGCTTGTGGAAGCTGAAAGCTAACAGGAAGTTCTTCTTTTTGCTCATCTCCCCACTTTGATTGGTCACAATGGGCTCAGTGTTGCTTACGAGACCCCCCCCCCCTAATCCCTAACCCCCCTGCCCCCACCCGTTGCGTCTCATCACTCGTTAGTCACGTAAGTGAACCGTTTCCTCATTAAGTGCCCAACGATAGGTCACAGTTGATGCAGGAAGCCTCAAATAGGAATCCGAGGCACAGCTTCAGATTGAGCGAGCGCCACGCTAACGGGTGCGCGCCAGTTCATGGGGCCTTTGTTTGGCTAGCAAGCTTGACATGACAATGTTGTCCTCTCAAAGACACAAAAGTGTAAATCAAGCAGAGAAAACATCGGAAATCTCACCATTAATGAAGACCTCACACCTGATAAATGCTTGTTACTTTCTACCGTTGACTAAACAAACACCCAAGGAAATTACATTTGTGAAAGTGTTTGTGAAATTAAAGGCCTTGCCCTTTATTCAACACCTTACACCTAATAGACGTCTGGCACTTTTGACAGTTGAGAATATAAAAGTGATTTCATTTGAAATTACATTTGTGAAAATCGAGGTCTCATCCTTAATAAACACTCGACAGATGAGGGGATCAACCAGGGTGAAATGCAAATCGAGTGTAGGGTAAGATTAGCATTAGCGACATTAGCATTCAAGCCGCCCAAGGGGGCTGACGGGGGGGCGGCCTCAGTGTCTATGGCGATGCTGGAATCTGACACACTTAATGAGCATCTCCTTTCATCTCCGTTGCCATGGAGACAGCTCAGCACAGCAGCCAGCTTGCCTGCAATCCATCGCCAGAGCTTTTTTTTTTTTTCATTCTTCTCTTGCCTGCTTGGAGGCCGGAGAGCTTTCCAACGTTTCTTATGTGCAAACACGCTCTTTCCCAACTTGGGGTCGGGGGGGTTGCCACCCAAAAGTGGGCAGCAGACCTACCACGCGTGGGTTGTAGAAAGCTACAGTAGGTACTCCCGGAAAGAAAAAAAAAGGTATACGAGTAAAAACGAGAAAAATTTAAGATGAAACATAACTAATATTACAACCAAAAAAATGAACAAATAGGAAAACACACAAGTATTTGAAAGAATGTAGAGTAGTAAAAGAATAGAAAAATTAGATGATAAATATTGAAGAAGGTAGAAAAAATTATGATAAATACAAAGTATATAATATACACTTACACACACACACACACACACACACATTGAATATACATATATACATACATACATAAATACACCTGATAAATCCATAAGATACTACAATATTCCGTAACCCCATAAAAAATACCCCCCCAAAAAAAGTCAGAAAAAACAGACATGATACAACAAAATGAAAAAAGGGGTAAAAATACAAATAAACTATGGCCCCCAAAAAAATCAAAAATATTTGAAGAAAATTCTACGTAATTTCGGGGGTCCTCAGTTTATGGTGGTCCAGACTGGATGTTTCAAAGTTATAAGTAATAGAGGAAAAAATGTTAATCAGGAAAAAGTAGAAAAAGATTAGAAAATGACTGAACTGACTAAACTGAAAGTGATCAGATAAAAAACAATCACAAATATTGCTACATAATTAGGAAAAAAAACAGATTTTACTGACATGAGGTGTCAAAATATGATAGAGTGTAAATATTGAATGAATTTGTGAACTGCAAGTTTAAAATACATTAAAGTGAGACAAATTAAACAACGTGTGTCAACAATTGAGAAGCACCAACCTCGTTTGACGATGACGGCAGGAAGACGTGGGGGAAGTGGGGTGGCAGTGATGGGTTTGGGGGGGGGGGGACACGCTGTGGTTGTGGTCATGTGACAGCTGAGCTGGAGACACAAAACAAAGAAGAACTTGATGGACGGCGCGTGAATGAACGCGCTTATGCGTTCACGGCTCTCCGTCACAGCAGCCCTGACAACATCTGCACTCAACTCGTGACTTTCTCCCGCCGCGTCTTCGGAATCCGAGCCATCGGTTCCTGCCTCTTGCTCGAGGCTGAAAGTCCAGACACGCTGACACATTTATTTAATGAAAGGCCACATGATAGCGTCACAGCAAAAGACTTTTATACAGAACCAGAGAAATGGCAGAAATTGCCCGTGAATGCTGAAGAGCTTAACTGAATCGCTGTAAAATTACACACAAAGTGCAGGGAATGTAGTGGAATGGAAGAATTGAAAACGTTTTAAACTATAACAAAAGATCATGGGTACAAGTGTCCCAAATGCGTTTTTTCCGCAGGGTGTCCAGGCTCTCTGTTAAAAATAAGGGGAAAAGCTTGCAGTAGAGAGGTGCTGATGTATCTACTGAGAATTATTTCTGGATGCCTCCTTAGTGAAGTGATTAGGCCACACAAAACATGACTGGACCTGACGGGACCTCACTGCGCTACTCCTCAAAGTCCAGAGTCATTTACACTAACTGTGAACAACCAACCAACGTTCATCAGCACAGCCATCCCTTCATAAGTTCCACAGCCTTCACTTTCCTTTCTCTTCTTTGGTCCTTCCTCGGGTCTCCTGAAGGCCTCACGACTCTGGCTGGAAGTGTTCGGTTTAGGTGAACGGTATGGGATTTTTTAATAGGTTTTAGGTGAACTAATGAATACACACACACTCACACGCACACATACTCACTCACATAAAAAAAAAAAAAGCGTAGCGCAATGATGATGAATGACATGTCAAATCGATAAAATTACCAAATGAACAATACTGAGCTCTCCAGAAAAAAAAAGTTCCACAGCCTTTCCGAAAGAGCATACTAGTGAGGAGGAACCAAATCCAACGCTCGGGGAAACCTGAGCAGTTTTTGGTGCAAACACAGGAGAGTCGTTTAAAAATACTTGAGGAAATAAAGTAGGAAATTAGGGGAAAGGAGCTAAGCCGAGACAGACGAGGTGGCTCTGGAATCTGGTTCAGACGTCTTTCCCATGAGGTGATTCCGGGCGTTTCTCACTTGGAGAAGGCTACAGGGTAGACCTAGGAAGACACACCAGGGAGACACAAATGGCTGTGAATAGGAAGTATGGAAAGATAACTGAATGGACAAATGGAAGAGTCATTTGTTAGAGCTGGTCCACTTTCCTCATGAATAATAAGTATTTCCCATCCAGCCTGTGACAGAAGCGCACCCAGTAATGTGACATACTGTCCTTCCTTTATTTCAGGTGATTCCTGCTTTCCAGGTGAGTCTAAATGATGCCGGTCAGATTGTGGCTACCCTGGAGACTTCCGACCTTCGGGAGAACATCTCCGCGTACGCGGCGCAGATCTCTGGCGAACCTCGACCTGCCGTGATCCTGTTCGGGGGGGCCGGCGAGACTCTGCTGTTCAACACGTCTTTTCACGGCCTGTGCTACAGCGTGGGCCTGCTGCTACAACGAGGAACGCTGTGGTCCAGGCCCGTCAAGACCGTGTCACTCCTCACCAGTGAGCAGACCTCAAGTAGTCCTGTATTGGCCCTGACCTTTCAACCTTTCATTTTGAGCCCTGTTGTCGCCCCTCAGGGCCGCTTCCTGTGAACAGCGTGCAGATTTCAGACTACAAGGACTCTCCAGAGACCGGCGTGGTGTTTGACATTGACACCCCGACCGGAAACATTTTCAGCAGAGTCAACATCAGCTACAGCGAAGGAAGCGAGAGGCGCTCTATGCTCTACAAAGGTGATCACATTACGACCAAAATCCATAGATACGTCAATATCTGTCGGCAACTAATTAAGACTAGTTGCAGATGGTCTGCAAGAAATGAAAAGTAGTCGCAGATGGTCGGCAACGGATGTGTTGTTTTTCAGACTTCTACAAGGGCAAGACAGTGTTCAAGCACTGGCTACCAGGGGTGTGTTACCGCAATATCACCTTCCAGCTCATCTCTGAGGCCACTGCCTACCAGACAGCAATGAGGGCGCAAAGTGACATCACCCACATGCCCGTGCATCACAGAACAAGTACAACTACAACCTTATCCAGATATTGGGACTTTTTTATCGTGCCACTAAGACCTCAAAGTTGTTGTTCTTCTCTGCAGTGCCGTATCCCCCCCTCGACATCTCATGGAAGATAGTAGACTTGAGCCAAAGCCCGACGCAGCAAAGCCAAAGGGCTAGCCGGCATTCCCGTGATGTCCCACTAATTGAAGAGGAGGAGGTGAAGCCCTCTGAGGAGCCACCGGTGGCTTCGACCGAGGAACCGGCACACAACCTGAGCACCACCACCGAGATCACGGACGCCCAAAACCTCTGGTTTGACACCACCATAGAGCCCCCCGCCGACAGGGAGGACGAGTTTGTCAACGGCGAGGTGCATGAGTATGAGGACTCCAACGACGCGGGTTCGGCGATGGGTCTCCCTGTAGAGTCATTGGTCCTGCCCACTAAGATGCCTCCCGTCCTGCTGGAAGTGCGCTGGCTGCCCCCCAGAGCGCCCACCAGCTATGATGGCTTCAACATCTATGTTTGCAAAGACAGTAAGCGGGACAGCAACACTCCGTGGGTGGCCTTGAAATGTGTATGCGGCGCAGGTCTTTGAATCAGACTTGAGTCGCTGATTTCAGGACTTGCTTTTTAAATCTGATTTCCTCCCACCCCTGTCCAGGTAACACCACACAAACTGCCAGCGTGGATGAAAGCACTCATGAGTTCTTCACCGAGGTGACCGAGGCGGGAACGTACGGTCTAAGAGTCACCACGCTCAGCACGGCAGGAGACTGTGAGGCCAGAGAGAGCTCCGCAGACGCTGGATTCACCTTCTACCTTGGTACGTCACTGTGGCGTTTTCTTTTTGCAAGTCTAACCGGTGGCAAACTCCAGTCTGACCCTTAAAAAAAAAAAAAGGGTTGACATCCCTGCTACCATCATCACCTGACTTGAATTGTACCTGCCAGGTCCCAACGGTGAGCTTCTGCATGAACTGCGCCAACGTCCACGCGCAGTCACAGTGCGCTTGCTAGACTCCAGCACGGCTGCCGTGTCCTGGGCACAGTCCTCGGAGACCCACAACGGCAGCGTGGTGTCGGTGGTGTCCGCCACCTGCCTGAAGCCCAGCCTGAGCCAAAGGATGGAGAGCAACTATTGCGGCGAGGTAACACCCGCCACTGACTCACTTCCTGTTTGACATCTCGGGAACATTAACTTCACCGCGCGTTGTGAACAGGAAAATTCAACCAGTGACATCATCAACAACCTGATGCCGGGGGCTCAGTACCGCGTGGTGGTCTACCACACCAACGGACCCTTGATCAGTCCTCCCTCAGAACCGGTCATCATGGATATTGGTGATTAGCTCTCATATTAGTGTGGTGTTAATAATTGCAAGCGACATATGAAACAGCAATCCTCAGTTGACCTTTTCCAAAGACAAACAGGGGTATCCTATACCAGAACAGGAGAAGCCTTTAAGACTTAACAATCAAAGAGTCTATTTACCTCCATTCAACTTTTGCAGACATACGGCGGTCATAATCTAATATGATGACTATCGTTGTTGCGCCAGAGCCCACAGGCGTTCAAGAGCTGGCCGTGTACCCGCTGGGCCCCACGGCGGTCATCTTGAGCTGGCAGCGTCCGTATCACGTGGCCTTCCGCAAGTACGTCCTCCAGACCTTCTTTTTCAACCCCGTCACCCTGATCTCCGAGTGGACCACCTACTACGAGATCGCCGCCACCGCCTCCGTCATAGCATCAGTGGTAAAAAAAAAAAAAAAAGTAAACCACAAATGATCTTGCCGTGAGGTTTTGATGTTCATTATCTCACTCCGTTGTGCTCCAGAGGGTGACTGATCTGTTGCCAGCTTGGTACTATAACTTCCGCGTCACCATGGTGACGTGGGGCGATCCGCCGCTCAGTTGCTGCGACAGCTCCACCATCAGCTTCGTCACAGGTACCCAAACCAAAAGAAGAAAACCCTAACCCTGTAGCCCCCTATTTTATTATTATTATTGCACCATGGGCCGTAATCGGGGCTCCAAGCCTTCCTCTGTGTAGTTGCTGGAGTGCGAGTTTGTGCTCTCAACATGCAATTGCTTTTGTCGCGCAGCTCCGGAGGCGCCTCACATCTCCTCTGTGGATTACTCCCACGGTGTTCTGTATGTTCGCTGGACATACGGCGAACTCTTTGTGGACCTGTCGCACTCCAGGATCACGCATTGGCAGGTGGTGGCGGTCGGCAAGAAAGGTCCCGAGAGGAGCTACTCGGTGGACGTAAGTGTTCAGTTGTTGCTATGGCATCGCCGTGCGCTTGCCAACTTGCTTTTGGTCGTGACTTTTATTACTAAGCGCTCTCTGTTTGGTGCTTGGAAGTTCTTAGTGGGAAAATCCAAGTTGACCCAAATGGTTCCAGTGAGGCGCTGTGGAAACTTGATAGGCATGTCCAAGTTGATTCTGAACACGTGCTTGATGCAGTGTTTTTCTTTTCTTGTTTATTTGGTAGGGACTTTGTGCAAGTGACAATCAGGAAGAAAATGCAGTTCTACAAAAATGAGTCTAGCTCTGGGAGCCAATTTCCATCTGTTGTCCTCACGCACCAGAAATTACCAAAAAACAAAACGAAAAACAAATTGTAATTTCAAATAAGTCGAAGTAAATAGTCTAAGTAAGACTCTACTAGTTTTGTCATGCACTAGGTTTGCCCTCCTCTAGCTTCATCTGCTAGCTTTGTTCCAGTGCCTTCTATTTTCACTAGTTTTGTTTTCTATTGACTTCTGATCATTTATGTCTTTTACTAGTTGAATCCTTATGTCCTTGACTAGGCATTTCCATACCTCTACTGGTGTGCCATCAGGACCAGGAGCCTTACCATTTTTCATCTTCCTCATAGCTTTCTTTCTTGTACCTTCCTGACTTATTCCCTCTACCTCACCAATCTGTACTGAACTCCTTTTGTCCGCGTGTGTCAGACCTCTTGTACAACTCACAAAGCACTTTCCACTCCTGTCTGCTCCACACATTCTCCATCTCTGTTGCCAGGTGACTCGAAACGTGATGCGTGCCAGCTTGCCTCTTCCGCCCGGCGACATCTACAACCTAACGGTGACGGCATGCACGGAGCGCAGCCGCAACACATCCATTCCCAGCATCATCAAACTGGGTCCGTGCGGTCACACGTGACGATCAATCCGATTGACGAGATTCTGACAAGCCGCGTTCGGCGTGTGCTCACTTCAGAACCGGCGCCTCCCAGGTCTGTGTACGCAATCAACGCTACATACTCGTCGGTCACTCTGCTATGGAGCGAAGACGGCGTGGTGGACCACTACCAGGTGCTCTGCAAACCCAGCCCAGGCGGCAAAGAGGTTAAGGTGAGCGCCCAAGAGATGTCTAAAGCTACTTGAACTTTTTCCTCAGCTTCTTCTCGGCCTTCTTCAGGCTCGAGAGCCGCAGCTGTCCAGCTCACATGTGCTGACCATTTTGGGCCTGATGCCGTCGTCCAGCTACAACTGCAGTGTGGTCAGCGTCAGCTACAGCACACCAAGCAAGCCCGCCCACATCACCATCACCACAACTGGTAGGTGGCGCTGTTGCACAGAAGACTAACATTCATGGAACAACCATGACAGGACTCTTGCCATTGTAATTGCTTGGTGGATTGGATGAAAGAAAGGAATGGGCCATACTTTGCTCAGCCTCCAGTTAGCATCACGTGTTAGCGTCATTAGCATGGGTGTGTGTGTGTGCGCAGCCAAAGAGATGAACCCCAGTGTGGCGGCCATCTCGGCCTTGGCCGTCCTGAGCGTCCTGCTGATCAGCCTGTTGGTTCTCTTCTTGCTGCTTCTGCGCAAGAAGCACTTGCAGATGAGCAGGTAGCAACAAAACCACGGCCGACTTCCACTTCTAAATTCCACGAGCGGAATTTCACGATCCTCTGATCTCATGTTTCAGGGAGTGTGGCGCTGAGACATTTGTCAATTTTGCTTCGTTCGAAAGAGACGGGAAGCTGCCTTATAACTGGTACGATAATGCTCTTCTTCTTCTCGTTTGTGGATAATGTCAGACATTTGATGCATGTTTGTTTTTTTATTTCAAGATGACACTTATTCTTGGCATGGAGAAGATTGTTATGGCATTGTACTGGCAAAAACTGTGCTTTTAGGCATTCCATGTTTTGCTTTCGGTCTGTTAGTGGTGCATTCAAATGAACAAGAAATCGAAGAAAACAAGCTGTATACATAAAATGTGGTCACGATTTCTTGTGCATACGTTATACACATCATTCGTGGCTACAATTGAATATTTTTGGCCACAAATGAACATTTTGTGGTCATGCTTTGTGTTTTTTAGGGACAATATTATGATCTCTTTCTTTTGTCATGTCCGGGTCTCCGTAGTTAACGCTTATTAAAAAAGTGCGATTTATGATTAATATAAGAGCTGAAAGACGCTCAGTCAGTCGTCACTGAAAGCTTGCAGTCCGTCACTGTTTGTGGCTTTTTGTGTTCATCAATTGACGCGAGGGGGAACAAACGAAGACGACAAAGTAGACGAGCGAGTCGATCGTCGGCTACCATTTGGTGACGTCACAGTCGAGGTGGCGGCGCAGCGCCGTAAAAAGAGACCGCGCTCGTTTCGGCCGTCGTGCATGAGTCATCAAGTGTGTGTTGATCACTAAATGTTCCACTTTGACGTGTACTAATGCAGCAGCAGCAGCGTGTTGGTGTCTCTCTGTTGGTGTTTTTTTATTCTTTTTGTGTTCTATTTGAACCCCCTCAGGCGAAGAAGCCTCTTTGCCCTCCTTACCCTTCTGCCATCCTGCCTTTGGACTGACTATCTTTTGGCTTTTTATATTAATCCATGGTAAGTAAGCGAGCGAGCGAGCGAGCGAGCGAGCGCCTCCGTTGTCCAGCAGGAAAAGTCTGGTGAGCAGGCAGGCAACAAATTTTTCATTTTATTCTGTATAATTAAGTTCATGACACAGAGGCAAATATTTAATACATTTAAGCGGTTATTTTACTAAAGCGCTTTGCGCAATATATGGTGTAGAAAGTGCTATACAAGCTCATTTACCATTAATATTTTTCTATTTTATGATTGATAATTTCACTCAAAGTTTTGTCAATTACTTCTTTGAATGATAAAAAGTCGATTTTAGTTATGAATTATCATTTATGATCATTTTTATTTAATTACTCATTACAATGAATTAGAACAATGTTTTTTTTTTACCATTTTGTTAATTATTTTAATAAAATAATCTGTGATCATTTTTGTTGTACTTATGATAAATTATAATGAACAATCAAGTATTAAATAAAGTACAGTAAAATTTGTTATTTGACCAATATTTTTGTATTTTATCTGATATTGCTCATTGTATTATGATAATTCATGCTCATTTCGTAAAAATGCATAACTAATTATCCAATTAATAAAGAAAATGTGACATTTAAACAAAGGCTGCCAATCAAATTTTAGGACCATTTTTGTCAACAAAAGTATCACCAGACTTTTCCGCAAATCATTTTTGAAACTTTTTGTGAGCTTTGGATGTGGCATGCTGCTATAACTAACCTAACGACATTTTTTAGCATAACATCACTTTGAATGTAACCTTTTTAACGTAACGACAATTAATGGAACAAAATTTTGTGATTGGTGGATATGGAATGCTGCCTACTAATGTAACAACACTTTTTTTAACGGCACACTTGTTCTTTTTCGGAACTTCTTGTGAGCTGTGGATGTGGCATGCTGCTAGCTAACGTAACGCCGGGGTTTGTGCTGGTGTATGGCAAACATTCCACTTGCATGACGACGCGCACAAATCAACCGCGTTTGACCTTCAAGTCGGTAAAAAGAGTGCATGTTTAAAATGAGAAGGCTTCCTTTCAACTTTTGGTTTTTGTTGGGTTGGACCAATGATAGGCTGAATATGAATATGCAAGTGATGTGCAAAAAGCACGGTTCACACAAGCGCTCGCCTATCTACTTGACACGACGTCCCGATCTGCATGTCCCAAAACCAAATGAGCATGTTCGCTTCATCAGGTGTGACCGACTCACCACCAACAGTCCTTGGTTTGTCCATTTGTGCCTTTATAGTGGCTGGTGGCCAGTCCTTTTGTCTACATGTGCCTTGGTATTAGCTGGTGAGGACACCTCTGTTTGTCTATACGTGCCCTAACATTGGATGGCGACCTATCCTTTGTTGTTCTATACGTGCCTTTACATTGGTTGGCGACCACTCCATTATTTGTCTAGACCAGGGGTGGGCACACTCGGTCCTCGAGGGCCGGAGTCCTGCAGGTTTTGGATGTTTCCCTTTTCCAACACAGCTGATATATGATCAGCTCATCAGCAAGATCTGCATAACCCTGCTAACGATCCTGTTGATTGGAATCAGCTTGTGTTGGAAAAGAAAACCCTCCAAAACCTGCAGGACTCCGCCCCTCAAGGACCGAGTTTGCCCACCTCTGGTCTAGACAGTATGTGAGCAGCATTGGCTGGCGACCAGTGTGGAAAAAGGGATGTGGGTTTGCGCTAGTCGGAAGATGGGCGGAGCCTAGTGTTGAGTGGCGAGTTGACTTGTGTTTGTATCGTAGGGGCAAGACCGCCTTAAAGAAGCGCAAGTTGACAAGGTAACACAAACCAAACGCACGATGGTGCCCGTGTACTGATAAGAAGCCAGAACACACAGCAGCCGCTGTTTGAATGACTTTCGAATCGCTGGTGTGTCTTTTCTAGTCCCGTGCAGCTGGACGACTTTGAGGCCTACTTCAAGGAGATGAGCAAAGACTCGGCCTACAAGTTCTCGCTGCAGTTTGAGGTGAGACCAACGTTGTCCCGCGTTACACACATTTTGCAGTCCAAAGGTCCATCAATGGCACATATCCGTCAACGCTTGCAGGAGCTGAAGAGCGTGGGCCTCGACCTTTCTCACGATGCCGCCGACCTGCCCATCAACAGGCCCAAGAACCGATACACCAACATCCTGCCCTGTCAGTAGGCTTGCAACTAACCATTACTTTCAGTCATCCCTGCATTACCTTTGCCATTCATTGATGAAATCCATACAAAAAAACAAACAAACATTAGTTTTCATTCTTTTGACATTACTTCAAGTGAAGAGTGCGAAAAACAGTCCCAAACATGATTCAGTTCCTGGTTTGGTGTCTTGGGGAGGGGCGGAGTTTTTCTTACCGCTTTGAGATTGTGCACGTACTTACACCATGAATGAGCCTGACACAGATGCTGCAGTTACGCTTTGGGCCAGAGGTGGCAGTCGCGAGTAAAAAAAAAGTGACAAATTGCACAAAGATCCTTTAAATATATATATATATATATATATATATATATATATATATATATATATATATATATATATATATATATATATATATAACATTTTGATAAGTTTGAAAAAATGTTTAATAAATTTGGTTTAAGACATTCCAACAGAGTCAAGATGAGTAAAAAATGTTGACGCCAATATTACCCCCCCCCCCTTTTTTTTTTTTACTGTAAATGAATATCAGCTTCAAGTATCAGTTATCGGACACCTTGACTACTAATAATCTGCATCGTTATCGGCCCTGAAAAAAAACATATCTATCTCTACAGCAGACGTTTGCAAATGTCTTATAAGATATAATGGACAATATTTACTACCGAGAGGCTAAAATTTCAAGAATTTGGACCACTTTTAAGTTAAACTAAACCTACATTATTATTATTTTATTTTTTTAAATTTTTTTGCAAGAGTACAATGTATGTGCTCCCACTAGTCTAAGAACATAGTATTCTGATGAATATTGTATTTTAATGGAATAAGAATTAAACGCGTTTATTCATCAATTTGCACCCATCTCAGGGTCTCGATTGAAATAAACGTCGACTGCTCGAGCTTGAGTTGCAAACATGAGTCTATATCCGCTAACCTGTTTTCACATTAGCGGACAACTTTATCATCTCTCATTTTTATTTGAAGCCAATTCCTGACAACTCAACAAAGAGAAAGAAACTTACCAGGTAGCTTTAGTATCAGCATGGGACCTAAAGTGGATCCTTGTGGCACTCCGCGAATACACAACAACACCTCCCGTTGGGCAGCTGAAAGGTTTCAAGGCAAATGAGTTTCTTATAAATTAAACGATATGTCAAGGACCAGTTGCAATTACCTGAAGCAAAAATGATTGACGTGGATGTTTGTTCCTCGGCAGACGACTTCAGTCGCGTCCGGCTGATCTCCATGCACGACGACGAAGGCGCCGACTACATCAACGCCAACTACATTCCTGTGAGTACAACTCACACAAACTACAAACATGGCTGGCTGACGTTTCACTCTGAAGACAAGCCAGCCTAAATATGTAAAAAAAAAAAAAATTCTGAATCAATTTAAAACAGATACTTTTATCAATAAATACTGCATTTGTTCACTTATTAATATTATAGATTAATATTCGTAATTCATTTCATGATAAATCAATTGTTTTGGTGCATGCAGGGCTACAAACACGCCAAAGAGTACATCGCCACGCAGGGTCCGCTGCCGGAGACGCGCAACGACTTTTGGAAGATGGTCCTTCAGCAGAAGTCGCCCCTGGTGGTCATGCTGACGCAGTGCAACGAGCGGCGACGGGTGAGTGTCATTTTCCCGCGAGGGGCGCCTCCCTTTTAGCGTGGCGTGCCGCCTAAACAAGCATGTTTGTATGTTTGCGTCATTCAGGTCAAGTGCGACCACTACTGGCCGTTCAGCGACGAACCCGTCATGTACGGTGAGATCAGCGTGGAGATGCTCTCGGAAAACGAGTCGCCTGAGTGGACCATCAGGAAGTTCAGACTCGGATACGTGAGTCACTAATTAACTAATTCAAACCCCAAAACGTGTAAAAACTTTTTTTTAACACTTAGTCCTTCACTCCCCACTTCTGTTTATTTTTATTTTTATGCAAGAACATACAAAAGGCTTTGATGCAGCTTCTGACATGAAGAGATGGCTTAAAGCAATGGTAGTTATTTTAAAAAAAACGGCCAGCAGGTGGCAGCATAGTATAAGAGATCTTCCAGGGCCATGTTGCAAGAAGCTCTTTTTGTCAGTGTTTTCACCAAGAATGAGGATATTGATGAAATTTAGCTACTGCAAATTTGAATGCTAATTGCTGCAAAATGGAAACAGATACAAATATACTTTTTTTTCCCTGATGAAAGAAGAGACTCTAATCATGTTTTAGCAATAGCAATAGAGCACAATATTCTGTGGGCCTTGCAAAATCAGTCAAAATCCAGTAAAACATCCGTGAGCGAAGGGGGTTGCTTCAGAGAAAATGGCTGCTGGGAGTGAACGCGTTAACTTCTTTGGCGTGTGTCTTCGTTTACTCTTTATTACAGGTTTGAACGTACTGCAAAGTCGTTCGAACTTATTTAGAAAGCCGTTCCAACCTATTGCAAAGTCGTTCGAACGTATTGGTAAAGCCATTTGAACATATTGGTAAAACATAGGCTAAATGCTAAATTTCTCTGGACTCGAGTTCTAAATTGACCACGTTGCAAACGGGTGCCCGCAGGTGGACGAGACTCGGGACATCCTGCACCTAAACTACACCTCGTGGCCGGACCACGGCGTTCCCACGGTCAACGCCATCGAGAGCATCCTGCAGTTTGTCCACATCGTGCGGCAGCAGGCCAACAGGACCAAGGACCCCATCGTGGTCCACTGCAGGTACAATACCTTTTTTTTTTTTATTGCATGCATGTTGCCATGGTGACAGTGTGCATTTGTGCTTGCAGCGCCGGCGTGGGCAGAACGGGCACCTTCATGGCCCTGGACCGCCTGATGCAGCACATCCGAGAGCACGAGTTCGTCGACATCCTAGGGATGGTGTCGGAGATGCGCTCCCACCGCCTGTCCATGGTCCAGACGGAGGAGCAGTACGTGTTCATCCACCAGTGCGTGCTGCTCATGTGGCAGAAGAAGAAGCAACAGCAACAGTCGCTCGCCTCTGACGTCATCTACGAGAATGCCGGCAAGACATAATGGCCGAGCGCTCCCGCGCCTGACTGAGCGAGTGAGTTAGTTCGTGCCGCGTGATGCCACATCCCGGCCCAGTTTGAGAACCACTGCTTTAAAAAAAATTCAACACATTTTGATTATTATTGCGCATGAAGCCGCAATGACAGAGCCCCCGCTGCTTGTCTTGCAGGCGGTGAACGTGCCACCCATGTTTCATCATCATCTTCAAACACAAAGAGAGCTTCAAGGGGAATGGAGTTCTGCCTTAAGGAGCCGTCACAAGCATGCTGATTGAAGGATGCCACTGGAGGACATTTTGTTTTGTTTTGTTCCACTCAGGAGAACTTTCACCAGGAAACCAGACAAAAGAGGAAGCCCCGCCGACTCAAAGTAGCAAGCAAACTGTGAAAAACAAACAAGATGTCCGACTTGTCGCTGCTTAACGGTCAAAGGGAACTGAAGGCGGCCATGTTGAAGGAGAAATGTTTTTCGCCTTTTTGAGCACTCAAACACAAGATGACTTTTTCACATTTTGGTAGGCATTTTTGGATGAGCCTTCTCCACTTTTAAGGCTCAATTTCTTTTCCTCACTTAAATATCTTTGAAAAGATCAAATCAATTTTTTTTTTCCAGCGTTTCCACATTTTTGCTCAGCATTTGACTTGCAGAACAAACACTAAGAGGACTTTTTCTTTTCTTTTTGGCCCACCTCACACTTCAAGATGTACAAGCACATTAGAATAGGAAGTTCTGATAGAAAACATCAAACGTGACCTTTTTTGAACACTATTGATGAGCAAACATCTGTCAATGTGCATTAATGACATTGTTCCTTTGCGCTAATTTTAATGTGTAAAGACGTAGACGACGCTTTACGAGAACATTTAAAGTTATCGTGCACTTGATCCGGGTCACTTTAGGTTCTGCTGCCATGATTTGTGTAAATATTGTGTAACTGCTGTTTTTACTTGCATTACTGTAAAAGACACTTTTTTTAACGTGTTGTTTGTGAACCAAGGGTGGGCAAAAAAAAAAACGGCCAGGCTGTACAGGGTGCACACTGCACAACATTCTTTAATCTGGCCCATGAGCAAAAGTCCTGGAATATTTATTACATTCATTTGGACACTTTTTTAAATAAATGAAAAAACATTTAGCTTGTTTATTTATTTTGTGAAATTAATTTGTCATAAATTTAAAAAAACAACAACAATAATTTAAATTTTGTTTTTTGTAGTACACTGGCTACTTGATTTTAATTATTTTAACAATGCAATGTAAAAATAGGTAAGAACTATACATATGCATTAACAGAAAAAATAAATTCCCCAACAGATTGTACAACTATTAATATTTTGCATACATTTAACCTTAATTTAATTAAGTAATAAAATGGCGGTTAAATGCATATTTGTGTTCATTTTTTGTTCTGACTGGTTTTCATCAAACAATTTATAATTACAATTTATTTTATTTTTTTACATAAAATGTTGAATGTATATATACATAGTTTTACAGACATTTACTTTGTAAAATATTAAGTAAATAAGTAATTGTTCTTTGTTAATTAAATACAACTGAAAAATGAGAATCATTATGATTTGCCGATCAAAATGAACCAGTTGACATATCGTGCATACATTTTTTTTTACTTCTCTGAATAAGCTTGCCCAGACTCAAAAGTCAAAAGTGGCCCTGGAGCCGGCAGGTTTGCCCACCCTGAGCTGCGCCGCTCAAACGCACTTTGCTAGCACAAAATCTCAGCGCGCTCCACTTGTGATGTCATTGGTGCCATTCTTGTGATTGTGTCACTTTGAAGGATGATTCAAATGTGTGTGTGTGTGTGTGTGTGTGTGTGAGAGAGAGAGAGAGAGAGAGCGAGAAGAAAATAAAAAGTGTTTCATGTGATTCATTTGTGTAGAATAGCTTTTTGGTCCAAGTTGAACGGCGAGGCAACCAGACTTTTGCTGATTGTGGAAGATGTTCCGATTTGAATCCAATAAGTTTGTTGTTGCATGCAATGCGTATTTTATTGGTGAGCCCCGTTCAAACGGATCATAGCAGAAGCGGCGCCGCTAATCAAACCTGCGGGACTTTAAATAGACAACAGAAAGAACCCTAAGACGAACACAACAAAAGCCGGCTTCTTGTCAAACCAAAACGTCATTAAAGAAGAGAATTTTGTAGGCCGGCGAACACACTGACTGCCAGGCTGACGATGATGAACACCTGCCGCTCCTCCCTCACCCACACCAGCTTCATCTTCAGCAGGCCGCGCGCATCCTTGTGGACCAGCTGGAAGTGCTCGCCGCCCAAGTAGTTGTCGGAGGGGCCTCCTTGGGGCTCGCTGATGGGCCTGATGCAGACGGGTGTGCTGACACACCACAGCGGCTTGTAGGCCTCCTCCACCACCGTCAGTGTCATCATGCAGCAATTCTGCAACCGTGCACAACGCCGAGTCAGGGCTCGTACAAACAACGCTTCGCGGTTCATCCATCCATGCCAGCGACATACAGTGGCATCAGCTACGTGTTTGGCTAAACATGCCCACAGCAGGGTTGACATTGTTTTGGAGATTTCATTTTAGTTAGTTTTTATTTAGTTTTGTTTTTTAAATGTAGTTAGATTTAATTAGTTTTCAGCTTTTATTATTTTTAGTTATTTAAAAAAAAATGCTTAGTTTTAGTTTGTGCGCAATATTTAATAAACACCATGGTAAAATGAAAAAAAGTAACACATTTCTTACCTAGCGTTGCATTTCGGCTGAGTTAAATGAAAAAGAAGGTGAGCCGAGCCTTTGGAGCCAAAAGTCAAGCACGCAAAATTGTCGCCTAGGAGTGATGTCATCTGAAGGTGCTTTTCTATTGGCTGCTGCTAGATGACGTCTTCTGTGTGAAACACTTTCAAACATCCTTATTCCAGTTAATACCGAAATAAATATACTTAAGATCACATTTAAAATCATCCCCGAAGGCTCATGCATTAAATTAAATACCAAAGACTAAAATGAAGAACATTTTTTGCTATAATTAATTTGTTATTTTTGTAAAAATAAAATTTAGTTTGTTAGTTTTTTTGTTTGTTTTTTACATTTTGGTTTTTATTGTATTTTGTTAACTAAATTGTTTTTTGAGTTTTTGTTTTTTTTTGTTAATTTCCGTTAACTAAAATAACCTTGGCCGACAGTGGTGCCTTAAGATATGAGTTGAAGGCACTCCCTGACCACACTCATAACCCAAAACATTCACATTTCAAATCATTTTTCCCCCTTGAAATGAACTCAAATGTTATTTATTCGCTCCAGCAGAGAAAAAATAGCACTCGAGTATTGTACTTTTTAAAAACAATCATTAAAAAAATTAAGTAACACGTAAAGAATTCAACAATTTGTGAATTATGACTTCATGCTGTAATTCACATCAATGTGTTGCTCCTTCTGATGTGCCCACCTCGGCCACCAGGAGGCACTAGAATGCAGACAAACTATAAGTGACTCAGTAAGATGCTGTCATATTCCTTGTTTTTCTCAGAGGATAAAGAATGTGTGAACATTTCTGCCTTCAATGGACTGGCTGTTTGAGATTCTCCCAAAATTCCCCGTTGGCAAACAAAGCCCCTGGTTGAGGAGCATAAAACTGGACTTTCTTTGTCAGTCAGGAAGTTTGACAGAATTAAAAGGTCTTGAAGACATTTAAGCCCAATACCATTACGACAAGATTAAGATTTTAAAATATCATCTTTTAAGTCAAGATTTTGGGACCAGTGCGATGTGGTCAAGTTTCCGTTGCAATCTTCCTAATTCTGGAACACATGAAGCTCATTACCTCCAAGCAACCTTCCAGCGCGTTGCTCTTCCATACGAGACGAATGTCGCCAGGCACCTTGCGGTAATATGACAAATCGCCTCTGTTGATGGGCCGAAGTTCCAGCATGTCGCCCTGACCTGCGAGGCACCACAAGCCATCAGCGAACAGCGGAAGGAAGCGGCTTGTAAAAGCAAAATCTAGCACCTGGCATGCAACTGACAGGATGGAAGCACGCCGACATGATGTCGGTGAATGCGTCATGCAGGCCCAAATGCAGCGTGTACGTGTGCGCCCGCGAGCGCTCCTCGGGCTCCCAATACAGACTGTTGGGGACACCGCATCGTTACCACAAGAAATCGGGTGAGCATTGCGACGTCACAGTATTACACTTGATCAGTAAGAACAACATCTCAGAAGGTCAAAAGGTTTTTTCCACACGTTATTGTGGTTTTTATTCTCCTCACTTTTTTGCCGAGAAACAACTCCCACATAATAATTCCGATTTACACCCAAAGCCCAACGCAGCAGAACGGGGCACGGCAGGCCCACCAGGCACCCTGCCGGCCCAGCTCCCCCCCAGTTTGCCGGCAGTGTAAAAACAGGTTAGTAAGTGAGAGTTTTTCCATTGTTGGGCCCACATACCTGATGGGAGATCCCAGCAGGCACCTTTCCAGCAGCTTGTCCAAGTGCAGGCTGACCATGATGAAGGCCACACTTTTATTACTCTGCGCGCACACGCACACACACAATTATTGGTTGGCAACGCCATACTTGTCTGCCAACAAAGGTCAAGTCAGCACCAAGTGGGAATGCTTTAAATTTGTGTTAAAAACAATGTTTTTGTTTTTTTTTACATACCTATGATTGAGGTCCTTTAAAGCACTTCTAAAATAAATGTTCACAAAAAATTTCTTGCAGCATAAGTACTTTAGGTAATTTTAGTAAGCTAATGATTATTTATTTGTCTTCAAGTCTTGTTTATATGCTTTTCATATGTATTTTTAATTACGAGTTCCCTTGTGTATAAGCTGCCTTGCCTTATCGACATCATAAGCGACATAAAGCCGGCGTGCGCAAACTTTTGTACTTAAAAGCCCACATTTGATTTTGAAAACAGACAGATGAGCCGCTTCATTTGTTGATGAAGTTAAAAAAAAGAAAAAAGAAAGGCCAACAAATTCTTAATGTTAATATGTCATATAAAAACATTTCTAATGTTATCATTTACAATTAATGTGGTAATTGAACAATTTTGGCAATAATAATAATAATAATAATGAAATGAAGTATATTTAAAAGGATTATTTTAACTCATTCACTCCCAGCAGCCATTTTCACTGAAGCAACCCCCTTCGCTCCTGGCTGTTTTACTGGATTTTGACTGATTTTACAAGGCCCACAGAATATTCATGGAAAAAAAACATGGAACCTACCAAAAGAAAGATTAAAATATTTTCTTTCATCAGGAAAAAAATGTATATTTGTATCTCTTTCCGTTTTGCAGCAAATAGCATTAGAATATAGCTAAGTTTCATCATTATTCACAAACCTACTGAAAACAGTGGGAAAAAGATCTTGTTGCAACCTAGCTGTTTGATCTCTTATACTTTGCTTCCACATGCTGGCCGTTTTTTTTTAAATAACTACCATTGCTTTAAGCAACGTCTTCAGGCCAGAGGCTGCATTAAAGCCTTCTGTATGTGCTAGCATAAAAAAAAAAAACACATAAAAAACGTATAAATACATTTTTGGGACCACGGCAATATTTAAAATAGAACGTTTTTCTACGTTTTTGGGAGCAAATTAGTTAATAATAAAATCCCTCACTCTTATTTTTAGAATTATATTTCACTGATCATTTAACAAAAATAAAGTACAATTTAATCCTTGAACAAAGGCCACTCACCCTCCAGAAGCCAACAACGAAAGCAGGCGGGTAAAAGACAACCTGGACCCGCCTGTCTTTCCCCAGGAAGCGAGCAGGTGCCTGCTCCGTCCGGCAAACCAGCGTGTACCAGACCGTACCCTTACGCAAGGTACACAGCCGGATGTTGCGGACATGAGGGTGTTCCACCAAGTGGGTCCCGCTCCAGTACATCACGACAGATGTCTTGAAGACGGACACACCTCTCAGCTCCGGGATGATCTCTCGCCCGCAGCTGTCCTGCAGCGTCAATTCCCACCACACGTTTATGTTCCTGAAAAAAGAGACAGGGAGATTCATACTTTTTTTTTTTTTTTTTAACAAAAACAAAAGAAAAAAAATTTCTGGAAAATATACTTGTTTGGAAATACAGAACTTTTTGGAGGAAATACACAAGTTTTTGGAATGATGATTAAAAAAATAAATAAATACTGTTTCCCCAAAAATGTCTCAAAATATGACTTATTGCTTTGGCCCCAGCACAAAAACAGCAAATTGGGGGGAAAAAATTGTGTTACTCCGCATATAGTGAGGTTTGAGAGTGCATGAAGCAAAACACTTATTTTGATGTGATGTACCTGAAGATATGCCCCATGCGCTGCGGCAGACCAGTTAAGGGGTCAAAGTCTCGGGTTTCCCTCTTCCACTTGCAGAACTCCTGCCCGCCCATCTTCCACAGGTACTTCTTCTTCCAGCCAACAGGCGGGCACTCCTGAGCGTCCGCTGCCGCGCTCGCCTCGCTGTAGTTGGACGGCCTGAACCTCAACTCTTCCCACCATAAGTCGGCCATATAAAGTTTGTGCCACGTGAGGCTACAAGGAGAAACGGCCCAAACGTCACGGAGGAGCTCCAGTGTCACCATCCCCACCGAGAATGTTTGTAGTCTACTTGTCGTTGGCGAGGTGGCGGAAGTGTTTGTTAACGTGACTGAGGCTCAGCAGCGAGGCGGCGTCCAGGTGAGACAGGATCTTCAGCAGGATCTCGGGCGGCAGCCTCAACAAAAACAAAACAAAAAAACACACAAATTGTGGCTGCTCCTACCTTTGGTATACAGTTTGTAATGTGCTTTACCTTCACCAAAATGATCCTATGTCACTTCAGAAACGTATGAGTCATTTACAATAACACATCGGTTTGATTTGAAATTGATTTAATTTGATAGAGTAAATGAACTCATTCACAATCACTGCCGTTGACAAGTATGCTTGTCAAATACATTCTTTTCAATGGGGCCATATGGGGGAGAATCTGATTATGCTCCACGGTAAATGTCAAACTTGGAAACAACTTTAATGATGCACAACCACCAGTAGATGACATCGTAGCCCCATTTTGTAGGAAATGAACAGTTTTGTTAGTCCATGATGGGAGTAATGGCTGCATTTTGTACAACCTACATTTTTCTACTATCGCTTATTAAAGAAAGCGAAAATACGGTTTATATATAATTTATTGAACATATCATGTGGGAATTGAAATTTTTTTAAATTTTCTAAAATGGCTGGCAGTGAATGAGTTAAACTTGTAAATCATGTTGTGCTTTGACATGTGCTGCACATGTGACTTTACTAAAGCAAAAATTGTAAAGAAGCGTTTTTAAAGTCCTGATTAGCCTGGTAGCATCTTACTAACTTACCTTTCCAGAAGAATCGTCACAGATGGCTTCAAACAATCCGGCATGCGTAAAAATTCCCTGGTGTCATTTCTTCTCGGTTCTAGGTGTCTGCCCAAAAAATAAACCAATAACCCAAGCAGAATCAATGAGAGATCAAGGTGAGCTAAAATAAATTAAGATAAGGTAAGTTACGAACAAAAAGTTCACCTGCTATTAGCTCCACGATATGTTTGCTTTCTTGGGCGACCCCTGAGGGTCCGGTAGTCCGGAATAGGCCTCGGGGCGACCGTCTCCCTCTGTTCGCCCTCCATCAAGCTCGGAGACTCTCACGTGCAGTCGCCATGATAGCATGTCATGAAGCATATATATATATATATATATATATATATATATATATATACACATACACACACACAGATAGATAGATAGAATTGCCTAGTATCTGGCAATCCAATTCGTATCATGATTAATTAATTAATCCCGATACGAATCTATAAATTGATTATTGCAATTTTTTTTTTAACTCAAATGTAGAAAATACTAATCAATAAACTTGTAAAATTCTAATTAGTAAACTTGTACATGTACACTGTAAGATTTGTATGAAAATGTATTTATTTATCTGAAAATTCTGGCTTATAACTGAGCCACTGCAATTAACAAACAGGTTGCAGTCTGTTTCATGTTTGAACAGCACTGAAATAAAATATTAAGGCTCAATGTTCCATTAATATAACATTCTTCCATGCTTAATGTGTAAATCCTAACCCTAAGTAAGACGTTTTGTTGAATATTCCCATAAAAAATTGATGTTTAAAAATCGATGCGGCCGCATATCGAATCGATTCGAGAATTGCGCGCTGTAATATCCCGATATATTGCCGAATCGATTTTTTATTACACTCCTAATATATATACATACATATACACACGTGTACGCGCAAAGAGGGTAAAAGAGGACAAGTGGACTAACTCCACTTGCACTGAAGGACTACGACTTTTGGAGATTAGCGCCAGAGGAGGAAGAAGAGGGAGAGAAGGAGGAAGCGAAAGAGGAGGAGGCGTCCTGAGGGTGCGTGTGTGCGCGTGTGCGCGACCAGAGGAGAGCAGCGGCCGCCATGTTAACCAAGAAGCCCGGAGCCTCGGTCCTCTCGACGGGTGAGCACAGCCCACTGTAGCTGAGAGGCACGCCGCCGATGCAGGCGGCCCGGGTCGGGGGTTGGGGGCTTTGTTCAGGCGCATATCAAAAATGAAAATAAATAAATAAATAATAAAAATAAGGGAGAAAGAGAAAAGACTGCCCGCGAGATGCTAGCTAGGTAGCATGCTAAGTGTTAAAAATAGTCTCTTGTGGGCTGTTAGCATTAGCGGCTATCTAAACAGTCGCTTTTGCAGCACTGACACTCGATTGAATGCAATTTATTTGCTTTTTTACGCGCTGCTCGACACAAACGCGACTCTTGTGTGACATCATGACTACTTTATGTGGAGCTTTTTGTTGGGGTGGAATAAAGCAGCAGTTCAATCCAGCTAGCTGCTTGCTAATGCCCGTCCATAAACTGTAATGCACTAACTGTGTAATAATAATAAATAATGATAAACTTGTGAAGCTGTCGAACGACAAGAAGCCACCGAGGCTAAGAATGCTAACCATCCAGTAAGCATGCTAAGTGGTAAAAATAGTCTGTTAGCATTAGCAGCTATCTGAATGAGCACTGGCAGTTGATTAAATGCAATTTATCGACTCTTTCCGTGACTTTCGTGTGACATTAGTACTTTCTTTTGAGCTTTTCAAAGGAAATAAAGCAGTAGTTCACTGCTGCTAGCTGCTTGCTAATGCTGATGTTTTTGGCTGTTGTGTATTTACTATGTAATAGTTGTCAAGCGTACCTAATAAGATGGTAACTGTTGATTTATTAACATGTATTTTGTTTTTAGTTGGTGCTCTAGACACTAGTGTGACAGAAGTAATATTTTTGTTTTGAGCATTTTTGGAGGAAATAAAGCAGTTCACGCGGGCTAGCTGATTACTAATTAAATGTTTTCTTGTCACCTGGATTGAAATAGTTTACTCTCCTAGTGAAATTGAGTCTACCCTCGGTCTTGTAGCACCCAAATACCCTATATAAGACCCAATTAAGCTGGAAGCAGTCCATTTTAAAACATTTTTTCCCTTTTCATATTGCTGCTCAAGACGCTCACGCAACGCAAGTGTGTTCACTTATTCATTCATTCTCCCATTCGCTGATCCTTTCAGTGACGGGCAGAAAATGAACAAAGAAAAAGAAAAATGATGCTTATTACATGTTTTTGTCTGTACTATAACATCCACCCACCAGAAAATCGGCAAAAATGTTGATCCCTATTTTCCAAAGTAAGAAGTTACCAATGTCTGCAAAAGGCTTTCTATTGAAAGATAATGTTTTTGCTTTAATGGAGGACTACAGAAATTGCAGAATATTTACTGTCGACAGGCTGACATTACGAGGATTTGGACAATTTCAAGTTAAAAAAGGTCTCTGAACAATTATTGTATTATTAAAATAGTTGTGCATCAATTTAAGAATACCATTAGTTGTTAAATTATTGATTCATATTTTGCACCTGTAGTAACAAATTAATTAAAAAAATTAAATGCTGGACAACGTAAGATCAATCCATTAACAAAATTCTGACCCCCAAAAAGAACGATTTATCAATTACATCAATTAATCATTAATTAGTTATGCTGGTGAAAGGAAGTCTGCCACAGAGCGATTTTTTTGTTTGTGCAAAATAATTTTGTAAGGCTCGTTTCATTGCAGGAAGTTACTCGGGATAAAGACGCTACTTGGTTAGCAGTCATCACCCTCTGGGTTTATTTTGTCTCGTCATGGGACAGCTGCTGAAACGCTTGTTCTTGTGTTCTTGAAAGCGTTGTGGCTGAGATTTGTGTACTTCAGTCATCGTACTTTTTGTGGACTCTTGGAGGAGGCTTGGGGCTCTGCCGATGAGGAAAGTGGATATTTTGTGCCCGTCTTACTTTCGACTTACGTCTCAGCTGTGTGCGCGTACATTTTCCCACTCCTCCTGTCCGGCAGCATGCCGATCGTGCTCGCCGCCTCTCTGGCATTTCCAGCGTGGCGGTGTCGGGTTCACGAATGCATCGCACTTGCTCTTGCACTTGCATTTAGCCCTCCCCATAAGAGCAGACTGATGATTATTGTGGTTGTTGTTTTTTTAACCCAAAATAAGACATTTACAAACATCTGCTTTTATTTTGAAATAGAACGATCAACATTTTTGCGGATTCTATGGACTAAACAGGTAACTGAATCATAATCAACTTATGTTTATGCATCTGTACTGCTAATTTCAAATAATGTTTTGCTTTAAATCAGGATAAAGAAATTAAAATTATTCATCGATTAATTGAAAAACGTAAACAGATAAACTGATTATTAAAATAATAATTACCAGTAGTTGCAGTGCATACACTAAACATGACTGAACAGAGGAGCTTGTTTCCTTAACGTATGATTACCGTTTTGTTTTTTAGTTGTGTTGGGGGTGACGCACATACTCAATTATTGACGATTGATTGCGTGAGTGGCAAGACAGGAAGGTAGCTTGTTGCCCTCATTAGCGGGATTACACGCCGCCTTCCGATTAACACCGCACACACCATCTGTCGCCTTCTTACTCAGACACACACAGGCCGTGCATCGAATGGTTCTAACTTCTGTCAACCAATCAGAGGCTGGTCTACTGATTGACAACGGCTAGCATGCTTAACTATTTTAAATTCTATACATTTTAACGGTATTTTTCTTTTAAAGGCAAATGTGGCCCCTTGACCACAAAGGTTTGCACACCCCTGTGCCAACTGTAGCTGACTGGACCCATGCATTTGTGAATTCACACTTTTGGGCGCTTTTGTTTTTTTCCTGGCAGGCAAAGCGGGCGAGCCGGTCTTCTCTCCCGGCCACGGTGGCTCCCTGGCGACGTCGCCAATCACGTTGCCGCCTCTGCGCAACAGCAACCTCAACCCGCTGACGGTACGTTTGCAAACATTGCTCCGATTAGCGTGTTAGCCTGGGAGGAGCGACCGCAGGGTTTAAGCACGCGCACGCGCATGGAGAAGTGTTTAAAGCGCACGCTGTTATCTAAGAGGGCCCAGGTGTGCAGTCACCATGGCGACGAGGAAGTGACTCACAGACACACAATCAACACGGCGGACGTGCGTTTGTGTACACGTGAGGCGGCTTTCCGTGATCTCGATTGCCACTCAAAACATCCGCATCTCAAATCGTCTTTGCTCATTGGCATGAATGGAAATTCCATAAATTTGTTCCAGTCCTCTGAATGAATCCAATTTTGTCACACTGCATCTAATGAACGTCCGTCGTGCGGCTCTTTCTGGTGGGCCCGCCTTTTCTTCTTCACTGCGGATAAAAAATATATCACTAAGTAGAGCTGTGCGATATAATGGTATATAATCGTGGATCATTAGATTTCACTCACTACTACTTTATCAAGTAAGTTTGTTTCTTTACATGATAAAAATAATGTTTTTTGGGAGAGCTGGAACAAATTCTTGCTATTTGAATGGATTTCAGCGTGTGAATTGGTAAAGCAAGGTACCGCATTCATATTCAAAGTGTTTCCCTTCAGGGTGGCGCTAAAGCGGCCATGTCGGAGGGCGTGCACATCACGCAGCTGTTCGACGACAGCGGCGTCAAGCGTCCGCAAGCAAACGGCCCGCAGCCCAACGGCCTGGCGCCGCTCACCCCCTCCCGGCCGGAGCGCCACGCCGCCACCGCTGCTGGCCCGGACCCGACCCACCATGGGCGCCCCGGTGCCACCTCGCATAAGTCGACCGACAGCAAAGCCAAGGCGACCGTCTCCACGCCGGAGCAGTCTATGAAGCAGTTCATGTCCAAGATGTCGTCCTTCGAACACCACGAGGTCTTCACCTACCCTGAGGGTGAGCCGCCGCCGCCACCATGCGATCCTCCGACGTGTGGAGGCCGCCGTCTTTCAACCTTGTTGTATTTTCTGCCTAGTTTATTTTGTGGGTCCCAATGCTAAGAAAAGGGCGGGGGTCCTGGGGGGCGCCAACAACTGCGGCTACGATGACGAGCAGGGTTCCTACATCCAAGTCCCGCATGACCAGATCGCCTTTCGGTACGAAGTCCTCAAGGTGATCGGCAAGGGCAGTTTCGGACAGGTACGAGCACACTGCGACACTTAAGCCACAACTTTATCCAAATATCAAGTTCAAAGGGACGGAAATTGAAACGTATTTATTTTAGTTGCAGTCCTAATTGCTAAGATGTCACGCTATGATGCAACATCATGTTTAGTAGTAATGCTACAATGCCACGTGGATATCCCGCTACAAAACCATGCTAAGACTACATCATGCGATGTAACACACTCGCACTATGGCAGCACACTATGACGCTACGCTAGAGTCACATGCTGCGATGTCAATCTACAACATCACATGATGAAGCCGAGCTCCAACGTCCAGCTACGGCGCCATGCTATGACACCACACTGCGCCAGCACACTTTGACTACACATTATGCCGTCAAGATATGCACGACTAACCCCAAGTCGACGCACCGCAGGTGGTGAAGGCATTCGACCACAAGATGCAGACGCACGTGGCGTTGAAGATGGTGCGCAATGAGAAGCGCTTCCACCGTCAGGCGGCCGAGGAGATCCGCATCCTGGAGCACCTCAGGAAGCAGGACAAGGACTCCAGCATGAACGTCATCCATATGCTGGAGAACTTCACCTTCCGCAACCACATCTGCATGACCTTCGAGCTGCTCAGCATGAACCTGTACGAGCTGATCAAGAAGAACAAGTTCCAAGGCTTCAGTCTGCCCCTGGTGCGAAAGTTCGCGCATTCCATCTTGCAGTGTCTCGAAGCGCTGCACAAGAACCGCATCATCCACTGCGACCTCAAGCCCGAGAATATCCTGCTCAAGCAACAGGGACGCAGTGGAATTAAGGTGAACGGCGGCACCAGCCACACTTTAGATTATGTTCAGTACAACTTTGTAAGGTTCCCCACTCCAGCAGTACTGTAGTTGTTGACATTATTGTTGCTGAAGGTGTGTTGTTTCTCATGTTCAAGAAGCAATTGTTTGAAGGGCTATAATTATCATATTGATATATCGTATCATTGATGTTAAAGTATTTTAGCCAGTCTATGGCTTATTACATTACATTTTAGAAATAAGATAGCAGACTTCTGCTAGAACATTTTGGAGCTTAAATAAACAAAGTTCAATTAGTTACGTGACAAGATTTGCCAGAAATGACCGTGTGCCAAAAGGCTCACTCTTGTTGGAAGGTCATTTTCAAACAACGCAGCAAGAATTTCGGAAATTGCATGATCGGTTCTGAAAAAATTGTTTTTTCAAATTAAGCGGTTTTACATTGCATTTTGCTCCTGAATCGCAGTGCTCATTCCGTGTATTCCGTGAGAACAGGTGCTAAATGAATACTGAACCAAAGTCGATGTCGTAGGGGCCTGTTATTAGCCGTCCACAAGAGGGCGCTCATAACAAGTGCTGATATGTTTTTTAGGTGATCGATTTTGGCTCCAGCTGTTACGAACATCAGAGAGTTTACACATACATCCAGTCCAGATTCTACCGGGCACCAGAAGTCATCCTAGGTAAGACGTCAA
This sequence comes from Vanacampus margaritifer, assembly GCF_051991255.1. Classification (NCBI taxonomy): domain Eukaryota; kingdom Metazoa; phylum Chordata; class Actinopteri; order Syngnathiformes; family Syngnathidae; genus Vanacampus; species Vanacampus margaritifer. The sequence goes on from NC_135446.1 coordinate 14,311,339, forward strand.
AATTAAAAGTAATGTGCCGTGACGACCTCGAAACTGGACAAAGCCGATAGATCGGTCGCTGACATGCTGCTGTCTGGCCGTTTCAGGTTCGAGGTACGGGATGCCCATTGACATGTGGTCCCTGGGCTGCATCTTGGCTGAGCTTCTGACGGGATGCCCGCTGCTGCCAGGCGAGGATGAAGGTGACCAGCTGGCCTGCATCATGGAGCTTCTGGGCATGCCCAACCAGAAGCTCCTAGACGCCTCCAAGCGGGCCAAGAACTTTGTGTCATCCAAAGGGTACCCGCGCTACTGCACCGTCACCACGCTGCCCGACGGCACCACGGCACTCAACGGCGGGCGCTCGCGGCGCGGGAAGCTGCGAGGTCCGCCGTGCAGCAAGGACTGGGGTGCGGCGCTGAAGGGCTGTGACGACGCGCTCTTCCTGGACTTCCTCAAACAGTGCCTGGAGTGGGACCCTGCCGTCAGGATGACGCCCAGCCAGGCGCTGCGCCATCCCTGGCTGAGGAGGCGACTCCCCAAACCGCCCACCGGCACCGCCGCGGACAAGACAACCTCGTCCAAACGCGCACCCCCTGCCGACAGCACCATCACCTCCATCTCCAAGATCTCCACCACCTCATCCAAAACCAGGACTAACCTGGCGCCCATCACGGATGCCAATGGGAACATCCAAACGCGGACAGTCCTGCCCAAACTGGTAAGCTGAAAGTGAGCGCACCCCTGCCCCAATGAGGAAGTGTTCACAAGCTCGCACATGCGTTGTTGCCGACAGCAGAGTCAGTTGACTTGAGGCTGGCTGGGGTGCGTTCAGGACATATGGGAAAACGCAGCTTCCTCAGTGGTGCGTTCAGGCTCCTCCATTGGAGTGACGCAGACAATCAACACATATGGTGCTGACAGAGGGAACAAGGCTGTTTTCATCTTTTAGCACATTATCAACAATTAGACACCAAAAAACGTGTTCTTTTTTTTAACCATCAGCTGTTTTTATCTGGAGGCACGGACGTATATATGATGCACTCACAATTGGCCCTTTGCAGCTGAAGCCAGTCGTTGGCCATCTTGTGTTGCCACCGTTACTTCCAACTTCTGGCTGAAAACCCTGTTATAGTGCATGTTTTAGTGTCATGAGAACAAACTTCACTGTTTGCATTGATCATGGAGCGTACGTTATCCCAGTATCGTGAATCGCGGATTACAGAGGTTAGGTTTACATTTTACAACCTTTTTTTTTTTTCCTGATAAGCTTTGTTTTAATTTCATTGTTCATTGATCATGGTTCTGACATGACACAGATGAATCTTTGAGTACGACTTGGAGAGATACCTTATAAGAAAAATTTATAATCGTATTTTTACCGATTTAATGTGCATGTAGTGCTTCTCCCAAACTTATTGGTGCAACCAAAAGCCACACATTGTGGAATTTTTGCTGTGAAGCCAGAAAATAATGTGAAAACACCACAGATAAATCAGTATAATCGAATGTGCTTGACAAGTGGCAACGTAAGATGGCCGCCAGCCACTTCTCTTCTCTAGGGCGAGTAGGCAACATTGTGAATTTGTGAGTTCATCTTATATACATCCGTGCCAGAAGGATGACGCTCACATAATTAGTCGTGCGCCTATGTAGCTATTGGCACACAAATTCACATCGGGAACTGTTAGCCACATTGAGCTACTAGCGGGCTAACCTAGCAAAGAAGTCTTATATCACATTCAATAACTTGACTCATGTGCTTTGTTTTCATTTAGCACCTCTATTAGCATCGTTCTGAAAGAGTCTTCTTGTTTGTGTGCAATTAGACTCATGAGACGCCACCATGCTGACTCTGATCAGAAGCTAATTCAGGACAGACGCTACGCACATAAAAAACATACAATGGCTTCATTTTGCTAATACTGCCAATTCAACTCCAGCTGTTTATGGTGCTGGGGGGGAGGGCTGGCGATGATGAAGATGAAGAGTCCGTGTCAACACAATGTGTTACACTTTGGGGGCGTCAGCCATTTTAAGCCATTTTCTATCCTCGTGTATGTGTGCGTGTGTGCGCGTGTCCAAGTGAAAAATCTCACAGCAAGTGAACGCCTCATGAAGACGCGCAGGTGGGATGTTATTTATGAATATTTATTATCAACATGTTTTTTTAACCAGGACACGCAGCAAATACTTGAATGTGTGTGTGTGTGTGTGTGTGTGTGTTCATGTTTTTTTGAAAGCGAAAACACAAGTGGCAGTGACTATGACGATGATGTTAGCACATGGGCGAGCCAACAAGAACAAACTACCTGCTTTGTAATTTATTTATTTTTTTAAATTTCTCCCCGAGCGAGACGACAAAACTTTTTGTGCCTTTTAAAGATCTTGACGCCAAGTCACATACGTTCAATAACCGTTGGAACTTTTCACAACAGGAAGTTGCCGTTGTGAGAGGCAGGGCTTGGCGCAGACTTGTAATCAGCCAGATGATGTCACTCGTCACAACGATAAACTCGGCAGGGCTAAGCTAACACTAGCCAATCTACCGCTAGCGTCAGAATGCTAGCCAATATGCTGCACTGACGTTTATATTTGTAATAGTGATGTTAGATCCACTGCTAACAATGAGTGTACTAAAAGCTGTTTTTGTTGAGCGCTCAAACTTGTTGCTAGCATTAGAGTTATTTGTTTTTACTGGGTCAAGCTAACACTTGCCAATTGCTAGTGTCTGAATGCTAACCACTGGGGTGCACTAATGCTCCAATGCTAATAGCACTAGTAGCGGGTTGTAACAATCTGTCAATGTAGCCGTTAGCATTAGCATAATTGTTTCGGTGGGGCTAATATAACAAGCCAAATAACTACTAGCATCCAGAATACTAGGTGCTTTGTTTTCTACTAGTGACGCTAATGGCACTCTTGCCAACTGCTAACAGAGCATGAAGAGAAGCAGGTTGTGATGAGCTAACTGTTAGCATTAACATTATTGTTTTTTGGACTTAAAACTCAGCTTGGTTGTGATGACCACTCAAGGCTGGTGGATTCAGGCAAAACGCAGTCCTTTACAAGGCTAACACAAGCTAGCTATCCAAAAAGATCAAGATAAAAAGTTAACATTAGCCAATCACCCGGTAGCATAAAAATGCTAGACATCACTGCAGAGCTCAAGTAGCAGGTTTTAAGAAGCATTTTGAGATAGCTGTTAGCATCAGCATTATTGTTTTATTGGTGCCAAGCTAATGCTGCATTCGAGGATGGTCGGATATATCCGAGTTGGTTTTTCAGTTTCAACCTGAAAGCGTTCAAGGCAAAAGGAAACAACCAAAATGGCGGATAGTGATGAATTGTTTTTTATTTTGGTCCTCAAAACTCATTTTGACCACAAGCAAACTTGTCTTCTCGCAATTTTGCTTCACGTATTGTTTTTATCTTATTTCATAAGCATTCAATACAATTCAGTAGTTCACCATATAATTTCATGCAGGGAAATGGCGGCATACCATTACGTACATTGTGTTACGTAAAGTTATTTTGAATATTTATGAATGAAGAAAGCTATATAGTTTTATACTCTGGTAAATTGTTTTACCACTCACGGTCTGTTTCCAAAGGGGTCGAGTGACGTCACTTTGTAGTCCGTCGGTGAAGTCGGCGTACTTTTTCCCCCCTCCGACTTCGCAAGTGGGATTTTTTAGTTTAAGTTCCCGTACACACGTCCTGGTTTGAAGTCGGAAAAGTCCGACTTGCAACCATCCTTCGAATGCAGCATAACACTGGCCAATCAACCCTAATGTCAACATTTGGTTGCTATTGATTTTATTTGTCAAACTGACAATCGGGAATATTTTTTATCAGTATTGTAAACATGATTATTAATCACAATTATTCATCATCTTAAGGAAAACAGATCTTTTGCACTACTTCAAAATGTATGGACAATTTTGAACACCCGGGGATTTCTGATATTTCCGCAATGCAACGCACCTTACATGGTGAAAACAAACAACGTATTGTATTGCTTTTGCCTGTGACTAGCATACAAACCTGGCAGATTGTTATAGTAGTCAAACAAACTTTCATCACATTTAGAAATTAGAATTTTAAATGAAAATCTCTTGACGATTAGGTTAATTTACCAAAAGTTTAGCAGCCCAAATTGTGATCACAAAAAAATATATTGTTCAGCACCAACACTGGTAGCGGGTTTTAATGAGCACTCAAGCTAGCTGTTAGCATTATTATTTTTGGTAGGGCTAATCAAACACTATCCAGTCAGTCGCAAGCATCCAAAATTGCTGCCGTTGCACTAATAGTGATTGTAGTATCGCTCGCACCCACTGTTAAAGGCTAACAACACTAGTAGCAGGTTTTTACAGGTGTTAGCAGTAGCAGTATTTGTGTAGTGAGGTGAACTAACACTAGCCAATCGACTGTTAGCATCCAAATTCCAGCCTCTGCACTATCACTGACGGGTTTTTTTCTATTAGCGTTTGCGACGCTAATGACACAAGCCCCTACTGCCTACAGAGCGCTAGTAGCATTAGTACTGATGCTAGCTGTTATCGTTTTCTGTACCTCAAAGTCAGCTCAGCTGTGATGACGACAATGTGACAAACACCCAGGGCATTTGGTTGATTCTACCAAAGTGCATTCCTTGGCTAGCGGCGAGCTAGCGGCGAGCTAGCGGCGAGCTAGCGGCGAGCTAGCGGCGAGCTAGCGGCTCGAAGAGACGACAGAGCAAGTAGACAAGAACAAATATAAGTCAAGTTTTGTTCAAGTCTGCAGTCATGCACGGCTAACCTCTTGTGAGCCTGGCAAATGCTACATGTTGACTGCAGCTAACCTGCTAGCTGATGACGCTAGCTTGTTTTGGACAGACGGCCGGACAGAGAGACGCTACTGTTAGCTGCGCTGTATTTTTGTAGCGTTTTTGATGTGTATGTATGATGTGCGGATAAATGAATGCTGCGGCCAGTTTTACAACGTACTGTATCCACTGTACACTACAGACACAACGCGTGCGCACACGCGCGCACACACACCTTTTCTAGTGAGCCTTTGTTACTTTTTATTGTGGTGGAATATAAATATTAATAAATCTCTTATTGACCACATTTGAGCATGTGTGCAATTAATGAATTAATGTTCGTCAAACAAATACTGTGGTGTTTAAGGAGCCTCTTGTTGCCTTGACAACGACTCACAGCCAATGACAACTGTGTTACCAGGCAGGAAACCATTAGATTTGTTGTCATGGTGACCAGCTAACAGACCTGTCACTTGCATTCATTTAGTTTTACATTTTACGAACCATTTATCCTCACTAGTTCTTTTCTCCCTCAAATGTGTTCATGTGTTTATTATTTTTATTTGTTTATGTTGTTTGTTTGTTTTTTTCTGTTTATGTTGGGTTTAAAAATAAAAAAATATTTTAAAATTGTAAAATAAACCAAGTTATCTTTATTTTATGAAATAATTGGTTTGTTTATCCTAATTTAATTCAAATGAAACCAGCAGTTAATTATTTACTTTTACATTTTTAACATGAATACAAAGACATTTGTGTTTTTTAAATATTTCATAAAAATAATTTGTACAAATCACTAAAAATACGTTTGTATGAAACATTGGTTGTATTTTTTTAGAGCTGTCAAACGATTCAAATTTTTAATCAGATTAATTGCATCTTAGAATTTTGATTAATCACGATTAATCGCTTAACAAAAAAAATGTCCTCGCCAAATTTGAAGAGCACCAGGTTATGTGTTAAATCTTTTGACATTTAATGTTATGAGGACGTCTTCAACATTTTTTTAACCAATGCACACACTCATACTCCTCTTTTTCTAATCAGTTAATTACTTGCATCATTTCAAATGGAAAAAAATGACCCCAAATAAAAACAAATATTCTAAATGTGACACGCGAACATTTATTAAATGCTTTACTTTAATACATGTAATTATGTTTATTGCTCAAACACAACCTGTGCTACCTTAAACGTACCCATCAACTGTCATGCTAAAGGATAATTTATGGTCAAAATTAATTCATGATTAATACGAAATAAAATGTTTTTTATTAATTAATCAGTTAACGCTTTAACTTTGACAGCACAATTTTTTATTTTATATAAAAATAATTTGTTTTTATGAAATATTGGTTGATTCATTCTAAGTTAATTATAAATAAAATGTAAAATATGCCTAATTATAGACTACAAAGACATGTACATACAATGTTTTATATATTTGATTACGTTTAAATAATTCTAAAATTATTAAACCATTTAAAAGAAGCATAAATTATAAATAATCAGCATGAATATTAATAATAAAATCAATTATTACAATAAACCTTTAAATGGAATAATCAAATAAATGGAATAATCAAAACTATGATGTAATAATTGTTAAGGCATGATGACGTCACATGACTCCTCTAAATAACAATTAAGCATGGGCTCGCACAAGCTGACGTGCTGCCTGCCTATGAGGGTCTCTGAGTTCGTCCCAGTGGAAAAGTCTACGTGTGTGTGGGTGTGTGTGTGTGTGTGTGCGTGTGTGCGTGTGTGCGTACGCGGTTTCAGATTTGTGAGAGGCCAGAGTTCAATTTATTTACAGCAAGTGTCTTCATCACACACATGTGCGAGCGTGTGCGACCGTCTTTATTAGCAATTCATGTTGTACATGCACGATTGTGTCTTAATGCAGCCCCCGAAAATAATATTTTAATCATTTATTATGTATACAGAATATTATATCTTAACATTTAGAGGATAAGGTGATATTGTCATCTTAACAAAACGGAACATATTTTTCCACTCAAACATATATTGTCCACTGCAGCTAGCTGGAGTTTACTGTCCCAATGACTTCAATAAAAAGTCTCAATTAAATTCAGCGCTGATTTTAAAACTGACAGAGTTGACACAAACACAGGACACAACTTTGATAGTAGATTTTTTTTTTTTGTATTTGAAGTTCACTTTGTGCATTGTTTTATGAATTAATAACCTTTTTTTTTTTTGTTAAAATACATATATTACCAAACTTGTGAAGTTTGTTGAACGTTTTTTAGGCGTTTCAATATTGTGAAATCTTGTAGAGGGCAGATTGAATATCATATATCTCCTGATGCAGACCAAACAATCAAATTCACACACACACACACACACAAAAGTTAAACATAGATTATATATTACTTTCATATACAGTACATAATTCCTTCAACTATTTAAGCATGTTAATTTGGATGAATCTATTGATTTTTAATATACCCGGTAAATTAAACTTTCTCATATGTATGACATGTTTTGTCTCAACTCTAAGGAATCTGTGAAATCTTTAAATACTTATAGTCACTAAATACCACTTTTAAACACAAGAGCAGTCAGTTAAAAATATAGATGAGCACAATATATTCAGTGTTTGGTTCAGTTTATGCGCTTTCGGAAGAAAAAAGAAAATTGGCTTAATTTCAAAAAGGCATATTGGTTTACATTTAATCAAATGTTGACATTGCAGCATTTCAAGACAGAAACTATTTCATTTTTCTCAGGCTAAGCACTGTATTTGAGCATGTACAATTTTCACTTTTTATTAACTAACTCTTAATTTGAAACACAACCCTGCTTTTATTTCATAAATTAAAGAAAATTACACAAATGTGCTCATAAATTAGATTACCTGGACAGGATTGTAAGATGTTCATAGAATTGTATTTTTTTTTTTTTAAATCACAAAATCACATATTGACTGTCATGCATTATATATATGTTCACATCAGTGCTACTTGACATAAAAAAAAATGCTAAAAGGTCTGGACTGAAAAAAATAGGTACTGATTAAAAGCAGATTCAACAACTAGACTACTTAAAATGAAATATACCACAATAAATAATTTGATATTATACGGGCATTTCATTTAAGAAATGTTTCTCAGACTGCACCTCCCTAATTTCAGTTGAATATCCCTTATGTAAATGTTGATTTACGGCATAAAAATATTTCAAAGTGTTTGCACTTACCAAAAAAGGTGAGCTCGAGGGCAACATAAATGACGTCCCTTTGAACACTTGACAGCAGCGAGAACTACAGTCAATCATGTGCTGCCATCTAGTGTACAAAATATGTCACTGCAGCATCCTGCCAGCAGAATGTTCCTCCTGACATACAAGCATTCAAATGACTTGTTAACACAGTGCTACATTACTTGGCACTTTATTTGTGGCGTCAACATTGTTATTTGGACAATACTATAATTTATAGGAGGAGGTGACCTGTGTTAACTTACGTATGCTAGCAGTCCCACTAGGATGCAGTCAAGTCTGTAATGTTCACCAAAAGTCTCAACTGCAGCTCAACTGTTTTTCAAACTCGTCCAGTTGTCAGGCTTTTTAACGTTTCTTGTTAAAACAAAAAAAATCGAGTTGTCAGTGTACTGTAGAGTTTTGAATTGACGAGTTGGAAAGCTGCTCAAGATGGCGCCTGTTCATTTTCAATTTGCCGCTAAAGTTTTGTTTACCGAGCTGTTCTTCTTCTGTGGTTTTTAATGGCGGTTGAGTAACCAGCTTAATTTTGGTGCATTACATACAGCCAACAACTGGACTGGAGTGTAAAACGGAGTACAGAAACATATACCTACCAACTTAGTAACAAGTACATTTTTATAGCACAAAATTAACTTTATATAAAATACAAGCAGCATTGCACGTCAAATACAAGATGACTGCCATTTAATCACACGCAGTTGTCTTTGTACAGTGGTTCATTTCGTGTCCACCAGATGTCAGCAAAATACAACCTGCGTAGCATAACACAACACAACGTATGCAAAACAAAACAATGCACACTCGAAACAAACACAACACATCAATAGCACCCACAGAGAACACAAACTACATAAACGCAACACGTAAAAAATACAACACAGCACACACATACATTTACAACACAAACAACACATCATAACACACACAACACAATACAACGAAACACAACACACACATAACAAGCTCCATAATAAAAATGTCATGTTGAACGTTTCAATAAAAAAGTGCCACGTTGTGTAATACACACACACACACACACACACACACACACACACACACACACACACACACACGCACACACACACACACACACACACACACACACACACGCACGCACACACGCACACACACACACACACACACACACACGCACACACACACACGACATAATACAGCAACACAGCAGACTACAGGCACGATAATCGAAATGCTATTGTCAATTTGATGGTTTTGTAAAGTGAACGAGTGCATACATGACAACGATGATCTTAATTTGTCACCTGTGACGTGCTTGTGGAGTTCCCCTTGTCACCGTGCCCGACCTCCTTTGCTTTTACTTTAATATTAGTGAAGTAGGGGCGGGGAGGGAAAGAATGTGCATTGTGCATCATGATGTCTTGCTGCGTTTTCCGGTCACCAATGTCATCTTCTTTTCACGGCAACATTGACACTTACATTTCCGTGCCACATTTTTTTTTTTAGGTTGAGAGGGCACCAAAATAAGTGGTAGTATAAAAGTATTTCCATATGCTGTCAAATATGATTACAAATCAAATAAATATTCCACATCGTCTGAATGTCTGACACATTTTTTAGAGATGCAACAAGTTGTTTCCTTTTCCTGTGCCCGCTGCTGACTCACAGCGAAACACACACAAGCAACGACGAAGGTGGAGGAACCTTTAACTCTCGGCTTCTCTCTCTCCATCATGTCACGGGTTGGTTTATCGCGGTTGCAGCCGCCCCCAAATAAACCGAGCAGCACACCAAGCTGTGGTTAAAGTTAAATGTGTGTGTTTCATTTATGGGATTTGACAAAGCATTCACCTAACATCACCTCTAAAATTAAAACTTAACCTAGCCAGTTAAAACTTAACCTAGCCGGTTAGATAATATTTTCAAACCTGAGCTAAGCTTCTGTTAAAGGGAATTTGACTTAACTCCAATTAATTTTGGAGTAGGTTTCGTTTTAACAAGTTTTTTTTATTTATTCTATGGGCAGACCATTTTGCTTCAAAAATCAACATTCCAGACTTGACACTTTCACATTTTCATCACTTGTTCTTTGGACCTAAGCGCGCGGGCTGCGATGTCACTTCCTGTGAGGCATCTTCTTGTAAGTGTCCAGGAAGCCGCCTCCTCTCACAAAAAATGATCCCCACCAAGCCGGTGGAAATGTTTTCATTGTTCTTCTAAGAAGTCCAAGTGCGTGTTTCCCCTCCACTCTGCTTACTTTCGTTTTTGTGGAAGTGGTAATGAAGAATGGCAACAGCCAATAAAATCGTAACATCTTTATTATGTGCCAATCAATAAATAGCTCATAAATAATCACAAATAAAGCTTTAAATAGCATAATAAATATCTAGGTGCGCGATGTGTGTTGTAATAAATAAAGTCAAACATGATTTTGTGGTTGGCGGCGGCGGCGGCGTGTCGTTTGCCTTCGGCGCCGGTGAAGTGGCGGGATGCTCTCGCCCAATGAGCTGGCCTCTTCATACAGCCAGGGGAGCTCCCACAATGCTTTGCTCTGGACCACCAGGTTGTCCATCTGGAGGAGGAAAAGAGGCTGGAGTTACATCACAGCAGAGGAGACCAAGGCTAAAGGGCATGTCAGGTCACGTGTGCTTAGGGTCATGGGTAATATTTGATTTTTAAAACGGATGACTACTCGAAATAGTTCAAATGTGTTTTGGAAAAAAAAAATCACACACAAAAAAATGATTACAATTTTATATTTTGAGTATCACTTAAAAATGTTTTTTTTTTTTTTTCAAATCAATAATTATTATTTTTTCCATTCTGTAATTTCTAAGGAATTTCATTGTAATTAATTCAGTAAATGTGTAAAAACAAAACAAAAACAGTAAAATAATAAACTTTTTTTCATATTACATTTTACAATAAACTGATTATATAAATTAAGAAATAAATTCAATAAAATAAATACTCTTTCTCAATGTATAATAAAATCCTCATTTTTATCATCAATTATGGGGAAAAAAATATATTTAATTGCAAAAACACCAATTATTTAATAACATGCAGTTCATGTAAAGTAAAGGTAAATTCCACTGATTGTCATATCCAACCTGCCTGGTTCTCAATTTTTTTCTAAGTCAACCAATCTTCGAAATATTTTCAAAGTGCCACCTCTGGAGCCTCTGCAGCGGGGGCTCTCGCCTGCCATACCCGACATAGGAGCGCTATGGGCGGCCTCCCTGTATCATCGTAGCTTAAAATGATAATAATAATAATAATAATAATAATTATAATAAATTAAGTTTATCAGCGGCTTTTAAGACACCCAAGGACACTTTACAGGGTGTAGAGGAAGCTAAACTAAAACAGTGAAAAACAAACCCCCAAAAATTGGGCAGAAAATATTTTAAAAAGGCATAAAATCAATACAATAAGAAGGACAAACTGGAAGGAAACATTAGATGGCATAATAAGTTGTATGTAGTTGATTTTAATGACCGAATATTGAAAAGAAGGTCGGCAATATACCTGAAGGTCTCGGATCTTGTGCAGCCAGTCAAGAAGTTTGTCCTGCGATTGATATCGGCGCTTCCTCAGATCCTGCACGCGCTTCAGCAAATAGTACAGATGGGCCCGGGCGGCCATGTTCGACCCAGGATCGCAGTCGGCGGAGTGGTCGACGGGCGTTGGCACCGTTGGGCCTGGCAGCCGCTTCAACATGCGCCCCAGCAGCTCCTCGTACGTCTGCAGCACCGCCGACATCAGCATGGCCTTCGCCTGAAGCACACGACAATCAATTGTGAGTCAGTGAATCCTAATTTTGAAAATTGCATTGTACGACATTGCCATGCATGTTGGTTTAAATTGGATTCATCGTCAATAATCAGCAGCGTTACACAGTAAAATGGAAACAATAAATGGTGGGAATTCCGATTATTAGCATCTGAGAATGAAATAAATATACCAGCATCAACTATACTGTACATGAATAGACACCATGTATTCAGGAAGGTAGTCAACAGCAAAATAAGAATGCAATCAATAAACAGTTGAGAAAAAAAAGAAACAAAAAGCAGCAAGAATAGTCAGTAGCGACTAAACGCACGCATAACATAAAATGACCCACAGACATTTTGTTTTTCTGAGTTGTTGTGCGACAATGTTGTCACAATGCTGAACAAGCTAAGCTAAGCTAATGTAACGCATTGTTTGCCAGTGTGTGTTTTTATTTACTTGTAATTGACATATATTTGTTAAGTGAATGATTATTTTTGGTTTTGTATTTGAGTTACACCTCAGGTGTTTTGTGTACTGCGCATGTCATGAGCCGAAAAGAGAGAGAGGTGTAACCGAGCGAGCCTCGTTCGTTCGTTCGTTCGAGAGAGAGAGAGAGAGAGAGAGAGAGAGAGAGAGAGAGAGAGAGAGAGAGAGAGAGAGAGAGAGAGAGAGAGAGAGAGAGAGAGAGAGAGAGAGAGAGAGAGAGAGAGAGAGAGAGAGAGAGAGAGAGAGAGCCTGGAGAAACCACAGCAACATCTTAGGGTTACACTAAGATCGGCTAACAATGTATTTTTACCTCCATTTTGGTGCCCAGGATTTCTCTGGAGAAGACGGGACGGCCGTTAAAACGTTCTTTTGGCGGGATCTTCTGCAAACACAAACACACACACACACAATAAAATTAAGTTGTCAGTCATGAAAAAGCAACAAGGTGAGTCCATTAAGAGTCCAATTTAGAGCATGTGTGTGTGTACTCACATAAAGTTGCAGTAGGTTCTGAATGGTTCTGTTCATCTTCAAGGGCACATGAGAGGTCCTGACTCGACAGAAACACAAGTACACGCACACTCCAAGCATCGCTCTCGCCATGGCAACCATCCTCAACTCTTTGTGTGTGTGTTGCAGGTCCAATTCCCAAACCGGACCTTGACTTGGTGCCGGTAGAGCTGCCGATGTGAAGAAGTGTTGCCTTGTCGGCGACGTCTCGCATTTAAAAGATAGCACGCTTACACTTGCTCACGCACACACATTGTGATGATTTAAGTGTGAAAATGTGGTTGAGAATTTCCTTTAAATCACCAAAGTTCACAGAAAGACAAAGTGAGGGGTCTCCCACACGCACCACCTACAACCACACAATGCACAACAGACATGATATATACACAGGTGTGTGTCTGTGTGCGTGTGTTGGACTCGAAACAAAAAGGAAGTGATGAGGTTTAGAAGAACTTCTCTTGAATTTCTTGCGATTCCATTCGAGCAATTGCGCGAATGCTAATGCTAACACACTGAAGACGCAAAGTTCCAAATGTTATCTGGATGTTGGGTTAGCAATTAGCGCGGTATGCTAATGCTAATATGCTAAACCCAGACAGCATTTTTCGGACATTCGTGTTAGTTGCAGCAAAAGGTGTCTAAAATTAGCTTGGACTCGCAGTCAGATGGCAGCCATCTTGCGTTGCCACAGTTACTCAATTTCTGTGCATGTTTGACGCCAGGATCCCTGTATGGGGTCATTTCAGGCTCTCAAAGAATTAAGTGACAGTTCTGACAACATGATGCAGACGACTCTTTCAGTAGCACTCGGAATATAGGCTACTTTATGAGAGAAAATTGATCACGCGTTCTTCCTGATGTAATGTGCATGTAGCGTTTCTGCCAGAATTATTGGTACAACTGTATGCCAAACGGCGTGGAATTTTTTTGAAATTGAAATTGAAAATACCGGGCACTAGTCGGAGTTAGGCACGCTTAGCGAATAGCAACACAAGATGGCCGCCGGTGATTTGACTTCTCACTATGGCGAGTAGGCAGCATAAGAAGTCCAGGTTATTTGTAGGCATACGTGTAGAAATTAGCTCTGCATGCTAATGCTAACAAGCTAAACTCATGCAATGTTTCACACATTCAAACGGGAGCTGCGTTACTAACTCTGGCTGTTAGCTTAGCAATTAGCTCTGCATCCTAATGCTAATCCTAACACGCTAAGTACCATGTGGTGTGCAAAATGTGATGACATGAAGCCGATTTAGCAACTTTAGCTTAGCATAGCATCTGCTTCAGTCATGCGGTTGTTTTGTTCGATTTTTTTTTTTAATTTAGTGTGTGTTTTGAAGCTAATTGTAATGATCATCTGTGTTTGTCTTATGTATCGATGGCAATATATATATATTTTTAAAGATTCCCAAGGTGATTTCCACAAATACGCTTCCGTAGATTTCAACCTTAAACATAATTTCAAATAAAGTATCAAGGAGAACATGCATCATGCAGCAGTGGGAAGACCCAAAAAGTCCCTTAGAGTACAAGGGAAATTTCTCACAGGTTAAAGTGCACACGACATCATCACTGAGTCATAGGTTGTCAAAGAGAAACTGGCAGAAATGGAGAAATGTAAAATGAGTGACATCACTGCTTTCAAGGAAACGTCAAGGCGCAAACTTGAATTTTGGACATGTGCTTTTATTTAAATGAAGCGCCACAAAAAAATAAATACAATGAAGATGAAAGAACCAATCAACAATGTTTCTGTTGCTTCCCCTAACAAGAATAAATTAAAGTACAGGATGGGATTAAATAAAGGTATAAATTAGAAGACGAATAAAAGGCGAAAAAATGGTTCACGGTGAGGCCTTGGTGGGTGGGGCCACAGCGCGAGAGCCAATCACAGTTGCCATGTTGTACACTTCCAGGAACTGAGAGAGCGCCCTCTTCTGGAACAACACGTCATCCACCTGCACACACGCACAAATTTTGTCTTATATTTTTCGAGATGAATTTTAAGATATGTATTACATTATTTATTTTTTTCATCACGTAATTTTATTTTAAATGATTGTTATTTTTGTAGCTTTTATTTTGATTATTAATTTGCCAAATTATTTTCATTTAACTTTTAAATATGTTAATTATTTTATCAAGTACTAAGATGTGTGTATACATATGGTACACATGTTTTTTTCATTTTCCTATATTATTGTTCATACATATATTAGCAATCATTTAAAAATGTAACCTTTTGATTTAAAAAAAATAATAATTCCGTAGGCCTCACCTTGAGTTGCGTGAGCTTCTGGAAGACTTTACTGGTGTCGGGGCAGCGCGGACGTGCCAGGATGGCGTTCAGGTGGCGCAGCTTTTTGGTCAGCTGGCTGACATTGTGCCTCAAGCGCTCCCGCCTGCCGTCGTCGGGTATGTCCGTCAGCAAGGTGGCGTTGTTCAGGATGCTGTCCAATATGCGCACGTAGACCTCCAACGCCGACTTGATCAGATTGACCGCCTCTCGGTTCTGCGGGGAGCGGAAAACAAATGTGTCAGCGCTGAGGCCCGCCACCCGATGACCTCGGGTTCGATTCTCCGATGAAACCGGTCTCCGTGTTTGGGTTTTTATTCTTACCTGACACGCTTTGATGCTCTTGATGACATCGTCGAAGGGAGGATGAGTGCTGATGTTCACGCTCTTCAGATCCTGATAACACACAATACTTGTAAACATGCTGAAACACGCTGCATGTGAACATACATGAGGCAACACACAAAAAAAATCATAAAAAACATTCATGCTGACACACATGCAAGAGAGTGCCAGGAGAAAAAAATATATATTTCCATTATACTCATTAACTGCCATTGACGGTTATAGACGTCAAAAATTCATTTGAGCTATTTCTATTAGTTTAACATTTTTCCCCACTTTTGTTAACAAGAGTATCAAAAACTAAAATTTTTGTATTGTACATTTAGAACAGATATAAAATTTGTGATTAATCGTGAGTTAACTAGTAAAGTCATGCAATTAATTATGATTAAAAAATTTAATTGTAATTAATCGCATGACTTCACTAGCTAACTCACTATTAATTAATGAAAGTCGTCCAGGTCCTGGAGAGACAACACGGCCCCAGACCACTATTATGATGTTCACATGCTGAGACTCAGAAAATGTGAGCATGCTGAAACTCAGAAATATACACGAGTTGCCTGAAAAAACACACAACATGCTGAAAAATACAAACAAATGATGGCAGTAAAAGTCGAATGAAGTGAAGTGACTCTAAGCATGATCCCTGATGGACGCCATCAGCTCACCACATCTCTGGAGATGTCCTCCAGGATTTTCCTGAGTTCGGGGTGCGGGTCCACGGGATTGGCCTGTGCCACCAGAGCACCCAGCAGGACCAGTAGACCCAGACGACACGGGGACGACATGACGGCGAGGCGAGTGACCAAAGACGAGAGGCGGGTGCTGTGAGAGACGAGAGACGAATGACGAGCCCTGAGAGACGG
Source organism: Vanacampus margaritifer (assembly GCF_051991255.1). Classification (NCBI taxonomy): domain Eukaryota; kingdom Metazoa; phylum Chordata; class Actinopteri; order Syngnathiformes; family Syngnathidae; genus Vanacampus; species Vanacampus margaritifer. Next base: position 14,327,636 of record NC_135446.1, read on the forward strand.
CGACGGGTTTTCAGGTCAATTTGCTGAGCGCCGCTCGCATCTTTTATACACGTCTTTTGCTTCATTGTGGTCTGTGGCCGCTCGCAGCAAACACCAGAATCTTCCTCTGAATTATGCTTCTGCTCAGAAACGCACGCACACGCACACACGCACACACACACACACACACACACACTTGTAGGGCCTTCCTTGATGGCATTTCCACTCACCTTCATCTTGGGGAGGACACTCCCGGGTCACCGTGGTTTTCATCAGTTTTCGCGGAAGCCTCAGGTCCAGGATGACGTGTGCGCGTGTGTGGTTCCAAAAAGTTTTGTCAAGACCCAAAACTCTGAGACAGTATTGACCCATTGATATGTGTGTGTGCATGCATGTGACTTTGTGTGTGTATGTGATGCAAGTAAACTTATGCTAAGATGCTAGTTAGTACCAATATGTGTGTGTACATGATTGTGCATATGAGCATAACAAGTAAAGCTATGCTAAGCTACTAGTTAGTGAGCGTCCCATTGTGGGTGTGTGCGTGCGTGTGCTGCTAAATGGCTAAAGGCTAAAGAGGCCACAAGGCGGACAGCTGAGCTACTTTCAGCGGCCGCAACGCCAACTTTGTTTCCACAGAAAGTCCAAAAAAGGCTTCATGAATCATTATTTCTTTTTCCACCTGTTTTCTTCACTCTATCGCTTTTTTTCTACTTCCATCATATACTTCATGTCAGATGACCCATCAATAAATTGTTATATAAACACACACACGCGCAGTCGAGCGTTGACCGATGTACTTTGTGAGTTGTCCTTGCTGAAGTTGAACTCATTCACTGCCATCGACGGCTATAGACGTCAAAAATTCATTTGAACAATTTCTATTCGTTTATCATTTTTCCACTTTTGTTAACAAGAGCATGAAAACCTAGAATTCTTTTTATTGTACATTTAGAACAGATAGAACATAACAGTCATGCGATTAATTACAATAAAAAAAAAAATCACCTGACGTCCCTATTTTAATCATCTTTTTTTTTTTTAAATCGTGTCAGGCAATTTACATTTTTGATGGTAATTAACTGCATGACTTCAATAGTTAACTCACGATTAATCACAAATTTTATATCTGTTTTGAATGTACAATAAAAAAAATATATTCTAGGTTTTCATACTCTTGTTAACAAAAGTGGAAAACATGTTAAACTAATAGAAATAGTTCAAATGAATTTTTGACGTCTATAGCCGTCAATGGCAGTGAATGAGTTAATGACCCAGACTGCTCGTTAAACGCCCCCCCCCCCCCATGAAAATAAATAAATGTCACGTTTTAATGTTACCAGTTTGACACTTAAAGTTATTTTTGTGTCTTTTAAATCACAATGACCAGCCACATAAATATGCTTCTCTTCTATAATACTTTGATCCAATGATTTTTTTTTTCTATTGCAGCAACAACAAAAAAAGTCCGATCAGCTCGAGTCAGTCTCATAACAAGATTCTTTTCCCATGATTTACATTCCAGGGATTTTTCATTCTTCTTTTCTACTATTTCTATTGCTGGATTATGGAAATTAATTTCAATTCCAAAATTCAATTCAATTATTATTTACATATACAATCCAAACGCGTTTTTAAAAAAAATTTTTTTTTACTCGGTTTGGTTTCATCGTACAAAGCGAGCATAGGAGTCCAAATGTTATGAACAGAAACGTTATATGTTACTGTCTTCCAAACACCGCAACAGTGGTTTGTGGTGGGGCTTGAAGTGCACGTTTGTGTGTGTGTGTGTGTGTTAGGAGGGCTAAACGTATAACAATCATTAAAGTGACAAGTGTATAAAATTTTCATTTCGAACCACACACATTATGGTGACCACAATTCGTAAGCCTACCACAAGTTCTTATTTTGCGTGAGAGAACGAGCATCTCATTTGAGCGATGGCAACTTAGCAGCCCAGTGCGACCTCGGCGAGCGACACCGAAAAACCAAGCAAGCCGGATTCAGCCGGAGCGGATAACAGTGGCTAGCGTCGGTTAGTCGGAGCCATAGGCCGGAGTGGCTAACGAGCGGCTAGCGGAGAAGCTAGTAAAAGCTTCCGAGGGCAAAGCAGAAGGTAATAAAGCATCGGGAGCCCGAATCACAGGATGCGGTAACGACTACCTTCAGGCCCCAGCTGTGAAAGTTAATGGGCGGTCAACCTATTGGGCCCAATACTCGAATCAAAACTACGTCAATGGCGCGCCTAATATTGAGCTGTGCCTTTTGTGTGCAACAAGTTCCAAAATCTAAATGCTGTTGTGTGACTTCTGTGTGAGAATATTTCCGCGGACAGAGTCAACTGAAAGATGGCGTCTTCTGAATACCATTTTTGGCTACTCTAACCACCTCAGGGAGCTGCACCTGACATATTTCCTTTTGTTGTTGTACATGATAGTTTCAAAAACACAGTGTTAAGGGAGATTTTTATTTATTTATGAGGATCCACCACAGAAGATAATTTATAAAATAAATTTTTGACAAGGTGCTTTTTTATTGCGACACACATATACTGTATTTATGGTTCTAACTTCTAAGTATGCACAGCAGAAAACGAGGCAGGTATTATTAATTAATACAAATTTGGGAGGTCATAAATGTCCTTTCTTTCAAGAAAACCAAAAATAAACAAACACAGCAAAAATAATATGTGCTGCTGTGACATTGTTTGCTTGTGTCGTTCTAGCTGATGGCCAATAGAGGGCGATGTTGCCCGCGAATGACGTTTGAGTTGACACGTGGAATTAGAACAAGAGCAAGTAAAACGTCACATATTTTGACATGAATTCATTAAGACATTAATGAGGAAGATGAAGATGCCGTTTCAAAGAAAAAGATGAGGATGGGAGCTCGGGATAACACAGCAGTGCCTACATAATAGAGCAAATGACTGTGTGTTCACCTGTGTGACATCATCTAGTCATGTGATCTGACACAAAGAGGAAAGATCTAATTTCTCACACACCCACTACAATGGATATTAGTGGGTGTTCTGGCCCTTTAATGCACACAGACATAAACACATGGTAAAAAAAAAAAAGTGCACACACAGACGCAACTCAACACAAAAAGGCGTAACGGCCCTTTAAAAAAGTACCCTAACACTGCCAGCCTTCCCGATTGGCCAAAACAAGACAGTAGTCTTTTTGTTGTTGTTGTTGAAAGAAGCAAAGTTTATTTGAGTCTCAATACTGTAACACACGTCTCCATGATAACAGACAAATAAATAGTAAGTCAAAGATTAAATAAGCCAATAAATAAAGTTGATGTTGTTGTTCGTGCACGTCAGTGGGTGGCGCTCTAGCACGTTTCGTGCAGATACGTGAAGAGAATGTCAACCTCGCTAAGCGCCTTGTTCAGGGCGCGCCCACTGTCCATCTACAAAAGACCCAAATACAAATTTTAAGTTACTAATCAGCAACCGTTTCTTTTTCATTGTCTTTACATTCTTTAAAAACACACAAACACACACAAAAAAAACAAAGTAGATTTCTTAGTATTTCAAGCCGCTGTGAAATTGCATGTTTTAGCCCAGCTGCCACGTCATTGGCAGGTGAGGGGGCATGACTGTGTAAATCAGCTCCACTGTGACATCACAATCTGAATGGAGAAAGGCTTGATAATTAAAAATAATAAATAGATGAGTTAATTGTTCTATTTTCATTTCCCTGTGTCCATTTTGCCGAATATGTCCCCTAGAAATGCTGACAGGCACCCTTTTTATATGAATTTATTATCATTATTTTTATTTTTGGGGGGGGAAGTTTGGTAAAAAATAATAAAAAATAATTTAGGAATTTTTATTCATTTATTTTAATTCGGGAAAAAATGTTTTGGGAAAATTCAGAAAAATCAAATTTGAAAAATGTTTGTGGTGTTTTTTGTGATGTTAAGTTTACCATGGCCAGCTTGTTGCGGAACTGCACGGCGTGCTGGTGGTCTTGGTAGTGTGTCACATTCTGGAGGGACAAAAGGTCAAAAACACAATTTTCCAACAGTAGACCTCACACCACAAAATCATTCCAAAAATCATCTGACAACATTACCCTTGAAAATGACCAACTTAGCACTAAGCATGTACGATTCAAAACCAGTCAACAAAGAGACAAAGATGCGTGGACACAAGGACAAGCGGACAGAAAGACGCCACTCACACATCCGCGCCTCTGGAGGTCGTCGCTGGCTTTGCTGAGGTCGCTGTGCAGCTGGTGCATTTTGGGATGCTGGTTGTCAACGTGATTGAAGATGTTGTTCAGGTAGAAGTCCAGGATGTTGGCGTGCAGGCAGCAGATGGTTATGTGGTCCTTTCGGGAAGGGAAGGTAGGAGAAGTTCAGGAAAGGTCAAATCAGGTAAGACACCTTGAGGAGTTGAGGAGTTTGAATTTGGCGCTTACTCTCGCATTGGCCTCGACGTTCAGTCTGATGTTGGACTCGTCCTCCGTCTCAGACCTCTGAGCCTGAAGAAGGACACATTAAGAATATACATAAACACGGTAACACGTCATATTAATAAAATGCTCATCAGGAATGTCATAAACACATTAACTCATTCATTGCCATTGACGGCTATAAAGGTCAAAAATTCATTTGAACTATTTCTATTAGTTTAACATTTTTTCCCCACTTTTGTTAACCAGAGTATGAAAACCTAGAATTTTTTATTGTACATTTAGAACAGATATGAAATTTGTAATCAATCGCGAGTTATCTACTTTAGTCATGCGATTAATTACAATTAAAACCTTAATCGCCCGACGCCCCGAATTTTTAATAATATGGTCTTTCTTTGTTTTTTCTAATTCATTCACTGCCGTTGACGGCTATAAACGTCAAAAATTAATTTGAACTATTTCTATTAGTTTAACATGTTTCCACTTTTGTTTACAAGAGTATGAAAACCTAGATATTCTTTTATTGTAAATTTAGAACAAATATACAATTTGTGATTAATCGTGAGTTAACTACTGAAGTCATGGGATCAATTACAATTTAAAAAAATTGTATCACCTCTTGCCCCTAATTTTTAATAATCTTTTTTTTTTTAATGAATTTATGACAGTGAGTTAATAGTACACGTCACATTAGCATGTTCACGTCGCATTAGCATGTTTATATCCCAATAACACATTAAGATGTCACATTAAAAACAAATCTACGTTATGCTCACATTTTGCAATAATAGCATATTTGTCACAATAATTACACTTAAACATGTCGCTGAAAACGTCGCATTAACACATTCACAACGTAACAATAATAACAACACGTTCCTATGTCAGGTAACTTACGTGCAGCGAGACTTCCTTTGCAGCCAGGAATGTGTCTCGATTCCTCAAAACACTGCTGCGCGTCGGATGGACGGGCCCCGCCTCCCCCTGGTGGACGCAGCCAATCAGGAGAAGCGTCAGCACGCCGGCGCCAAGATGGCGGAGGGAGACGAACGCGGTGGTGCCGACGGCTTTCATGATGATGATGATGAAAAAAATGAAGAGTTGACGAGGTGAGGGGCAAATGCGCTGATGATGTGACCCGAGCGCACACGTTGCATTTTATACACACAAAGCCTCCGCCCCCCCACAAGAAAATAGGACAAGCAAAAAACCCCAACACACACACACACACACACACACACACACAAGGTCAATGTGTTTACTGTCACCTGGAGGAAATGAAGTGTCAGTCAAAAAAGTGTGACAACAAATAATGTTTGTTATTAATCTGGACTAGTGACATCAATTCCTCATTTGTAGTATGTGTGTTTTGTATGTAAGAGTGAGTTAATGTGTGGCGGAGGTAATATAAATGTTTACCTGGCATGTTTGACACGCGTCACTGTCAATTAATGAAGCCCATAATTACATGACATAAATGCAGCGTGATGATAATGATGATGATCATTATCGCCATCATCATCATCTTCTCAAATGTGACGTCACGGACGACAAACAAATCGTAAAACAATCAATCAACGTACCTTCCGTGGGACTTTGATTTCGTCACACGACAGGAAGTGACGTCACGAGCTGGCCAGAAAAAGGCAGTATTTGCTGATGAGGGCTAACAGGAAGTGATGTCATCCGGTGGACTTTCTACTCACCTGCTCGCATTCGTGTCCCAAAAACAATTAGTGAAAAGGAAACAATAGGATTGAAAGTGTAAGCAATGAGAATTAAATCATGAGAATTAGAATTGAGAATTAGAGTAATTAAATAAAATTAAAAAAGAGAGAAGTACAAAGAATTGAGAATTTGTGTAATTAAAAGTAATAATAAAAATATAAGTGAAAGAGTAAATAATTAGAACGCAAGCCTGGATAAGAGTAAAAGAAAAATAGAAATGAAAGAATAAGAATTAAAGTACAAATAATGAAAATTAAAGAATGAATAGCAATAAAAGTATAAAATAGAATTAAAGTGTAAAAAAAACAAGAATTAAAGAAAGGCTAAGAATGAAAGTGTCCAGCAAAAGAATAAAAAAAAAAAAAACTTTTTGAGAGTGAAATAAAAAGAATGAAAGATTTAAAAACAAAAAAATGAAAGCAGAACGAATACGAATAAGAGGTTAATTTAACGAGTCCAAGTCAAAGCACATCTGAGGTTGCTTTCCGTGGCGACGGCTCAGTTCCCCCCCCAGAATTCCCGTCGCCTCCTCTGCGCTCGCTCTAGCACGGCCGCCGCCGCCGAGCATGACGCCAAGGAGTGGCTCGACATGACCGACAGACGCTCATCTAGTCGAAAAAGGACCGGATGCCACAGTTAGTACCAAAACAAAATCATTCGCACATTCCTTAATCACAACGGTGGCAATATTTATATACTAGACGTGGATAGTGCCACTAAAAATCCCAAAATCGAACGCAAGGACTGTAAACAGTTTTTGTCGCAATTAAATGGACAATGCGCAACCGGTGCTAATTTTGTGAGCCTGTTAATGGCATTAGCCATTATGTGTTAGCATTAGGCTAGAACGGCAGAATTATGTTGTTGTTGTGACACAATGTGAGTTAACTTAACGTTAATGCATTTAATTATAATTTCCCCCAACAAATAATCATGGGTAATTTTAAAGAAAGACAATAAAAATAAATAAATAAAAGACATATAAAATAAATTGCATGAAATTAATCGCAAAATTTCTATTCTTCTAATTTCTAGTTTGTAAAATGGCCACAAGACAGTGGATAGCAACAGAATCTGCCAAGAAAAACAAGAGAAAGATGAGTCACCTTCGTCAGAACAGAAGTAGCTTGTAGAACCTGGATGCGACCGGAACCTGAGGCCCAGCTCACCTGTCCACATGCACACACACACACGTGTGCCATCATCATGACAAATGATCGATTGATTGACTGACTGGACTTACCGTTGTGTTGGAATTCCGCGTGCCTCAGCCGTCCTCGGATGACGTGTATTAGGGGCGGGGCCGAGCTCCGCTTGGTCACGATTGGTCGGCACTGCAAAACTGAGCCGGGCCAGCGGACGTGGGCGGAGCTACAAGGCGGCGCCTCTTTAGGAGTATGCGCAAGCCTCTGCACATGCACAGACTGGGTTATCAATTTGTCAATTTGCCAATCAGTTTCAAGTGATCAAATTGATTACCTGAAAAGCTTCTTCTGAATTGGATCTGCCCACCAGGATGGCGCCCCCTGTTGGAAACACACGCGTCAGACAACGCAAGCGATTCTGCTTGTTTAGCTTCCGTATGTTGCACCTGTGACAGGCGTGCGTGTTTGTGTATGTGTGTACCATAGACAGGTGTGGTGACATCAAGATGCGTCCTACGAAGTGGCCTACTGTCCATCTCAGGAGTGGGCGAGCGTCCCACGCGTTCATCACCCTCATCCTCGTATTCTTTTGCCACCCAGGCCGTCTTGCAACCTGTGGGCGGAGCCAGTGACCGGCTGTGGGCGGGGCTTGCCGGTCCAGAGGAAGAAGTGGAGCAGCTGCGGAGAGGTGACACAAGTGGGATGACGAGGTCACGTCGTGCTTAAGGTCATGGGCTCACCTGGCGAGGTCCAGAGCCTCCACGAAGGGAGGACTGTGGGAGTCTGAGGTGGGAATGCAGGGGTCCGGGGCGGGGCGGGGGCTGGGAGTGTCGCTGCTGCCGTCACTGCTGGGCTCCCACAGGTAGTTGTGCTGGGACCTGAGCTGGCTCAGGTGCTGACTGGAGAAGTTGGTCCCCCACCCCCGCTGGCGGTACCACGAGGCCTTCTGCCTCAACAGTGCCGCCTGTACACACACACACACACACACACACAAAACACACCTGTCAAAGGTATACACACAACCAGTGTGTGTGTGTGCAAGTGTGTGTGTCCCTGCCAGCGTGTGACGGATGTGACCCAAATGAAGAAGAAGAAGCGGTTCTGAGAAGTGAGTCAGCGCTTTGAAGGCTCAAAAAGAGTTCTGGTAAAAACCAAGCGTGACCTCCATGACCCCGATGCACATTTGCAAGCCGCACAGCAACAGGAAGTCAACATATGTCACTTTCTGTTGAGGCGGCTTTGGCAGAGGAGGACTTTTTATCAGGTACACCTGAGGATTGGAATATTCATCCATCCATCATTCAGCCGTACCTTGAAATTGTGTGAGATTTATCTAAAAAATATAACCGCAAACACACATTCAACAATTCACAAGCAGAACTGAAGTTAAAGGGCAGGTCAACCTTAAACATTTCTTTACAATAATATATTATATGTGACCTCACTAGTCTAAACATGACATTCTGACGAAGCATCTAAGGGGGCGGCCATTTTGCCACTTGCTGTCCACGGAAGATGACATCACATCAGGGCTCAGGCAACGACCAATCACAGCTCACCTGTTTTTTTGAAGCTGGGCTGTGATTGGTTGTTACCTGAGACCTGAGCAACTGTGATGTCATTTTCACTCGACAGAAAGTGGCAAAATAGCCGCCTTCTGATATTGATTAAAAAGTGCTGGATTTTGCTGCTTCACTCATATTTGTATTCCACAAATGCAATATTAACCAGAATACTGTATATAAAATAATTCGGCTGCATAGAACATATTATTGTCAGTATGTGCTGTCTATAATTTTATGTCATTAAAAAATATAGATATATTTAATAAAACTTAATTTTAGAGCAAAATTTTATGTCTGTTGTGTTTGTAAGTTGAGGACTAGCTGTGTGTATAATGCACGCAGCATTTACAGTATTTGGAGTGAGTTGTAAATAGTATTGTACAAATTATTGTACAGTATGTATTAAGTCCTGATTCTCCTTATTACGTTAAATCCCAAAAAAAAGTCTTCTGAACCATCAAAGGAGTTTTATTTTTTGTATATGGCCAAAAGCATTTTAGATGATATACATGATACAATAACAATCCATTTTTTTTGTCACAAGGCAGACCAAATAGGCAAATCATTTGTGATGTAAAATTCTTAAATGAAATTTCCCGTTGTGGTAATTTGACATCTTTGGCAGGTGATGCCTCAGGAGATGAATTGTAAATTTAAAGGGATCCTCAAAGTTTATTGGGGCTGAAGCCAAAATCACCTGTTGACATGTCAAACATCCTCAGCTTTTAAAGTGTTATAGTCTTTCATCAGTTGCTGAATGTTTAGGGTCAATATCTGCTTACTAAAGTACTGGTAGACATTTTTCTCAAAATGAAGGATTTCAAACCGGCAACATTGAAATTGCTGTTAACTTCGTCAATTTCTGAGGTAATGGATTAAAGAGGAGCAAGTGGAGAATTAGAATACATGAAAATCTCTCTTTTTTTTGCCTATCAGAGCCGATCACATACTTGTGTGAATAATTGAGACAAATCCCTCTCCGTGCTGATCCTTCAGTGCATGTTTGAGTGGTGAACGGACAAAGTTGAGAAAACTGCCGTTGTTTACGTTACGTTATGTATCTTTTGTGTTCTATGTTCATGTTCAAAGCACTTTTATACAGCTTGATTTTTAAAGTGCATTATAAATAAAATTTAGTTGAATTGAATACATGCATGTGTGTGTGCGTGCGTGCGTGTGTGTGTGTGTGCGCGTTTGTGCAGCTTCCCCGAAATCGACTGTTGTGGTTTGTTGCTTTCCGCACACGCCATTTCTCATGTTCTTGCGCTGACTCATCAAGTCACACAAGCTTAGCTTAGCAAATACGGCTAAGCTGGTTAGTTACGATGGTTAGCTAAGATGTTTAGATTTGGAGTCATGTGACCCCCAACTCACCTGAGGGGTTACATCCACACCTCCACGTAGGGGAGAAAGAAAGCTGGCTTCATATTCCGTCAGCTTCCTGTCACACATGGATGCACATATAATAGCGTATATTAGCAACACACAGGGACTATAACACACACACACCTGTAACACATACGTACAAAAATAGCGCACCAGCTACATTAGAACATAACACACGCACGCACCTGTGTCGTCGCTGAACCTGCGGATGGGCGGCGCCTTCCCACTCATTGGTGGAGTCAGCATGTTGTGGGTGGGGCATATTCTCAGACTCCTCCCTCATCTTCTGACTCCTCTGATTATACAATAGCAATGACATCATCACCATCGGCAACAACACTGGCATATTGTGTGCGCATGTGCGTGTACATACATTGCGTGTGTGGAAGAATGGAACTCTCGAGCGGCGTTCCAGATGTTTCCGCAGGCGGGGGCCACGAGGTGGAGACAGACCCTGGAAGCTGCGGCGGTACTCCGTTTCCATGGTGATAGGATGGCTCTGCGTTTCCATGGCGGCAAAGTGTGGTTTTGTTTCCGTGGCAACGGGCTGCATTTGAAAGGGAGAGGTTGCTCTTCTGCAGGGGCGTAGAATCTAGGACACAAACAAAGTTTAAAAATACAAATGCCTTTGTACAATAATACATTTTTAACTCATTGCTCGTTTTTATGCTAGAGCATACAGAAGGCTTTGATGCAGCCTCTCGACTGCAAAGAACAGTTGAAGAAATGGTAGTTATTAGGGGTTAGGGTTAAACGGCCAGCAGGTGGCAGCAGAGCAAAAGAGCTCAACCAGGGCCATGTTGAAAAAAAAAAAGCTCATTTAACCACAATTCTAAATAGATTTGTGAATAATTATGATACATAGTTATATTCTACTGCTAATTGCTACAAAATGGAGAGATTAAAGAAGAGACTCTAATCTTTCTTTTGGTAGGTTCCATGTTCTTATAGCAATAGAAAACAATAATCTGTGGGCCTTGCAAAATCTAAATCCAGTAAAACAGTGTGAAGGGGATTGCTTCTGTGAAAATGGCTGGGAGTGAATGACTTAAATAAAAAAAGTTATATAAACCTTTTTTTTTTTACATACACATTTATTTTGATCATGAAATAATAAATTACATTAGAAAATAAAACATTTCTCATTGTATTACTTATAATTAAAAATATCAACAAACAACATTTTTATTTTATTTATTATTTTTAAATCGCATGATTCATTATTCATTTAACAAAATAAGTAATTAATTCTGATTACAAATAAATTAAAATTGTCAAAATTTGAAAAATAAAAAAATATTTAATAGTAACATGATTGGGTTATTTTTTACGCTATTATTATTTTATTATTTACAGTTAATTATTATTACAGTCTTAAATGTATTTGTAAAATTGTTTGTTTTAATCACTAAATAATTTATTATGATTTTTTTTATTACATTTTTTTTAGTTAAATTTATATTTTCTTTACAATGGCATGTTCTATGAAGAGCCAGTAATAGATATTCTAATTCAAATTGCGTAAGTGGAATATGAGTTAATCAGCAAAATCCACCCGTTTTTGTCCATCTTAATGGGTGGCCATTTTACCACTTGCTGTCAACTGAAAATGACATCACAGTTGCTCAGGTCTCAGGTAACGACTAATCACATATTGTAAAGAAAATCTTTGGGTTGACTCACCCATTCTTGTTTAAATGGTGTTATTTATGATGATGTAATTAAAGAATATTTACTAATTCAGCTTAATTTCAAATACATTTTACAAGAGAATTTTCAATAGTAAAATAAATCAGTCAGTGTTTAAATTTCATTTAAATTTATGCCATTATATATACAGACTCATCTTACATGTGAAATTGTCTATTTTGATAAATAAATAAATAAAACAATTCATTATGATTTTTTAAATCATAATGTTTATAATATATTTACTCTTAATTAATCAATTATTTACTGACCTAAATATGTGTTCACTATATAGATCAAATTGTAAATTATTTACTAAATAAATCAGCCACTTATTATATCGTTCAAATAAATGACTAAAAAATGAATGCATCTATTTTAAATAATAAAGCACACCCATCAGGAAAGGGATAAATGACGGTATAGATGATCATGTGAAAAGTGAACATGTAGCGTGTAGCACTAGCGAATGCTGACATGGTGTACTGCAGCTTACCTGTTGTGCTGTCAGAAGAGGTGACCGAGCGACCGTGGCATTCCTTGCCAACGCCTCTGCTTGCTTGGTGCATAAATCTTCACGTCCCAATCTTGATCCCGGTCCTGGTTCCGGTTCTTCGGATCTCGGCCCTGCCGGTGGATCAGTCCCGGGAAGACCTGTTGTACGTTTGCAGTGCTGGTTCTTGTCCTTCTTGCAAGCTGAGGGCAGATGCGTAGCATAATTAGCATCGTTAGTATCAGTTGGCCTATATATAACATGTGGTGAGCATTTGGACCTGCACGGGGTGCCACGCTGTGAGCCTGTGGGTGAGGCAGGCTGGATCTCCTCTCATGATCAAGTTTGTCTTTCCTGCTCCGAGCTGATTGGACAAAAATGAAAAGAGGGTCAAAGGTCATCAAGCATGCATCATATATTGGTTTTGTCCAATCACGCTTACCTTTGTGGTGAGTGCAGCATCCAGCCAATGAGACACCCCGCTGTGGAGAAACGCTCCGAGAACGTCCATAACTCCTCTCGTATTCACTCTGACAAACCACATTAACATTAAAAATACGGGAATGGTCGCCAGGTACTGTCAGGGCACATACAGACCAGGGACTGCTCCAGGATTTTTCTCTCCCGGTGCTAAAGGGGGGCTTGAGTGATACAAAGTGGGGCTGAGAAAATCATTTACAAATATATTTGTGAATATTAAATGAACTGCTGGAGGGACTGAAATAGCACCATCCCTGCAGACCAACAATGGACTGGTCAATTGCAAATTTTAGGGCATAAATAGACAAACAATTTACTGACTGGCTGACTGTCATTCACTGGTCATCAATAAACAAGCAATGGACTGGTCAATGGCCAGTCAATGTAAAAAAATAGCGCGACTGGTGACGTAATTTCTACGAGTCCGTGTTTAGAAAGCAGCAGCAGCGGGAAAGAAAAAAAAGCCGCGGCAGGGATGCAAGTTGAAGTAGCTACCAATTCTCTAGTATCAATTTAAAAAACGAGTCAATGCTTTGATAAACACTCTTCTTAACAGCAAGCTAATTACCTGGGCAGCATGCTATTTTATCCATGCTAACAGCTAAGCTAATCATTATCTTACCTTGATCGTCATGACGTTTCCGGCGACAAGAGAACGTGTCGGCGGGCGTCCTCGTCCGTCAACTTGGCAACCACAAGTTGTTTTACGTGTAGGAGCGAAACGAAACAACAATAACGCTAACAATAATGAAAGGAACAAAAGGTCGCAACGGCCTCAAGTTGAGGGGCTCACCTTCGGCAAAAAGACGCCGCCGCCACCGTTTCCATGGCAGCAGACGGATATGCGCATGCGCACAGACTCCAAGAAGAGACGAGTTTTTAATCCGCTTTGCAGAAAAACTACAAAACGTGTTGCACAAGTGTGTGTACTGCTGCAACTGTCTTGTACTCTGTGTAGTGCACTGCAGTGTGTACTATATTTAAGTGCGTTTTACATTTGTGTTTACTACAACTATCTTTTGCACTCAATGTGTACTATAGTATGTAATGTGTGCTATATGTATCATGCATACTACATCTTTATATTTGTATATTTATGTATGTTACGGGAAAGCCACAATGTCACCTTGCTGTTAAAAAATGGCACCACTTTTATTCATTTAAGGCTTTTGAAATTTTGACTTTACATTTGGCTTCAACCCCCCTCCCCATCCTCCCAACAAACGCACACACATGCACGCAAGCAACAGAAGCAGAACAGAACCAAAAGCACTTTTGTGGGCTCCATTGGTCAACATCATCAACATGCATGTAGGAAACAAACTAAACAAAAGTGCATAAAAGTTTTCTTTAGCCTAGTTTACATTGCATGCCGACTCAATGGGGGTCATCCTAGAGGGCGGGGCTACTCTGTCCCTCAAGTCACATTTGTTTTGTTGACAACAAGCAGGGTAACAGGATGGCGTCCGTTTGTCATGAGACCAGCAGTTGACCAATCACATCGTGACCAATCACAACATGATTGGTCAACTGCTGGCCACATGACATATGAACGCCATCTTGTTACCCTGCCGAAAACCGAGTTGGCCAAACACTCCCTGTATATGGCTCTGGTTGACAAGCCTCGGTGGCGTCCTCTTGTGGCCACACGACGGCTGTTGCGAGCATGCTGATACCACGGCGCCACCTGGAGGCCGAACGGACAAATGCTAGCATGCTACATGACCAACACGCACCTACACAAACCCTCCACACACACAACCTCCCCACAAAACCTCACGCACACAAATGCACAGACACACGACCATCAAATATATAGACAGACGGACGACAAATTTACACACTTTCACAAGAGACATCCATACACTCACACAAACAAAACATCCACATACAAACTTCCATACACAAAAACACATTTACACTAACACACATCCACACAACTATCATACACACTAACTTAAGACAGCCACACAAGCTCCACACACACACAAAACTCTCACATGCAAACACACAAATGCACATATTTCAAGACTTAAAAGGCTTTTAGTGGCTTCAACAATCTCCTCTTCCATCAACACTGAGGTTAAGCGTCAAACACAAAAGACACAAAAGGCCGAGAGTAAAAGCAGCACAACAATCGCACAATCTCATCCTCCTCCTCATCATTTACACAACCTTTCTCACGTGTGTGTCTTGTGTATACTTAATGTCCATAAACATGTCATGACATGTCAATAATACAATCTGGACTCACATGCACGCACGCACGCACGCACACACAGTAGTGGACCAGTGTGAGTCTGCTGTCCAAAGGCAACATGTCCGCCACAGGAAGTGGAAGCAGCAGCAGCAGCGAATCTGGGCTCAAACTCACTGCTAAGAGCTCACAGCGCAAAGCCACACACGAGCTAACCTGCTAACAGCCACAATAATTAAAGTGCGGCCAAAATAACTGTTTCTGTAACGTTGTAACTGTTAGTTGACATTAACAGGCAGAACAAAAAAACATTCCGTTAACAGCGCCACATGCAGAAATGCCACACACGAGCTAACTGTTAATATCTCTAAAGAGATGCAGCCAAAATAAAAAAAAATTAAACTGCTGTCAATAGGCACTGTAAGTCATTAAAAAGGGAGTGGGTGGGAAAAAAAACATGCATCTAATAGCAACATATGAAGAAATGCTACACACAAGCTAACCCACTAACAGCTAATATCGCCATAGAAGAGCAGGCAAAATACGTTTTGTAATGTGTTGTCAAAAAGGGTAAGCCAAAAGCACGTCGCTAACAGCACCAAATGCGGCATTGCCGAGTGCTAAAAACATAAAAACACGGCACTAATGGCAAACGGTGCCACATGTGCCAATGATACACGTCAGCTAACCCGCCAGATGCTAATATTAATGTGTCTCATCAACCTTGGCACTTACAGTTATCATTAAAAAGCGGTGCTAAAAATACACCGCTAACTGCTAACGGAGCAGCTGAGGTTGACGTTAGCCATGCGTTAAAATGGCGAGCTAATGCCAAAATCTGGTGCTGCTGCTGCGTCGCCGCCCCCTCCCGGGAAACAAACAATTCACATAATGAGCAAAACAATCAAAAATTTCACAAACGCTGTACAACCAGAGCCACGTACACACACGCACGCACACACACACAGTCAGCCATGTTGGCAGTGACATCATCACTTTGCGCCTCTGGTCTGAAAGATTGAAAAGGAAAAGAGAAAAATAAAGCAAGAAGCAGAGAGCATGATGGGAAATTGGCAGCCCATCATCATCATCATCATCATCATGACAGTCTTTTGACGTTTGGTTTCCAAGGCAACCGAGGAGGAGGACAAGGAAGGATAACAGACGCGGTTGTCATGGCGACAGACTTCCAACTTGATGGTCATGTCGTTGGGGGCGAGGCTAGTCGGAAGATGTCCTCTGGTTGGTTGCTTGGTTGATGTTGGTCAAGTGAGCACAGCTGCAAACATGAAACAGTAAGTCAGAGTGTGTGTGTGTGTGCTTTTGTCTTTGCTACATTGTGGGGCCCATACACATGTTTTTCCAGGTTTAACTATCATTGTGGGGACCGACTTGAAATTGTGGGGACATTTCGGTGGTGCCCACAAGTTCAGACCTCTTTTTGAGGGTCAAGACTTGGTTTCAGAGTTTAGGTTTAAATTGGGTTGTGGTTGAGGTTGAGGTTAGGGTAAGGAATGGGGGTAGGCAATCATTTTTGATGGTTGGGGTTAGGGTAAGGGGCTAGGAAATGCATCATGTCAATGAGATGTCCCCACAATGATACAAAGACAAGTGTGTGTGTGTTACCGACACATACCTGCAGCCATTAGAGGAGCTGACAAGTGGACTTTTTGCGAGTTCTCCCGGGAACTGGACTCTTCCTGTTGATCTGTCTTACCAGATCATAGAAAATCTGTACACACAACGCACACACACGTAAGATGGCGAAGCTCCGTGATGCAGCACGTGCACACTCACCTCGTTGACGTTAATCTTGCTCTTAGCGGACGTTTCGAGGAAGGCGCATGAGTTCCATTGGCGAGCGAGGCCCACACCCGACTCTTTGGCCACCACACGCTCCACCTCCAGGTCACACTTGTTGCCCACCAGGATCATCGGAACCTATACACACACACACACACACGTGAGCACAAGATCTCAAGTTATGGTCGTGGTCCTGGACCTTTGTCAATGTGTGCGTGTGTGTGTGTGTGTGTGTGTGTACGTGTGTGTGCATATGTACATCATCTGTGTCCTTGACGCGTAGGATTTGCTCTCGGAGGTCCTGAAGGTCATTAAAGGTCGACTGGGCCGTGATGGAGTAAACCAAAGCGAAGCCTTGACCGTTTTTCATGTAGAGGTCGCGCATGGCCGTGAACTGCTCCTGAAACACACGCACACACACACACATGCACGTCACCTCCTGTATCCAAGGTGAGTGTCAACACATTTGTGAAATCATAAAACAAGCTTACTGTCCCTGCCGTGTCTAAGATCTCCAGCATACATTGCTGGCAATCCACCTCCACTTGCTGCACACATAAACACACACACGAGAAAAAAACGCATGAGGGTGTTGATGTAGTGCGATGGTGGTGATGCATTCACTAGTCTTACCTTCCTGTAGGAATCTTCTATCGTGGGGTCATACTTTTCTACAAAGATTCCCTGAACAAACTGGACCGTCTACACACACACAAAATCAAATCCAAGGAAGTAGGGCATCAGTGTGACACTGCATGTGTGTGTGTGTGTGTGTGTGCGTGTGCAAGATACAATGAAAAGTTTCTTACCAGAGCAGACTTGCCAACGCCACCAGATCCTAAAACCACCAGCTTGTATTCACGCATCTTGACCTAATCTCTACACACACAAGCACACACACAATTATGTTAATGAGCAGGTCACATGGTCACACAGCTGGTCATGATGTCACGAATGCGGAATCAAACCGTTGCCATAGCATCGTGTAAGCATGTTCGTGCGTGCGTGTATGCAAAAGCAAACTTATGCCTGAGTGAGTGTGTACGTGCGTTTGTGGCTGTGAGTGTATTCCTTAAAGTGTGAGTGTGTGCATGTGCATACCAGTCATGCCTGGTGTTGTGCTTGCTGTAACAAGACACAACATGACAATACACACACACACCATGCTTAAGTGAGGGTTGCTGTAGTGATGGGTGCGTGTATGTGTAAGCAGATGACAACGCTTGCATAGATGATGATGATGATGATGTGTATTGTGTAGTGTTGAGGAAGATGGAAAATTGCAAATTCAACAAGTTGTGACGGGTTTAGTAGTGTTGACACATGCTAATGCTAATGTAGCTTCAATTGAAATACAAATCCACATAGCGACTGGTTGTTGGACACTGAACGCTTCACATAAACATGAACCCAGAAAACGACAAAACATACATTTTTCCTATAGTCCCTGAAGTAATCATCACAATGTAGTAGTTGGACACTGAACACCTCACTTTCTTAAATACACTGTACACTCAAATATATGACTAAAATGCCCCCTTTAAAAGAATCCTTGAATGCCTCATCATGTTCGTGTACCCATGTTCGTGTACCAGAGTAAAGTTGTTTATTAACATGCAAGCTGTTCTTTATTGGCCAAATATATTTAAAAACACACATCTCTTAGTCTCTGGTAGTTTGGGCCACACTATTAACTCAGTAAATAACCCACAATGGGGGGAAAAAAGTGATTGCTTATCTGAAGAAATTGGTCCGCCTACAGTCCTTGAATGCCTCATTATGTTCATGGAATCAGTCAAGTTGCTGGACCCTGAACGCCTCATGTCACACACACTCACTCAACTAGGTGGGGTCTGTCAGTACTCATAGAACGTGTGCATGTGTGTGTGACAGACAGTCAACACGGAGATAAAGTAGGGCATAGACGTAAACAAAAAGACAGACAGACAGAAGTTGTCGTGAATAAGACGGAAGTTCCTGTATTTCCGCGGCCGCCCCGGGAGCTCGCCTGGCCGTCCAGCTCTCCGCCAGGCCCCGCTGAGTGTAAAGAGCTGAGCGGGGGACAGACGGGCAGGCCGCCATCACGTCAATAAAAGCACAACCACGGCGACATCCTGTCTGTCAATTTGAATTCCCGTCTGTCTGTCTTTCCGTGAATCTTTCGCGACTCGCTTCCGCAAACCGGCCCCAGCTCGCCTCGGCCTGCCCCCCCCTCCAATCCACCCCTGCAACCCCACTCGAGCCCAGCCCAGCCCAGCTTGTCTGTCACAAGTGGTCGCGAAGCGTCGTGTCTCCGGTGACACGCAGACGAGAAAAAAAGTTAAAGTAACGAGAGGGAAAAATAGTGAAAGAAAGCCTCACCGTCATCCAGCCGTCGGCTGCTCTTCTCTCTCTCCTGTTCTGTGTGAACGTCGCTCGACCACGAGCCGCTCCCTCCTCAGACCGTCAAGTCAACGACAGGAAGACACAAACGGACGTCCGACTTCACATTTCAAAATAAAAAGTATAACGGAAGTTGATCTAAATTGTACTAAATAATGTCCATATTTCAAGCACTTTTATTAAACACAATCAGGTTAGTATTTAAAGGCTAACATGATAATATATACTACTTATATATATATATATAAATGTCACACAATAAAAACACCTCTAACAATTGCACAAACAAGCAGACATTCTCATATGTGCTAAATACAGTTAGCAGTCACACACACACCTAAGTGTTGTGAAGCCACACCCAAAGAGGAAGGAGTCACCAAGAATATATTATATATATATATATATATATATACATATATAATATAAATAATATAATATAATATATATATATACAATATATAAATGTCACAATAAAAACACCTCTAACAATTGCACAAACAAGCAGACATTCTCATATGTGCTAACATAAGGATAGCAGTCACACACGCACCTAAGTGTTGTGAAGCCACACCCAAACAGGAAGGAGTCACCAAGAATAGCGACTTCCCTTTAACGCACACACACACACACACACACACACACAGACACACTTCCTGTTTGTGAATTGCTGCTGATAAACGAACAAGTGGAAATTCTTTATTTTTTTTTAAATAGATACCTTCAAGTTTTTACACCATTTCACTTCTTCTTTCTTATTATTTCTTCAACTTTGATGGAGCTAAATCTCATCAGCTTCGAAATTGAAATGTTTTGCAAATGGGCAGTGTGGAGGACTAGTGGTTGGCATGATTGCCTCGGATTTGACGTTCTCAGTTCGAATCTGAGCTCGTATGGATTGCTTCTCCCACATCATCCATGACTGTTTTGTTTCTGCAACGTGGAAGTATTTGTTAAAAACACCCATGCTGGGATTCAAACCAAATCTCACAACTGAGGCATACATGACCACTGGTTCAGCATGTCGCCCATCATGCTGCTTATTCGCGTGAAAATATGACACGTGCGAGTATGAAGGCAGGCAGAAATGGACCTTTATTTCTTAACTTTGGGCGATAAACAAGAGCAGACCAGCTCAAACTAGACAGAACCAGTTGCAAACGTTACCATGGTAACTACAAACATCCCGTTAAGTCTGCAAACACGCGCCAACATTTACTTCCTCTCTTCCTTCCGTCTTCAGGAGGCGGCATTGAGGGCAAGTTTGTGTGTAAATGGGAGGAAACGGAGAAGCCGATTGGTCCAAAAAGGGGAACAACCTGCCTCACAAGCATCCAACTGGTTGCCACCGCCATCCCATAAAAACAAAAAACGAAAAACACAAAGCTAGTAAACTCCCATGGCTCAGCAGGCCTCAGGCAGGAAGTGCAACTTGCCCAGTTCGTAACGCAGCGGCGGCCAATCAGGTCATGGTACCTGTTCTTCGCTTGGCAACAAAAAAAAAAGAAAAAAGAAAAGAAGCCACGATGGAAAAACGAGAGGAACTTCCAATCTTGTCGATGAACGGGTTTCGTTTTGTCCGTGTGGCCGCACGACTTTTCCAAGCGCTGATTTCAGTGCAATGCATCATGGGAACGACCAATCGCTAGGAGGGTGTGTCACTACGTGTATGTGTGTGTGCGTGTGTGTGCGAGTGTGTGTGTCGTCATGGAAACATGCCGCGGGGTTGTCGCTTCGGCAGCGGGGTGCCCTGTCGCATCGTGCGTCCGTCCGTGCGTGCGTCTCTCCGTCCGTCGGCTTAGCTGGTGTCCATGGACTCCATGTTGGCTGAGCTGGAGTCCCGCTGGATGGAGTCAAAGATGGCCGCCAGCTCCTGATTGGATGAGATCTGCGACTGGAACTCGGACATGAGCGGCGACTTCTCGGCTTCGGGGATAGTCAGTAGCGCCACCACCGCTCGCATCGCTGAACGCTTCAGCTCGTCCTGCTTCTCAAACTCCTGCTTCACTGAGTTGGCCTTCACCTGAAACACACTTTATTTGTAAACACACACACACACGCACTACATATCCATTCACATCCCAAAAATGTGTGTGTGTGTGTGTGTGTGTGTGTGTGTGTGTGTGTGTGTGTGGGTGTGGAGGGGCACCTTGGTGGTGCAGGTGGCTCTGAGGGGCTCCACCAGTCGGTCCAACCTCTGCAGGACGGCGCTAGGACAAAGCGAGGACAGCCGGGCCAGCATGAGGAAGGTCAGCATCTGCGAGGGCGACAGACAAGAGAGCGCGTCAGGCGGCGGCGGCGGCGGGTGAACGATGCCGGCCAGCGAGCGAGCCAGCGGTCGCCACCTTGATGTCGTAGTGGTCTTTCAGGCCGTCCTCCACGTGGTTGAGGAAGGTGAAGATGTCGATACGGTCCAGGCAGCTGTCCAGCAGCGTGTACATGCACTCGAAGGCCGCCTTGCGCAGGTCTAGCCCGTCGTCCACCGTGTGTTTGAACGGGCCCATCTCCACCTGCACGCGCACATCAATCAAGTTATTATTTAAAGTTCACAGATTTATTTACAAGTAACATTAAATATGTTTGCGTTAAAAAGACAACTGCCTGATAATTAAATATTCAAATTAAGGAAACAAAATGATTTTCATTTAATAATCGGTTGTGACATTCTGAAAAAAAAAAATCCTTTCAATTGTATATTTACAATAGATACTAGCTGCAATTAATTTATGATTAAAAATTGTAATTGCTTGACAGCCTTAATAGGTGAAAACTGGCAATATAAAATAGTTACATTCAGGGATGTGATTTGACCAAAGTGAAATTATCTGAAAATTTAGCCGGGGGTCTGGGGGCCACCGGCACCCAGCTAGGTCCAGGGCAGTGCCCTGGTGGGGGGACAAGGGGGGCGAAGCCCCGCGGAGCTCATGGGTTTTCCGTGTTTTTAAGTACTTTCAATGCACTCACATGACAAAGAAATAGACAAAACAACAGCATAAAATTTCAGATTCAGATTCATCAATGAAGATGTCTTTTGACTACAGGAGCTAATAAAAATGAAAAAAAAAATATATATATATATAGAGCTAAATTCAGCTGGCGCTGCAGTCGTCCAGAGATGTTGTTGCTGTCGTCGTCATTTACCTCTCGAATGAGCTCCTTGCGCACTTTGGTCTCGTTGTAGAGCTGCGGCAGGACCGAGTCCAGAAGCTCTCGGATGAGGCTGGGCTTGTTGTGTGCCGCAGAGTTGAAGGTCACCAAGGCCACGCGCCGCACATTCAGGTCTGGGTCTTCCAGCGTCTTCAGGAAGTCACCTGTCGCGCACACACGCGTCACAGCGAGCTCGCGCGCAACGTGCGCGTAACCGCGGCAACGCACCTATGCAGTTTTTCAGCAGCGGGTCGATGGGCTGCGGCTGGTCCGAGATGGTGAACTTGACGGCCGTCACCACCGAGCTCCGGGAGTACGACGAGCCTGCAAGTGTACACGGGAAGCACGACGTCAGTACAAACACACACGCATGTGCATGCGCGCGCACTTACCTGAGAACAGGTATCCTTTGAGTCGTGGCAGCAGCGTTTCGGGGTTGATGAGCGTGAGTTTCCCCAAGCACTCGGCCACCACATTGCGGGTTCCTTCCTCCTGGCACTCGCAGTGCTTGAGCAGCAGCGTCCACACCGACTCTACGTACGGCTTCAAGCCTGACACCGACGCGGAACCTGAACGCGCCGTGCCGTTAATACACACGTGCACACTACAACCGTGTACGCTTGTACACACACACACACACACACACATACTCACTGATGATCTCCTTGAGCGAGTGCAGGAGCAAGTACTGGCGCTTGGACGAGGAGATCTCCTGCAGGACGAAGGGCAGATATTCCGGAAGGTTCCCCACCGCGATGCTGCCCAGGGCGTACGACGCCGCCGACTTCACCTGAGACGGACCACCACAAAAACCGCTACTTGTCAGATCGCCAGGATGTCCACTACATAACTGATTAAAGCAGAGCAGTTCAATACTTCCCCCACTAGATGACAGAAGGTAAATAATTGATCTGAATTCTCAGCGGTGACTCCACTTAGAGGTTATAGCGTTAGCTCAATTATAACGCTAATTAGCATCTAAGTTGCCGTGCTGTAACCGTTTAAGCAACGGATTAAACACAAGCAGTGCATCAACAATATGTAGACTCAGTCATACACTTCATCCTCTGTGTAGTAAGAGTAACATTAGTCCGTACTGATGATCTGAGAAAAGAGTTAAAACTACGCTACGAATCCCGAGCTCTAGGCAAGGACTGCCACAAACGCTAGCGGGATTCACAATGATGCTTCAACAGACAACAGTCTGTTTTACACTGCCCCCAGGTGGCCAAGTTAGGCACATCAGAAGGAGCAAATTTAAAATGATGACGTATGACTAAAACATTCATTGTTTTTAATTTGATCGAATTATGTAATTAAAGGTGTATTCAAGGATCTTTTGTCGCCGCGTCTTCCGGGTGAATCATCTTAACGATTGGTTCTCAATCCCGTCAATCAATCGTGCATGCTCGTACCTAGATGCGCATGCGCGCTTCCGAGTGTTAGTAGCATGCAGCCGCTGAGCTTTGGATTCAGCCATTCATCGTTGTAGCTCCACCGATCCCACCGCATTGAAATTGGCTGAGAGCCGCAAGAGGACATCCGTCTATGAAATGAGGCCGGCTGCAGAGACTGATGAAGATGAGGTCGTGTGTTCCCGACATTTGATTTACTGGGGGGGGGGGGAACTTTTTTTTTTCACATCAGAAATTCTAGTTAAACTCTTGTAAAATGTACTTTGAATTTGAACCTTTATTGGCTTTTTAAAGTAAATATCACTCGATTCCCCCGGACGAGCAGGAGAGCTGGTAGGATGGTCGTTTGGCTTCTACTTTGAGCAGATCCTTCAATACACCTTTAAATTCCATCACAGTATGAATAAAGTATCTATCCAGCTATCCATCATGACTGTATTAGGAAAAAAAAAAAGTAAAATATACGAGTGCTATTTTCCTCCCTTTTCCTCAATCTCTCATCAAACATTTTTTTTAATATTCTTTTTTTTGTTTAGCGGTTTGCCCTGAGAATGTTCTTATCTCAAATATGTCAAGTTTGGGATGTCACCTCCTCACTGGAGGACGAGAAGGCGTCCAGGATGACGGTCTTGAGCTCCGGTTGGCCGCTCAGGTCCACGTGATGGCCGACCTCGCCCAAGGAGAGCAACGCCAGCAGCCGGATGGAGTCCGTGGAGCGGCTGTTCTTCACGTCCTGGCGGGCACGAGCACACGCGTAAGCCACGCTTTAAGGTATCAAAAACACATGCGAGCACAGTTACTGACCTGTATGAACTGGCCCACCACGGCAGGCCCCTCGGCCGGACACGCCCTGGTGAGCGCGGCCACGCATTTGGCGATGGAGCAGTAGGCTTGCTTGTGAGGCAGCGCCGCACTCTGGGAGTAAACCGGACCCGTCAACATCCGAAGCAGGTCCATGTAGCCTAGGCCCGCCGTGTCCGTCGACACCAGAGCCTGAACGCAAACACAGACATGTAAGGAAATTGACTTTTAGCTGTAAAGCGTTTTTCCACCTTCCAGATACTCAAAGTACACCTGGTAGAAGTCCAACATGGCGGCGAGGGCGCCGCCCTGCAGCAGCGGAGACCTGACGAGTGCGATGAGCTGCGTGAGGATGTTGCCGCTGCTCAGCTGGCCCAGCAGCGACGGGTGCGTCACGGCCAGCGTGGACAGGAAGCTCAGCGCCATCTGCGACACGTGCATGTCGCTCTCCGAGATCAGCGGCGGGAGCTCGGTCAGCACCGCGTCCACCATCACCGGCGTCACCGCCGAGCTGACCACCGCGACAACAGAAACAACGAAGATTAGTGGCAAAAGTACTTCAAATGCATACTAAGATACTTAGAAACTATTGGAAGAACAAGATAAGTACCGACTCAACGCCTTTGCTGTTTTGACTTTCGGCTTGTACTCAAGTACTTAAAACGTATTTCTTTACATTGTTATTACTTTCTTTTTGGGGGGGAACATATCTTCTATTATTTTCAGTAAAAAAAAAACCTCACAGCTCCACTCATTTTATGATCAGACGAAATGCAGTACCTGTAGTTCCGGAGCAGGATGTCAAGTGCGGCCAGTGTGCAGAGCTTGAGCGCTCGCTGGTTCTTGCGCAGGAAAGAGGCCAGGATGGGGATGGCATCGGGCAGGACAGGCCGCAAGTCGATTTTCAACGGGGAGCCAGCGATCAGCGTCAAAGCTTTATTTAGAAAAAAAAACACAAGAATAAGCACTCGTCTACATGATCTCCAAATGAAATCCCAGATTTCTCCTCCCCTAAAAATCTATTTCCCCCCCTGACAAACTGGAATAAATCATCCAGGCCTATTAATAGCGCTCATTTGCATGTCTGAATATTCATGAGGGTGTTGACCTTTAACAGTGGTGAGGCGTGTGATCTCGTTCTTCAGACGTTCCAAAAAGATCAAGAGTGTTCCGTGAAGTTCAGACGGAAGGCGGTCACCTAGGGAAAAACAAAACGTTGAAGCACAAATCACCACTCATCACATTGGCGGCCATTTGTTGGTTACCTAGGTTACAGATGATCTGTCCCATGCAGGAAATGGCACGCTCTTTGACTTCCTGGTCGATGTCGGCGGCTTTGAGGCGTCTGATTGTACAGCTGAAAAGGTCGTTGATGTAGGGGGAGGGGTCAAAGCTTTCCGAGCTTTCTGATTGGCTATCGAGCGGTCTGATGACCTGTCAGACAGAAGCAATGGAGCGGGTGAAAATCTGACCTTTGGGAGAAAAGCAAAATGGAGGCCGGCGGCGATCACCTTGACGAGCTGCTGTGTGACCAGGAGAGCCTCCGAGGTGATCTTGTAGAAGGGGTCTCCCACGCACGCCACCACGGGGGGGACCAGAGCAGGGACGTGAGTATGGAAGGCGTGGGCGGGGTGCGTGACCATGATGATGTGGAGGCACGCCAGCGCGTCAATCTTCAGGTTGGAGCTGCTCGACTTGTCGTTGAGGGAGAAGATGATTCCTGAAAAACAGTCGCTCTCATCACACGACACGAAATGGTGTCATTTTGGACTGCAACTGTCGTATTTCAATTAGCCTACGAATAAGACAGAAATAGCCCCAGCCCCGCCTCGATTGAGCGCGGAAAAGCCCCGCCGAGCGCAGCATTTCACGTGCGGCGCTACCTGGTATGAGCACGGGGATGTGCTGTGTCAGCGCCCCCGGAAGCACGTTGACGAGCTCCGTCAGCATGTTGAAGCAACACTGGCGCGTCTTCACGCTCTTCTCCTTCAGCTGCTTGTGCAGAGCCTTCACAATCATGGCCACCTACGGAAGCCACACAGGCATCAGCACATCACTCAGCACATGCAATCACGCAAGATGGCAATCAAGCTTGAACTTGTCTTTACTGTTTGTTTGTTGGTACTTGTTGTAACTTCAGTAGCTGTTTTTTTTTGGGGCCACTCTTCCTCCTGCAACTTATTAATAAAATAATCCATGATGTCCCTAATTTTTCTCATGTCCAACAGTGTGTGTGGCTCATTAGATCTCCCTCCCTTTGAAAATATATAATAAAAATAAAAATATATAAGTGTTTTGGGATCATAGTTCGGGGAATATAATAGGCTTTAAAGTAGACAGCACAGAGTAATCCAGCCTAATATATAGATAGTCAGAATTGTGTAATATTTGTTGAATTAATTGCACTTTTATAAATTCATAAATTGTTTAAAGTGCAATAATACTGATTTGTATTTATTTATTAAAACGTAGTGAGTTTTTTTTTTAAATAAAATTATTTTCTTTATCTATCCATTGATATATTTTAAACAATATAAGAAAATTACATACATACATTTAGTGTTTTTATAAATTTAATTAGTAAATATATTCGTCAGTAAACCAAATCTATTGATAAAATAATTTCACATATATAATATATTGCATATATATTTTCAAATATAATTGGTTAATTAATTACAATTTACAAAAAAAACAGTTATGAATTACCATTAATTATTATTTTACTATTGAAATTACATATTTAACAAATGATTAAATTACAATTATTGGATTTTAATTTTTTACATAATCTACAAATGACTTGTCCCATTGGCCCCCATTGATATATTTTAAACAATATAAGAAAATTACATACATACAGTTAGTGTTTTTATAAATTTAATTAGTAAATATATTTGTCAGTAAACCAAATCTACTGATAAAATAATTTCACATATATAATATATTGCATATATATTTTCAAATATAATTGGTTAATTAATTACAATTTATAAAAAAGTTATAAATTACCATTAATTATTATTTTACTATTGAAATTACATATTTAACAAATGATTAAATTACAATTATTGGATTTAAATTTTTTACATAATCTTCAAATGACTTGTCCCATTGGCCCCTAAAATGAATAAATAAATGTGGCCCTTGACAATAAAAGTTTCCACAACCCTTGTTTTAAGTATAATTATAGGCAATGATAAATATTTTTAGAGGGTGTTTACTATTTGCTCAACAACTACTAATAGTGAGGGCGGACTGGGGCAAAATTTTCCCTGAGGTCACCTGACTCTGCAGCATGGTGAGGGGCGTATCCCCCTGTTCCATGGCATCCGGGTCAGCCAGCCAGCTCTGAGCTGGCCGCGTTTGCTTGAGCAGCGACAGGTAGGCATGAAACACGTCTGCCTTCACGTTCTCCTCTCTCTCCTAGTGGCGAGGCACATAGACGGGTTAGTCCGTGCGTGCTGCCCATGTTGGACTAAAAAAGCGGGGGGTGAGGGGGGCTGTGTTACCTTGAAGCGAGAGACGAGCGCGGGCGACACGGAGCGGTAGAACTCGGGCAGCATCTCGTGCCGCGTGGAGACCACGGCGTCCAGACACTTGGCCGCCGCCCGGCGAACCTTCCAGCTCATGTCGTCATCATCGCTGTACTCGTCGTCGCTGCCTGGACGCGCCCACAAAGTCAAATTTATTTATTTATTTGAAAAGAAAAAAAAGGGGGTGGGCACACCTTGATAGTCTTCGTCGTTCTGCTCGGCGTCCATGGCGTTATCGTCCTCATCCTCATCGTCAAAGTTGTAGTTGGGGTCATAGGTCAGGTAGCGCAGGCAGATAGAGATGACTGTGGGGACGTGGGCATACACCTCTTTAGGACACCTGAGGAAACGTCAACAAGAGTTCAATGTCCACATCCAAATGTAAACAACTTTAAAAGGTTAAATAAATCTATCTTCCACTATTAAATATAATTTTCACGTGTCATTTTGAATATGTTGGGGGGGTTGCTGCATGTGAAAATTCACTTTGGCTGTTGCCCTTTACAATTCCTAATGTCAAAAGGTAAATGGGTTGAATTTTGTGGTAACATTAAATATGTTTTTGTGTTCATTCTGTTCTGTTATCTGACCCTCTTATATCAATGTAAATACTATGTGCAGCAGTAAAAGAGAAAAAATGTCAATGGAAGGAAAAATGAAAACAGAATTTTTTTTTAAATAGGGTTGGCGATTTTATATTTTGCATGCTTTATGGAGCATGCATGTATGATTTTTTTCTTCTTCTTTTAACAGTATCTTTCCAATACCAATAATCATAAACATTTTAGGGACGACAATTGTGATCTGTGTTCATTGTGATTAATCTCTAGTGTGTATGTGCCTTACCTCCTGACAAATGACTCAAAGGCCTGTATGCAGTACTCTCTCAGCTCATCGTCATCCACATTGCAGAACTTGACCACCAGTGGGATAATCTTCTCCAGGTATTCCCCTGAGCGAATGCAGAAAACCACAAGTGAGCGTCACGTTGTGTTAAAATTGCACGCGTTAGCATGTGCGGGGGGGGCTGACCGATCCGGTGTCCAGCCTGCCTGCTGATGGCGGCGGTGCACTGGATGTACGTCCTGGTGGTGGACATGTTGTCGTTGCGTCCCAGCTCGCTCAGCAGGTGCTCAATGAGGTCGATGAAAACCAGGTTTCCGCACGACATAACCAGGTGTCCCAACGCCATGATGGTCCGCTGGAGGAAGAGCGCGCCACGGTTACAGACATGCGCATGCACACACGCCCGCATGCCAAGTCACCTTACCTTCCTGACAGCCAGCCTTGGCGAGGTGAGCTGAGGAAGCAGGCAGCTGAGGATGGAGGGATGGAAGTTGACCAGCAGCCCCCCCTGTCTGAAACACATGACATGTTAATCCACATCATCCATTCATCCAAGTTAATTTCTCAGTAAAATTATTTGGACTTCAAACAACACAATTGCGAATAGTCAGGAACTTTTTTTTTTTTAAAGTGACCCATTTGCTCATAGCTGGGTCTTGTGTTGTTAATTGTTCCGCCAGAAAAGCATTGTATTCCAAATCAAGGGTTACACAAAATAACTAAATGTTACAAGTTTGAAAGGGCCTCATTTAAGAAAAATAATTAAGTACAGGTAATGTTTTTTTTGGTTTTATTTCTACAACATTCAATCAAACAACTACAGTGAAGGAAATATGAAGAATTTTTTTTTAAGAAAAAAACAACCATGCATAGTAATGTATAAACACACACAATGTAATTGAATGTACATGTTTCAAGAGGCATTCACATTACCTGTGTGTGCTTTTTAATTTTTTTTATAGATCTTAAAAAAATATTTTTTTAATGTATTTTATGGCTCAGCCCTTAATACCTGCACAGCATATCGGCCATGATGTCCAGCGCCTCCAGCTGCACCGACACGTCTTCCTGTTTGGCGATGGCGCTGGTCAGTCGACCCGTAATCTTCTTGCACACGCTGGCGGCCAGGGCCGAGCCTGCGATGAGAGACGATCGTCAGACACAATGTCGTGATGATGATGATGATGATGACGACGACGACCGCGACAGGCGCACCACTGGACGCGGGCGGCAGCTCTCCGATGACGGTCTTGAGGCCAATGGAGGAGATGTCTCGCAGCTGTTCTTTGTCGGACAGCATGTTGGTGCACAGCGTGTCCACGATGGTCTCCACCTGGTACTCCTTCACCTTGCTCACCAGCGGGCCCAGGCTGCGCACACAATAATGATTGAGAAAAACAATTACCAGACCTCTTCAGCCTTCATAGAAGTCCCATTTTTCATTTTACCATTTGACTGCCAAATTCTGAACTTCTCCATTCTTGTCCTCCAGCAGCTTCAGAATCATTCTCACCACCTGTCAATCACAACACCGATTACCACAATTAGGAAAGCTAGCGTAATGTCAAATTGTGAACTTTGAACCTACCTTCCTCTCGCTGTCGTCGTCCAGTTTGATGGAATCCTTCTGCAGTTCTGTCATCAGGTCGTTTGTAGCCATGAACCTGCACACCGCAACCAATCACATCATTTCACTCATAAGCATGCAAAATGATTTGCATCTGAAGAAAAAACATTCAGCATCATCAGAAACAAATGAAATGACTGAAATGTCAGCATCACAGATGGTCACAGCAAGCCCTGATAGTTCATATCATGACATCAAGATTGCATTTCTACCTGTTAAATCAAATTTGTGAGGAAATCAAAATAATAAGTCATGATGGCGTACACTGCCAATGAGTGACAGGCATCACATCACAACTACTCCTGTTCCCATTGATTCCAAGGCTCCTACGATGTCATCACGTGGCTATGCTAACAAGAGTAATAAATGTCAACACAGCGAAGATAACCTAAGCTTGCCAACAGTCACCTCGCCACAATTTCGGCTAACACTAATATGTGCTAAACTGGCTTTAGTTGGGATGAACATGCAATATGATTGACAGGTGTTTTCTCCCCATGAGTTTCCACAACTTTGAGGCTGCTAAGTTTGTGACAAAAACTGGCCTGGTTGATCACAAGCTGGGTTAGAATTGATTTTTATAGTTAATTGTTTTTTTCTTTTGAACTTTTACTTCTTAAATTCAGTTAACTGAAATTTGGACTGTTTAGTAATTTGTTCCATTTGTTTTTATTTTCCTAAAATGTTTAGTTTCAGTTTGATAGTTATTAGTTTTAGTGTTAGATTTTTTTTATTTTTATATGGGGTATTTCACAAGTCAATAAGTATTGCGTAATAAAATGCAACATACAAAAACATGTAAAAAAAATACTACATCAACGTCCAATTCACATTTGGTCCTCTTCACTATTCAATTTGATAACAAATCATTCTAACACGTGATAGCATTGAGAATGATTGACAGGTGTCAACTTCTGCGTTCCCACGGCTTTGAGGTTGCCTCTGTGACGTCATCCCGTGGCCGTTCATGTACAAACACGCACGAGCACACGCACGCACACGGTGCAACTATAGCATATTAGCGTGCTAGCATGACACAAGTTGCATTGAGTGGGGGATGAAGCTAACTAGGCGCAGCTAACGGCTAACTAGCCTCGGTTGTGTATGTGCAATGAGTCGTTAGCGTCACAGTTTGCATCGTCATGACACCGTGGCGCTAATACGCGCTCCCAACAACCATAAATTAGACATTGAGGTAAAAAAATGTCATTTTTCGAAGGTTGTTTCTTCGCGGGCAACCTGACAACGATCAGACAGGTGGCATGATGCTAACTGCTACCATGCTAAAAGGCCTGCTACACAGAGGTCGCCTCTCTCTCCCTTTTATTTTTAGCACACGCGTCTGTTTCAGTGTATAAAGTGTCGCGAGTCAACGGCCATTTTACCTGAAATCTTTGTCGCTGGAAGTCATTTTCTCCAGCAAGTTGGAGATGTGATACGAGGCGCTCGCCATGTCGTTAGCCGTTAGCCTAGCTGCTAGCGCGGTGCTCGCTCTTCAGTGAGTGTGTATGTGTGTTCCGGTTCCGACTCTGTTTTTTTTTTTTTTTTACTCCGATTCTGGTTCTGGTTGCCGCTAATGTCTCCGCTCTTGTCTTTTCTTTCTGTCGTTGTTTCTTTTCTTTCGTGTTTACGCTACGGCGGCGGCGGCGGACGGGTGGGCATGGGTGCGTTTTTAATGTTTCAATGGAACTCCCGTTCTCGCTGCAGAGGGGCGGGGTTAGCGAGACTGGACGCTGCGGAGGTCAAAGGGGACGTACGCACGCACGCACACGAACACACTTGTTGGACCGTCTTCGTGAAATGATGATAAAAAAAGAATAAACTACATTAAGCAGTTTCTGGAGAAATTGCGTGTGAATGCTAAATGCGAAATAGTTAATGGCAATGATGCTTTTGTTTTTACAGGTGAGTAAAGTTCCTCTTTTTAAGTGTGAAGAGGAGCTCAGTCTTAGGGTTTCACTTGTTCATTTTTAAACTTTTTAAAATGTACAATGTATAGCTTTGTTCGTTAGTTTTTCTATGAATCGATCCCAACCGCTAAAAAAAAAAAAAGTATATAAGCCTGTTTTTCAAAATGGTACTGAGTAGAAAGTACAGATATGTTTCCAAATGTCTGGCCTAAACGTAAAAAAAGTCAAAAAAATTGAAACAGTAAAGCAACATCACCCATGATAAACACAATCATTAATCATCATTCCTTCTTATCCTTCAGTCAGGTCATTGTTTTCTGGATTTACTCAAGGTACTGTATACAAAATAGTGGATGCCAACATGCAAATATTTACAAATACAATACATACATACATATTTTGCAATTACGTTAGAGCATATTTGCAAGTATATTCACATTTATTCGTAGGCTAAATACTAAAAACCTTGTAATGACGCTAGTAACTACATATATGTATCGTCTCAGTCACTTGTCATATTATGATATATTTCAAATTTAACAGGTTACCAGCAATTTTATCCACATGCGTAGTTGGGTGCTTGTGGATATCACAATACCGTTTTCAACTTTTCAGAAGGCACGCTATCGCCATCTCCTGGTCAGTCTAAAAAATGCTATCGATGACAACTTCCGGGTTTTATTTTAGAAATATAAATTTTTAATCAATCTGTTCATTAGACTTTTTTTTTACTTGTTCCAGACAACAAACGAGAAAATCAAGCTGTATTAAACGTGTTTCTATTTTAAAACGAAAATCAAATGAGTCGTTTTTCCATTTTTCCAAACGTAAGACATTCATTTACCAAGAGACACGGAGCTGTAAAACACACGCGCGCGCACAAAGCGTGGCCTGGAACAAAATATATATGATATTCTAAACTTAATTTACTTTTTTTCCCCCAAATAAAAAAAGTGAAAAGCAGAATATGCAAACATATTCATAGGGTAATACTTTTACAAGGCACTGTATATATATGGGTCCTGATTTTATTTTTAGGTGGTAGCGCAAAAAGTTGAGAACCACTGACTTAGATCACATTCTACAAGCAATTTAAGCAGAAATCCAAGTAATTCCAAATGTTTCACCTACATTAGCATGCAAGCGCAAAAAAAAAAGAAAATAGAAAAAGAAAACAAAAAAGTAGCAGAGCGTCAAAATCAAGTTTTATTCTTTTGACACAAAAGGTGGCAGAATGAATGAGACCTAATCTCAGGCGTTACAATGATGACAATTCTTTTAATTTCGCACCTTGGTATTTGGGTTATACATGATCTATATAATCACACGTAAAAAAAAAAAAAAGGAAGAAGAAAAAAAGAAAAGACAAAAGAAAGTGTGTGAATAAGGCGAGTCAGTAACACAAGAGTTGTGAGGCTTGTGGATTGCAGCTAACATCTACAGGTTTTTTTTCTTTCCCCAAGTACCGCTTTCTGCATGGTTTTTGCCAACTTGTACCACAAAACAGCACATGTACAGTACACTTTACAATTAGTTAAGTGACCATGGAACACAGTTGCTACAAAAGTTGACCACCTGTTTTGGACCTTTTTGTCTTTCACATTATAGCTTGTTGTGTGTTGCATCATTGGAAGACATACACACGTTCATTGTCAAACAATGCCGTACAAAAACATCATTCAAAGACTTGACGTTGGGTACCTGGAGTGTGTTAATGCCAAGGCACTCAAAATGGTGTTCCGCCAGGATCTAATCCATTGTCCGGCACATTCTGTACCTGGTAACCTTAAGCGTTCAACAGCTTTGCACACATTCTGGATTGCCATGGCGTCCGAATTGAAAATCAGTCACAATGGGACTAAAAGTGGAAAAGGGCAATGACCAGAAAAGGCGTGCAAATGTCCAAACTTAATGACACTGTTCACATCTGACACTAGATTTGGTACATAACTCGAGTAGGACTTTGAATCAGATGACACTACACGGACAAGTCAATTCCACATTGACTGTTTGAATATCTTAGTTGTCAATACTTAACCCTGTTCTCACCAAATTTGGAACAAGTGCCCTCAATCCAATAGGTCTTCGTGAGAAGCACTATCAACTACTACAAGCTCTAGTCGCACATCGACTTCACACGAGCGGTCGGTCGTTGCTGTGACGACTACATAACATCCACAAAGAACTCGCTGGGGTTGCCCATGGCCAGGTGGAAGGACTGGCGGGACGCAGTCAGCTCAGGGGGCACGTTGCCCAAGTCGCGGGTGGGCGGCGCGCCGGGAGGTCCGGCGGAAGTTGAAGAGAGGGCCGGCGCTAAAGTCGGGTGCATGGGGGCCGTGGGCAGCTGCTGCGCGTGAGGAAGGCCGTGAGCGGTCGCCAGGGCCGGGTGCGGGTGCTGGGGTACCATCATCACCATCATGGGGTTGTAAGGCATTATGCCCGGAGGGTAGGGGGACATGTGGGGGGGCTGGGGTATGCGGTGATGATGTGAGCGCTGGGAGGAGGCGTGGCTGTGCTCGCTGGGAGCTGCCGAACTGTGGCCCCGCCTCAAGCTGCTCCGGGTGGAGTATTCCGATTCGCTGCCGCTGCCGGAGCGCGAGTCGCCCCCGCCACCGTCCCCCACGCAGGGAGACTTTTCCCCGCCGCCCGCCGTGCTACCGGGTCCTTTGCTGCCGCCGCGGCGTCGCTCACCTTCGCTTCGCGTTGACCCACTGCTTCGGCTCCCTGGGGACACACAGACGACGATGTCACACCAAAATGGGTGAGACTTTAGCTCTGTGATTGGCTGGCTGTAATATGATGAGGCCATTACAAATTTACAGTATAACGGTTTCAAAAGTCGACACAAAATCTTTGCCCCGCGGATGTAGAAACCAGTAAATTAAAATTAGGAGATGGCCGAAAATAGGTGAAGGTGACTGCCTCCAAATTTGAAGTTGGGCCTAATTTTTAACTAGCTGCAGAATTATGCCACAGCGACTGTGTGACGCTGTATCCAAACAAGTTGGATGTAAATATTGTTTCATTTGCAACTATTCAAATTAAGCTTTTAAGAAAAAATATTCCAGGAAGCCGATATTATCAATTGCGCAATCAAGTATTCTACCAATTATCCTATTGATTAACTGGATAAAAATCTACATTGCAATAGTGAACACAACGTGCATGTGACGCTGCTATTTTATTTTTCCACTTGGGATCATCATCCAGGAGTTGATGTTCTTTAGTAGTAATAGCGACTGAATTTGTACAGCTTTTAAAAACGGGGCCTAGTGTTGTGAGTGACGTGGGCGCCAGTGAATGTGAGTGCAGAGTTGGCTGGCTGTTAACTGGCCAACCCGTGAGCTTGTGTGCGAATGTGCTTATGACGGATTAACTATATTACCGTTTGTTTAAAAAAAGTAATTAACAAAACACCAGTGCTCTGCTTATTCTTCTGCCTAGCACATAAAAACGCTAAAAATAATAAATAAATGAAAAATAAAAAACGCTCATGCTCACCTTCACTGTGCTGGCTGCCGGTGCTCCCTGGAGTGTAGCTGTAGCTGGTGAGCTCGTGGTACGGTGGAGGCTGGCTGGAGTAAGGATGGGTGGCGTAAGGCTGGTAGGGGAATGTGTGCATCATGGGCCACGGTGACGCTCCAGAGATGGGAAGTGGGGCCAGGGTGTCCTGGTCTGAGGCCCCGCTGGAGCCGTCGTTGTCGTTGAGGGAAAGGTTGGCCATATCTGTGTGGAAGATGAGAAAATGTGGTTTTCAAAATGTGTCTGTATTAAAACACTGCCAAGCCCAAGCATGTGTGATTCCCAGAACACTCCGATGCAGTCTGAGGTTTGCACGAGTTACTTACAATTCTCACAGTCACTTAAGTCCCCGAAGACATAATAGCATTGTTCCGAGAAGGTGATCTTGTTGACCGTGTGACGAATGAAGCCGGCCTTCAGCAGATTGCTGGCATACTTCCTGGCTTCCCGCCGGTCCTGGAATCCCTCGATGTGGTGGAACAGCCACTCCACCACATCCGAGCCTGGTCACACATTGCGTGCAGTGGAAATTAACTCATTCACTGCCATTGACGGCTATAGACGTCAAAAAATCATTTGATATATTTCTATTAGTTTAACATTTTTTCCCACTTTTGTTAACAAGAGTATGAAAACCTAGAATTTTTTTTATTGTATATTTAGAACAGATATAAAATTTGTGATTAATCGTGAGTTAACTAGTAAAGTCATGCAATTAATTACGATAAGAAAATGTAATCGCCTGACGCCCCTAATTTTTTATAATCTTTTTTTTTTTAATCGTGTCAGGCGATTAAATGTTTTTAATTGTAATTAATCGCACGACTTAACTCATGATTAATTGCACATTTTATATCTGTTCTAAATGTACTATAAAAAAAATTCTAGGTTTTCATACTTTTGTTAGAAAAACTTGGAAAAATGTTAAATATAAATAATTCAAATGAATTTTTGACGTCTATAGCCATCAATGGCAGCGAATGAGTTAAGATGAGATTTACACACACGGGGCCCTTGAAAAAAACAGCTATGGAACAAATAGAGTAGCCATGTCGCTACTACTATATTAGCTAGTGACACCAATGCAAAAAAGAAAAAGAAAAAAGAACAGAAAAAAAGTTGGTCAAGTAAAACACCATAAAAGGAAAGTATGTAATTTAAAATAAAAAAAACATCTAAAAAGGTGTTTTATTGCTTCATGTGATTCAACTGCAGGTGATTTCAATTTAACAGATGTTTTCAAGCCAAGACAAGCGCTCACACATTTGGACTGTGCAACCCTTCCCCCTCTACAAATCACACGGTTTTAATTCCCGGAACATAATGCCTGCCCTGTGAAGTCATGTGAAGTGTGGAGATTAGCGGGTTATCGTGCTCTCTTACCGAGGAAAGCGTTGGGGATGGTGATTTTGAGCCACATGCGATCCCTGACTTCCAGCCCGGACTCAGGTGAGGCCATGGCCTTGGCGACCGATGCCATGTCAGAATGGAGTGACAAATTGAAGTCATCGAATCCTGAAAGACAGATGTTTTGAACTAGAACGCTTTGGAGTTGTGAAAAGGACACAGTTGTAATCAAATGCAAATCTCACGTTCGGTCTCAGTGACCGATGAGGAGGAAGTGATTGTGCTGAGGGAGGAGCTGCCTGGGAAAGCTGGGTATGCGCCAGCCATGGCAACCGAATGGCTGACCCAAGCTGCCGGGTCAATTGGCCGGATGGGTTCATCTGCACAGGAAGAACGCACGGTTATAAACCTGCTCAAAAACGCAGCCCCCCAAAAAAATTCTGTGAAGTTCACCAGTTGGGTTTTTCTGCTACTTACTACGTGGCAGAGTGAAGTAACCTTGTGGTGACGGGTCCCAGCACTTGGCCACAGTGAGGATGATGGGCCTGGCAAACATCACAGACAGCTCACCACCATTAATCGGCGAGCTCACGGATCCGCTTCGGGACGCCAAAGTTTACAAAATCATCAACTCACCCGGGTTTGTGCACAATCTCTCTCAGAACGCGCACCGCGTCGTCGTTGCTCATATTCTCAAAGTTGATGTCGTTGACCTTTGAAGAAAACAAAACTAACCTTTGAACAAAACTAATTGGTGCGTCATTCACACATAAACCACAAAGTAACCCGATTTGTCCCGTCACCTGCAACAGCATGTCACCGGGTTCGATGCGTCCGTCCGCGGCCACAGCTCCGCCTTTCATAATGGAGCCAATGTAGATGCCGCCGTCGCCCCTTTCGTTGCTTTGGCCTACAATACTGATGCCCAGGAAGTTGTACTTCTCTACAGAGTGGAAAACACAAGTACATATAAAATGCTGTTTTTCTTAAGAGGGGAAAAAAAATCGAATCCTATTAATTATAGCAAGTAATCCAGGTCATGAATTAGCAAAGCAGCCCCAGGTCCATCACACTGCCACCACTATGTTTGACTGTTGGCATGAGTTATTTTTTCAGCATATGTAATAGGTCACATGCCTTCCAAAAGGTTCAACTTTGATCTGATTATATCCCAGAATATTTATTAAAAATAGAGGATGCTTTGTGTACCTTGATGATCAAACACATTAAAGAGTGATATGCAAGAATGTCAGAAATCAGGAAGGAATAATTCTTCACAGTGCTGCATATACTATACATGTATAGAAGAAGATACAGACCCATGTTCAAGGTGACAGTGATGATGTTCAAGGACATTGTGGAATCTGTCACGCTGCTGAAGGAGGAAGCCTAGAACAGGTAACAACTCATTTTAAACTTTACCCACAAACCCACACCAATCAAAGAAAATAACGAGATTGGGCAAAAGCACATCAGACACAAAAGTGGCGTGGTCGTACCCTCTCCAAGCGAGGAGGGCGCTGTTTCCTGCGCCGTCTATGCCGTTTCAATAGTCTCGAGGCGGTGCTCTGTTCTGTCGCACTGCTGAACCTACAGAATTACAAGTCGAAAACACAGAGGAGTAAATATGAATTCATTTGCGTTAAAATGTGTGCCTCACCTGCTCATGGTGTCGTCGTCCTCGGAGTCGCAGAAGCTGGTGGTTTCCAGCTCGCTGCTCATCATGGTGCTGGAGCTCTCGTACCCTGCCAAGTGTCGCTCAAGGCGAGTCTGGCCGTTCACGCGAGGTCCTGAAAAGGGAGAGACCAGACGTCAGGGTTTTGACTTTCTTACAGACTTCTCGCCATTCTTTGATTTTATCACGAGAACGATGGCGGCGTGCCATATCTTGATAGCTCACCATGTTGCTCCACGCTCTCCCTGTGCCGAGGTCTCTCTCTCCTGAAGGAAACTACCGACTCCGTTTCGGTCTGCTCGTCCAGAGTCTCCACGCTGCCCGTCGCGTTGGGACTGTGAGAGATGTGGGAAGTTGGACTAGACCCGATTACTCAAACCCATTTGGATTGAGTATGCATTTGTAAAGAAATCCAATGTTGGGTCGATTACAGTTAAACATGCTAACTTCATCATCAGCAGACCTCACAATTGCACATCTTGTGACGTTTCAGAAAGAAATATGATAATATGTCAACTTAAAAAGCACTAGTTACACGATGATTAGTTGAAAACTAACAAAGTAACTAGAACTAAAATTGAAAAAGCATTTTTGTGAGCAAAGTAAAATGAAAAATGCATTTAAATAAATGAACACGAACAAACTACATCTTAGATTTATCAAACTAACTATAATAAATTAATTATTGTACTAAAAATGTCAGTTAATTTCATACATGAGCTTTTGGGGTTCATTTTAAATTCATTTTGGTATTACTGTACATTTGTAGCAACAGAAGTAAGAAGGTCAAACAGTTTGAGAATTGTAGTTTAATTTACTACGCAATACTTAGTGGCCTGCTTTTTAACAAATATCCCATATAATGTACTTAAAAAAAAACAATACTAAAACTATTCAAATCTAAACATAACATTTACAAAAAAGAAATACTAATAAAAATGAACAAATTTGCTCTAAAATTTAATTGAAATGGATAGAAACAAAAACGAACTAAAAAACTAAAAAATCCAGAACTATTATAAACCTGCTCGTTCTATTTGTAGCACTCCATTTTTAAAAGGAACACGCTCATCTGATTTTTAGAATTGCCAGTGAATCAACTGCCCTATAATCTTCTAAAGGTGGTGTTAATAAGGTGGGTGTCAAATTCCTTTAAATGAGCACTGCCTCCATTCTTGCAGCAAATTGATAGCGGGGCTACACGACCACCAGGGAAAAAAGATGATTGTGCTTACAGCTGTGAAACCTGTTGGGAGCTAAACAGGGTGTTTGCTTACTGGAAGGAGGGCGGTCTGGAGTCTCCGATGCCCCCGGTCCTTTCCGCAGGCGGGGGCGGCAGAGGCGGCGGAGGGGGCGACGGCTGGATGGATGTCTCCACTGAGGGGAGCGCCACTGGAGCTGCAGGCTCTGCCGCTGGAACGTCCGAAGACACCAGCTGACATAAAAAAAAAAAAAAAACGCACAAAAAAAAGTTAGAGAGAGGAGCGGGGGCGGGGAGGGTTGCATGAACGGCAATGTAGAAAAAAAGAGGGAGGATTGGGAGGTAAGATGTCAATTATTTTGACACGCAAACACTGCCCTCTTTTCATGCGAACATCTCACGGGGATCACTGAAACACTATCCTCCATTTTGACACGTATCTCTATCGTCAAACAAACGCACGTCACCATTCAGGGTAAATGTGCAGCATTTGACTCCCTTACTCATGCAGCAGGAAATGTGCAAAGACTAGCTTTTCATCTTACGTCTGAGCTGGTACGTACTTGCTAGGCAAATGGTTTCTTGCTCAATGTTGAAATATCAAAGTGTGACCCATTTTCGAACAAAACAATTCAACTAAATAGGGTTTAACAGGCACTTTGGCCACTCTCCTCAACCCCCCCCCCCCCTCCAAAAACACACACACACACAAACTAATGGCTGTGTGAGCATGACGCGTCTTTTGGGATCCCTCCACCCTTCTTAGCGTGCAGCTCACATATCGCTCCCCCGGGTCCATTCGCTTTAAAGCGCTTCCCTTCATTCTTATGCACTTAACAGATGCTTGAGCCTCAAACCTGCTCAACTGGGCCAAGTCCGCTCGCAGTGTTTTGTCTCTGCTTTAAAAGTGACATCCTGGCCAGGCAACGAGTAAACGAATGTTTAACAAACGTTGCCAAGCTGTCCTGATGATCAACTGGGACCTATCAGGGCAGATCCAACTAAGATCTGACCGATTAATCAGCCGGCCGATCATATCGGTCAGTATTAGGCCATTCAAAAACATGAATAATCAGTCTGTGTTTTGCAGACTAAGCGCCAATATAATCTTACTTTCAAATTGGGTGTTATGATGACTTTTTGCATATCTGGCAGAATTTTTTTTTTTTTAATTCTATGTTAATTAACCCTTCTACATCCTCACACTGTTCACTCTGAAGTACACTGATGACACCCCAGTAGTCACCCTCATCAAAGAGTCAGTCTGCATATCGACAGGCAGCTGGTGCTCTGGTGTGACCAATACAACCTGGAGCTGCCGAACACGCTTAAGACTGTAGTGATGATCGTGGACTTCAGGAAACAATCCTTCACCATTAAGTCCCCGCCAAAAAGAGTTGACTTACAGT
Source organism: Vanacampus margaritifer (assembly GCF_051991255.1). Lineage (NCBI taxonomy): Eukaryota > Metazoa > Chordata > Actinopteri > Syngnathiformes > Syngnathidae > Vanacampus > Vanacampus margaritifer. Next base: position 14,369,346 of record NC_135446.1, read on the forward strand.
TCCATAGTAGCTTTGTGCCAAAACTAACTTGATTTTGCACAAACCTGTGCCAGTCAGATCTCTACATATTTGTGTAGGACTTGTTGATCAATATTTCACTACATTAGACACTTTAAGTGCTCACAAGGACTTGTGCATCATTGCACAAAAGTCGTCGTATCATAATTACTGCACTACTGGTCACTTTTTAGATGTGCACATTTCTCCATATCATCTGCATCAGCTGTCATGACATTGTAACACTAACTATTATACTGTTGGCCACTTGTTTTCACTCTACTTTTTCTTGATGACTCTGCATCACTTGAGCAACCGTCATTGTTCGGTACTACAGCACTAATGGCACACGTAATTACATAAAGACTCCCTGTTCATTTTGTTTTATTCTTGCTTGTTTTGCAAGACTTGAGTGGCTCATACTCTGTCCTGAAAACGCATTCCTTCTGTATTTTTACGTACAGTACTTGGCTAATAAAAATGATTTTGATTGAAATCTAAAGCTAAATTAATCAGTTCATGCTTATTTGCATGTTTTTGTACTTAAAACTACTCTGTTGTAAAGTTTAATACTAAAGGAGAAGGTATTTTTTGTGAAATAATAAAATTGTCTGCCTGTAATTTTTTCCTTGTTGTTGTTAGTGTTAAGTGACCCAAAAAAATCAGTCATTTTATTCATTATAAAGTATATATTTTTAAACTATCTGCTGTACATTGTACTGGACATTCAATCTAGATCTGGAGCAACATTCGTTTTTATTACAGTTTTTTTGCAGGCTGTCACGCAAGATATACAGTTTCTTTGGGGGTCTTGGTAAAAATAAATAAAGAGGTTGTGGAAAGTAGCATTTGATACTGAGTACTTACCCAGGACACCACACGACCATTAAAGCACGGCAACTTGGCGCCATCGTCCGAAATCTCTTCCTTCACCACCCTGCAACAGCGAAACAAACAAAAAATGATTCTAAGCTCAGAAGGTTAGCAGGACTGAAAATGCTACTAAACAATGTCATAAAGAAAAACACTCGCTTAGACACTCAGCAGTAACTACATGAGACCAAGCGTTGGGGGTTTTCCTCCATGTTTGGCAGACATTTGTGTGTTCCCACCCACACCACAATGTTATTATTAAGTAGTTAACAGGAAGATGGACTGGGCGCGCAGACTCCCAATGATGAAACTTGGTCAGGCTCCACTGGCTTTAAGCAGCTGTTAAGATTTGGTTTTGTGGGACGGCGCTGGCGTGAGAGCAGGAACGCTCGCGGGCTGGTCCGAGTGGTGCGTGGTGCTGTTGAACGTTTGCGACCAAATTTAGGTTTAAACCATATTCCAAATGACAAAACAATAGCATGTAATCGATTTTTGAAAAATAATCCAATTGTGATTTTTTTTCTTCTTCCTGTGTATTAGTCTTATAGTTTGGCTTTAATCAATCAACGTTAACTTATTAATAGGGACGTAACGATATCCAAAGATCACAATACGATATTATCACAATATGAAGGTCACGATGCGATCATTATCACGATATTGTGGGGAGGTTGGCGATACAAAAAAGGTCACAATATTGTAAAAAAAAAAAAAAAACGCTCATACTAAAACACACACACACACAATATTGTGATTATGTACATTACAGCAATGAAAAATACTATAAATATTATATATAAAAAATATACATATAATAATATATATATTGAGGCACTTATTTGCTAACGCAAGCACACATTGAGGTTCTACACATATTACCTTTGTTCACAAGCAAATTACGTTCCCCTTCATCTGACCATTAGCGTGGATTTTAAACATAGAAGGGCCAAAACACGCCTTGTGAAAATTAAACTGCACTAAAAAACTAGCCACCAGAGGGTGCTAGAACTGCACAAATGGAAATCAACCCGACTTTTTTTAAACAGACGTGCTGCTTCTAACTCTTTGACTGCCAAAAACGTTAAATAACGTTTAGCAAAATCCTATGGAGGAGTGCCAAAGACGTTAAGACGTTTGTTTCAAAACAGAGGTGAAACTAACCATTTTCTATTGTGGATTACTGAAAAACGGAATAAGGTAGAAACAAACTTTTTTTTTCTGATGAAAGATGAGAGTCCAATCTTTTTTTGGTAGTATGTGTGTTTCCATAGTCCAAACACATAATTTTCTATGGACCTTGAAAGATCAGTCAAAATGCTTAAAATCGGCTGGCACCCACGGCATCCCTTTTCTGAAAACGTCTGGCAGTCAAAGAGTTAATATCGTGGCCTGACGACAACGATATATTGTGGCAGTTTTAATATCGCGATATCACGATATTGCCGTTATCATTACATCCTTACTTATTAAGCATTTTGACTTGCAGTCTTTTAAGTGTTTCAAGTGCAACTACACTCAATTCTACTAGACAAATGCGGCGTACCACACATGACACGTATCTGTTATCAAGCAGCGGGTTCATCAGTATGAAGCGGGCCATACTTTTCCCATCCCTGGTGTTAACCAACCCCATGAAGAGATGCAAAATCTTCATTCTAACAGAAATATACTTAGTTCTGTTGGATTTTAAGTAAAAAACAAATGTTGTCTAGCCGCACACCCCGTTTTTCCACTCCCTTTTAATGTTGAATTTCTCACACAGCGCAGCATCACATCTGAAATGAGGAATCTAACGAGAAGACTCCATGGTGCCAGCCTGAGGCTCAGCAGAACATCCAAGAACAACCCAAAAATCCTCTTCTCTCTACATATGACACAGACACCCAGCAAATGGTTCATGTCCGGCCCCAGTTTCCCAGCACTGGTCCTAGCCTGCTCACTCCTCACAATCCCCACCCCCTCCCCCCAACAAAAACACCACACACACACTACTGTGGCCGACAGCTGGCCTCATACCAGGGCAAATGAAAACACACTATTACACACAGTCATCTAGCCGGGTCGGATGGAGGGAGGCGTCGGTTCGCTAGATTGGCCATCTCACACGGAAGTCACATTTGAAAATAGCCAGAACTCGGTTGGAAATATGCAAATGAGGGTGCTTGACGATGCCAGGTTGTACTATTAGAACTTCCAAGAAAGAGTGTTCTATTTTACAAATCTTTTATGTTTGTGGTCAACACCAAGTCCTACATCAAGCTTTGTATTGACATTCCCTGTTCAAGTTTAAATGTCAAACTAAACATAAAACAGAAAGAATTACACGCTGTGTATTTAAAACAACCACATAGCTCAGCTTTTAACGCTGCTAGTTTACTACTAATAGCAACACCATAAACGTGCTAACTTATAGCATCATCTATGTGGCGGTGTTATAATACTTTCAGCAACAGATGTTTGCCGCAAATTATTATTTTTTTGCTCCTATTCGAATAAATTGCAATTGCACATCACGGCACCCGTCTTTCATCGTCAGTTTGTTATTATTTTAACAGAGATTTCGTCACCACTACAAGGGTTGTTTTCACCCCCCCGCCCCCAAGTCTTTATTCATCAAACGCAGAATGCAGGTGATCAGTGACCATAGTAGTGCTGGACTGGTCTCGAATGGTCTTGATCAAAAATCCGCCCTGTCCGAAACCAAGACATGACAGAGTAAAAATTCCTTAGATTCTGAGACGAGACCCTTAAAAAGTGGTCACGAGACAAGAGATTTTTTGAAACCATTCCTTCCTCCATAATTTGCTTTTATCACCTTGTGTACATTGCAGAGCAGAAAGTACACTGCAAGTTTTACTTCGGACATGTCTCTCATATTTTAAGAATAAAAGTGGATATTTTGCAGTGATTGGCAACTCGCCACTTAGCGCTATTTTGCCGTGAATCACTCAAGAACTACAAGTACAATGTGCCAGTTAATGTGTATTAGCATGTAACATAATGGTTAAGGCAGTCACCCCGAAGACGCAGGATCACTGGTTGGAATCCTGATTTGTGTGTGTGTTTTTTTTAACTACAATTTCTTGACAGCCTATATGCTCTTAGGGTTAAATTTAGGATTGGGGTGGTAATGCCGAAAAGAGCCTATCTTCGGTAGCAAAACAAAATAAAAACTTTATGAAAAGACACAGAAGGGGGTGAAGGAAGCAGGAACCACGCCCAGTGCATGACTTGGTCCTGAGATTGACCAATCAGAGCCGTTCACTGCAAAATAGTGGTAGCAGGAAAATTGCCAGTCACGGCAAAATATTCACTGCCTTTAAAAATCGGTTACGGTAATAAATATTGGTACATGTGATTCCCCCACTAAGGACGAGGGGTCTAGCTCGGTGGATAAACCCCAACCACAAACACCGCACTCTTCTGCAGGATTAGCAGCCGGCACAAAAAGATGAATTGATAGAGAGGAGATTGTTGGTTCTATCTGGAAGAGAATGCAGGGGGGGGGGGGGTCTTTGGAATGAAAGGGTGGCTGGCAGGCCAAAATGTTAAAGAGTTGGGGGACAAAACAGGATCTTGCATGATGGACTTAATGAGAAGAGGGAGGGGGTTAGGATTAGTGTAAAGAAAAGCGGCAGGGACAGGTAATGCCCCCCCCCCCAACCCACTCCATTGTAATGATGATGTTTGCTGAGATCCACGGTCACGATGCCCACGCAAATTTTCACTTTATAACAAACTTTTTTCTTTTTCTTTCTTTTTTTAACAAGAGCGAGTAAACTTACTACAACTTACCCAAAGTCCTGGTCCATAGATTTGAAGAAGAACTTGTAGTTGGGCTTGTTCAAGACTTGTTTAAAATCCAACAGCGTGATACTTTCGGCACCGATGGGTATCTTCACTAAATACGGAGTCTCCTCTTCATCAATGTGATAGATTATTTTGGTTTCCGCCATGTCCACGGTTGCTTTTTTTTGTGGTCCTTGCCGAAGCCGACCACAAGAAACACAGGAGTTGAGGCAGTTAGCCTTTAGCAAGCTAGGTAGCTAACCAGACGGCAGAGGTGAAACGACGGTTGTGGGCGCTGAGATTTTTTTCCCCCCCTTTACTCGAAGCCCACCTCGTCCCGTCGCTGTTTTGCCTGAAACCAATATCGACACTTACATTTTACCCACACTAGCGAAGTTAATGGTACATTTACGCGAACCGAACACGGATCAACTTTACCCCCAACAAAAACACACGGGGGAAGGGGAGGGACGGCAGGGGGGGAGCTCGAAAAGTTTTCACCACTTTTTTTGCGCGAGCCAACGCGGCGTGTGACGTAATCACGTACGCCTCATTTTACGTACGTTCCCAGCCACGCTCATCCCCCCCATTCATAAGCATTTCTATCCACTGGGAGATTAAATAATTAATTGAATTAAATTAAGCGCCATTACTCCCCCCCCCCCCCAACAAAATATCTTTAGTAAAGAAACATAGCACTGTATTGAAATATATAAATCTAAAACATATTTAAGACATAATAAAATACATAACTTGTATGCACGTTCAGGCACACTCGCACTTGTTTGTGGTTGCTAGGCGACTGACCAGGAAGTTACCTGGTGCTTTTACCTGCTGGTTTGCTCAGCAATATTTGTCACTGTTTCAACACAATAAAGTCCTGAGAAGGAGATGTGACACAAGTAAAGCATGTGTGGCTATAGAAATTTTATTTTGAGCTAACATTTATCAAATTAAAAGCTTATTTTTTTTAATCACACATTTAAGGCCAGTGTTTGGGTTTGAAGTCCAAATGTGGGTAAAAGTTGAACTGGTTGAGACCTTAAAAGTGATTCATAGCATTTGTCCTTTTAACAGAGCAGCACACGAGCCACATTGTTGTTATGACAACAATCACATTTCTTCTTCTCTTCCCTTGGGGAATCTATAATCAAGACTTCATAAAGCTTGAGACCACCAATAGGCTGCAAGCGGGACTGCGTGGGGAGGATTGTGACAGTTTGGCGTAAAGACACAGAGGTGGCACTGCTGGAATAATAGTCGACTTATTGTTATATATACAGTATATGTGTCTGTATATGTATATATTTCCAGGCCTCTCTTGCATGTAATTCGGCAATCATCGTTATTTGAACACTCCTCAACTTCATACAACACATGATTCATTTCTTGTTTTTCCCCCTCACACCTCTGGCCTATTGCTATGGTCTTTAACACATAATTGTGTAATTCACTTGTGCCACGTTATGTCTTTTCTATACATATAAAATCAAAAATGAAATATAGTCCCACCTGGTTGTTGCATCTTATCTTTTAGATGAATCACTCAGTTTGGTGGTATTCCACTGAAGAAGTAGACCAGGTGAAAGGGATTGCCTCCAATCAGACTCCCAACCAGTTTGACAGGCAAAAGAAAACACACAACTAACCTTTTTGACCATCGCACAAGCCAAGGAGGAAGTTGCCAATAATGCCCATTGCCACTCGGTAAATATGCTGTTTGCGGTTTGTTCTTTGATCACATTTTGCAGCAATGCACAGCTTGTTTTTGTTGTTGTTTTGCCTTACCATCTGCAGACACCTCTTTGTCTTTGTGCTGGTCTGTGCAGCTGTCATGTCATCGATCACACGCTTGCATTTCGCACGAGGTGAGCCCAAAACGTACTCTCTGCTTGCTCCATGTCGGAAAATTATCTTCTTTTGTTAAGTCAAAAATAAATACAAATCTTTTTTTTTTTTCGAACCCTCCTGCTATGTTGCCTGTTAAATGGGCCCATTTAAAAAATATTGACAAAAAAATGTAAAACAAAGAAAAAAAAACTGTTTTTTTACTATTCTTTTTCTGTATTAATTTTCAATAATATACAATGAAATTGTTACTATTTTTAACACTTCTGTTAAACTGTGAGCCAAATTAACCATAAATCCCAAAAATATTTTTAAAAACAATCTTTGTGCTTATTATTGTTCTTTACTTCTTTTTCTTGCTTTTGAAATATTTTTCATAAAAATATATTTTAATGCTTTTGTTATCATGCCAGTCAAACTGACTTATTTATAATTCCATTTATAAAACATAACTGACCTATTTGGATGTTTAAAAACAAAAAACATTTTTTTTACTTCTACTGATCGATCCAATTATGTATGTACTAAAAGTCTACACACCCCTTCTCAAATGCCAGTTTTTTTTTGTGATACAAAAATTAGACCAAACCATTTCAAAACTTTCCACCATTATTTGTAATCTGAAACATGTGCAACTCAGTTGAAAACAATACATTATTTTCAAGAGGAGAATTAAAAATGAAATAATATGGTTGCACATGTCTGCACACGCTCTTTGTAACTGGGGGCGTGGCTTTGTCCGTAATTAACTAATTACACTCTAACTCGGATTAGATGGGAAGCACCACACAACATTTAAAGTGCTTCTAATTAACCCCACATATATTTCAGATGTTCTGGTTGGCTTTTTCTGACATTTTTCCCTTTTTTTTTTTTTTTTTTTTACCTTATAGCAGAAGCCTGCAGTGTTATTGCCATGCAGGTTTCATTAGACCATAACACATTCAATGGTTAATTCTGAACATAGCCACATATGAAAACACTATGTCGGTGGTTTATTTTGACTTTCTGTGTTTTGAGTTGTACAGGTTATTGGTCATATTGACCACAGAAAATGTTTGTTTGTTTTTTAAATAACAAAATCCTTGCATTTAAATACGGGTTTGTAGACTTTTTATATTTTATACTTTGTATGCATTGCTTTATTATTGTTGAATATAGTGAACACAATTTCTGCTTTCCAATTTCTTCTCACTTGTAGCCAGTCCAGTGAGCGTCCTCGGTACTGATGTTATGAAGGCGTCGTCAAATTCTCCGTACAGCCAGTACCTGTTGCCCTCTTCTGGACATCAATCAAGCCAGCTGCAGAACACAAACTATTTTCGTTCCCGTCAAAGGGGCCAAGATTACAAACCATTCCAACCAGAGATGACAGGACCGGCAAACAGGCTTTTCGTCAGGCAAGGCAAAAACCTCCACCAATATCCAGTGGTCGTCCTGAAATCAGCTCCTGGTCATCCCTTACATCAGAGCTCCAGGAACGCTAAAGAAGAGCCAAGGTTTGAAGAGGTCCCCAGATTGGATGCTCCTAAAATTCCTGCAAGAATGAGAGGTCAATCCGGAGTCAAATCAGTGTGGCAAACGTCCTCCGTCCTTTTGACTGGAGGACGCAAATTCGCTGACGAATCTGCCAAAGCGGAAGTTCCGAGAATGTCCAGCGGTATTCGACCTGGCAGATTTCCGCTGAGACGTCTGACCTCCTCCTCGGAGAAAACCATGGAAGTCTCTGTTTTCAAACACAGTCCTCAGCCGGAAAAACTGACATCATCCCTCGCTAATGATAAAGAGGTACAGTCGTTTCTCTTCAAGCCGTCTTTCGTCAGACGAGAAGAATTTGGGAAACCTTTGAATTCCCTTGCAGTGTCCAAGATTGAGACGGACGAAAGGGTTCCGAAGTACAGTAGGACAATGTCGGCCAAGGAGGAAGACAATGCAAGAGTATACTTTCCGCGACACTTTGCAGCTCAAAGTCACAAAGACAAACATTCGGCAAATGTTGTGCCTCCTGTTTCTGCAATCGGCTTCATGGCCGTGACAACCAGAAAGCCTGTCCATCTGACGTCCTCAAGAAGTAATAGCAAGTTGCTCGGAGTAAAAAGATCACGCTGGCCAGGCTCTTTGGCTTTTGCCAGTGACTCTCCAACCAATAAAGGAAAAAGCTACACATTCAAAATGGCAAATGTTTACCCCGCTCTATCGTCCAAATACAGTTTCAGCCGGAGAAAAGTTGAGCCTCGAACTACAGCTGCTTCGTCCACAACTGAATTTCGACATCCCCCAAAACTGGATCGCCGGCTGCTAAGACAGCCGTCAAATCAGGTCAAGGGTGCCAATACTGCATCTTCTAGCAAATCTGCCGTTCAGCAGAATTTTGAAGGTCTGGACCAAAACATTTCTCAGTTTGCAAGTACAAGCCCAATTCCGGAAACGTCTTTGCAACACGGAAACGAGGTCCTGGCATTTGGAAACGAGCAAAACGGAACACAGACTGAAAGGCAAACATCGACAGGAGCGATGGCGGGTCGTGCCGCATCGGAAGGCACCGGGCGGACGCTCGACGAGGGCAAGTCGAGGCTCTTCGGCACGTCCACCAGCAGCACGGTGCGAGGCCGGCGCGTGCACAGCGCCCATCGCGCGGGCCTCAACCGTGTTTCTGAGAACTCGCCCATCATCAGGCTGAATAAGTGGCCTAAAAGTGAGCTGATGGGAAACGCGTCAACAACTCAGACATTGGCTACTGCGAGTTTTCCGAACGTTACAAAATTAGGAGTCAGGTTCTTTAGTGCTAGGGTACCGGTCCCCAACGGCGAAAATAGAAGCCCCTTTGATATAGACAAAGAAAGTAAGACGATCATTAAAACGAACAATGAATCAAGTGACATATTTGACAGCGGGACGTACGAGACACTGCTGGAAGATTTGTTAGAACTAAATTACCTCCGAATTTCAACAGGGAACGTCTCCTTCAAGTCCATCTAAGGTTCAGATCTAGATGGTTCAGATGATTTGTTATTAAATAAGACCAATTAAAAAAAAAAGGTGGAAATCTACTACTGTAGCTGTGGTTTTGTTACTCAAAATGGCTTGTTTCTCGATATTCATACTCACTTCCAATCATTCAAGAAAAACTCGATCATCAGATCATCCTGAGCGATTATCCTGTGGTGTTGGGGTGTGTTAAGTGAGATCCCACCCTGGCTGGATCTGCTTGAAATATGGTCATGTTTGACAATCGTTGTTGTTAAAATGGTTCAATACACTCTACACTGTACAAAATTGTGTTAATCAACACTGAAGAAACTCAAGATTGTCAGCGGCAGTATCGTGTGTGGTGTGTCGTGTAGGTCATCACCACATTATGACAGCAGATGTTTTTCCTCGTAGGGTCTTAGACTCTAACAATTCCCACTCTAAAAAGTTTTTTTAGGTCACAAAATTCCAAAGGATGGTGCCGCTTCCTGAGAAATTAATTCTTCACGCAATTCAAATTGAGAACAAAGACTGTATTCCCGTTCCTCTTGTCCTCATTCCATCCCATGCAGGCGGCAGCTTCTGAGTGTGCTGACACAGATTTTCCGTCCCCCCTTCTGTACTCTCGTCAAGACTCGAGCATGCTGGTGAAATAACGACGAGATGGAAAAAATGATCTGCTCGCTTGTACAACTTTTTTGTTGTTGTGCCAGAATACATAAAACAGAGGAACCGAACCAGTAGCTACTTATTATCAAACATGAAAGAGACTATTTTGGGCGTGCATTGACAACAACATCAGACTATTGATTCACATTTAACCACATAGGATGCCCTCCTACATATTTCGCGAAGTGACTATCAGAGGATTGGGGCCACCAGTGCATTATGGAGGCTCCTGCTACCACTAGAGGGCGTCGCTCACCTATTAATAATTTGCACACGCCAGTTTAAGACTACATGTTAGAGCTTTTAAATGAGTCAGTACGTGTTTTCATTTATGCAGTTTAAAACAGTTCTCGTGTCTCAAAAATATATGTCTGTTATAACTAAAAAACCTTAAGGATCAAGAATTATTGCGAGCCTAGCTATCTTTAGATTTGGGCCCATTAAAAGTGGTGACATGGCTGTGACATAATCACATAAATTGAATAGATTTTTCAATCTGACATGTCTTTCTTCTCTGTATATTGTAACATTTTAAGTTAATTCACCTAACAATGTACGGAAGCGTATTGCATTCACTTGGGGAAAAAAAAAGTCCTGTTTTTCTGACTAATTTTTTTTGGGGGAGCGTTGTTTTTTTGAATATTTTCCCCCCGTTTTTTAAAATAATTTTTTTCCTGTTTTTCTGAATAATTTTTTTGGACAGAAAAAAAATCAGTAAAACTGAAAAAAATATTCAGAAAAACAGAAAGAAAAAAAATACTCAAAAAAACAAAGCAACCCCAAAAAATTAGTCAGAAAAACAGAGAATTTTTTTTTTTTTAAACTAAAAAAAAAATATTTAAAAAAACAGAAAAAAAAATATTCAAAAAGACAACGCTCCCCCCAAAAAATTAGTCAGAAAAACAGGACATTTTTTTTCCCAAGTGAATGCAATACGCTTCCGTACAATACGCTTCCGTAACATTCAATATGTTTGAAGATGCTGTAAACGTGCGGCTTTAGCCACAGGCGCTTCTCCTCAACCAACAGGTAAACAAGCTTGTTACCTGCCAGTAAAGTAGAAGCTCCTGTGGCTAAAGCCAATCTGTGGCAGGGTTTTTACTTTCTGGACCTGAATTGTCCACCTCTGCTGTGATGTCATTTTCAGTCAACAGCAAGTGGCAAAATGGCCGCCACCTAAGATAAAAACGGATGGGGTTTGCTGCTTAAGTCATAGTCCACAAACGCAGTATCGATCAGAATGTTGTATTTAGATTAGTGGGGGCGCATAGAACATATCATAAAGGATATTTTTGACTTGACTTTAAAGGAAAGGCAACTGTTAATGTTCGCCAGCCTGCGAGCTCGAAAGCCTACGAGCTATCGAGCTAACAAGCTAAAGATCTTTCGAGCTAACAAGCTATTGCCTCACTGTGTGTCACTAAAACGTACATTATCTGCAGTTTGTACCTTTTAAGTAAAGCCTCACATATAAATGAGTCTGTCTTTTAGTACAGCCGAGACAACCAAGGGGCATCAAGTCCACGCTAAGCCGAGATCGGAGCCGCTAACAGGTTCCTTTCACATCACCTGACCCCCTTCACCCTTTTCCCAGCCAGCGAACTGAAAACTCCACCTAAAATACCAACACTTGTCCCGAGTCGCCAGCTCCTTCAAAGAGAGGCCTTACGGAGGTGGAGAGTGTTGAGAGGGGCCCTGCCAGTCAAACACATTGTACATTGGATTAACACTGCCCCCCAGGTCCTTCCACTACTCTCTGTGGCGTGGAAAGTGTAGGACTCCACTTTCCCATAGAGCTGAACTGTATTAACAAGCGTAATGTTTGCGCTGCTTGATTTACACGTTCTTTTCATGTGTGCGGACTACTTCCTCCATGTATTTAGCCGCATGGTGTCTTCTTGCAAGCCCCCCCCCCTTTCCCTCCTTCCCTGTCCCACCCCCAAGTGAGGGGGAATTCTGTAGCATGTGTCGACGCTTTTCAGGGAGCTTTCAGTCAAAATGAAGCCTGGGCACGCCCTCACTTCATTCCCTCTTTCCTCCAACTCACTTTCTTCATGTGGCATTTTTCCTGATGACTGCTAATTTTGCACGTAGCCTTTGATAACAAGAAAACTATAAGGGCAGCAACTAAAAAAGCGCGTGGGGTGTGTATGTGTGTGAAAGGAAAACAAAGAAAGGCCTTTTGTTTTCCTAAGTAAGTGAAAGAGGGGGTGGGTTGAGTATACTGTAAGAAAATGGTTGCTTCTGCATTTGTGGTGAGCGGGGAGGAAATAACTCAGATTGCCCAACAACAAGCCAACCCTTACAGTTTTGGCCATGATGGCATGTTTAAATTCACTTTATTGAGTCTAAAAATTAAATGGGTAGATGGCTGCGGGGTCGGGGGGAAAAAATCCGGAGGATTAGCACAAGTGTCTTTCAGTCTACCAAGTGTAATCCATAGGCTTTTAGTGGCTAAGGGGAACTGTTTATCTTGGTCAAACACATTCAGCAGTTGCTTAAAGTTACTGGAAAAGCTAGATAACTTTTTTTTTTTTTTTTTTTAAAGTGTCAGCTGTGTGAATGTATGTGAATGATTGGAAGGAAGCAATTAGTAATTCAAGCAGCAAGCAGCAATGAACGACTGCTAGTCTGAGTTAGTCAAAGTTAGGAAAACAGAATTAATACAAAATGACTGCCTTCCTAAATATAGATTTAATCCAAAATGGCTGCCTTACTGTTCAATTTCAGGCATGGGACCTGCAACTTTTTCATGTCTCTTATCATGATTGACTATGAGATTCCCTCATTTGCTATTGGAACAAAAAGCTATTTCCTTACATGCAGGCAGCTTCCCGTGCTCGGCACCGTGCAGGAAGTCATAAAGACAGAAAGACTTCCTGTAACGTTGCCACCCTGCAGTGAGCAGGGCAGACTGTACGATGGGGGAGACGGCTGAGGTAACCAGCCATAAAAGCAGCCCTCTCGGCCCATTCAACGAGACCAATAGACGACCACGGAAGAGCGATTCATCCCCGTTTTAGTCCACACTTCCACTCCAGGGCACAGGTCCTAAAAATGCTTTAATTGCATGACACGTCTTGTTTATGGTTGCCTTCAGGTGACCACTTAAAGTGTGAAAGTACACAATTAGGTTTTAGTGCATACCAATATTTTAAGGTCACGGTTCGGTTCACATTTGATCCAGTAAGAACAAAACCTGGTTATGTGTAAATGGGAACATCTGGACATCTAGAAGGAAACGGCAACAGCTTAAATCTTTTCTTTTTAGGAAACTGTTTTTCTTCATTTTTTTTTTTAAGTATGCAGTTTGTCTACTTTCTAGAAAAAAAACAAAGACATGATGGACATTAGGTTTCCAACTTTGTTGAGAGTTGTGGGGTAAGTTTAGAGCCCCTTGAAAATGCAAGCGGGCATTTTAAATTTGATTGTCTCCTTGTGTTTCGGGCATGTGCAGCTCTTGTGTAATATTGTAACCTAGAACTGTTGAATTATGTAACTTAAGAATGAAGTAATGTGTCATTCACCCCTAACAACATTAAAAGCTGGGTTTAAACAATCCTTCAGTTGTACCAATATTAGCATTATCAGAGAGTACAATATGTACTATGTATATGCTGATTAAGAGTCTGAACCTAAATCCTGAAGTAACCCACCTGCTGGCCCCCATCCTTTGGTCATTTGAGCTCTGTGGCTTCCCGCCCTGGGGCAACCCGTCCAACAGTTCGACCTTATCTCCCCGGTCCTTGGAGGCAGGACAAGCACGTCGCCACGACAACAGCATGGCAGTTGTGCCTATTCTCTCCGTCCCAACATCCCTGCGAATGTGGAATGTAGCTAACGTTTGACTTTACAACAATGATGTGGTGTCAAGATGAGACGTAGTGCAATGTTTGTTTGTCTTCTTTTTAAGAACCTGAAATGTCAAATAATGTGTGTTCTTTTTGAGGAAATCAAATAGTTTGGCGTAATTTGAAGTAAATGCAACATTAGTCATTTTTATTTAGAAAAGCACATCGATAGTTTGTCTTCTTTTTAGGAAACAACTTCAATAGATTGTCTTCGATTTAGGAGACTGCAATATCAATAGTTTGTCTTCGCTTTCAGAAACAGCGATAGATAGCAATAGCTTTTGCAAAGGTGGCTAAAATTGGCCTTTACAACGACATGGTGTAACAATCGCGTGTGACAAGTCTGCTTTTTTTTTTTTTCATTTTACATCATCTGCAGATGCTAGCAGATTTCTCATTTCTATTCATTTCTACAGTGGGCGCACAATCACTAGCTGTTCAGATCAGGTTACTTAGCCATCTGTGGATGAGCCAGTTGACAGGCAGCTAATTGAACATTTGCTGAGTGATAGGAGGGGGCTGTCAACTAGAGTGCATAATATCTTATCTATGGCTGCCAGTCAATTATAGGTCCATATAGACAAGCAACCATCCCTTTTCTATAGCACATGAGTATTGTGCAGGGGTCACCAACCCTGAGAAAATTGTTGCAAGCACCAGGAAGACTTCATGTTTGAACTAGTATGTGTGTAACATTCACGCTAGCTAATTCTGCCTCGGACTCGTCCCAAAAAGCAGCAGCCCAGTTTCACAAAACAAAACACACAAGTCCATCTGTTGTTTGACTGAATTCTTTAGTCAAGTTTTTGTTGTTGTTTTGTTTCTCAAGCAACAAATCAATGGCAAAACTCACACGTTCTTCCCATTCAGTACTTTCCCACATTACAAGAGACAATGTTGACTTTTCACGATTAAACAAATGAAGTGTATTGAAAGGAACAAGCAGTGACCATCAAAGTGGGCAGGATTGTTGAGGGAAGTTTGAACAAATCCTGTCGCGTTCCTGATTAAGGATAGTAATGCAGGGGTGGGCAAATTTTCATTGTCAAAGGTGACATTTAAAAAAAAAAAAAAGATACAATACTGGAGGCTCAGTTCTCTCAGATTGTCAGTACGGCAGGATTATTAGTTAATGTTAATTTATCTGTCTAAATGTGTTGCGGCAATTTGTTGTTCTGATATCAGCTGCTTAAATGGGAAAATAGCCAGCGCTAATTGTTAGCCCTATGGTGTTTACTATTTTACGTTAGCATTAATCTAGCATATTTGCAACTCTTTGTTTTACATTTAAAAGAGTTTAAAAAACAATAACTCAATTCTGTTTTAGGGAAGAAAAGCTACATTTTCCCAACACATTTGTTGTTGTAATTTTGACCACACATAGTCATACATTGCCCACCCCTGGTTTGGAGACATCACAAACATTTCATGTGTTTGCCAGTTCTGACTGCATGGAACTACTTTGGTAGCTGCTAATATGGGGACAATTACAAATGGCAGATCCAAATCTGTTCCCAATGAAGTCCAGTTTAGGAACATCACAGACGCGCAAACACATGAAGGCAATTTGCAGCAATGATGATGATTCATGGTTGGTGGTGGTTGTGGTTGGCCGGTGGACTTTGTCGTCATGCATTTCTCAGCTTGTCCAAGCGTAATCGAAGTTAAAACACCAAGTCTTCACAAAAACAGCTTTATCTCGAGTGTCACAATAACTGCGAGACGAGATAGAGACCAGTTCTTCCACTTGCTTGCAAAAAGATAACAGGCGGGGGCGGGGGGGTTACATTTAAAACAAAGCAATGCATCCAAAAGTTGAGCGATGTGGGCTGCGTCTTGAGGAAAGTCTCTCCTGTCGAATTTTGGCACTGAAGTCTCCTCATCAGAGCCACGGCCGACCATAAAGTCCCCTGATAGATGTGTTTTACATCAAACAAGTTACAGTAGGCTATATACATCCAAAAGAGATAATGTACAGAAAAATAGACGTGGTGTAGGACAAGGACGATCCGTGTGATGGGTCAAATAAAACAAAAAAAAGACAGGCACTTAAGTGCTGATGCAGATATTAACATATGAGGTTGGTGAAAAGTTCCTTTGAGCTAGCAGGTTAGCATTAGCCTGGCCGTCAACACGGTTTTGCAGATCCGCAAGTAATACATTATTAATTGTCCTGAGAGGAAATAGGTTTGAGTGAGACAGCTAACTATGAGGTGCTGTATAAATCAAAAACAACATTTACCCTTCACACACACACCAAAAAAAAAATAAAAAAAACTCTCCCACTCAACTCAAAAACTCTCATGTTCACCAAAAAAAGCTCCAATACCAAAAGACCCCAAAAAAACTCACAGACACAAAACTCTCACACATTCACAATCTCTCACATACCCCATAAAATCTCTCATACCTCTCGCATCACAAACATATCTCATTCTCACCCCCCAAAACTCTCATACATACACATAAACTCCCAAACTCACCAAAAAAACAAAACTCATTACTCAAAAAAAAAAAAAAACACACACACAAAAAAAACTCACAACACTCGCCAAAATAACTCACAACACACAAGTAATAACCTCCCAGCTTCACCAAAAAACTCTCAATCTCATCTAAAAACTTCTCCCACTTAACAACTTGCTAACTAACTTATTGCATGAGAGATTTTTGGACCGAGTGAACGTTTTTTTCTTTAAATATTTGTGACAGTTTTGTTGTGTGTGCGAGTTTTTGTGCGAGTTTTTTAATTATTCGTTTTTTATGTGTGTGTTTTTCTAGTGAGTGTGAGAGTTTTTGGGCTGACTTTTTTTGGTTTAGAGGTCTTTTGATGAGCATGAGAGGTGTTAAGGTGTGAGTGGGAGTTGTATGTGTGAGAGGTAAATGTAAAATTTTAGCCAAGAACTAACTGTACAGCTCGTCCTGAACTGTATGGTATGCTACGACATTTTTTGCTACTAGTTTCCACACCTCGTTTACCAAATACTTGTGGCGTGCGTATGGCTCTATTTCATGGCAAAAAATGAAAACATTTGAGAATACAGGAAAAATAAATGCTAAAATGCGGTGCTTAATCTCACCCCATATGACAAGATTGTTTGAGGTGATAGCCACTGTTATCAGTGAATTTTAAAAAGCAAAAGAACATAATGTACAAAATCTGAAATAGGCACTTTTTTAAAGTTCCACACCTGTAAAGATTTTCTTTTCCATACACATTACGATTTGACTTGATCTTTCTTATAGGAGAACTTGAATTCCTTAAAAAAAAAAACACTTTTGTGATTGGCTCCCACTCACGGGATGAAAGCTAATTTTTTGCAAACGTCATTAGGTTTTGCGCAACCGAGCAAGAAAAAAAAAGAGAAGTAGTTTCTATCCAGGGATGACTCCACTTTCCCCCAAAAAGGAGCAAGCAGAGATTTGAGTGCTACCAGATTGTTTCTCCAAGGACGCTGGCATCAGCACTCTGCAAACAGACACAAAAAAAGCGTTTGGTTAGAACAGTTGATAAATATACAAAATAAAATATAGTACCGTCGCCCTACCATTGCGGGTTCGAGGTCTGCTATATCGCTGATATATTCCGTACAGTTTATATATTTTGGTCTAACGCGCTTTTGTATTGGGTGTATTTTCACTGTCAACCACTAGATAGCAGCACACTTACTTATCTGTAGTGTAAATCTGAAAGAAGAACGAAACAGGCCGTGTGTCCAAATTCACAAGGCTGGGTCCCCCGAAGGGCGAATTTGTCGGCTACATTACGTCACTCCCGGCGCGACTCAACAGCACGCACGGTAAGTCAGTCTAAGTAAATAAAATAATTTTTTAATTAACTTTTTTTGTGCAGTGAATTTTAATTTCATCATTATTTTAGCATGTTTTATTTTTCACAACTGAATTACTGTATACTAATTTTGGTCATTACAGTAATACTTGGACAGCTAAGCATTTTTATTATAAATGGCTTGGTTTAAAAAAAAAAGATTGATAACCACTTTGTATAACACTGATACAAAGGAATAAATAAACACCCTCACAAGTATACGAAGTGCTGTTTGCATACCAGGAAAATGATATTAAATAACTAGTAAATCGCAGCCAGGAGAACACAGTGACCCGAAACTACATAAAGGGTGGTGGAAAACATTGCGAGCAAACAGACTAAGAGGGAGAAAAAAAGTATAAAGGAAAGAGCGACGGCACATGATGCTTGTTTGTTTTAACAATCAGGTCATCGCTGCGGCCAATGAGTGCATAGCGCTCAAAGTTAATGCTGTTGTGCACACACAAAAAATTCTGCACACAGTGATACCCTCTCCAAACTTATCTCACAATATACATCAATAATCATGTCTAAAGACGTACCTATTATAAAAGGAACCAACAGTGGGCACTTTTTGTAGGCATAAAAAGCAGGATTGAAGAGGATTGACGCTTTTAACAATCTTGAGCAAAAATGAAGGTGAGTTGAAATAATGCACTTCTTGTTTACATCTTCATCCATTCATTTTCTTAACCGCTTATTCCTCACAAGGTTTGTAAAGGGGCGCTGGAGCCTACTGTTTACATCTTCTATTGTCAAATTTACAGTTTCAAACTAGTGTGCGACCAGCTAGTGGTCGACAGTGGAACTACATGATTTAGTGTTTTTCTATTTGATTATCCTATCGATTATTCCACTGAATAATCGCATTGATTTTTAGCTCAACGCTTGACTGCAGTATCCACTTTCCACCAATAGAAGGTGCTAATAGACCGAAACAGTCATGAGTATTAAAACAGTATAGTGGAGATTTGTGTTTATTGGAATTGAAATGTCTGTGTCTATGTTTTTTTGTTTGACTTTCCCTCAGCCCAAAAAACTGATGTTATTTACAATCTTAATGCTGTAAATAAGCGTAAAAAATAAATAAATATATATTTTTTAAATACACACGGTGTCTGTATGTGCTAGTAAAAATGAAGAAGGCCTCAGGGTTACATTGTGAATGATATTCCGAAAGTGTCTGCATCGCAACAAAGCGGAGCATGAAAATTTGCAGAGTAGAAGTGCTACCCTCACTCGAATGACTCATGCTCAAAGTAGCCACGCTGCCATGAGCCAAAACAACAAATGCACAAACGAGAACTCGCCCCGCTCCCTACAATTTCCCAGCACTGCTCGAATCCTTTAATTGCTGCTCTATATTGAAGCCCCTCCCTCTCTCCCGGTTTGTCTTCCTCCTGATGCAGCGAGCTAAATTTAGCCCCCCCCCCCCCCGGTACAAATGCAGCCATGACGGCCTAAAACACGGATAGGCGTCCATATGTGAGACACCCCCCACCCCACCCCACCCCTCGCGCCAAAACGACGGGACGCTCTAGTGTGCTGCAATGACACGCACATGCACATGAGACATAGACACAGACACTATATTTAGTCTCATAATGATGACCCTTCTTCAATAGCAGACATTTTAAATTATACAGGGAAAGATTGGTCCACTTCCCGAGGTTAATTCACTGACTCACACTCTTTTTTCACTCTGTCAAAAGAAAAATCAAACTGATCTTCTTCATTTCCTTCAACAAGTACACTTTTTTTTTGTAAGGATGGGCAAGTACAAATAGTTTAGTCAAGTGTGCCTTTTGCATAAGAACCTTAAAATTGCACATGCGAATGTTGAAAATAAAGAGGTTACAGACAGCATTATCACCCTCCAGAGTCCTGTGCGTCTGTAATTAAGCGTCTGGGTCATTGGGTTTTACAGTATGTCTCAATCTTCTTGAAAATTGAATGCCTCCATTTTTTATTTTTTTTTGTTGGGGAGGAGGGGCTTGGTGGTTGTAAATCCAGCGGGTCAGTCAGTCATTGCTTCTTCTTCAAGTTGTGCAACTAGAGGATTCATCTCGTCAGCAAGCTTATGTGTAACAGCGCGCGTGCGTGTTAAATTAACAGTTATTAAAAGGCTTATAATTATCATGACATCTATGCTAATTTCCAATCCGTTCTGTGGCTTGTTTTGCTTTTTATATTAGCATTAAGCTAGCAAACTTTGTCAGATAAAATCTTATGGTTTGGTTGAGCATTTTGGTGCTTAAATATAGTGTACATTCAATTCTATTTTGTTTTATGTGTGAATTTTACAGTAAACTTTAACTGGTACGTAGTGAATCTGGGCGGTATTGCGGATTTGTAGCAATTGTTTTCAATTTTAATGTTTGCAGTATACAGGCAAATCCAGATTTTGATTCCACCCTTTCAGCATAGTTTTGCGTTCTGCCACATGTCGGGCAGTTCTATTTATTTGTCATTCTTAGTTGAATTTTACTGTAAAACAGGCAGAAAGAAAAGGCAAAATTAATTTGTTTTAGTTGAAAATATGCACAACAAAGGAACTAAAGTAGCCTACAGTTTTAAAACATTTTCATTCGCAATAAATAGACGGAGATTTATGTGCCGCTGCGTCGTGATATGCGATGAGAAAAAATGTAGTGAGCTGGCTGTCCGAATCGTCAAACAGAATGAGGGCACTACATATTAGGCCACTATATACTGCGGGGCTATGTACTGAATGAAGGGTTAAGGGATAAGGGAGGACATTCAGACACAGCCAAGGCTAACGTAAATGAGCACAGATGCTGACATTTGCTGTAAGGCTGAAGCACAAAACAAGATGAGCAAATATTGTATTTTTATATGCCTAAATGTTCACCCTAACTATGTAATTTCATCTAATGAACGTCTGCTAGCTTAATGCTAACATATAGGGCCCAGACGTGCAACCCCGTAAATTAGCATAGAAATTGACGTTTTCTGTAAGGTTGACACAAAACAAAAGAGACTTAAACATTGTATTTTTAAAGACAAAAATATTCTTCCTAACCATGTAATTTCATCTAATCACAGTCAGCTGTCTTAATGCTAACATATAATCACAAATGGTAATTAGAAAACAAAACAATCATATTGTATTTTTAAATATCAAAATAAGTAACCTAACTATATAATTTCATGCAATAAAATGTGCTATCTTAACATATAATGCCGAACACCCAAGACAGGCTAACATAAATGCAATGCTATTATGCTAATTTACATCTAAAGATTTTTAGCTGTAAGACTTAACCCTAACCCTAACCCTAACCTTATAAAGCTAAAAAGAATTAAACATTTAAAGCACCAAAATAATTTATTAATATAATTTCCTAAAACTAGGCAGAATGTGAAAACAGACAGATGAGCTAACCGAACTTAGCATAGATGCTATGGTAATTGTGAAACTTTAAATAACTGATACTTATACACGGAGCAGCAACACAACATACATTAGCTACAGGTATATAATTGATATTAGTGGAGTTAATTGCATGGGGAGACGTAAAAAGTTGGTGACAAACACGAGGGGGCTATGAACGCAGCGCAATGTGCTCTTCAAAGTTATTTGCCAAACATTACACTGCGCGCAGCTGGCGGGGCCGGCGCAAAGGGCTCGGAAAAACGAGTCCAGTGTGCACTTTCACCCTGTCGCCGTCAATCACTTTTTAAACAACGCCGACAGTTACGTAACAGCTAAATGGCATACTGAACAAGCAGGTCTGGGTGTGTATAGCGCTCACGACCGCGGACGAACCTGGATAACGGTTAATAAATTGCAATGTGTTTAAATTTTGCAGTTTAAAAGACTGAGAAATGAAAGTGCTCACGTCATTGTGTATTTCCCTGAGTGGGCATTCCAGGAGCTGGAATGTGTGGGGACAGGAAGTCAGTGCACCAGTGCTGAGTGGGGGGAACAAGGCAGTGAGAAAAGCATTTTGAGGGGCAGTGGGGGTTAGGGAACGTCGTGTTATCCTATGGGATATGGCCTTAGAAATGAAATGTCCTATTTCTCTCAATTCACATCAAGGAGCAGTCACTCTCAAAAGAAGGTTAGAGAATTTACACGTGTATTTAACACAACGACTGAACATTACCACTGCTAGCTAAATGCTAACTTACAATGGGAAACACTAGAGGCATACGGGCTAACAATTAGCATCGATGTGGCAGCCGCCCATAATATTGCACACTCACATTAGAGGTGTCAAAATGATTAATCAACAAATAATTGATCATCAAATTAATTGTCAATTATTTTGACAAACAAATAATCATTTAGGGTGATTGTTTACCTAAAATAGTCAAAATCTTCTCATTTTAGCCTATCAACAGTTCAGATTTCTGTCATTAAAATATGTCGCGCTGCAAAAACGACACCTCCCCACAATTCATGCATCCAATCTTCACATCAGGAAGAAAACCTGAAAATCCGCACGTGCTACCCTGCACGCTCGGGCAGAATCGGCCAACTTGCTTTCTTGTGCAACATGTACTGAAATGTGACATGGGACATTGTGTCCTTGGCCCATCACACACACGGACCACCAGCCAACATGACGAAAGGCTTTTGGGGATCTCATTTAATCTCTTTCTCTCTTTCTGATGGATTCTAAATCTGAAATCATTTAGAAGATTGGTGCTGATTATAGTAACCTTTTGTTTTAGTTGACCTTGATATTGACCTTGTGAATCACGTGATTTCAACATTTTTCATAAATTGTAATTTCTCACATGTTCTTTATGACCTATAAAAGTTTGAGAAGATATTTTTTGTTGTTGTTTAGGACTCGAAGCAGTAAATACTTAAAGTAACCAAAACCTCAGATGCTCATTGACTATTCATTAAACTTTCAACTTTAAATGAATAGCTGAAGAATTGACTTCTCTGTAGCTTACAATATGCACCAATCTCCTAAATGATTGCAGATTTGGAATCTTTTTTGATTTCCCTTTTCAACAAACACTGTTTTATGGAAGATGGAGCCAGTAGTTTTCAAGTTGAATGGTTTCAAAGAAAGGCAGCCACGCCCCTTTATGCAAAATATGTCAATATTCGGGCGGGCTCTACCTTCCAAACCATTGCTCCGATTGACCTCAAATTTGAGATTTAGCGTTGTGAGGTCATTAACAACAAGTACAGCAAGTTGCATTCAAAAAAAAAAATCTGCTTGGTTCAACCCATGGAATGACCCACACACATGTAACACTAGCACACTCTCACACAATTTAGTCACACCGTAACATATCAAGATGCTTTCACTGATACTCATAAACTTACTTGAATGTGCATGCACACACATGTGTTTGCAGCGTGAGGCCTATGTGATAACATAAACAGGTGGGGCCCTCAATTCAGAGAAAAGCCTCTCCCAGAATGTCACACGGTTGAAGTGTATGACATGCATGGACTTCTTTCTGTTGTCAAACACTACAAACAAATTAGCTTTTTGTGAGTAGCGTGTTGTAAAATTACTGGTTTTCATGTCTTGTATTCAAATAGTTGGGTCTCGGGGTATAAGGTGGTGTGGGTTGTGGCAGGCTTAGGTCATAGCTGTACATGACTAGACATGAAAGGGACACACAAAGAACACATGAAAGCCCCCCTCTAATTTATCACATATGCAGCATTCGGCGGGCGACGTCAGCGCGATGACGCACGCCCCCGGGCCGCCGCACATTTAGATCCGCGCGTGTGCGCTCTGGACAAGATGTGGTTATTCCTATGCACAGGCTGCCAGACCCCAACATCCCCCCACCTCACCTCAATCCCTCCCCTCCAACAAAGAACAAAATGTCACCACCTGGCAAGTATGCAGCATGTCCCTTTCAGCCCAAGCGCTTCTGAATACAAAGTATGTTATTAATGGAAAGCGCAGGGAAATTGAGCAGCTTTCATTCGCAAGCTCGACTTCCTGCTTCTTGAACGCGGATCGCTAATAAGTTCAAATCAGAGCCCGCGGTTAGTACATTGCCTTAATAGTTAGGATGACGCAATCAATTGCTTGAGAAGCTCGTTGTGCGGTGGCTCTCAAAATGGGGTCCATGAGTCCTAGCTTAGGGTTCACAAAATGGCAATAAAGTGTACGTAGCGGCGCTTCACTGGGATAAAAGTTGCACTTTGTCGCTATCTTGTACACATCTTAGTGCCAAGCAACTATGTTAAAGTAAGATTAGAAGCTTAATTTAGACAAAAGTAGTGCTTTGTCACCATCTCGTAGGCATCTTAGTGCCAAGCAAATTGTCAGAACGGGGATGCTTGGGAACCCAAATGCGGGAAGACGAGGCGAGGAGGCAGAGGTTCACTCAAAAATAATTTAATTTCTATGACAAAAAAGATCTTCAAAATTTCCAGATAAAACAAAACATAAAACAAAATATAAAACAAAATATAAAACAAAACATGGGATGGAAAAAAAAAAACAAGCAGCATGACGTGGGGGAAAAACACACAATGAACACACACAGAGCGGAGACAGCAGACTAAATACACAAACACTAATGACACAACAAGACACACCTGGGCAAGACACAAGTGGCTGAGGGCACTGATTGGATAACACGAGGAAGGGCAGGATCACAATTAACAAGACAAGGAAGACACACAAGGAAAACAGAAACTAAACATGACATAACAGAAACTAAACATGACACAAATTATGTTGAAGTAAATTGAGGAGCTTTATTTAGACAAAAGTAGTGCATTGTCAACATCTTGGTGTCAAGCAACTATGGTGAAGTGAGTGGATGAGCTTCATTTAAAAAAAAAAAATAGTGCCCTAACGCCATCCTGTGGCATCCAAGTGCCAATGGATAAAGTTGAGAAGCTTCATTTAGACAAAACAAGTGCTCTGTCATCATTTTGGTGCCAAGCAACTATGCTGAAGTGAGTTGAGGAAGCTTCATTTAGACAAAAGTAGTGCTTTGTTGCCACCTCGTGACACAAGTAGTACCTTCATATTATTTTATGGCATTTTAGTGCCAAGGGACTATGTGGAAGCAAGTTGAGGAGCTTCATTTAGAAAAAAAAAAGTCATGCTTTGCCACCATCTTGTGTCATTTTAGTGCCAAGGAACTATAATAAGGTGGACTGAAGAGCTTTGTTTAGACGAAAGTAGTGATTTGTTGCCAAAGAACTATGTTGACATCAGTTGAGGAGCTTCAACTAGACAAAAGAATCAAGTTGTATTTGTGAAATTCACTTCACAATTGTGACTTTTTTTCTGAAAAACGGGCAACTTGAGTTGGTTCTCGGAACAATTCCTCCTCTTAGCACTTGTTGTTCGCTGCCAAGTGAGGACGCAAACATCCTGTGGAGACATGCTGCGCTGCTAATGCGGCTAATTTAAACCCCGTCAAAGTTGCACATAATGACCGCACCGCCCTGAAAGAGGTGCCGGGCTGGTCACTCTCACATTCACACTTGACTCACCCACACACAGTTACACACTCTCAATATCACACACACAATCTCTCTCAGTCATAAAATGTCACACTCACACATACTAACGTACACACTCACACACACATACTGTACATACACAGTGCCCAGCGAAAATGCGGGCAATTAAATAAAACGGAATCTGCAAAGAACAGGACGCAGTTAGCGGTGTTCCGTTGCCGCCGCTGTCGGCAAGGTGACGTCGAGTCGCGCCGGTGCACCAAAAGGTTAACGACCGCTCTCTGGACATTAACGGCAGCGGTGAGCAAACATGTCCGCTGCCCTTTTTTCGCTTCCATCTGCACTCACTACTTACGTAAGGTCTTCCTCCTTTTTGTCCTTCGAGGAGGAGAGTTGGAGTATTTTGACAGGTCGTCAAAGAAAAGAACCTTCAAGCTGTTTGCAGTTAGACTAAACAGAAAACAAACAGAATAAGACACTGAGTATTTAATTAAAGCAACATAGCTTTGCTTTGTGAAGAAGTCAGCTTAGCTTAATGCTAACATGCTTTGATACAGATATGATTAGCTATGCTAAAAAAAAAAAAAAAAAAAAAAAGTTTTTCAATTTTTCTATGTGAACACGTTGAATCGTGTCCAACTTGTGGTCAGAGGCATTTGAGCTGACCCTGCAATCAACTCTGACCTCGTCGCATCCGCTCAGCCGGCTCCACCTGACCCGACCGCTTAGCTTGCGCATGCGCGCGGCCAAACGCGCACCGCGGCTCACACGCAGACACGTAAACAAACACTATTAAAGCCAGACGTGTTCCTTGTATGAGAGCTGGCATGTTAGCGAGACGCTAATCAGCTTAGCGCTCACCGGGGATAAGCTCTTTACGGACAAACCCGGTTAGCGGCGCAGCTCGGTGATGCCCAGAACACACATAATGCACACAGCTCAGCCCAGAGACGGAGATGATCGCGGCGAATACGTGTGACGACACACACGCTTAAGGAGGAAAAGATTGACAGTGTTGCCGGGAGTGTGTGGGGATGGAGGGAGGCCTGGGAAAATAAGGAGTGTGTGAAAAGAGGGAGAACGGTCCCGGGATCCCCCTCCCCTCTTTCTCCTCACTCTATGCACTCAGTCACCTCAGTGGGTTGGTGGGTGGCCGCACCCGGAGCTTTTGCTGGTTTGCTGGGCCGGCACAGATCCAACATGCCGCGTACAATCGACACTCTGTGGCCAAGATCGTGCTTGGACGAAAGGCTGGCCCGATGCCACATGCGTGCGCACGAACACGCATGCGCAATCTACCGTTAACAGTCACACACTACTGGTACTGGTTCCGTTCAGTACCTGGCTTCACAGAGAGACATCAGAGTCTGGAAGAGCTATTATTGGAAAGTCACCTCTGCACAACACAAGTCAAAGACTCCTCTAGCTCACGCGATGGTAGTTAAAAAAAAAAAAAAAAGAAAGAAAAAAAGTAAGCCCACATGAGGAGAGCTTCTTTGGAAAGAGGAAAAACAAATAATGGAAAAAAATCTGAGAATTGTGATGTGTTGAAACAGTTCTGTCTGCTTGCCAAGGTTATTAGAGTTAACGAAAATGACCAAAATAACTAAATTTAAAATTGAAAAACGTTTTTGTTAACCGAATAAAATAAAAACGCATTTAAAAAAAACAGAAGCTAACAAAAAATTACAAATTGCATCTACATTTATAAATCTAGCTAATAACCGCGTTTTACGAACCTTTGAGCATTCGATTGATTGATTATTTTGTGAAGCATTTTATGTTGAATAGTTCTATTCTATTTGTATTCTAGCAGTTTTTCTCTCTGTCCCGCCCCAGAAACCTTGACTGCTTTCCTTTCCAATCATTGTGTTGTGCAAAAAGCCATAAAAGAACCTCAAGTGTTTGAGTATCACTTGACACATGATGAAAAAGCTCTTTTTAACACAATAGATACACATTGCTGGAAAATAAACAATTGGCACATCCATGCCGAGAGGCTTACTTACAAAAGGCGGGGCAAGATTTATAGAGGATCAAAGTTTAACCTTAGTGCAATATTAATGAGAATTCAAATGATAAAAACACAATCCGTGACAAAAATCCACAGTTGCGTTCAAGGTTGCAAAATTTTCCCTGAAATTCACAGAAAATGACTTGTGTGCGTGCGTGTTCACCTCAGATTACCCCAACCAGCCCTTCGTTTTGGCCTAATTGCACAGAAGTGCTGGACTGTAACGGGATAATGTTGCCGTGGCGGCACACGCGGACGACCTCAATTAAAAAAAAAAAACCTCCGCCTTATTATTGTGGGGATGAATACACACACCCGTGCGGTCTACGCACACAGCCTTCAACACTCCCCCACAACCCAAACACAGACAAGCTTGTCCATTTCCCACCCAAACAGAGTTGAGCCATCTCAATCTCCTTGAGTTTAACAAACAAGAAAACTTATCTGACCTCTAACTCAGAGAGTCTTATCTTAAAGGGGATATATTATGGAATATTAACTTTTTAATGGCTTGGATATAAATAGTCGACTCTCTGGAGTGGCTGTCCAGACATCAAAGGTGAAATGTAACAATCATGATAATAATCATAACAATTCCACAGCATTTACATGGATTATTCTAATTTGACATCTTGGCGATGAAGTGCTGCCTCCATGAGTGAAAATCCAATTGAATCTGGTTTTATCTGGTGGAGATAGAGTTACATTAGCAAGTAATGACTTTGCGCAAGTGCCATTCATTTGCAGTCTAGAGGTGGATGAAGTCTCCAACTTTGTCTCTATTAAAATCACTTGAATTGATTACTGTATTGATGAATGGGGAATATTGATATGTAGGAGTTCTAATTTCAACCAGAGTGTGACAACTGCATGTGTATACGCTGGCATCATTTCTAATATAATTTTTCAATTCAATTCTTTATATATCATGAAAAAAAATACATGCCAACTTCAATTCGATTTAAAAAAAAATGGACGCTCTCCACAAGCTCATTTACATAAGAGGCACTCATTAGAATAAACGCGCTAACCATAAAAGCCCCGCCTGATTGTAGTTTGCATACAGTGCAAAGTAATCAATTAAGAGTGATGCTATATCGGCTGCTAAATCTTCAGAGCCGAGCGGGTTTAAAGACACGCGCGCGTAAAGCCCTCTGAGGGGCGTGGGGGCGAGTAGTGGGATCATGTACCGGCCACGTGGTTGTGGTTTACATAACTCGCTGTTAGCCTGACCTGGATTCCGCAGCCGGGGGTAGGGGGGGGGACACACCTGCCATCATAAACTATCTATAGTGTGTGTGTCTTTTAAAGGAAAATGTATGTACATGCGGTCATGAATCCAGCCACCAATTATGCAACATTTATTGGTTCATCGCCCGCAAGTCAAGGAACCACTGTACTGCGCAAATTCACGTGTCTTCATCCTACTTTAAAGTGGAATAAAATTCACCTCACATGCAAAGTGTCTAGACAAGTAGGAGACAGGGAACACACATGCAGTGGATAGTGATCCAATTGGCCAGTTATGCATGTGTTTTGTCCAATTAGCAGAGCGAACAAACCTGCCTCTGTCCTCTGGGGACACCAAATAACCTTTGTCATTGAGAACTTAAGGAAAGGGGGAGAACTATTTTTTCAGGTATAAGATGATATGATTATGTGCAAATGGCTGCATTCAAAACTTTGATCCTGAAGTCGTGTGACGAAAGAGGCTTAAAAAAAGGGGAAGGGAATAGTGTTAGTGGCGCTCGCATACCCCCTCCAGATGGTTAAGACGTCAAATATTTGGAACAGTGGATAATAAGATTCTGTCATGTGCTTTCGCTGGAGGGGATGGCAAACATTGCGCCTGATTTCATCCAGGCTCACACCACTGTCATGTATGTTATAGGCAACCCCCCCATCCCCCTCCAAAAAAAAAAAAAAATTGAGATACAAGTGATTTGAGTTTTAAGCATGGTCACAGAAAAATTCAACCTGTAAGTCAAGGTTTTTCTAATACAAAATAATTTATGTGTATTGGTTAACTCTTTGACTGCCAAAAACATTAAATAACGTTTAGTAAAATCCTACAGAGGAGTGCCAAGGACGTTAAAAGACGTTTGTTTCAAAACAGAGCATTTCGGTGAAAGTAACCATTTTCTATTGTTGATTACTGAAGAACGGAATAAGGTAGAAACAAACTTTTTTTTCTGATGAAAGATGAGAGTCCATCTTTCATTTGGTAGTATGTGTGTTTCCATAGTCCAAACACATAATTTTCTGTGGACCTTGAAAGGTCAGTCAAAATGCTTAAATCGGCTGGCACCCACGGCATCCCTTTTCTGAAAACGTCTGGCAGTCAAAGAGTTAAATAAATCTTGGGAAGCACTGAGCTATGTTTGTAGACCGATTAATCAGCCGATGTTGATGCTTTTAAAATCGGTAGGTAAGGAAACCACTGTCACGGCTCACTTGTTTTCTGGGTTTGGTCATGTGACATTTTGCCTTAGCCAATGTGATGTCATTTTCAGTTGACAAATGGCAAAATGGCCGCCCTCTAATTTGGATTAAAACGAGTGGATTTTGCTGCCTTAGTGCTTATAATTCATATTCCACAAATGCAACATTAATGAGAGCAAATTATTGTTAAGCACATTTTTGACTTGACCTTCCCTTTATTGGAAGTCAATTTTTTTTCCTGGACACCCTCTATAATGATGCTTTGTTTTTAGATAAGATTCTTGTCATAGAAGCAGTCATAACATTAAAAACACATGACGACCAAGATAAGTTATTCATTCCAAACATTTATACTTTAAGATTGCTCCTGCGCTCATTGACGTCATCCGGTGTGAGATTAGAAAAAACGCCTTTAAAAGGATCGTATGTAGTGAGAGAACAGCGGGGTCGGAGACTTCAAGATAGGCGAACTACGTTATGGAGAGGGAATTTCAAAAATCCATCATCTGACGACAAAGCCATATACAGAATAAAACAATGTGGTGAACATCAAGACACCAATCCGGGAGTGTAAGGGAATTCGGGAGATCCCAAACACTTGAACAAAAGGATCATTTGTTGGCAGAGGTGGAGGGGGGTAAGCGGGATCCGGGAGATGAAAGAGGGGGCGAGTGCAGTCCAAAGGCATTTGCGAGACGGTGCGAGTGAAACTCTGGCCCCGTCTCACATTCACAGTCAATGTGTAACATTCTTCCCCGCCTCAGTGGCAGCCTGCAAGTATTTCTATCTAAAAACACTCAACCCGTGCGGTCTGCGAGGGCGACGTATGGCAAGCTTAGTTCGATTCGAGTCAAGGTACTAAATGTTTGCGGAGAACGCAAGTGAGGATGCGATTCAAAGTGGGAGCTCACAGGGCCGCTACGCAAACAGTGAGGCTTGGCAGTGCGCAGCCATCACAAGAGCCCCACTGTGGGATGGTTAAGTAAGACGACCGAGTGTTTTACTGATGCACATAAATCCACACAGCAATTGAAATGCTCCTCTATCTGCTAAGGCTGCAGGCGCCAAGCTTCTAACAGGCCAATTCAGTGCAGACAGTGGCTAAAAAAGAATGTTTTTCTATTGGGGGTTAGGGGGGAACATCTCACAGGATTTGAGGCCTTGTTGAGCTGTGGTGGTCCCCCTTAAAGGAACATTCTTGGCATGCAAAGAGCGTCAACTACAGTATATGTGACATTTCTCTTCAAAATTACAGGAAGGTATTAAGTGTGTAGCAAAAACTAGTTTGAATGAAGAAATCACATTTGATTCAGAAGATGTGAGCAGACTGAATCGAATATATCGAAATCCAGGGTGTCCATAAAGTCTCTTTACCATTTCAAAAATGTATTAAAAATGCAATTTATTAGATATTTTATTTTGATTTGTTCTATTGTATTCAGCATTTATTAAAGTTTTTTTTACCTCTTTTAATACACTTCTACATGGGCACCATTAGTTGCACGAAGCACATCAAGACGGTACTCGATTTCTTGCCATGTTCGATGTAGCATAGCCTCATCAATTGTGGCAATGGCATCAGTAATCCTTTGCTTAAGGTCAGTAATGATAAACATTGTGTGTTTTTTTAAACACTGAATACAATAGAACAAATCTGAATAAAATATCTAATCAATTGCATTTTTAATAAATTTTTTAAATGGTAAAGAGACTTTATGGACACCCTGTATATCAAGCTCCATATCAGATCAACACTAATATACATAGAAAATGCCACATTTACAGTACTGACAAGTATATTTATATTGCAAAACGACAACAAAAAACTCATTGCATCATACCCTCCCGAACTAGCCGTACCGTATCGAATTGAATCGGAATCCCATTGACTCGACCCAAATCCAATCGTTTCACTTCACAACGAACCATCCTTCAATCATATTGCACCCCATGTATCACGGTACGTATCAAATCATCTTTTATCTGAGAGTTGCAAAACCCTACAAGGTAAAGATCTACTAAACCTGAAAGTGCGCTAAAATACAAAACCACGAGGCAAATCAAATCCTCTAAACCACGGCGGGCCAACGTTGTTTGACCCAAGATCTACAGTACAGCAGCTGTAAACAAATTCATGCATTCACCAGATTTGCTAACTTCCTTGCTGCTTCAAAATACCCCCCTTGCCCCTTGCGGTCGACTTGGAACCAGTCCGCGGTCTACCAGTCAACCACGATCGACTCTTTGGGCTCTCCTGCTGTAAATGTTCACGTCACACCGCAGGATCAGTAGTTCAACTCTGAGTGGGATGCTTCGATGGCAAGTCTGAATGCTTCCTTTGTCTGAAACGGTGCTTCAGTGAGATGCTTGCGACAAGGAAACAATGGCTCAAGCCGAGCGGAAGCTTAGGCGATTGTATTATGTATGGAACAATAATAAGACTACAGCATATGCCATCCCAAAAAACGGTGGATATATATTTAAAAAAATAGTTACCTGTTCCCTCCTTATTTCCGTTCTGGTGTGTCCGCAGCTCCTCGGATTTGTAGAAGTCAATGCTGGCGTAAGTGTTGACGCTGGAGCCGCTGCTGCCAACCGCTGCAGTTCCTCCTCCGACCCCAGAACTTGCACCCAGCACAGCAAAGAGGCGTGCAGATGCCTGGCTCCCCAGGGGCCCATCCAGGCCTAAATGGGGACTCTCCTTGTTGGCCAGATCCAAGTCTATGTAGTTAAGGCCTTGCTCTGCGGTGGGTGTTTGACTGGCAACAAGTTGCTGCTGTCCCGGGAGTGGTGACTGAGTGGCGGTATCTGGGATGGCACAATTGCGCCACGGCGTGCTTTCAAAGCCCTGTCGGCGAGTCCCGGCTTGTTCTGGGAAGAGTGAGGCTGTGGACGAAGAGGAAGTTGAACAAGGAGTGGAGAGGGACGATGAAGCGAGGAAGCTTTCGGAGCAATGTCGTCTACGTCCCTGGGGGTCAGCACGGATAACTTTAGCTCCGTGGTCCGGGTTGGGTCCCGATTTGGCTAAAGGAAAGTCTAGACCCCGTGACGTAACGGAGGGTTCAGCCCTGGTAGGGGAAGGAGATTTGGGTGAGACACTGGAGGATGGCCTGGGAGCAGTGTTGTTATTCAGGCTGAAGGCCATCACTGTGTAGTCCCCGCATGATGTGGGCGATTCCGACTCTGGGACGATCTCTCGGATTTTCCTTAGCGGTGCCTCTGCAATTGCTGCCACCTCTTCACGAGGGACACTTGATTCGGCGTCCGGGACTTTGGAAGCAAGTGCTAGGGTTGGAGGTGTAGGAGGGGTGTGGAAAGGAGGGAAAACGAGCGGGGTATGAGGTGAAGGTGAAAGAGAAGGGCCCATGTCCATGTTGACATATTCAGAAGCAGCTGGGGGGGTAAGGGGGGTTGGTGGGCTGTGGGATACGGGGATAAAATTCCCGAGGCAAGACACAGGCCTGTGTTGAGGATGCTGGTTGTTTGTACTATGAGGGTTTGAGGACCCAAGCCTGAGGCCCCGGCCACGCCCTCCCGCAACCCCAGGCGAGTTGCTCTTCTCCCCCTTAAACTCAATACTGACATACTCGCCGGGGCTCTTAGGTTCTGAGGGCAAGGGGTTCTCACGGACCCTGGGAAGCGTGTTGGCCTTGGATACGTCAACAAACAAGCTCACAGGTCTGCTTCGAGAATGAATGCCGTGTTTTGGCAACCCACCAGAGCCTCGTCGCTGCTGAATCTTAGCTCCATCTTTGGACCCCCCACCGATGGCGCACGCTGCTCTTTCCTCACTTTCTCCGAGGCTCTCACTGCTGGCTGAGCTGGACGAGTATGAGGAAGAGGAAAGCGACAGGTGCCGCCCTGCCATTGAGCTGCTTGCGACCGTTTGCTCCTGACGGCCGCCGATTGTTCTACCTCCGCCCACCCCCCTACCACCGCTCCCATTCGACCTTCTGCCACGGCCCGGTCCGTCGTCAAAGTGTCTGGAAGAGGGATTGTGTTTGTAAGATCGGGGGAGGGAATAGTAAGAGTAAACCATCTTGGGGGCTTGTTGTTGAGAACTGGTCTCCGAATGACTGTGTTCTGAAGGAGGCGGGCTACCATTTACAGAGCGAGCACTGATAGGCGACATGTTCATGTAGTCGCTGCCTGCCCTGCTGTCTGCACTGCCACTGCCCAACCAAGCCCCTGAAGCGAGACCACCACGTTGATCAGGCGAACAGCTGCTATTAGGAGACATGATCATATAGCCATCAGAGGTGGGTGGAGGTCGGATCTGTTGTGGAGGGGACACACTGCTGTTAGGGGTCATGGCCATGTAATCATCTGCAGGTTTCGGCTCTGAGTCCGGGACAGAAACAGCCAATGATTGGGAGAGAGACGCCGGAGGCTGAGTGACTCCAGGCAACATGGACATGTAGCCGTTATCCACGCCTAAATCAACATCACCACCTGATCCTGCACCTGTTTCACCTTTGAACTCTCCTGCCACATCCAAGTAACCCCCTCCTCCCCCTCCTGACCCAGCACCCATGAGGAATTCCCTCTGCGTAGTTGAGGACGTGGATGAAAATGATTCACGGCTGGTGCTCCTCGACATAACGGCATAGTCAGCTGAGTCTTCCTCTGCCGGCTCCTCCCCTCTGTGCTGACACGGGACCAGCCTCTCCAAGGCCATAGGAGGTAAGGAGGCACGTTTGCTCAGCAACCTACGTTCGGCTTCAGATTCCCGGCTAGAGGAACGGCGAAGCACTCTCCTTGTGTGGGCTTGGGAGACACAGACTGGTGCACCAGGTGCTGGCAAGGAGCTGGACGTCACGCTGCTTTGATTGCTGCCGCTATTGCCACCACTATGCTGGCCCATTAAAATGTAATTAGCTCCCTCCTCGCCAAGGGACTGGCTGCCAACACTACCAACCGAACTTCCAGGCAGACTAGGGGAGACTAGCAGCGTCTGTTCCCCCGGACTGGAGCCATATTCATCTGAGGAGCCGTAGTCACTGGGTGAACCTGAGACTGAGGCGCAATGCATCGGGACACGACTGTAGGGGCCGGTCCCTGCCCCAGACGCTACGCACCCAAATTCCGATCCATGCCCAGAGCTGGAGGACAAGCTTGGGGCCGGGGAGGGCGCTGGCGTGGAAATGGAGCGCATCAGACCAAGAGGTGTTTTAGCAGTTGAGGTGGGGACCGAGCGAGTCGACTTTGACCTGAGGATCGGTGTGGTGGAACAAGAACCGTTTGCCGAGGGACTGGAGCTGGAAACTCCTGTTAGGCCCTCCTCAACTTTGCTCCCATCACTGGCAGTGCGAGACCTTGGAAAGCTGTGTCGAGGGGTGGGAGAAGCGCTGGCACTGGTAACCCCTGTTCCTCCATTAGCTCCACAGGGAGGCTCGGTTCTGGGTAGACGGGTGAAGCCCACCTGGCTGGGCGGAGGGTTCGAGTGGTGGCGGCGTGTGGGAACACTGATGGGGTTGGAGGCCGTTGCACCTCCTCCTGGACCGGAGTTCGACTGAGATTTACTTCGCTGGCGAAACTCCTCGCTGAGTGCCTTCATTGCCTCCAGCAATGTTTCATGCATGTTCTGGGCAACCACGGAATCATCCACCTGGACATTTGGGCAAAACACAAAACACCACTCACGTTAAGCCAAAATTTAGAGTTGTGTGCCTTCGGTTAGGAACATTTTGCTGCTGTAACATCTACGCTAATTTCCGTTAGCCTGTCAATCAATGACATTTGTAAGTTAGCATTAAGATATGGACTTTGGGAAGTGAAAATTATATGGTTTGGAGTGTTTCCCACAGATTTGAAATCTACTTGGGGGGGGGGGCTTTCTTAGTCCTTTTCGTCTCATCTAGCCTCACTATCCACAAAGTGACAGTGAACTAACATTACATGCGGTATATCCGGTCACAACACGTTTTTGTTTTTTAAATATATTTTTAATAAATTTTCTTGAAAACTTCTTGGGTGGTGGCCAGTTTACATGGTGTTGGAAACACTGGTTTGATTGAGCATTTAGGGGTTTAAAGACAAATAATTATTTTGTGTGTTTTTTTTAATTACTTTTACAGGAAAGTTTTGCTGAGATTTCCCAAAACAACTTGAAGAACTGTGAGAACGAGAGATATCTTTAGTTTCTTGAAGTATGCACGCAAATGATAATTCATTTCTTGAAAGCATGAGAGTGAGAACAGGCGCTAAGGTATACTTTTAAAAGTGTGTTTTAATAAGTTTATATATGTTTAAAATGTGTTGGAGTTCTTTTATATGGTCTCTTTCTATATTGCAGATTTTTACAATGGCTGAGTCTGGAACGGGGGTTTGTATAAGGTTTGGTTATTTCTATGTTTTTTAGATTATAGGGTACTTTTAAATGAAGGGGACTTGAGAGGAGAGACTTACCTGCATCCAGAACTCGCCCGGGCCTGTCACAGCAGAGCGGCCAACCTCGACGAAAAAGAAATTTTCAGAATGCCCGCAGCGCCGGACGTTCATGAGCTGCAGTACAACAGCAGCGGCATCGGAGTTGAGCTTGACAAAGTTGATCGTCTTGTCGGTCAGGCAGAGACGGTAGATGCCCACCAGGTTTTTGGCCTGACCCAGACCTTTGGGCCACACTTTCACCTGCCAAACCTCCTTGAAGGCCGGCCCAGGGTTGGGGATACCATAGTCCCCAGCAGCTCCTTTGTCAGAGGGGTTCTTACCTGAAGATTACAGAAACAGAAATGCGGGTTTGGTTAGATTGAACCGTGGGAATCAACATACTGTAGCGCTGATTTGAACACTGCCACTATTTACCACGCTTTGTTTTATCAGCTGTGCCGCAGCTTTTCAGATTTTCAACAAGATAAGAGAGCCAAGTGAGCATGCACGAGCTTGTGTGACCGGCTCTGTACCTGCGGGCTCCATACCTGGGGGTCTCATTTGTCAACCACACACATACACCCTGACGCACAAACACAAGCGCACATACCAGCGTGGAAAGAGTTGACTGCTGACATTGATGAAAAGTTCTGGAAGGAGGGGGGAGAGTAAAGCAACACTTAATAATGGAATGTCTTTAAAAAAAAAGGCTGAAAAGGTCTGGGAAGGTCTTAAAATCATTGAGGGGAAGAGTCAAAAGGTTCTGCTCACTTTGTCAACTCATAAAATCTGTCTTTTCATTAGCGCCGGCAGCCCATTCATCTTTTGTGTGCATCCACAAAGTGGCTCTTATTGAAGAGAAAGCGCTTGATGACTTATTTAAACAATGAGCAACATTTGGCTGCTTTGTTGGCGCTCACTCATCAGACGGAGGAAATATGCCGTTCTGGTTTCTTTTACTTGTAACTGAAAGGGACCACACATCTGTTGACTGAAATGCTGGGATTGAAGGAAAACCTTGTTTGCATTCGTGTGGGCCAGTATTACCCTACTACATATTCAAACAGGTCTCCTCAAAAGAAACAGTTCCACAATAATGCACGTGTTGTAGGAATGTAAAAGAGCTTTAAAATGAAACCAAATAAGTTTTCTAAGTGGTGTAGTTTCAAAGACACCGTATGTTTGAAGTTGAGAGATAGGATATCTCCAGTTAACCAAAGGTTTGTTAGCCTATTTCTCTCTACTTAATGTCATTTACAACAACAATATTTAGTATTCTGGTCTTTTCCTGTGCATTTTCAACCAAATTCTGACGACAATCAGAGATAAAGTGAAAATTATTGGTTCACTTTATATGGAATGTCCTGTATGAAGTTGTAGTGCTAGCTCTCGTGGTTTAAATTTCACTAGACTTTCAGCTTGTTGTGGCTATTTCTGTCTATACAGTCTGTAATTTTCAAGATTTTCGAAAGTGCTTTTTGCTTCTTTCAATTCATTTTTGAACTGACATCAATTATTTTCACTCATGTAAAATATCCATTAATTTTTATGGTTCAACCCTTCAAATATCAGTTTGTTTGCATAATGCATAATATTGCATAACTCTCTTGTTCACAAATTGATAAATGAGGGTGTGTGATTTTTTTTAAAACTATGATTCACAATCAATATCAAATGTCGCAAAATCGATTTGATTTTAATTATTTTATACAGTCTTGCCCTTGTTTCTGTGTGCCTTGGGAGCGCTGTTTATGTTGTACACGATTTGGCCACTTAGGGGCAGTGTGGTTCCGCGCATTCTGATAAGTTGTAGCTACATTAGAGAGTAGAAGGAAAAAAGTCACGATCAAATTATGCTAATAAAAGTTGTGGTTTTGTAGCGTAGGAAGAGCATTTACCGGTGAGTTATGTTAAGACTCTTATTTGTATACATTGCTGAAGCGTTTTTGTATGAATAGCCGTTTTTTTGAGTGATAAAAGTGCCGCGAGTAGCGCGCTAATTAGCGTTAGCGATTCAATGACGCTTTCCAGTGTGCGTTAGCCTTGGGGTAACTACGTTCGGGAAAACAAGCTAAACAAAGTGTGTTTGCATTTAAATGCCCATTGTGTGTAATTTTCTTCGTTTCGTGTGTTTTTAGATGTACAGTTAACCTCAACTGGAGTATAATAAACGGCTTGACACTGTAACAAAAATGGGGTATATCCCCACGGAGCAGGCGGGACCACCGACTTCCGTGTGTAGCATACCTGTGCTTCGGGTGCGAGTGTTGGGACGCGGCCAGTGTGTCGCAGCAGTGGCCGGAAACGGCGTATGTTTGTGACTTGTGGAAGTCGGAAGTCCGTGGCATCTACCCCATAGGATTGTTAGTTTGAGTTAATGTTGCTTGGGGACTGATTAGAGTGAGGTAGACCAAACGTGTCATATGACCCTGGAATAATGTATTTACTATAATTACTGTGTTCACTTATGCAAATAAATACAAGTAAGTGAATCACTGCTTTAATCGTCCACTCTGTATGGTCAGTGAGAATGGAACAGGGTGAAACATTAGACTCTTTTTGAGGGACTGCTTGCTGTCTGCTAAACTGTAATCAGTCTGCTCAGGGAGGGCAGGAATATTCTATAAAAGTTATAGAATTTATAGCTAGCTACATAGAAAAGCAGTTGTGGTCCACACACACTGTTTTTATGTAAAAGGGCACTTTCCTTACAATTCAAAACTTAATAATAAATGTATTAAAAATATATATATATTTTATCTCCATTTGTCATTCTGTTTTGCAAACCAGACTTGAATAGATAATGACGATTCTTTGCACATCTAGCGATTGAAGCACAGATCAGTGTCAAATCAAATCAAATCGCAGACTCCAAAATTAGAATCGAATCGAATCATGAGACATGAAAACATTTTTATAACGACGTGTTCATGGATTTTACCTGGCCCAAAGTGGCCACGATAGAGCCAAAAAGTACAGGTTACTGACATTTATGTTGACAAATAACCCAACGATACCAATATGCCGCCCAATGACGCACATTAGCCGGGCTTCCGCTGTTACTTTGGTGTATCAGATATCTCGCCGCGTCAAAAAACTGGAGGAGCCTTTACAAGTTCAAAGCCAACCTAGAATAGATGCTGTGCTGGGAGCCAGTGGAGTCTTGTGGCTTCTTTGCCGTACACTGCGTTAGATGACTAACTCAAGGCCATGCGTGGCTGTTTTGTGCTTCTTTCAATGCGCCTCCATTAAGATTTACAACAGGAAGGAGTTGATATTTGGGGATTTTTTCTCTCTAGATAGGACCAAGGGAATGGCGGCTTTACGGGAGATATCATCGACCGTAAAATTAAAACGTGTGAAAACAAAACAATTTCAAATGCCAAGCCTGAGTGCTAATTAGGGTTTAGCAGTTTTCATTTCAAGAGGCCACACACAAAGAGTGTTGTTTGTTTGGAGAAGGGCACAACCTTAAACTTTACACACACATGGCACTCTCAGGCTCACCCACCCAAAGAAAAAAAAATAAAACCCTGAAGTACAGTACAGTGAAGTCTATAAGAATCCATCCTCTCTTGGTTACGTAAAGCAAAAATCAATCTTTGGTGGAGTATTATGAATTATGGAGCACCTCTGCCTTTCCTCGCTCTGGCGGTGTCTTCCAGGCAGTCTACAAAGACAGCAGAAAACCGGCAGCCTAAAAAGTACGGGGAGGGACTCGTGCTGGATAAAGCAAAACACCTGGAAGGTACAGTATGACGCATTTGCTTTGAGCCTGCTGCCTCAACAACAACCTTGGGGTGCATCTGATTTCTGTTCCTTCAAGGCAACTCAAATCCTTTAGCAAAGCGATTCTGAAAGTGTGCTAGGTTTACCAGAGGTGATTAGAAAAATACTTTATAAAAACATAGGGTAATTACATCATTAAATATAATTAAAGAGAATCAAATAGATTTTGTCACTTTGAATGGCCAATGTGTTAGTGCACACCTCGGCCAGTTGGGGGCAGTACAGTATAGATGACCCAGCTCGTCTCATCTCCTCGCAGAGGATAAAGAATATGACTGTGGT
Organism: Vanacampus margaritifer; assembly: GCF_051991255.1. Lineage (NCBI taxonomy): Eukaryota > Metazoa > Chordata > Actinopteri > Syngnathiformes > Syngnathidae > Vanacampus > Vanacampus margaritifer. The sequence goes on from NC_135446.1 coordinate 14,409,503, forward strand.
AGTCACATTTTGAATGTCGAAATGTGTTGCTGTGACATTTGTGTTCAAGTATCACTTGCTTATATATGAGTGCCATTATGCATCACCAATAGCACTAAGCTAGCAGAGGCTAAAATATGTGGTTGGTTTAAATACACGTTTAATGACTGCAAGTGTTTAGTAAATTAAATTTGATTGAGGTAGATTAAAAAATAACTGTTATTCATATTAATTTAATATATATAATATAATATTTTAATTTGTCTTCATTTTAGCCCAAGAGAGAGCAAGAGATCAAAACATTTATGTATAATAAATTTGAAAATTTTGTTTAGCATGCAGATTAATTTATTTTTTGTGTTTGTTAAAAAATATATGGGTGGAGGACCGTGGAAAAAATGAAATAAATTCACTGCCATTGACGGCTATAGACGTCAAAAATTAATTTTAACTATTTCTATTAGTTTCATTTTTTTCCACTTTTGTTAATAAGAGTATGGAAACCTAGAAAAAAGGTATTGTACATTTAGGACAGATATACAATGTGATAAGTCATGAGTTAACAATTGAAGTCATGCGGTTAATTACAATTAAAAAATGTAATCGTCTGACGCCTCTAATTTTTGAATATTTTCTTTTTTGTTTAATTACTTAATTATTTAAACTCAAGATTAATCACAAATGTTATATCTGTTCTAAATGTGCAATAAAAAAAATCTAGGTTTTCATACTCTTGTTAACAAAAGTGTAAAAAAATGTGAAACTAATAGAAATAGTTTAAATGAATTTTTGACGTCTATAGCCGTCAATGGCAGTGAATGAGTTCAATCGCAATCACAAAATTGAGGGAGGAAAAAAAATCCAATTACATTATTTAAAAAAAAAAAGCTCTTCTCACACGTGGGCCTACTACGTCCGTTGTCTTGTCATAATGGTTGCACTAGGAGAGCTAAGTTTTGATTTTGGTTGTAAATGATGTGCAATGTGCCGCCTTTCAAACCACAAAAGCAAGCAAAAAAAAAGTCTACATTGCCACAATTAGGTTTGAACTCAATAAGCCGGTTGCAATTCATTTGAACTGTTTCCTCAGCCGCGTTCAAGACGATTCCAATTTATGGCATTATAGAATCCCTTTCCATAGCCAGCATCCTGTAAATCAGAGCTCGGCTCCTCGCATTTCCAACGCGTGACCTCATTGCCGTAGCACGCCGTGATGCTTTTCGACACCGCAAAGACTGCAAAGAAGCCTGTTTTTTTCCCCTGCTGTTCTCGGCTACCTCCCCCCCTCTTACCCTGCCCACCCTCAATTCCCGCTTTGTACTTTTCCCAGGGCCATCATGTGTGGCCCCTTTCCTCGTTTCAACCTCGCCACTTCCTAAAGCTTCACCCAGCCGTACCGTGCATAATCCCTCTATCCGGGCCTACGCTGGAGAACGCGACGCTTCTCCACTCCGCCGCCGCCGCCATCTGCCTAAAGTTAAACTTGCATGTGTTCCGAGTTATCCAGACTGCCAGAAAAGGAGGCATTTAAGGATGGGACACACAAAAAAATAAACATGAAGAGAACCTCAAACTACTGGCGTGCGTCTCCAACTTGCTGGTTAGCCTGATGTTGAGGTAGTAAACATAGCGACTGGGAACAGAACGTTCCTGCATTCTTTGACAGTCTGTAAAAATACTGTACCAACAAAATAAAACCAGTTAAATACATACGATTGAACAATTAATCGACTTTGCAATGTAGTAGAATGCAATGTAGTAGAATGCAATTTTCAAAACGCAAAAGGCTGCAATTTGAAGGGGAAAAAAAGCGCTAAAAATACATGGGAAGAGGACCTTGAAAAAAATGATTGCATATTAAATCGCAATCGCAATATTAAGATATTTTTTTTTAATTATAATTAGGGCTGGGCGATATGGCCCAAAAATAAAATCTCGATTTTTGCAGTCATTTAGGACGATTACAATTTTAATTGATTTTTAATCTAATAAACCAAACATTTATTTAAAGGTTTCATTTATTCAGAAATAATTCCTGTGCAAAAATGTTTCGACAACAATAATGTATACTAATTCTAAATTCGTTTTAACATAAATTTAACATTCATAGTTTGTTCTTAAATGCCACAATGAAGTAGTTGGTAGCTATTGTAAACATGTCTTGTAAACCACCCATCCAGCATTCTGCCACATCTGCAAAATCACAACTCACAAAAACATTTCAACGTAACAAAACAACAGCTTTTAATAATCCAAAACACAAAATTAGATTTCACGATTAAGCACATTTTCAACGATTGGATTTTTAAAATGACAATGTATCAAATTAATTTGATTTATTGCCCAGCCCTACCTATAATGCTGGAGGGTGCAGAAATTCAAGGAATCAAGTTTTCCAATTCCTCCGTGCCAAGCGAGTGAATATTTCATGTCACCTAAATTTAAAAACTCCTGAATTTTTAAGTTGCGCTTTGCTGCAGAAGACATGAGGAAAAATGGAGCACCCGAATGAAATATACAAAGCATCGCGTTCACGACAACGGCTGAACTGTAGGCTGTAGCATTGATACATACCAGAAATGGAGCGTATTTAATTGCATCCCGGAGGACACATGGGGAAATAGAGAGGGCGGGGCCAGTAATGTAAAGCTGATAAATTTGGGGCCACTTCCTGACCGCTACAACCAACCACAGAGCTAATGTGATCCCATCAACAATAATCAATACTGTAAAAGCTTCAGATTGCATTTAGTGGAGGCACAATGGAAAATGGCAGCATGGTGGTGAGTGGTTAGCAAGTCTGCCTAACAGTTGTCAGGTCTTCGGTTTGAATCTGGAGTAGACTTTGTTTAATCATTTGGATTGGAAATGCCCAAGAGAATTGATTGAAATCTTTCAGGCCCACTTGAAGTCAAGGTACCACCGTGTTTTGGACTTTCAAGCACTAAAATGTCCGAAAATGCTACCACGCACTATCTAGCAAAAACACCATCATGCCCCGCAGTTGCTACAACCTTGCTCTCAGGTCAAAGCCAAAAGATAAGCAGAGCTGCGTTGTGTTTTGTCGAATGCACAGATTAGCCAACAGCGTTAGCGTTTGCTAAGCGGTGCTTGTTTGTTGTGAAAGAGCAGCCCTGGAAGCCAATAATAACTCCGAAGACTTCCTGCGATGGCTTTTTCGGGACAAAGGCCGCACTGTGCCACAAGCAGCGGACACTCGAGACAGCAATTAGTGTCTAATTAGGGGGATGAGCACCACTTAGCATGGCTTAACGCCTAATCGGGCCATGCAGATCTCATTGGCCCATGCAGGCATCTAAAGACAGCGGTTTGATTACTATCCCTTCTGCGCAACAAAGTTTCTTTATTATTATTATTATTATTATTACATGTAGATTAGGGCGTTAGGGTGTCTGCTATCGAATATTTTTATTCGAGTGTTGTATCCATCATCTATCGATTCACTGGATCAAAATTGATGTTGCATTATTGAACACAATAATGTGCATGAATTATTTTTACTCACTTTTTTAAACTTAACCCCTTCAGACCCATAAATGGTTGCAGTGGACATGACACATTTGCATGTTTAAACCAATAAATCGCATAATTTGAATGATATCAACACTTCTGGTTCATGATTGGATCTTAACTAACCAATCCCAAGTTGATTTGCATGATGTTCACGTTAAAAATTATTTTGCATATATATTGGTAAGTTTACAACACGTTACAGCCATATTATCCTAGCGTCCACTATAACAACTAAAAACATGACATAACCTCCCCAAAATAATTCCATGTTGTTCTTATGTGGGAAAAGAGTTAAAATCAGCACACACACAAAATAAATTTTGCCTAGCAGGAAAAATGTGGGTCTGAAGGGGTTAAAATTTGCAGAAAAAGTGTTTGAGCAACAACAACAAAAACGCAACTTTTAGAAAAATTGGCCACAAAATCTGGCATTTTAGTCCGCAACAATCGTGAAAAAAGCCTGCGAAATCCTGGAGGAACTGAACCATGAATTGATATGAAATACTTTTTTAGAGCTTTTAACTTAATTAACACTTTGACTTGAAGTCTATTAATTGTTCAGTCTTACTGGTGAGTGACATGGGCGTCAGCAAATCAGAAGTTGGCTGGCTGTTAACTGGCTAGTGGCTAGCCAGTGCAAATATGCTTTTTACTTGTTTTTATTTTCTTACCGTTTGTTCAACTGACACTGCTAGAGTTACTCGATTAATTGTTGCCGCCCCAGCGGTGACGTCCGGCAACCTTGAGAGGAAAAGTATGTGACGTCTGGAGAACAGCTCATTCAAATGCATTAGATAAATTTTATGAAGACCGAAAGACTTGTAACAACACTTTTACGCTGCCAACACCGCGACATTCACCAGCCTCCATCTGTGCGGAGATACAATTTCCGTCTTGTTTATAGCCGGCGCTACGGCTCCAAATTTGGACTCTGCTATTTGGTTTTATGGAGGTCAACAATTCCTGAGGTGGTGCCAGAGCCTCGGGGGCAATTTTCCTGGCAAACGGCGAGTGTGGGGCCGCACCCCCGTGCTGTTCTGTCGAGGTTAAGCCTTTACACACTCCACTGACTCCTAATAGCTGAACAAATAGCCGCCCTCAATATTGATACTGTACTCATTGCCCGAAAGGGCCTTACTGGACTCAGCTGAATAAATAACTGCAATCCGTGTATCGCCCCGCACGGCAACGGGCTCGTGTTTGTGTAATTAGCATCCACTCGAGGAGAGCGCGTGGAATACCGGGCGCTTCCTGGGTCGCTTTAGGCCGCTTTCCCAGGATCCAGTGAGGCACTGTGCGGGACGAAATCAAAAGTGCATTTTACCGAAGCCTAGTCCCCAGCAGGGTTTTTATTTTTTCGAAAATACTTCACTTTAGTTTTTATAGTATTATTAGTTTGTTTGTTTTTTAGTGTAAGAAAAAAATAAGTCACGAGTATTGTGTACTAAAGGAAAGTGAACTACATTTCTCAAATTACTGTTTGATCTTCATTCTTCTGTATGGATGCACAGCAACACCGAAATGAATACATTTAATATGCACCACAAAAGCTTTTTTTTTTGCTATAATTATAACTTGTTTTAACATAAGCTGTAGCTTCAGTTAGTTTATATATATATTTTTAAAGGAATTTCATTTAACTTTTTTTCATTAACAAAAATGCTTTTACAGTTTTAGTTATTTCATTCATTTTCATTAATGGCGGCAACGTGCCATATATTCTTTATCCTCTGCATAGAATGACTAATATTAGTGCTGTACTGACGAGCTGAGAGGAGTTGACATGTCCTGATGTACAGTATATCAGTCTGTCTGTCTATAGCCCCCAGGTGGTCAAGGCGGGTACACCAGAAACGGCAGCGCAGACACCCATAATGAGGCCTTTGCTGATTTTCTGGTGTAAAATAGAGATGTGAACACATGTTAAGATTGTAGAAGGGTGCCTGGAGCAGTCAAGTGTTTACTGTACACCACTCCCCTGGAGACGCCTGATTATTTCAAACTTTAATCCAAAGCTGCGATTTCACCTGCAGCGCACCACTTTTGCCCACTCAAAATTGCGGCTGCCAAATCTCGCCACGCTTTGAAAAGAGCCTCTCACAGCAGTTACCGAGCTGAGGGTGCGGCTTCAGGCAGAACAGTGCAGCATCTCTTGGCTGCCGGCCCCTCCGAGTTCCCAGTCTGCAAGCTGTGAATTTTTCAAGTAGGAGACAAGTTCTTCACTGTACTGACGGCTGTGCGGCACATACCAGAGGCCGGTTATTAGCGGCAGGAATCCTGACAGTGTTCAGTGTGTCTGTCAAGACCATTTGCCACTGCAGATTTTGGCCATGACCTTTTTCACTCCTGTATGAGCTGCCGTCATGAGGGAGGGTGTTGATTTTTTGCTTTTTTTTTTCGCCTACCGTTTCAAAGACCCCCGTGTATGAGCAGCAGCAGCAACACAACAGCACTAAGAGGGTGTAACATGGCCCGACACCAGTTTCACCAATCAACACGAAATTTGGTGGCCACGTCTATCATAACGTGACGCATGAAAAAGTCTCAAGGAGCCATGCCTAAACTTTAACAGGAAGACAGCCATTTTGGAGTGATTTCCATATAAAAAGAGGGATGGAAGTGAGGAAAAAATTATCCTCTGTCACCAGTTTCCTAAATGGACAAAAAATCTGGTGGACATGTCTGTCATAAGTTGCACGAAAAAGTCTCAAGGTACCATTACCAAATTTGAACAGGAACTTTGCCATTTTGGGGCTAGCCTAATTCCATGAAAAAGGTTCCTAAAAAGTTTTACAAAAATAGCCCCTGTTACCAATTTAACAAATTGAGATGAAATTTGGTGGACATGTCAAAAAGAATTCAGCTATTTTGGTTTGAGTTGGCAATTTTGGCTTGTACTTGCTGTCAGTAATTTGGTGGCCACGCTCTAAAAACAGTTGGGTCAAAAATAACCCAACTCTGGGTCAAAAATGGACTGATCCTCTACCTGGGTCTATTTGACCCAACTTTGATTCAAGAAATGGGTATTTTAGTTTAAAACAACTCATAAAAATTGGTGAGATCCTTGAGTTGGGTCCAAAAAGAAATTGGGTCATTTTGTATAAAACGACCCAGAAAGTTGGGTCAAACTGATCCATAAAGTGGATCGGTCCATTTTTTGATCCATAATTGAGTTACTTTTGACCCAACTGTTTTTAGAGTGCAGCATGTATCCACAGTACACACACATTCCCTAAAGGCTCGCAGAAACATGCTAAATGCTACGCAAAGGCGACTTGCACATAAACACAATCGTGTTAAGACAAAGTGTCCACGCTCAGGTGCTTCACCGCCACCGCTAATCAGCTGCTTTATGTAACAGAGAAGCAGGTCATGTGTGAGGAGCACCTTGAACTCTTGGGATCTTGTTTGCCCGGATTGCGTCACCCACCCTGAGAGGAGAGGCGAGCGAAGGTGGAACAGGTGACTATGTAGTGGCCACGGTGCGCACCGTCGCTCCGACAGCTGTGTTTACACAGCGGGCCGATAGACGCCGATTGTGGAATGTGCGCCTTTGGCCCACTTATGAGCACTTTAGGCACCATTAAGATGCATCAACCTGCGGGAGGAACGCATCGTTTGACGCGAGGCCTTCGGGAATGACGGCTGAACCTTCTTTCTTAGCACTGGAGACACTGGAATGTCTGCATGTGGACACATATTGGGGGCAGGTGCTTAAGCTTAAAAAACATACATCTTAATACTACTGCTGTATGTGTCAATTTCTATTAACATAATCAACATAGTTGATACATTTGTGTCAGTCAGTCTCAGTTTTTATCTGTAAAACACAAAAATATAATGCTTTGTTTACAAAATTTGCCGTCAGGATTCTGGAGTTAGAAGTCGTAGATAATAACACAGAGATAGGGTGATGTAAAAAACGACATCATAGGCTAGTAATTTCTTTATACCATATCGCCAAAGTAATACCCATCAGCTATCAAAACACTTTTTGGAGGAATTCGCCACAGAATGCCCAAAATACATGATTTCCAATTGATGTGCACGTGCCTGCACTCACTCACTATGTATGAAAGCATGTAATTTGCATGCTCTTTTCTTGAGAAAAAGAGGGGGAAATGAACACACAAAAAAAGTCAACTTGGACTGGCTCTCGAACATGTTGGCATTCTCGACGTAAACAAGTTGAAAATATCAGCCTAGTGTTTCCAAACTCTCCCAGATGAGAGAAACCACACACGCACGCGCGCGCGCACACACACACACAAAATAACATGCTTCTACTCTCCCTACAAAAATCTGTGATGCTGCTTCTTTGGCCTGGACATTTAAAAAAAAAAAGAAAAAGAAAAAAAACTAAAACACAGAAAAACTCTACAAGCACACACGCACACGCACGTTTCTAATGGTCCCTGCAGCCGCTTTCTGCCACGTTTGTCTGCTCGTGCACGCGTGTGCATGTACTCACTTTTGCACTGCAGGTCCACCATGGCCTGGTACCACTCGTCCTGGTCCGCTTCGTTCTCGGCGGCCACGGCGAAGCTCTCAGCCCGGGTGTACAGCACGATCATGTGCTTGTTCTTGGAGTCGGCCCGCTTGTTGATGTTGAAGCAGGTCTCCAGGAGCACTGCCTTCTTCGGTACGGGGGCCTTGCCGCGAAATTTCTTCTCGCTCTCGTAGTACTCCAGTCGGGCAGCGCCGCGCTCCGAACCCGAGCGCAGCACGAAGTATCGCCGGTGCATGGACTTGTGCTTGCGGAGGTATCCGCTCTTGCGCACGTCCTCGCTGTTCTCCGCCGCCTGGCCCTCCATCACGTCCGCCGCCACCAGCGCCCCCCAGCCGGGCGACGCGTTGTGTCCTCGAGGCGAGCTGGCGGAGCTCATTCAAACATCTCCCGGCTTCCCCCACTCGGCCATGTGAGGTGGAGTGCCAAGTCTTGTTTACGTCCCTTCTTCTCCTCCTCCTCCTCCTCCACACGCTTTGCGCGCGCAACTTTCGCACTCTACTCCGCTACTACTTACTTCGAGCGGTTCCCAACGCGATTTAATCGCATTTCGAGCGTGTGTTTATCCGCCTGTCTATCCCGCCGCCTCGGTTCCGCGTCCGCGGTGGTCCACTACTGTGGGACTGTCACTCAAACTCGACACGACACGGTGTCCTAGTAGTACGGTGCGTTCACGGACCTCAGCGTGAGCTCAGACAACAGAAAACTGAATTGCGTAGTACTTATTCAACTCGAGTATTTCAGTAATCCTAAAAAAGTATATACTCTGCAATGTACATTGTATTTGATAACTTGGTAAAACGAGAGAGAAAAAAGCAAAATTTTAGGTCAGTGGTGTTTTTCTTCTTCTTAGGAATTAAAAAAAACTATTTAAACAATCTTACAATAATCTTAGATGAGAATAAAGTCATTTTCCCAGATAAAACCATATTATCATATTAAAAGTAAAAGTTTAACTAGGGAAGAACGCCATATTTTGACAAGTGGCCGTGGGTTTCAAAAGTTTTATTCAATTTTATTCCCATTATATTATACCTTTTATTCTGGAAAGGACATCTTTATTCACAAAAAATAGCACTACATACGATACTGTATATTCTATATACTCTCGGGGAAAAAATGTACGTGGGTGCCCTCTAGTGGTGCGTAAAAAAAAAAAAACACTGAATGGAGTAGATGCCACGTACTTCCGACTTCCGTAAATTACACACCTATACTGTTTCCGGTTACTGGTGCGACATAGAGGCCGTGTCCCAATACTTGCATGCACTGCCACCTATGTGCCCCTCAATTGCGCGTTCCCATTGATGGGTGTGAGTGTGTAGGGTGTCTCAGTTATTCAAAGCACTCTGAGACGCACTCGGCGAACTTAGACACCCCACACACTCGCACCCATTAACTGGAACGCGCAATTGAGGGGCACAAGGGTGGCATTTCGAGTATTGGGACACGGCCTATTACGTCACAACAGTAACCGGAAACAGCGTAAGATATATACCCCCATTAATAGTGCAAACAGTGCATAAGCAATATATTATATTTCATTATATTTAAACATTTATTTAGTAATTATTATCTTTTACGTGCAATGAATGATCATGGAATCATTAGTGGACCCCGCATACTCTGCAAATTCTCTTTTTAGCAGATTTTTGTTTTTTGTTTAAAAAAATAATTATTTTATTTAAAAAAAAATTGTGTAAAACATAGTGCCAGGTTATCAGCGTTTTTGGATTTACTTATTTTTGAATGAAAAAAAAAGTAAATACATTTCAGTCGGCGTCAATAACTGTATACGCGGATTTTTGCTATTTGTTAGCCCCCCCGTTAATAGCGAGGGTCCACTGCACTGTATAGCGCAGTTTAAGCACAAAGTCAAAAGAAAGCAATGCATCCCATAATTCCGGTGACGTTCCTAAAATAGGAGTACTATTCATGAAGCAGGCTGCGTGTTACGCAACTGCAACTGCATCCCAAAGTAACCTCGAGGCCTTGAGAAAAATAGGCAACGTGCGACCCCTGGTGGAGAAGTCCAGAAGATGGAAGTTGTTGTAAAACTGCTTTATTTTCTGTAAAACAACGACGCTTCTTACACCCAGCAGTAAAGCATCGAACTGATTTTTATGAATACTTGCCATGACAAACAACGCGGTTACACAAAAACTTCACCCCACCCCCATGTAAAAAAACAAACAAAAAAAAAACATTTTGGTCCAGTATAAGAAGCATTATCATTTTATACAGTATTATAAGTTATTCTGTAATTGCTTTTTTTTTTTTTTTTACATTCAGTAGCATTTTTTTTTAGCCCTCAAAGCTCATGCAGCCTGGCAGTGGTTAAATTCCTAGAAAGGAAAACAAACAGAAGACAGGCATTAAGGCGGCGATCCTTCAAAAACCTAAAAATAAATATTTGGGGTGACTTTCCTTCTTTCCTTTTGGCAAAAAGTATTCAAAACAGAAAAATGGATGTTGTCTTTTTTTGAAGCAGGGGGATGAAAGCAATGTAGCAGCACTTTCAGTGTATGTTTATGCCCCCCATAAAAAATTATATTGGCGTTAAAATAGATCTTGCTAGTTTGAGTCATAATTACATTCAGGCTTCTTTTTTTTAACACACACACACACACACACACACACACACACAAATGAACACATATAAATAAGAGGACATTAGGAAGAGGAAAATACTCCAGTCGTTGAAATGGCGGCGGCCACTACTACAGTTCACTTTTCCCAGAGATGAATGGGTGAGGGGAATAAGGGTGGTGGGGGAGGTGTTAGTCAGATGAAAGGGTTTCGCGACGTGCCCCGACTGGGATAAACATTCCCCTGAAAAAGAGTGAGACATAAACAAAGTTGTTGACGACGCTTCCTACATGGAAAAACAGGAAAAAGGAGTACTCACGGTAAAAGGGTTCACCGACATGGGCCGGGGGACTTTGGGCTGGGAGTCGCACGTGGCAAAGGCGGCAAAGCCTGAAAAAATTTGGTAGAAAATATAACAATACTCACTGGCATGTATTCTTTATCTTCTGCAAAGAATGGCTACAATAATAATTAGACTAAGTGCAATTTCTGCAGAAATTGCATGTGAATGCTGAAAGATGAATGCGAAGCTGAATGCTTATGAAGTAAATTGAAAGATAAAATATGTAAAAATTACAAAGTATTAATTGTAGTTGAAAGATAAATGATTGAAAAGAACAATTGAACCCGGGAGGCGAGAATTTTTAAAGCAAATTGAAAGTTATATGGAAAAGTGTTATTTGAAAGTATCCTCCATTCATTTAGATGGAAAAGTGGATTTATGACAGTCAGTTGGTTAGCATTGAAAGCCATTAACATAATTGTCATGGATATACTGTATTTGCAATGTACAGTAGGAGGCGGGATTTGAACCCGTACACTCCTGGTTACTAGACAATGCATTTTACCACGTGCCCCACTGAGCAGTATCAGAGAGCTGGTAATATCAGTTGTATGTATGGAAGTGGGCGTGGAACGTGTCTTCCAGCATTCCCACAATAGTGCTTGCACAGTAAATCGCAATTGCAATATTGAGGACACAAAATATATATATTTTTAAATGGTTCAGCTCTTAAGGGAAGAATGTTCGTCACCGTTGGCTTCCTGATTATTGGCGGCTTCTTGGGGAAACGAGGCAGGCGGCGGGAACACCGAAGTGGGCGAGGTGACAAACGTGCTGTCGCCTTGGGGGGAGAGAACGCAACAGTTTGTGATTGGTCGCTGAGGTGGCGGGACTATGCACAAACCCGGCCCCCCAAACTCACCTCCTGGGGAGCTGCTGAAAGGGTTACTGGGGGAGAGCGCAGCAGGCTGCTGGGAAGTGGAGCTGGAGCTGAATGGGTTGGGGAAATCTAACACACACACACACAAACAGGGAAAGGGGGACGGGATTTGGAGTGGTGGGGGGTGTTCAGCGGGTCAAAAAGATAATTGACAGTGTTTGGGGTCAACGGGCTGCATGCCACACTATTCTGCACAATACTACCCAGTGACACACACCTCACAAACACATTCATACAGTCTCTCTCACAATCTCTCTCTCACTCACAGACTCTCACGCAACACGCTCTCTCACAATCACACATTTTTCTCGTAAAAAAAAAAAATATTGACAGTATCTCTCAGGAAAAAAAATTGCAGTATCTCACACATTCTCGCCAACCCCCTCTCTCTCTCACTCACTCACACACACAAACATGCTATTACACACACACACACAAAAATTCTCACATTGCACAGACTCTCACACACATGCACGCGCTTTCACTGAAGCACACACACTCATGATCTCACACTCTCTTACAAACACACTCTCATACAAACAATCTCAGGAGCATTCACACACTATCTCTCTCTCATTCAACTAACTTTAACTCACCCTTTGGGATTTACACATATTAACAGATGTTGGCAAAGTAGATTGCACTATTAGTATGAGATGGCGGCAGATTAATAACAGAGGTGGACATTCTGTCACTGACGGACAGCCGTTATACCCAGGGCGGCAACCAATGACTAATGACGGACCGGCAAAATTTTGTGAATTTCCCACCTCTCATTAATAATTGTATTGTTTTGGCCTTAGCATAAAATTAGAAAACTGTGAGTGTTTCAGTGAATAATGAGGATAAGTTAGAAAACAAAAAATCTAATTTAAAAAAAGTCTTCAGCTTACTTGCAAATGTTTGAGAAGTGGACATTGTATCAACACCTGGGGAACTGGTGGGAGAAGAGGTGAAGAATTTAATATTGTCTGGTAATGGCATAATGAATAATGGTATTTGACAAAAAACAACAACAACAAAAATACCTGGCAGGTGTGGAGCCAGTAGAGAGTTGGCTGCCAAACAGGGTGCTATACTGCGGAGGCCCAGCAGGGGGTGCTGCGGACAAACATTTTCACACAGACTTTTTCGCTTGACCCAAGTGAGAAAACACGTGGTTTAAATCCAATACTGAAAAGAAAAAATAAAGTGCTGTGACAAAGTCAGTAAAACAAACTCTCCTCCTCAGCACATAAAAAAAAGAAGTAAAATCTGCCTTGGCGAGTCAAAAGCGGCTGATTTTAAACCGATTAAAACGAGTCAAGGGAATCCTTTGAAGCCAACTGTGCGTGATGCGGAGCAAACACAATGAGCGTAATTCAGCGGTTAACAGCTTTGGCATTTGGAGGAAGGACGTTACGCAACCTAGCTGAGCAGCCCGTGACAATCTGGATCACACGCAGACGCCACTGCACTCCTTTATGAAAGACAAACTATCAATAGCGCTACTACAACAAAGTGACTGGACTGTGGATTTCTGCTAAGAAATAAGTCATCATTTTGATGTACATAGGAATTGGAGTATCACTAAATTTGAAGGTGAATTGGCTGTAGAAAGTGGCATACCTGTATCCGAGAAGACGCTGTCCAGGTGGGACACCGCAGCGTACCTGTCCTGGGGGTTGGCAGTACTCTGGTGCTGCTGGGACAGAGACTGGGGAAGAGGAGGGTGTGGCTGTTTCAGCCCTCCGAAGTCCAAACTGAGAGATTTGGGGAAGGCTCTGAAGGGCCCCGATGTTGACGTGGTGCGACCTAAGACCCACACACAAAAAAAGGAAGAAGCTCCAGATCAACACAACACCAAGATCCCAAAATGAATGTAAACAAACGCCCAAGGTGCTTAGTAATGCAATGTTTTCGTGATGTAAGAGATATCAAGGGTAGTTTGAATTCTTAAAGGGGAAGTCAACCCCAATATTTTTTGGGGGACAATATATTCTATGCAGCCCCACTAGTCTAAATGTTTATTCTGTTTGATAATAATATGAGTTAAGCAGCAAAATCCAGCAGTTTTTATCCATCTCAGGGGGCGACCATTTTGCCACTTGCTGTCGTCGACTGAAGATAACATCAATGTTGCTCAGGTCTCAGGTAACAACCAAACACAGCTCAGCTTTAGAAAACAGGTGAGCTGTGATTGGTCGATATCTGAGCCCTGAGCAACTGTGATGTCATCTTCAGTCGACAGCAAATTGCAAAATGTCCACTGAGATGGATAAAAACGGCTGGATTTTGCCGCATATTCAACACATGTAATATTAATCAGAATGTCGTGTTTAGACTAGTGAGGTCGCATATAACATATTATTGTCAAGAAATGTTTCAGGTTGACTTCCACTTTAAAAAGAATTAGCAAGCTTGCTGCTGTGTCATTTCAGCACACAAAAATGAAAGGTTAGCATCCATTAGCCACAGCAACATTAGTCACAGAGCATGCTAGCAGCGGATACAGCCTGTATTTCTTTTCCGAATCATGACATTTTTATGATACTTAATAATTTAGATAATTAGCTAACTTAGCTTAACTTAAAACATTACAGACTGTAATAGCAGATACAGTTTAAAGTGTACAAGAGCATAACTGCCGATAATATGGAATATTTCAGCACACAAAAGAAAGATTAACATGGTTAGCATCTTAGCCGACAGCAACCATTAGCCACAGGGCATGCTAGCATCTGATAAAGCCAGCCTTTTTTTTTATCTTGAATGACACATTATTATTCATTTTTATTCAAATTGGCATAATTTGCTAACCTCTCGAAACCAACTTGAAATAACAGGCTTGCTGATATAAAATGTGCAAAAGTATGCAAGTACAGAACTGCTGATGTGTTAACATAGTTGTCTAGATAAGGACTATTTTTGGAAAACCGAACGTGTAGGCACTGCGGGATTACATCGGTGCCCCACATTTATTTTAAGTGCTTTGACGCCGCAGACGCGGAGTGAAATATCAGCAGCCCGCCGCTGACCACAGGCAGCAGCCGCGGCCTCCTAAAAATAGCAAAGTGAGGACCCGTCTGATCGGAGCGGCAAAGGACTCGATGCATGAGAGATGATGCTTATGGACATCAGGCATACAGCAAATGCACCAGTGCGACGAGGACGGTCTTACCTAACGTGAAGTGTTTTTTGAAAGAGCTACCGGCTACAAGGTCAGGAGACACACACACACATAGCATAAGAGGCTGTTAATCTGAAGGACAAATCAAAAAGCACCAGGAAGCAGGTGGGATGCCCACCTGAAGGCCGGGGGAGGGCAGGGAAGGAAGGACCGTGAGCTGAGGACAGTGACCCCGGGCGCTGTCTCTCAATCCCGCAGACATTCTGGTCTACAATTGAGAGACAGAGGAAACACAAAGGGAAATGCTTTGATTGGATGATGGCGCAAAAGAGTCAAGCAAGTGATGATACCTTTCAGCGGCGGATCGCGGAAGCTTTGAGAGCGCGAGGGCCGTGCGGTGAACGCGTCGGGCCGGGCGTCGGCGGGAGAGGCGGCCGGAGCTCGATCCCACTGCGAAGACGGAAAGATGGTGGTTTTGTAGTACGCATCACGACTGCAGACAGAGCATCTCTCACCAGCGTCCTGGCAGGCCGGGCGTTGGGGGGCAGGTTATGAGGGGGCTGGCCGGCCAGTGGACCGTGAACGAGGACGGTCTGGACACCTGGGCTCCAAGGTCCCTCCACATCTCTCCGGTTCTTACATTTGGAAAAATGCCTCGAAGGGAAAACACGTTGGACGAAACAGGGATGAATGTTGCACGATGGGACAATTTGTAACTTAAATGTAACATGTAATATGAAAATAACTTTTTCTTATAATCTTGGCTTCGCTTCCATAAGATGATGTCACTCACCTTGTTGCAAGCCCCTGTACAACTTCTTCAACCAAGAAGAATCCTTGATTTAATTCCCTAACGTTAAGACGCCCGAAAATGGTTTTATAGCGCGTTCGGGCATCGTCTTACCATTTCTTCTTCTCATATTTGTCCTGCAGGAACTCCTTGAACTTCTGTGAATCCTTCATGTCAGAGCAGCCGTCCGTCTTGGGGTCAAACGCGCACAGCCACGTCTTCCTGCCGACCTGAGCACAAACGACACAGGACGGGGGGCTGATGACAAGGCAAGCAAGCAACAATTAACTTAATTAGAGCCTTTGTAATTAATTCATCTTCATTAAATGAATTTAATGTAATTTTAATTTGGCTGACAGAAGTCTTTGTGTTAGCCTTGGTTGCTCTGAGGCCCGCACTGCCCCACTGTCATATGGTGTTCCACAGGGTTCCATTCTGGGGCCTCAGTTGTTTTAATTAGATCTGCTCTGCTGCCCCTTAAGAAAACATTTCCTTTCACTGCTATGCCTATGACTATCAGATCACACTTTTAGGGTACTGTTTATGTCCCAACCACCCATAAATAGCAACACACACATGCTGGCCAGCAATCAAACAAAAAGCACTCCACCTAAACGCTTCAGTGCCTAATCACCCATTATCCTTTGGATGGGATACTAAAGAGCCTGAGAGGAAGTGGACTGATGTTTGGGCGGGGCGTTTTTCTGCTGGTTTGATCGAGCGTCACTCACCTCGTTGCCGTGGTTTTGGAGGAATTCCACTTCCTGTTGGGAGAAGGTCGTCATGGAGATGGACTTGACCCTGTGCGGAGGGTTGAGGCCTCGCCTGGGGTGGGATGGCAGGTGGTTAAAAAAACAAATAAACACAAGCAGAACTCGTGAGTTGTCATTCCGGGCAGAGGAAACAGCAGGTGGGCGTGGAAACATCTCCATGGTGTGTGTGCTTGTGTGCGGGGGCCTTCTAACGTGTGTAAACCTTCATCCATGCTGGGAGAGGGCATATGGAAAGCTGTTTGAGCGTTTATGTGATATATTTGATATCAAGCTTAAGATCAATATACTAGTCCTCACTAGTGATGCAATTCTGTGCATTAGTAAAACAACTAGTATAGTTTATTAACTATTTGTGTCAATTATGGCTAGGGCTCTGCCTCACTAGGTACATGTAGTTGTCCTATGGGAAAGTAATACTAATAGTGTGTAGAAATGTTACAGTAGTTAATACTAGTTCACTACTCTGAGAGGGGGAAAAAAGTTTGAAATCTCAAATGTTATATCTTAATTTATTTTTACTCCATTCTCTGGTTAATTCTTTTTAAGTCATGTTTGTTTATATTTTGAAAAATAAATGTATTACAATTTTGGATATGTTTTTAATAAATAAATAACATTAAATTATTACTATATTGTAAAAACACACAAAAGTACAGAAAATTGCCACCGATATCGATTCCCGGTGATACTCGTTCCTTGCACTAAGTGTCATAAGTCATTCTGTTGTAAAAGTGTGCTGAATGATCCTACTAATTGGACTTTATGGACTTTAGACTGGATATCAAGGATATCGACTAAATGCTCAAACACAGTTGGCTTGGGCAATAACAACAGAGAGGCCTTCCTGTGGAGTACTGGGAGTGGGCTGAACATGCAAAATGTGTCCACACATAAACACACACGCCCACACTCCAGAGGAGCTGGTGGAGGGGACGGAAAGAAACAAACCTTGCACCGAATGACTCGTTTTAAAACGCTGTGGGGAAACAGACAGTATGTAAATACGCGTGGAAACCATCTCTCTATATTACTGCACCAACATGTGCAACGGTGGTGCAATCTCCGGGCCTGCCACTTAGCTCTACTATGGCTGCAGATGCTACTCACAGCATTCCGGAGCACGACGTGCACACGAAGGTGCCCACGGTCACGTCCGTGTACGTCACCCCAGGCTGGTTGCACTCGAAGCAGTGTTTGTTTACTCCGGACTGGGCCAGCTCCCGAACCTTGCGTGCGCAAATCTCCTGGTTGTCCCGGTGCTTGCGGTTCGACATCGTGGATCCGGAGGAGAGGCGGGGCGGGGTGGGGGGGGTGCTCGAGCCTCCGTCCGAGCTCCGTCTCCCAAGATCTCCACCAGACCTCCGCCACTTCACCGCCGCATTGTGGGGCGGGGGGCTTGTGGGGTCGAGGGGCGGGGTGGTGGTTGGAGAGAACGCCACTCCGCTCCTGCTTCGCCCCTATGCGAGGCAGCAAGGAGGGGGAAAGTTTGACTGAATAGGATGCGTCACATACCGGAAACACGCTTTACTTTTTTCAGAATAAAAGTATTCAACCGGAAAGATTTAGTTGGTTTTGAAAAAAACGGGCCATATATTCCACAAGTGCGCAACGAATCTGCGCATGCTTAAAATCAAGTTTTAAAAATAGCTACAGGCGTCATTGTAATTTAAATACAAGCGACTACTGAAACGATAAAAGTCAAGTGTATGCCAGAGATACATGAACTACATGTTACATTGATTGTGTATCTGAAATACCTATAATTTACACTCATGCTGTGTTGTTTTATGCTGCTTGTGTATGTTGTTTCAGTATTTTGTGCATGGACTGTTTGTTATTTTATTTGGTAGGATGACGGAGAAAATGTCCTTCAATTCTAGAATGACTTGTATTTTTAGAGCATAAAGTAAATATTTTAGACAAGTCGAGACGGTTTTTGGTCAGCAGAGGGAGCTCGACACGTTCGTGTCGCATGATTTGCCCGGAATACCGCGACTGTTCAGAGTTCCGGGTGTGGGACGTCATTCGTGGGGCGTTCAAAGCCCACCTCGAAATTGTACAATGGAAATTACAAATTTAAACTGTCGTACGACGCGTATTTTCGAGCATGAAAAAATCTTTTTCGACACGACATTTGACCTAAAACAAATACACTGTAAACACTGTCATAGCTTGTTCCGAGTCATTGAAATCCGGGGTGCGTGACATTAGTCAAGGTTCAACTTGAAAGTACGTGTTTTTGTGTATACGTATTGTTTGTTTGCACACTGTGGGCGGTATTGCGTGCTGCGTGGGAAGAAAACTGGTTGCCAGTCAAGAAAAACACACACTGCGTGCGTGGCGCGCGTGTGTGTGTGTGTGTGTGCGTGTGTGCGTGTGTGTGTGTGTGTGTGTGTGCGTGTGTGCGTGTGTGCGTGTGTGTGCGCGCGCGCGTGCCGATGACGCGTCAAACGTCTGCCGAGCTCAAGCGTACACAGCAGCCATACATCTAAAACAAGTCAAACAATCCGGAGCCCACAAAATGACAAAGTAAATCTTGCCAGGACGAAGTTGGATTTTTTTAAATTGTTGTTGTTGTACTTTTAATTTTTTTATTAGTTTGTTGTTTTTTCGCGTCTAAACGAAGGAGATTATGACTATTAAAGTGGATTTTGAGGAGTGTTTGAAAGACTCCCCACGCTTCAGGTAACACTTTACTCCATGTGATAGAAAAGAAAAGGTGCTATGGGTGGATTGTAATGATTTATCATTTGTCATAGTGTCTGTCTATTTATTTATTTATTTATTAGGGGGGATCTATCTCGCTAATATAAGACGATTTAATAGGTATCTTTATCCATACCTGGAGCACAAAAGTCAAGGACGGTAGTGGAACAATTCAATTCAGTTCAATTTAATGCGTACACATCTTTATATCAAAACCGATTTTCTGATTTAAATCAGTTTTGTGAGATTGCGAGAGAATGTAAAATATGGATCCTGTATGTGAAGTACTGTTTGAGCACTTTTAACAATATGCATGTTAAGCCATAAAGTGAGCATGTCAAGGCAAGCGGTGTTAAATGGTGTTGTTGTAAGCATGTAAGCCGGCGAGAGTAGTTTTTGGGTGTGCCCCGGGTCTGAGTCAGAGTATTGTGCCTTGCAGCTGATCTGGCATCTTTCAAACTTGACTTCCCCCTCTACACACACCCACCATGTGTCCAGAGAAGTTTGGCAGGGTAAAGGAATGAAGGGAACGGAAAACAAAAAGGTGACGCAGAAGTAGAAGTAAGGTGTGGGTGCATATGGTAGCGTGGACATGTTTTTTTTAACTTAAAGAAAAGTGCAGCCTCCAGTTGACAGGTAACAGTTGAGGTGAAAAGGAAGGAAGTGAGCCGAGCGCTGCAGGAAGTGTGAAACTTCACTTTTGGGCCACTGGCATTGACACAAGAGAGAACCCTTTCCTCTCAGAGGTCCTGTTATGAATAAATAAACATAGCACTGTATTGTAAAATATAAAAACAGAATAAAAGAGAATGTAGAGTAATAACTGGTTGTATGACATGTAATAAAGCCAAATATATATATCTGACACACACAGACACACAACTACATCCTTGTGTTGCACCTGTAAATGGCATGGTGAGTGTCATGCAAATCTCTCCCTTCTGTGCACCGCAGCTGCTGATCATTTACGTTTAAAAAAAACGTCAGCTTCTTAATAACACAATCACTTCACTTGAAAAAGTCACAGAATTTTGAAAATAAAGTCATGGTTTTGGTTGCTAGTTGTAGATAAGCAGAGCTGCAGTGTTAGCGCAGGTTAGCTTCTAGCAATGTTACATGCGTTCGCGTGTGCTAACCTGCACAATGCAGATACATGAATGTTAGGCTAAGTAATCGATGTGAGGGTTGAGGGGTTATTTGGCTATTTGCCCGCTGCATGCACCACATGCACGAATCCAAATGCTAATTGACAAAGTGTAATCTGATGGCTCCAGTGCTGCCTCCACTAGTGAATGTACAATATGGACGCAGTGTTGTGAATGTCTCCAGAAGTCCAATAACATTACAAAAAGTGGCTAGATTTGTTGCTAGTCAATTGAAGAAAAAGCTAATTTTCCTTTCCGCGTGTGTCTTGTGTGTTTCAGAGCTAACATTGAGGCTGTCCAAACTGATGTGGGCGAACTTGAGACACGATTAGACAAGGTGAGATTTGTGTGAAAAAAATGAAGTCATTCATTTGTTTTAAAGATAAAGTTGTAATATACTGAGAATAAAGTTGTATAGTGTATTTCAAAAAATATATATATTCAAGATAGAGTTGTATATTATAAAAATAAAGTCATATATTTTCGAGAAGAGTATTTATATTTACATTACATTATAAATGCAATATTATGAAAATGACATATATTTTTTTAGATTAAAGTTGTGGATTTTTTAATTCCTAATATTAGGAAAATTAAGTTGTATATTTTCGAGAATTAAGTCACAATTTTATGAGAATTAAATTGCATATTTTCAAGAAAAACGTCATATAATTTCAAAGTTAGTCATACTGTTACAAGAATAAAGTTGTATATTTCCAATAAAAGTTGTAAAAACGTGTAAAAACTAATAATATAAGGAGAATAAAGTCATGTTAGGGGTATATTTTTTTAGATTAAAAAGTTTTGTAATTTGGAGATTGAAGTTTTTCAGCAGGTCAAATGTTTGCAAGATCAAAGCTTTGTTTTTTAGATCAAAGTTTTAATACAACAACAATAAAGTAGTAATTGAGCTAGAGTCTTATAGATAAAAAGTTTTTGTTTTTTTTATATATTACTGTTGTAATATGACAAGAACTAAACTGAAAGTTTTATATTTTCAAGAATAAATTGATAGTACTACAAAAATCAAGTAATTTTTAGGCTAAATTTATAATATTATGAGAAAAAAACATGTATTTTTTAGAGATTAAAAAACTGTATGGTTTGAAGATCTAAATCGTAGGGCTCCATTTTTGAACAGGCATAAATTCTGTAGCACATAGCATAATTCCACGCAGAGGCTGGTTAGACCCGATGTTAGTATTTTTGCGAGTGCAGTAGAAATGCAAGAGTGAGAGCTGCAACACTGTAGGAGTGGTCACAGTCAACTTCAGTCATCACTAATCAAAGTGGGCACTTAGAGACATTTTTATTTTTCAGACACTTTTTTTTTGTTGCTATTTTTTACCACACAAACACACCTATGTTGTCTTACAGCTCGTGAAACAATGCCAGGCCATGCTGGAGGCCGGCCGAGTCTACTACCAGACCAGCAAGAGCTTCGTGAACGGCCTCCAGAGTCTCGGACAGCACTGCTCCGGGGACACCACCATGGAGGTGAGGGGAGGACGTTATCTAAAAGACTCATTTGTGCAAGTTGCTTTGCATCCAAACAATGTTGGTTTTCCTACAGGAATGTTTGCAAAAATTTTCCGAAAAGCTGTCCTTCGTCTTGGACGCGCAGGGGGTGAGTTAGTTTGTCTTCTTGTTGCACTTGAGGCAGTAACGCGACTGCAAAATTATTTTATTTATTCAATTTTTTTTCTTGTGATATTACTATTTTAATCTTGAAAATAGGCCTAATATAATACATATAACCCCCCCCCCCTTCTTCCCTTTGTAGGAGGTGATTGATATCACGCAGAAGTCAGTCAAAACTAAACTCCAGACCTTTGTAAAAGAGTAAGTCACCATGCACAAAAGCCGTACAGTCAAGCACCGACCTTTACCAAGATCACTCCGCCTCAGTATTTTGTGCTTTTTCCAGAGACGTGCGCCGCTTCAAGGACGCACGCAAGGAGTTCGAGCGTAGCAGCGAATCCCTGGAGGGGGCTCTGGCGAGGAACGCTCAGGCACCCCGCGGGAAGTCCCACGAGGTGGAGGAGGCTAGCAGCGCGCTACTCAACTCCCGCCGGGCCTTCAGATCCGGCGCCTTGGACTACGTCCTGGAGGTGAGGAAGAGGTGATGTCAATTTTCGGGTGGACTTCTCAGTCTTTAAACCGGAGCTCTTTGTCATTTTGTTGCAGATTAACATCATCGAGGCCAAGAAGAAGACTGAACTGTTGATGGCCGTGAGTTACGCCTAATCAAATTCATACGTCGACTTTTTATGGAAGTTTTCAAAGGGCACATTGAATAATACATCCACAAAGTATTTACTTCATTATTGGATGGATCATGTTGAAATCATACAGCATTTGATCTTGAAAGTATGCGGTACATCTTTTTTCCTCAAAAATATATAACTGATTTCTCAAAAGGTTACAACTTTAATCTGGAAAATCTGGAAAAAATACAACTTCATTGTTGTAATATGACTTTTAATGTGTTGAAACTTTTGTTCTTGAAAATATACAATTTATGTCTCACAACTTTGATCTATCTTGAAGCTGTACGATTTTGTATCTTATATGAAAATACGGGAATTTTTTTATCCCAAAATACATAACTTTATTTTACTAATGTAACTATTTTTTTTTTCAGTATGACTGTTTTTCCTCAAAACTTCACAATTCTCATCCTGCCAGATGTTGTCACTAATGGACGCTCAGGCCCAGTTGTTCCAGAATGGCTACCAGTCCTTATCAGAACTAGATCATTATCGGCAAAAGCTGAGCGAAGAGGTAATTATTCTTATTATTACATGTTAATATGATTTAAATCTAAAAAAAATATATGGTCTTGAAAATGTACAACTTTATTCTCCTAATATTACAACTTTTGACCTAAAAAATATAAAAAAAATTATCTGGAAAATATAAAACTTTATTCTCGTAATATTCCGATATACAGGCGCTCGTCAAAAAATTTGAAAATCCTCCAAAAATTTAATAATTTCCGTAATTCTCATTCAAAAAGTCAAACTTTCATAGATTATAGATTCAGGGCCCACAATTTAAGGGATTTCAAGTATTTAATTGTTCATTTTTTACATGATTTGGGCTTCCAGCTCATAAAACCCATGAAAACAAGATGTGCCATCCATCCATCCATCTTTTATTTTTCCATGCAAAACACTGGGAAGTATGCATTGGTGATTTCTTCACATTATTCACATTTTTTGACACATTGTTTTAGTGGGTTTTATGAGCTGGAAGCCCGAATAATGTAACAATAAACAAATGAAATCACTTAAATTGTGGGCCCTGAATCTATAAACTATGAACATTTTTGAATGGAATTACAGAAATTATTCAACTTTTCGAGGATATTCAATTTTTTGGACGAGCACCTGTAAATCTCAAAAATATATGGCTTCTTTATTCTCATAAATTCTCATAAAAAATGATCATGTTTGGGATTCCTGCCACAGAAACGAATGCAAAAAACTGCTATGCTCCAGTTGAGCATTTGCATACCACGGGTAGATATGACATTACTCTGGCGGCGTGACAGGAAATAGCGAGCAGCAACAGGAAATATTTCACATGGTTTAGTCTAACACTGCGTGTGTCATAAGACAGGAAATTAACTTGTTCTGTGGCATGGTTATTACGTCAAATATCAGATGATAAATGTTAAAGCACAGGCAGGCGCTTACGAGAGAAAGGAAACTAAGAAGACAAAAGTGAATTAAGGATGAATGCTGAGAAAAACATTCATATTTTTTTCCCTCCAAAATATGTTTAGCACATGATTTGAGTGTACAGTGGATCCATTCATAGTAGGTAGACAATCCATGTAAAAATAATGGGCATGCGTTGAGGGGGAAATCCCACAGAATTTGTGAAAAAATGCCAATCAACAACAACAACAAAAAATGGAGAAAAAAATCAAAACTAAAAAAAAATGTTGAAAAAAATTCTGGGGGTGCCGAACCACGAGTATGTAGGTCTATTGTAACCCTGGGTTGGTCACCAATAAATTGTTAAAAAATAAACAAGCATTACTCTTTTGTTATGTTTCAACAGCATACACAGTTTGTCCTGAATTCTGCACGGGAGAAGAGGGACATGGAGCAAAGACACGCCGCCATTAAAAAAAAGGTTTCAAACACCCACTCAATGATTGTATCTATTAATATCGAGCCTGCTTTTAGACACACTGATTGTTCCACCTTTCTCAGCTTATTCAAACCATACTAACTTCAAGTAATAACAACATTCAGGAGATTTATCCACATTCCCCAAATTTCTACTTTTTAAGCAATTCAACATTTTCTGTGAAAATATTTCTCATTTAATATAAATAATTTGAGACATTTTACAAATTTACCAACATTTTCCACAAATTTCAACCAATTCAAACGACTTCAATTTTAAAATACAGTATTCACAAAAATTCAGTGTGTCCCACATTTTTATTATTTCACGTTTTCCATGACATTTCTAAGTTAATGCATATTTACATACTTTTACATTTTACAAATGATTAAAATCATTTCAAGTTCTAAATGTTTTTCACATTCCTTAAATTCCCACATCTTTTAGTTTTCCACATCTTCCATGACAGCATTTCCAAATCAACGCAGACATTTTTCATATATCAATATCTTGGGATTTTTTTTCCACATTCTGAAAATTACCCCCATTTTTCAATATTCCATGACATTCCCAGTTCAATGCAGACATTTTACACTCCCTCCTCCTTCCAAATTTCTCAACTAATTCAAACCATTTCAACTCAAATTAAAATGTCTATACAGTATCCAAACAATTCCAACTTCAAACTGTTCACATTTTTTGAATTCTATATTTTCCATGACACAATTCCATAAGTAATGGGCACATATTAAAATTGTACCTCCATCATTTTCAGTGTCACATTCAACATTTTTTCCATTTAAATTAATTGCACACCATTTAAGTCTGCATCAGCAATTCCAAAAAAAATAAAAATAAAAAATCGCCCTGCATTCTCGAGTTGAAAAAGACATGCGTTGCATCAAGTCACACGAAGATGGATTGTCGGTTTTCCAGGATATTTCCTACGACGACTCCATGATGGACTTCAATCCGGACTCTGCGGATGGGGTTGCCATGGAGGGATACCTCTACAAAAGAGCAAGCAACGCCTTCAAGACTTGGAGCAGGTGCGACCATATATAAATAAATAAATAATAAAAAAAAATATATATATATGCAAAAACTAATTTGGTGCTTTGGGTCTCATAATTTCCTCTCTCAGGCGCTGGTTCTCTATTCAGAAAAATCAGCTGGTGTATCAGAAGAAATTTAAGGTAAACTAGCAAAGAGTAGGGTTATGCTCTGAAAATGGGAGATAAAGACGTAGCCAAAAGGAGTCTTGTGGGTGGCGTGTGGTCTGCATGTTTGAATGTGTAGTGTCCCTCAGGACCAGCCCACAGTGGTGGTGGAGGACTTGCGTCTGTGCACGGTGAAGCCCAACAGCGAGAACGAGAGGCGATTCTGTTTCGAAGTGGTCTCCCCGTCTAAGTGAGTCTCCGTGATTGTGTGTGATGGTGTCACAGTGACTGACTATAACGTGGCTGCAGAAGCTGTCTGTTACAGGCCGACTCCGAGAGGCAGCAGCAGGCGTGGATCAGCGCCGTGCAGAACAGCATCGCCTCGGCCTTCCAGGATCGCAGAGATGTCCAACACAGTCCGGTGAGAATGCGCGCGCACGCCGCTCGGCACGCCTTTCCGCCTCTCCCCGTCAACCGTGTCGTCATTTTTGCAGCGGCAGCGGTGCAACTCGGCGTCAACGGGCAGCCCCGTCGCCAGTCAAGAGAACGAGGGCTGCAAGGCCTTGGAGGAGGTTCAAGCCATCGCCGGGAACCGAGAGTGCTGCGACTGTGGGGCGCCGGGTCCCGAGTGGGCTTCCATCAACCTTGGCATCACGCTGTGCATCGTGTGCTCGGGCATACACAGGTACACACTGGCGGACACACGTGACTTGGCCCTACGTCAACTTCATCATTTTTTTAGGAGCCTTGGGGTCCACTTCTCTAAAGTACGCTCCCTTTTTCTGGATTCCTGGGAGCCAGAACTCATTAAGGTAACTTTCTTATTCTGTGCGCACAAAAACTAAAAATATTTTGAGACTGCTGTGATCTTATTGTGTCTTGCAGTTGATGTGTGAATTGGGCAACGGCGTCATCAACGGCATCTACGAGGCCCGAATTGAGGAGATCACCTTAAAGAAGCCCCTTCCCTCCAGTCCAAGGTACATGCAATGGAAAATAAGAAGCTCTTATTTCACGGTTGGTCAGCTGAAATCAGGCTTTTTTGGTCATTGGTTGATTTTGCATGGCTGGTTGCCACATGGGTACAAGCCAATCAATCAGTGTGATTTTTTGTTTTCAAAATTCGACCTTGGCTAATGATTACATGATAGCACTTCCTCATTTCTACACTATCGCAGGAAACAGGAAGTGTAGAAAGTACACGTACTCGATGTTTCATGTTGTGACCGCAAGCTTAGTCTCTGCAGTACCGTCACTCATGCTTACAGTACCTATTAGAGTGTATTTAACAGCAAATTCCAAGCCCTGACAACAGCGTCTCCGTATGTGGCTCAAGGGGGGACAAAGAGGCCTGGATTCAATCCAAATACGTGGAGAAGAAGTTCATCCAAAAGCTGCCGGTGACGGGTCGGAACACCTTGCAGATGCGTCCAAGTGCCAAGAGGAGCAGGGCGGCCACGCAAGACCGCACCGCGCAGAAACCGCCGCTCAAACCAAAACCGGGCCGAAGCACTCTGCCTCGATCGGGTAATGTGGACCCACAAGGTAACAGAGGAACCTCCGGTGAGATGTCCGCCACGTCACGAGTGTTTTCTCTTCTCAGTGTCAAGCCCGACTGAGGTCCAGAAGAACAACACGGGTTCCCACATAGGTCAGCACACAAAAGTTCACGCACACACAATCACACGCACAGGAAAAAAGAAAGCATTTTTCATCTTCCGTAGAGAAAGGCGGGACCCGCGCTCGCCCCTCAGGAAAAAACAACCTTTTCTTTAAAATGTATTTTGTTTTTCAGAAATAATACAATTTTGTTTTGGAAAAAAAATGAAACCTTTTTCACGAAAATATACTTACTTAATTATATTTACTTACTTACTAAGTTTTTTTTTTAAATAAATATATCACTTATTACAGAAAATGTCACTTTTACTAATTTAACTCTTTTTTTCAAACTAATTTGTTTTACAAGAAAATATGAATTTTGCCCCCCATTTTTTTTTTTTACTTTTTCTAAAAAATAAAGACTTATTTAAAAGTATAGTTTTTGTGGGACATAAGTTTTTCAGAAATATATTTTAAAAAATCTTGAAAATATGATTTATTTCTAGAAAATATACTACTATATACAGTACAACCTTTTGCAAATAATATATGACTCTTTTTCAAATCTATGACGTTTTCTTGAAAATTAAAAAAAATAATATTTTTTTCAAAATATGACTTACTACTTTTTTTCCAGAAAGTATTCAACTTCTTCCCAAATATACAACTTTGTTTCTAGAAAATACAACTTTTTAAGAAACATAACTTTTTTTCTGGAAAATATCTGACTAAAATATGTATGTTTTTTCTCTAAAATATACCCCCATTTTTTTTTTAATTCATGATTTGTCTAAAATATTCAACTTTTTTCTAGAAAAACTGCAAACTCACATACCATACTCATAATTTTTGTCCTGTATAACAAACTATTTACTGACAGACGCACCTATTTGCAGGTTTTATTTTTGCCTTGCCATTGATTAGAGAGCGATGCTAATGAAAGTACTCTATTCATATATAATACACTATTATATGGATACAGTATATTAAATAGACATTTTGAAAAACGTGGAAGTACGTGCATGCTTTGGTGTATTTTCCATAAATTATTCTATTTTTATTGTACCTTAGATATGAATGACGAAGAGGAGGATCTGAGCGGCCTTCACCCAGGGGCGTTGCTGTACCGCTCGGCAGCCCTGCAGAACTTCCCCGTCATGGCGGACGCATTGGCCCACGGCGCCAACGTCAACTGGGTCAACGCGGCAGAGGAAGCCTGCACGCCGCTGATCCAGGCCGTCTCTGTGGTGAGGGTTCCTACGTAAACCGCCATGACACCAACCATTGGCTTTTATTGATTTTTTTTCCTCCTACCAGAATGCCCTGGCGGCGTGCGAATTTCTGCTGCAGAATGGCGCTGATGTCAACCAGGCGGACAGAAATGGGAAAGGGCCGCTTCATCACGCCACTATCCTGGGTCACACGGGGTACACACACACACACAAAGTAGTAGACCGGATAAAGGATCCATAAACAGAGAACAGCCTTGATCACAATCTTTAGTGTGCAAAATGAGATTTTGTGTGCAGGAAGTGGCTGTGTGTGCGTGTGCATGTGTGTAGGTTACAGACTAGCAGCAGTTAGCAGTCAAAGTTTGCACAGGACTTTTTCTAGCATAGATAATAGTGCTAATTCTGTATTTCAATCCATTTCAATGGAAACATTTGATTTGATATCCAAGTAAACTGAGTCACACGCTTGTGTGTAAACGCAGGCTGGTGTGTCTCTTCTTGAAACGAGGCGCAGACTACAACGCCAGAGACAAAAACCAGAAGGACCCCATAACGATCGCCGTGGACAACGCCAACGCAGACATCGTCACTTTGTAAGCATCATGAACAAATTTGCCCCCCTGAACCCAAAATTGAAACCTTGACTGGTCCTCTTTTTGTCTCCCAGACTGCGGATTGCCAAGATGAACAGAGAGATGCAAGAGCTGGATGGATCTTTGGGAAAATCAGGTCTCTCAAAGGGTCAAGCGATCGGGAGTGGTGGGACAGGGAGTGGGCAGGGCCAAACCAGGAAGAGCCTCCAGGCTTTAAAGCACCAAATAAGTGGATGGGCTCTGGGAGGACAAAATGATTAGTTCAACTCTGAAAGGAATTGGAACTTTTTTAGTTCGGCAATATAAAAACACTGGTTTTACAGTGTTGCCTTTTTTTCTACCATGCAAAGTTACACAGTTGGAAATCTCATTTGAGATGGGCGGCGAAGGGAACTACGCCTTCATTGAGAAAGCGTGAAAATCCAGTTTTCTATTCTGAATCAATGATGAAGACCGGTCGTGACAGGACAATAGAACAAAGAGTCTCCTATCACCACTAGTCATTCTTCCATTTGCACATAACATATGGCACTTTGAAACCAAAAAAAATTGCATAATACTGTGAAAATTGAGTAGATGTTGCTGACTGCACATTAACGGGGGGGGGTAACGCATGCTCACGTCCTGTTTGCATTGCGGCCTTCATGGTCATGCATTGTGTTTTTGCTGTTCAGGCTGGCTTCTTGTACCTTGTTTTGTTCGTGTGTGCTTATTTCAAAACAAAACCAAAAAGACCCTGCTGGTCAGCATTTCTGATTGTGTCTTTGTGTGTCCTTGCACTCCTGAGACATGGAGCTGGTCTCACCAGTTTGTGCAGTGTGCCACCTGCTGCAAAGTACAAGGTAAAGTGTATTGCGCATGCTTCCTGCTTCCTACACTTCCTGCTTCTCTGCAAACCGGAAATAGACTTGAAAGGGGACTTTTAAAAAAAAAACATATCCTTCTTTCTTTTATGTATATCTCGTTGTCAAAGTCTGAAGGCCTGTTTTTACTGAAACAAATGTTTTATTGACATTTTGAACTTTGTCTTTCTCTTGGCAAAACGCTCTACTTCTGCGCCTCTTGAGCCGACAGTGCCATCTGTTGGACTAACAAATTATTGCACGGCACATTTCGAGCAGTTTACTTGTTGGGCTTTTATTCATTTATTTGTTTGTTTGTTTTTAAAGGGTTTTGTTTACCTCTTTTATGTCTCACAGGTGATGAAACCTACCAGCACATCTTCAGAGACTTCTCGCACATGGCTTCCAACAACCCGGAGAAGCTTAAGCGTCGCAGCGCAGATGGCAAATTTTAAAAAAGGAAAAACAAACAAACAAACAAAAAACGCTGCGTAAAAAAAAAAAAAATTATAATGTTCCATTCCTTCCGCCAGCTATTGTCCGAACAATGATATTTTTTTACAAATAATTATATTCAGAAAATGGTGAAAATACATTTAACTGAACTTTGTGTTTTGTCTATGCCTTAGAGTCTAAGGAGTGTTGTCAAATAAAGTTTTTTTCTTCTTCCCGTAATTCTATTTTAAATGTGCAAAATTAACTGGTTTACACAGTGGTATAGGAATGAATACACTGTCACGCGGCACAAGAATGTACACTTTATTACTGTTTTTTTATTTGGTTATTTTACAGTTAGGACCTAGAAATGGTTTTCATTCCGGTCTGTATTGTAATTATGACAACAACAACAAAAAACTATAAATAAAAAGAACTAAACTAAAAAAAATAATGCCAATACAAAAATGCAATAGTCAAAGAGCATCGTCAGCAAATGGCAGTACTAGCAATACTAAGCTAGCATTGGCACTGTAAACACGACAATGTTAGCCACAGCTGCTTTGTTAGCATGATTAAGCGACCTGAGGCCCCACTGTGCTGTTTATTTGCTAATCTTATGCTCAGGCATTCGCAAACAAGGGATGTTTTTTTTTTTTTTTTTTTTAATGAAGTACTAGCTAACAGCTCAGTGAGAGACTGCAGGAATGTGTTGTGCCAATGCAGAATGATCAAACAAAACAAGTACTGTAATCAAGTCACCACCAATCCCATGTTTATTATGGTCTCCAAAAGTACCACATATGGATATAGTTATTGTCTCTGAAAGAAATGGCACTTAAAGTAACAGCAGTCTTGTATTCCTGAGTATGAGAGACACGCTAAAGCCCATTATTATTATTATTATCATTACAATTTTTGGTCTCCGGTTAAGTCATTGGTGCGACAATTTCACACCAGTTGACAGTGTGCTACATCTTCCAGGTATTCACAACAGCAATTACAAAAACACTCCATCTCATCTATAATGTGCAAATGTGATTTTTAAATAAGACTAAATCATACAAGGCCGGGGCAGCCCCTTCACACACACACTACTCACAAAAAGATAGGGATGAAATCAGAGGATGAACACAGAAATGCAACATGACCTTTTACAAGAAAACTTCATTTCACTTTCTCTAAACTTCTGAATGCACATGTCAAGTACTCAAAGCCGAGCTCAATATTCCTAAATTTCTGTGAGTAGCGCATACACACTTGCTCCTCAGTGATTGGCGTCCCCAGGCAACTCATTTATCTCCTCCGTCTCTGAGCTGAGACGTTGGGTCTCCGCATCCGGCAATGGTGGGGGCAGTGGCGGCGGTGGATCCGTGCGGCAGAAGTAGTGTGGCAAGGTGGCCATAGTGAGTGTGCCGAGGATGAGGAAGGAGCCCGACACTGTGAAGGAGGCCAAGTAGTTGCCTGTGACGTCCCGGAGCAGTCCTAAATAAACATAGGAGAATGGTCAAATATCTCTATGGTCAATGTTTGACAATCTCAGTCGGCATTTTCATTTAGGTCATGACATGTCGAGCTGACATGCAGTGTATAATATGATCCACTGCTTGAATTTGGAGTTTACTCACTTGCCCTCAACTTTGCATGTAGCTGAAAGTTCGGTTCATTTACTTCAACTTACAAACAAAAGTATACAACAGGAAAAGGTTGACTCTAATTGGCTGCTGTCATGCACATTTCTGCTGTTTGATGGAGTAAATAAACTCAAAGCTGATCACTGCAATCGATCAGAAAATGATTACGATCATGAATCTCAATATGTCCGTCACTGCAACTACCTGACAGAGGCGATCCCAGCAGTCCCGCACAGCTCTCGATGAGCTGCAGTAGCCCGAGCGCCCCCATCACGCGCTCCGCCCCGGCCACAGTCGGCACCACGGTGAAGGCCAGCGAGGTCAGCGCCCCGGAGCAGAAGCCATAGAGGAGGCTGACAGACACCAGGCCGGCATAGGAGCCCCACAGGGTGCTCACGGGGAGCAGCATGATGAACAACCCGGCCAGCGCCGTCCACACGCTCAGCAGGTGGATGAGCCGAAAGTGGCCCATGTCCGAGAACCAGCCCGAGGCCACGCGGCCGAAGATGTCAGTGATGCCGGCGGCGGACATGACGAAGGCGGCCTGGTACTCGGAGAAGCCAGCGTGTCGGCTGAGGGCCACCAGGTGGACGTAGGGCACGAAGTAGCCCACGTTAAGGAGCGTGATGGCCAAAGTGTAGGTGAGGTAAGGCCTCTCGCACAGCAACGACAGCTCCAAGTAGGAGGCGACTCGCCGCCACATGCCAGCGCATGACGTCCTGCTCTCTGCATCCACCTGCAAGACAGGACATTCTGAAATTCATTTGATTTCAATATGGAATATTACATTTGCAAGATAGCAAAAAGCTGCAAGTAACTGGAGCACCTCTAAAAAGATTTAGAATTTCCTACACATGCCACAAGATGGTAGCAAAGCACTATTTTTGGCTAAGTGAAGCTTCTCAACTTCAGCATGAAATCAAGTCCCTCAATTTCACATCAACAAAATGCCACAAGATGGCACCAAAGTGAATGATTTCTTCATGCATCGTGTATTGTGCCCCACCTTTGCTGTGCCCTTAGGCCGCCGCCGTGACCGGATGAGCGCCCCGCACGCCACAATGTTGAGGCTGAGCCCGCCAAGGATGAGCAGGGCCCCGCGCCAGGCGTACGTCTCCACCAGGAACTGAAAGAGCGGGTTGAACGTGAACGAAGACAGGCCGATGCTGGAGAACGCCAAACCCAAGGCAAAGCTACGCCGCCGGGTGAAGCTTGCCATGACTGTGGCCACCATGGGCGTGAAGACCAGGCCCCAGCCCAACCCTGGAGGTCAAAGGAAAAAACTATTCAGAATTAAAACACTCACGCAAACACGCATACAATTCCAGTACAATGTGTGCAGAAATTAATTTCAGCAGTCCATTTAAATTATTTATATCCTTGGTGGCTCTTCTAGGACCCAAATGTAATGGTCTACCTGAAATGAGGCCCATGGTGAGGTAGAGGTGAAGCAGACAGGTGGCCTGTGAGGCCAAGATGAAACCCAGCCCGGCCAGGAAGCCTCCCGCCATCACCACCAGGCGCGTGTCGTACGCATTGGACAAGGCGGCACCCAGGGGGCCTGCGACACATCACAGTAACTACTTCTGGCGTGCCTAATGAAGCGTCCAGCAGGACCTCCACCAGGGGGACTCACTGAAGAACTGCTGCGCCGCCAGACCGGTGGAGGAGATCCACGAGATGGCTTGAGCACTCTCCTCAAAGTACTGCACGAACTCCACGAAAAAGATGCCCAAACCACGCATGAGGCCGAACACCAGGCTGGTGCTGACGAAAAGGGCCCCGACCAGCACCCAGCCCCAGCCTCCTTCGGGGCCCTCGGCTTCGCCGTCGCGCCGCCTCTCGGCTCCCGGTCGGACGCTGGCCATCGCTGAGCGATCGGAGAAAAAGTATGTCAAGGAAGGGCTAACAGTTGACATCATGGTGCGCGCGTAATCATTAACTTCCTTTGAGCCAGTGTGAAGAGGCTCCTTAACACATCAGCAGGTTAATGATAAACAACTTGCAAAACCTTCACTGAACAACGTAACTATATTCATTGACAGCATATAGGACACATATATAGTACCAAATTTGAAATTGACGGGGGCAAAATTTTATTATAATAAAAAGATAGTGTTGCCGATGCACTTTCAGCTATTTATTAATGAGGACACACACACACACACAAATACAAAATGAATACACTCCAAAGGAGTAAAAAGATGCATGCTCATACTGAACTAACGGAGTAAATGGCCAACTGGAAATGACAACATATAGTAGTAACTTGTGGCAACGTGGTAAAATGTAAAGTAACATGTAAAATGTATTTTGTGACCACAAATTAGAAATGTGTGTAAATGTTATACAGGTACCTCTTTCATCGCGACAAATTATTATTTTGTATGGCTTTAACTCCTATTTTTGTGGCCAGACTTTTATCATTTAGTGCGCAGGCAATAACTATTTAGTCAATATATATATGTATTTGGTGCACGTTATGCCAATTTTGTGGACACAATTTAGCCTTTTGTGCACAAACCACACTATTCCTATTTCATGGCCACAATTGTTTTGTTTTTTTGATTTCCTGGCCACTAATCAGTATTTCATGAGCATATTATATCTATTTTGTGGCCACAATTTAATATTTAGTGCACACATAATTGTGGCCACAAATTATTATTTTGAGTGCCCAACATATGCGTCCATCACAAGCATTTCGTGGCTACAAATGAGTATTTTGGGTGCACGTTATTCCTATTTTGTGACAGCAATTAAGTATCTCTTGGCCATGAAATACTCATTTGTGGTAGCCTATTATGTGTGTATGTTAGATCTATTTCTATATATCTAATTAAAAATTCCCCCCTCATGTCATGTGTGCGGCTCTGAAGAGGGATTAGAAATTTCCCAAAGTCACTATTTTAGGTGGACTTTGACAGACCATACCCACCTGCTGAAGGAGAAATGCACTGCAAAACATGTGGTTTCAGTGGAGCTGAAGGACACACACAAATTGTTTTTTTAAACAGAATTTCCCAGCATTTTTAATTGAATATTAGCAGTTTAGCACCAACAAAATAACTGACGTGAATATATTAAAAACAAAATAAAACTGAGGGGGGAATGACAGGAAGAAAAAAAACAGCGTGAACACCGTTTACGCCAACGGAGTACGTCAAACCATAAACGTAAGTAACTATGTACATCACGTAGCACT
The DNA here is from genome assembly GCF_051991255.1 of Vanacampus margaritifer. NCBI lineage: Eukaryota > Metazoa > Chordata > Actinopteri > Syngnathiformes > Syngnathidae > Vanacampus > Vanacampus margaritifer. The sequence continues at coordinate 14,444,704 of NC_135446.1, forward strand.
GCCGTAGCGCATGCGTACTGGCGACAAACTAAATTGCCCTAAAGCCGAAATAAAATGACGGGCAAAACGAAACGAAACAGGTAAATTACTTTAAAATTAACAACCCCTCGATTGGACACAATAAATAAAATAAAGTTATTCTTGTATTGTAGCGGTGGTCATGCAACGCACGTAGAAGTCAAGTGTGTTTCGCTTTCGAAGAAGCTGTTAAATAACGGTAAACTGTGTTAGCAACACTTACCTCTTGTACTTCTAACCTTCTCTGTATTGCAGCGGTCATGTTCTGCTGGTCATATTCTGCTTTATTGGCTCGGTCCGAACTCGATGAAGTCAAACCACATGGCAAACCCAGCCGGTACCACTGGACGTTTGTGTCGTGTCGCCGGTGTGTAGGGGGCGGGGCTGCGTTTTAAATGGAACGAACGCACTACCGGGTGAGTGAAATGCTAGCTACTTTTTTTTGTGTCTGGTAACGTAGTTAGCTAACAGTATTTGACTTAATTTATAGTCATATCGTACTTAATTCATTTTACTAAAATCATGTTCTTAAGTAAATAACTTTTCCACCCAAAAAAATGGCTGGAGAGTTTACAATTTGGCAAGAAAGCTTAAAAGTTGATTTATTAAAGTGATTGTCTATGTGACTTATGTGTGCTAGCCTTCTTCGTGCACAAAGTCATCTCGGATAGGCTACAGTTCGCTCGAGGCCCTAATGGAACGCTGAAGGTGAGGGACACACACACACACAAACACACACACACACACACACACAAGAAAGGTTTGGAAAGCCCTCTCAAACCTCCACTATTTTCCTAGAGTGCACAGAAAATGCTTATAGTTATAATTCATCTTGCTCCAGAAAGTGAGGATGTACTTGATTCATACATGCAATCAAACATTTTGTACGTTATACACTGTCAATTCTGTTATAAGAAATAAAGAGACATGTCATCCAAGTTCCAATTTAATTCAAATAATACAAACCATCTTTGTCCAGCAAATGGACCAACCAATTCCTCACTGCTTATGGACAATAGTTTATCATTTTTATGGTTATACATCAGAAAAAGTCATTTGACTGCTTGAATTTTTTCAAGTCGATATGGCTGCATAAATTATTGCAAAGAACACGCTGGGCACCAGGCCTCACACGCGGAGTTAAATAAAAATGTGTGAGTGACACAATCATGATTCAAAGTGCTTCTGAAATGAATTAGGTCAGATATCAACACTGCTCAAACTTCCTTCAAACCATCTATAGTGGATCCTCGCTCTTCGTCGGGGTAAGAGACCAAGACCATAGTGGACTGGACACCCCACTAATTATTTTATTTTTTTTTTAAATTATAACTTATCTAAAATATACCCAATTTGACTGTTTAATAATACTTTGTTATTTTGACATTAGTTTAGCTTCACAATAAAGAGAAAAATTGGCAGATTTTTTTTCAACATTTGTTTGAATGTCAATATCTTTATCTTACATTATGTGTTTTAAAAAAAACTTTGGGGCTGCCAATTTTTAAAAATTTGATCAACGGGTTAAATTGGCTGTCCGATTAAATGGTCGGGCACTAGTTTTAAGCACCTAGGTTTAGTTAGATAGAAATTTGCAGTAGCTTAGTCGTAGACAAAGGTTCACTTTACATACTCAGACTTCAAAACCTCCTTTTGCTCCTTTTCATCATCATGACTATCATGACTCCTCTCAAACTCTTCACAAACCAACAAAAACACTTCCTGTAACACTCTAATACAACGTTTTCATCTCGAATGCAAGCTTAGTGAGTGCTATTATTTTTTTACAGGCAGCTGAACCTCTTCTCTCAACCAAAAATGGTTCTTTTAAATACACTACTCTCAAAAAGGTAACAATATTTGTCTTTTTTTCCCCTTTGTTTTTCAGCAGGCCTGCAGAACAGGCGGGTATGGCTCGGTCAGGACCTTGTAGCGGACTTTGGTGTTGGTAATGGCGCCGTGCTTCTGGCGCAGGTGAAGGCGCAGCTGGCTCTTGTGGCGGAAGCGGAGATCACACTTTTCGCACTGCCAGAAACAAACCAAAAAACAAAACAAATGAAAATTTGACCTTGTCTTCTTTTTATTGCTGTTGTTTTTAGGCCCGGACTCACCGAGTAAGGCTTTTCTCCGGTGTGGATGCGCAGGTGGCTCTTCAAGGTCTGCAGGTGGCGGAAGCGGGTGCCGCACGTGTGACAGGGGTACGGCTTCTCGCCCGTGTGGATCAGGACATGCGCTCGTAGGTGAGCGACCTAAACGTAAAACAAAGAAATGTACACTGAGTGAAAACAACCGCATAGCTTAGCTTTTAAGTCCGCTTACTTATGAGTCAAAGTTCATTCTATTGAAGTATGTCACTGCTGTATGTTTGACGCCAAGAGGCTCATATAAAAATTAAAAATAAAAACAAAAAAAAAATATTAATTAAATTAAATACAAAAATGCAAAACAAAATTTGCATTGGCTGTCAAAGGCTGGAAAGGCGTGCTTGTGAACCCTCACCTGAACGAATCGTGCGCCGCAGGTGTCGCAGCGGTACGGCTTCTCGCCCGAGTGGATGCGAGCGTGCGTCTTGAGGTTGGCCGGCCGGTTGAACTGGGCGCCGCACACGTTGCAGCGGTACGGCTTGTCGCCTGTAGGTTTTGAATTGACGTGTTAGAGGAATCAGACTTTGAATTGGCAGCACGGTGGACAAGTTGTTACGAATCAGCCTCACAGTTCTAAATGAAAGCGTGACATGTCACAAGACACCTGTGGGCTGATTTGAATTGGGGGGGGGTTGCATATAAGTCTCCATTAAGTGTTGTGCCAGCTTCACCTGAGAGGATCGTTTTGCATCCTTTAGCGTTGCCCGGGTAACTGTAAGACATATAGTAGCACTCTGTCTTGACGGCTTGATGAGTGGTAGCTGTGGAGGGTGAGAAAAAAACAAGGTGGGTCAAAAGTATGTATGCACTTTTTTTCATGAAGTTATTCAACTTATGCAACCCCTGTCACTCCCGGCTGTTTTACTGGATTTTGACTGATTTTTGCAAGGCCCACAGAATAATATTGTGTTCTATTGCTATAAAAACATGGAATCGACCAAAAGGAAGATTAGAGTCTCTTCTTAAAAAAAATATATAAATATTTGTATCTTATCATTTTGCAGCAATTTGCATTAGAATATAGCTAAGTTTCATCATTATTCACAAATCTGTTTCGGACTGTGGGTAAATGAGCTTGATCTATTTTTCTCTGCTGCCACCTGCTGGTCGTTTTTGTAATAACTACCATTTCTTCAACCGTTCTCTGCAGTTGAGAAGCGGCATCAAAGCCTTTTGTATGCTCTAGCATAAAAAAAAGTATCAATACGACTTAAAACATTTAAAATAGAACGTATTCATACGGTTTTGGGAGCAAATGAGTTAGGATGGGATGGAGGGAGGGAGAATGGAAGAAAGGATAGGAAGTTAGGATGGTATGAAGGAGGGAAGGAATGAAAGTGGGATGGCATGAAAGGATGACTGAAAGGTCAGAAGGGGTACCAAGAATGTTATGAAAGTAAGAAAATGAGGGAGGAAAGAATAAAGGGATATAGGGAATAAGGATTCATTGATGTAATGATTTTATAATAATAATCATAATACATTATATATGCAGTATAATGTGCCTTGCAAAAATATCAGCCCCCTTGAACTTTGTAACCTTTTGGGACATTTTAGGCTTTAAACATCGAGATATAAAATTAGATTTTTTTGTGAATCAACACCATGTGGGACACAAATGTGAAGTGTAACAAAATGTATTTGATATAAAAAATAAAAAAAAAACATTAAAGCAAAAAAGTGAAAAGTAGGATGTGCAAAAATTTTCACCTCCCTTTCTCTCAGTGCAGCCTACTGACTCCAGAGCAATTTTTGAATTATCCACTGTTGACTTGATGATTCTATTACGTACCTGTTCCTTCCTTCGCGGTGGTGGGTGGCCCGAGGAGAGGGGCTCGGCCAGAACCCTCGTAGCAGGAGGCCTGCCCCTGTCTGGTAAGGCGAAGAGAGTGAGCTGACGATTGTACCCACTCCCTCCACCACCACTCCTACTCCCACCTTGCCTCCTACCTATCAATCTGACCGGGCACTTCTCCAAGCCACGCCTGTGTCACGGCCATTGCGTCACATCGCGGCTCCTCCTTCATTGACGTCCCAGCACAGAGAGGGTTGAGGACAATGTACTTGTATTTTTTCCAGTTGCAGGACTTTGGGTCCGGTGTCGTTTTGGTGCCACACTGAGGGAGGAACACATTTAAACAGTCGTGGTTTTTAAAACCTGCACCATAATATAACTGACAGATAGTTCCAATTCTTTAATAAAAGTGGAGTCGACATTGGGTTTTCAAAAATCTATTTTAATATATAACTTTCAATATGTATCATATAGTCTTTGAACTCACCGCAAGATTTTTGTTGCAGGTTTTAGATTCCGCGGGGGAGCTGGGCTGGCAGCTGGATCGTGCAGGGCTGTCAGGAGATGGTGGGGGCGAGTCAGGCTCCTTCTTCAGCTCCTCCGAACCGTGCTTCCGTGGCGGGAAAGCTCCCGGTGTAAGCGGGCCATCGGCCACACCCGGGACCCTGGAGAATATAGAAGTTGAAGAGGTGAGATCGACCCGTCAAAAAATAAATAAATAAACAGGGTATCAGTGGAGTTCTTCTTACCGGACTATCCGTGCGGCTTGTGGCGCAGGATTAGGCAGGTCTCCACCTTTAGGGGCCACAGAGGCCACAGACACCCCGGGGTCCAGCTCCAATTGGGGGTGTCTCAAGCTCATGTTTTCCCTGCTACAAAAAGTTCAATTTTTAAAATGGACAGATTTTTTTCATTAATAGATTATCTTAAGAATATAAAATAGAATGTATATGTTTCCTCTAGTGATGGGCAAATACCGTTACGGGCTTATTTTAAAGGCATACTTGACTCATTGAGCCATTTTCAGCAGTAAAAAGTTAATATTTTGTCCAAAATTAATTTGATAACGTCATGATTTTTCTTGTACCATTAATAACTTTAAATATAAATGTTTCCACTTGCTGTTCAACTGAAGATGACATCACCTGTGTTAAGGAAGTAGATAACGACTAATCATGGCTCACCTGTTTTATGGTTTGGGTCAGAAATCTGACCCATGATTGGTCGTTACCTTCTTCCTCAGCACAGGTGATGTCATCTTCAGTCAACAGCAAGTGGCAAAATTAGTTTTTAAAGGGATTAATTCTACATGAAAAATAATCAAGTTACCAAATTCATTCTGAACAAAATATTAACTTTTTGCTGCTGAAAAAGGCTCAATGAGTCAAGTATCCCTTTAAAGTATAGGGTACTTGTGGGGGCTGCTAATATAGCAGTCACCTAACCCTAATGTAAAACCCTAGTTTGAAACCCCAACCCTAATTTGAAACCCTAGTTTGAAACCCTAATCCTAATGTAAAACCCTAGTTTGAAACCCTAACCCTAATGTGAAACCCTAGTTTGAAACCCTAACCCTAATGTAAAACCCTAGTTTGAAACCCCAACCCTAATTTTAAACCCTAGTTTGAAACCCTAACCCTAATGTAAAACCCTATTTTGAAACCCTAACCCTAATTTGAAACCCTAGTTTGAAACCCTAACCTTGATGTAAAACCCTAGTTTGAAACCCCCACCCTAATTTGAAACCCTAACCCTAATGTAAAACCCTAATCCTATTTGGAAACCCTAGTTTGAAACCCTAACCCTAATAAAAAACCCTAGTTTGTAACCCTAACCCTAATATAAAACCCTAGTTTGAAACCCTAGTTTGAAACCCTAACCTTGATGTAAAACCCTAGTTTGAAACCCCAACCCTAATTTGAAACCCTAGTTTGAAACCCTAACCCTAATGTAAAACCCTAATCCTATTTGGAAACCCTAGTTTGAAACCCTAACCCTAATAAAAAACCCTAGTTTGTAACCCTAACCCTAATATAAAACCCTAGTTTGAAACCCTAGTTTGAAACCCTAACCCAAATGTAAAACCCTAGTTTAAAACCCTAATCCTATTTGGAAACCCTAATATAAAACCCTAGTTTGAAACCCTAATCCTAATGTAAAACCCTAGTTTGAAACCCTAACCCTAATGTAAAACCCTAGTTTGAAACCCTAACCCTAAAGTAAAACCCTAGTTTGAAACCCTAAATTGAAACCCTAGTTTGAAACCCTAACCCTAATTTTAAACCCTAGTTTGAAACCCCAACCCTAATTTGAAACCCTAGTTTGAAACCCTAATCCTAATGTAAAACCCTAGTTTGAAACCCTAACCCTAATATAAAACCCTAGTTTGAAACCCTAACCCTAATGTAAAACCATAGTTTGAAACCCTAACCCTAAAGTAAAACCCTAGTTTAAAACCCTAATCCTATTTGGAAACCCTAATATAAAACCCTAGTTTGAAACCCTAACCCTAATGGAAAACCCTAGTTTGAAACCCTAATTTGAAACCCTAGTTTGAAACCCCAACCCTAATTTGAAACCCTAGTTTGAAACCCCAATCCTAATGTAAAACCCTAGTTTGAAACCCTAACCCTAATGTAAAACCCTAGTTTGAAACCCTAATTTGAAACCCTAGTTTGAAACCCCAACCCTAATTTGAAACCCTAGTTTGAAACCCTAATCCTAATGTAAAACCCTAGTTTGAAACCCTAACCCTAATGTAAAACCCTAGTTTGAAACCCCAACATTAATTTTAAACCCTAGTTTGAAACCCTAATGCGAAACCCTAGTTTGAAACCCTAACCCTAATGTAAAACCCTAGTTTGAAACCCCAACATTAATTTTAAACCCTAGTTTGAAACCCTAATGCGAAACCCTAGTTTGAAACCCTAACCCTAATGTAAAACCCTAGTTTGAAACCCTAATTTGAAACCCTAGTTTGAAACCCTAACCCTAATTTTAAACCCTAGTTTGAAACCCCAACCCTAATTTGAAACCCTAGTTTGGAACCCTAATTTGAAACCCTAGTTTGAAACCCTAACCCTAATTTTAAACCCTAGTTTGAAACCCCAACCCTAATTTGAAACCCTAGTTTGGAACCCTAATTTGAAACCCTAACCCTAATGTAAAACCCTAGTTTGAAACCCTAACCCTAATGTAAAACCCTAGTTTGAAATCCTAACCCTAATTTGAAACCCTAACCCTAATTTGAAATCCTAGTTTGAAACCCTAACCTAATGTAAAACCCTAGTTTGAAACCCTAACCCTAAAGTAAAACCCTAGTTTGAAACCCTAATCACATTTGGAAACCCTAATATAAAACCCTAGTTTGAAACCCCAACCCTAATGAATGTGAATTTAACCCTAATTAGGGTTAGGGTTTCAAACTAGGGTTAGGGTTTCAAACTAGGGTTTTACATTAGGGTTAGGGTTTCAAACTAGGGTTTTACATTAGGGTTAGGGTTTCAAACTAGGGTTTCAAATTAGGGTTGGGGTTTCAAACTAGGGTTTTACATTAGGGTTAGGGTTTCAAACTAGGGTTTTACATTAGGGTTAGGGTTTCAAACTAGGGTTTCAAATTAGGGTTGGGGTTTCAAACTAGGGTTTCAAATTAGGGTTGGGGTTTCAAACTAGGGTTTTACATTAGGGTTAGGGTTTCAAACTAGGGTTTTATATTAGGGTTTCCAAATAGGATTAGGATTTCAAACTAGGGTTTCAAACTAGGGTTTTACATCAAGGTTAGGGTTTCAAACTAGGGTTTTACATCAGGGTTGGGGTTTCAAACTAGGGTTTTACATCAAGGTTAGGGTTTCAAACTAGGGTTTCAAATTAGGGTTAGGGTTTCAAACTAGGGTTTCAAATTAGGGTTAGGAATTCAAACTAGGGATATGGTTTTAAACTAGGGTTTTACATTAGGGTTAGGGTTTCAAACTAGGGTTTCAAATTAGGGTTAGGGTTTCAAACTAGGGTTTTACATTAGGATTAGGGTTTCAAACTAGGGTTTTACATTAGGGTTAGGGTTTCAAACTAGGGTTTCAAATTAGGGTTGGGGTTTCAAACTAGGGTTTTACATTAGGGTTAGGGTTTCAAACTAGGGTTTTACATTAGGGTTAGGGTTTCAAACTAGGGTTTCAAATTAGGGTTGGGGTTTCAAACTAGGGTTTTACATTAGGGTTAGGGTTTCAAACTAGGGTTTTACATTAGGGTTGGGGTTTCAAACTAGGGTTTTATATTAGGGTTTCCAAATGTGATTAGGGTTTCAAACTAGGGTTTTACATTAGGGTTAGGGTTTCAAACTAGGGTTTTACATTAGGGTTAGGGTATCAAACTAGGGTTTTACATTAGGGTTAGGGTTTCAAACTAGGGTTTTACATTAGGGTTAGGGTTTCAAACTAGGATTTCAAATTAGGGTTAGGGTTTCAAATTAGGGTTAGGGTTTCAAACTAGGGTTTTACATTAGGGTTAGGGTTTCAAACTAGGGTTTTACATTAGGGTTAGGGTTTCAAACTAGGGTTTCAAATTAGGGTTGGGGTTTCAAACTAGGGTTTTACATTAGGGTTAGGGTTTCAAACTAGGGTTTTACATTAGGGTTAGGGTTTCAAACTAGGGTTTCAAATTAGGGTTGGGGTTTCAAACTAGGGTTTTAAATTAGGGTTGGGGTTTCAAACTAGGGTTTTACATTAGGGTTAGGGTTTCAAACTAGGGTTTTATATTAGGGTTTCCAAATAGGATTAGGGTTTCAAACTAGGGTTTTACATCAAGGTTAGGGTTTCAAACTAGGGTTTTACATCAGGGTTGGGGTTTCAAACTAGGGTTTTACATCAAGGTTAGGGTTTCAAACTAGGGTTTCAAATTAGGGTTAGGGTTTCAAACTAGGGTTTCAAATTAGGGTTAGGAATTCAAACTAGGGTTTTACATTAGGGTTAGGGTTTCAAATTAGGGTTAGGGTTTCAAACTAGGGATATGGTTTTAAACTAGGGTTTTACATTAGGGTTAGGGTTTCAAACTAGGGTTTCAAATTAGGGTTAGGGTTTCAAACTAGGGTTTTACATTAGGATTAGGGTTTCAAACTAGGGTTTTACATTAGGGTTAGGGTTTCAAACTAGGGTTTCAAATTAGGGTTGGGGTTTCAAACTAGGGTTTTACATTAGGGTTAGGGTTTCAAACTAGGGTTTTACATTAGGGTTAGGGTTTCAAACTAGGGTTTCAAATTAGGGTTGGGGTTTCAAACTAGGGTTTTACATTAGGGTTAGGGTTTCAAACTAGGGTTTTACATTAGGGTTGGGGTTTCAAACTAGGGTTTTATATTAGGGTTTCCAAATGTGATTAGGGTTTCAAACTAGGGTTTTACATTAGGGTTGGGGTTTCAAACTAGGGTTTTACATTAGGGTTAGGGTATCAAACTAGGGTTTTACATTAGGGTTAGGGTTTCAAACTAGGGTTTTACATTAGGGTTAGGGTTTCAAACTAGGATTTCAAATTAGGGTTAGGGTTTCAAATTAGGGTTAGGGTTTCAAACTAGGGTTTTACATTAGGGTTAGGGTTTCAAACTAGGGTTTTACATTAGGGTTAGGGTTTCAAACTAGGATTTCAAATTAGGGTTAGGGTTTCAAATTAGGGTTAGGGTTTCAAACTAGGGTTTTACATTAGGGTTAGGGTTTCAAACTATTTTTTCAAATGAGAGTTGCGGTTTTACATTAGGGTTAGTGTTTCAAACTACGGTTTCAAATTAGGGTTAGGGTTTCAAACTAGGGTTTCAAATTAGGGTTCGGGTTTCAAACAAGGGTTTTACATTAGGGTTAAGATTTCAAACTAGGCTTTTACATTAGGGTTTCAAAATAAGGTTAGGGTTTCAAACTAGAGTTTTACAATAGGGTTTCAAACTAGGGTTTGAAATTAGGGTTGGGGTTTCAAACTAGGGTTTTACATTCGGGTTTCAAACTAGGTTTTCAAACTAGGGTTTGAAATTCGGGGTGGGGTTTGGGTTAGGGGTTAGGGTTAGGGTACCCTAATTTCAAACCCTAGTTTGAAACCCTAACCCTATAGTAAAACTCTAGTTTGAAACCCTAATCCTATTTGGAAACCCTAATATAAACCCTAGTTTGAAACCCTTACCCTAATGCAAAACCCTAGTTTGAAACCCTAGTTTGAAACCCTAACCCTAATGTAAAACCCTAGTTTGAAACCCCAACCTTAACTAACATATTATTCAATGAAATATGTTAAATGTTTAATGTGTGTGAAGTGCCTTGCCCATGGACACAACAACACATGACTCGGGGAGAGCGGGGATCGAACAGCCAACCTTCCTCCTGAGCCACGGACGCCACACAAAATGAATAAATACATTTAATTAAACAATGTTAGCAGAAAATGCTAAATTATGAGTGCAACAAATGAAATGGTTTATAACTAATTAGTTGTACTTAATTATCCTTTTTTAATCAGCTCGAAAAAATGTTAAGTGTTGCACAAATGAAATTGTTTTTAAGTAACTCTTGTGTTTTATTACTTCTATTTATTTAGTATTATCAATGGATAAAAACATTTCTAAAAATAAATACATACATTTAAAAAAGAATAAATGCATATTAACCATTTGAAGAAAATTTAGATTTTATGTAATTTTTTTCCAGGACCTCACCAGTGCAGCCGCATGAAGTCCCGACAGGTATCAGCAACGTGGTCCATCTGCAGGTAAGCCGCCACGGCAAGTACGCCGGGGGCAGTGGCGGGTGTCAGGGGGAGGCGGGACGTGTACATGAAGTCGAGCAGGACGGAGACGCTGGTGGGCTCCAGGTGGCCTGGGAGGGACACGCTCATGTGCTGCAAGTGCGGCGAGTAAAGCGCATAAAAGAAGCCGCTGCAAAAGAAAAAAACAAAAGAAAATTCTCAGACAAAGCTGACTGCTTTATTGCTTTGCTGCCATCTTATTAATGTCATTTAACTATTTGTTCAGTGGCGTACAAAAGGGGGGCCAAGGAGGTGAAGGCCCAGGGCTTCCACCTGAGGGCTGGGGATCCTACCACCAATTTTTTTTTACTAGCAGTCAATGCACCTGACGCATTGGAATGCAAAAAGGTTTCCGTCCGCCCCACCCCATTGACAAAAGTGTTCCAGGGAGCATCCACATTACAGAGAAGTCGGTAATTTTCAAAATCGTCCCACCGCCACTGTAGTCGGTAACCAGACCACACCTACCTACAGGCCACCAGCACAGCCGAGTGAGCCCGTAAGCGCGCGTCGCCCACCGCCAGGGTGGCGTCCGTCAAGATGCCGCGGTGCCGCAACTCATTGAGGTTGAGCAGCACGTCGCTGCTGTGGCGGGTGAACTCCTTTACGTAGCCGGAAGACGCCTCGTGTCCTTCTGCTCCCGATGCCATTGTGTTCCTATGTGGGGGACATGACATCTAAACAAATACTGAATGGGATTTACAGAACAGTTCAGTTGTATCTAATTTTAATCTTAATATTTGCAATTAGAACTATTATTTCTGTGCCATTTTTACCACACTTTTATGTGCCTTATTTAACCTTTTGAAATTACATGACACATTCTCATTCATCTTCCTCAGTGAAAAGTGTGATATCGTCAAACATTCAACTTTTCTTCATTTCATTCATTTTAAAAGTGAGCTCTTCCAATATTTAGTTCCGATTCGATCACGTGATCAAAAATTAAGGCCAATCGTGTGATTTTCAGATTGGGATCGGCTGAAAAAGATTATATTTTAAAATTTTCTTAATTTCTTAATCTTAAGTCAATAAAATATTTTATTAGTTTATCATGTTGGTATAATTTTAGCTAAATAAATTTAAAAAAAAGATGACATATTGAAATATTTTGGTTGCGCTCTTTTTTTTCTCCGTAATGCCTTACCGAGGTATCGTGACTTGGACTTGGGTGCAAGACATCTCCACATTTTTGTAATCTTCTCATGCAGACCATGTTATGAATTTATTGTTAGAATATGTGACGGGCGAATAAAAGAATGCAAATGGCCCCAGGCCACACTTTTATCACGACATAATTTAGTTACATCTACCACTAATTTAGAGTACCTACCAATGCAATAATAGTAATAATATTAATAATGAAAAAATAATGAACAAAAAATTAAGTACTTACCAATGTGTACAGTTAGTGAGTGAATAAATAGACACAAGTGTGCCAGACACATGTGTTAGGCGAGACCAGCTCCCTACTCGTACCTGTGAAGAAAAACTCAACTTTGACCTCTATTTTCATTTTTGCGTGTCTTACGTTTTGTTTTTGTCCCCGACTCACCCCGACCAGCAGGGACGAGAACCGACGTGCCCCCGTGCGGACCTCAAGCCCCTCGCCTTAGGCTCCTCCAGTCAAATACGAAAGTGGGGCTGAGCTCACCTTGACTTCCACTGGCAGCAACAGTGTTTGGGGAGGCAACAGGGAGGGCGACTCTTTATAATGTCACCCACCCTCCTCCTCGTACTTCCTTTTTCCTCAATGGCCCACGCGCAGGAAAAGGCCTGGCCCAGCACTCCGAGCTCCAAGTATTTTTAGTGGGCTATTAGTTTTTCTAAACCCCCATCACGCTGAGCAAAGTAATGACAGGAAATGGCTCGTGGGGTCCCGTTGAAAAAAAATTAAATATGAAGACTCTTGGGGAAAGGCGCTACGTGCCTGATTGTCCTGGGACGAAACAGAAAACATCGAGAACTGTCGCTTTTTCGATGACCCTCGCATTTCTCGGGACAGAGGAGGAAAAATATTGACTTAGTTACAATAAATGTCCATGGCAAATTATGACAACAAATGCAAGTTAAAACTCAATCATACTGTACAAAGTAAAAGCCATACTGTACATCAACAACATCCAGAAACGCCACAGGCTTCGCTGACCCCAAGCTCACTGAGAGGGACTGTCGCAAAGTGGAAATGTGTGCTGTGGTCTGACGAGTCCACATTTCAAAATGCTTTTGGAAGTCATTGCCATTTGTGTCCTTCGGAATAAATGGGAAAAAGACCGTCTGCGTTATTATCATGCCTAAGGTGCTAATCGGTGAAGACATCATTAACTCAATTGCTCCAAAAAACGTATAAATACGTTCTATTTTAAATGTTTTAAGTGTCCCAAACACGTATGCATACGTTTTTTAATGCTAGAGCATACAAAAGGCTTTGATGCAGCCTATCAACTCCACAGAATGGTTGAAGCAATGGTAGTTGTTACAAAAACGGCCGGCAGGTGGCAGAAAAATAGAAGAGATCAACCAGGGCCATGTTGAAAACAAGCTGATATATCCACAATTTAAAACAGATTTGTGAATAATGATGAAACATTCTAATGCTAATTACTGCAAAACGGAAACAGATAGATATATACTTTTTTTCTGATAAAAGAAGAGACTTTAATCTTTCTTTTGGTAGGTTCCATGTTTTTATAGCAATAGAACAGAATATTCTGTGGGCCTTGCAAAACCAGTCAAAATCCAGTAAAACAGCCGGGAGCGAAGGGGATTGCTTCAGTGAAAATGGCTGGGAGCGAATGAGTTAATGCTAAGGTACATAGCGGTTTTGGAGCAAAATAAGCTGCCATTCAAGCAACGTCTTTTTCAGCGACATCCCTGCTTATTTCAAAAAGACAATGTCAAGCCACGTTCAGTACAAGTTACAACCGTGTGGCTTCGTAGTAAAAGTCTGCAAGTACTAGACTCACCTGCCAGTAGTCCAGACCTGTTTCCCATTGAATATGTGTTGGGTACTATGAGGCACAAAATATGACAATGGCCTGGACTGTTGAGCAACTGAAGTTGTACATCGAGCAAGAATACAGCATAATCATTTCGAACACTGTTTAGCGAGGTGGAAGTGTTATGAGGACAAAGAGGAAGGAAGCGAGACAACACCATCGTTTAGAGATGGGGGACACCTTCTCCTTGATGGTGAAAAACAACCTTTTCCCTGCTTTGAGCGAAACGAAGCTGACAGATGTGAAGGAAACCCCCTCCACCCCCCATCAAAAGCACACACACATTTTTAAATGCATCCTGCAAAGCTGCTCAGAGACATGGATGAAAACGCCTGCGCAGGACATCCGTCAATAATAAAGCTAGCAGGAGACGAGGGAGGAGAGAAGGTAATGAGGGGGGGACACAGGGTTCACATATTCACAAAAAAAAAATCGGCGGAAAGTTACCTCATGCTGGGTGTAAGCCGGGTTCAAAGATACACTTGTTAAGTGGCACAAGATAAAGAAGCACTGCCTCTTGAAGAGAAAAGTGCATCCTAATTGAAAAAAAAAAATCTGGATTTTTAATCAAAATAATGTATGTGCCGTTTTCTCCAAACTCCACAGTTTTATTCTCTTAATAGTACCGCAATAATCTTGTAAATATGCAACTTTAGTTTAAAAAGTATGAAATTCCATGTAACAAGGGAGCGTGCACTAATTTCCGTAACAAAATTCTGACAATGTGCTACAGTATATGTTTGTTTAAAAAAAAAATAAAAAAATTTAATTTTCATTAAATGATGACTTAGTTTAACTTAAAAAAATATTTTGTATCTCCAAAGTTAGCAATTTTCTACCTAAAAAATACTAGATGTTTTTGAGAAAATATACAGTATAACTTTACTCTGGTAAATTCATGACTTTCATTTAAAAAAAAATATCCCTGTGCTTTATCCTCATGATATTATGTCTTTAATCTTGAAAATATGACTTTATTCTCTTCAAATGAAAACTTTCATCTTGAAAATATACATCTTTTTTTCTAAAACATTTTCGTCAAAAATAGGAATTTACTTTAATGAAAGTAGGACTAATCTAAAAAATGTAAAAGATTTTATTTTTTATGACATTTTCTCAAAATTATGACTTAATTCAGGTAAATAACTGTACAACTTTATTCTAGAACGTATGTGACTTTTTACCTCAAACATGCAATTTAAACAAACAAAAAATTGCTAACATTTTTAGCTAAAAAAATTATGCCACTTTTTTTTCTCAAGAATTCACATTTTTGTCTTGAAAATACAGTCCAATTTTGCAACTTTAATTTTGAAAATGCATGACGTTATGTAGTGAAAACACGACAATTTAACTAGGAAAATACTACCATTTAAAAATAAAAAAATATACTGAACTTTTTCTGTTCTCGTTGCGCTGTTAATCTCGAAATATACAATTTTGGTCTTACAAATATAAAACTTTTTTATTAACTATATTACAATATTCACTTAATAATACCACTTTAATCTTGAAAATATGCACTTATTTTTTTTTACCTCTAATACCTTTTCAAAAGATAAGTATGACCTATGTTTGTCTTCTTTGATCAAATTACATGAAATTGCAATTTAGTTTTCTGCTACACTTTAATGTGCATTTGTATTTTGCAACACAGTAAATAAAATATGTTTGGGAGTGTTGCATAGTCATTGGGTCAGCTTTGTAATAAAAGGAAAGCACATAAAGGAAAACAGGGATAAAGAAAACAGAGGTGGTCTCGGCCGCTTCCAGGCATTGTGAGAACAACGGATGAGTAGAAGTGTGTGTGTGTGGGGGGTTAAGAAAAAGTGAGACCATTACTAAACGGGTTCTCCAATGGGTGGAAACCATTGAGTTTGTCCCGTTGGCAAAGCTGGGGGGCAGGGGGGGGTTTCCTGCCCTTCACATGTGTGTCAGTATTCGCTAGCCCCAACGTTGACCCAAATCCCTCAAACTGGTGCCAACGTGTTGACAAAAACAAAGACTTCCTGCAATTTGCCGTCTGTGTGGACATATAAGGGCAAGCATCAACCGGACAAGGGAGGAAGTGGGGGATATCCCAGGAAACCGTCTTTGTTTGTCCAGGTTTTTGGCAAGAGTCGTCGTCAACGCTTTAATCTTGAAAACAATAAATATATATATATATATGTTTCAAAATATACATATTTTATCTAAAAAAAAATACATATAGGCCCTACAGCTTTTAATATTATGCCATTAATCTTAAAAAAAAACGAATTTCTATCTAAAGAATTATCAACTTTTTGACCTAAAAAATACTGAATTTAATTCCTGCAATAATATGAGTAATCTCGACATTTTTCTCTTTTCTTTCTTGAAAACAAACTACTTTGGTGTTGTAATGTAACGACTATTGTGGAAATATTATGAATTCATCCTCATGATGTTATGACTTAATCTTAAATACATGATTTTTTAAATCTATATAAGTTTTTTATGAAAACAAATAACTATTATTATTTTATTATTATTATTAAACTTTATTTATGTAAGATAACGACTTGAATTGCATAGACCAATTTTTTGACCCCTGTCTCAGTGTTATTCTAGTCCCCTCGTCCAACTGATATGTGTCCGTTGTTTTATTTTGACAACTTTACCCGGTCACGCGCTCAAATCACGTTCCCGGCGCGCCCACGTCCGTGTACGTTGACTTACGTCACACGTCGGGAATGCGTCGCGAGGCTGCTCTGTTTCCAAGTAGGCCTCCGGATCCGAGGCAAAAGTAGGTTAACGACGCCATCTCAGCAAAAAAAAAGAAAGTTTTGTTCGTTGGCGACAACTTTTCGCTCGCAAGGTTTCATGGGAGCTGCGCGTCAGTCTGCTGTTCGCCGTTTCTGGTGGTAAGCGTCCCTTCTCTAGGTTTTGTTGTTTTGTTTTAATTCGCAGTGGATATTTTGCCGTGACCAGAAACTTGTCACCGATTTTGTTATGAGAGACGTTCACGGCAAAATAACTCTAGCAAGAGAGTTGCCGGTCACGGCAAAATATCCTCTGCCATTTTAATTTGGTCGTGTTGCGAAGTTTAGGGGAACGTCTGTCTCACATTGTTTTTTTCCCCCTTGCTACTTCTGAACGGAGTCACATTTTTTTTATTTAGGCCTGTTCAGTTGTGATTTGTTACTGTTGCGCTGCTGTTTGCACGATTTAGTTGGCGATGAAACGCTACATGTAGCTAGCTGCACGCTGTTTGCTAAAGCCTTCAAAATAAAAGCGAAAGCTGAATTTGATTTTTTAATTATGTATCAGTTTGTTACATTTTAGTATACGATGCAGACAGATTCGAGGATACAAAGAACCGCTTTTCATCACGTTTGTTTATTATGGGTGTATCTTCCATTTTCAATGTCATGTACTTTTACTCCGAAAAGAAGAAGAAACACCGGAATACGCTTGCGTTTGACGCCCTGTCACCCATTTTTGATGTCAAATCTCAATTTATTTATTAGTAAGTTAACCTTCATTTCTCCTGATCCAAATCCAGACCTGCAGAAAATTAAAACAAGGCAAAAATAATGATGATACAGCAATACCAATAAGAGTTTTTTCCATTTATAAGCAGCTGTGAAATGTTTAGTTTTTTTTTTTTTAAGAATTTGTACTATGCCTCGTTAATGTCAATTGTGACCATGTTTTACAGGGACAAAAAAATCCAATGTTAATTTCAATAATATGCCCAAAAAATCTATCACATAAATATACTTTAAAATACTGTATATATATATAATTGTAGGTTTAGTAAACATTAATTATATTACATAGGTCGCGCTGCGCCTTATGGCTGACATGTTTCGCCTCCACTACCTCGGGATTAGGAGGTGAATCGTATCGCATCAGAGTTGCTTGCTTAAGTATTTTTAATCTATTGCATCATTGGTAGTGTATCGAGATGTATATCGTATCTGCCACATGCACAGCCCTAACGTCTTTTTACAGTTTTTTAATTGCAGAAGTTAAATGTAGTGTATGAAATAGGGTTGGGCGAAATGACTAAAAAATAAAATCTCGATATACACCCCCATCCCACTCCCCCCCAATCGTTCAATACGATTATGATTTTAATCTAATAAACCCAACAAACATTTATTTAAAGGTTTCATCCTGTACAAAATGTTCAGATAACAATAATGTATACTGATTCAAAATCAGTTTTAACATAAACTAACATAATAACATAAGTTATTAATTTGTAAACATGTCTTGTAAACCACCCATCCAGCATTCTGTCACTTGTGCAAAATTACAACCCAACCCATAATAACATTTGGATTTAACGGAATTTAAGAACAACAATTTTTAATAATCCAGAAGACAAAACTCGATTTTACGATTTAGCAAATTTTGAACGATGCAATTTATAAATTGACGATTAATCAAATTCATTTGATTTATTGCTCCGCCCTAGAATAAAAAGTGTTGAAGCTTACACTTGAAGTTGTGGCATTGGTGTTTATTTGTGGTGCGACGTCACGGTTCTAATCCTCTTAGCGATGAGGATTTATAACGGCTAAACGACCC
Organism: Vanacampus margaritifer; assembly: GCF_051991255.1. Classification (NCBI taxonomy): domain Eukaryota; kingdom Metazoa; phylum Chordata; class Actinopteri; order Syngnathiformes; family Syngnathidae; genus Vanacampus; species Vanacampus margaritifer. Next base: position 14,462,991 of record NC_135446.1, read on the forward strand.
AAATTCTCTCGATCAGTCTTAGTGACTTATTATTTTTTTTGCCCTCTAGTATTGACTCTAATATGGACCAAGTTGCACTGTATTGTTTTGTGCCAGGTGCTATCATTCATTACACAACATTTCCTTTTTTGGAAATGCTCGCCATACTGGTGTAAACAGCTAAAGACAATAAGCATTGTGGGTGGCTGGCGGCGAGGGTGCGAGAGTCGCAGCTGCGTGCGCGTCCAATGTTTTCGGGGGGCCCGCTGCTGGAAATCCCCAAACCTTTCCGACTGGCTGCTGCCTTCCTGCTCCGAAAGTCCATTGTTCGTGCTGTCGTTGCCACGGGAAACGAAAAAACAGCGACGCATCCCTTCCGCTGGACTCATTGGCCCCCCCTGTGTCAATCCGCAGAATCTCGCCATGTCCGGTCCTACCTGGCTGCCACCGAGGACTCTGGATAGCCCCGAACGAGCCGTCCCCCAGATGTCCCACTCTGCAAGCTCGGCTGTCTACCGAGCCCCCAACAAGAAGGGTGCGCCTGACTTCCGGCCAAAATACAACCCTTATGACCAGAATGGAGGAGGAGGAGGAGGGGGAGGTGGAGGGATTGCGACTCGGTACATGGCGACTGGACCCACAGGTAAGATTTTTTTTGTCAGATTTGTTTTTATTGCTTACTGCAGTGGCTCTTCTGGTTGATCTCTTATACTCTGCTGCCACCCGATGGCCGTTTTTGTAATAACTACCATTGCTTTAAGCAACCTGTTCAGGTCAGAGGCTGCATCAAAGCCTTCCGTATGCTCTAGCATAAAAAAACGTGTAAATATTTTTTTTAGGGAAAAATGGCAATATTTGCAATAGAACGTTTTTGGGAGCAAATGAGTAAACATTGCGCTTACTTAAATAATGATCATATAAAAATATATTGCACATAAAAGTTTGAAAACAAAATCTTTCTAAAGAATTAAAGGCAAATGTGTTATTAACGTTATATACAATTGATGTGTATTCAAATGTTCTGTACTGGATTTTGAAAAAAGAAAAGCCACTTAAAAATCAATGCAAGTTTGACCATTAATAATTTATTGTAAGTGATAAAAAAAAAAAAAAACTTAAAAAAAAAAGTCATTTTATTCCATTTTTATATTAATTTATTTTTTAAATGTGTTTCATTCACTTTTAATTATATATATATAATTATTTAGTTTGTATTTTTATCTTTTAAATTTGTTTGTTGCTTTGATGCTAGCTTCAAATTTGCTCTGAAACATTGGCCAGGATTTGGTGGCTGAAAAACTCGGGATCGGAGGCAGAGGAAAATAGCTAGAAGTCAAATTACCACGATATAGGCGGGATTTGTCCATAATATGTCCCCTTTGAGAATTCCCTATAATTTCTATCTGTTGTGGCAAAGGTGTGCCTATCCATCATTCACCTGGCGATCACTATTACCTGCCTCCACACGGGCCCAAAGACGAGCGCAACTGGAGCCCCCACACGGACGGCTACGAGCTGATCGTAGGTGTTTTGTCAACATTGCCCAGCGAACCTTCTGTTTTTCAAACGGGGAACTTGCTCTCATTTAGCAGCGTGGCCCCGACAAGACCGCCGGCCACCACTCCAAGATCGACGCCGAAATTGACTCGCTCACTGCCATGCTGGCCGACCTCGACGGCCAGCCGCAGGACGCCAGCACACAAGTACGACACCTTCTGCGCTTTGCAAACATATTGCAAAGAATATTTTGGCCTTGAGTTTGACTTGAACTAACGTCAGGGCCCTAATTTCTAGGGGTGTGCCAAAAAATTAATTCTCATTTTGTACGATTCAGAATTGATTTTAAATGTCCCAAAATCGATTTTATTTAAATTATTTTATACTGTCTTGCCTTTGTCTGTGTGCCTTTATTGGGAGCGCTGTTCATGTTGTACCCGATTTGGCCACTGAGGGGCAGTGTGGTTGCACGCGGTCTAATACACTGTTAAGTTGTAGCCACATTAGAGAGTAGAAGGAAAAAGTTACAATCAAGTTATTCCACTAAAAGTTGTTTTTTTGCAGTATGGAACCTTTCTTTTGAGCGATAAAAGTGCCGCGAGTAGCGCGCTTATTAGCATTAGCGAGTCAGACTGGGGTAGATCATTACAATGCCTTGCACATCTATAGATTGAAGCAAAAATCAATGTCAATCAAATCATTTTGAAGCAAAAAACGTTCTTAATTGAAAATCGATTCTGAATCGAATCGCACACCCAAAAATCGGAACCCCTACTAATTTGTCCACACAGAGGAATGACCACTTATCGTTTGTTTTCCGCAGCTATACGACAACGTGCCTTACAACAAATACCTCTCAGGGGATCACTACAACGCAGTCGCACCCCAGAGCCGGCCCACCTCGGGGTACCCTCCTCACCCCCAGAGCCAGTACCACCCGCCGACATCTTACCCGGGTGAGCACCACGCACCCCCGTATACCGCATCTCACCAGCCGGATCGCTACGCCGCGACCGCCTCCAAACCGTACCCGCAGCCCGTGCCGGCGTCCTACACCACAGCCTCCACCCCGACCGGGCCCAGATTCAGCGTGCAGGTCAAGACGGCCCAACCCGTCACCTACTCACAGACGGGGAGGCAGGCCGAGCAGGCCTACGCGCCGCCGCCACCTCGCCAGCATGCGCCGCGCCTGCCCCCTCAAACTGGCCCGCAGGACTGGTACCCCGCGCACCCCAGTTCGCAAGCTCAGGAGATGCAGAGAGGAAGAGGCGGCCAGGTGGCCTTGTCCAAAAGAGGGATGGAAAATAATCAAATGGGAGCGGCGCAGAATCCTGCTTATCAGTCAGGCAAGGTGGGAGCAAACTACGTTTGAGTTTTAAAACGGACAAATGGGCACCATCATTCAAAGAAGTCATGAAAAAAAACGTGCACAATGGGACACAGATGCTGCAGTTACGCTTTGAGGTGTCAGTCGCAAGTAAAAAAGTGACAAACTGCACAAAGATCCTTTAACGCTAATTATTTTTGTAAAAAAAATAAAACAAATAGAATTAACAACTGTTAAGCTAAATTATGGTAAATTACAAAATAAGTTGTATTTTTCATTTGATTAACAACAAGTTATTGAAAACAGATTTTTTTTTTTTATTCATCAACCTTGTAAAACAGAAACATACTCATTGCGATAAATAGATTACAATAAATACAAAAAATTGTTAAGTAGTACTTTAAGTTTTATTTACAATCAATCATTAAGAAATGGAAAATATATTTGCCATGAATCTTGTACATAAAATTAACTAGTTTAAGAATAAAAAGTATTAATTTTAATTTATTTGCAAATAATGTATTTGACATAAGGATTTTTTTGTTTTTAAATTGATATTAGAATTTTTAGGTTATACTTTTTTTTTTTTAATAACAAAAAACCTAGTTCTTACATATTTTAATGTAGCTGAGCTAAAAGTCTAGGGAGTGATTTTACGTACACTTTAATATCTATTCATTTTTTACAATATTTTTTATAACAAATTAAAGATTAGTTGTCACTTAATTAAATTTATAGAGGATTTTTAAAATAATACAATTTTGATTTGTATTCAATTAACTAATTATTTAGAGGCGATAAAGTTATAATCATTGACATAAATAGATACATTATTTGTAGTAAATAAATCATTTAAATAATAAAAGTATAATAATAATAATAAATGAAATTTCTTTTTTTTTCTTTTTGCACAGCATGTGCCAGCACCAACCCGCCCAGAAGAGGAGTTGGACCGTCTGACCAAGAAGCTCGTGTACGATATGAACCACCCGCCTGCGGAGGATTATTTCGGTACGACCTATTAGAAACCCCAACAAGAGAACAGATATCCAAAACGTCGACCCATTTTCCTCCCCACCCGTCCTCCCCTTCCAGGCCACTGCGCACGCTGCGGCGACAACGTGGTGGGCGACGGCAGCGGCTGCATCGCCATGGAGCAGGTGTTCCACGTGGAGTGCTTCACCTGCATCGTCTGCCACGCCCGCCTGCGAGGACAGCCCTTCTACGCCCTGGACAAGAAGAGCTACTGCGAGACTTGCTACATTGTGAGTGATGACACCGTGCCTGCAATTTATTTATTTTTTTCATTTCCTTCAAGTCTATTTTGAGGTCAACTGTACCTTAAGCTTGGATATTAAAAAACGGCTTTCCATATGCAAAGCTACAAACTGAACTGAAACTGAAACTTTTTTTTTCTTTCACCAGAGTACACTAGAGCAATGTTCAAAGTGCTCCAAGCCCATTTTGGACCGCATCTTGCGCGCCATGGGAAAGGCGTACCACCCTCGCTGTTTCACATGCGTGGTGTGCAACTGCTGCTTGGACGGCGTTCCCTTCACGGTGGACGCCACCTCGCAGATACACTGCATCGACGACTTTCACAGGTACGCGCGCAGCCCCGCACGCATATGCCGAGCGCCCGCTAATTGAGCCCCGCCCCCCGCTCCCGACAGGAAGTACGCGCCTCGCTGTTCTGTGTGCGGCAAACCCATCATGCCCGAAGCGGGTCAGGAGGAGACGGTCAGGATCGTCGCGCTGGACCGAAGCTTTCACGTCAACTGTTACGTCTGCGAGGTGAGTCTTGTGCGACAGCTAACCCACAACGGAGGCATGGAGTCATGTAACATGATCGTGCACATGCTTGATGCACGGCACAACGCATCTTTTGTTGTTATGACGACGGTTGGTGGACTAGGGTGTTGTGGCTAGGTGAGTAGCTCAGAATGTGTTATTGAGCGAATATTCTGTTCTATTGCTGTAAAAACATAGACCCTATCAAAAGAAAGATTAGAGTCTCTTCTTTCATCAGGGAAAAAAATTATATTTATATCTGTTTCAGTTTTGCAGACATTAGCATTAAAACATAGCTAAGTTTCATCATTATACACAAACCTGTTGAAAACACTAGCAAAAAGAGTTTGGCATCAGATGTTATACTCTGCTGCCACCTGCTGGCCGATTTTTGAAATAACGACCATTGCCTTAAGTGACCTCTTCATATTACTGGATTTTGACTGATATTGCAAGGTCCACAGAATATTCTGTTCTATTGCTATAAAAACATGGAACCTATCAAAAGAAAGATTAGAGTCTCTTCTTTCATCAGGAAAAAAATATATATTTATATCTGTTTCCGTTTTGCAGCCATTAGCATTAGAACATAGCTAAGTTTCATCATTATTCACAAACCTGTTGAAAACACGAGCAAAAAGAGCTTGGCAACAGATGTGATACTCTGCTGCCACCTGCTGGCCGATTTTTGAAATAACCACCATTGCCTTAAGCGACCTCTTCATATCAGAAGCTGTCTCAAAGACACAAAAAAAACATATCAATACATTATTGTGAGTGAAGTGTTTAACGCCTTTGCTTTCTTGAGCAGGAATGCGGCCTCCTGCTGTCCTCCGAGGGCGAAGGTCGCGGTTGCTACCCGCTGGACGGCCACATCCTGTGCAAGGGCTGCAGCGCCCGGCGGATCCAGGACCTCTCGGCCAAAATCTCCACCGACTGCTGACCAGCGCGCTGTTGGACGCTAACGCTTTTTTTTTGTTTTTGTTTTTACATCGCGCAGCTTTAAAAGTCCGCATGCCCTTTTGTGTTGTGTTATTTTCTAGTTTCTGTATTGTTACTGATCCAAATGAGTGACATTTGAAGTAGCCGTTGTCATGTTTTGGTACATATTTTTGTCTTACCACACCGTTACTTGCACACAAATTTCAAACTGAAGGATGACAGGGGAAAAAAAAAATCCATAACTGCCTCAAAACACAATAACTGTGACTTCTACATTTGAACAGGCCGTGTTGTAGCCTTATAGAACTGTAGGTTAAAGGAATGTAGTATTTAACATTGAATTGGTTTGACAAGTTTCGCCGTAATGAATGTGTACAACAACAACAAATACTATTTTTGGACTGTTACAACGGTGCAATGAAGTCGACGGTTTGATGGGAGTATACAGGGTGAAAACAGCCACCGAAAATCATCAATCAAGACTTCCTCCTCCAATGTGGATGTTTGCTTGTGTACCTTTGCACTTGTTAATTTGTACGGCGCCCCAGACATGACGCAGGGCATTCGATTGTGGCCATAATATAAGTAGAATATGCACAAAATGATATTTTTTGGGCCACAAAGTACAACATTTTGGCTTCAAAATAAAACAGATGCAAAATACTAATTTGTGCCCACAAAATCGTAAATTGTGGCTACAAAATAGGTACGAAATGGTCATTTGTGGCAATGAAATAATAAACTGTGGCAACAAGATAGGGAAGCCGTACACAATGTGAAATTGGGGCCAGGAAATGTTAAATGTTCACAAAATACTCATTTGCATCCAACAAACTAAAACATGTATAATAGTCAATTTGTGGCCAAGTAAAATATATCATGCAGTGGGTTCAATATTTGCATGAACAATATATATATTGACACTAGAAATGGCAAATATTTGTATTTTGTGGCCACAAACAAAGCATTTTGTACGCATGTTACCTCTATTGTGGATGCAATCCCGCCCCCTCATCATGTCGGGGGGGCCTTGTCATTTTTTGAGCCTCTGTGGTTACAGTATTTACCGTCTTTGTCGAACCGCCGTCCCTCTGTTGCCTTTGTTTACTAAAGGGCTAGAAACCTGTACGGTCAGATTGTTGATCCCTCTCTTGTGAACTCTCAATACCTTTTTTTGTTTACGCGTCTTTACAGTCAGAATGTTCTGTCCAATTGCACAATCAGCCATATAGCTTTGGCTTCATCTTGTATTTTTGTTTTGATTTTGGTTCTCCGTTTTGAAATGCTGTGAAGTGGAGCTCACGGTACTGCAGCACGTCCCTTTTTGGTGACTGAATAAAAAAAAAAATTAAAAAGTTTTTTTTAAAGTGTCTTGTGTCTAATTGACTAGGGTAGTGGACTTCCGAATTCCGATTTTCACTCATTAGCGTCGTTTCCGGTCACGGATAGCCGCGTTCCACTCACACCCCCACCCTTGCGCCCCCCAACCGCGCCTTCCCGCGGATGCTCAGGGCGTCTCAACTCTCTGAAATGCTTCGGACAACTGAGACAGACACGCTCGCACCCGTCGACAGGAACGCGCAACCGAGGGGCAGAAAGGCTGAAGTGCACAAACTGGGATGAGGCCCACACATTGCTAACAGGAAGTGGAAACAAAGCTGATGTGTGAAAACCAGGAAGTCGGAAGTCCCGCCTCCTTCGTGGCATATACCCCCTTGACTAAGCACGAAGCTGAATTAAATTTATTAAAATGCATAAACTGGAAATCGACACTGCAACAATAATGTCTACAACCGCTGGCAACAAAAGTGAGTACACCCCTATAAAAATGGGTAGTAAATTACTTAGCCAAGGCACATACTTTATTTATATGAGAAATCTCACGGGAAACCACCAAACACAAATGTCACAAATCTCTCATCTCAATTTGCTCAAAAGTTGAGCATACATTTGGCATTCCGGAATTTTAACACACTAAATCATGGGAATATATTTTAACAATCACATCAACAGGAGGTGAAAGTCTTCCAGAAGAAATTGCGGCAACCCGCCTTGCGCTCTCTTTGGGAAAGAGGAAGATTTCGCCGCATCAACGTCACGCCAAGCTCGGGGAGAGCCTGGTCGCTCGTCGCCACTTCGTAGATGAGCCTCAGCAAGAGAGAGCGAGCCCAGACCTAAAAAACAAACAAACAGGAACTTCATTTCCCTCCTTATAAAAATACTTAGCTGTGCTCAACATACAATAACATCTTAAACTTAAAAAAAAAAAAAGTATTTACAGATGTCTTTAATTTTTTTTTTTTTTAAAGTCAAGTACAAACACTTGAAAAATCGGACTCACCCTGTCCAGTGCCGCCTCTGCTCCGAGGGCCTCTGCGAGCAGGTCTGCCGCGTCGGGGGCACCGGTGCCGACCTGCACCAGCACCCCGGCGGACAACAGAAGCACAAGCAGCACCTGCGGCTGAAGCATCTCCTCGAGATCGTGGGTACGACCGCTCGGGCGTGCTCGGGCTCATAAATAGCCTCGTCTTCCAAGGATGCTGGCGTGCGATTGGCTGAGGGTGAACGGCTGCGGGGACGTGTTGGGAGATGATGAACGTGTCACTCGAGTAGACAAGGCGATCTGTTTTGCTTGTTTGTTGTGAAAAGTGAGTGTGAAATGCAAGCAGCGCGGTGGACGAGTAGTTGAGGTTCTAGTCTCAGTTTATGTGTAATAAATCTGATATATATTCATTTATTTCTTTAATTAAAAAAAAATTGGCGTACATGTGATGAGCACTGGGAAAAATAATCAAAATGAAATCGCGATCATACAGAAGCATACATTTACTTGAAAAAAAAAGTCATTTATTTTCAGGCTGTTTTTCTATTTATTTTTCAGAGTATATTGTTTAAATATATTTTATGGATTTTATTTTTCCTGAGGGAAAAAAAACGATTTAAAATTTTTTTCTGGCATTTTTTTTAAACATTCTGAAAAACAGGGGGGGGGGGGGGGGGATCAAAAGAAATGAAAAAAAAATATTCTATATAAAAAAAAATCCAGGAACGGAGGAAAAACAGAAAAAAATGCTGAACAAAAAAATAATAATTTCAGGAAAAACTGGGAGAAAATAAAATCTGAAAAAAGAAAAAAAAAACAGGGGAAAAAAACAGAAACATACAATGATTCCCCCCCAAAAAATAAGAAAATATTCAGAAAAATAGGCGCTAAAACAGAAAAAAATACTTTAAAAAAAACAGAAACTAAAAAAAGACCAAAAAACAAAGCCATCCATCCATGTATCTTCTACCACTTTGCCACGGTCATGTCAAGGGGGCAGCAGCTTTAGCGGGGAAGGCCAGACTTTCCTCTCCCCAGCCACTTCGTCAAGCTCCACCAGGGGGATCCCAACGTGCTCTCAGGCCAGTCGAGAGACACAGTCTATTCAGCGTGTCCTTGGTCGTCCCCAGGACTTCGTGTCGGTGGGACATGCCCATAACGCCTCCCCAGGGAGGCGTCCAGGAGTCATCCAGATGCCCAAGCCACCTCAGCTCAACATGGACGAGGTTGACTCTCAATTACTCTAAAAATTTCAAATAAAAACAACACGCTTTCGTATAATTGCAATATTGAGGAAAAAAGCAACTGCAGTTTCATTACTTGTTTTAATCATTCAGCCGATACCCTAATCGAGAGAACAGAAAATGAATGGATGAGTATCAAACGCAGCTTGGGTCGTGTCGGTCAGGATAAGCCATTATAGGCGTCCAAGCACAACGTGAGGCCCCCGCATGCTGAGGCACTTTGTTAATGACACACAGTGACTCAAATGTTAACGAACAACAATGCGGGCCGACACTCCACCAACCTCTCCGCCGCCAGCTTTAGTCAGCGGAGTACACAATGGGGGGCCATTATGCAAATGTCAAGGCACTGTCGTTAAACTCTTCCAACATAGTATACGAGCCGGCCAGTTCAAGATAGTAACCTCGTGTATGTCCCTTTGCAGCGGATCAATCCGACCACGACTTGTCTTTTCGAAGCGGGCGAGCGCCGGGGGCCAGTCGTGAAGCGAAGACCAACACGGCGTAAATGTGTTTGCACCTTGTCAGGGTCGATTGAACGTCTTCACCGACGTAGGCGGAGGAACACTGCCTCACGACTGATTTTCAGTAATACCGAAGCGATTTTTGAAAAACAATGTACTGTAAGTTACTCTCGTTACAGTAGCAGAGTAGCAAATCAAATTTAATGTTATCGTTTTCTCACAAAATATTTGTGTTAGCTGCTATGCTAACTGGTCAAGAACAACCTTATTGTAGCTACAGTATAGCCTATACAACGAAAACCTGAAACACGTTGATATTAGTAGCCTAAGCCAACATCTTTCTCAGAAAATATGAATAACAATGCAAGGTTGCATTGGTTTGAGTGATACACCCCATTATAGAGTCATGTAGTTCAGTTTTTTTTCTCTGTTCCTCAAGATGGCTAAAATTATTTTAGTTTCAACGTTGGGTGTATGATGACAGACAATTTCAAATTGCAATTACTACTAATAATATGTTTGTGATAAAACACAATGCTTCACAAATAGAAGGAAGCCATACAAACAAAATCATTTAAGAAAAGCTTATTTAAAACAAGCTAGGCTATTATAGCTGTGTCCAAATTCACAATGCTGGGTCATCCGAAGGCCGAATTTGTCGGCTGCATGACGTCACTCCTGGCGCGACTCGACAGCACGCACGGACTTACATATGAATGGATTCATGTGTTTGTGAACTTAAAACACTTTCATAATGATACTATTTCTATATAGTATATAATAAATATCTATATTTGTATTTGTACAACTTATAAACTCTTTGAATGCACGTAACCTATGTATGTAAGATAAGATAAGATAAGATCCACTGATTGTCACACCCATCTAAGTGGTACCCCCTGGCATGTATTTGTTCAATTGTATACAACTTTTTTTGTATACTTGTTCTTTTGAATATGGTTAGTAAAGAAAAAAATGAAAAAAGTTTTTTTAAAAAATTAAAAAAAGATTCATGTGTCTGCGTGTTGTCGAGTCGCGCCAGGAATGACGTCATGCAGCCGACAAATTCGGCCTTCGGAGGACCTAGCCTTGTGAATTTGGACACATGGCTTTATGATATGCAAGTTGGTCAAGTTGTTGCTATATTTTGCGTACAGACTATTTGAAATTTCATGTGATGGACTGAAAATGTCCTCCAATTCTGGAAGGACACACAAACACAAACTGCTGCTGATTGATTGCTAATGAGCGCCACCCTCGGGCGTCACAACGAGGGGCATCTGATTGGTCGGTTGGCTTCATTAAAAGCTGGTTTCCTGGTGACCGGACGTAACTATGGCGTGGGTCTTTTATTTGTGGTAAGACTACTGTATTGTGAGACGAACAACTATCCAATTTTTTTTTACATTTGTTTGTGTTTCAGGGTGTGGCTTCTGCCCACGTTGGCGGATCCCATTCCCGATGGTAGGGAAGAAGCGGCCTTCGTAGAAATTCCAAGCACCACTTGAATGATTTTTTTGCATTTTGTTCACAGGAGTTCTGGACATGGAGTGTCACGATCGTTCCTTCGTGATAGCTGTGGACATCTCATTCGCCGGGGATGATGCTCACTTCGAGGCCGTCGGTTAGTCCAACGGTTTAATACTGTTCATTGTACGTGAAATATTAATTTAGCGTTTCTTTTCATCCGTAGACGGGACGGGCACGCACGCCATTACTGAGCAGTACGCGGCCAAGTGCGGCTACAGCGTCACGGTCTCCCCGCAGAGTGGTCACCTGGAGCTGCGTGCGTCCTACTTCAGCTGTCACACGGAGAAACAGGTCTCTGTAAATGCTCAGTGAAACCAAACAAGAATTTCTGATTGGTTTATTGGTTGTTAGGATGAGCGGGTGTTCGCATTCAGCTTCAACCTGTTGAGGGGTGACGGCGATGTGGTCTACGGTCTCAACAAGACCTGCTCCCCATCCCTGGAGTGGTCTCCTCGGGAGGTCTCCTGTGAGCTCAACTACATGGAGGTGTGTTTGTAGCTTCAGTTCAGTTGCGTTCAGGGTTCGAAGGTGTGCTGGTTTGTCTGCAGGTGTCCGTGAAGAGCGAAGTTTCATGTGCTGCCAGGAAGGAGGACGACAACTGGAATGTTCTCAAAAATGTGAGTTGTAAAATTATGCTTGGTCAACTATGACTGTAAACAGTTGGGTCATAAATAACCTAAATTGGGCCAAGAATGGACCGAACCAACATTTTGAGTTATGTAACCCAAAAAGTACGGTCAAATGAATAACCGACAAAACAACCCAAAAATTGGTTATTAATATATTTTTAATGTCATAAAAAGTTGGTCAAATTAGTAACCCACAAATCAACAGTTAGGGTTGCTTTGTGGATAATTAATTTGACCCAATTTTTTGGGTTGATTAAATAAATAACGCAAATGAATTGGGTAAAAAGAGCTGACAAAGTTGGGTTGATTAACCCCAAAAGTTGGGTCAAAATAAATTAATAACCCACAAAGCGACCCATTTTGTTTTAAAGTTGTTTGCAGGTTATTTCACTTTTTTGAGTAAAGTGAATAACCCATTGAATTGCGTCAAAATTTGAAGAAAAAAAGGTTGAGTCAGTTTTTGTTTTTTATAAAAAAAAAAAGAAGTTTTGTTTACGTGCTCTGGAACAGTTGGGTCAAAAATAACCCAACTATGGGTCAAATGGACCAATCCTCTACTTGGGTCGATTTGACCCAACTTTGAGTGAAGAAATGGGGCTTTCAGCGTAAAACTCATAAATATTGGTCAGATCCTTTACTTGGGTCAAAGACTTGGGTAATTTTGTATAAAACAACCCAGAAAGTTGGGTCAAATTGACCCATAAAGTGGATTGGTCCATTTGTTTAAAATCCATAATTGGGTTACTTTTGACCCAACTATTTTTAGAGTGAGTTTTATTTGACCCAATTTTTTTTGCATTGATTGAATAAACTAAAGAAAAGTTGGGTTCGTTGCTTTTTGACCCAATTTGGGTTAGTTAATTTTTTAAAACCTGTTTTTAGTGTGGTCTCTTTACTTCTCACTTGGTTTCTGCCACACTTGACAGCAGAACCAAAAGCCTTCTTGATTCTTGGTCTCATCAGACCACACAACTCGTTTCATTAAGCCATGATTGTCTTCAGTAAACTGTTAACAGTATTTAAATGTGTAATGTAAGCGGGTTTTGGGATCCTCTTGTGTACTCCGCAGGCAGACGACTCATCAACTTCGGACTGGCATGTGATGTTCCAGAGGGATGAGGAGCAAATGGAGCCGATGAGCCTCTCAGACGCCCTTGAGCGAGGGTACACGTTCGACCTTACTGAAGAGAGGCTCGTGTTCCGCACACCCTATGGACAGCCGGAATCGTTCATCGTCATGGTCAGAGTTCCCGAAATGTTTAAAGGTGGAGATGTTTTTGGGAATTTTGGGGAATTAACAGATTTACAAAATTGATTGGTGGCTTCTTTTTTATTTTAGCACAATCTTTGCTAACGCAACCAGATTTCACTGTTCTGTAAAATTTGGTTCCATAACACATTATACAACTCAATTTTCATCAAAAGCTTCCAATTTGGTATATTCCCCAAATTTCCTAGTTTAACATCGCATGAAATCTTTTTTCTGGCAATTTTGAATCCCTTTGCAAGCTCAACCTGCCGTCACATCTTCAGGTGAACGGCATCCCTGTTGAGGTGGTTCATGCCACGCTCTTCTCCAGACAACGCTGGTTGGTCATCATGGTGGACCTGGTGGCTACCTGCTCAATGCGTCTGTATCCTCTCTCGCTTGCCTACACTCTAAAAACAATTGGGTCAAAAATACGATTATATTACTAAAGCAACTCGTACATTTTGGTCAGATTCTTTACTTGGGTCAAAAATGTGGGTCATTTTGTATAAAACAACCCAGAAAGTTGGGCCAAATTGACCCATAAGGTCGATCGGTCCATAATTGGGTTATTTTTTACCCAACTGTTTTTAGAGTGTAAAATGTCCGTCATCCCTCACTATCTAGTCACGCATCTCTTGAACAGACCAGGGTGCTTACGAGGAGAGTGGCCACATGGTTTTCAAGACTCCCGAGGCGCTCTATCCCGGTTCTGATACCACCCGGGTCAGTGTCGGCTTAGTCGGTGGCCGTTTTGGGGACGGTGACGACGTGGTAACGGAAAATGACACGGTCCAGATTAGAATCCCCTTGGATGCGAGAGGTGGATTCAGGAAGGTCAGTATTCAAAGGTGACAGCGTTTTCTTAACTCTTTGACTGCCAGACGTTTTCAGAAAAGGGATGCCGTGGGTGCCAGCCGATTTAAGCATTTTTGACTGATCTTTCAAGGTCCACAGAAAATTATGTGTTTGGACTATGGAAACACACATACTACCAAATGAAAGATTGGACTCTCATCTTTCATCAGAAAAAAAAAGTTTGTTTCTACCTTATTCCGTTTTTCAGTAATCAACAATAGAAAATGGTTAGTTTCACCTCTGTTTTGAAAAAAAAAACGTATTTTAACGTCTTTGGCACTCCTCCATAGGATTTTACTAAACGTTATTTAACGTTTTTGGCAGTCAAAGAGTTAAGCCACAATGAAAGCGGCAGAGGCCCAAGAATTGAACCCTGCGGAACACCATACGTTCTGTTATTCATGTTTAGCTAACAGTGCGATGCAGAGGTACTGATTAAACTCTAAAGTACAAAAAAAATATGGTGACATGCTGAGGCTGATGGTATAAAAATACTCACAAACTGTTTTGTGGACATTTTTAAAGCTTGCTCCTCCCCTTTTTTATAGAGCTTTGCCAGTGGCGACCTTTACGAGTTCTACACCTTCCATGTCTACCTGGAGCAAATGTTCGAGCATGAGGAGGCGGAGACCAGGCTGCGCCTTCACCGGCTGCTGACCACGCCCCTGTTGCCACGCCCACTTTTTACCCAGAACCGAAGTATCATTGAGGAGCGCCTCTTTCAGGTCTACCTGGGCGACGTGCCCGAGGACGTCCGCTTGGTTTTCCTCCGGCTCAACGGACGCGAAGCGTTGTACACCAACTCGTGTTCAGTCGCCGACGTCACGCAACCCGCGCACGGCCACGGCTACTTGCTGAAGGTGTCTTTTGACGACCCTGCCGTCACACAGCAGGTAGACGCTGCCGTTTGAATCCGTCATTCGAAGTGGTTTCGCTCATGAGCGTTCTCCCCCCGTTAGTACTACGGAATGTACGCAACCGTGCAATACAGTTTGGACATCAACTACACGCTGAGCGTTCTGCCCGAAAATGAGCCCTACTACTACTCTGTGGGCGTCAGTGCACTGGCGGGCCCCTGTGAGTCCAATATTGTCATCTGAGCTTGATTTTTTTTGGGATATGAATGATGAAAAAGGAATTCCGCTTTAGCTCCGCCAGTCCTGGATGCGGTTTGCTCGGAGTCCGGCATCACCTTCAACGCGGACAACTGGGCTTTCGACTTCCTGTGGTCCATCGGCGTGGGCTCGCACACGCTGACGCCAAAGCTGGCGGCGCAGCGGGGCTACAAGATGAGCAACGCTAGTGAGAAACTGCAGCTGGATGTGCCGGTCTACTCGCAGGGTTTCCATTATGAGGTCGGCCATCTTGGATCTGATCCTATTTTGTGTAGGTTTCGGAGAACTCAGATTTGTTTTTCCCCGTTTGGTCATTTGTTTTAGGAAATCACCTTGGAGAGTTTCTTGGGCACTTTTGAGATCCTTGTGAAAGATCGTCAAACGGGGGCTGTTCAGAAATCGGTTAGGAAGACTTGTCCTTTTGTGACCTCAGAACTTATTGGTAAGTAGAGCTGTATTTTTCATGTTGAAACGTGCTACTGTAGTATGTGAATGTGTGTATTGCTTTAAAGAGCAGGGCCTGGTGAGTGACATGGGTGTCAAGAAATGAGTGTAGAGCTTGGCTGGTTGAGTTGGCATGAGTAGTCGTGCTTTTGTATGGAACTTGTGTGTTGAGGACTAAACCTCTGAACTGGTTATTTAGGATTAACCACAACTCTCTGGTAAGAGAATGCAAGTCTTCAGTTGAAATTTACAGAATATGGAAAAATAAAAAAACTACTACATTTAAAGCAACTATTTGAGTGCTTCTATAAATCAAAAGTAAATTACTCTTAATGCCAAAAACTCAAATATATAAATGTTTACAGGGTGTTTTGGATGAAAACTTACTATATTGTTGGTCTTCATTACTCATATTAGCAAGTTACTAGCAGTTAGCTATCAACTACTGAAAACAATGTACAAAAAAATGAACATATGAGAGGCATTAACACTCATAGTTTCTGACTAAGCACAGATAAGAACGCATCAGCATGAATTAAAATGGGAACGAATCTGAATGGACACTCGCGTCGTCATTTACTGATGTGGGCGGAAAGCAGGAAGCGGACATATGGTGCGCGGCCTTTCAAAATAAAAGCATTGGTGTCAAAATAAGACATGAGTAAACTTTACAACTTGAAGAATTCTTAACATTGAGTTTTTCTGCTTGTTACCAAAGTTGGGTGATCCTCATGCGTGTCTTTAGTGTGTTCCACTCACGGGAGGATGACGGTGGTGGCCGACTTGTCTGTGATAACCCCCAGCGGTGTAACCCCGTCAACAAGCATCCTTTTGGACACTTTCTGCAGCCCTACGGAAGCTGATGACACCAGGGCACTTTTCTCTTTCCCGCTCAATAGCTGTGGCTCCAAAGTCAAGGTATTCATATGACTAATTTGTAACGTGTGTGTGTGGGAATTTTTACATTTTTTTTCCTCCAATTCCTTTTAGCTCAGCCATGGTAACGTGATCTATCAAAATGAGATTTTCTACAGCAAGAATGTGGATGGCTCTGAGGATGTGAATAAGAGGTTTGTTGGTCTTTTAAGAAGTTATTTACAAAACGAATCTGGAAGTTGCCAGTAGCTTGAATAAACTATTTACTAAAAATATGCAAACTATGAATGTGTACACTGTTGATCCTCAGGCTGGTGGTGCAGTGCGCGTATCCTCTGGAAGGCCTCCACAGGCTCTTCTCAATGTACAGGTTTGAGTCGGACAACCCCGGCACAGGTAGCATGATTTCCACCAAGCAGCTCCCGGAAGGAATGGGCACCACGACCCTTCGCGCGCCCGTCACGACGAGAGCGGCCTCGACGAGAGCCCCGACGACACCTGTGGCAGTAAGGACCAGTGCGGCTCCGGCCCGGAAGCGTTTTGGCTCCAATCCCGCTGTGCGCTACGTCCGCGTGTCGAAACAAAGCAAACCTCACCCCAACGGCAGAAAAGGTTGAAGCATCCTTCAATTGTTTAAATTGTCCTTCTGCAATAAAACTCTTTAATTTCTTTGCAGGTGCTAAACGATGGAAGATTTGAATGGGTTGCTGCTTTTAACTGTAAATTCAATAAAAGTGTATTAAATCTTAAAGCACTGTGAGTCATTTTTGAAAAGCTGAGTTTTCTTTTCTTTTGAAAGCCCATCTAAAACTGGAATGACTGAAACTGGATGGCTCTTTTGTAGTCTGAACAGTCACATATCCCATGAAATCTGATTTTTGGAAGATGGATTGAAACCTTCTGGAGGTAGTTTTGTATTTCATTGATTGGTTTTGACTCTCCATGAAATCACTCCTAAAAAGGCACGCTTGATTAATCTGTACATTGGCACTTGTAAAAGGTATGTATGTAAAAATGTCAGCACTAAAATTACCCCCCCTGAAAAACTTTTGTCACCTATTTCCAACCTGAATGTAGTTACTCAGGTCATCCACAGGAGGGCGCTATTTCATCGTATCTGAGTTGCTTCTCCGTTTTCCTCCAAACTTTCACAACTTTGATTGGCTGCAGGCTTGGCTAAACATCTCCACCAACACGGATTCTCGACGATTCTTTTTCTTTTCTTTTTTTTTTAAACATTTCCTTGGCGGCTTTAATGATGCGCGTCTTATTACGGCACGCTTATTGTTTTATCACATTATTGAACAAATGGACAATGACAAACAGGCCGGAACCCGGAGAGTGCGCCATCTGCTGGGGACATATGGTACTGCACGCTTGCTGATAAAATGACATTGCAATCACCAGCATAGCGTCCCGAGAACTAGGGTTGAGAAACACTGGCCTAGAGTAGAGACTCAAAATCAACGTCGACTCCCTCATTTAAAGGCCCATGAACACGCTGGACGTGCTTCAGCGGGTTAAGGATCCTCTGTTCAACAAGAATGGACGTCAAAAATGGCCGTTTCGACCACTTCCGTCAAAACGTTTATTAGTTCCGCCCCGACTGACTGATTTGTAATTTTCGATGGTCCATCATGTGAAAAAAAATAAAAAATAAACTGGGCGTCAAAATACGGCGCATCACTATATCCCCCCCCCCCCAAAAAAAACTTTTTAAAACCATTTTGTTTAAAAAAATAAAAAATCATTGTGGGCGGAGTCAAACGTTTAGGTCCACCTCACGTTGACCTAGACATCTGCTGTAGCTGAGCCAAGGTTACTTGTCGAGCTTCAGAACTTGTCCAACCTCCCCAAGTTTCGGACCATGAGCGATAAAGTAAGTGTCCCAACTTAATTTTCCACATGTAACCAAAGCATAATTGGTGTCCAAATCCCCCCCCAAACAGAGTCCTCAGCGTGCAGTGCAGCTGCCGTCCTCACACAGGACCCTGCAGCAGCCCTCTCAAATGCCTCTATACATGGCTGCAGGTCTATCACCCTCCGGACAAGGTGAGTCACCTGCTTTGACCCGAACTTGTGACCCGGACTCCTCTTCAGTTCCTACCCCGAGCTACACCGAGCCTACCCCGTGGGGGGAAATGATCCCTAACAATGTGAGACAATTGGGGGTAAGTGTCAATATTTGATTTCTTTCAATCTCTGCCGGCGTTTACATTTTCAAATAATCACTTCTACAACATACATAGAAAATCACCATGTCTCATCACTAATGAGATATTTTTTTTAGAACAGGCCTGGCTACTCAGTAGTTTTAGTCTAGTCTACTTTAGTACTAGTAGCTGCTAGAATTAATTGAGCATTATTTTACTTTAGTAAAAAAATATTGAATAAAGTGTATTGTTTTTATTTTTACCCAATTGGTTAATTGTAGAACAATGTTTAACAAAAGTAGTGTAAAATGTACGCATTTTTTAAATTTTATTAAATTGGTTAATTTATTTAGAGTATAGTAATTATAAGATAATGTAAATTTGATTTAATTTGTATTTTGTGTATTTAGTGTAAAAAGTTCGAAGGTATGTACGTTTTAAAATATTTTACTGAATTTTTTGTTTACTCACAGCAGACATTTTGATATATTTCAGCAAAAAAATTATTTAAATAAAATGTTGGTCAAATAAAGTGTTTTATATATATACATTAACTTGATTAGTTAATGTAGTTTACATAATTGAATAAATTAATTAAAAATTATTGATTTAAATATTTTATTAAATAATGTTTATTTAGCGCGAATAATCAACTGGAAAATAAAACACAATTCTCTACATTTAAAATGATTCTACATTATTCAATAATGGGTAATGTATTCAGTATGAAAATAAAATAAGCAATTGTTTATGTATTTACTAATATTTGATTAAATTGGTTCATTCATTTAGTATAAACAAAATAACACAAAAACAACATTACATATACTTTTCAAATACATAGAAAACAAATGTTTAATATAAAACTACAGACCATGAAAATAATTGTATAATAAATGTACTAAGTGTAAAGAATTAAGACACTTTTACATCAGTTTAAAAATATTTTATGAAATAATGTGTAAATAATAAAATGCTTAACAACTAAACAAGTCTACTTATACATACTGCATATATATGCATCAATTATATTTTTAAAATACTGTATTAAATAATTGGTTAACTTGTTCAGTGTAAATATGAAATAAAAAAACATTTATTTAGTGTAGATAAAATTTAAACTTCTACATGCAGTAGGATGCAGTATGAAATTAGTTTGTGTATTCAGTGTAAAAAATGTTTTTTTTACATGTACAGTGCATTTAAAAATATATAATTGTTTAAATATTTAAAAGAAACCATTTATTAATAATGAAAAAAAATCTGCCCCATCTGTCAATTTTAATCATCAAAGAAGCACAAAATGTTGCAAGCCGTTATTATCCCCCCTGTAGCCGGCGTCGAGCAGCTTCCAGCTCAACCTTCCCCAGCCGCTCATGTGCACAAGCCCAGCTCCTCCCACTCGAGCCGACCCCTTCCGACGTGGGCCGCACGCCTTCCGAGTCCTGGGCGGCCCCACGTGGATGATGTGCTCAGACGATATCCCGGCCCAGACGGTTCTCCAGCTGAGCGCTCGGGAGGAGCTGGCGGTCACTTGTCTTCTCGCGCTGCACTACCAAGACCTGAACGATTCTCAGGTATGTTTGCAAAATATCGGGAACTTGTCAACTTTGAATGGCAATGAACAATTGACACAATTGAAGGTCGGCGAGGGAGGCTTGCGTGCAACGGATGAGGAGGGGGCACCCGATGTTGCGGCGGCGCCTCCGAGTGGCGCGGGATGGACGGAAATCGGGCGACTGGATGACGTGGAGTATTATGAGGAATACCTGCTGCCAATTCCGCCGCCATCCACGCATCAGGAACATCCCTGATGCCAAAGACGTCTTCCTGTCTCTTAGGGGTCACGACATCAAAACGTGTCCCAGTTCACCAAACAACTGTTCTGTTTGGATTTATGTATAGTTTGTTATTGTTGTTTTAAAACACAAGTAAGCATAAATAATGGACCTTTTTTTTATTTTTATCACTGGTGTGATGAAAATGAACGTCAATAATGTCAATGCGAACGTCCTAATTAAAGTTTCTTGATGGTTGTGACCTGGCAGGCGGCCTGAATGACTCGATAGCGCTCCTTCAGGTTGCGTCTCCTTACGTGCTCGTTAGTGATTTCGATGATGTTGCTGACGGGGAACCAGCCCTTCTGGCCGTCGGACAGGCGGATCCCCTCGTACCATCCTGCGGGCGGGGACAGGGGGGGTCGGCGAGCACACAAAAGGGGCGGGAAGCGGAAAAGTGGTTTTTGATTTTGTTCATGCGGGAAAAGGAAATCAATAAACTGCTGAGGTGCAGGGGTGGCGATTGCGGGAACGAGGATAAAAAAGAAGCGAGGGTGCGAAGAGGGAGGGGGTCCAAGTTAACGATCCTAGCTGCAAAACCTGCCAAATCCGTCTGGAATTTGTTCTTTACATTTTCAATTGGCAATTAGACTTTTTAAATCAACTCATTTGAATGGAATTGAGTAATTCTCAAAAACTTGTATGCGGGCTCCCTCTAGTGGCATTTTAAAGAATTACAGATTTATGTTTTAAATCCAGTACAGTAGATTTGTTGAGTTCATTTGTATTTAAATAAAAGTACAAAACATTTACATTTATTCTTTATGAACCTTTTTAAGGTTTCTAAAGTAGTAGTAAATGTCTTAAGTAAAGGTCATTAAATATTAAAGTAAACCTCAGTAGTGTGTCCTGATTTTAAAATTTTGGATTTTTCATCCAAGTCAAGAATTTAAATATAAAAAGTTGAGTTGGTTTCCCCCCCCATTTGCTGTTAGATATTCGGGTCTGACTTAATTAAAAATTTAATACAAATTTTTTTGGGGTACACCAATACTTACAAAAATTAAGAAATGAATGAGTTTTCCAAAACATTGTCCATTAGAATTTGCAAAAGAAAAAAAAATAGTCAAATAAAAAAGGGGGAATTGGAAGGGAAATGTTTGAACATCATTATCTTGGTCTTACGAGGAGTTAACGTGGTTTAAAAAAGAAAAGAAAAAGAGGCAATATCAGCCGATTAAATCTCCCGGCTGATTAATTGATATATTGGATTTAAAACCAAATAACAACGTGCCCCTTTGTCATCTTTCAATTGCCAGTTAAAAATGGAAATATGGAACGATCCCGGCCCATTTGCCTTACCCTCGTTTGTTTTGCGTATAACGTTGACAATCTCAGTGGGCTCCAGGTTGAGCTCGTCGGCCTGTTGGGCCACATACTGCTCCACACACTGCACCTGAGGGCAGTCTGACACACACAAACACATACAGAGTGAATACTTCAAGTAAAACATTTTTTTTTTGTCCTGGACGTGCTCACCCCAGGCATCATAGACCACGTCGTCTTCTTCTTTGTTTGGAAAGGCTGCCATCCACCTGTGCATGTCTGGCCTGCCCAAAAAAAAGATGTTAAGAAATTGATGCTGGGCAAATTAATCAATGTTATCAATTACTTTCAGTTTACTTGTCAGGATATATTTTGAAGTGACTTCCATAGTTTTTCATTTTCCCGGAACATTTTCACATTTTCTTTGACAAGAAAGGAGACTAGTGGAAGGCAATCAATCCCATTTAAAATTGGGCAATATTTGCATTTGCATACGGCTGCAAAATTAGCATGTAAATGAGTGTGCTTTAAGTTGTTTAATGACACCACAGTAATAAACCAAACACACGACAAAATGAATTGCACACATTGAAAACTTAAATACAAGACATACGTCTTTTTAAAAACATCGCTTGTGCTCATGCTAGCAGTCAATGTAAAATCCCATTGACAGGCTAATAGAAAATTAGCATTGAGTACCAGGAGTTATATTTCTTCAAATAATGAATATTCACACACAAACACTGGTAACATACAGTATTCTTCCTAATCTGTAAAAAAAACAAGTTACATATTAATAAAGCTAAATAGTAGGTTTCTTCTTTATTTTTATTTTTTCTTTATTTTTTATTATTTTAATTGTTTATTCTTCTTGTACTCTTCTTGGCGCAACCAGCCTTTTTTTTTTTTAAATTGCAATTATTTAATTATAGTTTTACTTTGTGACTAATTTATTTGCTGGCCCTTCTTACAAGTTCTTTTCAAAAGTTGAGTTATGCTAGTTGAATAAATACAACGTTTTGAAATCAATGAATAATCATTGTTTATTAACTCATTCACTGCCATTGACGGCTATAGACGTCAAAAATTCATTTGAACTATTTCTATTAGTTTAATATTTTTTCTACTTTTGCTAACAAGAGAATGAAAACCTATATTTTTTTATTGTACATTTAGAACAGATGATTAATTACGATTAAAAAAATGTATCGCCTGACGCCTCGAATTTTTAATAATCTTTCAAGTCGCGTCAGGCGATTACAATTTTAAATTGTAATTAATCGCATGACTTCAATAGTTAACTCATGATTAATCACACATTTTATATCTGCTCTAAATGTACAATATTTTTTTTTTTTAGGTTTCCATACTCTTGTTAACTAAAATGGAAAAAAAATTTAAACTAATAGAAATAGTTCAAATGAATTTTTGACGTCTATAGCCGTCAATGGCAGTGAATGAGTTAATCATAATTTCAATATAAATGAAATGTTTTTTTCCATAGTGGTCCGGACTTATGCTTCACTATTTTGCCGCGATCTTTTAAAGTGATGTCATTGTTGTTATCATTGATGCTTTTCTTGTACTCACTTTGAGGGCGCTTTGATGAGGCGCTCGATCATGCGCCCGTTGTGGTTCTCCAGCAGAATGAGGTTGAAGCAGTTCTCGTACGGCCCGGTGCTCCGTTCGTCCTCCAGGGGCTGAACCTGCACCAGGGAGCGGTGGGCGTAGTCCAGCATCACGAAGCGCTCGGCGCTGTTACAATCAGGGCAGGTCGGGTCAGGCAGCGGAATAGCAGCAGTTGCGCTAACTTGAGTTTTGGTGAGCACGCTTGCCATAACAAAAGTGTCTCACCCCTTCTTGGCAGTGCTTGTGGTGATGATGAGCAGGTCGTTAAAGAGGAAAACGTAGATGGGGTTGAACTTGACTCTCATTTGGAAGACGGTTCCTCCTCTGGACATTTCCTGGAGTTCTCCTTTCTTCTCCAGGAATCGAGTCTGGGAGATGATGGGGATGGCCTGCCAAGGAAGCAAATCAGTTATGTATGGTGAACCTCGACCTTTAAACCTAAGCTGCGTACCTTGAGCTTGTCAAACTCCAGCGTTTGGGAGATGAGGATCAACTCCTCCATCTGTCTCATCTTCCCCACTTCTGTGTTACACTCGTCAATGATCTGCGCAAGCATGAGAGGTAAAATGATGTCAGTTGCAAGCCCAAACGATGAGTCGGGTTCGTGACGTCACCTTGGACACGGAGGCCAAAGCCTTGGAGGCCATCTGCTCCTCTTTGGCACCCTCTTTTGTTCTCTTGAGGATGTTCTGGAACGAACAAACAAAGAAACGCATTCAAATTGACATTTCTTTCCGTCGTCGTGTTTGCGGAGAGACTTGAGCGGCAGGAAATGATGTCGTAATGAGGACATTACGCAAGCCAACGCAACGTGATGAACTCTGACCTTGGCTTCGATTGGATTCGCTTGAAATGGTTGTGGACAATACGCAGCGTGTGACAAAACAGGTGCGCTTGGTATGTGCTCGGGCCCGGCCAGGGTTATAATAGCTTTTCATGTTGCATTATAATTCATTTGGATTTCATTGACTTTTTTTTTTTATTATTCAGTCAGTTTTCATTCATTTTAGAACAATTTTTTTTTTTATGATTCATTTTAGCGTTTTTATTTATTTTTTACTGAATGGAGTATTTGTCAAGTGCAAAATAAAAACAAACAAAGAAAGGGGCAAAATGAGACCTGTTACATCCCTGCTTGACACTCAGGCAAAGTTATCCAAGCGTAGAAAATACGTGTGTATTTTAAGAAAATACTTCGATTTATTACAGCTTGAAAAAAGTCACTATTACTTGTTTTTAGTCCAAAAATACTCTTTTCAAGACCGCTGTGGTTGATATGGACTTAGTATCTCCTACAGGTAAATTTAAGTAAAATGTTCTTGTTCTGTTGGCACATAATTTTGCTTATTTGAAGTAATAATTTTCTTGTATTTTTTCTTGAATTTTCTACTGTTCTTTTAGCAGCGTATTTTCACTTTACAAATGCTATTTATTTTAAAGCCATGTGGCCCAGTCAAATGTTCACGTGGCTCCGCGCGTTTTGCCGCTCACCTCAATCAGCATTTTGATGCGCGTTATCCGCTGGAAAGGCAGCAGCAGGAAGGACATGAACGGCAGCCGCTGGCACTGAGGCGACTCCTGGAGGCGATTGATGACGGCGGCAAAATGCGTGTTGTTCTTCCTGTAGCACACGCACATACATGTATGTGGGCTTCCCCGCATGTTGCGAACGGTCACGAGAAGAGAAAGCGAGGCACGGCCGTACATGAGCGAGGTGTACGTCTTCTCCTGGTAGATCTGGTTGCGGACGTAGTCGATGTAGGCCGGGAAGTTGTGCTGGGAGTGGTAGTGGATGATGTCGCAGATGTCCGAGAACATGATGTTCTCAAACACTCGGTCCTCCAGGTCCTTGAGGAACCTGAAAGCAAATTGTGACGTGGGGCTCCCTGACCGCATCTTCACACTTTTCATCTGCTTCCCCCTCTCACCTCTCGCTGATCTCGCGCACCCTCAGGATGTTGGAAAAGAGGGGCTTCTTGTCCCTGATGACCAGCGTCTCTTCCAATTCCCGATTCTCCAGGAAGTGTTCCGTCAGGACGTACAGCGAGCGGAGGTAGGAGGCCTCTGACGTCAGAACCTCGAACATACTCTGCGTGGAGCGGCACATTTAGAGGCCACGTTCCGCGGATATAGTCCAAAAGAACCGACTTGATGGATCGATCGCTCACCTCCTGGTATTTGCACTGTTCTGGGCTGAGCTGCTCCAGGATGCCACTTTCGCGCACCTTGGGGAGGTTCTGCCACAGGGTGCCCTCGTTCCGGCTCAGCAAATCTGCGGTGCAGTCTGCGGTCGTCGTGCTGATGTTCCGGCAAACCGTCTGCCGGCGGATCTCTTTGGTGATGACGGTGGCCCGGTAGGTCTGGTACAGAGGCTCTGATGGGGTGACAAACAAGCTAATCTGCTGCCTATATGCAATGTGCTGATGTTTTGGACTCATTTGTATCTTGATGAAAGCATCCTACTGTCACTTTGAATTAGACTAGAGCGAACCCAAGTAATTTAAAAAAAATTACACAACATGGTGCCAAAGCTTTAATAAATATAAAAGTAGCCATTGTGAGAGATGACATAACTATTTCTATGTGAAATAGTTTTAGATCCAAAATGTTCGACATAATCTGCTGCCCAAAAAAAAAGAAAAAACAGGAGTTAAATGATTGTCCGGACTAAAATAAAGACTAAAATGCTAGATTTATAGTAGATTAAAAGTTAACTAAATAAAAACGGGATAACGTTGACTAACTATGATAAAAACTAACAAGCGTGATTGAAACTGCACTAAAACTGAGAATAAATTTAAAAATGTCAGATTAAATTAACACTAGTTTTCAGCATGTTGGTGGTCATTTTTGGCCAAATGTTACAAAATTATGAATGAACACACATGGAGTTATGTACTTAAAAAAAGGAAAATAAAAATTGCTTTATAGTCTAGTTTCTTCAAAATAGTCACTCTTTGCTCTGATTATTTTTTTGGGCAGAGTCGTCACCTGAAATGGCTTTCCAACAGTATTGAAGAAGTTCTCAGAGGTAAGAATGCCAAGAGTGTGCAAAGCAGTAATCAGAGCAAAGGGTGGCTATTTTGAAGAAACTAGAATATAAAACATGTTTTCAGTTATTTCACTTTTTTTTTTTAAGTACATAACTCCACATGTGTTCATTCTTAGTTTTGATGCCTTCATTGAGAATCTACAATGTAAACAGTCATGAGAATCAATCAATTGACGCATTGAATGAGGTGTATCTAAACTTTTGGCCTGCACTGTAAATATGTTTTTGTTTCTTTTCCCGCAGGCCTGCGTTTTTCTCTCCCACACCTAGCGGGGCTTTTACTGCACTTGTTTTACAACTTCATGACTCACCATTTTGCAGCTGGGACTTCCAGCTGTTGGAAAGTTCTGTCTTAATCACAGACCTGCGACGGGAAAAACAAGAAGACAAGATTAACGAGTAATATGCACAATGCGACAACAAGATCTGGTCCATGTATGTGATGTTGCGCTAACTCACAGTTCTTCCGTTGAATCCTCCTTCCCTCCTTCACCGTTCTCTCCTTCTAAAAGACCAAGCACATGCACATCATTTATTTAGCTCACGGATTGAAGGAATTGCTTGTTGCTTACAAACCATTTCGCTGTCCGGCGGCGTTATTGCTGTCCCTGCTGAAATCTCCCTTTGGCAGTAGCGGTGGGGGTCTGTGAGGCAAAAGGGGGCTGTTGGCCGGGGGCCGAGGACTGCCTTGCAATGTTCGCTCCTCCGCCATGACCAGGGGTGCGAGGCTACGATTGTCCTGAGTGATGGGCATTCGCGGCGGGATGGCGGGCGGCACGTAATCACCGCTCGACCCTGAAGCGGCTTCCCGCTGGATCTCCGGGAGGTTCGACCTACGAGCCGGTGTGGGCAACTTGAGCTGAGGAATGTCCGCCTCCTGAGTGGCTTTCTTATTGTGATTGGGATCAACCGTGGGTATGCTAAACTCATAAAAATTTTCTTCTTCCATAGTGGGTTTGTGCTTGATTGGCAAAAATGTATTCAGTTTGGGGGGCACAGGGGAGATCTGAGGATGTGACACAAGAAAGTGAGGCCCCGGATCCGAGAGTCTTCTTTGAGCCTCGCCCAATATAACACCCAAAGAGCTTTGGAACTTTGCCTTTTCCAGCTTCATCTCCCCACTCGCGCTCGTGGTGTAACCCTCGACCTCGTCGTCAGCCCTGCTGCTCCCCTCATCGCCCTCCTCCTCCACCTCCACAAGCCTGTCGCCCTTCTCGCCGTCCGACCAGACCAAGTCGGAGCCTTCCTCCTCCAAGATCTCGCCGCCCTCGCTGCCGTCCTCCCCCTGCAGCGGCACCCACACCAGCTTCATGCCGGGCCGCTGGAGGTGGCACACGCAACCGCAGCTCGGGTCGCAGCAGATGCTGGAGGGCCCATCTGGAACATCCTCGTCCTCTGCTTTTCCAACCACGGACTGGGCATCCACCTCTTTCCCGTCGGGGTCTGCAGGAAGCAACGTGAAACTTCTGCGTCATTCTCAAGTGCCTCACCCTCCTACTTACAGTTTTGTCAGCCAATGAGGCGTCTTTAAATATTAATTAGAGTTTGGAGGGATGCCGTGCTCAAACCCAAAGCAGGTGAGTAAATGGGAAGTGGTGAGAGGGAGAGCTGCATAGTTTCAAATTCCTTTTGCTTACTAGCAGTTGTTTGTTTACAGTATGCTAGTTTTCGTTTGCATTAAAGGTTAGCATTTGGTTAGTGGGCTAAGACTACATTATATGGTTTGATTTGATATTTTGGTGTTTTGTTTTATGTGTCAGTTTCACATACATTTTCAAATGGGACCAATACACAGCATGGCAAGCATGCCTTGCATCTTATTTGGTGATTTCAAAGTGATGGTCTACCATTAGCAGCAAAAAAGGGAGAACGGGTGCAAAGGAATACTTTTAAAACTGTGTTTTATTATGTTTAAATGTGTGGTAGGGGAAAACAACTGAATTCTTTTTTTTTTAATGTGGTGTCTACATGGCACATTTTCACATCGTGGGAGGGTCGAGAAGATCTCCCCTCCTTGATAACGCAAGAACCGTACACGATATACCAATGTATTGCTTGCCTCATACAGAAAAATGGAAGAGCGTTTATGAAAAAAAGAAAAACAAGCTAATCAACAAAGTTAAAAAACAATTCATTGCGTTGTAGGTCAACACATGTGAAACAGCTGAATTTAAAGAAAAAAAATATTAGTATAAATGGTAAATTTTAAAATGTATATCTTTTGACATTCAATTTAAAATAAACAATAGTGTTATTTTATTTATATATTCTATGTCTATTATTATTTTTAAACATTTTTATTTTAAGCATCAGCTATTTTTTACATTGTCAATTTAACTTTTAACATTTTGATGAGCACCATGTTTATATTTATTATCAGAATATGAAATGGACCAATAAAAAAAAGCATGCTGCCTGGACTTTGGACAGCCCTGCTCTAAATCAATTAATCAGTAAGCACACCATAACAATGTGCAGTCAGTGGTGGTTTCTGGCATGTGCAGTATGTGTGGCTGCATAGGGCAGCGGCGTGCCCAAAATAAAAAATATAAATGTGCAAAGGATTTCTATTAAGCGTCATGATGTCTGTCAAATATTTGGAAAGGGAGCGTGACGAGTTACATTTTCAATCATCTGAGATTATGACGGGGAATTAAAACAGGGAAGTGATCTTGTTTCATAAGACAGAAACGTAGAGAACCGTTTACATAGAAAGTAAACAACAATGCACAGAATGTCACCGGTTCTGTCATGTTGCATTTTGTTGACAGTACGAGATGAATACATTTCATTGCTTGTTAAACATGATGTGACTAATTTACACAAATAAACATATCAAGATGATCACACACACACACACACACACACACACACACACACACACACACACACACACACACACACACACACACACACACACACACACACACACACACACACACACACACACACACACACACACACACACACATCAAATGTGAAACTAGTCATGTGACCAGCAGAACCTGTTTATAGTTCTGGGAACACATCTGCCGCACCTACATACTGCGGGACACCACGGCAGAATTTTTTTTTTTTGTTGTAAATTATTATAATTAGCACAAGAGTAACATGGAGTACCTGAGCGGCCTCCTTCGGCGCAGAAGCTGTCGCCATCCTCCGATTCGGTGCTCTTAAGCTGCGGGAGGCGAGTCCTCTTCTTGGGCAGCGGTGGCGGCTGGAGTAAGCTACTGCCAGGACTGGGCATGGGGTTGAGCACTGGCTGCCTTTTTATTAACTGCTTTTGTGTCACCTTGGCCGGCGCGACCCGGTGTTTGCTAAACTGGTTCACCATCCTCTTGACGTTTACGCCCGAGGGGCTCGCGGACCTGTCGTCCTCCTCCAAAGGGAGGGAGGATGCTCGCTCCATCGGCTTTGGGGGGAGGTCCGGCCTGGGTTTGACCTCAGCTAACTGGGCACGTGGCTGAGCTGCTTCCTGGGCAGACATGGTAGCTGGAGATTGTCTTATCCAATCAGAGGACAGGCTCTGAAGGAAATTGTCCACCTGAACGCGTCATCCACACCTGTTGAGGAGAAATTGAAAGCCTAATTAGAGGAAAGTGGTAAGGGGAGATAACATATACAGTACAGTGCAGCAGTGTTTCCTAACCGTTATTGTGCCAACTGGCACATATTTTATATTAAAAATAAATACATTTCACAGCATACCACCAGCTGACAAAGTACACACTAAAAAATGCTGGGTTGTTTTTCAAATCTACTTGCTGAGCAGCTTGTGATAGTTTTACCCAAGGTTGGGTTAAATAATTTGGCCAAGCAGATTGCGCATATTTGTGGTAAGGCATTTACAAATTTGCTTCTTTTTTTTTAACCTATCCTCCATTATTTGCTGAAGGATCACGTCTATTTGCGTTTTTTTTGTACTTAGGCCAAAGCAATGAATGACTTTTGTCAACATCTGGTGGAGTCTTGGTGTTTTTTGTTCAGTTTAATTGTTTTTGTCACCTGTGTTTGACATACCCTCCTTGTGCTTGAATGCATTTGGTGTGCCATCAAAAGTGAAACTGAAAGTGCGTTTTTGCTTCTGAGCCGATACAACTACCTATAGCCCGTGTATTTTGTGTGTATTCTATAAAATTAAAGGGATAGTGTGCAGCATTTTTCAATGATCGTTTATTTAAAAAAAACAACACTATTAATTTCAATAATATGCGCAAAATATGTTCTATCACATCAACATACTTTTTTTTTCTTGTTTTTTTTTTTACAATCATAAGTAGTAAACACTATATCACATGGGTCGCGCCGAGTGGAAAATAAACTTTGCACAAGGAGTTAAGCCCTTCTGCTTGCACGCCCTTACAAGCCCAGATATGAAACAACAGGTATTAAGATGTAACACTTTGAGCAGCTAAATGTGTCAAGGATATTACAGCTGATCCCCAAACATCAACACAATCAAAATCCAACCCTTGGAGGCAACAGTTGAACCAAAACAAAGTCACCAAATCCAGCTAACGAAGACAAATCTTGTTACGCTACCACAAAGAAAAACACTTTGGATTTGTCAATGATTTCTACCAAACAACAATTAGTCCATAAAATTAATTTGTAGTTGTAGATTGCACATGAAATAATATTTTATATAGCGCATGAGTGAGTGCCTGCATTTTTTGATGATCCAGACAGTCCATTGCTGTGCCAGTTCGACACCAGTTTGTTCGAGAGAACGTAAACCAGCTCGTCTGACCAGTTTGGAGAGCGGCAAACGTGTGCCACTTAAGTCAGTCAACTTGTTTTGGAAAAAAGGAGGTGGTTTCAGGTTTCATTCTGGAACTTTTTTTTATTGGGGGGTGAATCTGATATCGATAAGAGAACATTTCATTGTCAAATTTACTATTTTACTCAATTTTTAAGGACATAAGTATGGCAAACTTCTAGGTTTTGCCATTGCCCAATGTGACAGAAAACCCCACCTGACTTTTACTCACTAGTACATACTTTCTCTTCTTTTGTTACGTCGTCAGTCACAGTGGTTGGAAGATACTGTGATGAAGAAAGTACAGATGTTCGTTTTCAAATACATACACTCTTAAAACTGTCAAAAGTAACCCAAATTGGGTGATATTGCTACCGCTACCCCCCACCCCCCATTCCCTCCCAATATCACAATCTGACATCACCCCTTTTGTCTCCCCTTTATCTGATTTGTTCAATATCCTCCTGTCTAGTGGACACTCAACACACACTCAGGCCGGGTTCATTCCTGTAAATATGTTTGTACCGTAAATTCAATACATATTGAATATGGCATGATGCCTTAAATCAGCCCAGCTTGTGCACAATCCTTAAGTGCCTAAAAGGGCTTCCAATAACACAATGATGCCGTGTGTGCGATGTATGGGTGTGTGTGCCATCTGTTGTGGAAACCAGTGGGTCAGTGTGCATAAAATAGTGTGTGGGGGATGCTTTTAAGAGATGACAACCACAACAAGCTCCACGTTGGTCTGTGTATGGACAAACAGACACACACAAAGGCTCACAAAAGGGGTGGGGGAATTGGGGAAAAGCATCCCTCATTCATATGTTAATGAAATGTTACTTGGCATTCTGTGGCTGACAGTTTCATGAGGAGTTATTAGTTAGTTACTACTAAGGTTACAAGTTTAACTTCCTTTTATATGAGATGACAAACATACCGGTTTGCTCAGTAGTTCTCAGCAAGGAATGTTACTCTATAAATGAATCTTATCAGGCAGTAGTGTCAATAAAATATGAGTAATTCACTGCACAAAAGCGCAGCACAGCCCCGGCATGTCAGTTGTTAGTAAAATGTCCAATTAAAAAAAATGAAACAAGGCACAGAAAACTCACCGGGATAGGTCGGACGCAAGTAAACATTACTTGACAGTCATTCGGCTCCTGTGGGCTCCAACATTATTATTATTTTAAGTCCAAGAGACCGAGCTCACCGATTAAGTAAGTACTGAACGAGCAAAAATTAACAATTAAACTACAAAATCCACCCAACAAAAAAAAGTTACAGGATGTTTGCCGGTCCCTGAACCCACAATGGTTTTCTCTTCTTTGTTGTAACCGGTAGGAGCGAGTGGAGCGGACTGAAGACAGCACAACACCCCCTCCCTCAACGGAGATACATATAATCAAGCTTCACTATTTAAAATCAACAATCCTGTAATGAATTTCAAAATAAAACAATAATTACACCGAATGTCTAATTGTACTTTGGTTACATGTCTTTTAATGTGAAGGCTACAATACCACAAACCGGGTATAGTATTATTAATTTTGATACAAACCGCACCTTGTTCGTAGTCGGACACTTGGTGAAATGTATTGTACTTATTTGCCATTCACAAAGTGTTTTTCTTTTATTTATTATTATTTTTTATTATTCTTTTGATGATAATAATAGACACTTCGTTCTGACTAATGGTGCTTACCTGTGTTTTATTTTGGAATGCGACTTCCACCTAGCGTCCAAAACGGAAAATACGCGACAAATAAAGAATAACATCATTTTACGTTTACTTTGGACGTACTAATAATAGTTTTGATCAATGATCGCTTAGAGCTAAATCACAAAACAATAATAAGAAACATTATAAAAACAAAAAAAACTAACAAACAAAAAACAATAAGTTTGTGCGACCACTGGTTATACTATCATAATTGCATTAAAATCACATTAACCGGGGTCTATTTTATTTGGATGCTGTGGTGGCGTAAACATACTGCGGCAATTGGCTGGACCGTCTTCGGACCGCAGCGCATCTCGTCGTATTATTCCGCCCCGTCAGAGGAAATGCTCCTAGACCAATCACATCTGTGTTTACACCATCACCTGTCAAACTCCCACCCTCCGTTACATTTTCTCTCTGTAAGGTAGGAGACCTTTGCATGTTGTTTATTTACATTCTTATCAAAATGACAACACCGTGATGGATGCTCCACATCCTCCGCATCAGATAAGAAGCCGGTTCGCAGCCACAAAGAGACGCAGGCAGGGTTAGCAAGGTTAGCGCCACCGGAGCTAGTGCGCTGGAGCGAGCGAGCGATCGGGCTGCTGGCTGGTTTTGTTGTTATTGTTTTTAGCCGATCATAAGAAATGTATTAGCGCCTCATCGTCTCTGTAGCGACGTGGGTTATTTGAGCCATATTGAACATAAATAATAATAAAAAAATATATGTTAGATTTCAACCGGCATGCACGGAAAAGCCCCAGCTAGTAACGCAGTCGACCGGCTAGAGATTGGATTAACGCCCCCCCCCAAAAAAAAGAAAGGAAAAAAAATACTCATTAATGACCACTTTAGGAACACGGCCATTGTGTTGAAAGCCCCTCCGTCTTTCTTTCTTGATCAGAGAGCTCTGATGCCCATGGCTACATTGAACCCCGTTTATCCTCATTACCCATTGGTTGAACTAGACAAAGATATCAAACAGGAATATGCAAATTCTGTTATTGCCCAATATTATCACTCTGAAACTAGTGTCAAACTCAAGGCCCGCTACATCGCTTTATGTGGCCCATGAAAGCAAATCAAGAGTGTCAACTTCCATGATTCAAATTGTTGTAGTTAATGATGTTGAAATACTGCAAGCATTTTCCTGCCACCAAAACCCCATTTAACAATATTTGAACAGTGTTAATCTTGACTGCGGGTTTCAAAATTAGGTATCCATGTTGCGTAAATGGTATAATATGAGGTAATATAGGGTTTTGCTGTCATAACAGCCCTCTGAGCGAAGCCATGCTAACGTTTCATTACTGAAAGGCAAAATTAGTTTTGCCAGCCCGCATCTTTATCTTTAGTGCTGTGAATACATTGTGGCTTTCTATGACTATACACAACCCTTTAAGTGAGGAACAGAGAGCTCAAATGGGTCTGATTGGGTCATACAAAATGCAAGTCGAGACAGCCTTTTTGTATGTTAAGTCGAGTTCTTGTAGCCTGAAATATTGATATTTTTCGGCAGGTTCAGAAGACAGCGCATGACAGTTGTTGTTTTTTCCCCCCACAGTCCATCTATCTATTTTACAGTATGTAGCGCTTGTCCTCATTCAGGTATCAGGTGAGCTGGAACATGTGTAAGGTAAATATAAATACTATACAGGTTTTCAGCTACATGCTATGTAAATAAGGCACTTTGAAATCTATAAATGAAAACTACTCTGACAAGTACAAACTATCTAAAAAGTTACTTAAAAAAAAGGGACTGTGTGAGGATTTGCAGTATGTACCGGCTGTCGTGATTTAAAGTCGTTATGCTCCTCGTGTTTTACGTTTTGACCTGCTATACGTTCAGGAGCTGAAAGACAGACTCGCACTGAAGCGCCTACGGTAGCCTCTACCTGGACGGACTCTCTGGCAATTGACCTTTGCAGGTAAAACTCTGCACCTGTGTTTTTGTTGTTAGAGATGCAACAGTTAATCGACAACTGTTTTGATAATCAATTAATTGTTTATCTTGTTGTCCAAATCCTTGGAATTTCGGAACAGTAAATTCTCAGATTTGAGTGTTTCTCTATGAGAGCGGACTGATATTCTTTGTGGTGTAGTCAAAACATCAGCTTTTACTTTGGGAAACAATGATCAACATTTTTTACACATTTTCTGACATGTTACAAACCAGTAACTAAATCATAATGTATTTGTTTGTACATTTTTTCCTTGTCAATTTGAAATCATGCATTTTTAAATACAGGAAACATTTTAAAAACAAAAAGGAAATGATTCTCTCGCAGCTGCTGAGATTTGAAGGCTTTTAAAAAATATAATAATTGCTTTTCAGACTATCACAAAACACAGCTGGCTAATTGGTGGCAGTGTGCTCCACTCCATTAAGCTACAAAAAATGTAAAGTGATCAATTGCCTTGTCAAACGTAACCAGTCGGGAACAAGTTTGCTTGTTACAAACTAATTACAGTGACTCTCGTTTGACTCGATCACATTAGCTAACCTGTCGCTCAAGAGAGGAGTTTGGCCAAATTGTACTGTCGTGGAGGTTTTCCCTCCTCTAGTCTGAGTAAGCTTTTCTAGCATGCTTTGCACACAGGTTTTGTCGTATCTGCTGGCTGTGTATGATTTCACTGCGTGCCTGTTTTTCGTGGTCATTTGTTTTCTGTCTGCCTTGTACACATGCCATAAAAGGGGTCTCAAACTTATTATATAAAATAAGTGGTTATGTCATTTTACTCTTGCCTCAGTGGAATAGCGGAAGAAGTCTTGAACTATGAGCTCAGTGGCAGTGTTGACCCCCGAGAGCTTTGCGGAGCACCGCAGCGGCCTGAAGGACCGGGAGATTACAGGTAATATTTTTGGAGGGCTGAGCACACCATTGGACTGGTCGCCAGTGAACAACCGTACGTCCACCCATTTTCTATTGCACTTCACCTCATAAGTGTTGAGGGTAAATGGAGCTTTTACTAGCTGTCTTTTACCCAAGTGGCCATCTTGGAGAGTCTGCTTTTATTTACAACTTGCTTGTGAATCGCACATATGTGACTTGCACCTCTGGTAAATATGTTGGTGTATTAATTGGTCTTCCTCACCTGTGTGGTGCAGGCTGTGTCCCGGAGGATGAGGCCTACATCCCCACCTACCTGGAGGCCTTCCCTCCGCTGCCGGAGAAGGGTGCGCCAGGGGAGAAGGCAGGGGAGGCGGCACCTGCGTGGGGGAGCAAGATCAAGCCCATTAAAGCCTCTGTCATCACCCAGGTGGGTTTGCAAACATTGGATACTCATGACTTAACCATAGGCTTTTAAAAAATAAGCAAGAAGCTGACCTGTGTTGTGTCGCAGGTGTTCCACGTGCCCCTCGAAGAGCGCCGTTACAAGGACAACAGCCAGTTTGGGGAGGGTGAAGAAGCAAAAGTGTGCTTGGACATCATGCAGCGGACAGAAGCCCACATTGAGCTGTCTCTGGCTAAAGACCAGGGCTTGTCCATCATGGTCACCGGCAAACTGGACTCTGTCATGAAGGCCCGCAAGGAGATTGTAGCACGACTGCAGACTCAGGTTTAAAAAAATAAATAAAAAATAAATCAGCAAAATGCCAGTTCATTACCTTCCCTGTGTCTCCAGGGTTCAGCCACTGTCATCATCCCCAAGGAGCACCATCGCTTTGTCATCGGCAAGAACGGCGAAAAGCTGCAGGAACTGGAACTGAAGACGGCTACCAAGATCGTTA
The DNA here is from genome assembly GCF_051991255.1 of Vanacampus margaritifer. Classification (NCBI taxonomy): domain Eukaryota; kingdom Metazoa; phylum Chordata; class Actinopteri; order Syngnathiformes; family Syngnathidae; genus Vanacampus; species Vanacampus margaritifer. Next base: position 14,499,412 of record NC_135446.1, read on the forward strand.
TCCCACGCCCGGACGACCCCAGCGCCAACATCCGCATCACCGGTACCAAGGAGGGTATCGAAAAGGCGCGCCATGAGATACTGCTGATCTCTGCCGAGCAGGTTGGACATTCTGAACGCCAACTGGCTGTGTTGGAGACATTATCGTTACTTGATAGCGAAACGCGAGCGAGATTCCACTGACCTGAGCTGAAACAACGGGTTGGAGGGAATGGGGGTGGGTTAGGGGAAGTGGCAGTAAACAGGTGTCTCACAGGACTAATAATCAGCTTTACCAACCGCTTTATTTAGGTGTGTGGGAGCAGAAAGGAATTACACATCTCCACCATCTCTTTTCAGATATGTTTATATCATATACACCCTTGCTCCAAAAATACAATATAAAAAACGGAATTTTTTTATATTATCTACAAGTTAAAAATATGATAAAGAAAAAAATTCCAACACTTCGGGGTACGCTCCAACCGCCTGTTTTAGCTAAAGATATTAACAAGCTTTCTCCGACAACAACAAAAAAACTTTCAAAAATATATAAGTTACTTTTATATACTGATAAAATGTCTTTACCCATCTCGAAATGGGAGACAGACTTGTCTATTGCACCGGAATCTGATTTTTGGATTCAAGTTTGTGAAAACGCATTTAAAATGACAAAACACACAAATTTACAACTTATCCAATATAAAATTATTCATAGAACATACATTACTCAATATATGATGAAGAAAATGGGACTCTCAGACTCCGACATTTGTCTCCAATGTTTACAAAACACTACAGACACTTATGTTCATGCTTTATGGTTATGTACTCCGGTTATGTATTTCTGGACTAAAGTCTTAGAAAAACTTTCCGCTATTTTGGACTGTAGGATACCTTTATCTCCAAACTTGTGTTTGCTAGGTGACCTAACAACAATTGACTTACCACATAAACAATTTCAATCTACACTTGTATCCCTTACTATCGCTAAAAAAACAATTCTTGTTAACTGGAAAAATAAACAAACTCTGAATATCGACCAATGGTCTAACCTCCTCATAAATCACATTTTAATGGAAAAAATATCTGCCTCAAATAAAAACCAAATATCAAAATTTATAGAAACATGGTTTACGTATATAGAATTTTTTAACCTAATTCTGGTTACTTAATTCTGTCTGTTAGCGAGAGCCACTACATCGTGATAACTTACATTGATGTTTCTGCATTTGGCAATTTATTATTATATTATATTATTAGTATGGGATTTTTTTTTTAATGGGCTTTAGGTGAACTGATGAATACACACACGCTCGCACGCACGCACGCACACACATACACATACAAAAAAATGTATATATATATATATATATATATATATATATATATATATATATATATATATATATAAATGTGTGTGTATATATATATATATATATATGTATATATATATATATGTATATATATTTAAAAAATTAAAAAAAAACATTTTTAATTTTTTTTTGTTTATTTTATTTCTTTTTTAAAAATGGAGAGCAATGATGATGTCAAATCGAATGAACAATACTGAGCTCTCCTTAAAAATTTTTTTTAAAAAAGGACTAATAATCAGCTAATCTAATAAAAACTAAACCAAAATGAAGCATAAAAAATAAAAAATAATAAAAAAATAAAATAACAAACCTGCTCTAAATCCATCAGGACAAGCGTGCTGTGGAGCGCCTGCCCCTGGAGAAGGCCTTCCACCCCTTCATCGCCGGCCCACACAATCGGCTGGTGCAGGAGCTGAGTCAGGAAACGGGCGCTCGCATCAGCGTCCCCCCGCCTAGCCTGCCCAAGGACGAGATCGTCATCACCGGGGAGAAGGAGGCCGTCGCCCTGGCACTTAGCCGCATCCGTGCCATCTACGACGACAAGGTGTGGAGATATGAGGACACATTCTCAACAGCTTATTTCAATCCAAGAACCAATGAAGTTGCTAAATATAGGGAGCAAATTGCAAAGTTGGCAACACTGATGTTGCTTTCATAAACTAGTTTCACTGTTCAGAGCCACGTCAGTGAAAGCAGTGCATCTCAGCTAGTTAAGTTCATTTCTACTAAATGATTGATAAATATTTCAGTTAGGAAAAAAAACTTAGATATGCATATGGTAGGTATGTTCAATTCATTTGTTATTGGTTCCCTGGGTTTAAAAAAGGTTGACAATGAATTGCAAAAAAAAAAAGATATTCTATAGACATTGAATGTGAAAAATTAATAGCTCGTGCTAATGGCATTGTTGAAATGTTGGAAAGAATCTAAATCACAAACAGTACTTTAAATAACCTGAATGAAGTGACCTTTCTGTTATTGGAAAGGTTTGAATCGGTTGCGAAATTTGCTAAGACAGGCTAAAATTACAAAAGGTCTTCATTATGGATTTTTGGGGGGAAATTCTGGGTAATTTGAAATTTTCAGAATATAAAGAATTGCTCTGAAGTTGTAACTGTTAAATAAATAAAGTATTAGGTCCACTTATTAAATTGTGACTTTGTCACGTAAGATGTTTAACATAAAAAAATGTAATAATTTTTGGAACGGGAATAATTTATTACATGTCCTGAATGAGTTTAAGTTTGCTGGAATGGTTTGAACAGGTAGTAAAATTTTGAAGAATATATTACATTAGGAGGACGTCTAATGGATTTTTTTTTCATAGACAACGAACATTTTTTGAATTTTTTTTTGCCATGATGCCGAGAACGACGTGAATATTTTAATGTCTAAATAGTCTTCACTGTAGGAGAAATGTAAGGCAAAAAAGTGACATAATACCAATCAAATGTATTTTGTGGGTGCAGAATATCATGTAAACACAATAATAATTTACTTTTCTAACCTAACAGAAGACAAAGACCACCACAATCTCCGTGGAGGTGAAGAAGTCGCAGCACAAGTACATCATCGGCCCAAAGGGCAACACCCTGCAGGAGATCCTGGAGTCCACGGGAGTTTCAGTGGAAATGCCACCCCTGGATTCAGGCTCGGAAACCATCATCCTCAGGGGGGAGCCTGACAAGCTGGGGCCGGCCCTCACGCAGGTCTACTCTAAGGTGAGAAGAGCAAATTGCAGGGGGTCCTCAGTTCACAACAGAGTTCCCTTCCATGGCAGCAACATAACCAGAAATAGAATTAACTCGGAATGTGCCGTAGTCTGTCACTAACAAGCTACTACTAGAAGATACAATTTCTGTAGGAATTATACATGCATGCTAAAGAGCTAATGCTAAATGAACTAAAATGCTGTGGGGAAAAAAGAAGAAGACAAAATTAATAATAAATTTAAATAAATGATAGAGGGACTTTTTTTTTTTAAATGTGTAAAAAATTATTTAATTGGTCTTAATCGGTGAATCTGATCAAAATAAATCAGCCTAAGTAGGAATTGGTCTAAAGGAAGTGTGTTGAAGTCATACATTTCAACTAAGAGATAAGCATTGGGGGAGCCATAGTTTGTTGTATATTAATGGTTTAAACTATTGACATAGGAAATGATGACGTTTTATGGAGGGCGGGGCATGAAGGCAAACGTCTGATGTTTTTTTCTTCTCCCAAACTGCTGCGCAGGCCAAGAGTGTGATGGTGGTGGATGTGATGGCTCCTGCCTGGCTGCATCGCTTCATTATCGGCAAGAAGGGACAAAATATCGGGCGGATAACACAGCAGCTACCTCGAGTAAGTGAGAATGAAAAATTAAAAAGCGTGTCCAGGTGGAGGGGAAATATGAACAGTTCCAAAAAACAGTAATACACCTTCAGAGTTCTGCTAGAAAGATGAAGAGGAACTTCTTCTTTTCAGTTTGACAATGACCGCACAGATATAGGTCACATGCTGATAGAGGTGACAAAAACCTGCTTCAAAAACATGAGCATCCGTCAACGAGAGGACGGACGGACAGACGGAAGCGTCCACCTCTACATGCTGATAACTTGCCGGTATGTGTGTTTAGGTTCACATCGAGTTCACCGATGGCGAGGAGCGCATCAGCCTGGAGGGGCCGACGGAGGAGGTGGAGCAGGCTCAAGCGCAGATGCAGGAAATCATCCAGGACCTGGTGTGTGGGGAATGTCCACTGTCCGCTTCCCTTTCTGCCATGTTCCAAGTCTCTCACTGCATCTTTTACGTGTTTCTAGCTTGTGAGGATGGACTACACCGAGGTGCTCATAGACCAGCGGTTCCACAGACATCTCATTGGGAAAAATGGCACCAATAGTGAGTATCACGCTAAAAAAACACAAAGACACACTTGGATTCGTCACGAGGGTCAACTCCCGGTTATTTTTCAGTCAACAGAATTAAGGAGCAGTACAAGGTGTCGGTGAGAATCCCGCAGGACTCTGAGCAAAGCAGCCTTGTCCGGATCGAGGGGGACCCCAAGGGTGTCCAGCTGGCTCGCAGAGAACTCATCGAGATGGTCCAAAGAATGGTGAGTCAAAGTTTACTGTGACAGATAGCGAGAAGGAGTGGAAGGAAAAAAATGTCACCTCCAGGAGAACGAGCGAACCAAAGATCTGATAGTGGAGCACAAGTTCCATCGGACGATCATCGGCCAGAAGGGAGAGAAGATAAAAGAAGTCCGAGACAAGTTTCCTGAGGTGAGGGTCTCTTGGACTGTCTCACTCCTTCAGGACTGCAAAATGAAGTCTAATCCAGTCAACCTCCAGGTCATAATCAACTTCCCTGACCCAGCGCAGAAGAGTAACGTTGTCCAGCTGAGAGGCCCCAAGAGCGAGGTGGAGAAGTGCGGCAAGTTTCTCCAGAAGATGATTGCCGACTTGGTACGACAGCAAAAAACACCCTCAAAACGGTGACTCGTGCTTGAGATGTCTTTGCCTGTATGCAGATCGAGAATAGCTTCTCGCTCTCGGTTCCCATCTTCAAGCAGTTCCACAAAAATATCATCGGAAAAGGTGGCGCCAACATTAAAAAGGTAAGGGCCAAAGATCTGTTGGAGCGCGTTTCGGCTCAAAACAGTCAACGTGACATCGTTGGCGACAGATCCGCGAGGAGACCAACACCAAGATCGACCTGCCCACTGAGAACAGCAACTCCGAGATGATCGTCATCACGGGCAAGAAAGGAAACTGTGAGGCAGCCAGAGATCGAATCCTTGCCATCCAGAGAGAACTGGTGAGTCTCAGCAAAGCAGCCTATTAACAGAGCAGTTCTCACTGATGTCTCTCTCCCTCCAGGCCAACATTAAAGAGACGGAGGTCATCATCCCGGCAAAGCTACACAACTCCCTAATCGGCTCCAAGGGCTGCCTGGTCCGTGCCGTCATGGAGGAATGCGGCGGCGTCCACATCCACTTCCCCGCCGAGGGCTCCACTTCGGACAAGGTGACCATCAGGGGGCCCGCCGGCGAGGTGGAGAAGGCAAAGAAGCAACTGCTGCAGCTGGCTGAGGAGAAGGTAGGCGACAAAGAAATCCAGACAAATGCTGATGATGGGGCTCAAAGTTCGATGGGTGAAACGCACGGAAGGGCCATCTATATGATCATAGCCTTACGCCCATTCATCCTTTCATGCTGAAAAAGTTCAAATAAAAAATAAATACAACAAAAAATACTGTATACTAAAACAGTAATTGCAAAACAAATACTGGGTGTTCCTGCGCATTTTGGCTCCTTGGGGGCAGTGTGGTGCCGTGCATCCATGATGTACACGCTTACAATGAGAACAGAAGAAAGTTGCGATTGAATTCTATTAAAATAACTTGTTTTTCACAAATTGGGAAATATTTGTGCCTTTGAGTTGTGTTATCTTACTTGTGGGTATGTGATTCCACAGCATTTGTGTGGGAATATTTGTTATTTGAAGGACTATTACTCCCGAAGTTGATGCTAACTTCCTGTTGGCATTTGAATGGGATCCCCCATTCACTTGCATTAGCATTAGCGCTAGGCTTGCGTAGTGTTAAAAACGAACCATGTTTTGTATTTCAATATACACTATGTAATTCTCCTTATCTTGTGTTTAATTTTATAGTTACCTCCAACTGGAGTGTCATTAAATAGCTTAAAGGACGCTTAGGAACGGCAGAATCACACGGATTCGCTCCGGGCTAGCTAGCTACAAGCTACATGGTGCATTTAGGGTCCTTTCACAACGTAGGAAACTTGTAAACACACCGCAGCGTTCTGCACATGAATCATTTTTCTTCGGTCGTTACATTTTAATGATCGAGAGAAGCCAAAATCGAAATAAAATGTACCTAAGATTCTTAAGGCAGAGTCTCAAAATGTCTGAAATACCAACATCTGGCAATGTTCAGCGTAAAGAGTTCTATCCTGAATTTTCAAGAGCAAATTTTTCAATACATCATGTTTTGTATTCTATATTGTGGGCACGGAGATGCCCAAAGTAGGCGCCTCGTATTGTATTAGTTTCATTTTATGTTTGGTCTCCTCCATTCAGCAAGTCAACAACTTCACAGCCGAACTCCAGGCCAAGGCCGAGTACCACAAGTTCCTGATCGGCCGCGGCGGGGCCAACATTCGCCGCGTACGGGACAGGACGGGCGCCCGCATCATCTTCCCGTCAGCTGATGACACCCAGCAAGAACTGATCACTATTGTGGGGAAAGAGGAAGCTGTTCGTCAGGCACAGAAAGAACTGGAAAACCTGGTCAAAAACCTGGTAATGGCCTTCACGTGGCTAGCTAGACTAGTTAGTTTACAATCACTGCCACCCGTGTATAATTTGAATATCCTCTCAAGGATGACGTGTTGGAGGATAGCATGGATGTGGACGTACGCCACCACCGCCATTTTGTGTGCCGCAGAGGCCTGGTGCTGCGGGAGCTGGCCGAGGAATACGGCGGCGTGGCCGTGAGCTTCCCTCGCACGGGGGCCAACAGCCAACGGGTGTCCCTGAAAGGAGCCAAGGACTGCGTGGAGGCCGCCAAGAAACGCATACGGGAGATCATCGAGGACCTGGTAGGAAGTGCTGACCAATCAAAATGGATTGGGTTAGCATGTTATGTGGGTAACCCCAACTACATGTGACCTGTGATCAAAACAACTTTTCCCCTCCTGGCGATTTCCAATGTTGTCGTCTTCTGTTCCTCCCATGAGCAGGAGTCCCATGTGAGCGTGGAAGTGACGATCCCGCAGCGCTACCACCGCGCCATCATGGGCCCCAAAGGTTGCCGCATTCAGCACATCACCCGCGAGCACGAGGTCCAGATCAAGTTCCCCGAGAGAGACGACGCCAGCGCAGGTTCCAAACGCGCCCGTCTCAGTTCTGCGCTTAGCGACGACCTTGACTGTTTTGAATCGTGGTCCAAGGTCAAGAGGCTTTGCCGCAGGAGAACGGTGATGTCTGTCCAGACGTGGAGTTTGTCCCCCGGAAGTGTGACGTCGTCACCATATCGGGGCGAGCTGAGAAGTGTGAGATGGCCAAAGCAGCCCTGCTTGTAGGTTCTGGGAGGTTTATTTGAACCCACATCCCTGGCTACGTCCATTCAGTTGTTTGTTTTCCTCCTTCAGGCCTTAGTGCCCATCACAGAGGACGTGGAGGTGTCCTATGAGCTTCATCGCTACATCATCGGCCAGAAAGGCAGCGGAATCCGAAAAATGATGGAGGAATATGAGGTTAATATTCATTTTAATGAAATAATATGGAGGTTCAGGTCCATATTCTGTGTGTGTGTGTTTGCACATGCAGGTGAACATCTGGGTTCCGCAGCCAGAGATGCAGCAGGATGCGATCAAAGTGACGGGCCTGGTAGCCAACGTGCAACGAGCCAAGCAGGGGTTGCTGGTCCGAGCCAAAGAGCTCCGGGCAGAGCAGGAGGACCGGGTAAGCGCGCATCTTTCCTCACCAAAGTCCTAATGTTCTCACACGGATTCGGGTTTCTTGGTCACAGGTGCTACGGAGCTTCAAGGCCACCATATCGGTCGAGCCCAAGTTTCATCCCAAGATCATCGGACGGAAAGGGGCGGTCATTTCTCAGATCCGAAAAGATCACGACGTCATTATTCAGTTCCCCGACAAAGGAGATGAACAGCAGGTGCGTTGCGTACTGATGTGGGTCCAAATCAGTGGCGGCTGGTGGAGTTTTCTCCACAGAGAGCGCTTTAACTTCAAAATCGTCGAGCAGATGTTTGAATGTCATTATCTTTGTCTTGTTGCAATGGGTTAATGTGTAAAAAATAAATAAATAAATAAGCCACATTTTCCTTACCAATTTTAAAATGTCTAATATCAATCGACCAATTCTTCCGCCATATTATGAACCAATTTAGATGACAAAAAGTATGATGAAAAACAAAATTACATTTTTACGGAAGAGGATTAGGGGCAGTGTAGAGAGAAAAACAGTTTGGCAGGATTCTCACCTTATTCTCAGATTTCTCACTTTAAAGTCAGAATTCTGACTTTATTCTCAGGATTCTGACTTTAAAGTGAGAATTCTGACTTTATTCTCAGAATTCTGACTTTAAAAAGAGTATTGAGTGAGAATTCTGACTTTATTCTCAGAATTCTCACTTTAAAGTGAGAATAATAATAGCACTAATAAAGTCACAATTCTTAGAATAAAGTCAGAATTCTCACTTCTTTAAAGTCAGAATTCTAACTTTATTCTCAGAATTCTGACTTTAAAGTGAGAATAATAGTAGCACTAATAAAGTCAGAATTCTGAGATTAAAGTGAGAATTCTGACTTTAAAGTCACAATTCTGAGAATAAAGTCAGAATCCTGCCAACCTTTTCTTCTTCTCTTCACTGGCCCTAATCCTCTTCCGTAATACGTAATACGAGTCAAGACTTTGGCTAAAACAAATTCCAAATTTGCTGCTAAAATCTAACACTGATCGGCCTCGCGACACCTTGTAATAAAAAGACATCACACTATTTTTCCTTTCCTTTCCGCTCATCTCAGGACCTGATCGTCGTCTCGGGATACGAGGGGAACGTGGAGGAGGCGTGTCAGGCAATCCGGCAGCTGGTGGCCGAGTTGCAGGAGATGGTGAGCCAAGACGTGCGTCTGGACCCCAGGACACACGCCCGCATCATCGGTGCCCGTGGAAAAGCCATCCGCAAGCTCATGGAGGAGTTTAAGGTTTGGCCGGGGGACTTGTACAGTGGGGGGAAATTAGCTCCACAGGATAGCTATTTTCTCTGGCTGCTTACTGATTATGGTTAGGACTGAGTAAAATAAAAATAAAAAAGATTTCTGCAATTGGTAATTTTGAGTGTCTTCTATTTTGGAACAATGGTACCAATGGTTGGTTGAAAAGAATGAAAACTCAGATGATTATTTCTCGCGCCGTGCGTTGCACTACCTTATCAACGTTTGTGGATGTTTTCAGGTTGACATCCGGTTTCCTCCGCCTGGCTCCGACGAACCCGACAAAGTGACGATCACGGGCCTTCCCGAGACGGTGGACAACGCCACCGAACACCTGATCAACCTGGAGGAAGAATACGTGAGAGACTTAAATCCTCCGTTGATAGGACGTGACAAGAACGGCGTCCGCGCGTCACGTTTACGCACCTGCGACTCTTGCAGATGCTCAGCGTGACGGAGACAGAGAGGATGGCGGCGTACATGAAGCCTCCGTCGCGCTATGGAGGAGGCGGGGCCGGCGCAGGGGGACCGGATGACGGCAGCGGGACTCCGGCGAAAGGCTTCGTGGTGCGTGACGCCCCCTGGAACGCCGCCGGGAACAAGGTGAGACCTGGCGGTGGAAGTGGGATGTGGGCGTGGTTAATTAAATGTTTAAAATGTGCATTATGTTACACAACCTTTTTTTTTCCTATCAGGTACAGTAAATGCAATACAATATCGCATTTACAGTATTGCAACATACCAGCCTGAAATACTGACGCGAGCTCGTTGACGGACCGGCAATGCCGAGCTCTGTATTTATTTTAGAGATAAACCGATATTATTTTTTCAGGACTGATACCAATACCTATTATTATTAGTCCAGGACACCGATAACCGATATTGGAGCCGATATTCATCGTCCAAAAGAGAAAATATTGGGTATCAAAATTTGAAAAAATACGAACTCCAGTGCTTAAAAAAAAAAATATATATATATATATATATATATATATTTATATGTTTGTTGACCAACTTTTATGGTTTGTTAAATATTGGAGTTAAAAAAAAAAACTTTAGTCAATAAACATCTTTGTTTTAAAAATCTAACAAAAAGTTCAGGGATCTGCCAGGAGTAGCATGGTACCGATAATTGGTCTATCCCTAATTTATGTATTGATTTTTTTTTAAAAAAAACTGTTAGGATTATTTTTAGGTACAATTGTTTGTTTAGAATTGCCCAAAATAATAGCTTAAATTAAATCGTAATATCAAGGGGGGAATTGTAATTTGATTATTTTTCAAAATAGTCCCACACAGGTGAGCTTTAAATGCCCCTCAGCAAAACAAAAACATACAAATGCAGTGAAGACAAATACCCACTATGTTTAAAAATAAAATAAAACAATAGTAAAACTAATCAAATCTAAACTAAAAAAAATAAAAATAAATAACAAACTTGATCTAAAAACTTCAAAATAAAAAAAAAACTATGATGAAAAATCCAAATTATACAACCCTTACCAGCTTTAGTCAACATCTTGAAAAGGTCTTTTGCTTTTGTTTTTGGGTTGATATGCATATTTGAGACCAGAACACTCTAGGACACAGAATCTGTCTCCTTCCTGATGGCTGGACATTCCCGTGGTGTTTATACTTGTATACAATATTGTATACAATAATTGGAGCCGATGAACGTAGCACTTTCAGGCATCTGGAAATTTCGGGAGGATTTGTGGCCAGTAAACCAGAAGCTTCTAAAAAAATATGTCATCATCATCTGCATTTCCCCAAATTGTTTAAAGACTCGTGTGACTGTATACTCCTGACTAAAAGAAATAAAAAATCATGAACATTTTGTTTTAAAAAAGTCCTTCTCTCATTACTTTAGCATTTAGCAAATACAAGTACATATAATGTTGGTAAAGGGAAAGTTAAGTAAGAAAAATAAACGTATCGTTATATGGTGTATGTAGGTTATACTTTTAAAAAAATCTTAAAATTATATTTTAAAAAATATCGGATTTACATGAGCCTGTCTGGCCTTTTGTATGCCCTAAAGAGAGCCCGGCTGGTCATATTTGTGTTGGTGGCTCGTTTCCAGGCCCCGGATATGAGCAGCGCAGAGGACTTCCCCACATTTGGGACGGGAGTGGCGCCCAAGTTGACGTCCGCCTGGGGCCCCAAGAAATTTTGAGAGACAACAGAAATCGAATTGCTGCTAAGTGCTCACCTTCCTTCTTCACATCCATCTTCCTTCGTATACTTCCCAAACCAGCCACTGCACATTCTGAGGAGAGAAATTCTGTTCTCCTCCTTTTACCTGACTACACAAAAAAAAAAAATGGGGGGGGGGGGGGTGGGGTTAATAATGTCGCACTGAAACCTTGGGGGGGTATACACAGACTGCCACAGTCTCTTAAACTCACTGCTGTATGATAAAAGTCTTAGCATTCTTTCCCGTGGTTGGCTGCTAATGGAAAGCCTTTTAAACATTTATTAGATATCCTTGATATCCATCTTAAGGAGGGCTACTCGTTCCTCTTTGAACTATTAAAACAATTCAGTAAACTAGAAGAATACTATATGAATAGACACAAGTGGTTTCCTTTGACTTTCCCCTCAAATTCACCGCAGTGAAAACAAAATATAGTATACATAAAGAGTGTACACACGTGAAACATGTTACTTTTACATAAAGTCACAGAAACAAAGTAAATAGAAATAAATACCTCATTGGCTGCGCCTGCGCATCACAGGTGCGTTCTAGCCACTCTCAGCTTTTGTGACCTCTATGCTAACGGCTAACGTAGCAAGCTGAACAACGTGAGAGCAGACCAACAGGATTTACATGTTTCAAAATAAAAGCTCACAAGGAAATACCATTGTACTAGATACCTTACACTGAAACACATCATTCTGACAGTATGTTCACTAGTTGTACTAGCAGCACATGGTTGTACTAGTGCAGTCTTGTCTCACTCGTAGCATTGTCGTTGCCCTACAAGCACCTTAAGCTGGATATCAAAAATATCAAATAAATGCTATTGCATAACTTTGTGTAGAAATTCTTACAAGGCAAACCGGCTGCTGTAGTTTTTTTTTAAAAAAAGAAGAAGAAAAAAAAAACACCCTGATGACAGACGACATCCTGCACTGATTACTTGTTGTGAAGGTTTATTTATTCTCAAACATGAAATGGAGCCATTTTATTTGGACTGTACTGTGATTTTTCTGTTTTTTCTAAAAGCGGCCGCTTGTAGCTTATGACGGACGTTCATCAGGGTTTGGGAACATGTTATCCACAGTTACTGTACGTCAACAAAGAGGTTTTTTGCTATTTTTTTAAAGTCAATTTTTTTGATCGTGGCGGCAAATGTTGCAGTGTGTGTGTGCGCGCGCGTGACTGCTTTAAGATGTATATTTTAATGAAGCTGAACCAAACTTTTACATGGTCTTTATATTTTTGTCTGAGCTCCTCATCAATGCTTGATATTTTTGTCAACACAAATGCTGCTTGCCACCCTTAAAAAAACAAAACAAAAAGCAACTGGTCCTCCTAAAAGAAAACTGTTTTTACTACTGGTTTTATGACAGTTATGATGACACTGAATCTGTCTGTCTGTCGGCTCCCTGATCAAATTCACAAAAATCACATTAGACCAGCTGCGCCAATATTTAGACATGGTCTGAACATGTGGCATGTTGCAGAGCTTTAGCGCAACAATTAGGACACACCAGCATTTCCACATGCGTCATCTACGAAAATAGAGCCCGACAACTCCCAGCGACCTCTCCCATCACGTCCCTAACTGGTATGGAGAGCCTTCTGTGCATTTATTCCATATCCTTGATACTAGTACGCACTAGTAAGACAATTCAGGTTCACTAGTGGAACGAGTAAAGACTACTAATGTGTGAGGTCTACAAATTGGGCTTTGTAGTGTTACTTGTGCAGCACAGTAGTGTATTAGTAAGGTTTAATTGTATACTAGTAGGCCAAAAGTGGCACGAGTAGTAGGGAAAAGCCTTACTAGTGAGGACACGGCATTAACTAGTATATGGATGTCAGGCATATCTAATAAATGCTCAAATGGCTTGTCATAATGCAGGAGAACAGTGTACAATTCGTTTTCTTTTTCCATTTTCAATTGGCAATCAGAAATACAGATTTTTTATAAATTTTATTTTGCGGATTATACACTTATTCGGAGGCTACGGTTGGTTAGCTGCATTTTGAATAACGATGTATCCAAAGTGACCAAAACTGTCTTTTAGGGAAATTTTTTAACAATAATATAAAATCTTAAGATTCAATCTGGTACATACTTTGGTGTTTTAATAGCAGATGGCTGACTATGCAACCCAGGGATGTACTGTATCAGTTACTGTACTTGGCTACAAATACTGCGTCATTGGTTTTATATTGCTTTTTTTTTTTTCATGCTTGTTGTCTAAACGACAGGACGGTGAGAATTTCTGTGAAAAGCAAAGATGAAAACACTATTGGCCTTAAGAATTAAGAAATCAACAGCATTTTTGACACAGGTGTGATTGTGTATTGCAATAAAAATGTCAGTTTCCTACTCTAAATAAAATTTGACAGAAAAAATACATCCCATGTTTTTTGGGGGGAGTGGAAAAACAAACCATCCAACTGTCAGTTTATTTTTCTTTATTTATATATATATTTATATAAATCAGGAAGATATTTATATACAATGCAACATACAGGGAGAAAAAAAAACATTTACAAAGCAGCACTGGGCCATAAATTACCCATAAAGTATTTTTTCACATTTTTGAATGTAAGTTTGTTTTTTTTTCCTTTCGCCAAACAAACCCCTTCAGATCTGGCTCGGATCCCAGCTGCTCGTAGAAGGTTATTGATCTTCAACCGGGATTGAGAACGCAAACAAAGAGAGAGGAAAAAAAAAACAGCCCTCGTAAATACCACTCTCAAAGAAATGTTGGCCATCTTATTAGGATGACTCCTCGTTTTTTTGTTGACATTCGGTGATTTCTGAATCATGAACGCTTTTGAAGATGTAAAAAAAAATAAAATAAATGCAGTGGGAAGAGTAGTCGTAAACATGGTTGCCAGTTTTGGGAAAACTCCGTTAAGGATAATCAGAATTCTCTAAAATACATTTGTGGATTTTCTCCCTTTAACCTAGCCTTCTTTATTCATTGAAAATGCACCTATTTGCTGTTTCTGTGCTCATTCTAAAATGCCATAAAATGCCACAAGATGGCCCCAAAGCTCTGTCTAACAGAAAAGTAATCCTAATTTCTATTTTAATTACAATGGTACCTTGTCTTACGAGCACTCCAACAATTTTTTCAATACGTCAGTCTATCTTTTTTTGTTTAGTTTTTTTTTCCTTGTGGTGACCAAAAAACTTGACCAACATCACCACTTTACATCTGCATTTACTTTCCTCTTTTGTGCTTGGAATCTCTTTTTTTTTTTTTCAATGTACGATGAATTAAAGCATGAAATCATAAAAATAGAATAAACCTTTCTTCCCCACAACTGTTAAAATTCTATACATTATTGTTATTATGAATTAATTTTTTTAGGCCCATGTCGATAAATAAAATTCCGATGACGGATTAATTTGCAGAGTAATTAATATATATATAATACTGTATATATAATTAATACATAACTTATTTATTGGTCCCTTAACACTTGAGTTGCGAGCATGGTCTCGGAACATAAACTCACAAGTCAAGGTATCACCGTATTAATATAGGCAGCTGTAAACCTTTTCAGGAGGCGCATAAATACGTTACGGCTTGGGCTCAATCCCTTATTTGGGTATTATTTAGTGAATATTACCCCCCCAAAAAAGTGCTGACAACCTTTTTGTCTGGATAATGTCGATCAAGAAACGGAGCTGCTCTAGAGAAAACAGAAACCCGGTTAGGCTCCTAACAACAAAGAGGACCGTAACAGAACTTGTAAACAATCCAGTTGTAAAAGCTCACTCTTAATATTCAAGTTTTTTTTTTTTTTTTTTGCATTTAAAAACAATTCAGTCGTAATTTAGTGACGGGCCCCGTCGACATTGGGCTCGGAGGAGGAGGAAAAAACGGCCCAAACTAAAGGCCGGGTGTTCAACAAACATAAATGTGTCATGTTGCTATTTAGTCCAGTTAAAAAAAAAAAAATGCCGAAACATAAAGTGCAGGCAGTGTCTGTTCTTCTTTGAAACCGCCAAACTCAAAAACAATCATTAGGATCGAGTGGATCCCAGAAGAGTCTGTTGCTCAAAGGCAGGGCTTGGATTTGGTAGTCAGTTCATCAAAAGTCTCCGGACGGCGTCCGCGGTCGGGCGCTCACTCCACCCGCACGAGCAGGCCGTAGAGGAGCGTGCCGCCCTGCTCTTTCGTAATCCACTCGATCTCAGAGTTGCTGAAGCGGGGGTCCAGGGGCTCGCTGTGGCCGAGCGTCTGCTGCGGCCCCACCTTGTAAGAGCCTGGCCGCACGCACACCTGGAAACCCACCTGGGCCTGGTGGCAGCGGTGAGAGCGGGGATCCCGAAATCTGTTCAGGAGAATATCACCAAACCGGGTCAGTTTGTGGTTGAGGACTTTTCATGGCTACTTGTATTCTCTCTGCTCTTTGCGAACAAAGACTGGAGATTAGTTAGGTGGCCTGCTCTTGTATGTCTCATTGTTCAATCGCAAGGAATTGTGGGATTTCATCGTATACGGTCTATCATCAAAAGGTTGAAAGAATCTGGAGAAATCTCTGCAAGAAAACAAACGTTTAATCC
Organism: Vanacampus margaritifer; assembly: GCF_051991255.1. Lineage (NCBI taxonomy): Eukaryota > Metazoa > Chordata > Actinopteri > Syngnathiformes > Syngnathidae > Vanacampus > Vanacampus margaritifer. The sequence goes on from NC_135446.1 coordinate 14,515,272, forward strand.
CGTGACCTTTGATCCCTCAGGCAGCACTACATTAACTCATTCACTGCCATAGACGTCAAAAATTCAAACTATTTCTATTAGTATCACATTTTTTTCCACTTTTGTTAACAAGAGTACAAAAACCCAGAATTTTTTTTATTGTACATTTAGAACACATATAATGCTGACTTTTGAATTTTGTACAGATAATCTGGACGGTCATTGATAATTTCCAAATAAAATTTGAAATGTGGACTCGTCAGACCACAATACACTTTTCCACTTTGTATTTGTTTATATAGTGACAAACTGTATACTGTTGACTGTCAATGTTTTTTTTATACGCGTGTTCTTGAACCCACGCCGCAATAGCCTCTTCGCAAAGAGGCTCTTTTTTTTTTTTTTTTTTAACTCATTCACTGCCATTGACGGCTATAGACATTTTTTTCCCCACTTTTCTTAACAACACTATGAAAACCCAGAAAAAAAAAATATTGTACGTTTATAAGAGATATATAATTTGTGATTAATCGTGAGTTAACTATTGAGGTCATGCGATTAATTACAATTAAAAAATGTATTCGTCTGACGCCTCTAATTTTTAAATAATATTTAGTTTTTCTGTTTTCATCAGTCGTTTTTTTTTAAATTGTAATTAATCGCATGGCTTCACTAGTTAACTCAAGATTAATCACAAATTTTATATCTGTCTAGGTTTTCATACTCTTGTTAACAAAAGTGGGAAAAAATGTGAAACTAATAGAAATACTTTGAATGAATTTTTGACGTCTATAGCCGTCAATGGCAGTAAATGAGTAAAAAAAAAGAAAAAAAAAGAGAGAGCCTCCTTGCGAAGAGGCTATTGCGGCGTGGGTTCAAGAACACACATATAAAAACATCGACAGTTTGTCACTATATAAACAAATGCAAAATCGAAAAGTGTATTGTGGTCTGACAAGTCCACATTTCAAATTGTATTTGGAAATCATGAATGACCATCCAGATTGTTATCAGCACAAAATTCAAAAGTCAGCATATGTGATGGGCCCTAACTAACACATCTGTGAACGTCTTTTTCACGTAAATCTTTTTTTATTTTAGAAAGACAACACCAAGTCACATTCTGGCTTTGTCGTAAAAGAGTAGTAAACTGGCCTGCCAGCAGTCCAGACCTGTCCCCCCTTGAAAATCTGTGGCAACAACTCAAGTTGTACGCCAAGCAATGTGGAATGTGTTGCCGGCATCAAATTCATAATGAGTGAATATGTGCAGAAAAACGTTTATCAGTTTGAACTTACTGCACTTTAGGAGCAAACGTCTCCAAACCCGAGTAGCGCATCGTGGGCGAGAGCCTCACTCTGGGCACCTCCCGACCGGGTGCGCTGTTCTCCTCTGGATCGCTGTAGCCATCCGGCCCCTCCGCCTTCACCGGAGCCACAGAGAAGATGGACGACGACCCTGCCGCAAAAATTCACCCGTACGGTCAATTGCGATGTGAGGCGGTCGAAAAAGAACGGCGGCGGATGTTGCGACTCCGTACCGGGCAGCAGCTGGCTGTGGTCCAGCGTGCGCCGCAGGGCCCCGACGCCGGTGCCGTGGTACGCAATGTGCCACTTCTTCAGTGCATTGGAAACCTCGCAGTGCGGCTTGATCCTAGAAAGACAAGTCACAAGTGGGTCTCAGGTTTGATCCAAGGTGTGCCCTATAATGAGCAGCCTTCCTTTCCTCTCACCTGAGGGCGAAGCAGCACCATCCGAAAGGCAGCGCGTAGTCTCGGGGCGGCTCTCCTCTCTTGTAATAAGCCTCGTCCCCCCGCAGCTTGTGGCACGACTCGCAGTAGCACAGGTTGTACTTTGGATCTTCACTGAAGTACCCGTCTGGCGCCACGGATAAAATGAGGATCGTTACACATGACTTATTTTTTGCTGTGAGTACTTTTGCCACCCCTGAACATGTGAGGTGAGAGTGAAAGTCACCTGGTAGGGTGAGGAGGTCCTTGAAGCGGGAGCACAGTGCTTGGTACTCGCAGGACTTGTTGGGGTTGACCTCGGGAGGGGGTGTCCAGCACACGCTCTCTTTGATGCCTGCATGCCAAACGAAATCAAAGTCACAATTAATGGTTTGTTTTAGTTTATCTTATACGAGTTGAAACTAGGGCCGGGTAACGATTCTAATTTCCTCAATCGATTCGATTTTGATTCACAAGAGTTCGGCTCGATTCTTTTTTTGATTTTTTTCAGATTCGATTCACAGGCAATCTGATATTGATTAATTATGGAACATCAATTCTGCTAAAAATGTCAAGGGCATGATAAAAAACACACAAATATTCAATTATAAATTACATTTTGCAGAGGCAGTAACTGGTTAAATTATATAATTTATTAATAAAACTAGCACGTGTTACATAAAGATTGACATCAGCAAGGATGAGATGAAAATATTTGCATAATTCAAATTTAATAATTGTAAATGTAAATTAACTCATTCACTCGCAGCCATTCTCACTGAAGCAACCCCCTTCGCTCCCGGCTGTTTTACTGGATTTTGACTGATTTTGCAAGGCCCACAGAATATTGTGTTCTGTTGCTATAAAAACATTGAACCGACCAAAAGAAACATTAAAGTCTCTTCTTTCATCAGGAAGAAAATTATGTTTCTATTTGTTTCCATTTTGCAGCAAATAGAATTAGAATATAACTAAGTTTCATCATTATTTACAAATCTGTTTAAAACAGTGGGGAAATTACTTTTTTTCAACATGGCTCTAGTTAATCTCTTATACATTGCTGCCACCTGCTGGTCGTTTTTGTACTACAATTGCTTCAACCATTCTCTTCAGTTAAGAGGCTGCATCAAAGCCTTCTGTATGCTCTAGCATAAAAAACATTTAAAAAACGTATAAATACGTTGTTGGGAGCACGTTACTATTTAAAATAGAACATATTTATACGTTTTTGGGAGCAAATGAGTTAAAAAGATTCTCAATTGTCTTTAAGTGCAATAAGTCAGGTCTTTCGTAAATGTAAGAAATACTTTTAACTTATGTTGACAGTAAATTTCAAGAAAACAGGAAGATACAGAAACATGCCTTTAAAATTAAATTTTAAGAATTTATGGGAAAAGAAGATATTCAAATAATTGATTCATGGTTTTATGAATCGATATCGGGCTCAAAAAGGAAAATCGATTCAATATTAATTATTTCATTTTTTTTTTTAAACCCAGCCACTTTTAAGTAAATAGGCTAAATAGTTTTAGTCATCTACCGTCAACCATGTCCGCTTTCTCCATGTCGCCCTGACAGCGGGCGTCCCCACCTTCTCCACCCACTGCTGGCACGTTATTGGTTACTATAGTAACCTGACAGGATGACAGGAGGTGTTAATGCGTGGCAGTTTTCAAGATGCCCAACGTGTTATATGACGTGTACCTGTTCACATTGGCCATACAGGTCAATGAACGGGTAGCAGGGGGAGGGAATGTCCTGCGCTGCCACCCCCTGGTCCATGCCGTTGACGTAAAGGTGGAGACAACTGTTGGCGTCCACCAGCAGACCCAACACTGTCCCCTCAGGACACGTGTCCAAGTTAGGACCGTAGTTCTCGCATATCTGAGGAAGAAAACAGGTTCCGGTAAATTTCCGGTTACGTTTCTGTTAAGGGACGTTATAAGCGCTTTTGTGCGTCTACTTTGAGGGAGTTGTGGAAGATGGAGTCCCTTTGCAGCAGCCATGTGGAGCGTTTCAGGCAGCACGCCGTCGAAGGGAAGTTGAGCCGGTCCGGGGAGTGGCCGATCACGCCTAGCGACAGCGACGACGTCCACGACGGATTCAGGCGGTCGATCTGAAACTGGGCAGCAAAAGGAGGAAACATTGTGAATATGAAGCCAGGCAGAATATTTCCTATGGCGTCATACCTGGAAGAGCTGCTGCTGGGTCAGAGGTTGAGCGGTGACCAGCAAGCCCTGGTTGTAGCTGGACACTCTGGCCGCCGTTAGCTTCTGGTCGGACAGCTGGATGTTCTTGCCGTGGTTTTCCAGGAAGGACATGGCGGTGGGCACCGGTGCACACGGCTCAGTTGCCGCCTGGAAGAAACAAGTGGCAAAGATACGGTCACACTTTCATTCTCATCTACGGACAATTTAGAGCCTTCTTAGGTCAAGCTAACATGCATTCATATCTTTATTGTATTCATTATCTTTTTTTATTATTATGAATCGTACGATTAGTCGGTTATTGGAAATTTGTTCTGCCAAATGCTAGAATTTGTAGTGGACTCAAAAAATCAATAGTGTCCTTTGTTTGTCTATAGCATATTGCATGTTATGATTTACCAGTAAATTGATTTATAGCGGCCATAGTCATTGCGTATTTTTTCGCTCGCAAATCAATGCAAAAAGACAAAACATTTGGTGAAGCAATGGCTTGTATCTCAAGAAACTCCGAATTTGGGTGAATTTTCATTTCATTTTGACTTTTGTATTTTTTTAATTTATGTTTTTAGAGTGGGTTTGTTGGTTCTTATTTTTGTAAATTCTTTACTTTAGTTAAGCTTTTATTAGTTTTAGGATTTGATTGATAAATATTTTTTTTAAACATATGGAGTGAATGTCCGGTGCAAGATTTAAAAAAGAAAAGAAAAAAAAGTTCCCCAAGTACTGTGTAATAAAAGCAAACTAAATTACAATTTTCAAACATCTGTTTGGCTTTCCTTTTTCTGAATGGATGTACAGCAATAAATTTAAATAGTAATACAATATATTTATTTAAAGCAATACATTTTAAATGAACCCAGAAAGTTCATGTATGATATTGACAAAGATTAAGGACATTTTCACTAATTATAGTTTTTAAAAAATAAGATGTAGTTAGTATTTGTTTTTCATTTTATATGAACAAAAACGTTTATATTTTGCTAATGAAAACCAGCTTCTACTTTCATTTTTTTTTACCAATGGTTGCCAGATGTTTGAAGTTCACTGCTGCCATCTAGTGGCAAAGTTTTATTGCACGCAACAAAAAGCTAAAAATAAATATATAAATTAATTTAAAAAACTCATATTTTTTAAAAAAAACTGAATTCAAGGCATTTGCAAGTCAAGTTACAACAGCATTAGTATTTTTTCACTGTACTCGGAAATACAAAAGCATGTCCCGTACCTCTCTGACCGGCGTGCTGTCGTCCTCTGCTTCACTGCAGCTTTCCGAGGAGAGTGACGGCGCCTTGACGCCCTCCACGTCCTCAATTAGAGTAGAGCTGACGATGGACACGGCTGTAATGCGCCCGTACAGGTCCAAAACTGCATACACGTTCTTTCACCAAAAACAGAGTCAGCCATTGGAGTACACATTATACACAATGCGTGTGTACGTTTGTGTGTTTTTAAGTGTACCTTGGCTACCGCAGTGGCTGCAGGTCCCATGTCCTCGCCATCTATGAAGATGTGCATGGTGTCATCACTGCATCGCTTCACACCCACACGGTTCCCAACCTAATAAATAAATAAAAACATAAATACATTTTAGTAGTTGGAAAAACATTTCTTTTAGGGGCGATGTCAGATCACGGCTCACCGTCAGCCTGTCCAGCGAGCAGCCGTAGTTCTGGCGCTGCAGCATACCGTTACGGCGGACCTCGGAGCCGCAGAGCAGCCACGTGACCTTGGTGCGAAGCTGCGGGAGCGAGGGGGAGAAGCCGGAGAGCGGGCACGACGGGAGCTCGGGGGGTGGCAGGGTGGTCAGGCCGACGTGCAGCGAACCGCACCACTGCTCGTCCACCTCGTCGATCCGCACCTGCAGGCCCACGCGCACAGAAATGTTTCATGGAGATTCAAAATGGCCGCCAAGGCAGCGATTTTACCTCAAACAGCTCATCCACTTTGAGTTCCTTGGCGCTGAAAACGATGCCGTGGGCATAGCCACCCGCTTGGACGGCCTGGCACCCTTCGCCGAGGAGCACCACGTTCTTACCATGTTTGCCATGGAATCTGTGGGCGACTCCTGCTGCTATGCAAACACACACACACACATGCAGAGATGTGGCAAAGTACCGTAGTTAGCAAATAATTCTGCTCCAAGATCTTGTATCTTTCCCACCTGGAGACTGGATTGGGAAGCTCTTCTCGGTGATGTTGCTAGTGCACAAGCTGTTGTCCAGTGGGCCAGAGGAGCTGGTGATGGACACCTGAACACATTGCCCATACAGGTCGATCACTGCAAACACATCTACGGGAAGAAAAAAATAAAAGAGAGACAAGTTGGTTAGTCCAAGTTTATCCCCTCGCATTGATCGAACATTCCAAAAATTACACCATCAAACCGTTAACATTTCGTTTTTAGCAATACTCCAAGAGCAAAGTCGATTTCCCCCTTTCTCTGACCTGGTGGCAGACCGGAGCAGGCGATGCCCTGGTCCACGCCGTTGATGTAATAATGAAGGTCACCGAGGGCCGAGCGCATCATGCCGATGCGCGAGCCCGACGTTAGCGAGTCGAGATCGCAGCCGTAGTTGTTGCGCATCGTGTTACCGTCCTGCATGATCGCCGTCCCGCTGATGAAAACATTTTTACAATTAGTCGGGCTAGAGAACATGGTTTGAAAGCTACACTTGCATACCTGAGCATCCACGTATCATAGTCGATGTCAGTCATAGTGTTGGGAAATTCAAGCTCTTCTGGCCTGATGGCAGTCACCCCTACATACAAACACACACAATGTAAAAATGTTTTTGGGCAACTTTACAAATTCAGCAGGTGCTCAGATGATGATGTAAACTGCTGACCTGCTTCTATTGAACCTGACCAGCGGTCCACCATCTTCTGGATGTTGATCTCAAAGAGCTCCCCATCTCGAAGGCACCTAAAATGAGCCGAGAAGTCCGTCCATCTCAGTACATCAACAGAGGACACCATGTTCATGTTTTTACTAAGGCTGGCAGTTTAACGCGTTAATATAGATTAATTAATTACGTGCAAATTAGTGCGTTAAAAAACAACAACAATTGATCACCAGTGGCACCTCAATGCGCAAGCGTTTGAAAGTTGGCCCATAGAGCACAGCCAGGAGAGCAAGGCAAACTTATTTGGACCTAGATCTCCCAGAGCCGTTATTTTGAAGGTTCTATTCTTTTCAAGTCGCCGGGACCCGCGGAGTTGCGCCGCTGGGCTTCCGTTGCCGCCGCTGCGGCAACTGCCATTCGGCATGGAAGCTACAAGCTAGATCACCATGGCAAATAAGGAGCGTTTCTGGCCATGAAATATTGAAACTGTCGGGCCTCTATCTCCTCAACCCAAGTGAAGTGGGCAAGAAATTGAACATTTGCCGGCCCTCTATCGCCATCGTGGACACAGACATCGTTGGAAAGCTCTCGTCGAGACGAGTCCTGGGATGTGTTTATCTCCCAGATAGGACGTAGTGTTACGGAGATATGGGTGGGCGGAAACCCCAAAAAACTTCCCCGCCTGCAATGGTTCCTATCCCGGGTAAAAATCTTGGGTTTGTCGTCCCTCTATCTCCGGAACGCAATATCGTGGAGCGCTGACACCAACACCGTTTGAAAGCTCTTGTCGCGACGTGCCCGGGGACACCCCTATGCCCCATGTAGGACGTACGGTTTGGGAGATACGGCCGCCCAAATACCTCCAGGAGACCGAGGATTTTCAAAATTGTAACCCGCCTGCAATGGTTCCTATCCTGGGTAAAAATCTTGGGTTTGTCGTCCCTCTATCTCCGAAACGCAATATCGTGGAGCGCTGACACCAACACTGTTTGAAAGCTCTTGTCGAGACGTGCCCGGGGACGCCCCTATGCCCCATGTAGGACGTACGGTTTGGGAGATACGGCCGCCCAAATACCTCCAGGAGACCGAGGATTTTCAAAATTGTAACCCGCCTGCAATGGTTCCTATCCTGGGTAAAAATCTTGGGTTTGTCGGCCCTTTCTTTCCGGAACGCAATATCGTGGAGCGCTGACACCAACACCGTTTGAAAGCTCTTGTCGCGACGTGCCCGGGGACACCCCTATGCCCCATGTAGGACGTACGGTTTGGGAGATACGGCCGCCCAAATACCTCCAGGAGACCGAGGATTTTCAAAATTGTAACCCGCCTGCAATGGTTCCTATCCTGGGTAAAAATCTTGGGTTTGTCGGCCCTCTATTTCCGGAACGCAATGTCGTGGAGCGACGGGGCAGACACCGTTGTAAAGCTCTTGGTCAGGGCTCTAAGCCCACTAATGGACCCCGCGGTCCGGTTTAAGTTTCCCACCCCCGCCTGAACAGAGGAAACTACAGCTACATTCTGAGACGAAACTTACAGGGAGTCTGACGAATCCCGATGAGAGTTTGCTGGATTACTTGGGAGTTCCAGACAGCAAGTCAGAAGAAGACCAGCCCACCCCGGGCAGTTGAAGGTAAAGTAAAAGCTTGTAGTAAAAAAAAAAAGGCTGCTAGATGTGATGGAGTCATGACGTTTTTGGCAATACAACCCGTCCGCCTCAGAAAAGCAAGAGAGGGGTTTTATTAGCTACTCAAAACGGCGAGTAATAACTATATTAGACTCAAAATGACGGCTCTGGGAGATCTAGTTATCTAGAAGGACACTTCAACAATACAAACGTGGATTTCAAATCTTCTCTTCTTGATTAGTCATGCACTACAATTTTGTAGTGTCCTAGAATTCAAATTCTTTATTTGGGACTTTTAGCCGATATGAAATTAAAATAGATTAATTAGAATAAGTAATTAAAAATCCTGTAATTAATAAGATTAAAATTTTTAAATCGCCTGACAACACCAGTTGTTACCATCCACACCTGTTGGAAATGACAATGGCGTCGTTGAACTCGCTGCGGCAGTTCTGGCGCAGAGCCGTGCGCCCCCCGTTGGTGATGACGGCGTTGGTGCCGTGCAGGTGGTGGAAACGCAGGTCAGTGGTGGTGCTGACGCCCAATACAGAACAGGGGCTCCCAGGGGACATGGCTGTGGGTCCCTCGGAGCTGTCCTCCGGAAGAGGGGGGAGGTCCACTGAGCAGCGGAGGAGCAGAAATAGCAATTTTACACCCACGTTTTTTTTCAAAAGGAGAATATCTGGCCGTTGGTTGTGGGCATCTTGCTCTCACCCATGTCGTCCATGATGGTGGCCTGAGCCGCCTGGCCGTAGAGGTCCACCACGGCGTAGACGTTTGGGGGCACGTTCCATGCTGCTGGGCCCTGGGCGACACCATTTACAAAGAAGTGGAGGCTGCCGTCTTCTTTGCGCACGACGCCGACGGTGTCACCCGCCTGTGAGAGTCAAAGAAAAACAAGAAAAACATTAAAGGGATACTTGACTCATTGGGCGCATTAAAAAGTAATTTTTTTTGTCCAGAAATAATTTGATAACTTATACAATTAACACCTTTAAAAACACATTTTCCACTTGCTGTCGACTGAAGATGACATAACCTGCGCTGAGGAAATAAGTAACGACCAATCACGGCTCATCTGTTTTCTGGGTTTGGTCAGCAAAATGAGCTTTGAATGGTCATTACCTGTTTCCTCAGCACAGGTGACGTCGTCTTCAGTCGATAGCAAGTGGCAAAATTAGGTTTTAAAGGTGTTAATTGTTCATGAAAAATAATGACGTTATCTCATTATTTATAGACAAAATATTATCTTCCTCCAGTTGAAAGTGGCTAAATGGGTCATGTATCCCTTTAATACGCGTCCATTGTTTGTAGTAGCCAATGTAAAGCCAAAATCAGCCATATATTGGATAGGGCCCGAACAATATGGATTTTTTTTTTATGCAGACGCCAAATCCGATATTTGACAAAATAAATTTCAGATAACTTATTAATTGGCTGATCAGTATAAAATAATATAGAATGAATAAAACAATTTTTTGCTCTCTTAAAAAGGTATGAATTACAGGCTGAATATTTTACTGTTTTACATACATCACTTTGTCCTTAAATTTAAGGTTGTCCAAAAAATTCTGCAAAAATTGGCAGATTTTTTTTTTTTTAGGGTTTTGGATTTTTCATTGTCATCATCTTTGTATTGTATAATATTGTAATGAGTTAATGTGTTTAAAAAATAATAATACATTTTTAAACAGCTCGTATCGGACGATTAAATCATCCGGCCCCTAATATTGAATATAAAAAATAAAATAAAAACTACACACTTTGAGGCGGTCTAGGTTGTGTCCGTATTCATCCAGAATTGATGTGCCATTGTGCATCACACCATTCCCTGTCATCATCCATGTCCCTGGAGTCAAAAAAAAGAAAGAAATTGGAACACCAAGACCTTTTCTCAACTATGTTCCTTTAATTGACATTTTTGTTTACCTGAGCGCAAGTTGGTCATGGTGGAGGGCAGCTGCAGGTAGGCAGGGTTGTGCGTGGTCACACCGATTTCGATGGAACCCGCCCACTTGTCCACCATTTTGTCGATACGAACCTGGAATACTTCGTTAGAGCGTAGCGGCCGGCTGCTGAGGACAACGCCGTGATTGAAGTCGTCCGTGGCGCTAAGAGTCAGGAAATGACGTGTGTTATGTTTTGTATAAAAATCTCCAAAAAGTGAAAAGCAAGCAAATAGCTCACTGCGGCCTCAGCGCCGTCCTGCCATCGCTGATGATGGCGGCTTTCTGGCCGCAGTTGGCGTGGAAGAGCAGCCGGTCGGGCGTGTCGGCGTCCGGAGTGAGAGCGGGCCGGGGCCGCCCCACGTCGGGTGACATGGCCCGCATGATGGCGTTGTTGCGGCGGAGGCGCTCGCTGTGGTTGTGATTGTGGACAATGGTGACCTTGACGGCCATGCCGTAAAGGTCGACCACGCCGTAAACCACGGCGGGGGTCTGTGCTGCTGCAACACCTAAAATGGAGTTGACGTTCTTAATCATTACATAAGTTTGGAGGTCAAATTTGACCTGTTTTGACATTTGACAGCAATTTAAAAAATCTAAAAGGAGATAAAGCTGAGGGGATGTTCGTTTTTTTTGGAGGTGGTCCACTCGTCTCACCTTGGTCGATGCCATTGATGTAGAAATGAAGCGCACCACTGGCTTTGCGCATCAGCCCAATGTGATCGCCCTCCTGAGAGCCATGACAAGAAACCCGATGACATCTTAATCCTGATATTTAAAGGTTGAGTCTTTCAATACATACATTTGGATCAACCAACACGAGCGGGGAAAACAGCTAAACTACTTCACACAAGTGTGTGTGCGTGTGCGTGTGCATGTGCGTGTGTATGCTTACAAACCTGCAGTTCATCCAGGTTAAACTCGCAGTATTCCCGTCTGGTGCCTTTCCCGTTGGTCAGTATACCACAACCGCTCATCATGATTGTACCTGCCATGAATGGGTTATGGTTAGTTGGTTGGTTGGTTTGGTGGCACATGCTTGATAAGGTTTTTGTGTTACCTGAACGCAGATTGGTCATAGTTGCAGGATAGTCCAGATTGTTTGGGATGTGCGTGGTCACGCCAATCTCGATTGAACCCGACCACTTGTCCACCAACTTCTCAATGCGGATCTGAAAATGCATTTTGAACACATAAAACATAGAATCTCTTCTTCATAGACGTTCCCTTTAAGGATACTACAAAGGTTCTCAATAGGGTTCAAGTCGGGGGGGAGAGCATGGTGGTTCCCGCCCCCCCTTTTGCCCATAGCAGCTGAAGCAATTTTGTGCTCAAGGCTTACATTAGATTTCTAAAACAGACAGATGGCCCAGGTCATTTGTAGATAAATTTTTTTTTTTTTTTAAAGAAGAAAAAATTATATAATTTATACAGGCTATACTAAAACCAAACTCATGTTTTATTTGCATTACATAATTATTTGTTATTTATCAACCTATTATTTTAAAATAGTTACTTGTGTATGTAAACTAGTTAATGAACCAAATATATTAAAAAATACTACTTCCAATTCTATATGTATATATATATATATATATATATATGACATGGTTTTCACCTCGAACATTTCGTTGTGCCGCAGCGGCCGGTTGGTCATGACCACGCCGTTGTTGAACTCGTCCAGCGGTCGCCTCCTCTCTGCCGTCTTGTTGTTATTGCTCAGTTTGATCAACGTGCCGCACTTCTCGTGGAAGAGCAACACGTCATTAGTGGTCAAGCCCGCAGCCACGGTCGCAGAAGCTCCTCCTCCTCCTCCTCCTCCTCCTCCGCTACCGGTGGGGCTACTGTTAGGGTTCCCGGCGTCCCCCGCTCCCATCCCGCTGTCATTGCTCGGCGCGCCTCCTCTGCTGCCGCTCCTTGTGTCGTTTCTTGTGGAGGAGTTGTCACTTGCTCCGCTTCCTCCTGTGCCACCACCGCCGCTGCCGCCGCCGCCGCCGCCGCCGCTGCCGCCGCCGCCGCCGCCGCCTTCTTCCCCCCCGCCCTCATCCTCGGCTCGGTAAAAAGACACGATCGCGTTGTTGAACACGTCAAAGAGCTGGTGCTCTGTTAGAACTGACAAGAGGTGAGAAGAGCAAAATTAAGAGTTTGCGTTACAAAGCATCCGTAGCATCAAGAACGGGATTTTGTACCTGCATCTGGCTCCAGGTTGTTGGGGAACTTGTCTGGTCTGCTGTGACCGCAACTAAGCTCAGGCACTGACAACGACAAGAGGATATAAATAGTAATTAAGCAATGATATACTAATTACATTCCACATCATTTGATTATTTCCTAAATAGTTTTAAACAATCTTTTTTGCACATCAATATTGTGATTGCGATTTAAAATGTAATATTTTTTTTCCAAGGTCCCTTTTCCATGTATTATTTAGTTGTTATTTATTATACATAAATGTTTTAGTCTTATAGGCTAAAATAAAGGCAAATGAACCATGAATCAAATTGTGATGTTTCATGAAATTGAGATGTAAGTGTGGACTGTATTTCTTCATGCCCAAGTACAGTTCAGCTGTATTCAATATTTAAGGACACTGACTTAAGTCTTATTTAACATGTAATAATTTTAAATGGAATCAGTTTTTCCTATACTTAGCGAAGTCTTGATGTTTATGCTATGCATAACCTTACAATATTTTTAAAACCGATATATCAATATCGGTCAACATGTAAAAAGAGTTTTTGCTGCATCTGACATGCGTGATCATTTGGAACACTGTGTGGTATTAGGCGTTCCCTTACCTTCGTCTCCTATCATGACTCCATTCATTGCTGCCACATTCATCAGCGCCGTGATGCCCGCATCCTCTCGCACCCCGCAGACCACCACCTCTTCCTCCTCTTCCTCGTCCGCCTCCTCCCGGACGACAGCCTCTCGCTCGGCAGACGGAAGCGGCGGTTCGCAGCTCACCACCGTCACCTGCGTGCACTTGCCGTACAGGTCCACCACCGCCCACAGCTTTGGGGGCAAGCCGCTGGCGGCCGCGCCGCAATCCTGGCCGTTGACCCATAGGTGGAGCTCTCCGTGGGAGCTGCGCTGGATGCCCACGCGGTCGCCCTCGGCCAACTGATCCAGGTCGCGGCCGTATTCCTCCAGCACCGAGCGGCCGTCCCGGAGCACTGAGCAGCCCGACACGATCCAGGAGCCGCCCTTCAGGCCCGTGGCGCTACTCGGGAAGTCCAGCAGGGCGGGGTCCAGCGTCGTCACGCCGATCTCAATGGAGCCGCTCCACGAGTTCACCTGGGATGAGTTGAAAAAAGGAAAAGCTGAGAAACATGGGCAAATGGCACAGGGCAGGAAAACATTTTCAGCAGATCACGCTGGAGCCTGAGAGCTAGTGAGAAACGACTCAAGTGTTGGGCTAAATATTGCAGGTGGATAAAAGAAAGTGGTTTGATCTACTGGGATATATTTAGCTAGGAATGTAGCTTGTGCAGAAAAAAGCGTATTGGTGACGGGGGGGGGGGGGGGGGGGGTGGTCGCAGCAGTAAAAAAGATGCAACATTTTAGCATATTCAGGACGACATCAGAAAGTAAAGAAATGCCACATCACAAGCAGCAGATGTACCAAGTACCGACCGACCAAATTGCAGCCTTTGTGATAATAAATAAATACATTTTGCAATTTCAATTTGATTACCAGAGACCTCAAAAAGTCAGATCTCACATATGATGAATTTGACGTTACAAGGGTAAGACACCTGCAAACCGTTTTCAGTTGTGGAGAAAATGCATGATGTCTCCAATTTTACTAAATGTGTAGACACAAAATCTATAATTATATGATGCTCGGTCACATTATGCTGTCAGAGCAAAGCATAACACATGACAAACCGCTTCAGAGTTCATCTCCATCCCATAAAAAGAAAGCCTGATAACGTAACACAATATCGATTCGAATCTGTTTTTTGTTTGGTTCACTTACCAACGACGGTGCCGGACAGCTCACAATAAAGCAGCTGGCAAGCGTCCTGCTACGGAATGCCGGCACACACGCACACAAAGTGACCTTGAGCATCACAATGAGGCCAACGCGGACACGAGGTACTTGAACACAGCAGACGAATGCAGTGAGAGATTTTTATGAATCGAGGGTTAGATTACTATTGGCGCTTAATTCTAACTCTTTACAAGGCATTTTGGACAAATCGCCTACTTGCCCTCCAGCTCCACCTCCACCTCAAAGGCGGTTTGTAATTACCTATAGATGACACAAGATGGCGGCAAAGTAGTCAAAACAGAGAGGACCATAAAGCATCAACACTACACATCTAGCATATACCCAATCATCAGCCGACGTTACATAAACGATTTATCCAGCACTTCAATTTGCCAACACAATCCAGATTATTTTTGGGCTGTTCAAGGTTACTTAACAAGAACAAACGAAATAACTCAAACTAAAATTGAAAAAAGAAAAAGAAAATACTTTTAAAAAGATGAAAACTAACAGAGCACAAAAACAGCCAAAAGATGACATTTTCAGTGACAGTCACAGGTTCATAAATGTTGAAAAATGCATCCACTTCCTGTGGAGCTGAATGGGATGCAAACAGGATGGGTAACAGAGCCAATCTAGATGCGCTGTGATGGAAGGCCATTGATTTTCTGACGGGCTATATGCATAAATTCGATGAGAGATTGAGAACATCACATGGGCTGGAAGGATTATCACTGACAAGGTGATATGTACTCAATTTTGAGAAGAGGGAGGTCCACATTCATGTGGATATTACATTTTTGAATCTGACTGTAGTCACGGGAAAATCAAGCTGTCTGGAAATGGTCTTATAGCCTTTAGCTTTAAAATGCTTGTCCATCATTTTCTTTCAAATCTCCTGAGACAACTCTCTCCATCGCTTCCTCTGGTCAACTTTTAGTGTGATGCATGCACACCATGTCATTAAACAGCACAGTGACAACTTGTCACCTTTTAAATGGGTAACATGACTGATGACAAGTTTGAAAAAACCTGTGATGCTAATTACAGGGCACACCTTGCTCAAATTATTTCCTATATTTTCTAAGGGTGCCATCATTTGTGGCCAGGTTGGTTCGCTTCAAATAATTCTGTTATACCACCATTCAAAACCAATGTGCCATTTTTATTCGTTAGTTGTCATTAAATGTTTATTTATTATTACTTTTGTCAGATTAAATTATTTCTGTGGCCACTGTGGGTTTTACTTTCATAAACAGAGGGGTAACAACGATTTTGTCCACATGATGTGTAACAATGGTACACTTGACTTACAATTAGTTCCGTAACCAAGTTTGTAAATTATAATTTTTTTGCATATAAAATCAGGTTTCCCTATTGAAATTAAATGAAATAAAATGCCATTCAACGTTCCAGCCCAAAACTCTTCAAAAGTGACAGGCTAAGAACCAAAACATCCTCCATCTGGTTTGTGATGGTTCATTTTCATACACATGAAGTTGTCTTAAGTAATTTGGCAAAATATAAACCTGCTGATATATCACAGCAACATATAAGGGTTTGTTTACTAATGGCGCCATCTGATCGCTTGCCACCCGGAAGTACATGTTATGACGTCACTGTGAAAAGGACCATTGATCAGGACATTAGCCGAGATGCTAACAAGAGACGGCGAAGACAACAACCAAAAAAACAAACAAAACCGAACTGCATTGCCTAGCTCACTTGAGTTCGACTTAAATTGCACTAGCCAATAGTCGTTTCGCCTGTGAGCAGCCCATTAGCGTGGCTAACTAACACGTTGTATAATATATCGTTAGCAAAATAACCAATTAAAACATGTATACACAGTAGTGTCTGTGTGTGCTGTGCATATATATATATATATATATATATATATATATATACACACACACACACGCGCGCAAGACGGTATGTTAATCACAAACAACAAAATCGCTTTCTAAGAGACGTAGTGAAGAGCCGCTGTCAAACAGCTCGTTAGATCCCCTCCAGCGAGGAGGGAGACGAGGACTCTCCGCCCCGTCCCAGGGCTTGCTGTCCTCGCATTCCCCGTCTCATCACCCCGCCCGCCCCGCTTGGAGCAAGCAGCAGCAATGGCGGGGGCCTGTGGTGCTAGTTTTTACCTTCTTATCAATACGGACAGTGAAGACGTCCCGGTCCCTAAGCGGCTCCTTGCTGAGCACCAGGCCGTGGTTGAACTCCTGGACCGGCTGGTTGCGCCGGGCGGTGCGGTTGGAGTTGGACAGGCCGACCAGCTTTCCGCTCCGGGGATGCAGCTCCGCCGCCATCTTCAGGGGGCGGCCAGTTTTCACGACCATAGCGTTGGTTTGCGACAGTTACGTCATAGCAGAGGCTCATTTACGGCAGCCACCCGACTGTTGTTTACCTCTAGGTTTTAGTTTGCTTTTGTTGTTGTTGCTTTTTTATTGCACAAAGGTTCTAACATCAATTTGTGCCTTACTATAAATATCCGTTCATTGGATTTTTCATCTCTTCATTCTGTTTTCAGCTATAAGGTAAAAAATTAAATAACAAAATATTACAGTGAAGTAAGGAGATGCAAATGGCCAGCATCAATCCCAGAGGGCTACGATTAATTAATAATTTTTCATCATGTGTAAGGCAGAATCTTTATTCTGGATAACCAAGTATTTAAATTATAAATACTATTGTAATTTTTTAAGAATCAAGATGTATATTTGTCAGATGCACAGTTAAAAAAACAGTGAATTAAATTATTTGCTAGCCACATTCCACAAATACAGTATGTATATATATATATATATATATATATATATATATATATATATATATATATATATATATATATATATTTTTTTTTTTTTTTATCTAGGTTTATTAAAATATCCTTACTCATATAGCTCACTAATACTTGGTTAATTGATTTACTGAAAATAAAACGAATTTTAAACACTACATAAAAGTATATTTAAATTGAATGAATTGTCTTCCCGATCATTTCATGTTTTTCTTTAAAGGTGAACATTTTATGCGAAATGTAGCAAGACTAAGCCATACATTTTTATCAAAAGTCAATAAATAACTCTAATGCAATCCTACAAAGAGCAGAGGTACGGCATACTAAATGCATGACGTCACCTGAAAAAAAAAATTCAGAAATCCACTAGAGGGAGCAGAAACGCCACATTGTCATCTTATTCCAGTAAAGCATTTTATTCACTATTGTACATGGTTGACAATTTTAGTCTAGCTAGCATAGTTATCCCAAATATATCAACATCAAAAGCCTGAATTATTTATTGGTCTTTCTATAAGCAAGACCAGATGCTTGTGGTTCACACGGGGCAGCTGTGAGAGGAGATGGACCGGTGTTTGATAGCCTGATCCAAGTCCACATCTTTTCCTTGGATCTGGACCTTTTCCAGGCAGCCTGTCAAGAAACGGGAGCCGGCATCGTTTTCGCCTGAGGAGTGAAGGAAGGAGAGTGGCAGAGTTAACGATTGTTCCACGGTGGCACATGCATCTTGGCTTATGCATTTAATTTGTTTCACGCTTGTAACTAAAATCACTCGTATCTTAAATCAATTTTGCCCAGTATTTTGTTAGCTTGTCAGGGGTGTTTTGCATTGCATTAAGCTACACTATCGGAAAAAAATGGTGTCCATTTTTGTTCCCCTTCATACAACTTTTGTCACCCTATATACTATGTACTGTTTATGATTAGAAAAAGTAACTCAATATTCCAAATTGGCAACAACAAAAAATGCCACAAAATCAATCATGACCGAACGGTCTTTCTTCTTCTTCTCCTAAATGATGTCTGCCATCTAGTGGTAAAGGATGTTCTTGCAACTTAAAACTAATCAATCAAATATATATCTTAAGGTATATATTTGCTTATGAATAGCACAAATTGAAGACATGACAAGCCCTTGTACCCTTAAAGGTACAAATTTAGCACTGTTTGAAAGCGCTATATAAATATAGACGACTTGACTTTTTTCTGACCGTGCACTGAAAAAGTTCTGGCTCTGACGGATTACAACTCAAAAATTCACAAGCTGGGTCGTGAGTCAGAGTGTCACGATGCCTTAATATGAATCTCACCGAGGAGGCCGCCGATGGCAATGTGGCTTTCTCTCAGTTGGTTCAAAAGCCCAGAATTCTTAAGCGGGTTGAGGTAATCCCACTGGATCTTTGATTCATGTCCACCGTGTCGTACTTCTAGTGAATCAGTCCCGAAGGTCATTTCTAGTCTCTTGAAGTTCTCTTTCAGAATCACCATGTGACCACCGAGGAAGAGTGTTACTTTCTGCAAATCCCCCCCCACCCCCCCAAAAAAAAGAGTATCTTTTATTATCTGCCTTTTGCTGAAAATATGTCTGTTCATGTCTGGTTCATGTACATACCTTCGTGTTATTATTGGCGCCTAACGCAAACACGAGCGCCTGCCCGGGAGTCATGATGCTTAAAATGGTCCCGTCCATTTTAGAGAAATCTCCCCACAATTCGATCGTCACACTGCGGTCGTAGTCCGTCTGCAAAACTGTTCAAGAGACAGAAAATGATATTCATTCAATGAAAATGTATTAATGTATTCCAAACATTCTACTCTGAATGTTTTGTAGAGTATGAGGGCGTTAAACTTGTCTTGCCCAATCAGATTTTAGCTTCTATGTATGTGTCGCCATGTCAATCTAATCTGCCCAAGGACTTCGGAATCAGTAGTGCTCAGACGATGTCAACTATATTAGCATTAGTAATGTTTCTAAACCAATTAGATTTCAATTTCAACCTCATAGAGCAAAGAGTGCTGGCCTTTGATGATGTCAGCAGTTTTGGCCTCCTCTGATTGGTTGGTCAGAACAAAACAGCTAACAGTCTCTCCTATCCTAAATAAATAAATGACTAAAAGTGAGGGGGGAAAAATGGCTATAATTTTTTTTTTTTTTTATTGAACAAAAAAACAAATATACATGGAAATAAAATAACAAAATTTATACATAAATAATTACATTTGTATTTAATTTTGGAATTATGTTTTTTATATTCGTTTTCACTTTTAGTCATTTATTTATTTATTTAGTCATTTATTTATTTTGAATTTTAGCAGTTTTGGTCCATACTGCCAAGTCGAAATGTTATTCAAATGAGGGGGCGGTCCTACGCGTGTCAAGTCGCAAGTTGCGGTGACAGTGGACAAGATAGTCGTCCATTGCTGGAGCTCTCCATGCAAGCCGGCGAGACTTCCTTCTTAGCAGAGCCGCTCACTCGACCAACGATGGGCAGTTTGCAACGGCGGAGTCCAACCCAAGACACGCTTAGGACCGCCCCCTCATTTGAATAACATTTCGTCCTGGCAGTATGGACCAAAACTGCCAAAATTTAAAATAAATTAAAAAAAATTAAGTGAAAATAAAAATGGATATAAAAATATATAATTCAAAAATTAAATAGAAATTTATCTATTTGTGGATATATATTTTTTGTATTGTTTTTATTTCCATTTATATTATTATTTTTTAATTAAATTTTCGAATACATTTTTTTATATCAGTTTTTATTTGTTTGTTTATTTATTTAGACATTGATTTATTTTTAATTTGGGCAGTTTTGGTCCATACTGCCAGGACAAAATGTTATTCAAATGAGGGGGCGGTCCTACGCGTGTCAAGTCGCAAGTTGCGGTGACAGTGGACAAGATAGTCATCCATTGCTGGAGCTCTCCATGCAAGCCGGCGAGACTTCCTTCTTAGCAGAGCCGCTCACTCGACCAACGATGGGCAGTTTGCAACGGCGGAGTCCAACCCAAGACACGCTTAGGACCGCCCCCTCATTTGAATAACATTTCATCCTGGCAGTATGGACCAAAACTGCTAAAATTTAAAAGAAATAAATGACTAAATAAATAAAAATTAAGTGAAAATAAAAATGGATATAAAAATATATAATTCAAAATTTAAATAGAAATTTATTTATTTATGGATATATATTTTTTGTTTTGTTTTTATTTCCATTTATATTATTATTTTTTAATTTAATTTTCAAATCATATTTTTTTATATTCGTTTTTATTTGTTTGTTTATTTATTTAGTCATTGATTTATTTTTAATTTGGGCAGTTTTGGTCCTCCATACTATCCCACCTGATGTGTTGACTATGGCCAATCCGTTCCCGGGGAAGAAGCTGCCGGGCCGGATGGATTGATAGCACGGGCGGAGCTCGTCTGCGTCCGTCTCCCAGGGGATACTGAGGTTAAGCCAGCTGCCTTCCTGCACGCAGGCGTCCATCTGAGGCTCAAACTGCAAGGCAAAAAATGCGTCTGTCAACCCAGATAGCATTTAGCATTAGCTAAATAGCACAACTAGCCCTGCCCAAAACACGAGTTTAACGCTAGGCCTATATATTAATCATTCAGTACTAAATTCTTCCCAGTCCTGGCATATTTTCATCACTTAGTTAATGAATTTAGAAATCACAAAATTGACTATATAATACTTTAACGGATAGCTATCTTGCAGTACCTGAACAACCAGCCTGTCTTTCGGAATCAGGATCCCGCCAAGTGCTAGTCGAAGGGACCCTGAAACGACTTCCTCTATGGCATCAGACTGCAGGCCTACTACCAGCCCCCGCGAGCCATTCACATCCAGGACCACAAAATGGCCATGGTTGCTCAGCTCCAGCTTGGCGACCACAGGGGGAAACACAGGTAAGAAAAAAAAAAAAAGCGCATCCAGAAATTTTGGAAAAAGACTGAACATAAAATGTGTAAAAATGCAAAGCCATATGTTTACACGCCGCCACGGCTCTCACCGTGTGCCACCGGCCGTCGTTGAGCTTGGGCCCTCCCACCACGTTGACGAGGACCCCGCTACGGCTGATCTGCATGAACGGAACGCCGTCTTTCAGGGACAAAATGAACCAGTCCCTGCCATTTTTGGTGTCCCCATAGAAGATGATTCCCTCTGGATCGTACGTCCTGAGCTTAAAGGACGACTTGATGCTAAACAAGAGGACACAAAGGTCACGGGAGGAGCCCCCTGAAATGGTTATAATGTTCTACAGTAGTGGTTCTCAAACTTACTATTAACAAATGATTTAATTAAAAATAAAATCAAAACAAATCAATAATCGCAATTGAAAAGATTATTTTATAACACAATGATCACAAAACATTTGAGAACCCGTGACCTTTGAACCCTCACTCACTCTCTTATCCTGGTGAGGTTGACTGAGATGTGAATCAGCGGCCTCCACGCATCTCTGTGCTGGCCCAAGTAAACAGCGGTGCTGCCCGGTATTTGTTTCTAGGAAAAAAAAAAAAAAGTTTACCCTCCTATGCCGTTTGACATTATTCAGTATACATAAAAAGTCTACACACCCCTGTTCAAATACTTGGTTTGCATAAAAAATGACACTGAGCATTAATTTGACCTTTAACCTTTACAACTCAATTGGAAAAATATACATGTTTTTTCAAGAGGGGAAACAAAACAACTCAGATAATGCGGTTGCAAAAGTATGCACACCCTCATAACTGTGGCTGCGGCTGTCCTCACAATTAACCAATCGGATTCAAACACCTGCAAACATTTTAAGGACCTTTGATCAACACCAAATAAAATTAAGATGTTCTAGTAGGCTTTTCCTGACATTTTTGTAGTCACTCGTTACAAGAAAAAAAAAAAACACATTCTGAACAAAGACTTTTCATTCTGAAGCATAACGATTCGCCATATGACAAACTGAAGTAGTATAGCGTCAACTACAGACGAAAACAGATTTATTCAATGACAGATTTGCCTGAAGTATCTGCGGCTGGTATTAGCAGCCTCTACGAGTACCAATACCTTATTGATAATAAGGCGTGTATCAGCACCGATAGTGATACCTGGTACCGGTAAAAAAAAAAAATGTTTTCCCCATATCTATAGTCTCTATCATGGCTGTACTATACCTTCCCCTGGATTCCCCACGCGAGCGCCGTGATGCTCAGAGTTAGAAGCAGTGGTCCACCCGCCATCATCGTGCCAGTCTAGCCGCTTTCCGAGAGGTTCCCGAGGAGTGTATAGTATTGGACTGTGCGCCAGTCCAGAGGGCAAGCAAGCTGGCGCCGCATCGATTTGCACGCTGTGACAAGCAGGATAAACAAATGGGGACAACACACAGTTCATCATGCAAAAGGGCAAAGTGGCGGCAAACCTGTGAAAGACGCTTTTTAGCATTTTTAGCTTTGTGTGTGTGTGTTGTAAGCTACAGAAAAAGGAGTAAAAAAAAAAAAAAGTTGAAGTTAAAATCTGTTTTGTTAAAACAGTTCATTTTTAATAGTAACATAATTCAAACATTTTTATGCTTAAAAAAAATGTAAATCCGTCATGTAATTGCTCATTGCCTTTTTTAGAATAATGGATCAATGTTACTTGTATTTGTATTTCCCCTCACCTCTGAACTACAGGACAACCTGTAAAACGCTTAACTTTAAACAATATTGTGAGAGACTTGCAAAATTTCATTTTTATATAACGTTGGATTTGTCCAACTTAACTTTTGTTGCATTCGCATGTTCCATTTCAGTATCATTTATTATTTTCCATCAACACTAAAATTGACTGGCCGATTTGCTAAGATAATGTACGGTAGTTTAAATTTAGTTCATTTGTTTGAATCAAAACTATTCCTTCAATTTTTTTGCTCTAAACCACACTAAATAATTTCTTTAATTATTACCATAAAATAAAATATGTCATATTAAGTGTGGATTTTTTTTTATCATACACAGATCACACACACATATGTTTATATATTTTATGTTTGTGTGTATATATATATATATATAATTGTTATAATTTTTTATTTATAATTTCACACAAAATAAACTCATTAATGGAAACAAACATTTTGACTGTAGGCTATAAGTATAATTTTTTAAATATATATATATATTTTTTTTTTTATAAAATGCAAAAATTGTTGAGTAACATTTCAATTTTACACTGATTAACGATTTAGTAAAATATACTTTTAAATGTACATGTAAAAATGTTTTATCTACCATTTTATTATACTAAATAAATGTCGCCATTTTCAAAAATAAAATATATATTTTTTAATATATGTAACAAATATTTTAAAATGTACATGCAAAATGAATGAATATAGTAAAAAATGTCAAATTATTTATTTTAAATTATTTTATATAATTTTACCAATATTTTACATAATGACATACAATAGCTCAATTACCAACTATTTATTGATATTACTGGTAATAAATAAAATACTTGGGATTTGTGGTCTAATTAGAAAAAAACAAAATCTGACTTTCTTTCGTTGGGTCATCAGGTTAATACTTTATTTTGTTTGACTGCAGCAAAGAGACAGAAGGGGGGGGGGCAAGGTTGGGCAGTATTGGGTCAAGAAGAGTTATCGGAAAGGAGACTACAGACTTTGGGAGAGCTGAGGCAACGAGCCTTTGTATCAAATCTAAAGACAAAGTCCTCAGGCAACATAAAAACATCTTTTTTTTTCCTTTCAAAAAAATAACCAACATATTTCGAGGGCTCTCTATGGCACAGTATTATCCTAGACATGATACACGATACCCCCCCCTCCCCAAAAAAAAAAAAACTTTAGCCACATCCCTATATCTATGAACAGCTTCATAGCAGACAAAGCCGTGAGATCTATCTCCAAATGATAGCTAAAGAAAAAACAAAACAAAAAAACTTTCATTTACAAATCTAATTTCTTATGCCGTAACAAGGCACCATAACATCGGAAATCTGGCAGATCCACATCTTAACTATAGATAATTATTTAAATATCAAAGCAGAGGCACATTCATTTCAACGAAAACGTACAGTAGACAGTTGTATAACGCCACCAGATTCCAGTCCAGTCACTACGATATGAGTCAATTTGCATGCTTTTGGTCTGTATGACATAAGAAACGATGGTCCAAAACACATCTACAGGAATGGATTGGAATATTGCGTCGGAGACAGCAAGGCTTTTTGTCTTTTTTTGTCTTCTTTTTTTTTTTTTTTAGTTTTTTTTCTTTGTAACACAGAAAAAAAAAAAAAAAAAAACAGGTGGCCTGTTTTGTGAGTGCCGAGGATATGCTGACTTTGTGGCTTTTGGTTTTTCCTCACGTGCGTTTAACCCGCTCACCCCTGGAAAAAAAAAATGACACACCCGGTGGAGTTCAGCCGACTTTGGCCCTCAGGTGAGAATCAAAAAAGACAGATATGGAAAAATTGAGACGGGAACAGAAAGGGGGCGAGAAAAAAAAAGAAAAAAAGAAAAGCTGTGCGCACAGTGTCAAGATTTGCCGAGCGTAGAAACGGTTAGGAAGCAAGTGGCGCTCATGCTTTTGTGGATACGGAACCCAAGTTTACTGACGTGTTGCTAGGACTACTGTATATATGCATACCAGACTGTTATATTGTTCTGTAATAGGTTATTTATGTGAAACAAAAACAAATAACAAAGAACTGAAACCGTGTCTTGTAAAAAGCCGTTTGAGCATATAAACCATATCTTTCATTTACAGTTAAAGGTCCACGGACTAATAAACTCTTTGGCCTTACTAGTGCGATAACAATGTGTTACTAGTGAGACAAAATTAGATGACAACTGTGCTACTAGTGACATTATAAAATTGTCCCAGGTAACAGTAAGCCACAGTAAAATTGGTCAAACCTAACAGAAGATATGACTATTATAGTATATATATATATATATATATATATATATATAAATCAGCAAAAAAATTCAGCAGATTTTTGCTAATTGTAGTTTGGCTTCACTAGTAACATGTCCCACTAGTATGCAGAAATGTAACAGCAGTGGCAGGCAGTAGTGAAAACCGTCGTTTTACTAGTGCGCTGAATTGTCTTAATTGTGAGTACAAACAACGTACTAGTACACGGACCTTGAAGTGGATATCAAGGATTTTGAATATATGCTCAAAGGGATTTTCATAGTCTACCATAATGCAGCTGTACTTCATTGACCGCGTGACTTAAAATTTACATTCAGTTTTCTCGGTTTAGGCCCCCCCACAACCTCAAAGCCACCATTGCGGGAGAGGGGAGGGGCTAAATCATCAACAACGTTGAACATACAATAACGACATGGGGGTTGTCCAGGCATCACTTTGGCTGTTGAGCTCAACCTCATTGGAAGTCAAATCTTTGCTTCCTTTTTCCCTACCTAGAAATAACTCAATACCCTGAATCCTTAATTTTTTTTTGTCCATCTCCACGAGGGATTTGGGGGTGGGGGGTGGGGGCGGTGGGGCATTTTATTTCCTCTCTCGTGTAAAGGAAATGAGATGAAGAAGGGAAGTGCAATAGTTACCAGCCTGCATTTTCTTAACCCAGTGACCAGCTACATATCCAAAGCAGCTACAAGTGCTCCCCCTTTAAGTGACCACTACTTTTACTATTATTGTGCACATAAGGTATAAACTATGCTATACACATCCTACAGTGTCGCCTGACCACAAACTCACGTGGTGTGTCGAGACGAGTTGTCGTACACTCTTCCGGACGACATATCCCTTCTAAACGCGCGCTTCTACACAATGGCGGTGCTCACACCGACTGAAAGAGGAAATGCTGTGTCGGCCCCGAGCCGCGCATATCCCGTTAGTCACAGCATGCGCGCTAACTACAAACTGTCCTCAATACAAGCGCGCAGCACATCCGTGGAGATTCGTCCCCGGGCTGTTCAAATTCGCTACTCGCAAAACGTAAATTGGGCTGTGGGGTGAGATTTCAGCATTCAAAGTTCAAACGTGAAGGTTATACTGATCTTCATCCTGAAATCTCACCCAACATTCTCGAACATTTTGGAAGTATTGCATGTAACTGGCTTGGAGTTCGCTCTCAGGCGCTGCTGACAGGCTACAGCTCCGACGGGGGCGACAGAAACACACCCTGTACGCAGTTCGTATTCATATATTCAAGATAATAGAATCAAGTTCTAGAACTACGACACACTACGGCAAAACAGCAGAGAACAAAGACGGGAAGAAGGTGATGATACTTCACTGGAACATAGGCCACCCCTTCCCTCCCCAGTCCTATCCTCTCTGTAATAGAATCCTTTTGGCGTCCTATGGTTTGTTGCTGCTGCCGTCTCGTTGCTTCTTGCCACCGCCGTAGAAGCTGGGGTTGGCCACCAGCGGGTGCGGCGCAGTGCCCATATAGGGCCCCGCGCCGGCGGTGTAGTTGAAGATGGCCGGCAGGAAGGGCAGAGGCTCCACCTTGTCCGCGCCGGGCGCCATCATGTTGAGGGCCACGGGAAGAGCCGCCACGTTGTACGGGTAGGCCAGAAGCTGGGACCCGTAGAGAAGCTGGTATGGGTCTGGGTAGAAGGGCAGTTTGGCCAAGTCGGCGCCATTCGGGACCATCATCTTTCCCAGAGGCCCAAATGGAAGAGCTCCTGTAGGGTAGGAGGACACAAGCAGGTTGTCTTCCTGCTTCTTAGCTGGCTGATAAGTGTCCGGCGCGATCAGGGGAAGGGGGTAATCCTGGACAGGGTAGCACACAGGCGCTGGTTCCATGTGCTGTGAATCCCTAGAAGGGTCCGGGTGCTCAGGTGCGGGTGGTTTTGGTGCCCGCGGGAGAAGGAGAGCATGGGCAGAGGGGCGATCCCCCCCGCTGGGTAACGTGAGCCGGTCCAGTTCTTGGACTTGTTGGTTGGCTGCGGCCAAGAGTCCAGGGCGGCAGGGGGATTTTGGAGTGTATCTGTGCAACAGGGGCCCATTCGTAGTGGTCTGAGTGGGGACGTGTTGGGGGGACGGCACAGGACTCAGAGGCTCTTCTTTGGGAACTAACAGAGGTGTTTGGTCCACTGGGGTCTGTTCATGTCGACTCATGTGCTGGACCCTCTCCATTTCTTTTCCTCGGTCTTTGTCCCTCCCCCGTTTCTCAAGCTCCCTCTTTCTTAGTCTTTGCCTCTCCATCTCCCTCTCTCGGGCTAGTATGGAGGACATGGTCAGGTCTTGTGCTTCATTGGGAGATGGACTGCGGGACACGGACTGAACTCGGCGATCTTGGACCACGGGGGGTTCCTTGTAGGTTGCGTGCAAAAACAAACCACTCCGAGCCTGCCTCTCTCTGTCCATAATGACCCCATCTCGTGTCACGAATCCTCGATCGGGGCTGTTCACGGTTGCCATGGAAACGGGGGGAGCAGCAGTGGTTATTCTGGTCTGTGGCATCATGGACACATTAGCGGAGGTGCTTGGGGCTGCCATGCAGTGCACAGGGCTCGCCATTCTTTCTAGGCTCCGTTTGCCTGGGGTGCGGTAGTCCAAACATTCGGGCCTGTTCATGACCAGCACGCTCTGGAGAGTGGGGGGTGTGGCCAGTGAGAGTTGCGCTTTAGCAGGTGCAAGGTTTACTGGGCTCTCGCTCAGTTTGGGTTGCCTCTCGGGTTCTGGGTACGTGCGCTCGGCCACTTCAGGCTCGTCACCGGATTCCGCTTGCCGATGTTGGGTTGTCGGCTCACCGTGATGGTCTGGTGCTGATGAAGGGTCGCAGGTTTTAGAGGGTTCTGCTGTCGAATAGTTGATGACTGAGACAACTTGGCCTTTCTCAGGGACTGCCTCTCTGCTCACGGCAGTTGTTTCGGGCTGCGGGACGTCTTCTTCCTTTTCCCTCTCAGGAGAACTGTTGAACTCGTGACGCCGGATGTGGCGATTGAGCGCAGAGGACGTCTTGCACACCTTGTGACACTGTGGGCAGGTGTGCCGTGACAATGCTCTCCTGCTGAGGCGAGCCGGACTGGAATGACTCAAGTTGATTTGATCCTCCTTTTCGTCACCGCACTCGGGTTTGAGCGCATCGGGATGTTCGCCGAGCGCCACTTTTTGGGAGGCTGATGATGTGTCTGCAGGCTTGGGATGCTGGATCCTCTGGTGGTCTTCCAATTTGTCCCTTGAGGGAAAAGTGGCGCGGCAGAAGAGGCACACGAATTCCAGAAGATGACTCAGTTCGTGTTGGTCCCGCTTGCTGGAGCTGGAGAACCAGCAGCCGCAAGTAGCGCACTCCGCAGCGTTCCCGTTGGTCCAAGGCCGCCTTTTGTGTCCTGAAGGAGCAAGCGGATGCTTCGGGGCTGGCGGAGAAGGGGCGGAGAGTTCATGACAGCCCTCCTTAGCTTGTTTGTCTTCTCTTTCACATCCTCCCTTGTCAGTGTCTGACGGTTTTCCACCCTCCTCCTCATCTTGACATTTCCCCATCTCTTTATTCCCACGCTTTTTCAGCTTTTCCGCTCTCCTCTTCAGCCGCAGAGCGCGCTTAAACTTGAGTTTTCGCTGCCAGCTTTTAAACCTCTGCAGATGCGCCTGGGCCTTTTTCTTGGGCTTGTAGGAATAGTAAGGTCGCCACAGATTGTCCTCCATGTCGTGGTCGCTCTCCTGCTCGCGCACCTTTTGTCGGAAGTTGTACTCTCTCAATTCGTCGTCGGAGTTGCCAGTGTTTTCCGCAACTTCTTCTTTGCTTTCTCCTCCAATATTGTCCTCCGGTCCCTGGCTAGCCCGCCGGTGGATGTGGTGTTTGTGATGGGCGGCCTTGACCGAAGATGCCTCTCCTTTCTTGCTTTTG
This sequence comes from Vanacampus margaritifer, assembly GCF_051991255.1. Lineage (NCBI taxonomy): Eukaryota > Metazoa > Chordata > Actinopteri > Syngnathiformes > Syngnathidae > Vanacampus > Vanacampus margaritifer. Next base: position 14,544,222 of record NC_135446.1, read on the forward strand.
GGAGGAGAGCGGCTTTTGTCTCTCCTAAGGTCTGTCTCGGAGATACTGCGTTTCACGATGGCCTCTTCCCCAATGCGTACGGTGATCTGGCACAGCGGGCCTGTCTCCTTGACCAGTGGGCCCACCGATGGCGACAGCTGCTTTGACTTAGATAGGTCGTTCTTGCTGTGGGATTTCCTGGACTTGAAACACGACCCGTCTGTCTCCATATCGTGTTTTGTCGGACCTGAGCTATCTCGGGACCTCTTTCTGTGGCTATTGGTGCCATCCCTGTGTCTCTTTAATGACCTTGCACTGCCCTTGTGGGAGGTCTGACTGACGTTGATTTCGGGGAGCTTGTTTTGTTCACTTCCAGGCGAGACCTGGTTGCTGTGCACGATGACGGAGGATGACACGGTGGTTCCGTGAACTATAACTGAAGGTTTTGAGTGTCCGTATGTGATCACAGAGGGCGTGCTCGTTGAGTCTGTGCCTCTCGCAGCTTTGTGATTTTTGGTTTTGCTGCTACTGGACGTTTTTGAGCTGCCTCGAATCGGTTCTAACTCGTGGGCTTCATTGTCGTGTTTTTTAGGCTGGGTCGAGTCTGTTAGGGGTAAGGGCGGCGACGTTGGGTGGTCGTGGTCAGTAGCCAAGACGTCATCGGAAAAGCCGTCAGGGTCAGGCTTAACACTCTGAGGATGGGCCCCACTGATGAAACTTTGTAGGTCTCCAGGTCCCAGAGCACAGCCCAGGTCAGGTAGGGAGAGGGAAGGGGCTTCAGTTGGTGACATCAGCAGGCCATTATGCAAAGTGTCACTGTAAGTCTTGTACGGTCTTTTCTGTGAGCGCATGGGAAGGAGGCGGTAGAGCTTGAGGGCATTTGCCTTTTGCTTATAGCCACCATTGGCTGTCTTTTCACTGGAGATGAGACTGGGATTGATGCCGTGAATGGTCTTCTGGTGAGTTTTGAGATTGTAGTAGGTAGCAAAAGCATCCCAGCAGAAAATGCACTGGTAGCGCCGCTCCCCCGTGTGCCACACCTCGTGTTTTGTGCGGTACTCGGCCAGGGCGAAGACCTTGTCGCAGTAATGGCACGGGTACCTGCGTCGCCACGAGTGCACGTTAGAGTGACGCTTAAGGCTGGACAGCGTCATGTAGGAGCGCTCACACACAGAGCAGAAGTAAATGACATTGCCATCCACCACCTTCACAAAATGGCTCTCATCACTTGCCATGAGCTCTGTGGCTGCTGCATCATCATCGCTTTGGATACGTGCCAAAGGGCTATCTGTTTTTTTCTCCGGCCTTGCCTTGCTCATGTCTGTTTCCCCTTCTTCAGCTCGTATTTCGCCCTCCTCCAGCGGCTCCTCCTTTGGCTGCACGACAAGAGATGGGCCCAGTCTGGAGGGCAGGCCCGGCACTTTGCAGGAGGCCTCGTGAGATTGCAGCCTCTTGCTATGGATGAAGACTTTGCCGCAGAAGCGGCAGCTGAGGGCGCGGCTTCCACGGTGCAGCCGCATATGGACAGTGAGTGAGGAGGCTGAGCTGAAGAGCCGGTGGCACACCCCGCAAATCAGCTCGGGCTTGACGCTTTCGGTGGGGGAGTAGGAGGAGGAGTGTGGGGGTGCTGTGAGTCCCTCAGACGGGGGAGGAGGGGGTGGCGGCAGAGGGGGCGGGAGGTGGAGTGTAGGTGGGTGTAGACTGGGTCCATGAGGGCTTCCCAGCTTGCCAGCTGGTCGTCCTGTTATTTTCTCCTTCTTCTCCATGTCCCCACCTCCTCTCTGATAGGCCGAGGCGCCCAGGCTGAAGAGGATCTGGGCCGTTTGCGAGGGCGAGGCTGTGCCGTTGGCCAACTTGTGTCTCTCGTCCCATCCGTCTCCGCCATAAGAGCTTGCTAAAGAAGAGCTGGAAGAACCAGGCGCCGACTTGTGAAACTGTGTCTCTGGAGAGAGTTTAGAGCACTTGAGCGGAGGCGGGGATTTTATATCCTTCCTGATAAGTGCGTGAACAGTCATTGGGGACGAGGAGGAGGAGGGTGACGAGGACGGAGAACTGTCGTGCCTCGGGGGCTTAAAAGGTCTGTGCTTTACATCCATGGTGGAGTCCAGTTTCCATAGAGACCCCTCGTTGGAGCTTTTAGAAGAAGGCCGGCGTCTGTGCGGGGAAGAGGATGACGCGGTGTTACGGCAATAGCTGGATGACGTCAGCGAGGCCGGGAGGGGCCCGGCGCTAACTGGGAAGCTTAGGGTGATTTTTGCATTTTTAGGTCCATCGGCTGTGCTTTCCAGCCTGTCCTCCATTATCACATCCCCTCGGCCGCAGTGCTTTTTCCCCTTCATCTCCAGCTGACGCGATTCCTCGCGAGTGTCCTCTTTGGCCCGGTTTGAGCCAACAGGCCGCTGAAGGGCTTCTGCGGTTACTTGAGACAGTGGAGGGGAAGACAAAGGGCTTTGACTCTGGTGGCAAATGGCGTCCTTGTCGACACGATGTATGACAGCGCAGGGGGGCCCTAACTCAGAAGCCTCACTCAGACGAGAGTGAATAAGGCCCGCGTGGAGGGGGTCCCACGCCTTCACCCCGGACACCATGACCAGCACCCGAAATCTGAAAAAAAAAAAAAAAGTGTGTTAAGCACCAGGTCCAAATCAGGCTGTCCGCAAAATTCACTCATTCAAATCTTTGTTAAGATAAGGCACAAATTTACTTCAGAAAAATCTCACAGGACACTACCAAACAAAAATGTCACAAAAGGAACTGTATTTGAAAACAATGATCTCAATTTTGTTTTTCTGTGTGAAATCTGGGCCCCTTTAATTGAACGCGATTGAAAAACAGCTATTATTTTGTTATAAATGGCAACAGTTGGACACAGGGGCTTTTGTACTTTCTTCCATCTAGTGGAAGAGCCGTTAATTGTTCTGCTTATCACCATACGTCGCTGCCATAGATAGACTTGACTCAACTCTACTTCATTTATATAGACTCTCACAAAAAAAAAGACCTTTACAGAACACATGAGATAAAACATGAACAATAAGCAACAAAATCTTTTTCTTCATCCCGATATGCGCTTTGTTTTTTGAAAGTGTGCTTGCTTTAAACTGCTCATTTCTACTCCCAGTTAAGTTTAGTATCAAACTAAATCCGAAATTCAAGTTTTTAAAAAAAATTTTTTATAAACTAAACCACCTAACTTTGCCTCATAAAAGTCTGCTGCCCTTAACACTAACAAATCATACGAAGCGACGTAGACAGGCTAACAAAACTAGCAAAAGAAGTGCAATAGTGATAAAAAAAAAAAACTAACTAATATTTGAACATAAACAGAGAGAAAAAGAACATAAAATAATACTCACAGGTACGGGTTCTGTTCTGTAAAAGACTAGTAATTTCACTACAGCTTTTAAGTCTTTGTGTCTTTTTGTTGTCTTTGTGTTTCATCATCAAAGCTACATGTGTGCAATATACTGCCCACTAGTCATCAAGGCTCGCACACCAGGAGCAACATGAAGTCTACTGAATTAAAGGAAAGAATGTTGCAAAAATTCTACAATTCTTTACATTCAAAGTCATTCTGTGACAACTATGCAGTGTGCAATACTAGTATAGAGTGCTATTGTTCTAATATTTAAAAAAAAAAAACTACTTTTTTTGGGGTGTTTTTTAGGGAGCTCAGAAGGATTTAAGGCAGGGGTGCTCAAGTTCGGTCCTCGACAGCCCCAATCCAGCCTGCTTTCCGTGTTTCCCTCCTGCAGCACAGCTGAATCTAATGATCAGCTAATTAGCAAGCTTTGCAGAAGCCTGATAACGATCCTGATCATGAATCAGGTGTGTTAGTGGAGAGAAACATGGCAAACAGGCTGCATAGGGGCTCTCGAGGACTGGACTTGAGCACCCCTGATTTAAGGTATTTCCATTCATTTCAAGGTATCGCTGTATATGAGTTATGAATGATTTTGATTGATATTGAAATCACACACAACATGATTGATGTCAAGACTATTTAGTCAGCTAGCAAAACTCAACATTAAACTTTAAACATGAAAGAAGAACCAGAAAAGAAATAAGTAACGCAATAAAATAATAATACCGGTATATTAAAATAATAACAAATAACATATTTTTTTAATTATTCGTTTTTAGTTGCTATTATTTTAAAATACATTATTTTCCTGCCATGTGCGCCTTGGCCTCTTAGGGGCAGTGTGGTGCCGCACATCCATGGAATACACGCTAACATTAAGATAAAGAGTAGACGAAGAAAGTCAATTAAGCTTTATCAATATATACCTAATTTTTCACAGATTGGGAAAAACACATACTTTTAAACATTCTTTTTTATATTACCTATCTGTCACTGTAACTACAGTGTTTTATGTATCACTCTTGACACAACACTCCCTCTTCCACACATTTTAGTTAAGACTCCATATCAATTCAGATGAATGACACTATCGCTAATAAAATCAGTCACGTTCTTGTTGGACATTCCTGGCAGGGGTTCGTATCTGCTGGATAGGAATTGAACTATTTGGTTGTGAGGGCGAGGGAAAATGAAAAGGGAGGAAGGGCCAATGCAAGAGAGAAGTACTCACACTTTGTATTAAAGTAGAAGTAGAGATACTAGTGGGGGGGGCTGTAAGTACTTATTCAACTCATTTAATTAGTAAAAGTTGAAAAAAATGTTATGAACTAAATAATTAATGTTGCTGTTTAACTCATTCACTGCCATTGACGGCTATAGACGTCAAAAATTCATTTGAACTATTTCTATTAGTGTAACATTTTTTCCCACTTTTGTTAACAAGAGTATGAAAACCTAGAATTTTTTAAATTTTATTAGAACAGATTTTAAATTTGTGATTAATCGTGAGTTAACTAGTGAAGTCGTAATCGATTAATTACGATTAAAAATTGCAATCGGCTGACGCTCCTAATTTTTAATAATCTTTTCTTTAAAAAAAACCAACAAGATAAAAAATTAGGAGAAAAAAAAGATATATATATTTTTTTTTTTAAAGATTAAAAATTAGGGGCAGCAGGTGATTACAATTTGTAATTGTAAATATTCGCATGACTTCACTAGTTAACTCACGATTAATAACAAATTTTATATCTGTTCTAAATGTACAAAAAAAATTCTAGGCTTTCATACTTTTTAAAAAAATAAATAAACAAATAGAAATAGTTCAAATTAATTTTTGACGTCTAGAGCTGTCAATGGCAGTGAATGAGTTAAGAGGTAGCTAGGAATAACAAATCCTTTATGCTAGCAAAATAACGTTATGGCCGTTCAATTGATGCAGTATGATGGAAACTAAAAAAAAACAAAAAAATCAACATAAGTACAGTCACAACATATTTGTGCTGCATTACTTCCTGCCACTGCACAGCCGACGTTTGTCTTGCCGCCTTGAGCGACCGGATAGAACGCAAGACAACGAGCTATTTTGCATTTTTTCCCTTCTTACCACAGGCCCGGGCTGAAGCATGTGACGACGCCACACATAAGAGCACCGGGCCGACAGCTTGCAACGAGCGTTGGCGATTACTTATTCAAGAGGGGCAATTTGTAAAACTGCTGATTGGCAAGGGGTGGGGGTTGGGTGGGCGTCCTGCGTAAGAGCGCAAATGACGCGAGGAGACAAAAATCCTCAGTCATGCTTTGCTGCCTGCGTTTTCAAGCGGCAAGGCAGCCAGGAAGGCAGGCCGCTGTAAAATTCCACAGGCAGCACTGAACAAGCAGAAACTAGGTCAGCGCTGTTATTGCAGAGGGAAGAGCAAGGCAAGAGAGAGTCAACGGGTGACAGAAAAAGGGAGCCGGAGAAAGGCTGTGTACGCGATCATTCACTCAATCCAGACTCCCTAAACACTATATACGACTATATAGTTCACTCATCAGGCATGTGCACCATTAATGACATCATCACTGTCGCATACAAGTGAGGCTGGGCGGTTAGGGAATAAATAATAATCACTATTATTGTTGATTGATATTGAAATCACGATTAATGAACACAATTATGCCAAACTTAGTATTTATTCAACTACCAAAACTCAAATTTAAATATATTGTAACTTGAAAGACCAACCAGAAATTGAATTAGTAACAAAGTAAAACAATAATTTATTAAAATCATTGCAATAAATGAAATAAAAGTTAAAAAAAAATAAATTAACTCATTCACTGCCATTGACGGCTATAGACGTCAAAAAATAATTTGAACTATTTCTATTAGTTTAACATTTTTCCCACTTTTGTTAACAAGAATATAAAACCCCCCCCAAAAAAAAATTGTACATTTTGAACAGATATGAAATTTGTAATTAATCATGACTAAAAAAAAATAAAAATTGTTCGTTCACCACACGCCCCTGTCAAAACTAGCTTGCACCCCACAAGCCATAATGCACACGCTGCACCCTAACTTCTAATTTTTGCTAACATAAATAATATATATAATTATCAATTATTTTTGGTCCAAAAGGAACTTACATAATTACAGTGTATCTGTTCTAAATGTACAATTTATTTTTTTTTGTTTTCATACTCTACAATATATTTTTTTAATGTTTTCATACTCTTGTTGACAAAACTAACAGAAAAAGTTCAAATGAATTTTTGACGTCTATAGCCGTCAATGGCAGTGAATGAGTTAATATTGTTGTTATCAAGAAATGCTACTTAGTTTCTACATTCCACACACTACTTTCATTTTTATTCATCTATTATTGCCTTAATACATTCATTCCTTCTGTTTGTTAACAAATACATGGAAAGAGGACTTTGAAATAAAAAAAATTTGCATATTAAATCGCAATCACAATATCGAGGGGCAAAAAAAGAAAAGAATCGCCATTAGATGATTCTTTTCATGACACATTCAATAGCGTTACAAAATGGTCAACTGACTATATAGGGAGTGATCCCAATTTCCGAAGATAGCCATAGGGTGCGAGCATGAGACAGAGAGGAAGAGGAGGATGAGGAAGGGCGGATGTGAAACAGGAACGGTCAGACAGCAGCGCGGGCAAACACGCACGACGACGGCCACACCAACTTGCGGCGCGTGTGCGCACCGTACTGCGCACGCATGCCCCACAGGCCTGAACAACAGACGTCAACAAAGTAGGCCCGCTCTTGAGCGCAGGTGTCACCTGCGCCCAAGCGCGACGTGACGCGCGTTCCTAATAAGCCCAACAACAGGCACGTCCCTAATCGCGCCGCTTTTGGAAAAGCCGTTTTCTTAACTCATTCTGCTGCCATTGACGGCTATAGACGTCAAAAATTCATTTCCACTATTTCTATTAGTTGTCATTTTTTTTCTCCACTTTTGTTAACAAAAGTATGAAAACCTAGAATTGCTTTTATTGTATATTCAGAACGGATATAAAATGTGTGATTAATTGTTTGTTAACTAGTGAAGTCATGTGATTAATTACAGTTAAAAATTTTAATCGCCCCTAATTTAAAAAAAAAAATTTAAAAATGAGGGGCGTCAGATGATTAAAATTTGAAATTAAAATTTTTCGCATGACTTCAATAGTTGACTCACGATTAATCACAAATTTTATATCTGTTCTAAATGTACAATAAAAAAAATTCTAGGTTTTCATAAAAAATGTAAAGAAAAAAAAAGAGTTAAACAGAAAAAGTTCACATGAATTTTTGACGTCTATAGTCGTCAATGGCAGTGAATGTGTTAAGGCCCATGTTTGTACATGTAAGTGCACTAGTAAAATGGCCAGCAAGGCTTTTTTTCCCCACTCCTAGTATAACTTTTGGTCAGCTAGTATACAAGTGCTGCACTAGTAACAAAGGATGGACGAGTTGTATCGTTACCGGGTAACATTATTACTTTTTTCAATGTATCGGGTACTCATGAATGGTGCTGGTACCAGCCACAGATATTTAAGGCAAAAAAATATATTTAAAAAATCTGACATTGAGTAACTCCTCCTCCCCAACAGTTGGCGCTACATATGTTGATGAATCATCACGTGTGTCAGAAAAATGAATTGATATCTCTTATATCAGAAGTACTCGTGGTATCGGGCCTTGGTATTAGCTGCAATATGGAACTTTTCCCCCCCAAAATATCTTTACAGTAGCCTTTTTATTTGACCATTTATAACTTAAATGTCTGCTAATAAGTAAAAAATAAAATGAAAAAAAAACACCTTAGCTGTTCACAATGGGTACTCCTGCAAGCCTCTGCCCAATAGTTTTCAGAACTGGATTAGGGTTCGAATTTCCCGCGCCCTGTCCGCGGATGTGACGTAATGTGCGCGGTGTGTATGTGAAGAAGGGTATGTGCAGTTTCATTTTTCGTCAGCAGGTAGCAGTAACGTTTCGAAATGCAATATTCTACGTTCAGTAGCTTTAAGAGTGAATACGCTTACTGGTATTGGTCTGAATAAATCCGTCTGAAAGCTAGTACTACTACTCAAGCACCAAATGTAAGTCTTTGTTCTCACTAGTAGCACAACTTATACTACATATTATTAGTGAGGCAAAACGGTGCACTAGTTGAAGAACTGGTTGGTACTACTAACTCATTCACTGCCATTGACGGGTTTAGACGTCAAAAATTCATTTGAACTATTTCTATTAGTTTAACATTTTTTCCCATTTTTGTTAACAAGAGTATGAAAACCCCCCTAAATTTTATTGTACATTTAGAACAGATCTAACATTTGTGATTAATCGTGAGTTAACTAGTGAAGTCATGTTATTAATTATGATTAAAATATTTAATCGCCTGACGCCCCTAATTTTAAATAATCTTTTCTTTTAGAAAAAGAAAAAAAGAAAAGAAAAGATTATTAAAAACAAAAAATAAAAAAACTTATTATATATATATATATATATATATATATTAAAAATTAGGGACGTCGGGCGATTAATTTTTTCCCCGTAATTTATTGCATGACTTCACTAGTTAACTCACGATTAATCACAAATGTTATATCTGTTCTAAATGTACAATATTTTTTTCCTAGGTTTTCTTACTCTTGTTAACAAAAGTGGGAAAAAAATGTTAAACTAATAGAAATAGTTCAAATTTTTTTGGACGTCTATAGCCGTCAATGGCAGTGAATGAGCTAATGACATTATAAATTCGACTAATTAACGTTCTTCACTAATGGTATTAGTTTTCAGACGTTTGAACATTTGTTTGATTGCCATGATTTGCGTTAAAGACAAAAGTAGTAGAGCACGGACTTGCAGCACTACTAGTGTGTAGAAATGACATACAAACAATGTGAAAGAAACAATTATTCTACTAGTGCGCCGGATTGTGGGGATGAAGAGCGTACTAGTGCATGGACCTTAGGCCGGACAGGATGGCTATTGAATAAATGCTGAACGGCTTTCCACACAGGCCCAAGCCACACGCCGGTCGGGAAATCCCTGACGCCAAGCGCCCTGGTCGGCGCCGAGTGGGCGGACTCGGCGAGAGACGGCGCTCGGGCTAGAATGTCAGCGTCTCATCTGACGCCTGCGCCGGGAAAATGCGTGTGACGCTCCCCCTTCCTTTCGCAGCCGGCCCCCCCCGCCCCCACCCCCGGCTATTTTTTCATCTCCCTGTGACGCACGCGAGCGACGTGCGAAGGCAGAGTCTGCACGACACCCGCGTCTGCCGGCAAGAGACAGGCAGGAAGACACAAGGTTTTGTGACAACTAAAGCCCGACCAATATATATATATATTTTTTTTTAGGTCAGTGCCATTAAGAAATAAGCAAAAATAAAATTCAGATAACAGTAATAATGGCTGATTAATTTAAAAAAAATATATAATAAATTAAATAATTTTTTGGGGGTCTTTTAGTATATAAAGATATAAATTACAGGTAGATTTTAATCGGTAAAAAAATGAGCAGATTTCATTGGCTGGCCGATTAATCGGTCAGGCCCTAAACATTATCCTTAAAATTACAGAGGTGTGTTGACATACGACTGACCTGATGTGACCTAATTTTTTTTTTAAAGGATACTAAGATACCGCTACTTGGGTCACTTTGACCCAACTTTCCGTGTTGTCAATTTGAACTAACTATCTGGGTTGTTTTATGTATAAAATAACCAAAAAAGTGTGGCTTTATTTAAAACAACCTAGAAAGTTGGGTCAAACTGAACCACGTAGCGGGCCAGTCCAATTTGTGTCCAAAATTGTGTTATTTTTGACCCTGCAGTTTTAAGAGTGTATACTTTATTTTAATAATAAAGTAATAAGTAATCATTCATAATTGTACATAATATTCATAATTTGTTATGAATTAAACCATTTAACAAAATGAGTACATAGTGTATTTTCAATTTCAGTAATAGTCTAATGTTGTCATACATTGCACATTCATGGCGTTACCGCTAATCTGTGTAACATTGCGGTTTTCCACAGAAGAAATTTTGCAGAATGACGGCTATTCCCAAATTTCCGATTACTGGAAGTGTGGACGTGACGTCTCCGCCTCGCGAGCCGTAACCATCCATTATCCCGGAAATAAAAGTTGTGAGCGAGCAGTATAATGCCTTAACTGTCTGCCATTTTCGGTGTGTGTGCGAGGGGTGGAGGGGGAGTGCCTGCGGGGAGGAATGCGGGGGCCTCGGTGTTCCAGCTGGCGAGCCTGGCGGCTGGGAGCATGTGGGACGGACGGGGAAGGTGTCGGTTGGGCTTTCTCCCCCGCGAGGGGTGGCCGGAGGGGCCTGAATCAAAGCAGCGGTTGGTCATCTGTGAAGAGGAGTGTGTGAAGAAGCGCTGCTGAACTTTCCACAACCCCCCCCACACTGCACACCTCCCACCGCCAAAGACCACGTGGAATGGGACGAGATGGTGGCCCACACCACACTGGACCATCCCTCCATCTCTTCGCCACGATCCGACGTCTTTCAATAAGAGGCAAACGGAGAAAGGGCCCTAAGAGAACTACTGGGACCCTCAGATGACAGTGACCTTCTGGAGGTCGTTTCCAAGGCAAACCAATTCCAATTTCAACGATTACTTGTTGGTCGTAAACAAAAACAAAAAAAAATAGTGACGGCCCACGTCTGCCTTGGCTCACGCTATTTTCATTTGGAAACAACCACCGCAGTTTTCTGGAACCCACGTGAAGCAGATACAATGAAAAGAGTAGAGGCCCCAGAATTGAACTCTGTGGAACACCATACGTTCCGTTAGACATGTCAAATTATATTGCACACCTTTTTCTTTTGCTCGACATTCATTGGTATGAAAGGATTACAATAATAAATAAATCGCACAACATCCACAAGTCGACTATTAAGCGGACAATTAATCGGTTATGGGAATTTGAATCTGCCAAATATCAGAATCTGCATCAGCCTTTTAAAAAAAAAATAAAAATCGATATTTTTCGGGCCCTAAAGATGATAGTCACAAATGGCACGCTTTTTTTAACACAATAAGTTGATGCAAGCATAAAAACGATGATCGAAAATACTGTATGTATTGTAGTATCTGCGTGTTAGTGCTATGTGTCTTTAAGAGGCGGGGCCTAGTGTAGTAGCATGTGACATTAGAGAATCTGTGTGTGAGTGTCTGGGCGTGAGCTATGGGTCACAGCAAAACCTCCCGGAGTTCAATAAGCCATGAAGCACAATGACGACTGTGGCTCTCCTTTCCCACATGCAAGGACATAACAGATTTCCGAGGATTTCCACGATAGACAAGTACATAGGTTGCACCAAGACAATCTGGTGTGCCCTTTTTTTTTTACTCCCATATTTGGCAGAAAAAAAATTCCGATAGCCGATTAATTATCAGTACATAGTAAATAAAATAAGTTGCTTTTTGGTCCCTTCACAATCACAGGTCCTTTAGTATGTATTTAACTCTACAACAGAGGAAATAGCAACCAAAAAAAAAATGGAAAAATATATCTTATGTTGCATAGTGTTAATGTGCAAAAAAAAAAAAATATTTAAACGAACTGATATTGCTCCCGCCTTAGTTAATTTAGTAACTTGCTGGCTTTAAAAAAAAAAATATATTTTAACTGTGTTAATGTAAATGACTTTCCAAACATTCTTATAAAAGGTCAATAATAAACGGTTTACCTCAAACTTTTGCCTCTATTGTGGCCACTTTTTTAAAAAAAATTATTCCTTCCTAACCCCTGGAAGGAATCATAATTTCAATCAATCGAGAGACTCAACATCTGCAAATTTTGGACAAGCGAGTAATTTTATGTAATATTTTTTTGTTTAGGCAGTTAAGCTAGGCTGGACTTTTAACAAATTAAAAAAACGTGGTACAAAGAATATTCAAGAATTTAATAAATATTAAATTGGTTTTACAACCTGCGCATTTGTGCTAACAAAATGGAATTTGAAGGGTAAAAAAAAAAAGAATGGCAAAAACTGAAGCTATTTAATAAAGAAGGAATTCAACAATAAGGAAGCGTTTAAGTTTCAGTGGCCTTGCTATTGTGAGGGGGTCCTTGGAAAAAATGTCCCTGAACCCCAAAAGTTTACGAACTCCAAGGCTAAATCACCAAAACAAAACCTGTCATCGTACCTATGACCTCTACCCCTTTGGCAGTGTGCATCATACTTTCCATACGTTAATGATGGGGTTGCTTGGAAACCATGGAAACCATGGAATGCCGTTGGCAGCTGATGCGTGTCTGTTTTGGAAAAAAAAAAAAAAAACGGTGTGGTCGGGCATATTGATGCCCTCCAACAACCTCCAGCACAACAACAGTCTGCTAAAATGGACGACACACACACGCATACGGGGCGGCCCCACAACCAAAACAAGCCACAGGGACACTCAACGGAAAGACATGTGGTGGTGGTGGTGGGAAGGGGGGGTGGGGGGGGGGGCTTCCCAACACCAAGTCCGTTGAACGCACATTCTGACCTGTCATTCCCCTATGCCGAGACGCGAGCCACTCGGCCCAATCCAAAAGTTTCACCGCCTGCCCTCGGAAAAAAGAAGTGCGACAGAGGCCGAGGATGAGGGTGACGAAGGCCTCGCTGAAGGAGGCCGGCCAACGCGCGCACGTGCACGCGCTCGGATCACCGTCCGCGCACACCCACCCGCCCGCCAGCGCTCACGCCCCGACGCACGCATGGCATAAAAAAAAAAAAAAAACAACAACAAAAAACGCGAACCACCAGCTCACCAACCACCCGCCCCCCACCCTCCTTCTCTTCACGCGCGGAAAAGCAGGAAAGGCAAACCGAAGGGGTGGGCTGACAACACAAGTCTGCCTCTCCTTCCGCTTATTCTCCCGCTCCGGGTGCCGGGAAGGCGAGCATAGAAGGGAACGTACCTCGGAAAGCCTCCTGCTGCATCTCTGCTGCGATGTGTTCTCTCCCCTGCGCTCCTCTCTCTCTCTCTCTCTCTCTCTCTCTGTCACACTCGCCCCCCCCTCCCCCGTCTGTGGTCGAGAGAGAGAGAGAGAGGAAGGGAGGGAAGGCAAGAGAGCAAAAGAGAGAGAGAGAGAGAGAGAGAGAGAGAGAGAGAGTGTACACAGGCGGCATATGAAGACAGAGGGCAGGAGCGATTCTCACACTCCAACTTTCCCCCTATCTCTCTCTCTCTCTTTCTCTCTCTCTCTCCAGGTTTTACCTCACACACACCACTCAGAGTGTTTTTCCCATTCCCCCCTCCCCCTGCAAGTAACTCCCCCCCCCTCACCTTCCTCCCCTCACACCCCACCCAAATGAATCCAATCTTCTTTTTATTTGGAAGTGTTGTTCCCTTTATCCCTCCACACACACACTAACACACACACACACACACACACACACACACACACACACACTACTTTATATACACAAAGCCTGGCGATAGGGCGAGGGAGGGAGAGGCAGAGCGAGCCGCGAGGACGCCATTTAAGCAGTTTGTCATGAGCGCGGCGAGTCCCCAAAATGGCTGAAAACAAACAGGAACCGAGCCAAGTCGCAAAGACCCCGGGCGCGGGGGGGGGGACGGACGGACAGAGCGGGAGACGGAGCGAGAGAGATGACAGAGCGGCGGGAAGGCAAATGGCGGATTGGGAATGCGCTTGTGAAGCGAAGCGAAAGTTGGAGAAAGAACGATGGGCGGGTGGGGGGGCGGGGTCAAAAGTAAATGGAGGTTGGGTGGCGGACGTCCATTAACTGATAAAGTAAGTCCAGGAAGGTACGGCCTCACTTGCAGGCCACCGAGGTCACCAGCCAAACGCGAGCCAGTATTTAGACAACTGACGATTCACGCTCACGAGCACACCTGTGGACAATTTACAACGTGAACAGTTCATTCAAATAGCAGTTTCGAGCTGTTTAATGCCATTCCCAGTAGAGGTTTACAAACATAAAGCAAACAAGAGAATTACACGTCGGCTACAGTAAAACAACCAAACTCTATTGACTTACAAGGCCACTGCTAACTTAATGCTAACATGTAATGGAAAATTCGAATGTCACGCTAGCCGTTAGCATCGATAGTTGTAGTTTTAGTACAACAACTTAAAAGGGAAGTCAAGTATGACAGATCATTTAAAGAAATACTTTTGCATCCCAATTTTTCCTAAAAATCATATGAAATTCATGGCAATTTTATATTATTCTCGTTTCTATTTACTGATTGTAAAATGGCCACAAGAGGGCAGCTGATAACGAGAACAAAAAAAAAACAGATTCCATTTAACGGATCATTGTCTCCAACAGCTGACGCCTTCCCCAAACTAGTCGGTTAAAACGAGTTTCCACTGTATATATTCTTTATCCTCTATAAAAAATGACTAATATTACAGCAATTTAAAGGGTAGTAGAAGCAGCAAGACTGTATGTTACTGCCACCCTGTGGCCAAGTCGGGCACACCAGAAGGAGCAGCGCACTGAATTGATTTCAGCATTAAATCAAGAAGATTATCATCTGATCGGAGTCAGCTAAGGCCTGTTTGTCGGATGTCTCGCAGAGATTATCCTGTGGTGCGTCGGGTTTGACCATCGTAAACATTAAATTGTCCAAATATGTTGTTGCTGTAATGCTACTTCCCCCTGCCCTTTTGAGTAACCCCACTGCCCCCCCCCCGCCCCAAATGCACCAACTGAATCCTGACGCCAGGCCCCTGCCTGCCCGCTCGCCCGCCCGCCTCCTGCCCTTTCTCTCTCACTCCCTTTCATCACTCTCTCTCCCTCTCACCCTCATTGTGAGCCGCCACGCTGGTCGCCATGGGAACCGCTCCGGGATTGGGTGTTGTTCTTGTGACCTCTCTGGCGGCTCTCGGGAGTTGGAGGACAAACTTCTTTTCTTTTTTTTTCCCAAACCACCCGCTCCCCCACCGCCAACTCGTTCACTCCAATGCAGTTTCACGTGACAAAGAATTACATCTCGGCGGAAAGACCGAGCGAAAGCAAGCGAGAAGTTTGTAAGAAGCGGCGTGCCTGGTGGCAAAGACAATAGCGTTAGTGTGTGTGTGCGCCGAATCCGCACGTGCTCGCCATCGGCTTCGCATTCAGAGCGCCCCCGTCGTCCGGCCGCCCCTATTCATGGCGCTTTGGCCCTAACGTGATCACGGCTTTTCATACTGTGCTACCAAGCGACATCTGAACGGCGAAAGGAAAAACAACCCCCCCCCCCCCCTAAAAAAAGGAAAGAAAAACACAGAGGAGCGGAGGAAGCCATCTTCTCTGAAAACGCGGAGCCGGCCAACTAGCCAAGGTCGCACCATAAATAGAAACATTAGTGAAAATCAAATTGACGAAAAGGCCACCTAGTAAAAATCCACAAGAAGCACCAGGACATCTGTTTGTCTTAATGTATTAAGTGAGGAAGTTTTTTTTTTAAGATTCTGTCTGACTGTCTCACAGCTCTGAGGTTAGGGGTTCAATTCTGCAGCGATTTACCCACCCATGTTTTGGCAGCTAGGCTGGGTGAAGATCCGCCACGTTCAAGTGACTGAATTGTCTGATACTATTATGACATAGTCAAAAGGTAAGCAGAGCTGCATGGCGTTGACAATTCGGCAGCTCGTCCAATGAAGTGCTGCCGAACACAATGGAAAAACATCATCTGTGCTGTCTTTGCGGGGGTTCTCGTATACTTCAGTTTCTTTATAAACACACACAAAAAAAAGCAGTATTTACGGACACATCCTCAAAAAAGGCTAATTTCAGCACGACAAAAATAGAGTGCTTAAGGCAGGGCCTGATTTGATATTTTTGGCCAGTATTAACTAAAATTATGTTGTTGTTTTTTACATGTTAACACATTATAAAAAAATATATATAATAACTATGATGATTATTTTATTCATGATATAATTTTTGTAATTAATCATTGGATTTATCAGAATCTGCATCTGTCTCAAAAAAAATCCAAGTGTGTCAGGCCATAGTTTAAAGAGTGCGATCATTTTATATGAAAGCATGTCACAGACATTTGGAAACTATTTTAAATTACGGAGAAATGTTGTCCTTTTATGGTGCCCGCTAGTTTACGGTATATGAAGTGGCATATTCATAATTATATGACATCATGTGTGACAAGGTCACTTTGGAGGTCAAAGCTTTTTCTCCATGTGAAGGCCAGTGTAGAGTGAGAGAGAGTTTATAAAAAAAAAAAAAAAAAAAAATCAAGGCTGAAGAGAGATAATATAAAAATAGCACAGCGTGTAAACACATCTGGCCCAATTTTAGCAGTCTGACGCCATTGGCTTACAATAAGAATGTTTTGTGTCTTCCATTCAAATCAATTAGGAATAGAAATGTGCTTTTAGTCAACATTTTAATAGTTGCTCATTGAGTACTGTGTATCATTTGTTTGCTGGGCCAACAATAATAATCCATCCTCTTTTATTTCTTTCTGCCAAATATCGGAATCAACACTGGCCTCACTAAATCCATATTATCGCTTGGCCTCTAATACAGTCAAACAATCCATCCAATTCTTCTGTAATGTCAATTTCTATAATGACAATATAGAGAATTCAGTCGGACGAAGCCGGAGCGAACCGAGAAACTCCACGAAAAGTCAAGATTCGAACCCAGAACTGTTCAAATGTAATGCATTTGATGCATACCGCCCGTTCTGCTACAATAAAGTCAATCAAGTGACTCACAATCGCTTTCCCACAAGCGCAGGCTCGCCAGTTCAGAGCTGCCTTAGCCGGTTTCACCCAACAAACAAACAAAAAAAAAAAACGATTCCAAATGACGCAATGAATCAACATGTTTTCCCCTCCCGAGCGCAGGCTGCGAATATGTCTGGGTGTAGAAGCAAAGAAGAGCCGAGTGTCAGCACACATCCTCGGTGACCTCGAGAGGGGATGACTAACCTGCTATCCAGCTGACTTGGACGCACTTCACAAGTGGGAGGAACCAAAAACTTTGAAAGGCCTCGAATGTCAGCGCTTTCCTTCAAGGGGCCGAGGCAGCTGTTTTGCGGCCGCCGCGCCACAAAAAATGCGAGGATGCGGAAAGCAAATGTTGACGCTTGGACACACACACAGATTTGTGTGTTTTTTTTTTCTTTTATTGCTTCAGCTGTAGTCATTAATATATAATATCCATTCATTCTTTCTTTCTTTTTCTTTTTTTTTTTTTAACTTTTCAAAGTCCAGTTTACAATGCACTGGTTGGAAAACAACTTCAAAAATGATATTTTTCAATATTCACGTTTGCCCTGTTGAGTGTTTCAAACCCTCACCTACACACACACTAGAAACAAGCGCCACCAGGGCTAACTACGTTTGCGAAGTTGTCCTTTGGGCATCCGTAGCAAGAAGATGGTGGAGAAACATGTTAGCCTCTTGTAAGGTGAGGCTCTACCCATGTAATATTTATTATTAGTGATTACTAGGCTTACAATTACATAAACATTGCTCTATATTGTCCTTAAACATATTGTATGTAAATGTATTAAAACAATTCAACTATAGTTAACAAATGTATGGTACTTTTTTAAAAAACTGGATAAAAAAAAAAAAAGTGTTTCAAACCCTCACCACTAGATGGCAGCAGCAAATGTCACAACATTTAACCAGTGTTTTAATACAGTACAATACTACTGAGTGCAATTTTTTTGTATTAAAACCACATTTAAAAAAATATTTTTTGGGTGTGTTTTGTAGGGCCCGAACGATAAGGTTGCGATACCCGATTAATTGGCTGACTTTTTTGTTTCCTTAACTCTTTCAACAGCAAAAATATGAATTGAAGGCATACCAATTGACTGTGTTAAATAAGATTGTTTTTCTTCCTGTGTGTTATTATCTATGATATCATGTTAACAATTTTAAAAAAAGATCTAAATGGCTGATTAAATCAGACGAGCAATCAGTCGGGTCCTAAAATTTTGAGGGGGAGGTAGTGTTGAAATGGATAAAAAAAAAAAAAAAAAAAAAGTAGTCCTACTTTTCTAATAAACGGGGCTTTGGCACCCACTTGTGGCATCTTGGTGCAAAAGAAATACGTTGAAGTGACCTGACAAGCTTTGTAAGTCAGACTCAGGGAGAAGCAAAAGAGAAGTTACTATATGAAAGACCACGCGTCGACATATTGTATATGTTTGAAATTGTATTAAAGTTCATTCGTTTGTGGATCCTTGGTGGTGGTATATTTACAATTCAAATTATTTATAGTTTTCCCCTGCTATTCATAGAAAATATTTGACGCACCCTGATATTGGAAAAAGGGCCTACAGATGCCGCAAGATGGCGTCAAAGCACTACTCCTCAACTAACTTGAACTTAGTTCCTTGGCACCGATCTAACACAAGATGGCGCCATAGCAGTACTTTTCTAATCAATAGAGCTTTGGTCTGAGCTCAAAAACAGTAATTAGAGCAATTTGAGATTTGAGACTGTCGAAACTAGGACAAAGTGCCAAGAATGGATGGAGAGTTCCTTCCAGCACAAAATGAAAATTCTCACCTTTCTTGGCATCACTTGAGGAGTTTGCATGCCGGACGCTGAAGATGGTGGGCCTGACCTGCAAAAAAACAACACAGGAAGCCTCTAATTAGATGTCAAGCACCCGCGAGGGTTTTTAACGAGGCCGCCCAACAGTTGTCGCGGATTTCTAATAAACCTGGAGAGGCGTGTCAAATGACCGACGCCGCACAATCGTCGCACAGAACACGAGCGCTCAAACGCGGTTGTGAAAGCGCAAGGAATCGAACGCAGGAGACGAAGAGGGGACTGAGTGTGTGCATGTTGCCAAAGGAGACTGGGAAGGATAGGTGGAAAATAAAGTGTGTGTGGGGGGGTGGGGGGAGCAGCTGCTTTTTCCACTGCCTAAATCAAATTAATTAGCTCCTTCATCTCCAGGCAGCTACTTGGGCATGCTGGCAAAGAGAGAGAAGGGGCGGGGCGTGGGGGGGGGCGAAGAGATAGGACATGGCGGCGGCGCTAGTGAGGAAAAGGGAAAGCGCGCGGCGTATGTGCGCCATTCTCGAGGACACGCCGCGAAGGGGAGGGAGGGGGCGCATAATTCTCCGATAAGCATACGGTTTGTTTTGCTTCGGGAGGAAGTGGCGGCGTGTACTTCCTGTTTCGAGACAGCCTGTACTTTTGAGGCTGCGGTCTTTTTTTGTTTTTGTTTTGTTTTTGTCGGTGCCCTCTGGGACGACAACAACAAAAAGTCATTCAATAAACCAGTGCTTTTTACGCTTAAAATGACATACAGCACCTAAAAAAATACTTGACTGTCCAAGTACCACCATAAAGACCAATATTAAAATAAAGTAACACATTAGGCCCAAGTGTTCATCAAAAAATGAGGCGGTTTTCTTCCTAAAAAGTACATTTATTGTTAACCACTGTAACATTATGCACAGTTTGAACTAGTATTTCGATTCTGACATGACATAATAAAATCCCAATAACCAATCCAACGGAAAAATAAAATATATACATATATATCCGATACTAGAAACAAGCGCCACCTTAAACATATTTTATGTAAATGTATTAAAACAACTCAACTATAGTTAACAAATGTATGGTACTTTTTTAAAAACTGTATTTAAAAAAAAAAAGCTGCCGTGTCACTAAATAAAAGAAACAAATAAAGGAAGTGATGCTTCCTAGGTACCATAGGAATGAATGGTGGGCTTTTATTAGGCTGCTTCTGTCCGTCAAGTTTTCGTAAAAAGTGCAGTATTTCGTTACATATTGTGTTAAGAGATGGGATGGTTTCGTGCATTTGTAGCTAATGAATAAAAAAAACACACCATCTTACTTGATTTTGTATGGTAGAATGTGACACCAAACACCCACATCAGCCCTTTAAAGCCTTTATACTTCTCAAAAGCAAACGTCTGTGGTTATGTAATCTTCCCCAACTATTTTTCAAAGGTTTTCGAGCTGTGAGTGATGCAGTGATTAAACGTTTTTTTTTCCAAGTAGTTGCAAAAATAAAAATTGTAACCAAATTGCTGAGTTGCCAACACTGACTCTGCTTTAAGTAGCTTCTCTCTAATTGCAGTCGTGTTGTTAGTGGCAGCAAGATAAATTTGTATTTGTAACCCTTTGACATAAATATCTACCAATGTGTCAAACGGAAGACTTATTTTGACACAAACTGGCAGTTTAAGTGACACAGTCTCAGACGGGCCGAAAAGGCACACAAGACCTTCCTTCCAGCGAATGACGCCATTCGGAAAGAATGCTTTTAATTGATGAACCTTTGGAAGAGGGTATGAAGAGGCACGTAGGTGATAAAAAGGAAGACTGGATGACAGATGGCAGCGGCCCTGGGATGACGTCACCTAAAATAAACACTTGTGGAATAGGACAGTCTGGACCAGGTCTGGGCCCGGAAAGGGGATGGATGGAGGGTTGAAAGAGTGAGCACTGCCTCCCATGATAGTCACTCACTTTTAACATGAAACACATCATGATGTGTTAGAAATTAAACAGGAAAAACATCCATTTCTATTTCACATGTCCTAATTGGGGTCAAAAGAAAGCAGCGGTCTTTTCCTAGCTGACTTTGGTCAAGAGGCCTAGTCACAAAGTAGCTTCCAACAACAACATAAACAATCAAGAAAACCAACAAAAAGTCTCTTGAGCTCTATTTATTGAGATACTTTCCCTTTTATCCGCCCCCCTCGTTATTGATTTGTCTATCTAAATTTGATGTTTCAAAGGTCATCTTTCAACACGCTAATGTCATACTGGGAATGTGCCCCGTCGTTACGCGCATTCGCACTTCTCACATGAGTTATGACGATTTACGGCTATTTGTATTGTAAAACAATAATAATATCAGTCCGTTTACACGATTACTTCACGACGACTAAAAACGCTGCTACTCGGACATTTATACACAGTGACGCACATGAATACAGCACCACGTTGTCGTGTACACGCGACGTTCGTGCGTGTGTGCGACGTACCCTTTATCACAGAGGACGGGGTTGCAGCTTTACCTTCGCGTAAGCAGCAAACTGGAACTACTTCAGCGTACCTTTACGTCACAAAATGGCATTAAAAGAGCGCATTTTACTTCCAATGTCCGCCTTCGTGCAACAACCTTATTGGAACAGCAGAGGGCGCAAGTTTGAACTCTTGAGCACCGCCCATTTCCGCTTTGGTCATTCGTATTGCGTAACAGCTGGGTATTGCTGTGGTTATTTGGAAAAATAGACACGCGGGGGCGCTATTACGCCAATAGGGTGCTTTTTTGTAGTGACTACACAGCCATTTTTTTGATGGATACAGGGTGGGCATTACCTTATCAGACTTAATAATCATCAAGTATCTATGTAATATATAACTAGTAATGAAAGAAGGGAAACAAATGATATTAAAAAAAAGGATGAATTGAGGGAAGGATGGTATGAAAAGGATCAATTAAGGAGTGAAGGGGCTGGAAGCCTTTATTCAAATCCCAACTATAAACCATAACTCAGGCTAGAAACCCTTGTCTGTATTTACGACATTGAACTATTTATTGTAATGCACAAGTGCAAT
This sequence comes from Vanacampus margaritifer, assembly GCF_051991255.1. Classification (NCBI taxonomy): domain Eukaryota; kingdom Metazoa; phylum Chordata; class Actinopteri; order Syngnathiformes; family Syngnathidae; genus Vanacampus; species Vanacampus margaritifer. The sequence goes on from NC_135446.1 coordinate 14,566,135, forward strand.
TGTAATAATGGCATTACTGTGGTCATTCGGTGTGCCATTGCTCGATGATCTCACCCTGCTGCACCTGCTACAAAAGTCAAACGTAGCCCACCTGTACATTGTCAGCAAAATTACCAAACAATTGTAGCAACAAAAAAAGCTTCCAAAAAATTACAAACAAGTTATGCTGGTTCAAGTGTCTTTATTCAAACAGAAAATGAGGAAGATTTATGACATTTTGTTGTTGCCGTTGAACATTAACATTGTTTAAATGTTTAATGCACATATTAAAATAATATATATTACCTACTTCTCTAACAAATCATTATTTGAAACTGATACTAAACCCTAACTTCTGCCATACAATGCAAACCCCGACAAGCCACCCTTAACCTGGCTCAAAACCTTAATTTGAAACGCTAACACTTGACTTGAAGCCTTTTTTTTTTCTCTGATTTGAAATACTACTAATAATTCAAGTTGAAACTTGATAGCATACTTTAACCTCCTACTTTGGAACTCTTTTGCTTGACAGTGGGATAAATTAAGAGTTCATCTCAGTAAACCTTGTGGAGTTGTATGGTGCTCGTGCGTCGCATTGTGCAGTAAAGGTTTTTTCAAGTATTTATGAGAATAATCCTACGCAAAACTGTTAATATTTTTTAGTTACACACTTGGAGATGATTTGACTTCGATTTTCTACAGGCTTCTGGACCTACTTGCTTTCCTCTTTAAAATTGGTATCTTTAAAGTGGAAAATGTGTTAGAACGTATGAGTGACAACTACACTGTAAATAGAAATAAATGAAACATTTCTACCTACTTTTGGTCAATCGTGCCTGTAACCTGTAAATTAGTAGCGGGCACGTCTTGCTACAGCAGTGGACAAATATGCAATGAATAACAATAGTCGGTTAGCAAAATGGCTTCTGTATTCGACAACAATTCTCGACTCTTCTAAATACAGGCCCAACAGCGTCTTCGTCACACCTTGTTCGTTCGACATATTCTAAATATACTGTACATGCGAATTACACATTGTGAATTAATGTATTTTAAATGCGCAGCTTTTTAGCCGGGGCATTAACAACGACGTTATCCCCCGGGCTCCATTTTCCCTTCAGTCTGTCGGCTAACTCCGCCATGTTGTGCCCACAGCTAAGCTAAAACTCAGCTCTCGTCGAAATCACCTAAGCCCCTCGGTTAAATAATAACACGATGTCGTCCTTTAAACGTGTTATGACGAGTTTAGTCACTCAAACGCGGTGAAAACAACACAATGCGAATCCAATCGAAAGAGTAATGACGACAAATGAAACGTGTAGTAGAGTCGCGAAGCTAACGGTGATGAGGACGACTAAGCTCCGAACGTAACGGTTAAAAAACATTTTCGCAGCAAAAGTGGTTATCAAGAAAAGCCCAAATGGCCTAAAAAGCATTAGAATATTAGAGGTCCAAGCTAACAATGTAATCGCCTTGAGGCCATCACTCAATAGTATTTGAACTAGTTAGTTCAAATACTTACGATTAACACTATACTTACATGTTATACAAGAATTCCAGTAAGGCGATTAAAAGTTTAAAATGAGAGCATCGGACATTTTGCTGGCCAAGTTAGTTTCTTCACCGTCGAGAACTGTTTTCAAAACGTAGGCCTGCGACCAACTCAGTCGTTTAAAAAATAGTTAAAAGGGTAGAAAAAACAGTTGAGTACGGTCTTGAGTGTTATAAACAAAATGATCAACATTTCAACATTAGTAGTCAAAAACAGCGACGTGACAACAAATAGCCAACACCGAAGGCTTCCCCGGATTTTCCTACTCAGCATGCCGCCTGTCCAATGCAGCGTCCGGCCTTCGCAATCAGGCGAGTCCGAGGCTTTCGACAAAGTCCCACGGATTCCAAAGGGTCGATGATGAAAATCCAAAACGTCGACGTTGAGGGAAAAAAATGAAAACAAAGAGTCCAATACACGGTGTTTTGTTGTAACAATACACTGTGATTCGACAATAAGTGTGTGTTTAATCACACTATTTTAACGGGCCTCAACTCTGAGCCTCCTTTCTTAGCGCCCAGGCTCACCCACAGCGAGACGAACCGGGAAACAGACTTTTTTTTAGTTTTGCTTGGAGGGAAGAATCCCACATCGGCTATCCTCGGCAAAAATCGGAAACGGGGTGTGTTTTGTTAAAATTATTATTAGAAGGCATCAATCTTTAACGTGATTGGACAATCATTTCTTCCTACTTGATATTAACGAAAAAATGCACCAATCGGGAGAAGCGCATTTACCATTCGCACATTCCAACGTTTGCCATACGTAGGGCTGCATAATCGGTAGTGAGTTGGCCAATAAAAAGAGTTTTTGAGCATACCAACGCCCGCCTTTTATTGTGATTGGCTGGGAAACTAACCGTGCGTATTCATTGGCTCTACGTAAGACAAAATAATTTATTCATACAAGTCACTTGTGCGACCAATGAACGTTCTCTTACAGCTTGGAATGTCCCACCCACTGGAGTGTCAGACCCTGCTTTCTTGACTGTGGAACCCCGTAGCAGGCACACAGTCTATATAACGGCTCGTTGGGCGTTCTACAGCTCAGAAGCGCTTTGAGCGCACCACCACGTAGATCGGAAAAGGGAAAGGGGGTCGTTAGTCGTCTCCTATCCCGACTAAAAGCACGTTTAAATCGTTTTTAAAAGGCGATTGACAACAGAGGTCCCTGGGATACCGCCACCGGAGACTTTCCGGTCACCGTTGGTGGCCTGCTCGGGACCGTGGTGAATACTTACAGGCTGTTCCTGCTCACAAAGCGACGTGTCGAGGAAGGACGCGTCTTTTGAATAGACAGGATGCACGGACCGCCCTCCGGCGACAGCGCATGCCCCTTGCGCACGATCAAGAGAGTTCAGTTCGGCATCATCAGCCCTGATGAGCTTGTAGGTCTTCTGTCGGGGGGAACGGGGGAGATTTGTATTTCTGCATTTACAAATCATACACACGACTTCCCTGATTTCGCGACTGATGTTGTAGTTTTGACATTTGTGGCAAAGGCTCGAGTTGCAGTGAACAATGCTAGCCGTTAGCCTAGCCTAGCTCGCTGTTTCCAGGCTTGGGCTCGAGCTAACGAGCATGTTCGAGGAAGTTTACAAACTTTAAGCACACCACTTTCAGTCAAAAATATTCACGTGATTTCTTACAATTGTTTTTGTTTGTTTTTTTGCCACAAATGATCACAGTACGTGAAATGTTTACTGCTCTTTTTTTCTTGTCGTCGCGTGGTAATGAATGGAGTAATACCAATACTGATAAATAAAAATACATTGGAAAAATTACAGTTATTGCTTTTTTTTTTCTTGCCCTCAGATTGTTTGCACCAAGTACATAATGTTTATGCAATAAGTACCAAATTATTAGTTGGAAAAATGCCTACATGTGACTAAGGTTGCACAATGATGGATGGAGGTTAAGCAATGCTTGTAATTAGCTCCCAAGCTTTTATTGACGGCTTATGAAGCTGTGGCGCTGATTCTACATGTCTCTTTTAGAAACGAATGTCGGTTACCGAGGGGGGTATCAAATACCCTGAAACTACAGAAGGTGGTCGTCCGAAACTTGGTGGCCTTATGGACCCGAGACAAGGGGTCATCGAGCGAAGTGGAAAATGTCAGACGTGTGCAGGTACAATATACAGTAACTGCGTCGCAACTTTGTGTGTAGGACATTTGTCTGACATTGAATTTGCTCCTTTTCAGGCAACATGACTGAATGCCCGGGACACTTTGGACATATTGAACTGGCAAAGCCTGTCTTCCACGTCGGCTTCATTTCCAAAATAATGAAGGTCATGCGTTGCGTCTGCTTCTTTTGTTCCAAGCTACTCGTGGATTCGGTAAGATGCTTAAACATTGTCACATTCTAATATTACTTGAGTGGGAATCTGTTGTCAATTTGTAAAAAAAACAACTATGTCTATCTACAGAACAATCCAAAGATCAAAGATATCCTGATCAAATCCAAAGGGCAACCCAGGAAGCGCTTGACGCACGTGTATGAGCTGTGCAAAGGCAAAAATATCTGTGAAGGAGGAGAGGAGATGGACAACAAATTCGGGATGGAGCAGCAGGAGACAGAGGAGGACATTACAAAGGAGAAGGTATGGCAAAGATGCTATAAGTACTGACACGCTGTACATAATAAGTCTATTCATATATTTTTTAAAAATTGCAAATTTCCCTAACGATAACAAAACTATGCAGGGACATGGTGGCTGCGGGCGCTACCAGCCTCGCATCAGACGCTCCGGCCTGGAGCTGTACGCGGAATGGAAGCACGTGAATGAGGATTCGCAGGAGAAGAAGATCCTGCTGAGCCCCGAGCGCGTGCACGAAGTCTTTAAACGCATCTCTGATGAGGAAGACATCATCTTGGGCATGGACCCCAAGTTTGCGCGACCGGAATGGATGATCGTCACCGTGCTGCCGGTGCCGCCTCTGGCTGTCAGGCCTGCTGTAGTCATGCAGGGCTCCGCTCGGAACCAGGTGAGACTGCACGTAACGCGTTTAAAATACTGCTAATAAAAAAGGGCCTTAAAAATTCAATTAATTTGTAAAAGCATATATATATTTTTTTACTTTATTGACAATGTCTAGGCAAGTGTATTAATGTTAAACTTAAAATATACTGTTTACTTAATTATCAGATTATGTTCCGTTCTACAGGATGACTTGACCCACAAGTTGGCCGACATTGTCAAAATCAACAATCAGCTGAGGCGAAACGAGCAAAGTGGCGCCGCAGCTCACGTCATCGCAGAGGACGTCAAGTTGCTCCAGTTTCACGTGGCTACCATGGTGGACAATGAACTGCCGGGCCTGCCCAGAGTATGTTTGCGCCTCATTTGCGTACCTTCCCAAACTTGTCATTGGACCGTACAAATTGTAAACCTTGTCACATTTTTGTCCAACCGCTCTCAGGCAATGCAAAAGTCTGGCCGCCCTCTCAAATCTATCAAACAACGTCTAAAGGGCAAGGAAGGCAGAGTCCGAGGCAACCTGATGGGCAAACGTGTCGATTTCTCAGCGCGAACCGTCATCACCCCGGATCCAAATCTCCAAATTGACCAAGTGGGCGTCCCGCGATCTATTGCTGCCAATATGACTTTCCCGGAAATTGTCACTCCTTTTAACAATGACAGGTAGGAGAAACATTTTCCAGTTGGACAACATCCAATTGTGGAAAAATAATTCCTCCTTGTTTTTTTGCACTTTTTGTTAGACTGCAAGAGCTCGTGCGACGAGGCAACAGCCAGTACCCTGGAGCCAAATACATCATCCGCGATAATGGAGACAGAATTGACTTGCGATTTCACCCCAAACCAAGTGACCTTCATTTGCAGATTGGCTACAAGGTGAGATTCAAGTCATCCCTATTTCTTTGAGAAGGGTTAAAAAAAAAATTTTTTTATCACCGTTGACTGACTGAATGCCTTCTTCTCTTAGGTGGAAAGACACATGTGTGACGGCGACATCATCATCTTTAACAGACAGCCCACACTGCATAAAATGTCTATGATGGGGCACAGGGTTCGAATTCTGCCTTGGTCCACATTTCGACTCAACCTAAGGTATCAGTGATATTTTCAAATATATGATGACCCATATGTTCTACAGAAAAAAAATCATATGATGATGCTTTGCTACACAATTGGTATTAAAAAAAAGTTGGATTAACTTCCCCCCGCTAGTGTCACCACCCCATATAATGCCGATTTTGACGGGGACGAGATGAACCTCCACCTGCCGCAATCCCTCGAGACGAGAGCCGAGATTCAAGAGCTGGCCATGGTGCCGCGTATGATCGTCACGCCCCAGTCCAACAGGCCCGTCATGGGAATCGTGCAGGACACCCTGACAGCCGTGCGCAAATTCACCAAGAGGGACGTCTTCTTAGAGCGGGTGCGGAGTCGGGGCGCCGGACTAACGTTTCGTTTTGAGTTTGCCGTTTTAAGATAATCATGTTCCTCCTCCATCACAGGGCGAAGTCATGAACCTCCTCATGTTCCTCTCCACCTGGGATGGGAAGGTGCCCCAGCCGGCCATCCTCAAACCCCGCCCGCTGTGGACCGGCAAGCAAATCTTCAGCCTGATCATTCCCGGGCACATCAATGTCATCCGCACGCACAGCACCCACCCGGATGAAGAAGACAGCGGTCCTTATAAACACATCTCACCCGGTGACACCAAGGTAAATTTGGAGTCCTTAATTCACAAGTCAAAGTGAAAAGCTTTTGCAAGAAACCTTACGTTTTGAGTGTTTGCCTTTTTAGGTTATAGTGGAAAACGGCGAGTTGATAATGGGCATCCTGTGTAAGAAGTCTCTGGGAACGTCAGCTGGTTCCCTCGTCCACATTTCCTACCTGGAGATGGGACATGACGTCACCAGGCTTTTCTACTCCAACATCCAGACTGTGGTCAACAACTGGCTACTCATTGAAGGCAAGGCTGAAAAGGACACAGTTGCAACTTTCAAAGAATGATCAACTAAATCATTTTTTTCCCCCCCCCTTAGGTCATTCCATCGGTATCGGCGACTCCATCGCTGATGCCAAGACTTACCTTGACATCCAAAACACGATCAAGAAGGCCAAACAGGATGTGATAGAAGTAAGCGTGAAGCATTTCGCAGATGTTATATAACATCTAATCACCTTGAACAAAGGTTTAATTTTTTAAATCTGCCTGCCAGGTCATTGAGAAGGCCCACAACAACGAGCTGGAGCCGACCCCCGGCAACACGCTGAGGCAGACCTTTGAGAACCAGGTCAATCGTATCCTCAACGACGCCCGTGACAAAACGGGTTCCTCGGCTCAGAAGTCTCTGTCTGAATACAATAACTTCAAGTCCATGGTGGTGGCCGGGTCCAAGGGCTCAAAGATTAACATCTCGCAGGTAGAGATGACGCCGCCATGACAGGTGATGAAAGGCTTGAATCCCCATCCCACAAACTCAATATGATCTGTTCTCTTAGGTTATTGCTGTGGTGGGACAGCAGAACGTGGAGGGTAAACGAATCCCATTTGGCTTCAAACACCGCACGCTGCCTCACTTCATCAAAGACGATTACGGCCCAGAGAGCAGAGGCTTCGTAGAGAACTCCTACCTGGCTGGCCTGACGCCGACTGAGTTCTTCTTCCACGCGATGGGAGGCAGAGAGGGTCTTATCGACACAGCCGTCAAAACAGCTGAGACTGGTAAGCCGATAAGAAAAGCCTGGTGGGCCACCGGGCCTATAAAGCACTCAGTCTTTTTTTTTTTTTGCGGAGACGGAGTAAAAATCCAACATGGCTGCTAGCCAAAGAGAGTAGTGAATGACCTATGTCGTCGTTGCGGGAAAAACTTGAAGAGTGACGTTGCTCATGAAGATGACGTCACGCAAATAGACAAATTTGATTGGCCGGCCTGTTATCGCTGTCTTTTTTTTTTTTTTTTTTTTTCAGGAGAGCTCAGTATTGTTCATTCGATTTGACATCATCATTGCTCTCCTTTTTTTTATCTTTTTTTTTTTTTAAAAACAAACAAGTTAATTAAAAAAAAAATTAATATATATTTTTTAAAATATATATACATATATATACGCATACACATATATATATATATATTTTTTTGTATGTATGTGTATGTGCGTGCGTGTGTGTGTGTGTGTGCGTGCGAGCGTGTGTGTATTCATCAGTTCACCTAAAGCCCATTAAAAAAAATCCCATACTAATAATATAATATAATAATAAATTGCCAAATGCAGAAACATCAATGTAAGTTATCACGATGTAGTGGCTCTCGCTAACAGACAGAATTAAGTAACCGGAATTAGGTTAAAAAATTCTATATACGTAGACCATGTTTCTATAAATTTTGATATTTGTTTTTTATTTGAGGCAGATATTTTTTCCATTATGTTATCGCTGTCTTAAGGACGCCTGTCCAGACCAACTTTCTTTTTCAAGAAAGTGGGTGTGGCTTGCCAGGCTAGGGAAACCCTGGCTATTTAAAAGTCTTGTAGTCCTAAATTTAATTTGCCTTAAGATGCAGGAACCCCGTAGATAAAATCGGTTCTTAAAAGTGCAGCCCACATGTTTACATATCGTTTCATAAAACATGAAACGTTGGAAGCGATAAAGCCACAGATTTGGAATACTGTCGTAATCTGATTTCTGACTCACTGATTTATGTTTACGCCACACTTGTTTGGTCAAAGGACTCTATTTCCATCTTTAAATAAGTTAACACTAATTGAAGGTAGATAAATAAACTTGCGTATAAATTCATGGTTCATCTGCATTTAATCTAATATTGTTTATAATAACACAGATTAATGTATTGCTTGTAAACACATTGAAAGAAGACCTTGAAAAAAATAAAAGCGTTTTAAATCGAAATTGCTATATTAAGAGGGGGGGGGGGGCACAATTATAGATTATTTTTCAGAATCATTCAACCCTATCGGTAACTGCAGAAACATCAAATATCTGTGGCACTCTTCTAGGTTACATCCAGCGACGTCTGATCAAGTCCATGGAGTCTGTGATGGTCAAATACGACGGCACGGTGCGAAATTCCATTAACCAGGTGGTGCAGCTGCGTTATGGCGAGGACGGCCTGGCGGGAGAGAATGTCGAGTTCCAAAATATGGCGACACTCAAACCATCGAATAAAGCCTTTGAGAAGAAGTATGGCTTATATCCATGTGTTCTCACGGAGTTAATTTAATACGAGCGGACCTTGTCAGTGAACTTGTCCCGTCTTTTTAGGTTCAAGTTTGACTGCACCAACGAGAGAGCGCTGAGGCGAACGCTACAAGAGGATGTTGTGAAAGATGTGATGACCAACGCCCACGTGCAAGGCACACTGGAGAGGGAGTTTGAGAAGATGAAGGAGGACAGGGAGAACCTCCGAACTATTTTCCCGACCGGCGACAGTAAGGTGCGCCCCATCCCCGCCGCCACGTTTTCATCCGCTCTCATTGTTTCAGCGACTCACTCGCTGCAATTCCCCTCCTCCCCTACAGGTGGTGTTACCGTGCAACCTGGCGAGAATGATTTGGAACGCTCAGAAGATCTTCCGCATAAACCCTCGAACCCCGACAGACCTCAATCCAATTAGGGTTGTTGAAGGTTTGTCGGAAAATAGTTTTGTATTCACGACACGTCATTGCGACATGACTGGACTTGCCCAAGATGAAATGACTTAGTTGAAATGTCAAGGTTAAGACTTGAGACTTACTCGAGACTTCTTCAGGTGTCCACGAGCTGAGTAAGAAGCTGGTCATTGTGAACGGCGAAGACCGGCTAAGCAGGCAGGCCCAGGAGAACGCCACTCTTCTCTTCAACATCCACCTGCGCTCCACACTCTGCTCCAAGCGCATGACGGAGGAGTTCCGTCTCTCCACCGAGGCTTTCGACTGGCTGCTGGGAGAGATCGAGACCAAGTTCAACCATTCTATCGTGAGTTCAGCATTGCGCGGCGGCGGCGGATCCCTTACGAGTCTAGTCGTTCATCGCGCGTCGCCTTTCTTTCCACCCAGGCCCATCCGGGTGAAATGGTTGGCGCTCTGGCTGCTCAGTCTCTCGGGGAACCCGCCACCCAGATGACCTTGAACACATTCCACTACGCCGGCGTGTCGGCCAAAAACGTGACGCTCGGCGTGCCCCGTCTGAAGGAGTTGATCAACATTTCCAAGAAGCCCAAAACGCCCTCGCTGACGGTGTTCCTGCTGGGCCAGGCCGCCAGGGATGCCGAGAGAGCCAAAGACATCCTCTGTCGCCTGGAGCACACCACACTCAGAAAGGTCAGCAAAATGTATTTCTCACTGAGTCACTCCGGTGATATCCAACCACTGTTGGATACATGAAAAAGTTTTTTTTTTTTTTTTTTGGGTACTTCCGTATTTTGTAATTAACTCATTCACTGCTATTGACAGCTATAGACGTAAAAAATTCATTTGAACTATTCCTATTAGTTTAAAAAAAAAAAAATCCACTTTTGCTAACAAGAGTATGAAAACCTAGGAATTATTTTTTTGTTGTAAATTTAAAACAGATTAACCGTTAACTAGTGAAGTCATGTGATTATTTACAAAAAATGTTTAATCGCCCGACGAGCCTAATTAAAAAAAAAAGATATATATATATAAATAAGGGGCATTTAATCGTAATTAATCACATGATAATTTTATATCTGTTATAAATATACAATAAAAAAATTCTAGGTTTTCATAAAAAAATTATGAAATGGAAAAAAAATGTTAGACTAATAGAAATACTTTTTTACATCTATAGTCGTCAATGGCAGTGAATGAGTTAATCAGTTATCCGAAGTTTATTCTACCAAATATCAGAATCTGCATTGGCCTTAAAAAAAATAATCTTTATCTGTTGGGCCGTTTTTTTTCTCTCTCCATTATTCCCAATTTAGTGTCTGCAGAACTGACCCTCCATAAATAACATTTTGTTTCAGGTGACTGCCAATACTGCCATCTACTACGACCCCAATCCCCAAAACACGGTGGTGGCCGAGGACCAGGAGTGGGTGAATGTCTACTACGAGATGCCGGATTTTGACGTGACGCGCATTTCCCCGTGGCTGCTGCGCATTGAGCTGGACCGCAAGCACATGACCGATCGCAAGTTGACCATGGAGCAGATCGCGGAGAAGATCAACGCAGGTGCGGCTGCGCATTCAGCAGCGATGTTTTGACAAAGGGGGCGGCGTGCTTTTAACACCTGCCGCTCGCGCTCCCAAAGGTTTCGGAGACGACCTGAACTGCATCTTCAATGACGACAACGCAGAGAAGCTGGTTTTGCGAATCCGAATCATGAAGAGCGACGAGAACAAGTTCCAAGAGGTGAGCAATAATCTCCTGGACAGAAGTTACTCTCAAGTCGCAATATTAACCTCAAATGACTTTCTTGGCCAGGACGAGGAAGTCGTGGACAAAATGGACGACGACGTTTTCCTGAGGTGCATCGAGTCCAACATGCTGACGGACATGACACTTCAAGGCATCGAGCAGATCAGCAAGGTGTACATGCACCTGCCCCAGACGGACAACAAGAAGAAGATCATCATCACCGAGGACGGCGAGTTCAAGGCGCTGCAGGAGTGGATCCTCGAGACGGACGGCGTCAGCCTCATGAGGGTCCTGAGCGAGAAGGACGTCGATCCAGTCAGGACCACGTCCAACGACATTGTGGAGATCTTCACGGTGGGGGCCGAGCGATCAATCAAATTTGAATCGACATTGCGGTGTAGTAGAATGCAATTTTTAAATGCTGCAATTTGTAACGGCGGAAAACGTGTCCCGCTCTAATGCAGGTGCTCGGAATCGAAGCCGTGCGAAAGGCGCTGGAGCGGGAGTTGTACCACGTCATCTCCTTCGACGGCTCCTACGTCAACTACCGTCACTTGGCCCTGCTGTGCGACACCATGACATGCCGCGGCCACTTGATGGCCATCACTCGTCACGGCATCAACCGGCAGGACACGGGGCCGCTCATGAAGTGTTCGTTCGAGGAGACGGTGAGAGGGCGGCTTGGGTTTTTCATGAACGCTAAACTCTCACAAAGAATAGGAGTTGAACTCCCGTCCTCCCCTTCTTCGTCCAGGTGGACGTGTTGATGGAGGCGTCGTCTCACGGAGAAAGCGATCCGATGAAGGGCGTGTCTGAGAACATCATGCTCGGCCAACTGGCTCCCGCCGGAACGGGCTGCTTTGACCTGCTTCTGGATGCGGAAAAGTGCAAGCACGGCATGGAGATCCCAACAAACATACCCGGCATCAGCGTCGCCGGACGTAAGTGGAGAGGAGCTCGGGAGGGTTTCATTGCTTTTGTGATACATTTCTGACTGCTCTGTTTTACTTTTAGCCACTGGAATGTTTTTTGGCTCCGTGCCGAGTCCCATGAGTGGCCGCTCCCCTGCCATGACCCCTTGGAACACTGGAGCAACACCGGCCCATGGCGCCTGGTCTCCCAGTGTTGGTGAGCGGTCGCTTCCACCACATGTATTTTTCAACACGCACATTTGCTAGCACCAGTTTCTATATCTTGTGACCTTCCATTTCTCCTCCAGGAAGCGGCATGACCCCCGGGGCAGCAGGATTCTCCCCGAGTGCAGCGTCAGACGCCAGTGGCTTCTCTCCGGGTTATTCCCCGGCTTGGTCGCCCACTCCTGGCTCACCCGGATCTCCCGGACCCGCCAGCCCGTACATCCCATCTCCGGGTTAGTGGAACTTTAAAGTTAGCCTTGTAATGAGCTCAGGATGACATTAAGGTGAATGTACGTTTCCTTTCCAGGCGGCGCCATGTCACCCAACTATTCGCCCACGTCGCCCGCCTACGAGCCCCGCTCCCCTGGTGGCTACACCCCGCAGAGCCCAGGCTACTCGCCAACATCGCCTTCCTATTCCCCGACGTCGCCCTCTTATTCCCCCACCAGCCCCAATTACAGCCCGACATCTCCCTCCTACTCCCCCACGTCGCCTAGTTACTCCCCCACGTCTCCCTCATACTCCCCCACGTCGCCTTCGTACTCCCCGACGTCCCCCTCCTATTCCCCCACCTCGCCGTCGTACTCCCCAACATCTCCCTCCTACTCGCCGACGTCGCCCAGCTACAGTCCCACTTCACCCAGCTACAGCCCGACGTCGCCAAGCTACTCCCCCACCTCTCCTTCTTACTCCCCTACCTCGCCGTCTTACTCCCCCACCTCGCCGTCTTACTCCCCCACCTCGCCGTCTTACTCCCCCACCTCTCCCTCCTATTCGCCGACAAGCCCTAGCTACAGCCCCACGTCGCCCAACTACACGCCCACCTCGCCCAGCTACTCCCCGACGTCCCCCTCCTACTCTCCCACGTCCCCCTCCTACTCCCCGACCTCACCCAACTACACACCGACCAGCCCCAACTACTCCCCCACCTCCCCCTCGTACTCTCCAACTTCACCATCCTACTCGCCCTCCAGCCCGCGTTACACCCCGCAGTCCCCCACCTATACGCCCAGCTCCCCCTCATACAGCCCCAGCTCCCCCTCCTACTCGCCCACCTCACCCAAATACACCCCGACCTCCCCCTCGTACAGTCCCAGCTCGCCAGAGTACACCCCCACCTCGCCCAAGTACTCCCCAACGTCCCCCAAGTACTCCCCCACCTCGCCCAAGTACTCCCCAACATCCCCTACCTATTCTCCAACGACACCCAAATACAGCCCCACCTCGCCCACCTACTCCCCCACCTCCCCAACTTACACGCCCACCAGCCCCAAATACTCCCCCACCTCGCCGACATACTCGCCGACTTCGCCCAAGTACTCGCCAACGTCGCCCACGTACTCGCCAACTAGCCCCAAAGGCTCCACATACAGCCCCACCTCACCCGGATACAGCCCCACCTCGCCCACCTACAGCCCGGCCATCAGCCCCGACGACAGCGACGAGGAGAATAACTGAGGGGCTGCGGAGAGGAAGGGGCTGAGGGCGAGCGGCGCCTGGAAGCCCGTCGCCTTTTTGACCATCTGACCAGTTTGTTCTATGTTCGCTTCCCCAAATAAGTTAAAGCTATCATTTGAAAGACAAACTGCTTTGCCTGAAAGGCGGGGGGGGGGGGGGGGGGGGAAGGCTGCCTTTTTCAGTTTTATAAATGTTCCCCCACCAGGCAAAATCCAAAGGCCGACAAGGAATTATTATTTTTTTCCCCTTTTAACTTTATAGTTCACTGCATTCGGCCTCTGAAATGTTGGGCGTAAAGCTATTCTGAAAAGGCAAACATTTTGCCAAAAGCTTTTTCAGAACAAGGATTGTAATTTGCTCTGGCGATAAAGGGAGGAACGGTTCCCCTTAAATCACGACCCGCCCCTTTTTTTTTTTTTCCTGTTTATGGCATAGTTGGCACGATGTGTCCTCCCTGCTTTGTCCTCTGCACCCCAAAGACTGAATGATGTCTTAACCAGCCACCAGCAGCCTCCCAACTTCTGGCATCTTGAAGGCAAAAAAAAAGACAATGTTATTCCTTTAGGGCTGGGGAATTATTTTTTTGTCTTTAATTTTGAAGTTATGAAGAAATAGGCGGTGCTTTGGGCATCATTTGCATGTGGGGTAATACATGTTAATCCAACTGTTAGGTTGAAATATTTCCAGTTCAAATTATTTTGACTATTCCATGTATTTAAGAAAGAAGGTTGAAACTACTATTCCGTGTGAATATGATTCTTGTTTGTGTTTTTTTTTTCTCCCTCATTTGCTATTGGTTACTCAAGTTCATATGGATTAAGAGATGTTCACCTTATGTCTCCAAAGTTGTGACCCTACATGGTCAACATAGGTTCTCTTCTCATGTTTGTTTTGATTAACCAGCCACAAGATAGTTGGCTTCAATATGACTGTTTTTCCAGATATTGTCTAGTTCATTGAAAGTGGTTGACTTGCTTACCTTTTCCGGTCTTCATCCAATGTTATTTTTCTTAGCTGTGTCTGCATTGTGGATTCTGTCAGTTGTGACAGGGAGTCCTATGTAAGAATAAATGTAACCGGCACACAATGTTGCTTCTCCCCGCAAAAAAAAAAAAAAGGATGACAAGTGGTTTTTTTTTTGTTTGTTTTTTGCACTTGGTAAACTTGTGTCCACTACACTTGCCTTGTCAGGCACCGTTTGGTCTGTTCAGAAACATTAGCTTGTACGAATGAGTGTCCAAGGGCAGGACAGGGTTTCATGCAGAGGAATGAAGGAAGTAAATGTGCCGATGTATAAAAATAATTTCACAATCTCATTGTGTTCTCTGTTGTTTTTGACTTGGGAAAAATAAAAAGTTTTACAACTAATGTGTGGTTTTTTGTGTGCTTTTGTCTCAGCTGTTTGATGTGTACATTTCAAAGTATTTGCACTGAAATACTTTATAACAAGTTTGTACCATAGTTATGTTTTGCAACTGGCTACATTTTGTGATTTCTATTCACATTTACATTAGGGTGGGCAAAAATTACCATAGTGATTATATTACTAGATTAAATTTGCAATTACAAACAAGAAAAACTTTTAACTACTGAATATTAAATTGAAAAATTTATCATTGGCTCGCAAGAAAGCACAACTGTATATTGCACCGCCACATGACACAAGAGGGCGCTGTTTCCTTGCCTATAAAGAATTGCCGTGAGTGGAAATCCCCCCGCCCCCAAATTCTTTGACAAATTGAAATCTACAACCACAACATAGCGCACAGAAGCAAAACTAAACATATATTAGACGGTATACCGCATACACAACAAATCTCAATAACAAAGATAAAAGAAAAAAATAATTACAAGAAAACTCAAATTGCACATCCCTACTCATGTAATAAACTTAAACCTATGAAAATATCAAAACAATTGCCACTGTATTTTGGATTTTATGGCCAAACAGTGCGCTCATAAGGGGTTTGTGACAGTTTTTTTACATCCACTGTACATTCAAATAATATAAATAAAAACGATGGTCGCTTGAGAACGAAACAGTACGCATATCAGTTATTTAAGCACCATCTTGCATGTCTGAACACGTTCTAGGGTGAGTCATTCAAAGGCTAACCTCAGTACCTGCGCAGGTATTCCCCTTAACCTAGTGAGATCGTGTTACTGCAGCTCTTTCACTGTAGTAGTCACAGTGATTTAACTCTTTATCATTATTTATCCGAGTTTGAAGTGTCAAATGTCATATTGTGAGTCATTAAGTGACTTAAAACAGTCACCATTTGCCCCCCATGTCTCCATTCAATCACATTGGTCTTGTGTTTGAGACAGGGGGGCTGGGCTGACACAGGCAGGAAATATGTGGTTTATGTGTGAGTCAGTGTGTGTGTGTGTGTGTGTGTGTGAGAGAAAGAATTTGTGTGTTTGGGGCACGACAACTCTTTTCTCCACTCCTTTCCTGTTTGGTCCCGCACTTACTTTCCTGCCTAAGGTAAGTCTTCAACCTTCCTCGTCAAAATACTTTCCTTCTTTGGCCTTCATTTTCTTTTTTTGCTCATCAAATACTTCAGTCCAATTCAGTGTTGGTGAAAAGGTTATTTTACTGCACTTATCCTCCGCATCGAGTGGCAAGTAACTGCGGCCTTGTTTTTTTTTTTTGGGCTGCACCATCACACTTTTTGACACTGAATGGGGAAGCTGCTCACTACTGCAGTGAATTCCAAATATAAAAAATTGTAATCCCCTTTTTCCTTTGCTTGTAAATAAAATAAAATAATACTATTTACCACAGATAACGAGTCTTTGTTTATCTACATCAGTGATGTATTGTGACTGAGCAAGAGTAATGAATAACACAAATATTGTACAGTGCAAGAAAAATACTATTTACCACAAATAATGTGTCTTTGTTTATCTACATCAGTGATGTATTGCGACTGAGCAAGAGCAATAAATAACACAACTATTGTACAGTGCAAGAGAGAACTAACAAAATTAACTTACTGTATCATGTCACAATATACACCAATAATCATGCCCAAAGATAGGGCATTATAAATTAAATTACAGCTGCCACTTTCTGACGATATTCAAAAGTTGTTCCGAAATACTTCCAAGTTCCTGTTTTGTTCTTCTTCTTTCAAATTAACACTGCCTCAAAATAAACACGTGTGTCGCCAACTAATGGTAGAAAGTGGAATTACATCGCATATAAACGAGAGTTAAGCCAAAATAGTTATTAGCTGTACCAACAAAACAAAACAAAAATAGGAAAAAGATCAGCAATATTTCATTCCCTCACCCAACTAAGAATAAAAGGAATTGGATTGATAAGCGGTATTGATAATAAAATTGAGATTGCTAAACACACAGACACCATTCACTCTTACATTCACACCACACGATGTACGTAATATGTGGTGTATAGAAATCCAATTATATTCTGTACCAACAAAAATGTGTGGAAGCACTCTGATTACTTTCTGTGTGCACTTTATGCACTGAAATTGAGGGAACACTAGTTAACTTAATAGTGAGTCTCACAGTAGACATGAGGGCTCTGTCCCTAAAGTGCCTGTATCGAGGAACCCGACTCTCCCACAACTCCATCCTCCCCCGCTTCCACCCCAGGTAGGCTTTCACCGCACCGACTTCAGTTACCTCTTACTCACTGTATAAAAAAACAACAACAACCCAGAACTGCTGAGCACAAACTCTTCGCCGGAACCCCTTGATCCGACTCTCCAGAACCCGTTCAGGATGGAGCTTGAGTCGGACAGCATGGCACCAGGCCACATCATCCAGTTGAGTGCATCTTGCTCTTCTGCGAGGGTTAAATGGTGTCTTCTGTTATTTTGAGGGTGCGTTTTGTGTTCAAATTTTGATATCGTCATGGTGGATCCGTGCCCTTTGGTGTCTGCACGCACTACGAGGCGAATTGACACTCGCGGGCCTTGTTTATCTCTTACGGCTGCACCTTGGCGCCTCTGTTGCGGTGAAACACAATCTGCTGATTTCCATTATAACTTTGGCGTTATATATGCTCCACCCTTGTTGTCTTAATATTTATTCAGCCCTCCGCAGTAACACGATAAGCAACTATATTACCCAGCTAGAGCGTCTTCATTATCTTGCTCCTCCACATAAGCAGAGGTTATGAAACATTGTTGACTCTAGTGTCTCCCAACTTTTATTGAGTCAAGGCCCATATTTTACATCCCAAGACACAAACACCAAATCGAAATATTACAGAGGGTACGTTTTCTAAAAAAAATTAAAGATTATAAAAGATATCTTCATCCCTTTAAAATATCATCCAAAGAGGAAGTATGCTGCAAAAGGGAAGTCAAGATCTGATTGTGACCATGTAGAAACTTGGTAAAGATTGTGTGCTTTCACTTCTCCTTACAGCGGTCTAGCGAAGTATCCTCTTTTTTTTCTTCCTGAGAGAGCTCAGTATTGTTCATTCGGCATCTCTCTTTTCCCCCCCAACTTTTTTTTATGTGCGGGTGTGTGTGCATATTCGTGCGTGTGAGTGTGTGCTCGTTAATTCACCTAAAACCTATTAAAAATCCCATACCGTTCACCTAAACCAAATACTTCAGAAACCCGCTAGAGTCGTGAAGTTGTCAGGAGACCCGAGGAAGGATCAAAGAAAAGAAAGAAAAGTGAAATCCAGCACCGACCAGACATCACCTACTACCCACCGGGTTACCAACGAGAATCTTTCACCAACCCCAGAAACATCTCAATTCTAACCAATTAGGGAGACCTCAAGAGACCAAAGGACCCTCCGCACCCCACCCACACCCACCACAACCCAGCCCCCGCCGCTCCCAGGCCCCCATAACCCCCAGACACCCTCCACCCAGCCACCCGTACCCTCCTACCTCCCTCCACCAAGCCGCCACCCCCCGACCCCAACCCCGCCAGCCCCCCAAACCCCGGGGACCCCCCGTATCCAGGCATCAGTGCCAGACAGCGGAGCGGCGAGAGCACCCACTGGGGGCAGAAGAGGAGATGGGAGCACCGGGAGAAGGGCGGCACCCCCGAACCCCAGGCCCGGCGGGGAAAGGTCCCGGTCGTCACGCCAGTGTACCTAGTGAAAGCTAACCCTGTTACTGAGTTTGCCAGCTCGCCGACCAGCGAACTCTACCCCGACACCGTGGGTGTGACCCCGCGTCTACCTCCAAACACCGAAAAACACATATAATGGCCAGGGCAACGACAAAGCAAAAAAAAAAAAACATAGGGGCCGCAGTAACGTTAAGTTTTGATGTCAAACATGGGACCGCAAAATATCATCCTGCAGGCTGCAAATGGCCCCCAGGCCACGTGTTTGAAATCCTCACTCTAATATCTATGGTTGTGAATGTGAGTGTCATTACGACCAACCCAAACCCAGCTGGGATATGATCCTGTTCTCCCACAACCCTAATGAGGACAAGCACTGGATGGATGTCTTATGTTTGATAAATGACATCGTCACTCACCTCTTCATCCGTTTGTGCAGTATGCTCCCCTTACAGGCCGCAGCAGGTCAGTTCGGTCCAGAGGTCCGGGCGCCGGGTCTGCGCGTGTGGCGGGTGGAGAAGATGAAGGCAGTCCCACTGCCTTCATCCGACGTGGGGGTGTTCTACAACGGCGACTCCTACTTGGTGCTGGAGAACCGCGGCGAACTGGGAGCCGACCTCCACATGTGGATAGGTGAGACTAACTGACACTAGTCGGAGCCCAATGAGGAGATCATTTCTAATATTGGTGTGTTTGACCTTAAAACAAAATTTAGGTGAGAAGTCATCACACGACGAGCAGGTGGCATGCGCCATGCTGGCCATCCAACTCGACAACTTTCTAGGCGGAGACCCCATTCAGCACAGGCAGGCCCAGGGCTACGAGTCCTCCGAGTTCATGGCGCTTTTCCCAAGAGGTGTCAGCTACAAGGTCTGGCCTTCAGCACCACACCAGTCACTACTTAGAAAATTATTTCACTTTTTAAAATTTTATTTAAATTTTTTTTTTTATTAAAATTTTATTTATTTATTTATTTATTTTAAATTTTGTATTTTTTTTATATATTAAAAAAAGAAAAGAAAAAAATATTTCACAAGTGTCTGTTTTCAAGAAAACCAATCATATAAATCAACTTCGATGAGATATTTTGTTTGTCAAACTTTACATTTTGTTCTTTACTACAATCCTGTTAAAGGTACTCAGATACTGAAAACTATATATTCAATTGCTGAATAAAATCTTTACAATTGAATGAAGACAGCTGAATTGTATTTGAAAGCTAATTGAATTCTATTCTTGCGCAATAGCGAGGTTGAAAGTCAATGCGCTGAAGTTAGAATTTGGCATGCTAGTTGTGTTAGCTGCTATGCTAACTGGTCATGAACAAACGTAGCTAAACAACTAAAATGAACAACTTTGATATTTTTGTGCATTTTCTCTGATAATGAGTAGCAAAACTGTTGGTTTGAGTGATAGTTAGTTCAGGAAAAAAAATCAGAAGCGATGACTTACCTTAGGTCTACGCGTGGTCGGAGCACTTAGCTTGCGCAAACGTAATAACTAAGATAAAATAAAATAAAAAAGCATAACAATATGAAAACTTCACAGGACGGAGGGGTGGAGTCGGGGTTCAGGAGGCCCCGGGGCTCAGGGACGGTGGTGCAGCGCTTGTACCAGATTAAAGGGAAACGCAACATTCGCGCGAAGGAGGTGGAGTTGTCCTGGAATAGCTTCAACAAGGGCGACTGCTTCATCCTGGATCTTGGAGAGGTGATGACCACAAGTGGCACAAGTACCCACACTTGTACGGGAAAGGACTGTTAATTTACAAGTAGGCCTACTGATTCAACTCAGGTACATAAACTGTAAATACAAGAGCCTTTTCACTGTCAATTATGCACAAACAATACTGTATTAATCATTTAGCTACAAGCTAGCTAGCTAGCATTGGCTGGATTTCTATTCTTTCAAAAGTGTTCGTACAGCTAAGCTAATGTTGCAAACTGAATAACAAAAAAAAAAATCATTATTTGGATAATGATGATAATGCCACTGAATAAGTTGCTAAGAAAAGTTCAAAGAAAACCATACTGCAATGAGAAAAGTCATGTACTTAACAATAAATGTTAAATTCATAAGAACTGACAAACGCGGTTGATGTATCCTGTTTCTGTTCAAATCTTTTCCACATCGTCATCCATGGAAATAAAATAACTATTTTGTCAGGACTAAAGTAGCCTACCTGTCTCCAACATGCAGGTCATCGTGTCCTGGACTGGTTCGCAGGCCAACGTCTTTGAGAAACAGAAGGTGCGGGAGATTGCCTCGCTGATTCGGGACGCGGACAGACACGGGAAAGCTCGCATCGTGGACTCCAGCGAGGGGGAAGAGCCTGCCGAAATGGTTAAGGTAAATCCAGAGAAATTGAGAATTTGACAATCTCTGTGAAGTATTGGAGGGCAGTCCAGAAGTTGGATGTTTTGTGAACAGGTTTTAGGACCGAAACCAGAACTGGCTGAAAGCACACCAGAGGAGGACAGCAAGGCAGACGCCTCCAACGCAGCCTTCCTCTACAAGGTCAACACCAGGATGCTCTTATATTGGGGTCAAGATTTCAAACACCACCATCACCACTGTACTTTTCTTTTCTTTTTTTTCATAGGTATCCGACGTGACCGGCTCCATGTCTCTGACCAAAATCGAGGGTAAGAGCCCATTTGCCAAGGAGGCGCTGCTTCGTGACGATTGCTTCATTCTGGACAACGGCGCCAATGGGAAGATTTTCGTTTGGAAAGGTAACCACTTGGAAGAAGAGCAGCATGTGCAAATCTTTTTTCGGACCCCCTTTTAGCCCTTTGTGTCACGAGGAGGTCATAATATTTAACCCTGGAGAACCCAAGAACCCTTTTCTTATTTGGAAAATTATGAATTATACATTAAATGACTGCTATAAGTTCACTGAACACCAAAATGTATGTTTTTTCAATTTTAACCCTTTTTTTTGACTAGCTCAGAGTTGCTAATTTATCAAAATATATATATATATAAAACATACAAAAAAAAACACAATTTTACAATCTGATGGTTTGCTGGGAAGATGGTTTTGTTTGGATTGATTTCCAGCTCAACAAAACAGCATGTTGCCAGGCATCTTGTCACCACCACTCTGGCTCATGTAAGTGCAATATTCATCCACTAGATGGCCCCATGCAGGGGTCAGAAGTGGCACTCTGGACTTTTGAAGTTAAATTTGTAAAAAAATAAATAAAAAAGGTCTTTGCTATTTGAGTAGCAGAATTTATAGGGGCCAAATTTGACCCCGTGGGTTCTCCAGGGTTTAATATACCGTGTGAATAAAAATATATCATAAATAAATATCTTACAGGAGTCGGGGCCAACGCCAAAGAGAAGGAGGTGGCTCTGCAGATGGCGGACAAGTTCATTGAGCAAATGAACTACCCTAGGATGAAAACACAGGTGCGCGAATCATTTTCCGCCAGCTCCTTTTGTGTTCATGTTTTCATTGTGGGTGACGTCCTTATCACCTGCTCCTGCAGTTTCCTTTTTATTTATGATCACTTTAGCACAGAGTTGGCAAAAGTACACTCAGTTAAATTGAAGTACAGCTAAAAGTCAACTCTTGGAGTCAATATTAAATAATAATAATAATAATAGACTATAAAATGTACTTAAGTATATATATATTTTTTTTTTATCCAATTATAAAAGAAAAAAATAATGTTTTAAGAATAAGTCATTATGTTATGAGAAACACTCGTTCTGAGGGGTTGGGGGGGAAATAATGGTAGCTCAATTAACAAGTTGTAATGTTACGAAAAAAATTGTCATATTGCAGGGTTGTACATTACCAATGGCCCGGGTCCACCATGTGAGTGAGTTGGGCCACTCAGAGTTCGCTGACGCGGGCCCAACCGGGTCAGAACAAATGTCAAATAAATATGATTAAATCAACACATTCTTGCCATTTTAATATTTACTATTTTGAGTTTTATCCATTTAAACTATCAAATCGTCATGATACGAGAAAAAGTCTTAATCTTACGAGAAATGTTTTCATTACGAGAAAAGGTCGTAATGTTATCCGAAAATGTATTGTTACTACGAAAGGTTGTGATGGTTTTTTTTTTTTTTTTTTTACTATAAAATGTCGTAACGTTAGAAAAAGTTGGCTATAAGGAAATGTCCTAATGTTACAAGAAAGAATAATGTTAACAGAAAAAGTCATGTTGGTGTTGGGAAAGGCAAGGTTACGAGAAAAAGTCTAGAAAAAGTTATGTTAGAAGAAAAAGTAGTAATGTTATGATTTAAAAAAAAAAAAAAAAACGTTTAAAGGGAAAAAACGTTACCTTATACAGAAAGTTGTAAAGCTATGAGAAAAGATCGTAACGATACAAGAAAACATTTAAAAGTTGGGAGTCAAAATAACAAACAAACAAAAATGCTGAATTTATAACTGAAAAAAAGCTCTCTGTTGTTTTTGCTTTAGGTGGAGATCTTGCCACAGGGGAAGGAGACCGTCATGTTCAAGCAGTTTTTCAAGAGCTGGAACTAATGAAAGGGGGGGTTGAATGTCTTACAAAAATAAACATCAACATTTTTTTATGCATTGACTGAAATGTACAGAATACAATATGTAAGGTACTGACCTGACCATCTGTAGGTTTGTGATGTCACTTTTATAAATGGAATAGGTTTCGTCTGTTGATGAAATAATAAAAAGTACAAAGAGAAAAAAAGGTTTTATTTCATGTATTATTCTACACACACACACACATACGCACTAATGGTCATAGGATACGTTCCAGCTCACGTGCAACCCAAATGAGGGCAAATGCTATAAAAAAAAAACTTGGCTGGATGGTTGCTCCCCTCCCAACATGAACAGACTTTTTAAACCGCACGGCTCCGTAAACAAATGCCAAGTAGAGCTACTGTAAACTCATCTTGTGCGTCATACTTAGTGATAGGCAAAGTTTTAGTATCACTGCTGTAAAACTTAATTCGTCAGCGTGTGCGTGAGAAGGTGGTAGACTCCTCCCAGGCAGCCAGGCGAGTCTCCCCTTCCAGTAAATAAAGAGTCCAAAGATCAGGAGCAGTTCCATCAAAACGACTGGACAGGCGGCGCAGGTCGACCACTTGGCCTTTCCCGCTGCTGAGCTGCATCTCCGCTCCGTCCGACTACAGGTACTCCTCAGAATTAACGCTGTAATTATTATTATTATTATTTTTTAAATTAACCCTCAGGCCTCGTTTGATTTTCCAATTAAAATATATTTAGCCATGTAGAAGCATAGACCGCAATTTTGAAATATTTACTTTTAACTAACATCAGTTCTTGCCATTGGCTATTCATTTTCATGATCTAAATTTATATTTTGTTTGTTTGCAAATTTACTTCAAGAAAATAATTTTTTGACAAATATTCTCCTACTGTGATGCCTGAGCATTTCATGGTGGTTTATCTCACCATCAAATAAGCTAACTTATAAACCAACCCAAATTTCCAAAATGTGTTACTTTTTTTATTTTTATAGAGTTAACCCTCTATATAACTAGCTTATTAAGGAGCTTGATATCTAAGTAACTAGACATCAATCTAGCTAACTACCCGACCAACTAGTTAGGTAGGCAACATTTGAACCAATCAACATTGGAAAATGTTTGACATTCTAAGTACTAACTAACCGAAGTTCTGTATGCCATACTTTATATACTTATACTACTTTATATCTACATAACTTGATATCAAACTAGCCCGATATCTAACTAACAACATATCAGATTAGCTTGATGCCAAACTGACCAATTAGCTAGCTAGGTCGCTAGCCTTAAGAACCATTGACTCAGTAACTAGATATCAAACTAGCCACGCATCTCATTACCTTGTTATCTAACTCCATTTATTCTCTCTAAACTACTAACTCACTAACTAGCTACTCAGGAGCTTCATATGTAAATAACTAGATATCAAACGAGCTCAAATATCTAACATATGAACCAACCAACACTGACAAAATGTTTTACATTTCTTTCTGAAACATTAACTAGCTAATATCTACATATGTAATTATTAGCCAGATAGCTAGCTAACTAACTAACTAACTAACTAGTTAGGTAGCCAGCAGCCAACATTAACAAAATTATACAATTTCTGTCAAAGTAATAAATGAATGAACCAACTAACTTAAGTACTAACTAGCTAGCTAACTTGCTTAGCTAGCTAGCTAGTTGCTTGCTGTTTGTAGGAGCCAGGAGACGATCATGGAAATGAAGAGCATTCTGAAATCGACCAGAAGTAAGTTTTGATGCCACATTTGGGAGATGACGCGCGTGACACGCCGCTGAACAAATTGCGCGATTTGTGATTCGTCTCTTCAGGGAACAGCTTGCTGATGAAGGCGCAGGATTACAGCACCACCCAGAGCAGCTCCATTGGGGCCCTCCGCTGGAACCTGCCCGAGGAGGACATCCAGGTCCACAGCTCAGCCCCCAGCAGGCCCATCACAAGCAGCAAACTTACCGGAACCTCGCAGGTGAGCAAGCAATGTTTGTCGTCGTGTTTGAAGCGTGTGGGAATGGTCAAGTTCAACGGATTTGTTTGCAGCACCAACAGCAGCATCGCCAGAACAGCCTGAAGGACCTGCGCAGCCTGCAGGAGTGTGTGCAGTTCATCCAACACTGGAAGGAGCAAGTGGACCAGGTTTGCAAGGTACTATGGATCCACGCTTCCACAAAAATAGTTTACTTGATTATTTAGGCCATACCTTCATATGGGGATGAGTGCAACAATAAAACATGGATCATAATATAGAAACGTGCAATTTCTGTAAATAAATAAATTAAATTGTATATGAATGCGGGAGGGATAATGCCGTTCTGAAATGCTGGGGAATTCATTAAAATGGAAGAAATGTTAAATGTGAGAGGTGGGCAGGGTTTTTTATTTTACCATTAAATTAATCATGCCATTAAAATATGCTTTTGCTCATGTAAAGATTACAACTCATTTTCTTGAGGGATTTAAAAAAATAAATGAAATTACAACTTTTTATCGTGACAGAATAAATATGATAAAAATGTCAACTTTTTTTTCCCTGGAAACATTTCCGATTTTATTCTATTGAGATTGCAATTTCTTAGTCCGACAAAATTAGCATGTTTTTGTAAGCATTATGGCTTTTTTTTCTTAAAAAATTACATTATTCTTATTAGAACATTATGAAATCTTAGCAAACAAAATGTCTTTGTTCTTGTTAACATTATTTTTTTCCCATTTAAAATATTTGACTCATTCTCATAAGATTTTGAGTTATCCTGACAAACCTTTCTTATTATTCTGATTAAAAAAATATTTATTTCTATAAATAACATCTTTCTAGGATTTTTTAAAAACTTTATTATCATTTAAAAGGAACCCCGACTGTAATGACAAGTTTGATCTATTAGTTATTTAGTTGTTATTAACATAACTATGAGATTCACTTTTCAAAAATGAATCTTATAATTATGTTAGTAATAACCAAATAAATAATATAGAGCAAATTTGTAATTACCTTTTTTTTTTTTAACCTGACAAAATATGCCTTGCACTTTTTTCATTCAATGGCACATACCGTTTTGGTTTTCTAGCGCACCGGATCCGATCCAGAGGCGTCGTCCAGCAAGGCCGAGAAGTCCGACTCGCGTACCGAGCGCAGTCTGGAGGAGAGCCGTAAACTCATCTTGGAATGGGCTAACGAACTACACCATGTGGACAAGGTCAGTCCTCACTCCGACCTGACAAGCGACATTGCTCAAAAGCGGTCTCTCAGGCTGACTTGTGCGTCCTGAAGGTTCTGAACCCCTCGGCGCCTGAGACTAAAGAACCCAAGAAAGACTTAGAAGCCGATGAGGTTGTACAACTGCGGGTTATGGAGTGGGCCAAAGAAGTGCAGAAAGTTTCTGAGGTGAGGAACGGCTCCAAATAAACACGTTGAAGCGAGTTGAGAAGCTTCATGAGTGTAGTTTTATAATGATCCATGCTATCCATGCTAATTTCAGCTAGCCAGTCAATGGTGTTTGGCATTATATGTTAGCATTAAGCTAGTGGACTTATGACTCAAGACAAAATTATTGTGGCATCTTATTGCTAAGGAACTAAGTTGAAGTGAGTCGAGAAGCTTCATGCAGTGTAGTATAATTACCCTATGTAACATACATGCTAATTTCCCTTAGCCTTAGTCTATGGTGGTTGGCATTATATGTTAGCATTAAGCTAATGGAATTTCAACTTTGACAAAATTAGTATATGTTTTTTTGGTAATTAATTTGCATTTAAATGTACTTCACAACGTCAAATTCTCTTTTCAGAGCTGCGGAGTGCAGAGCGATGAGCTGGGCAAAGTGCTGCGCCTGCTGGGCCTCAAAAAGAAGCGACTGGTCAGCCTCCTGCCTCTGCTCGAGTTCATCACCTGGTCGCTCCTCAAGGAAGACAGCATGGTGAGCCGGTAGTGTAGAAATGTGGAGGAAATTTCAAAAAAAAAAAAAAAAAAAAAAAAAAAAGGGAAAAGAAGAAGATCAGTTTGTTAAGACGCAATAAAGCAGTAAAAGGAAACATTGGGTTCAGAGTCATTAAGCCGGGTGATAAGGCACGACTTATATAATGCCAAACCCGCATGTGCGTGCAATAAATGAGTCAGGTCACTCTGTTTATATAAGCGCAGTTGTGTCGATAACCTATGGCACACTTGCCTTGCCACAGTCATTGTGTACTTACTGTAAGTATGTAGCTAGTTAGTCACGCACTATATGCAGCTTGGAAATAGCTATGTGAAAACTTTTGTTGTTATTTTAATAAGTTATTAATAGATGAGGTTCATATATAGTTGAAAAACGTTAAAATGTGCGTAAAATTTGTCAAAATTATTTTAATTTTAGTTAATTTTGTATTTTTTATTATTTAAGTTTATTTTAATGAATAATTTACTTTTGTTAACTAAGCCATCACTTATTAAAAAATACACTCACATTTTGTATTTCATTGCCTTCTATAAATAAATTATGGAATTAAATCAATATAGATCAAATAAAGTTTTTAAAAAATTGTACAAAAATCACTTATGCTCAAGGACCACATTTGAGTTTATGGCAAATTATTATAATAATTATTGTTTACTTCTATTTATTTTTATTAACATAGTTTACAATTTAAAAAATTACATTTATGGACTAATTATTAATTTAAAAATTAATAAGTTTGTATTTTATTCTTTTTGTTTATGTAAAATATTTTTTAAATAAATGTATTAGATCTTATATTTTATTGTTTACATTTTGTGAATTCATAATGTAATACTTTAATATTACTAAAGTATTTTATATATTATAAAAAATATTTTATGATTAAACAAAACAAATATTTAACATTTCATTATAATTATAAAATAATTTAATGAAAAAAAAAGACCAATAATATGAAACAAGTGGTGAAATTAATAAAAGAAAAGTTAGAGGAACTTTGAAAGTGTAAATGTTCGGTAGTCCAGATTAAATTTTGGCCCACGCTAAAAGGACAGTTTTGTTTGATTTCCTTTTTAATGCTCAAAATGACACTTTGAACTTTTCGATTATTGGTCTTGTAAAGTTTTTTGTTGGCTCGCTCGGGTCAAAGGTTTACAGTTTTGCTGGGAAGTAGGATAACTGACACTTGTATTCAATTTTTTTAGGGGATGATCCCGCAATTATGGTTGCCAGTCAAGCAGCGCAAGTGGGAAGCGGGGACATCAAAATACATCCCCAACTCAGGTCGGTTTTTATTCACCGCACAACTTAACTGCGCGGCCTGATTAATTTATGATATGGGAATTTGGACTCACGTGCTTCAACGTGTCTTGTTTTCAGTTTGGAGTTGGATCTGCAGTGGAGAAGGTGAGGCCAACACACACGCTGCACATTTGCCAAGTGTGGGGTATACATACCAATATTTTTGACCATATATAATCAACAAAAACGATGTACCTGCCTTCACAGCTGATGTGATTCTGGACCCAACGACCAATCATCCATGGTTGACCCTGTCTGACGACCAACGCAAAGTCCAGGAGGGCCTGTCGCAGGCCGACCTGCCGTACAGCTCGCAGCGCTTCGACAGCTGGCCGTGCGTGCTGGGCTGGGAGGGCTACAGCCAAGGCCGCCACTACTGGGAGGTGGACATCGCCAACAACGGCTACTGGCGCTTGGGGATAAGCTCGGTTAACTCCAAACGTCACGGCCGCTTCCCTATGAACCCCAAGACGGGTTATTGGTGCCTTTGGCGGGGAACGCATCAGTTCTACGCCAGCACCAAGCCCGAGACGACGCTGCCCGTCGGCCTGGTGCCGCAGCGGATGGGGATCTACTTAGACTATGAGGAGGGCCAGGTGTCCTTCT
This sequence comes from Vanacampus margaritifer, assembly GCF_051991255.1. NCBI lineage: Eukaryota > Metazoa > Chordata > Actinopteri > Syngnathiformes > Syngnathidae > Vanacampus > Vanacampus margaritifer. The sequence goes on from NC_135446.1 coordinate 14,595,055, forward strand.
ACAACGCCGAAAGCAAGACACACATCTACACTTTCACAGGGAACTTCAAGGAGAAAGTGTACCCGTTGTTCGCGCCGCTCGACGGCCGCACTCTCCTGAGTATCATTCCGCCGCAATCCGTCTGAACCAGGGGCTTTGCTATTTTTGGGGTCCAGGGGAGAGACGTTTTTACACAGGAATTCCTGTCATACTCCTAATGGCAATGACACATTACCACCACGTGTAACCCTAAATTCCATCAGAATAAAAAAAAGTTGCCGATTTTTGAGGGAAAAAGACGTAATGTTACGATAACAAATGATTATCTTTCGAGAAAAGAAGCTGCAAATGTTATGAGAATAAACTCGTAATTTTTACGGAAAATAAAAATCGTGGAACTCATCGAGATATGTCGAATAAAGTTAATAGTAAAGTCAAATTTTGTCAAGCTAAAAAGTCAAAGTTAAAGGACGACAGTAATGTTTTATTTTTGCACTATTACACCTTCTATAAAGGACTTTTTTATTCCTATTTTTTTTCAACTACGAACCGCTATTCAAAACTCATGTATAGGACCTTTTAAAAAAAACTGTCCAAGCATGATCAGCTCTTTCTCTGTCTGCGTATACAGAACAACAGAAACTTTGCTCAAGCCACAATAATATCAAAGTGATAAGATTGCGACTGTCACACTCTATACAGTATATGAAATCATCTTTCACCTGTAAATGATTTACATGTCAAGCCTAAACACGCATGCATGCACTTTATAATGTACAGGTTTTGCAAGAATCTATTTTTTTGGGGGGGGTCTCACTTTTCTGTTATATCCTGAAAGCAAAAAAATAATCCACCCATGCCAACAAGAATGTGTAATACCTGTAAATGTATTTATGTATGTATTTACCCTGTGTGTGTTCACTCGCCATATTTGTCAAAAGAATTGTTTGAATACAAATAAAATACTGTAATCATTTTGGGATTTGCTGCTGACTTAATTTAATTTAATAATAATAATAAAAATCTTTAAAAAAAAAAATAAACCTTACATTTGTGGATCTATTTAAAAAAAAAAAAAAGATTAACATTGTGGGTTAATTTAACAAAATAAGTTTCAAAACTTATTTTAAACGCAACTAAAAGTTTGTCCCAACCAGGCTTTCGCACAAACACGTGTTTGAATGAACGTCAAATATTCAAAGAGCGATAATCAGACAGAGGAAGTGCAGCAGAGCAAACACTACAGCTCTTTTCCTGCTTCCGCTGTTGAGGCGGCTGGAAATAAAAAAGCCGTTACGAGGGAGAGAAAACAAACAGGACTGCGAAGAGACAATGTAAGTGAGCGATATTCATTTGATGAGCTTTTTTTGACCTCTTAGAATCTTATTGCTTCATTTATTGAGGCAGAATATGCGTTTGTTTACGTATCTACTATAAGTACAGTATAAGGTGCTGTATAAAAACAAAATAGTTGAATTAAATAAAACTCCACTCTGGTGTATAACACGTCATACAAGCTGCGGCCACTAATTGAGGATCATAATTGTGTGTCCTCGTCCATGTTTTTTTTTTTTTTTTTTAATGCAGGCTCAGCGTCAGGCTCGCCTACATTTTCTCCTACAATCTGTTTCAGTTCTGTGGACACACGTGGATACTAACGAACACGGTCGTCAGGTTTCTCACTTTCGGACCAGGTCAGCTTAAAGGTCACATGAGTGGCAAACTAGCGTTGCCTTCAGTGGGTCGGTTATAACGGTGAAGGCGCAACAATGTATAACCCATTTTTTTTTTTTTGCAGATGCCCTAGCCGACACTTTTCACTCGGTCGGCTTCGTCATGAGTCTCTGCCAGCTGCTCTCCATCTTGGAGATTTTCCACATCGCTGACCGCCTTGAGAAAGCCAGACTGCTCCCACGCCTCATCCAAGTACAAGCGATCATATTTATGCTGATGTGGTCTGACGAGACCTGAAAGTTGATTGTGTCTAGGTTTTAGAGAAGAACCTCCTCCTGATCACGCTCATCCGGTTAGAGGAGGTTCAGAGCAAACCAGTTGTGTGCCTGCAACTCTTTTTCTGGAACGTCTTGGACTTGCTGAGGTGCATGTTTACACATGATGAAAACATACAGGCCTCAAACCGGATCTTAAAAATGATTAACATGGAGCCATCTGGTTTGGGCCCAGGTACCCCCATGAAGTTATGTGCGCGATGGATGCCCCCTCCGCGGTCATGGTGTGGGCCCGTTACACCCTGTGGATCCCCATATACGTCCTGTCTGTCGTCACAGAAGGTGACCTTGTCAGCAGTTTCACCAAACATGAAACGAATTGCACAAAAGTGTCTCATGGACCCGCGCAAGAATTTAAACATGAAGCCATTTTAGATTAATAGCCCAAGAAGTATGAAAAGACAGCCTAAAAAAAATTGCCCGTCATCAGTTTCACCAAATTTGATAGATAGTGAAAGTGTCGGGTATCTTTGCCAGAAAATGAACAGGAAGTTGGCCATTTTGGTTTGAAATGGCCAGTTTGGGGCAACATTTCTTGAAAAAGGCCTGGACCAATCAAAACGACATTTGGTGAACAAGACGGACAAAACACTCTAATACGTAAATCCAAAGTCAGCCATTTTAGTTTGACGCATGACATTTTGGGACAAATTCCAGGCCTCATCCTTCATTAGAACGTTAGAAAAACACTTCTTACTCAATATATGATGAGGAAAATGGGACTCTCAGACTCCGACATTTGTCTCCAATGCTTACAAAACACTACAGACACTTATGTTCATGCTTTATGGTTATGTACTCCGGTTATGTATTTCTGGACTAAAGTCTTAGAAAAACTTTCCGCTATTTTGGACTGTAGGATACCTTTATCTCCAAACTTGTGTTTGCTAGGTGACCTAACAACAACTGACTTACCACATAAACAATTTCAATCTACACTTGTAGCCCTTACTATCGCTAAAAAAACAATTCTTGTTAACTGGAAAAATAAACAAACTCTGAATATCGACCAATGGTCTAACCTCCTCATAAATCACATTTTAATGGAAAAAATATCTGCCTCAAATAAAAACCAAATATCAAAATTTATAGAAACATGGTCTACGTATATAGAATTTTTTAACCTAATTCTGGTTACTTAATTCTGTCTGTTAGCGAGAGCCACTACATCGTGATAACTTACATTGATGTTTCTGCATTTGGCAATTTATTATTATATTATATTATTAGTATGGGATTTTTTTTAATGGGCTTTAGGTGAACTGATGAATACACACACGCTCGCACGCACGTACGCACACACATACACATACTCACCCACGTACAAAAAATATATATATATATATATATATATATATATATATATGTGTGTGTATATGTATATATATATGTATATATATTTAAAAAAAAAAAAACATTTATTAAATTTTTTAAATTTATTTGTTTGTTTGTTTTTTAAAAAAAAGGAGAGCAATGATGATGTCAAATCGAATGAACAATACTGAGCTCTCCTGAAAAAAAAAAAACACTTCTGCCTGTGACAATGGTTTTACATATTGACATGGGATTTGGTGGACGGATGAAAATGTCACAAAAATTCATGTCTAAAATTTAACAGGAAGGCAGACATTTTGACATGAATGCCAGGCCTCCGTCATGTAAGGAAAAAAAGAGAAAAAAATTCAGCTCGTGACAATGGTTTCACCAATTGACATGGAATTTGGTAACAGGACACATAAAAAGTCTCAAGAATCCACGCTCAATATCGAATAGGAAGGTAGCCATTTTGGGTGACATTTCATGGCTTGTACTTTCTGGCTAAGCCAAACTCTCTTGATGACGGCAATTAAAGTGCGCAGAGCTTTGAATCGCACTTTGATCACTTGAGCTTGAGGATGTACAACACTAGAGGTCTGTCATTATCCCGTTATCTTCTAACAGGGGTCACGATATGCCAGGTGATGCGTTACATGGAGCAGGAAGCATCGCATGTGGGGAACTCCACAGCGTCTGCGCCCGTAAACCGTCCACTCGTCCTTGTGGTTTTGCTGCCTCTCCTCATGTTGGGTATGATGTACAGTATCTTAAGTCCTTGTGAAAGTAAAAATAGTAATAAATGAAAATCCTAAATCCTACTTTTGTTTTCTCAGGAGCGTTGCTCACAGTGTGGCAATCGCTGAAGGAAAGACGGCATCAGCTGGAGAGGTGGGCCAAGAAGATAAAGAGGACGTGACCGAATGATAAAAAAAATAAAACGTCACGTAGTTTTGAATCTCAACTTGGCTTGGCATCACACCAAAGCTGTTTGAACATTTATTCCATACCCTAACGGCTTGCCGTCGATTTACCAGCCGTATGCTCTGGTCCACACTGATTTCTTCTTGAACTCCGGGGAGCGCCGCAGGGCCAGAAGAGACGCTGTAACCACGAGAAAGACCAACTTAAAATCTCAATTGAATGAAAATCTAATTCTTTGCATTTTGTCACCTCGAGCCACGTCCACTGTTGTCGATGACAAACTTTGTTCGGGACCCTCCACAATACCGAGAAGCCACTCTATGAACTAACACACGCATACACACTTTACATCAACTCTAAATGGTTAAGTCTCCAGGACCGGATGGATTTGCCGGCGGTAGGTGAATGACCTTGTGCAAATGGCAGTTCCAGGGTTCTTTGTTGAGGAGTGCTGGCAAACTGTGGGGCAGTCCTAGCAAACATCGCGGCAAGGTGCCCTCCGTCAGCGACTCGGTGCCGTACAGGGCGTGCGTTAGGGCGGCGGGCTTGGAGGGCGCGCTCCACGGGAACCAACCGGCCCTGATCCCGAGCAAGAGGGGCACGGAGTGGTCGCCCCAGGAAACGACGGCAGCGGCAAATACTTGGAATAAGAAGTCTGTAGCCTACAGAAGGCGAGATAGCAAATACTATTTTTTCTTTTTTAAGGCAAGTCAAATGTATTTTTCATTTTTTATTTGAAGAAATTAGTCAGAATACTTGCACCAAAAAAATGACAATGAGAGCTCAAGACAAGCCAGAAGACACCTGTACTTTTACACTTGCTATCAGCTTCTCTGCTGCCATCTAGTGGTGGAAGGCCTGAAGCTCACTTTTAAATCAAATTTTGGCTCGCAAAATAAAGTAAAAACAACTCAGCCAAGGTTCGTGACATGAAAGCTTTTTAAGTCAAGGCACTGATAAGTAGTGGTACATCGTAAAAAGTGAGACGCCATACACACCATTTTGGTGTTCCCACATGTGACAGCGGTGGTGCCGTAGGCTACATTCCGGATGAGTCCCATCAACTCTAGCAGCCACTCCATCCGCTTGGAAACGCCTGCCACACAAAATGCCAGTTACACCTCACGTTTCCTTGCGTTCAGAGCAAAAAAATGTTTTAAAAAGTGACCTGTAGCGACACTGGCGGCCAGACGACACTGATAGAACGTCTGCAGGAGGATCCAGCCCACTCGGTGGCTCGGCCAACCGCGGAGTACACTGGCGATGACGTCGTTCAGAGCCAGCAGCGGAATCCTACCCCGAGATGCCAGGTAAGCCAAGACAAAGCAGGTTTTCTCCATCTGAGTCTGAAAAGTCATAGCATTAGGTACAGTGCGTCCAATTTTTAACCAATTTGCGCCGCCTCCTGTTTATTTTGGGTGTAATTCCTCTGTTGTACACTAGATGGCGGCACACTATTTTAACACAGTAAATTTGAAATACCAATAAATAGAATGAAAACAGCATAGTTTTTGCTTACCATTCTAGAAAGTCAAATTCTCTTCAATCCTGCTTTTTAAACCTACAGAATGCAAACGCTGCAGGTTCATTTTTAAATGTACATATTTATTGGGTCTGGTGTGTGTGTGTGTATGGGGGGGGGGGGTCGTGCTCAAGAGACTAATAACAAAAAAATGGAAAAAAGTAAAAAGTAAAGCCCTGTAAATACTTTCCGAGCATGTGGTACAACTAATGCTATCCAATGTTCATTTCTGTCTCCTTGAGAGTGGCAAAAATATTACCAACACCTCTTTGGGTGACTTTCACGGATGACGTTGTACCTCGGTGACACCTGCGATGCGGTCAATCTCTGTATCAGACATCTCAGACAAACATTCGGCGACTCCCACATAGAAATCCACTTCACTATCCTAAAGAAGAGGAACAAAATTCAATATTTGCAAAGTCGTTTTTGAAAGTGATGAATGAGACTTGGCACCTTTATCTGGTTGGGCAGGAGGCTGAGCAGCTTTTCGGTGGTGGAACACATGACGGTCCAGCAGGCGCTGGGGGGGTCGGGTGCGGCCATGGCCTGCGCAAGGCCCCGCAGCATTGAGCGCCGCAAGGAAAGACGCAGGGGTCCGAGGTCCTCCCGGAAGGTCTGCAAGCCGAGAGTATCCACGAAGAACTGGAGCTTGTCCTCGGGGACATGCTTCATCCACAAGGAGAGGTTCTCGTACAGGAGGGCCCTTGTTTGGTACTAATTGATGAAAAAAATAATAAAGTTATTTTAAGTTTGTGCCCAGCTTGAGAAGTGTGCATACTTACACTGAGACTGTACACAAGAGGCGAGGACAGCCAGGAGCCCAGAAAGAGCGAAGCACTCTGCGAATACTGAGCTTGAGCTGCAGCCAACGCCACACATTGATGCTGAACCTCTTCACCTGTCAACACAGGAACAAAAAAAAAAAATTCTATCAAGAGGTCGATTTCGAATGCGCGTGCCCTTCAAGTGAGCGGTTACCAAAACTGAGTCTCATCAGAGGGGACAGGATTGCGCTCCAGTTGATGGGCGGGTACTGGACGGCGGTTCCAACTGAGGCCAGAGGCGTCAATGCGGTCTGGACCACACTTGGATGAGCAAACTCAGGACCTGCAAGTATAGGCTTCTTTATTTTTTATGTATAAAAAATGTACAAAAAAATAAAATAAAATCATTTCGAGTGAATATTGATGGGGGAATATATATATTTTTTTAAATTATTTAAATTGTATAAAAAAATAATTGATTCATTAATGATCAATTTACAAAAAATGCATATAGTTCATATTAATTCTGAATTTAACATTTTTTTAATAATATAAAATAATTGATTTATTAATTTTATGTTAAAAAAAGTGGTAAACTAAATCTATGCATTTGGCATTTATTTGATTAAATATTTAGCCAATTTTAGGCATAAATAATAGAATGTCAAAAAACTACATTAAAGAATTTCAATTGAACATTTTTAATTCCTTTCTAACTTTATTTATAATTTATAATATAATAAAAAAATTAACAATTTTACATATATATTTAACCTTTTCATTTTATTTTATTAAAAGTTACTTAAGTAATATAGAATATATTTATATAGAGATGGGCAATATTTTTATTATATTATTATTTATATATTTATTTTTATTTTATTTCAAGGTGTCAGTACTTGCGACGTGGCCGCCCTCTTATGACCATTTTATAATCAGGGACTAGAGGTAAGGAATTAGAAGATTAGAAAATTGCCATTCATTTCAAGACAATTTAAAGAATATGCTATACTGTGATACATAGATCTTTCTTTAAAATTATCTGTCGTCGTTTTTGGCGGGGCATTTTATGTATCAAAAATACTAGCGGTATCGGTGGCTCGACAAGAGTTGAGTATTGGTCTAAAAAAAAAAAAAGTGGTATCAAACACTCCAACATTTAACACATTTACACACACACGTGTAAAATAAACTGTACATTTAACACAGTTGTAGACATATTTAAACGCATAACTGAATGAGCAAACCTTTCTTTCCCGCCTCTGTGAGCAAGTCCACGATGGCCCTGATGACACTTTTCTCCGTGAGGTAACTAAAATCCTGAGGCACTGAATGGATGACAACATTAAAAGCATTGTCACGTGTCTATGGCCTCTGTCTGTTTTGTTTGTACCGACCTGCTGTGTGACTGTGACTGGTGAACATGTGCGACAAATGCAAGTGGCCCAGAAGGCCGGCACAGTTGGACTGCAAGCCAATCGCTCCTGAGAAGGTTACAATCTAAGACGCACACGTTATAAAGGGATGACCACAGCCTAATACTGCAATGTGCATTAGTAGCACCGTTTGGATGACATATTCGTGTGGTTACCTGCGAGACGGCCCGGATGACCTCGTTAAGTCGACTCTGCTGATTGGAGGAAAGCTCCAGCTCACTCTTGAGCTGCAAAAGGGAAACAAATGCACGTTGTATACAAAGAAAGACAAACGGATCTGACGTCAAAATAAAGGCGGTTGTTTTTCCTTGCTTCTTGTTCTTCTTGGAAGAAAAAATAAATAAAAAAATTTAAAAATTAAAAAAAAATAAAGGCGGTTGTCAAATCGGTAAAATTACCGAATGAACAATACTGAGCTCTCCAGAAAAAATAAAAAAATGAATAAAAAATAAATGAATAAAGGCGCTTCACCTGAATGAGGTAACTCTCGGATCCCACTAAAGCCACCAGTCCGTTAACAGCTGCCAGGCGCTGCATGGTGGGACAACCCTGAAAGCAACAACAACCGTGTCAGTTTGACACAAAAAAAAGGGGGGGGGGGGACTCAAAATGCTGCACCTCTGCCAGTAAAATCTTGACCCAGGCGGCCAGGAGACGAGGTTGGAGGTCTTCTGCTTTGCCGTTGCCGCACAGAGACAGGCCGTGGACCACCAGGCCCAGAGCCACGGAGAAGCCTGGTGTCTGAACAATAGAAAAAGTAAGACCGGCATCTCAGGTGTTGCCGTGGTGACGCATCGAGCTATGGGCGGGACCGGCGGTATGAAAGGAAAGCAGAATGATGTAGGCAGCGAGCAAGGAAGGATTGTAGGATAAGTGAAAGGAAAGTAGGATGTATGATAGGAAGGGAGGATACGATAATTGTATGTAAGGAAGGAACGTTGCAAGTTAAGAACAACAGAAGGAAGGATATAAGAAAAGGAAGGAAAATTAAGAACCACAGAAAAGAAAGGATAGAGGAAAATAATCCAATGACCTGCTGGCTCTCCTCCGTCAAGGTGCGCAAAGTCCCTACGACCTCGTCCGCCTTGGCGGGATCGATGATGCCTCCGGTGAAGGCCGAGACGCAGACGCACGCCGCCGAGTATGCCAAAACCTGCACGCAAGGATTTTAAGGCGGAATTTACGCTGCATGCTTGCAGTGACACAATTACGAGTTTCAAAATGCCTCTGCCCAAACCATACAGAAAATCGCATTTAAAAAAAAAAATTAAATGAAAAATTGTATGTGCACATTTAAAAATATTTAAATATTTTATTTATTCAGTAATTGGTTGATTTATTGACAGTAAGAAATAAAATATTAAAACTCAAGAGTTACACTTAACATTTTTTATTACATAAATGATTTATTTAGTGTAAAGTGTTTTCTTTTTTTTTTTACCCATATCAGGGGGCGGCCATTTTGTCACTGAGGCACTGTGATGTCATTTTCAATCGACAGCAAGTGACAAAATGGCCGGCCCAGAGATGGATTGATTTTGCTGCTTGAATCATATTCCACAAATAAAAGTAGGAAAAAACAAGATCTCAATCTGAAAATATAAAACATACAACTGAAAAAAAGAAGACATCAAATGTCAAAATATATCTGGAAGTGAAATGAAAATAAATAATCTATTTAAAAGAATTATAAAAGTGAATCAAAAATATATTTAACCTGAAAAAACATTTCACACACTTATTTTCACTTTGAATACATTGTTGTATTTTCCCAAATTCAAGATCAACACATGATTTTTGAGTATTTCATAGGACTTTTTCCAATACAAAACTTTTGACCTTAACTCATTTGCTCCCAAAAACGTAAAAATACGTTCTATTTTAAATGTTTTAAGTGTCCAAAAACATATTTATATGTTTTTTAAATTGTTTTTATGATAGAGCATACAGAAGGCTTTGATTCAGCCTCTCAACTGCAGAAAACGGTTGAGGAAATGGGCGTTATCACAAAAACGGCCAGCAGGTGGCAGCAGAGCAAAAAGAGATCAACCAGGCAATGTTTAAAAAAAAGCTCATTTACCCACAATTCTATACAGATTTGTGAATAATTATGAAACCTCTCTGCCTATTGCTGCAAAACGGAAACAGATAGAAATATAAAAATAAAAATATTTTTTCGTGATGAAAGAAGAGACTCGATTTATTCTTTTGGTGTAGGTTTCATGTTTTTATAGCAATAGAACACAATACTCTGTGGGCCTGGCAAAATCAGTCAAAATCCAGCAAAACAGCCGGGAGCGAACGGGATTGCTTCAGTGAAAATTGCTGGGAGTGAATAAGTTAATGTAACTGCATTGGACTTCTCCTTTAATCTTACCTACAAAAGACATGCCCACCTGTCCGTTTTAAAAATCAAATAAATGAAATATCAGACGTAGGCACTGAATGATAATTATGCAATTGGACCAGCAGTCTAAATCACAAGTGTTCCTTATAAGGATTTCTACTTTTCACACTTATTTTCCTACCTCCTGCATCACGCGCCCCTGTTCGCCGCTGTCCTGCAGGGTGCTCAGGAGTTTGTCCAATATCTGGGTCACACGGCCGTGTTGTTGCGTCTGCCCACCATTGCAGAGAGCTGAAAGCACCAGACCCAGACCCAACGTGCAGCCGGGACTGAGCAAAGCGCAAGAAGGGGGCGGAAAAATTAGTATAGTAGCGTCCCCTTGTCGCAATCCCCCTGGCGCACTAACTTGTATTCTGCATCGGCGTCGAAAGAGCAAGCTTCCAGAGCCGAGAGCGCGTCGAGGAAGAGATCGGCGTCTTTCTGAGGAGAGACGTCACTAAAGAGACGGAAGAAAACACGCCCGTCAGTAATGGAAAGTCTCGCATAATAATTTAGAACAATTAATAATAATTTGTGCACCTGAGGCGTTGCTGATGTAACCCGGACAGCACCATGCCGAGAGCCAGGCCGGAGTGGAACTGAATGGCCTGAGAGTCGTCGGCGGTGGGCGACCCGGGCAGGCCGGCCCGGAGCGCCGACAAGACCTGGTTCACACTGTCTTGATGCCACAGAACCAGCACCGGCACCAGCAGGGACAGCGCCAGGCTGGCGCAGGAGCGAGCGATGGCACTCGCAGTGTTCTCGCCCGAATAGGAGCGCTGAAGAGATTGACCAGCACAAATGCATAGCAGATATAGAAAGTCTACACACCCTGTGACATCACAGGTTTTTGCTGATGATCAAACATTTTAAAACCTACAACTTGGACAGCGCAATGGAATTTTGGGGTTACATTTTTTCGAGAGGGTAAGTAAAAATGAACAACAAAAATGTGGTTGCATAAGTGTGCACACCCCCTTCTAACAACTCACTAAACTCCTGTTTAAATAAAAAGGCATAAAAAAGCCTCTAATTAACCCCAAATAATTTTCAGATGTTCTAGTAGGCTTATCCTGACTTTTTTCTTTCTTTCTTGCAGACTGACTTGCTATTTAGAACTGTTCATCATTTATTTGACCTTATCTAATAAGACCCTATTTTCATTTAATTTCACTTTCATTTTAAGATTAATGGGGCAGCAAACATAGCTAAGAATTATGGCCAAAAAGTTCAATGCTGGCTTCATCAAACCACAACATATTTTCCCAATGTTTGAGAGATTTTGTTACCATTTAGTTACCCTGGTTAATTTTAATTTGGGCCACCATATTGTGACGCCATTGTGTTGATACCCATCAACTCATTTGCTCCCTAAAACGTATAAATATGTTCTATTTTAAATGTTTTTGGTTTCCCAAAGACGTTTTTTTATAAGGCTTTGATGCAGCCTCTCAACTGCAAAGAACGGTTGGAGAAAGGGTAGTTATTACACAAACGGCCAGCAGGTGGCAGCAGAACAAGAGAAATCAACCAGGGCCATGTTGGAAAAAAGTTCATTACTCACATTTCTAAATAGATTTGTGAATAATGATGAAACTTTCCTGATGAAAGAAGAGACTCTAATCTTTCTTTTGGTAGGTTCTATGTTTTATAGCAATAGAACACAATAATCTGTGGGCCTTGGAAAATCAGTCAAACTCCAGTAAAACAGCCGGGAGTGAAGGGGATTGCTTCTGTGAAAATGGGAGTGAATGAGTTAATTACTATTTATGTGATACGCCAGATCACTTGCCTATGGATGTAAATATGTCATCCATTGTCCGAACTGGTCAAGAATCGGATATTTATTTATTTAAAATGCATTTGGATGCCGTTTTTTTTTTTATTTTATTTTTTTACCAAATACAGTATATTTCTCCTAAGCACCACAGGTTCACTTTCAACAGGCGCAACTTACATGCAAGTACCATGGAAACACTTGTCCTTTGGCCTTGTAGCTGCTGCTGATGATGCTGAGCAGGGTGTCGAGCACCATTGCCAACCAGCTACTCGTGGGTACAAACTCCGGTCCAGCCTGAAAGCAAGAACGGCATCCTTGAAAGCATTTTCCATGCAACCCTTCCTTAAAAAAAAAAAAACAGATGCACAGCAGCGTCTTACTCTGAGACCGCCGTCGTTATCGGTCGGCATGTTGCGCTCGTATTTCGCGACGACGGCAGCCAGGCTGCTCAGAGCCAGTACGGAGTTTCCCTGAACAACGGGACCATCCCTAAACACCACATATGCGCATGAGCCTCTAAAAAAATAGCAGTGCCGTCTCAAGAGTTGTGTTGTCACTCACTTTGTTGCACCTCTGATGGTATCTGTTAAGTGATCTCTGGCCCTGAGAAGGAGTGAGGGAGAATGATGTGAGAGATGATTTATGTCGTGTGAGAAGAGATGTGATGCTCACCACATCCAGGCGCAATGTTGGTTGTACTGCAGTTCTTCTTGGTGCTCTTGGCCTTTTTTACGTTGCATTTCCAGATCAGCACGTCGACCCTGAACACAAAGAGAATGGCTTGGACCTCTAAAAAGGTACATTTTAAGCAAAGTTGCACACATATAGACATATTTTTGTCCTCTGAAAAAAAATACATCTGGAAGCAAGATAGCAAAAGAACCCACCTCGAGGACTGCATGGAAAGTGCGATTCATGAAACCGCGCCACGCCTGAGGCAGGAGCAGCGCGCGGTGCCATTCGGACGGCTGAATGTTCACCTGCGGGCGGTACGAAAACGTGAGGCTTATTTCACCTTATCATAAAGCAACAAAAAAGAAGAAGAGGGGCATGCGAGTACAGTGTTCCCTCGTTTCTCGTGGGTTCATCAGTCATGCAGTCCCGCGGTCAAAATGGGTTTACATGTCCTGCCTTACAGTATATTTTCATCACTAAAATTAAGATTGTCCGGCCAGAACCATGCAGTCGTGCCCAATGACGGCTAAGCGCGGGCCCGCCGGCCACGAACGCTCGAGTGAGAGAGTGTATAAGCCTATTGTGTTTAAATAAGAGATACAGTATGTGAGAAAAATTATAACGCCAATCAAGAAAAGTGCATGAATAAAGGGGCATTAGCCTTAAAACATGTATAATAAAGGAAAAAAATATAGTATGAACGAAAAAACATTTGGAATAAACGGAAAAAAACATACTGTGTTGTATAATAAGTAAATTAAAAAAATACTTTTAATAGAAAAAATGAAAAAAACATATAAGATGAATGAAAAAGCATTCATAATAAACTAAAAATCATACAAAAACAAAAAAAAACATAATCAACAAAAAAATAGATATAATTAACGGAAAATAAATACAATGAAAAATTTACGCGGATTTCCATTATCGCGGGTAGTTTTTGGAACGCAACACCCGCGAGAAACGAGGGAACACTGTACTTCGTGAATGAGGGCGGTCATGGTTTGTTGATAGCTACGGCTGCGGCTAAGGAGGTGGCGGTGCATGGGTCGACCTTCGCGGTCCGTCTGTTGTGGTAGCTCATAGCAAAGCAACAGGCCAGCTGAAACACACAAAGAGAAATAAGTGATGTTATGTGAATCAAAATAAGACATTGTTTACTGCCACACAGTAAAGGGAAAGAATCTCGGACCCGGCTTTCTGGTATAGTAAATGTATGTACATTGTTAGCACAATTGCTAATCCTCACCTGCAAGGCCTGGCTTGAGCCCGGGCTGCTTGTTCTTCTCGTAAGACTTGAGCATGAAGGCTGGGATCCCCGCCATAGTTTTACCCTGGTCCGAACGCAGGTTGCCTCCCCGCAGGGCAGAAAAATACACACCCCTCGGCATCTGGCTCATCTCCTGCTTGACGAGCGATGTCAGGAAAAGCTCCAAGGCTGCAGTGTGGCGTATGTTGAGAGTTTAGTCCTTTTTTTTTTCTATCATTGATCAAAAATTTGACTTTTGATGGTTTTAGTTTGTTAACACTGTAACATTATGCACAGTTTTAACAGTAACAATGTGCTTATAGTAATACACTGGGGAACACATTTTTTGCTGACTTAACAAATTTTTGGGTGCGGAATCCAAAACTGATCTCAGTTTTCTCCATCAAGTCACATTTTTGAAAATAAAATTAGTTGCTTAACTGATTACTTGCTTTAAAAAGTTAAAAACAAGTTCATTTAATAGTTACATTTGGCAGACACCGACCACCCTTCTTAACATAAAAATGTTGCCACTTACATTCAAATTGTCCTTTTAATAGTGGCATTTAAGAACAAAGCTTTTTTTTTATATTAAAAATAAAATAAAGATGGCAACCTTTTTGACTTATTATAATTATCTTTTATATTTAAAAAAAAAAAGAGTATTTTCTTTCATTTCATGTAACAGATTTGCTACTTGTTTTTAATTTTTAAAATAAAATAAATAGACAGTCTTTCTAGGGTTCACTTTACAAAAAAATATATATTTTTGTCTTTATTACTTACCTCTTACTACAGCTAATGAGTAGAAATCTGCTTATCTGGAGAGTAAGTTATAAGGGAAAAAAAACCTTGACATGATGGAAAAAAACTGATTGTAATTTTAAAATTAGCATGCCAATTTTAGTTTTAAACATAAAAATCTAACTCAACAAATTTTCTTTTCTTCAACTTGTTCCCTTAGTAACATCGGACAATGATTATTTTGGGTACCACTAGAGGGAGCCATACCACACTTTGAGAATCACTTCTCAAGTGAATGCATTTAGGCAGATAAGAGTTGCTGTGATGTCATTCACCTGGTAGAGCAGGCGAGGGCGTGAGAGTCAGCAACTTTACATATGATGAACCACTGACTGAGAGGTCTTCCTCCTCCTCCTCCTCCTCCTCCTTCTCCGCCTGCTCCTCGTCCTCGTACTCAGGCGGCTTGACAGCAGGCCTTGCCTACGACAGTGAACAGTGAGAAACAAAGGAGATGAAGAAGGGTGCGTGCTTTTCGTGCCTTGAAATAACTTCTGTTGTGAGCTGGCACTATAAAAATGGAGCTAACTTGACTTAACTTACTGCCTCGGGAAGATGATTTACTGTGTGAACCGCTTCTGGGAAGTCTGCCAAGGCCCGAAAACCACAGCTGGCCACCTCTGGGTCCTGTTGCAAAAAAAAAAGGGTCAAAGGGGCATCTGTCACAACTTTGCATTATGCCGTGTGTTTTCTACACAGACCTTGTTGACCGCGTAATGCCAGAGAAAGCAGACTGCTTCTTCCTTTAGTTTCTAAAAAAAAAAAAAAATGGCGTCAAGGATGTAGGAAGTGAGTCTGGAATATATCTGTAATGCATTTACTAATTTTTTCTGCATGCGTGACTTAAGCAGGCACCTCATACGCCTCAGACTTGACGGCAAGTTGGGGAATTAGAGCCAGAAGCTGGGACACGGCCTGAACCATCAGTGGACGAGAGTCACACCTCAATTCAGGTCCGAGACTTCTCCAAGTCGACACGATGTCCACTACCTGCAAAACATGTTGAAATTTTGAAGCAAAAACTTCAAAGTGAGGTTCAGGCACTCTAACACTAGAGGGCGGTGATCTCCATAAAGTGTGAACGTACAGGTCAGGAAGTTGCGTTTTTGTACTTTGGTGCTCCCATTTTTTATGCAGGTGTTCTGCAAAATCGCTTCAAATGGCAAACAGTTTTTCAAAAAAGAAATGGGTGCTTGCTTTAAGGTGGTATTGTCACTCCAAATTAAAGTTTACAGTAAAACTAAACAGAACAAATACTTTAAAGCGCCATAGACATGCTAATGAAATTAGCATCAATATTAGAAGTTCTATATCTTTAAAAGTACATTGTGCCATTTAAAAAGGTAATATTAAAGCTTTTTCTACATCATGCATGCTCCACCAATGCCCAGATGAGTACTAAGAGCCCTGACTGTTTTACTCTGACTGCACCTATCAGCTTTAGCGTTTTAGCGGATTAGGCAGACGCTAGGGCCGCCCGTTAGCTCACGAATTAGCGGCAATTTGGTAGTAGTAACTGTTAGCCCGGGTGCTAACCGTTAGCTCGAAAAATTGGAAGCTATTAGCGTGCCCGCGAGATAACCATGAGCTCGCGAATTAGCGTGCGGGCGGGCTAACGAACAGAACAGAACAAAAAAAATTCAAGATAAAGTCGAGGTATGTCTGTATAGATAATCATTAGTTTCCAAAACCCCGCGGTTGTAAAATTGTAAAACGTTTCATAGCCAACCTCTGCACGGCACAGCTCCTGTAGTCCTTGGAGGGCGAGCACGGCAGGGGTCACCTGGTCGGGTTTGGTGCATTGCTTCAGAGTCAACGCAATGGCGGCCAACATGTCACTTCCATGCTGGTAAGGCCTGTTACACACATACATCAACATACGTTCATTTTATGATGAGCTGAAGCTAACTAAATAAATCCTGATTTTTTTTCCTCACGCACACACTATTGAAAAGCTCTCATAGACTACCAACATTTTTTCCACTCACAGCCACAACTTAAAGCTATCACACGCAACACTCACACAAACGAAACACCTTCAAAATGCAAACACTACTGAAACTCTCACACACACAACTGATAAGGTTTCACACATTTCCCCCCGCTTATTACTGTCAACTTTTTATTCATATACACTACTGAAATGTTCTCACACTTACAACTGAAATTAAAAAATACATACACTACTATTTTATTTGCTGACTCATACACTAATAAAACACTCTCACACTATTACTTTTTCTCACTCATACCTACTAATTAAACATTCTCACATATGAAAAATAATCACTCACACAATCCTTAAACACTCTTACAGGCACTACTAAACTGCTAACACACCACTACAGTACTAAAAAGCTTTTAATAAAAACACTCTCAAACACACTACTGAAGAGCTCTCTCTCACACACACAACGGTAACACACTCACAGGCAGATTTGTTTCTCATATTACTGACTTTTTTTCCACTCAAAAGCACACTGTTGAAACACTCTCATACACTACTAAAATGCTCAAACAACAGATTTTTGTTTTGTTTACAGATTCTCCTGAAAAGCTCTCACACATTGGATGAAACATACACACACACACGACTAATCTTTCTCACACAGTCACATTCACCATTAAAATGCTCACACACACACTGCTGAAACACTCTTATACACACTACTGAAATGTGTACATTATATTACAGTATATCTGAAAGGATTTCATTAATGTGAATGAGAACATTTCAGTAGTGTGTGAGAGGTAATCCTGAATTATGCTCCAGACGGTTACTAAGCACGCATTCAGTGATCAGACCTCTCTCGGCAGATGTCTCGAATACAGGCCGCTCGGGCCAGCACTTGCTCCCATTGTGTTTCCCTCCCCGTCACCACCCTGTTGTCCGGCTGAGCCAACAGACGCTGAAGCTCGGGGTAAACGCGGTCCTGGTGTAAAAGCAAAAACAGGTCAACAACTGTAATGGTGGAAAGATTTGAACGGTGACCCACCTGTTTCTTCCAAAGAGCTGTAGTGAGCCGCGTGGCTATCGCTTTGAGTTTAACGTTGCTCGCGAGCGTGCCGAGAGTCTGCAGGACGGTGGGCACACACAGCTGCAAAAAAAAAAAAAAAACACTTTTTAAAGAAATTCTATCTATACAATGACTGCCGCTTTTATCATTCTTTTTATATACAAATCTACTTTTCGGTACCTTGTGAGTCCCGAGGTTTGGCAGACAGTCAAGCACCGCGTGAGTCAGGCATGGATCCTTTTCTTTCCTCAGCTTGAACAGCAGAACCGGTAGAAGGGATGGGACCTACAATGCAGAGGTTATCATTCAAATAAGGTAGCTAGATGACACCTTTAACACCGAGAACCGAATCCACCAGTAAAAATCTAGGTGACTGTCAAAAGGTAGTTAATCTGATTTAGCTGTCTTAAATCATAGTTTGAACTGTCTTGTTGTATGACTAACTTGTACAGCACTGCAGCGGTGGTTTGGTTGGTGCTCTGTAAGCAAAATAATTCTGCCGGAGCACCCCAAAAAAAATAAAAAATCACTACATCTTTAAATATTATTACATTGGTCCATTTCAAATTATTTTTGTGACCATTGCACCCCCCCCCCCCCCCCCCCCCCCCCGTCTTTAACAGGAGGGTACCAACAATTTTCTGTACATGCAGACATGAGGTGCTGGGCTAGGCTGAAGAGAACAATCCAATTTGTCAACAGGCTTCTTCTACTACATAAATGCCCTGTGCAAGTGGCACTGTGGGAGCAATTAGAACAGCAGGGGAATCCTCTTAACGAGCAGCCTTGGCACCGGGTGTTATTTCACATCATTGTCTGGAGCGGGAATGACTCACATTGCAGTCCCACAGGCTCAGAGGGAAGTCTGACAGCAGCAGAAAGCCCACGGCAAGGCTTTTTTGTTTATCATTAAAAAATATGTGCAGAAATGACATTTAAGTAGCCAGTGGAGAGCTACAAAGACTGGAACCATAATTTGACAAAGATTCACATTCATTCAGTAGCCCAGAGATAGTCAAAAGCAGCAAAAAAAACGAACGAATAACCAAGTAGCATTCAAACCAGTGCTGCTTCATGATAAGCAGAGGTTGGGACGAAAACACTCACATGGTGGGGGTCGGCGGCCGCAATGGCTCGTACGGCATCCAAAGCCAACCGACAGACGTCGTCCTGACCCGTGAGGAGGAGGTGGGCGACGATGAGGGTGAGGGAGCTCGGCAGGCGCTGGATTGACGACAGGGCCGAGGTGAGCGAGAGGAGCCAGTCGACGGCTGCCGATGGATGCTCGACCGCTTGACGTAGCGTGGACACGGACACTCTCAGTTCACTGAACCAGGGGGTGAGAAGACGTGCCTCTGGTAGATGAGACTGACAACAAGGAGAGGGTTGTCTTCAGGTCAGAACGGGTGCACACAATGAGAACTACAAGCAATGAATGGTTTGAGTTAAAACTGCGACAACATTATAAACTATACCAAGTGTGCATGCTTCAAGCCCACACCCAGTTGACGTTTATTGGAAAACTAAACATAAAAAAAAAAAACATTGCGTATTTACACAAACGACATAACTTTGTCTTACAAAAATCTGCTAGCTTAATGCTAACACACAATGCAAACCGTCATAAAGGGATAACGAAACTAGCATTGATCTTGTGGTCGTTATAAATCATTCAAAAATAGATATTTGTGTTTTGATATAGTACTGCAGAGTACTATTTTCTTTTTTGTTAACAAAAATGTTATTTGTACTTTTTGGGGGGGGCTAGACCGGATTAATGGCATTTTCATTCATCTTAATGTCAAAAGATGATTTGAGATACAATCGATGCGAATTATAAGCACAAATTCATTTTGCAATTCAAGGTACCTGTTGGGGTTTCGCGGTCTGCCTGGTGACGCTGTGTAAAACGCTCCGAGCCAGCTTCTGGTTGAGGTCGTGCGTGCGGCGCTCCGCAAGCGGCTCGGTGAGATCCGAAAAGGACAGAAGCTGCAGCACGGGAAGAACCAGGACCGGACTCATCCACTGGGACAGATCGGTCTGTTCAGGAACTAAAGTTTGTACTTGAAAGTGGACAAAAGATTGGGGAAATGGGAGGAAAAAAATACGTTACGTTTTAAATCAAGTCTCATAATGTAACTTGTAAATTCTTCCTAATGTGTGAAAAACGAGTTATTTTAATAGAATTCAATCGTAACTTTCTTCTGTACTTATTATAAGTGTGTACACTATGGATGCACGGCACCACACTGCCCCCAAGAGGCCAAAACGCACAGGAAGCGTCAGTACAGTATTTGTTATTGTTTTTTCAGTTACTATTATTTGAGTACAGCATATTCTATTTCACGTTCTTATTTTTATTTTGTCATTGTCCTTTCAAGTTATATTTAAAGTTGATATTTCAAGGATTTTTGTTGTTGTTGTCTTAACACATTTCCACATGACACAAAATACAATCCCCGAGATAAAAATATATAAAGCATAAGGTTCATTCTTAGAATGAAAATGAGTAAGAAAAAAACATGAGGCTTGAATTTCACATAATATTTACAAATTAATTTGTACTTAACAAAAACAAAGTGCAGGGATGAATGGACAGGTAACTTTTAAATAGTTGAGTAGCTTTGGTAGTTGAATAAATACTAAATTTGGAAATCACAAATTGTTTTAATCATGATTTCAAACTCAATCAAATAATCGTGATTGCTCTATCCAGCCCAATTATGTACTATAACCATACAGTATAGCAGTGAAGTGTAAACAAGTAAGAATGGTTTTATTATTGACACATATCTATACAATAATCTTGTATACTTCATGAAATTTGTTCATAAGGTCATACAAAGCAGAGTAAATCTTAATAGCGAAAGTTAGTGCGAAAGTGACATCTATTTTTAGGTACTATTGTTCACATTTATTATATTATTTTTTTTTACCGAGACTCAGCAGGCTACTCTGCTGTGCTGCAGGGGCCTCCAACAAGAGCAAGGCCACACCCATTAACAGCTCATCCAAAGGCAGCGCCTACAAACAAACGTATTACTAATAGTAGTAGTCTTGACACACAAATGATGATTAAAGATACAATTCTTGCTGCCTGACCTGTCGGCATGTCGGGATGAGCTCGGCCATCAGGCCGACGAGTGGTCGAAAGTCTCCGCTGAAGCTAAGGCTACTCTGACAGGCGCACATCAGGTGGAGCAGGAGGCCCGCTCTCTCGCTCCTCCACAGTTCCTCGTGCTTCTCTGACAGGCTGGGAAGCAGAGCGCGGACGAACCAGTGAAGCTCCAGCACCGCCTCCACGCCGTCCACCTGCCATTATAAATATTCTAAGGGTTTTAACTAGAGATAGACCGATATACTTTTTTCAGGGCTGATACCGATTATCGGTAGTCAGGGAGGCCGATAACCAATATTTGAAGCCGATATACATTTGCAGGGAAAAAAAAGTTGGTGTCAAAGTTTTTAATAATAAAATAATAATAAAAACTCCAGCACTTGACTGCTTAAAATGCCTTCAAGTACATGTTTGTTAAACAGCTTTTTTGATTTGCAACATGTTAAAGTTTTTTTTTTTGCCATCAGCTTTTGCACGAACTATAATGCCAACTCCCAAATAACCACTAATTCACGGCTAACTGTTAGCTCGCAGGCTAATCATTCACCCACACGCTAACCCCGGGATAACTCCTAAATAGCTGCTTAAAAAGGGCTATTAGGTTAGCCCGCGAGCTAACCGTTAGCTCACGGGCTAACCCAATAGACGTTAATTCGCGAGCTAGTCGGTTAGCTCGCGGGCTAGTAGCCGCTAATTCACGAGCTAACGGTTAGCTCGCGGGCTAACCATTCACCCGCACGCTAACTCCCAAATAGCTGCTCATTCGCGAGCTAACTGTTAGCTCGTGGGCTAACTGTTCGCCCACACGCTAACCCTGGGATAACTCCAAAATAGCCGCTAAAAAAACGCTATTAGGTTTAGCCTAACCTAATAGCCGTTAGCTTGCGGGCTAATAGCCGCTAATTGCTGCTTAATGGCTGTTAGCACTGCAAGAGCAACCAATCAGATGGTGCTGTGGGCGGGCCAATGCTGCAGGGAGTCAACAGCCGCTGACTTAGAGCAGACAGAGGAGAAAAACGCCCATCGGAGCAAAAATAACAGTTTTTAATATATCAGCCATCAAAACAAAAAAAAGAGGCAGATGCCGATATTCATAAAATACTGAATATCGGCGCCGATTATCGGTCCATCCCTAGTTTTAACTGCAGCTAAAATTTGGAGGCAGCGGTTGTTATTTAGTTGGTAACTTTAAATTTAGATTGTAGTATTAAGATAATGACAGATTTATTAATGCTTTGTTCTTACTTACCGGCATGCGCGGCACCAGCTGACAAAGACACTGAAGCAAGCTGTCGGACACCGGCGAGTTCTCGTCTAGCTCCTTGTTTTGAGGAGCGGGCGTGCCGACCGGATCTGCAGGGAGTAGCGTCTGGAGGAGACCCTGCCGCAGGAGGCCGTGCTCTGGCCGCCTCTCGGGTTCGCAGTAGAGGAAGCAGAGAAAGGGGACCAGCATGGCGACGTAGGCGGGTTCATTTCTGGGTTATCACGGACAACATCACAGGTATTACTGTGAGCAGTAAAAGATTTCGGATGGGATGTTCAAGGTGATTACCTGTCAACGGCCTGCTGAACAAAGTCATTGATCACAGTGAGAATGGCAGGCCAGCAATTGGGACGGTTCTCCAGGGCCGTTATGTATGGGTGGGGATTACTCCTGCGTAAATGACAGGACAGAAGGTTTTAAGGGGACATAGTAGTTATTGGTTTTGTTGGAAACTGTTATCCATTAGAGGAAAAAGCATTTTGTCTATACAATGCTGTTACATCCTTCTTTTAAAGTGAGAGGAATTGTCGTGTAATAATTCAGCACTACCTCTCTTGCCTGTGAATCTGCAAGCCCATTAAGTCCAGTCTAAACATTTGCAGTCAAATCCAAGGTGAAGTCTTGAGGGTCACCCCGCCCCATCTCCTGACACTTAAAACTAATCTTGGGTCGCATCAATCCACACGGAAGGAAGCCCAGTGACCGAGACTGACTGACCTGTCTCTACTTTGCCCACTCGTCCCCATTTTTGCACACTAATAATAATCTCGGTGACTAGAAGTGTGCCCAAAAAAATCAATTCTGATAAAAATCGCAATTCTCATTTAGTACGATTCAGAATGGATTTTAAATGTCCCAAAATCAATTTTATTTAAATTTCATACTGTCTTGACCTTGTTTGTGTGTGCCTTTATTGGGAGCGCTGTTCATGTTGTACTCAATTTGGCCACTTAGGGGCAGTGTGGTTCAGCAGTTGGCTCGGCTACACTGTTAAGAATGTAGCCACATTAGAGAGTAGAAGAAAAAAGTCACCATCAAGTTTTCTTCCCCCCAATTTTTTTTCCCAGCGTAGGAAAAGCAAAAGCTGGTAAGTAATGTTAAGATGCTTCTCTGTGTACATTCCTGTAGCATTTTGTATGAATAGCCGTTCTTTTGAGTGATAAAAGTGCCGCCAGTAGCGTGCTAATTAGCATTAGCCAGTCAGACTGGAGTAGATCATGACGATTCTTTGCACATCTATAAAGTGAAGTAAAAATCATTGTTAATTAAATAATTTTGAATCAAAAATCATTCTGAATCGAATCGCAGACCCACAAATCTGATTCGAATCGAATCCCTCATCCATCAGCCTCTCAATCATTCCATTGCATTACAGTGAATCATACCATACTGACAAACTGGGCAAAAAAAATAATTAAAAAAATCCACAATATAGAAACCATCCAAAAAAAATATTTAAAAAAAAGTTTTACCCATGCCACACGTTTAATTTTTTAATGTAACATGGGTTCATCATTGTGTACGTGCTAGATGCAATGTGTTGATGCTTTGGCGGTGATTCTTTGTCTCTGCTGTTACAGGCCACAGAGAAGATAAAAATAAAAATCCTCATGGAATACCAATCTGTCTCTGTTTGAAATTGTTTGCCACCATTTTGTGCTATCTGTAGGCAACTTGGTGCACAATGTAGAAATCCATAAAAACGATCACCATAAACGGCAGATTTTCACAATGTAGTGGGGGCACAAATAATGAACTGCCATATAGCGGAGAAACACTGTAGGCTACTTTGCTTTCATTTATAACGCTCTTACATTCTGATGAAGATTTCACAGCAGTGTCCCTCAGCAGGGTAGACCAGATGGATTCTGACTTTTTTTGGGAACGGTGAATTGAGCTAGACTAACTCCGACCAATGGGGCACAAGTGGCTCCAGATTTCATCTTGCAGATTGCGCAGGAGACACCGACGAGCAGACGGTTAACAATGGCCGCCAGTGTGCGTCCTTGATTAATCCATTGGCACTTACAGTGACCCAGCGGCAGTGCCAGGCCAAGGCACCAATGGCGGCCAAGACATTTCCCGGCCCCCAGAAATGCATTCATCTTCCCACCGGGGAGGCAGACAGATGCAGAGAATGGTGCGGGAACAAGGAAAACACAAGAGGACAAAGGAACAGGAACGAATGTGAGTGGTGAAGAAAATAGTAGTTAAAATAATAGGAGAAAGGGAACGACTTTTTTTTTTTTTCCCCCACAGTACAGTAATATGTTCTATGTAGCCCAACTAGTCTAAATGTGGTATTCTGGTTAATATTGTGTTAGTGGAATTTGAGTTAAGCAGCAAAATCCAGCCATTTTTATCCATCTCGGAGGGCGACCATTTTGCCACTTGCTGTCGACTAATGCTGCATTCGAGGATGGTCGGAAGTCGGACTTTTCCGAGTTCAAACCAGGAAGTGTGTGTCTTGGGTGTGGGGAGGGGAGGACCCCGACTTCACCGACCGACTACAATGTGACGTCAATCTACAATGGCGACACCTTTGGAATCATAGACCGTGAATGGTAAAACACAATTTATTCAAGTATAAAACTAGATCGTTTTTTTCATTCATAAATCTTCGGCATAACTCCACGTAACAGAACGTACATGGCAGTATGCCACTATCTCACTGCATGAAATTATGCGGTGAACTACTGAAGTGTTTCAAATGCTTATGAAATAAGATAAAAACACTAAATTAAGCAAAATTGCAAGAAGGCAAGTTTGCTGGAGGTCAAAATGAGTTCTGAGGACCAAAATAAAAAAACAATTTATCACTATCCGCCATTTTGGTTGTTTACGTTCACCTCGAAAGGGGAACTAGAAAAAACAACTCGGATCAACTTCCGACCTATCCTCGAATACAGCATTAAGATGACATCGATATTGCTCAGGTCTCAGGTAACAACCAATCACAGCGCAGCTTCAGAAAACAGGTGAGCTGTGATTGGTTGTTGCCTGAGCCCTGAGCAACATTGATGTCATCTTTAGTCGAGTGGCAAAATGGCCGCCCCCTGAGATGGATAAAAACGGTTGGATTTGGCTTCATAACTCATATTCCCAAAATTTAATTATAATCAGAATGTCATGTTTAGACTAGTGATGTCACATATAACATGTTATTGTCAAGAAATGTTTAAGGTTGACTTCCATTTGAAGCAACTCAGCCTTTTTACGAACCAGCTCAAGTTAGAAGTTACCAAATCAGACAAAAATCTACACTCCTGTGTATTTTCATTACATTTGCAGTAACATGGCTAAAATTGTATTTAAAAATACAAACAGGGTTAAGAGAAACTAGCATGGCGCACCTGATGGTATGATTTCACAGCACATTAATGTGCCACAACAGACTGACCTGATCCCATAAGGACAGGTGAAGCATGCGTCCCGATCTCGGTGGTCCGCCTGCATCTGCAGCAGCTTGCCCACGACTCTAACCAACCCCTGGACATTCCTGAGGACGACCCGAGTCAAAACCAACACAAAAGGAAGGAGCCAATGAGGACTGACTGAGACTCTGTACCGCGCGGAGGGCAGCAAGTTGAGGATGCTGTTGAGGACGTGGTGCAGGTCGCCGTGGCCTTGATCCACCAGCAGCACGACCACGCCGCAGCAGGCCGAACGCACCGCAGCGCAGTCGCTGCAGCACTGCTCCCACAGGGTCTCCAGTGCAGAACCCTGACATACAGGAACAACCACTTTAGCTCGCATGGACTTTTCGCCAATCGCAGGGCACACACGGAGACAGATTACCATTCACACGCACAGAATGGAAACTGAACCCAGGCACCACACGGCAATCACTGACAAACAAAAACAGAATTTTAAATGGATTTACCTGAGTGGAGGACAGGCTGATTTGTCCAGTCTGGCCTTTCTCTTTAAGCACAGCAGCAACAAGCCTTCTCACCGCCTTGCACAACAACAACAAAAATCAGTGGAATACTACATTAGAGACAAGAAGTTGCAAGTTTATCATTATACAAAAGAGTAAATGATTGTTTGAGCCAGTGATAATTTTGTTGATTAACTTATTCACTCCCAGCCATTTTCAGTGAAGCAACCCCCTTCGCTCCCATCTGTTTTTACAGGATTTTGACTGATTTTGCAAGACCCACAAAATATTGTGTTCTATTGCTATAAAAACATGGAACCCACACCAAAAGAATAAATTGAGTCTCTTCTTTATATAAAATAAAGATTATAGTCTCTTCATTTATCAGGAAAAAAAATAGTATATTTTTATCTGTTTCCGTTTTGCAGCAGTTCACAAATCTGTTTAAAACAGTAGGGGAAAGAGCTTTTTGCAACATGGCCTTGGTTGATCTCTTATACTCTGCTGCCACCTGCACGCCATATTTATTAGATTTTGTCCTCAGCATCTCTCCTATTGGATAAGTAGAGAGTGTCTAAAATGTTTTTTCTTTTTCTTTTCAATTTCAATTCTTGCGTTTGCCATTGAACATCTAATGCCTCCGAGAAGATTCGGGAGAAAGTTGTGTGGTGAGAAGAACCTAAAGTTGAGCTATTTTGGAGATGGAAATATGTGTGGGGGTTTCAGCAATCTCCAGACCTCAACCCGATAGAGAACCTGAGGAGGGAACCGAAGTGCCACATTTCCCAGAGGCAAACCAAGAAACATGAATGATTCTGAGAGACTTTTACTGTAATAAACCTTAAAAACTAAAAAGTGAACAAACTTGAAATTTCAGCAGGGGCTCAAATCATTATTTTCCCACTGTACACGCATTTGCAGCTCACCTGGGCTTGTATGATGGGGCTCTGGAAGTCAAGTTGCACCTTTAAGGCCTCCATCATGCCTAGGGAAAGCGACACTACTAGGTAAGGAAATCAATATTTTTCAGCATGGTCACAAAGATGGGGTGGGGGAAGATTTAGCCCCACCCTGCCATTAAAAAAACACAAGTATCAGGTTTCAGCCTGTGAAAGGCAAGTGATGCGGCCACCTGTCACCTCTCACAACGATTCCGAGGACGGTAGCGCTCGGAGGTATACAACATCGAGGCCTTTGAAAGACGATCCCTGTCCCGTGTAGTCACGTTATCAGCCTGAAGCCGTGACATAAATCATTATTACATTATGCCAACAGAATAGCGGGTCGACCTCCATCCATCTCACATGAGTGGGCCAAAAATGTACAGTTAGAAGGAAATGGTTTGTATCAGCTGTTTTAGCAAAAAAAAAAAAAGTGGAACGCTTGATATACAAGTAGCATCAGAAGCATCAGCACACGTAAGCCGATATAACGGTTTAACATTACTAGAAACACAAACAACAAGCCTAAACCTAGCACCCACCCAAAACACATGCAACCCAACCCTCCCCTCAAAACTGTTATCTATGTGATAAGCCAGTGTGCTCTACTGTCCAACAGCAGCACGCCTGCCCTCTGGCTCTCACCACCAAGCTGCTTGAAAAGCGACATGAGCAGGTAAGTCTGCTGCACCTGCTACAAAAAAAAACATACTGCAGAGAACAGGACAGATTTCAAATACTCCTTCTTGTACTGTCATTTCAAATTAACATCTGTGAAGCTTGACAAGGTGCTCAAGATTCATTCTGCTCTCAAAACATGTCTCTAGTGTTTTAGATTTTCAACTTTACTCAGTAAAGTCTCTAAGCATTTGTGGATCAATGTGTTCCAGCGGTTTCTGTGGCATATTTTCCATACTGCTGAACAATATGGACCTGCAACTGCAAAGGTCTGCATTAGCGACAGAAGGGAGGACAATGCTGCAGTACTTGTTGAGCCAACAGAGCTTTAGAAAGGACACCAACGAGGCTTTGCTGTGCACACGCCAAATACAGAACATGGGAGTCTGACAGGCCTTTCAGGTGCCACATCATGGCCCACCACCAAATATCAAATAATGTTTTTTCCCCAAGCCAAAACCCCCAAAATATTCAAAACTTCAAGTTTTTTTTTTTTGTCTTATCATGACAAAAAAGGCAGAAACAAATTTAGTATAAAATTACTTACTATCACAGTGGTGGTTTACTGAAAGAAGTTTGCAGAACAATCGAACATAAAACATGCGCAGAGTGAGACCCTTGCCGAATAAAAGTGTATTGTATGTTGTAACACGCACCGTTTCCAGTGGACGTTAGTGTAGAATAAAATACAGCTGACAAGTAAAATGTTTTAACAACGGGACTCATTTGTAAATGGGATTCTGTCAAGTTAACTTAAACATAATATTATATCAATCAAGGCAGTGGTGCAGTTGCGCATAACGAATCCTATTGAGATCTATTCGGACATGTGTATTATTTAATAAAAGCGTATTTATATTTGTCTGGTGATAACAGTTTGTGACTGTAATAGCCACTCGGAGGCTAACCTGCTAATAGCTACACCTTAGCTGACAGCTCTCAACGCTGTCAAGTTAATCGCCCCGTCAAGTCGTGCAATATAATATCTACTGTGCATCAGGCATATACAGTTTCACAATGAGTAATATTGGCATCTCAATTAAAGCGGAAACTTTACTTTGTCTGTTTTATAAACTTTACCTCATTCGCAGACTCGCCGGAGCATGGGTGTACGGCAAGCACAGTGGAGCAAAATTGACGAATAAAAAAAAACGGGGTTTTACGGCTGTCACAAATGAACAGCAATGTTTAGAATTAACATGTCTTGAATATAATATTTAATATATTTTAAATTGAGTATCAATGTACATGACTCCTTAAAGACAGTCAAGGACAAGAAATAAACATGTGGCTTGTTGACTAGTTTTCCCAGGAGGACTTGAAGGCAGCGTGAATGCTGCTTGCCTTCTGTTCTCTCATTGGTTATTTCCCTCTCGTGCTTGCTTTAACTTTGGCAGAGCATGCGCTTTGCCGCTCAGTCAACAAGGTGGCGGAATTGAGCAGAAGAATACGGGTAGACGAATGTATTGTTGCATTCAAAATCAAATCAAATAGTTTTTCAGCGTTATAAAAGATACAACGAGCAACGGTGTAGTTTTCCAACAAAATATTGCATGTGTTTTAGGTTTATTTTCACTACTATCTAATAAATCATGCTTAATGCACGTTAAGTAAAAGCGAGTTAGCGTGGGTTTGTATTATTTTGAAAGTCTATACCGGATGTACTTTTTTGATAATTGCTCCCTTGACCGCCGGCGAGTCTTGGAAAGTCTTGAATGTGACTTGGAGCGCAGTGAGTGGTCACCATGTCCGCCGTCTCGAGCAAACTGGACTTACCTCCACGCTCTTTCCCAACTCAGTCTCCATGAAATAATAGTAACGCGGGGCCTCAGGAATGGCCAACTCGGTGAGTAGCCATTCGGCAGGGCTTGGTGCCGGCTCGCCCGCTTTAGTCAAGGCAATGGTTGGATGTGTCACACTCGAGAAGTCGGTGCTTTTCACTCCGTAAGGATTTGACCAGCACGTTAGCTTTAGCCTGTTCGTGCCGCTATCTTTCTTATTATTATTATTTTTTTTTAAACGGCTTTAAAGTACTGTATACGCAAACGTGTAACTCCACATGATACATTTATTTAATAGTGTAGTAATGATGTGTGGAGTTGTATGGATATTCCTAGGTAGTCACTATCAATATTCACGTTTTTAAAATACTGAAATTGTGATGAATAGTTGTTGTTACTCTACTTTATTATTTAGGCCTCATTGTGGAGTTTATTTTCCATACTACTGACTTGTCTACGATTTGAATGTATCGCTAGTCAAATATTCACCAGCAGTGCCGACTAGTTCATTAGGTACACCTGCTTAATCTGTTTTCTGAACATAAAAAAAAGTTGCTCAAATACGACTGGTGTAGAAAGGCACTTTTTCTAATGTTTACCAGATGAGCAACATATTAGTAACCCCTCAGTATGATCTAGCGTTCAGTGAAGGTGAGTGCTTTTAAAGTAGTGTGCACACTTAAATAAAAGAAGTTGCCTTGCTGCCCTCAAGCAAATGTTTAAACTCTTGTGATGAATTAGTCGTGATTTACACAGGGATGTAAAATCAACATCTCCCTTCCCAGGGTGCCGTTCAGGTGAAACTCGAACTTGGCCACCGCGCCCAGTTCCGTAAGAAACCCACGGTGGAAGGCTTCACCCACGACTGGATGGTGTTCGTCCGAGGACCGGAGCACAGCAACATTCAGCACTTTGTGGAAAAAGTTGTCTTTCACTTGCACGAGAGTTTCCCCAAACCAAAAAGAGGTGAGGTGTGCTGCTTTTCGTACTTTTGAATTGCAGTTGTAGATGTTTTACACACACAGTAGATCTCTTTGAACTTTAAACCACACTGTAATAAGACTAATAAATTGTGCAGTTGGTATTGGACCACGTTGGTAAACTGTGACGAAAAGGATTGAGTGTTCATATCTGTTGGGCTGATTATGAGCTAATTATCGGCAAGTCTGTATTTGTCTTAACACCCTCCACACCATAGGATAACCACTTGGGTCAGGATCATCTTTTGGACCCATGTGATAGTCCTGTTTTTACAGACTTTGACCAGAAAGGGAAAAATGGGCTCAAAATCAGCCTGATTATCGTTATATCTATACTCATTTTAACCACCTCACACCACAGGATAATCCTTCAGGATTATCTTTTTAAACGTGATAATCAGGCGTTTGCTGACTTCGATTATCGGTATATCTGTACCTGCAATAATCCACATTTACACCACAGGATCATCTTTCAGAGACATCTATCTACTCATCAACCTCTTGGTGACTTTAATCGGAAGGAGGAGATTGTGCTCAAAATTGTCACGATTATCAGTAGGTTATTATCTGGCCCCACACCACAGGACGATAGAGACATCCGATATATCAGCGTTTGCCATTTTGATCGTTAGAGAGCTAATGGCTTCAAAATTGGACCAATTATCGGAATGTGTGGTCAGGTTAGGGATTGGCTGATTATTGCCTGTCATGAGCATTCTGACGCACTGTACAAAAAGCACGAAGAGGGCTAATTTCACAGCTGTAGATTTCTCCCAAGTTCAATGGCAATTATTCCCAGATAATCAAGATTTCATACTCATTTAAGAAGAATTAAATACTGAATTCTGGTAATACCAATATTGCATCGAGTACGGGGTTCAACTGTTGCACTAATCCCATTCTGAAGAGATTTAGGGGTGCATTGGAATCTCATTGCCGCCTGGCACACTCGCAGGCCCGATTCAAAGTCTTTTGTTCGGATCCATGTCACGGTTTACGACCGCCAAGCACCAAGCCGGAGTCTAAACAGACGCTTCCTCCTCGCTGGCGCTCCCGTCACTTTTTATGTGAAGTGTTGAATGACCCAAAAAAAAAAAAAAGATGCTGCTGCTTCATTATTACCTCGAACAGTTCTCGGGTAGTTGCCATGGGAACAGCCATTGGCAAAGCCTTCTCGACACATGGAGTCAAGGAAGACCCAATGCGTTTTTTTGTTGTTGTTTTTTTTTCTTTTTTTCTCTCAACGAGGGCCTCGGCGCCACTGATTGGGCCTAATGGCTTTGAGCTCCAAATAGGAACGATGGAGGGACGACTCTCATTTTGAAAGCTGAACGCGAGTCTTGAAAATGACTCCATGGCCAAGCGCTAACGGCGAGGTATCCCCATTCCTGGAAGAAAGGGCTTACTGTCGGCCAACTTGGCGACAGTACACACGCACACACACAGTCTGATGGCGTAATGATTGGTCCAACATGTTCGCCCCCTGGCTGTCTTTTGGCCTCTGCTGAGCACTGGCACAAACCCTTTTCGCTTCCCTCGATCCCTGCATTGGCGGTTTCATTTTGTGGCTTGCTTGTGCAACCACACGTATAAGATGCACATCCTCCAGTTTCCTAGCTTCATTAATATGCTTTTATTTGTGTTATATTTAAAAGTATTCCCCTTTATCTATGTCTTTCAATGAGCTAACGCGCGTTGGCCCGGGCTTTTGTTGTCAGTATGTGTTCCTATTGCTTTACTAACGTTTTGATTTGACTAACAAACATGCTAAATGAGCCAATGATAACTACTTTTACAGATTAGACAAATATTTTTTTAAGCTGTCAAAATACAGACACAATCATGCATTCTTCATGAATGATTCTTGGAGCTAATGATTTTAATAATCTATTAATCTGCCAATTACTTTACAGTAATTGATGAATGGGTGAAAAATAAACTTTCTTTTTTTTTTAATTTCCATCCTTTTATTTAAAAACAGGATATTACAGTATTTTAAATTGTCATTGTTTATGATTCCCTTACTTTGTAGCATGTCATAAAATTACCCCAAAAAGTAATGAGCCTATTTTGACAAACTTGTAGATAGACAACTACCATGCTACTAAAATCTATTTAAGTACCAAAAATGGAGTATTTGTTCCTTCCCACCACCGCTGTCTGTTCACAATAGAAAGCACACCAAAAAAAAAAAAATCCTGGCCAAGAGGTGCA
Source organism: Vanacampus margaritifer (assembly GCF_051991255.1). Classification (NCBI taxonomy): domain Eukaryota; kingdom Metazoa; phylum Chordata; class Actinopteri; order Syngnathiformes; family Syngnathidae; genus Vanacampus; species Vanacampus margaritifer. Next base: position 14,627,770 of record NC_135446.1, read on the forward strand.
ATACAAAGAGAACCTGGCCAATGAAAGTTACGGACAGAGTGCTGCTGGCAGCATGAAAGGACCGCAGAGGTGGGGGGTGGAATGGGTGGGGTGCCGATATTTGGGGGCAGCCACCACCACCTAAGAACAGGAACTGAGCCGTAAATCCTGGCTTTCCTTGGGTTCACTCAAAATGAGAGGAGCATGCTTCATTTGAGAAATCTCTTGGCATGTCTTTAAGTCCTTTTTGCTATAAAGCGTGCAGGCCACACTACTTGTCTCTCCAATTCAAAAAGAATACGCCCCAAAAAGATGGTTCAACTTGCCGGAATAGCAAGTGCTGATGAGTTCCATTCTCTTCAAGTCAAGTCGTTGTCTTCGTCGCTTTAAGCAGGTTCAAGTTCAAAGTCCAGCAGAGTCAAACACTGGATATTGACTGTATCTACCATTAGCTAGTCAAAGGTCACCCGATTGTCAAACGCATTGAGCCGTGCACAAATGATATCAGATGGTTCAATTTCCAGCCAATTTATCAGTGTTGCTGCACACGATGCAATTGGCTTCTTGTGGATTTAGTTCAATAGATGGCATTGCTTACGATAGCGTTTTGAAATCTGTGTTGGTTATTATTTTTTATTTTTTTTGTAGTACCCCTGCCAAAAAAAAACATTTTTCCCTTGACCCCCACTAGCCGTCGCATAACTTCTCCAGACTGGCCACCTGCGGCGTGTCTTACGAGTGACTTGGCTGACAACACAAACTTGGATGTTTCTTGGAGAGCCGGCCTTTTAATCTTGCCAGATTAATCTCAACCCCGTTCGCGTTGTCCAGTCTCGCTGTTAGCTGATTAGCGCCAGGTCGTTTAGGTCAGCCCGGGCTGTTAAGAAAACATAGTGCGAGGTTGTTTTTAAAAGACTGGGCCTGTTCAACCGTGCTGCATCGCTAATCACCACCCACTATTGTCAGGTCACCTCCTGTCATAGACCATTATTTAAAAAACAACTAGATATATACACTGTTGCAATTTTTTTTAACAAACAAATCTGAAGTCTTTGCATTTGTACTAGTACTGTACTAGAAAAGCTTCAATACCACTATACCAAAACCACTTTACCAGCCTGACAATACCGTCCACACATATGTCTCTTATCTGCGTAGTCCTTTTATGTCGTACATTTTAATCTCGTTTACTTTGAATTACAATATTTCTGTTAGTGTCTTATATTTTCAATTGACAAACCAATCGTGAGTAGACACAGGTCACATTTGACTTGGAACAGCCTTGGTGTTCTAAAACCATTTTATTTTTTATTTTTTTATTTTATTTTTTTATTTTATTTTTTCTTTTTTTTTCTATATTTTTTTCTTTCCTTTTTTTAATTTTTTTTTTTCTAAAACCATTTTAAATATTTTGACTATTTGGGTGTCACCAAATTTCTATTTGAAAGAATGGCGTGTTAGATGAATAAGTGTAATCATGATTGACCTGATAGGTGTCGAAGCACTATGTGTGTCCAAATGTCGTGTGTGTGAACATCCACTTCAAAAGCTAAGGACGCTCGCCATACAAATGCTAACATTTATTGGAAGTCTACTGTTAAAATGAATGGCATTGCCGGGATTAGGCATTAAGAGTCTGCAAACGGAGGGATTTACTTTTTTTTTCTTTTTTTTTATTGCCAGTCTTTTTGTTTCCCCCCCTTAAGCTCAGTGTCCGACCTGGCCTCATTACAAGGCAGTCTGTGGAGAAAGGCCAAATACAGAGTGACTGGCATTGTTCTGTGATTGGCATCTCATCTGAAACCAAGACTTGTGTGGAAAGAAAGGGAGAGAAAAAAGGCTATGAGTGCTAATTTTCTCTTCCAGGTCAGTGGTTACTTTGTGACCGCTCAATTCCACTGTCTTGTCATGTTTATTGGCTTTATTTTTTATTTGTATTGTATTTATATCCTACAACTTTTTATCATACCAATTTTCGGATTGTGTTAGTGACTACGGCACATTCCTATTTTCCACCAACTTCGGGTGTACATCGCCACTGTAGCAACAGAATGCCATAGACAGAGGACCCCTATATATTTTTTTTTAGGTGTATTCAGAGCAGTGTTGATTCTAAAGTCATCCAGTGAGTCAGTGAGCCCATCGCTTCCTCAACACATTGAATGGGCCTCTTTTAGCTGGATGTCATTGAACGTGACACAATTAACTCCAACCCATAATATTTGCTCAGCAATGTTGGGCTTTGGTGGTGAGGTTGACCTCGGTTAGAGCTTGTCGGGGCCATCAATCTCGGGGAAAGGGGAGGGGCCTCCAAAATGAAGCGCACAGAGATGGAGTGAAATCAGCGCCGTATTTTAGCAGTTTCTTTTTCTAGCAAAGCGTCTCAGGCCTCCCGCCATATGCTGCGTTCAAGTCCACTGGGAAGACAGGCTGGCAAACATGCACCTCTGAGCCAAGAACACCTGAGCTCAAGTTGAGTTTGTTTATCCTTAAAGTCCATGGGGGAAGTGGGGGAGGAGGGGTCTTTATACTCCCTGGCATTACTGACAAGGTGGTGATTTTGAAGCTTTTCAAGATTATTCTTTTTGATTGTTTAGCACAGCGATGGGAATGTGAGTTAATTATCCCTGGTAAGGAAATGGCTTTGTTGAGTGTGTAGTTGCATTCAACTCTTTTCCATTTCAGTTTGCAAGGATCCGCCGTACAAAGTGGAGGAGTCTGGATACGCCGGCTTCATCTTGCCTATTGAAGTTTACTTCAGGAATAAGGTACGTTTATGAACGGTTGATTCATTTTGTCACCCGAAATGGATTTCCCTGGTAAAACGTCATTTCTTCGCGGGTGACCGCTTCGCTTCAGGAAGAGCCGAAGAAAGTCCGCTTCGACTACGACCTTTTCCTCCACTTGGAGGGCCACCCGCCTGTCAATCATCTCCGCTGCGAGAAACTCACCTTCAACAATCCAACAGAAGAGTTTCGGCGCAAGCTACTGCGAGCCGGAGGGGTAGGTGTGCCCCACGTTTATTTCGTTTTGTGTTAAACGCCATCCATACCGGACAGAGGCTTCGTACCGTGGTCGCACCTACAGTATCCTTGCAGCTCTGAAACGGCAGCAGCTTCCATTTTATCTGCTGGCCCACAGAAGACCCCTGTAGTCTGCAGGTTTTTTACGACCTGAGCTAAGTGTTCTGTGTTTACTTTGCCTGCACGCCTTTCTTAGCCTTCAAAGCAAACCCACATTCCCGCTCGGTGTCGCTACTGCCGGGTAGAGCAATTTAAAGCCTCGCCTCGCCTCGCACACAAATGCCGATTTTTTTTAAAATGAGTCGATCATGAGGAACACGCTAACAACTTCTCTTGTCTTTTCTTGAACAGCAACGGGATCCGCACAAACGCACCTCGGAGGACTCAAAAGTAAGATTTGAATCGTATAGTAATAGGAGTTGACCTTCAAGTCTTCATTTTTTTCTTTGTGACATACATGGATTTTTTTTTTTTGGTAGTAGAAGTATTATTTACTATAATTCTAACTTTGATCCTATGGTAGCGCAGGTAGGAATTCATGGTCACACAGGACAAGAATTTAGATCGTCCCGTCCCTCTTAGGTGCTTTTCCTCACATGGTTTCTCTGTGCCCCCGCCATGTCTTCTTACATAGTTCTCCGTTTGCATTTTTATGTATGAAAAGTGCTACATTAAGTTTGATTGGATTTGCTTTGAAACGTCTTTCAATCTTTTATTTGCACATGCCTTCAAATGTTGTTAATGTACGTTCTTTTAGTCATTTTTAATAAGCTACTTTTGTTCTCTTTGCGCTTTGAATGCCTTGAGCTGTTCTGTTTGTAAATACTTTTAGGTGTTGTGCTTTTGGTTATGTGGAGCACATTGAGTTGCCTGGTGTAAAAAAAAATATATATATATATATATATATATATATATATATATATATATATATATATATATATATATATATATATACATAAAAATAATGCTAGATAACCAAAGCTAAAGTTGCCGACCACTGAGTTAGCATTAGACAAATCTAAAAGCGAAATCTGGATGAATGAAAGAATGTTGGGCCTACAGTAGCTAACTGTGGATTGTTGCTGTTCTTCTGGCAGGTGATGGTAATGCAGGAGGGTTCAACATCCTTGCTTGGACCACACATGAAGCTCCCTACACTTCCCAACAGCTCCTTGGCATCCACCTTGTCTGACGCAAGGAAGAGCAAAAGTTCCCATGGACCCAAGGTCAGATATGCATCCATGAACTGGCAAACTGTGAGGGGTCTAATCCTTGACTTTTGCTTACAAGTTGTCCATCTGCCTTTCGGATGCATAATCTTGTTAGACAGACAGTAGTTTTCTTTTCTAGTCTTCTTTTTATTGGCGCTTCAAAGATCACCCGCTTAACTCGACCGTGTTGTCGTGCCGACAGGCTTGATAAAATGCCCTCCATTCAGGACTGTTCACGGCTGCGCGGTCACTTCAGGTCTCTCGCAAAGCACTAAACGGTTATTTTATGTTCTGCCGTGGAAGGGGAATAGCTTTACTGCTGTGACGGAGCATGCTTGAGTTTAGAATGAGCTGGCAGCTTTATATCCTCAAGGTCCCCGGGTCACGGGCCGATAGACAAAATAAAGGCTTTGGAAGTGTTTGGGAGTTGGAACACACCCCATCGTCTAGACTTTTTTTTTAATGGCTTTATTGCATCGATGAAATATTGACAAGCGGTCCTGAGGTGAGACCCGGGGCCAAATGACCCCCGTCGTTAGAATCAATCCATTTCCTCTTTTTCCTCAAAGTCGCCGTCTGCTCCACTTAAAGAACCGCGCACGTGTGTAGCTGTTGAAAGACACCTCACTGAAACGGCTTTGTTCAAAAAAGCAGACATGTACTAGCTATTTATGTTATAGAAAATGTACTGGGCTAGGCAGGTTTGATACCACTTTTTTTCTGACTGATAAAGTCTTGAGTAGCCACCGATACTGATAACAAGTACCAATAACATGAGTAGTTATTGGCCTGATACCGATACCTGGTAGCCGTACTTAAATTAAATCTCCAGATTTGTTCTAAAAAATCAGATTTCCATAAAAATAATATAATTTTTCTTTACAGATAATATGACAATTATTTATTTCTTTTACGAAACCTCAGTCAACTGATTTAATCGAGCGATATTGGCTCTGCTAAGATTGGCACATTATAAATGGGGGTCATGTCTTTGCCAATGTTCAGCACAATTGACTCCCCATTACAATCGATTTAGTGTGCATGCACTTTGAACTATGAAAGCTTTAGAAAAAAAATAAATCGTATTTTTACCTAAAAATCATACTGACCCGTAAACTCAATTTAGCCGTTAAAATGTTTAATGCCCAGAGTCGTCATGGTAACTAAAGCCACATTCACCATGTAGTGCAGATAACAGCGTTGGCATTTGAAGGAAGGACGTTACGCAACCTAGCCGAGCAGGCCGTGACAATCTGGATCACACGAAGACGCCACTGATTTATCGAAACGGGCTAACTCAAATATACTGTACAGTAATTCTTGTATCCAATAGGACGGCTCCAAAGGAAGTGGTATGACCCTTCTCACGACGGCCACAACCACCAGCACCAACAGCAGCAGCTTCTCCAAACTCCACAAGCCCTCCAAGGACCACAAAGACAAGCCTCCAAAAGACTTGAAAGAGACCAAAAGTGCCTTCAGAGACTCGTGCTGGGAATCCAGCAGAGCCCCGAAAGAACCTTCCAGAAAACCCAAAGAGAACCAGCCACTTCGAAATAGCAATCCTAAAATGGGATTCAAGGAACCCAAATCTTTGTCGCATCGGAGCGAGGTGTCGACGAACCACGGGGCGAACAAGCGACTATCCGCCCCCGATGGGGACAATCACGTAACCAAAAAACGCAAAAGGGGATTTGGGGATTTTCCCGGGAAGCAGACATCCGGGTCCGATGTTCAACATTCCGATAAGAAGCTACTGAAGGACAGGCAACAGATGCAAAGCAATAAATTGCATCCAGAGGGTGATGAAGCGGCGCACCGGAAGGCATCCACGCTTCCACCGTTCCAGGGAGTGGTGGACCCCATCGATTCCGACATGGAGTCCACCAAGTCAGATGTAAGTAGGACAAAATACAGAACAAGGTTATTATAATGAAACCACTTAAACTCAAATAGGAAAGAACTGTTTCGTTAATCAAAATGAAAAATCCACGACTATTACAACCCTGCCGAATAATCACATTTGTTTCCATTCGTGTTGCAACAGTTGCTTTTATAGGAATTTCACTTTCAAGGGAAGTGGGTGAGGAAAGACATCCTATTCTCCTCCAGGGGGAGGATTTGTTGGTGGTCACTTGTTGGTGTTGCGGGGGCTATAAAATCCAATGCCAAACAGGGAGAAAATCAGCTTTTATGATGGCCTGCTCGGCTCCAGGGGTCTTGCGCGGAGGATTTTGTGGAAAGGCTCTGGGCACCAATAAAACAAGAGAGGGCATTTGTATGGATGATGGCCAACCAGGAACTATTTGATTCTGAAACCAAATTGGGCCTTTTCACAAATCTTGCTCTCGAGAGAAAGATTTGATTCCTGTCAAAGGGCTGACGTTTGCCTACTTTACACACATTTCGGATGAAGGACGTCCCCATAAAAAGGGTGTGTGTTCAAGCCAAATAGTAGACCGATGGGGAGGATTTATGGTTTTACAACACCCGAGGATACTGAGAATCACGGCAGTGATTAGCAATAGAATAGCAGCGAGTCGAGCAGTATACGGTACTCGCTGGTGGTTCCATTTCTTTACTTCCAGTGCTTACATCAAGCTCTTTGTTTTTAATGTAAGATGCAATCCTTTTTTTTTTTTTTTCTTCTTCCTGTCTTAGTTGTGTGGAAGTGCCTTTCTCGGGGGGCTGGTTATAAAAAGGGATTGTGGGGGGGGCTGAATGGGGGGGTGGGTGACAAATGCCAGGTGTTTGATTCTTTTCAGACTCGCAACCCTGGTGGCCGCAAAGCGCTGGCCCTCGTTTGTCATGTGACCACTCGTTTGATCTTCCTGTTCCCGCTGCTCACTGGACCAGAAACGGCAGAGACGAAAGGGGAAATGTGGATTAGGGGGTTATACGCTGCCGTTGGTGGACACTCGTGAGTAGGCCTGAGCAATTAATCAAATTCAAATCGACATTGCCGTGTAGTAAAGGGAAATTTGGAAAACAAAAAAAATAAAGAGATTTTTTGGGGGAAGTTGTCTTAGTGAACGATGTAGCACCTATAATGGCATAATTGACTGAAAATAAATAAAAAATTGCAGTTGGCTTGATCAAAAATGTCGTAAAACACAATGTAATTTTCTCAATAATGTAAAAAAATATTAACTCATTCACTGCCATTGACGACTATAGACGTCAAAAATTCATTTGAACTATTTAAATTGGTTTAACATTTTCCCCATTTTTTTCCCGAAAACCTAGATTTTTTTAAATTGTGTTAGAACAGATATAAAATTTGTGATTAATTGTGAGTTAACTAGCGAAGTCATGCGATTAATTACGATTAAATAAATGAATAATCACCTGACGCTCCTAATTTTTAATAATCTTTTCTTTTTCTTTTTTTTCCAAATTTAAATTTAAAAAAATAATAATTACAATTATTTATTTTTAAAAAGGAAAACATTCTTAAAAATTAGGTGCGTCAGGTGATAATTTTTTTTAATCGTAATTAATCGCATGGCTTCGCTAGTTAACTCATGATTAATCACAAATTTTATATCTGTTCTAAATGTAAAAAAAAAATCTAGGTTTCATACTCTTGTTAACAAAAGTGGAAAAAAATGTTTAACTAATAGAAATAGTTCAAATGAATTTTTGACGTCTATAGCCGTCAATGGCAGTGAATGAGTTAATAATTTCAGGAAATGTATTCTATAGGATGCCACATGCCCCATTACTATAACAACACTAAAAATCTAATGTAACAATGAATTTAATATGTCTTGATTGTTTCATGTACTTAACATTATTAAATAATAGAGAAACGGGTACATTTAACCGTAGCACTTCAGCACTCCCAGAAAGTCTTTGCGGCAGTGCAGCTCTAATAAATTGGGCCGAGTTACTTTGATGAACTCTCTGCAGAGTTGGTCTAACACGAAATAAATCAACTCTGTCAACTAGACTTTGGAGGTTAAAATCAACTCTGACACAGTTAACACCAAAATTTTAACACGCCAATTTTTGTTTAATAAGTTAACTGTAATTTAATTAGATAAGCTATTCATGATTATTTTTGCATTTATTTTAGACCAAAGCATTTATGTACAATAAATCTGCTCTTGCTTATTGTAATACATTTTTACTTTTTTTTTTTTTTTAAATATATGGAAAGACCTTCAAAAAAATGAACAGTTATTAAATAACAATCAAAATATTGAAGGGGGAAAATGCAATTATATTATTTTTCCAAATCGTTCAGCCTTGCTTTGAAAGAACAAGCAAGCGTTGCAAAACCGAAAGATTTCCTCCTAACATACTTTTTTGGGAGTACCAACGATCCCTCTGAAAGATACCAGCTCACGTCCCAGTGGTCGAGGACCACCGTTTTTAAAGTGTCCTTAAACTGCTACTAAAAGTCAATTGATTGTCTTTGAAGAGGGCTTTTTTTTTTGTGGCTTTGAGCAAGGCAGAACAAAGGCCTTGAAAAGAAGCAGCGGAAAGATTTGTGGCACTCTGTCCACACCGTCCCATAAACCAACAGAGCAGCTGTGTGTTGTTGGGGTTGGCAGGAGGCGACAACTTTTCAAGTCCCCCTCGCTCGCGCCTTTTGTGCTCGCCGCTCTATTTTGCCGTGTTTAGCACTCCTCTTTTTTTTCCGCATGCTCAGACCTCTTTTGGTGTATTTTTACCTCCACTTAAGGGGGACACTTTTCACCCTTGGCGCTCGTCATATGTTGTTGGACACTTTTTAGCTTTGAATGAACGCTGGTTTCATTCGCAGATGCTAAACATACCTGCCAGTTCAAAGAAAAGTTCATCCGTATTTATCTATTTATTTCTTTATTTTTTGTCTCCCGCCTCTCCGCTAGTCGGAACAGCCCAGTCCAGCCAGTTCCAGCTCCAGTTCAGGCTTTGCTCCCACGCACCACAAACGCCAAGGTAATGACTGTGTTAAGTATTTGATTATTATCTTCACAGCAAATACCGCATCCGAGTTGGAATATGCTACTGTGTAGTGAGCTCTTTGCTGCAAATGGTGTGTTTTGTAATTTTTGCTCTGGATGCAGTGGTGGATTTGATCATCAGAAAAAGGGTGGCTGTTCCTGACGCCACCCACACAGGTAAAAGTCTCCCACGAGCAGACCTGCGACCCGTGCATGGGGGATGATTATTCGGATCCACTTGTCGCACGAAAAAGCATTCGTTCATGTCTCTCTCGCTGTCCTTTCATCTGTAAATCGTGTTCTCTGTCTTGTCGGGAAAATTCATTACGTTTCTAGCTCATATTTTTTTTTGAAAGGGGTGGCACGGTGGATGAGCGGTTGGTACATTCGCCTCACCGTTCTGGGTTTGAATGCAGGCTCCCGCCTTCCTTTTGTTTGTGTTTAATTAATCAGCGTTATAATTTTACTCTTTAAAACATCACAACATCAGACAAAGCGATATTTAAAACATTCTCACCAAAAAAGAGAACCAAAAAAAATAGATTTTTGTTGTGTATTTTGTAAATTAAAGTAGCACTAAGGAACTTTTCAACCTCCAATAAAATATTTTCACAACTCTTCTGATGAAACATCGACTTAAAACTAGTTGAACGGTAGCTTTGCCATTGCCTGAGGAATCTGTATCATTTTTACTGGCTTGTAAGAGCACTGCCACACAAAAAACTACAAATGTGCTGACTGCTTTATGGCATACGTCACTTCCCCCCTTTCCCCATTCATTTCAAAGGCGAAAATCAATTTGAGCTAAAAAAAAAAAAAAAAAAAAAAAAAAAAAACGACGACGCAATGTGCTTGTCCAAATGGGAAATGTGATCTTCCTTCAGGCATAACATTACCACTTTTGTCCATATGGCACCGCCATAAATCAACATAAACTGAAAGTTCTTTAGTGTTGCTTTAACCAGCTCATTAATCAGTTATTGGAATTTTGTTCTGCCAAATCAGACTCTGCATCTGTCTCCCCCCAAAAATCTTATAGATGATTTTCATGTTAATCTATGTTTTTCAAAAGTTGCTTTTGCTACTTGTCCTCCTGCATAGTACTTGGCCCGCTGCAGTCAGTGATGCAGGACCTGCACTCGGATGACCACGACGATAATTCTGAGGAGGACGACGACCTCGACTTGGATTCCGACGGCGAGCGGCCGGCGCACATGCATCTCACGCACCACCAACGCAGGTTGGCTCACAAAAGGCCCTTATAGCTGCTAAGCTCAAGCCTCCAAACCTATGAATACAAAACACGTATACCGAATCGTCCTGTGGTTTTGTACCAAGGGTCACTTTGAGTGACGGCAGTGAGAGTGACAGCTCCGCCCCTTCGCCGCCTTCCCGCAATGATTTCACGAGCTTATTGAAGAGTACAAGTAACCAGGTAAGATGTTTTAGCACGGATCAGGGACCACCCCTAAATAAATAATGGCATTCATTTATGTATGCAAGGTGATATTTAATTTACCATTACCAAAACAATATACCTTACAAAATTCTGCTAGCTCAATGCTAACACACATTACAAAACACCATAGACGAGCGAATATGTAATAATTACAGCCAATGAAGTGGCGGATGCTGGCACACAAACCGGTGCAGCAACAAATGTAGACAGAGCATCTAAAAATACTCACAGGCATATATTCTTTATCATCCACAAAAAACAACTATTTTTGTAGTTTATTGAACTTGGAGGAGACTGTCTTTGTGTATTTACTTGGGGTGTGCTAAAAAATCGATTCTCCTTTAGGACGATTCAGAATTGATTTTAAATGTCCCAAAATCGATTTTATTTAAATTATTTTATACTGTCTTGCCTTTGTCTTGTGTGTGCCTTTTATTTGGAGCGCTGTTCATGTTGTACCCGGTTTGGCCACTTAGGGGCAGTGTGGTTCCACGCGGTCTAATACACTGTTAAGTTGTAGCCACATTGGAGAGTAGAAGGAAAAAGTCACGATCAAGTTATTCCAATAAAAGTTGTTTTTTTGCAATGTGGAGCCGTTCTTTTGTGTGATAAAAGCGCCGCGAGTAGTGCGCTAATTAGCGTTAGCGAGTCAGACTGGAGTAGATCATTACAATTCCTTGCACATCTATAGATTGAAGCAAAAATCATTGTCAATCAAGTCATTTTGAAGCAAAAATCGTTCTTAATCGAAAATCGATTCTGAATCGAATCGAATCGTGAGACATTCAAAGATTCCCATCCCTAGTATTTACTGAACAAGTATTATACTGCCCCCTGGTGACAAAAGAGCACTAGCTTTTCTGTAATGGGTAGAAATTGAAGGTTTGACATAAACGGTGCATTTCTCAGCAAACAAATTCAGGAGTCAGTAAATTGCGAATTGGTGAGCTTTCACTGTGCAGTAAATATAAATGTGAAAGACTTCTGTTTAAATCCTTAATGTAATTTTTCTACTTTGTTCTCCCACCATCAGATCCTGGAAGTGAAGAGTCCAAACAAGCAGGGCAAGCAGGACAAAAACAAAAATCTAGATTGTGACAAGGTAATAGTTTTGTTTTTTGTGCATTGTTTGCTGTTGTGGTCATTTTAATATCCGGCAACGCTTGAGTTATTCCATGTTGCTCAACACTTTGCAGGCTTACCTCGACGAGCTGGTGGAACTGCACAAAAGACTGATGACATTAAGGGAAGGTCACATATTGCAACAGGTAAACGGTTGCTGGTTTAAACGAGACCTATTTGGCATTTTTGTCCGCAGTTCAAAACTGATTCCAGTTCCCTGATGTGGACCACATGTTAGAGAACAGAGACCGTCCCTTCCACCTGTTTCTAAACGGTCCACATCAAACGATTGCCAGCGAAAGTAGCGGCTTCTTTGCTCAGTCTACGTCGCCTCTTGTTTTCCAGATTGTGAACCTCATCGAAGAGACGGGCCACTTCCACATCACAAACACGACTTTTGACTTTGACCTTTGCTCCTTGGACAGAAGTACCGTAAGGAAACTCCAGAGTTACCTGGAAACTTCAGGACTGTCCTGAAGTTCTCAGAAGCTGGGCAGCTTGAGTTCTCTACGTATAACTTGGCTTCTTTTTTTATATATATATATTTGGCAATATTGGATGCAATCTAAAAAAAAATAATAAGGCGGGGGGGGGGACAGGGGTTGTCAACCAATCAGATCACCCACAAAGCCTTGAAACCTTTACTTCCCTCCCAAAAAAATGTGGAGTTATGAACTTTTTGCTCTTAATGAATGTGTGCGTGCTGATAGTTGCCAAGCGTGCGTCTGGAATGCGCGGTCAACATTGCCTTACAACGCTGTAAAGTCTTATTTATTGCATTTGAATTTGCCTGTGGTGTGAATGCGCGTGTGTTGCAAATAGCAAGAGGAAAGAAAATGAGGTTATTGAAGCACTTCACAGCAGGCGTTTCGCAATTGTTTGTGTGACAGTGGAATCCGACAATATTGTGGTCCAACAAGCTTTTTTTAGCGAAAAGTTGTATGTTGAAATAAATATATGCAAGCGGGCGGCCAGTTATGTTTTTGAATGGATGACTGAATAGTCTCAATTTAATTTGAGGTTTGACCTGGAATTTCACCTGAAAGCTGAATACCCCTTACTTTTGGTGAGTCGTGTATCTTGGCAAAAAAATAAATAAAAATTGGACCAAATCCATGAATGATGTGCTGCTCGGTGGCTGGAAAAAAAAAAAAACGTCGGTAACAAGCAATCACGCAAGTGCTAGCCCAACTATTTGGGTACAAAGTCAGTTTTCCATATTATGGCCCCGTTTTGAGGCAAACTTGTTGACTGGAATGCATTGGATAAAAAGTACTGTTACGGGTGTATATGATTTAAAATGTTATTTATTTTTGTTTGACAGGCAGCTGTGGCCTCAAAGCTCAGCATAGGACATGTTTTTGTTTCATTTGTAAATGGATGGCGGTAACACTCACGGGGCCTTCTTCTGGTTTCTTGTGTATTTTGTGGACATACAATAAATACTCTGTATGGTGTACAGATGAATTCAGCAACTTGTGGATTGATTTTTGTTTTTACCGTCAATGTGCCGCAGGATGAAAATGTTTCGTTTTTGCCTTTGCCCAGCAGTTCTATAGGAAATTGAATCTAAGTTTCAAACCATCTCGAAGGCGATCAACTACCTTGGAGTATAAATCCAATGTTTTTGTTGTGATTTTAAGAAGGTACTGTAACAATGATGTCTTGTATTCTTTCTTGTTCAGGCGAGCTCACAAGATTGGGACTGCTGCCTGCCCAAACCTCATCGATTAATTTACGTTTTGCTGAGGAGGTGATGGAGTCATTAGGTGAAAGAATGGAGCTTTCTTGTGTTGCAGGAGGGCGGGGGGGTTCGACTGGTCTGGAGTCCCGTCTGGCCAGCAGGACATCCTGTTTTCCTCCAGTAAAAATAAAGGGGGGAGACCTTCCAACTAATCTCCCACAGAAGAGACTTTGATTGTCAACCTGGCACAAGGCCAAGGCTGAGGAGAAAGCACCCCCCCCCCCCCACACACACACCCCCCCTCTTTCCCACTGAGTCCGAAAAGCACCTCAAGGAAGTCATTAAGGGTAAATTGAGGATGAGGGGAGGTCAGCCCTCTCTCCTTAAAATCTGACTTATTCGCTCGCACAAGCAGGTGGAAGTCGGCTTCAATATGGCCTTGAAAACATTAGATTCAGATTTGATTACACAAAATAATCTGTTTGTATCAACAATTGTAATTAATTATATATTGTAAATGTAATATAAATTTTTCCAAGAAGGGCTTTCAAACAGTTTAATGTCACTCCGACTTTTAAGTTTAACGTCAAAATGAAACCCTTTCGTCAGCTAGCTAAATGCTAACACATTTGAGCTGCATACTTATGGCAACTCTAAAGCAAAGGAGGGTCAAAATCGACAGTAAGAAAGCAAAAAGGCCAAGGATGCGGGTGCGCATTGGCAACAAAGTAAATCTCAGGAAAATCGTTTCACAAATGAGCAAATTGCGACTTCTTTTTATTTTCATGCATTGCTTTTGATGGCAAAGTCGCCCCTCCCAACAAGGCTGCCACGTTTAGCCAAGCTGCATCAGCAAATTACCAATCAAAGGCTAGTATTTTGGGTCATGAACTCTAGCATTGCAACTGTTGGTATGCTATTGTTTATGGAAAGTGGATTGCCAACCTTATTTTAGCTCATGAAGTAGAATTATTAAAATAATGAATATGAAATAAGCCAAAGAAAATCGTCGGCTTTATACTGATTCCTGTATGTTTGATATGACAAAGGCAAGGTAATGAACAATTGTTTTTGCTCTATTTTGCCATAATTACTGAATTCTTTAATGAATACCTTCTACATAATGTGATTTTTGAACACCTTGCAATGTTTATTTTTTGAAAATTAAACTTTAAATCAAATATGGTAGAAGTTTGACCTACTGGACTGTCTGGACCAATACATCATGTAAAGGTGCAGCAAAAAGGAATAAATGCAGACAGACAATGGACTATATGCCACATATAGGGGGCGGGACTTTCGGGGTTTCACCCATCAACGTTGTTTCCGGTTATGACGTAATTGGCCGCGTCCCAATACTCGCACAAATAACTTAAACCCTTTGTCTTTTTTTGAAGATGACGTGGATGAATGTGCTTTTATTATACGACTTACGTCCGACAAAGCAAGTTGAGGTCAATTGAACAGAGAACGAGTGAAAAATAAAGTCATTTTGCTTGGACGGAACCAGAAACGACACTTTTGCCGGTAGTGCGTGGAGGTGGAAAGCCAGTATTGGGACGCGGCCAACAGTAACCGGAAACATTATTGCTGTGTGTTTTTCGGAAGTCGAAAGTCCGTGGCGTCTAGTGAATAAAGCAGTACTCACACCCTGTGTCCAAATTCACAAGGCTGAGCCCTCCGAAGGGTGAATTTGTCGGCTGCATGACGTCACTCCGGCGCGCGTCTACAGCACGCACGGACCTAAGCCTCGTTTACACATGAATGGACTGTCTGTAAATGTGCTACCAACAAGCAGCATTGACAATCCATACACATGTAAGTTTGTGCGTACTGTGAGTCACGTCATGCAGCCGACAACTTCGCCATTCGGAGGGCCCAGCCTTGTAAATTTGGACACAAGCACAGCCACATATGGTTTGTCCTCTGAAGAGCAGCCGTGTGAGTTTATACTGCCCCCTGGTGGCCAAAGTGGGCACACCAGAAGGAGCAGCACAATGGCCATTGCAGTGACAAAAACGGTTTGTTTCTATTTTATTTTTTTTTTATACAATATTATTGAATGCTATTTTTCTCCTTATTTTTGTTCTTCTTCAGTGTTCTCATTGTAAGTCAAGGTCGACAATAGTTCTGGGAAGTCTGCGCTTTTAAATATTCGCGGTCGCCGAGGCGATGCATCAAAGACCACCAAAAGCGCTTCCCTTTTAACCACACCAGTATTGTCTCTTAAATTTACACAGAGCTGAGCTAACCCCCCCCCCCACCCCCCCCAAAAAAAATCAAAAGACACTTATGTTCTTTTTGGAACCCTGTCGGCTCCCCCTGTGGAATTCTGGGTGGCGCGCAAATTAGCCTAACCAAAAACAAATCAAGTTATGTAGCCTAATGAGCAAAAGCAAGCAGACTTCATGAGGCTCAGATACATCGCTGGATGTAATCATTGTTTTTAACCCCCCCCCCCCTCACAAATAGAGTCCAGCTTTCGAGAAGGGATCCCAATCTTGAACGCCGTCTTTGATTTCAAGCGGTTTGGCACTGTTCCTACCCCTAGCCCCCTCCCCTGCTTTGTTCCTCTTGATGGATCCAGGCGGCCCGGCGAACCGTGACCCTGCCAGCCCACCCCGACTGTGTAAGTACACACACACACACATGCACACGGAAAAAGAGAGGAGATGGAGGAGAATGGCAGAGCAACGCGCTGAAAGAGGATCTCTGATTCTCATCCCCTGACAGAGATTACAGGCGCGTCGAGTGTGGTCGCCGCGTCGGGTTCATTGTGTCCGACCGTTCTGATAAATCGGCCATGTGTGATGGGCGACGAGGAGAGTCTAGACGGCAGGCCCCCATTCAGCTGCTCCCAGCACCTGTCGCTGCGTGAAGCGGGAAGAAAAAAAACAAAACGAGGAAAGAAGCATTAGAGGTAGCTCAGGCCCCTCCTTGGGCATGATTTGCGATTTCAACTTTCTGTGTATGGCGTAGATACGAATTAGAGATCATGGCATTGAATTTAGTGCAAAAGTGGATTTGTCATGAGGCCTGTGTATGTGTGTCATCTCCCCAGTTGGTGAGGCCACATGCTGCCTAATGGCTTCCAGAGAGCATCAGGAAAGTCCGGCCTGGAGGTAAGCACTTCACTTCCTTTGCTTGAATTGGAACCAAATGAAAAAGACCCCCAACCAAACACACACATACCAGATTTACTCCTAATTGACCTTAATGGCAGAAAGACTGGAGCGGGTTCTCTGAGAAGGCGCAGACCGACTGATCGTGTTTTGTTTAATGTGCCAAGTGCAGAAATGTATGCCTTAACTTCACAGTACTATTTGTAAACCAAAACACTCAGATCTAAGGTTGTCTTTTCCAGTTAAAATAATAGAAATGCATGTAATCTGTTACAGTGTCCTGAGTTTTCTTTTTTTTTTGCTAATGTGGTTTTCATATTTTCAAATTATTAAAAATGAAATGAATAAAAAACACACACACGTAGTTTTAGCATGTACGCCTTGGCCACAAGGTGGCGGTATAATACATATAGGTATTCTACACTTGCACAGAAGAGACCTGTTGTGGTTGTTTGCTATGACGGGTCAAATGCAAAGGTAAAATTTTGTTTACATGACAAAAAAAAAAGGAAAACAAAGATTTGCATCTTTCAAACAAAAAGCGCGGTTCTGTGGCACACAAAAACGTAACCAACTACTGATTATTCATGGTAAAAAAAAAAAAATTTGCACGAGCTGTTAAAACTTTTAGGCAATTTCAGCAGCCAGCATCCTGAGATTTTTTTTTTTAAATCTCAATGACAAATGACATTTATAGGCCATTAAGTTTGTACGGTAACAATGCACTGTACATCTATTATTGTGATACAAAGATTTATATGGCTACCTTTTTCATTAGTACTTCAATCTCAACTATACAAATGTTGCAAAAATAGGCCTATTCTCATACCATTTTAATCTTGAAATTACAGTAGGCCTTTACTCTCACATACGCATCTTGAGTAACTTTATATTGTCCAAATTGTATTTGCCTCTGCCCGTCATTTAGATGCAAACTACTGCCACCTAGTGGAGAGTTTTTACCCTACAACTAGCCCAAACTTGTAAGTTTCAGCTTTATTTTAAAGATTAAATATTTCTAGCTAAATTTCTGGCTTTCAAGTTTTTTTTCCTTTATGACCGCAGTGTATAAAATGTCATTCAAATGGAACTTCCCGCTGGTGTATTTTTCTCAAAATTGTAAAAAGCAACTTCAACTCTAATAGATTGTTACTAAATTTTCCCCATTCAAATTGTACAAGTCTACTAGCCCCATGTTAATTTCTTTCGACTACCAAACATTGCAAAATCCAAATAAAGTTTTTTCCAAATGCGAAAGTTAAGTTGAATGTGTCACAAATGAAAAGGAGCAAAACATTTTTAGGAAGCCAATACAGACGCACATGCCCCATAAGAGCTTTATTAAAACACCACTTTTACAAGGGAATGCCACAAAAAGCAAATTAAAAAAGGAACTGCAGCACCAGTAAAGAAATAAAAAAACAAACAAAAAGAGCTTCTTTGAAGCCACTTTTCTTTTTTTAAAAATACCCCCAGGTGAGTAGATGCAAGCTCGAACCATACAGACTCCTACCTACAGGTGTTCTACACTAAAGACAATGGAAAAACGGCGCGATGCAGACGTCGTCCTGAGATGGCGCAACTTCAAAGAGGACTCCCCCCCCCCCCTCCCGCTCCCCGTTATACGGTCTTCTGCTGGCCCTTCTTTCCAATCAGAGATTTGTGGATGTGAGGGATCACGCCTGCGAAAAAAAATTGAATGTTTTTAAAAAAAATGTTGACACCCTGCAGGACGCACGCAACCGCGGAGCAAGCGCCGCCATCATACCTCCGCCTGCAATGGTGGCCTTGATGAGGGAATCCAGCTCTTCATCCCCTCGGATGGCCAGCTGCAAATGGCGAGGGGTGATACGCTTCACTTTCAGATCTTTGGAAGCGTTTCCAGCTAACTCCAGAACCTAAACGGCCACACAAAAAATAAAAAATCCAGAACAGTAGGATCCGAAATTTAAAATTTTGAGTTACCGCTCTCTAAGCTAGAGACATTTTGCGGGAAATTTTTTTAATGAGCTGATTTTTTTTTTTTTTTAATTACGTTTTTGGCTTTTATTTTCAAAAAAAAAAAAAGTTTGACTTGACAAATTAACCAATTTTAAACTGGAATGTTTGGATCAGTCAAAAATGTAGAAATGAGATGATAAAGTCCCCCCCAAAAACGTTGTCTTTTTTTTAGTGGGGGGGGGGGGGGTAGAGGAGATTAACAATTTAAAATTGGGATTATTACTTTTGTGTATGGATTTTTTGGGGGCACAGCAGAAGTCACAATTACAGGTGGCTCAATTAAGGGGTTAGGTTCCAATGTTAGGCATCGAGTCCACGTGTGTTTAGTGTGGAATACAACAACCTAAAAAGTGGCCATGAGCTCCCTTCTTCCATACAATCCTTTCCCTACCTCAAACCCTCGTTACCTTTACAACATTCCATCCTCACTCCCTAACCGAATCCCCGTTTCTTACCGTACTCATTTCATCCCTCCCATACAACCCATTACCTTTATTTCATACCATCCAAGCAGCCTACCTTACATGCAACACTTCCTTGCCACCTCCCACTGCAAGTTTTGTTCGTTATCCGCCCCAACCTGTTACACTTTTCCTTTCATAACACCCACGTTTCCCTTCATCCTACCATTTTTACCTTCCCTCCACTAAGCCCATTTAAAAAGCGCACCCAAAACCAATCGAACGGGGGCTTTTACAGTACCTCGGCGGTGAGGTATTCAAGGATAGCCGCGCTGTACACGGCTGCAGTGGCTCCAACCCTGCCATGACTGGTGGTCCTGGACTTGAGATGTCTGTGGATACGTCCCACCGGGAACTGGGGAGGGAAAGGATGGAGGTTAATGAGTTTGGAGCTCGATGCAAGTCTTGCGGAGTGATGAATGGTAGCCAACCTGCAATCCGGCTCGCTGAGAGCGCGAAATCGCCTTCGTCTTGGTCTTTCCGGAGTCCTTGCCCGCCTTGCCACCAGCCTGGAGGAAGAAACGAGCAACCGCACGTTCACGAGTTAAAGTCACTCGACAGCCACGCGGTATGAGAAAAGTCAATTAAATCAGCGATGTTACGCTTTACCGCCATATATTTAATTGATCACTCGCGGTATAACGAGGCTAAGCTAAGCATGCTAAGCTAAGCGTAACAACTCTCACGAAATACGAACGCATCGGTGCAGAGTAGAAAGCCACGACGTTTTAGTGAGGTGTAAAAATGTGCGCCCCAGTGGCTCACTTAGCGAGGAGGACGAACTTACCATGTTTATTATCTCGAATAGTTTCGGGCCGCTAGAGCACAAAAGCTAACTAAAAAAAAAAACGAATGGTACTAGCCGCAGTACATCGACGGACGGTTTGAACTACAAACCCCGCCTACAATTGTCCCGTATTATATAGTCGCGTTACATCCGGGATCGCCGTGAGGAAATGTCTAAGCTAATCACGTTGTACTGTGAGGGACGTTCAACCAATCAGCAAGGGTGGAATGAGTTTTGCGGGAAAAGACACTCATTTCCGCCCTTGAGTTTTTATGGGTAATGTAGTTGTATCTTATCAACCCTTTGTATTGCTCTAACAATAATAAGGGAACCGTTGGGTTTTTGTTTGTTTGTGGAACCCTAATGTTAAACGCAACTAACTAGATTCAATATGCGCTAATTTCTCAAATGTAATTTATATTTTAAAGAAATGGAAAAGAGAATTGAATTGAATTTGCAGTATATCTAGTTTTTAAATAAAATGACAGAGCTCCATTCAAAACTTACATTCACACCGAATGACTGCACGGAAGTCAGGCGAATGTAAATTCAAATGGTTATTTTATTATTATTATTACTAGTATTTTAAAAAGATTGCTTTCTGTCGTTTTTTCAGCTGATTTGTAAATTGAAACGTATTTATTGATTTTGATTGTTTTTGCATTCATTTATCTCATTAAATAATTTTTGGAGTAAGTATTATCAAATAATTAACTACGAATGTTATTTAAAAGTGGTTTTATTGTGATTTTCGTATTAGAATTCACTATTTAACCTATTTTATGCACACAGTTTACCTTCCTTTTTACGACCACAAAAATGTATCCTCTCCAGATGCAGCGTCTGAAATGTATAAAACTGCCACACGATGGCAGTAAAAGATCAATGTTCAACACGCAATGCCTAATTGAAAAGCAAATGAAAAAAAAAAGACCATATTCAAAACAAGTCTTCTGAGATTTGCTTTATTTCTCCTGCTACTAAACAAGCTTTGATAGTTCCCCCCCGGCATGTTATTTCCCCACGGCATGCATCCGCTTCCACAAAAGCTATACAAAATATTTTTCTCTTAACCAATAATGTGAAAGTAAGCCATTTAAAAATCCAGGCACATTAAATACCAGTGCGATTGCTTCCTGCGCCACATGCACAGCAGTTGTTGGGGCTGGTCAGCATAAATCACGTGCCAGTCATTTTTAGTGGCGCTCCCCTTGCAGCAGGCACTTTCTCCCTTGACCTCGAAAAAGTCATTCCACCCTGCTGCCTCTATAGCTTACAATACTGCTGTGTTGCTGTGGATTTTGAGCTTGACTGGGTTCATTTTACCCAAGGTTCGGTTAATTATTTTCACGCAGAAAATTGAATTGAAGAAATGTTGGTAATAAAATTTGCATTGTTTTTACTGTTGTTACTGATAACCTGGTAACATGTTTCTTACTTTTATCTCCTGTCTGTCTGTTGGATACAAATCTTGATCCGATGTGCTGGGTCACATCCTCAACCTCAACCCAATGCACTGAGTGTAAATAACCCCTTTTGGACCTATAGAAAATGCATGGTTGTTTGTGCCACTTTTCAAAATAAATAAAAGACAGCTTTAACTGCACATGCAATAGCGAAAGACACCACTTTGACACAGTTCCTTCTGGAAGATGCAAAAGGAAGTGACATTGAGAGCCCAGAGGAAGAAGGGACGGACAAAGAGCGTGAGAAAGTCTGACCCTTTCTGCTATGGGCCTCGAGAGGGTGACCCAGAAGAAGCCATCATGGTGAGAAAATACTTTAGTCATCCACTATATTTGTTTACATACTACATATATGTTAATCACTAAAGCTTCTGTTTCATTTCCATATTGTGGTATAGAGGGAGTGGGACATTTTTAAATATTAGCACCAAGAGTGGTGGGGTTGCATTATTTTCACAGATTGCATGGAGATGCAGTACATTGGATGAGATGATCTAATGACTCTTAAGGGATTTTACATATGCATAGCCCACCCTCCCAACTTACATGCACATTAGTCCCAGTTGCAGCCGGGGGTCCGGCAGCACTTTGACAGATGGTCCAATGAGGATGCAGGGGTGGGAGGAAGGGAGGAAACGAGGGCTAAAGAGTGGGCTGGATGAAGAGGACAATGCAAATTGAAGTGGTATGTGTGTGTGTCATCTGGTACTGAAAGAGGAAAGACAGCAAACATGAAAGATGCAATAATGGTGTCCTAGTGACAGTGCATTTGCGTGGACATTTATCCATCCATTTTCTGTAACGTTTTTCCTCGTTATTTAGGATCTCAGGTGAGCTGGATCCCATCCCAGTTGATTTTGGCTGCGACTGCATGGTTGTGCCAGCCAATGGCATGCCACATATAGACAAACAACCATTCACATTATGATTACCTGGCAGCCAATCCAGGGTGTAATTGTGGTTCTGATCAGGGTTTTACGCCGCTGAATTTGATTTTTCAGGAGTGCGATTGGCCAATATTGATACCGATCACATGGATTAATTGCACATTATTTAATTTTAGAGCTGTATACTAATGATTGTTTTAATAATCGATTAATATGATTATATATATATATATATATATATATATATATATATATATATATATATATATATATATATCAATGCATTAACACATAAATTTTATTTTTAACTTACTCTGCTCTCGCATTTCTGAAGTGGGACTAATGCTTGGTCGGTAGCGTTGTTTGGCACTTCTAGGCCACCGTAGCAAGTAGAGGGGCCCGCCCTGTCAAGTACCACTCCTTATGTGAGTTCTGGGTTGTAACTGTCAAAGTAAATATATACAAAACGACAACCACTTAAAGCGCTACACATTTCGTTTACAAAACACAAGACGGTAGGGCAACACATCTATAGATATTTGATGTGGGCCGGAATGACAACTGCTGGATGTTATTGTTCTTTAAGTTAATGAGTTGTGATCTTTTATTTTGTAAGAAAATGCCGACTTCCGGGGTTATTGTTACGACACACGCGTGTTCGACGCCACTTCCTGAAAGATTGACAGCTTCACCCCACTCTCCAGTTGTAGCGGTGACGCGAGGTTATGTTGTGTGACGGCCACAACGAGTGTCGAACACTTTTTGATTGGATTTTCGCTACCATGTTCACCAGTTGGTAGTTTTTGTTTTTTTTAATTAAAGGGGACGGCGTGGGGCCAGGAGAGCGACGCAGGCGCTGGAAACAAAGTAAAGAGAGCGCCCCCCAAGGCGAGGGTTTGATGGAGGCTGGGGATGGAGCCCAGCTGCCGGCCACAGTCGCGGCCAGTCGAAGTGTAGAGAAAGCCCTGGAGGACGCAGCCGCCAGCGGGGCTCTTAACTTGGTCAACCGAAAACTGAAAGAGTTCCCCCGCAGCGCCAAGAACTATGACCTATCCGACATTACACACGCAGGTAAGTTAAAGTTTCGCCTTTTGTTTTGTTGCCTCCCGGTTTGGGGTTCCACCCCTAATCTATTATACGCGTCACAACTATTGTTTATGTTGAAATCACTCCTATTTTGAATCGATGTCCTACTACATTAAAATGATTGACCACACCATCATGTAACAGGATTTTATTAAGAATAGCCATTATACATACTAGTGCATTGTTTAAAACCATAGTTGTAACAAAATAAAATACTATTTTTTGTTGTTGTTGTCGTTTTGACAAAGCTAAGCAATCATGGTATCTCTTTTATCTTGCATTATAGCATTTATTAACTCCTCCTACTTCATTATTGTAAAGAGCGTAGAAGCAAGGGGCGGAGCTACGTGGCCCATAGTGAGTCGTTGTGCACCCTGGCTAGTTTGGCCACCCCACTGGAGAAGCTCGTACTGCTTCACACAGTCCTCTGCACACCACCTTAGAACCCAGGGTTGGAGGGGAAAAAAAAAAAACTTTGACAAAATGCCAACAAAAACACAGAAAATGCAAGCACATATTAATACTTTCACTGTGAGATACCAATGTGAACTGATGGTGACTGAATGTTGCGAAGTTCACTTCCACCAGCAAGTGGCAAGGTTATATTTGTCTCCAACACATAAAAAAAAAAAAAGAAAGGCTGAACAAAGATTTGTATTTTGTGATAGAACTGGAAGTAAAGATTATTTCAATAATCAATTGATCTGTTGATTATATTTGTTTGTTTATTAGATTATGGAATACATTTTGTTCATTAAAAAATGCTTGAAAAAGTCATATTTTGATTAAACAAAATGTTCATGGCTTTCTTTGAGGATTACAGAAATCTGTGAGTAATACTGTAGGTGTGAAGTTTCTTTTTTTTTTTTTAGACAATAATTGTTTTTCCTCTTAAAGAGAGAATCCTCTTACTTCGCTGTCACTTCAGCCTCTGTCAGACGCGTCACACCAACTTTGCGTGATCTGTCTAAAAACCGCTGATTGAGTCAGGCAAACCTTCAAAATAAAGGCTCCCCAACCCAATCAGAACTGCACCCCACCCGCCAGGTGACCTGGTGACCACAAGTAAGTGTGACAGCTCTGACGGAGGCTAAAGTGACAGCTGAAACTGTAAGCAAGGTAAGAGAAATCTGTCTTTACTGGGGGGAAAAAATCTTTTTGTCTGAAAAATAGAAACTTCAAAAAGAAATCAAGATAGAACACAATAGTGCTATGTGAATGTTTACTGTTGAGGTAACGGTTAACAGATTATCAAAACAGTTGTCTTTTAATGCATGTATGATTTTAACTCATTCACTGCCATTGACGGCTATAGACGTCAAAAAATCATTGGAACTAGTTTAGTTTAGTTGGAATTAGTTTAGCATTTTTTCCCCACTTTTCTTAACACGAGTATGAAAACCTAGAAAAAACGCCTGACGCGATTTAAAAAAAAAGAAAAAAAAGATTATTAAGAATTAGGGGCGTCAGGCTATTACATTTTTTAATTGTAATTAATTGCATGACTTCAATAGTTAACTCACGATTAATCACAAATTTTATATCTGTTCTAAATGTACAATTAAAAAAATCTAGGTTTTCATACTCTTGTTAACAAAAGTAAAAAAAAAAAAAGTTAAACTAATAGAAATATTTCAAATATTTTTTACGTCTATAGCCGTCAATGGCAGTAAATTAGTTAATTGACTTTTTCGCTCTAATTAGTTTGAGAAACAAAAAAAACTGTAGTTTCAGTTATTAAAAAAAAAAAACACTTTCATTTTTTTGAATTTTTATTGAGTTTTGTTTTCATTAACTATAAAACCTTACTCTTTACACACCACACAGGATAATCGCTCAGGATAATCTTTTAGCGATATCAGACCTTGGCTGATTTTGATCTCAAGGTGAGGAAAATGCTCACATTTGGCCCGATTGTAAGTATCCCTGTACCTTGGTTTAGTTTTGGCGTTTGATGACTTCCGCGTCGGTCGGCCTCACGCTTGGATTACGGCAGACTACCTTGTCGTCACCGTGTGCGAAAAGAGGATTATGCCGTCCAGGTTGACTCAAATCAATCTTCAGCTCTGCCTTGACCTAAAGCAACACCCACTGTCCTCAGCTAATTATGACCATCTGCTCATAACGAGCCAGGTGTCCGTCCAACAGGGACGAAGAGGCAAAACACACAAGCTGACTTCTTTTTCAAGGTCTCCTTGTTTTGGATAGTTTGCCGGTGAATTTGGTCTTCGTGTCGAGAAGGTGGCTGAGAAATCCCAGAAGTGTTCGCGATTAAAAAAATAAGCCCCCTCCTTCCTGTCTTCCTCTCTCCCTCCCGGCAACTTCCCAGCTCCATGAAGGTCAAAGGTTCGCGCACACGCACGCAAAGACGACGCTTCTGGCGAGAGGCGAACAAAGCTCGGGCCTTGTACGCCCCGCGCACACCCACAAGTGTGTGTTTTTGTCTCGCGCGGTTGCCGTTTGATGAGCAAACGCGCCGGCCATCCTCAGGCTGGACAAACTATCAATGCTCTACTGTAGACACGATGATATCTAATATCTTTGCTCCCGGACTGACTTTGATAGTGATGCTCATGTTTGGAAGTCACTGCAGACAAGGTGCAGCATTTTCTCACGAACTGATAGTAATCTTTGTAATAATATTATTTAAAAAAAAAAAAAACATTCAACAGAGGATGTTTCTATATTGCACAAAAAATTGCTTCAAGATGTCCTCTGGTACAGGCTAAATTAAAAAGAAGTATGAAGAGCTATGTAAAAATAGACTGGTAAAAGTATGAATTGGACTGTCAATAGGACCCTGACAGGTGAAGCCAGAGGGCAGCCATCTTATGTTGCCACTTTTACTGATAACTTATTGTATTTTTTCCGCTGTATGGAGTAATGAGAGCCTCGCAAAGACTAAACTGGTTGCATTGACCCTTTATTATCTCAATAATAAAGGGTCGTAAGGTTTACATTTTGCAGCAAATGATTCCCGATGGGCTTTACTTTCACTTGATTGTTGATGGTTTTGACAACATGAGGCAGACTAATCTAAAGATACACATTTTTTTGTACATGTAGCACTTCTCCCAGGCTTATTAGCACATCTATGTCATACAGGTTAGCATTTTCGCATTAAAGGTAGAAAATAATGTGAAAACGACACTGAGAAATCAACGTATTAAAGTCGGGTGGCCTTTGCGAGTGGCAACGTAAGATGGCCGCCAACGGCGAGTTAGCGACATTGTTAGTCCATTCAAATACAGTAAGTCTGTGCATTTAACACGCAAACGAGCTAACGGTTCGCCAGTTAACTCATTCACTCGCAGCCATTTTCACTGAAGCAATCCCCTTCCGCTCCCGGCTGTTTTACTGGATTTTGACTGATTTTGCAAGGCCCACAGAATATTGTGTTCTATTGTTATAAGAACATGGAACCTACCAAAATAAAGATTAGAGTCTCTTCTTTCATCAGGAAAAAAAGTATACTTTTGCCTGTTTTCGTTTTGCCGCAATTCACATTAGAATATAGCTAAGTTTCATGATTATTCACAAGTCTATTTAGAATTGTGAGGAAAATTAGCTTTTTTTTCAACATGGCCCTGGTTGATCTTGTTTGCTCTGCTGCCAGCTACTGGCCGTTTGTGTAATAACTAGCATTTCTTCAACCGTTCTTTACAGTTGAGAGGCTGCGTCAAAGCCTTCTGTTTGCGCTAGCATTTAAAAAAAAAAAACAACAACGTATAAATACGCCTTTGGGACACTTAAAACATTTAAAATAGAAAGTATGAGTGTTTGATGTAATCATCCATTCATTCGTTAGGGACAAACAATTCTCTTGTGTGTGTGTGTGTTCAACATGGAACGAGCTGTTTACATTTGCTGCGTGTGGTTTAGTGAGACCGTGTGCATACACCCGCTTGCTTTATTTCCTCCAGGCAGCGGATGTGGGCTCACCGTTCACTTCTGCTTTGTCTTGTCTGGCTGCTATAAACTTGCGACGTATTTCCGTCCACACTTATGCTCTGGTAACATTTTGAGATTCGGCTCACTGTCAACTGATGAGAAAGAAACGGTCAGTTTTTCAAATGTTTGCGGTTGACCCCGGAAGCGCTTGGTTGATGATTCAGATTGTGAGTTGCACTTTGAAAGTATGTTAAAGCTCGATGGCAGCTGGTTGAAAGGGGATGGGGGGGGATTCAGACCCTCCCCAGTCCCATGGGAGGTAACCAGAGCAAAGGCAGTCTGCCTACAAGTGCTCACTTGACTGGCGCAAGGCCGGATTCAAGGCGCTACTTTTTGGTGTTTAGTTTTGTTTCCTGGCCGCGACACAATGAAACTCGATGAGGGTGTGTAAATAACTGACTGGTTTGTGTGTGTATGCGTGTGTGTGTGTGGCGGGACTGACTGGTGAATAATGAAAGGCCAGGCTCTGTGTGTCTTACGTAACCACGCTGATTCATGAACCTCCCCACCGAGGAACTTGATGATACGGTGCGTTCGGGGGGGGTCGGCCCTTCAAGTTCTGCTTAGACGGCCGCAGATGAACCTGCCATTCTGTGTTAATAGGTCACGTGACATGGTGGAATGTACAGCGGCGCGTCGGTGGTAGTACATACTTTCTCGCCGCTGTGTTTTCACAGCTCGACTGTGCGCATGCCGTTGCCACGGTGATCGGAACGTGTCGCTACCGCCGCCATCTGTTTGCATGTCGCTCGCTTATCAGTGCTTGTCGCACTGTGGTCGGATTTCGACGCTGCGCCATTAATCCGATATATAGCCCCCTCAAAAACACACAATTTAAATAGTTTTTTTTTTTTTGTAAAAATAAATAAATAAAATGGCACTTGTACTACATAAAAACACAATTAATTAGAAAGTAAAGAAGGAAAAAAAATTGCATTGTGATTTAATGCCTTATTTTGATGGACATTGTGCTGCTCCTTCTGTGGGGTGCACCTTGGCCTTCAGGGGGCAGTATCATAAATGCATACAGTTTGGCTAATTTGATTTTAAGCCAACCGGGAAGCAATACGTTACTAGTGAGGCATAATGTAAACACCCGACTTCAAGCGGGTTTGTGATGCCAAAATGCATATTTATGCTGCCCAGCGTTTGCCCTGAGCTGCAAGTCAGTCAGTGGGAGTGAAGGCTGCGCGAGGAGGAGGTGAAAATGGAAGCGTGTGGGAGGAAGTCAAGTCAAAAGGGATTTCTTCGCCAAGGACATTGCACTCCCCATCATCTGCCGTCGAGTTAAGCATCACTCAGCGCTGTTCTCTTTCGCTTAAGCGCTCTTTCCCCAAGATAAGCGCTTGTAGGACAGCGTGTAGAAAGTTAGAAACACTCGATACATTGTGGCGACTATTGTGAAACTGCCTGAGGAAGCTTTTGGTTGCAAAGTATTCAACAGTGAAACGTCGCAAATGTTTATTATTGCCCTTAATGATTTCTGAGTGCCGCCATGATGAATGAGGAAATTATTGACAGTGTTATAGGGAGCTTCTGCCGTACTGCCATGTGGCCTGAAGTGCTTGTGATTCACCTTTGGCCACACCTCAAGCAGTGATTTCATAGCAAGTGTTTTGTATTAGCCTGCCTTGAAAGGCTGTGGAGTGCACATCACATCTTTTTTTTTTTTTTTCTTCACATGATTCAGACACTTTGGCTCTAGAAAGCAGCAGCAAAAAAGATAATTATGATGTTGCTTTAAACCTCTGTAATACAGCCTTGGATACTCTTACAAAATAAAAAATATATCACTGTCTTAGTCAATCAAATCTCTACTGCACACTATGCATTACTTTACTTTACTATACTTTGAATGTCTCACGATTCGATTCCGATTTTTAGGTGTGCGATTCTATTCAAATTTTTTTGAAATTTTGCTTCAAAATGATTTGCTTGACAATGATTTTTGCTTCACAATGATTTTTGCTTCAATTTATAGTTGTTCAAGGAATCGTAATTATCTACTCCAGTCTGACTCGCTAATGCTAATTAGTGCTCTACTCGCGGCACTTTTATCACTCAAACGAACGGCTCCACGCTGCAAAAAAAACAACAACTTTTATGGAATAACTTGATCGAGACTTTTTCCTTCTACTCTCAGGGATGTGATTTTTCCGCTAATTCGCGGAATTCCGCTTTTTTTATCTCCCCCCCAAAAAAATGATTCTTCTGCTATAACAAAGACATTTGTGGTATGCTCTAATATGAGTTACTTTTCATTTGGTCATGATACAATTATTTGATCATAAAATTTGAACTCTTCAACATTATTTATGTGTTAACTTAGTAATCACATTAGTTAGATATGATGATATTCTCAGTGATAGTTTTTAAAAGCAAAGGCAGTCCAATATTTTTGAATGTGACTGATTTTGAGTTGACTAAAACTGCCATTTTATATGGGATAGTTCAATATACATTGAAAATTTATGCTGTTGTTTTGTCTATTTCTTTGTCATGTTGAGTGCATTGAAAGTACTTAAAAACACGGAAAACCCATGAGCTCCGGGGGGCTTCGCTAGCTAGCCTAGGTGGGTGCCAGCGGCCCCCAGACCCCCGGCTAAATTTTCAGATAATTTCACTTTGGTCAAATCACATCCCTGTACTCTCTAACGTGGCTACAATTTAACAGTGTATCTGACCGCGTGGAACCACACTGCCCCTAAGTGGCCAAATTGGGTACAACGTGAACAGCGCTCCCAATAAAGGCACACACAAACAATAAGAAGAAGGTATAAAATAATTTAAATGAAAAAGATTTGGGGGCATTTAAAATCAATTCTGAATTGTACTAAATGACAATTGCGATTCTAATGAGAATCAATTTTTTTGGCACACCCCTAATGCGTGCACACGAACCGTTACGCAAAGTTAACATTCATACACAAGAACTGAAGCTATCCCCCATTTTGGTTTCACGTTGCATTTTGCGGGCCAAAATTAGCATTTTGCGCCTCATCAAAACGCATTGAATAGCAAAACTGAGTGTCAAACCCCGAGACAACCGTCAAGATTACACATCTTCTTTACATTGTTACCTTATGACATTAAAGACAAAGAAGAAAAAAACAAATATAGATTAGCTTTCAAAGAACTTCATTACCATTGTTTTTTAGTCTGTAACAGAAAAGATTTGAAGTGCCCCCCCCCCCTCCCAAATAAAAGGAGAGAGCGCCACTGCCATCTACTGGAGTGGATGTGAAACAAAAGTTTGCACAATGTGAATGTAAGAAATAAAAACTGTTGATTTGATAATAAAAGCAAACCAATTGTTCATTCATTATATTGTCATATTTGTATTGTTTAATGAAACATTTGCTTCAGTTTCTTGGGATTAACCTGCAAAAAACAAGAATTGCCCTACAAAGTTAGGAAGTCCCTGATTGGCAAAACTTCCCCGCAAAAAGAAAAGAAAAAAAAGATATCGAAAGAAGCTATATAATTTGTTATAAGAGTTTTACCCCTTCAACATCCTTGAAACACATTTAAACATTAAACATTCTTGGATTCATTCAAACAAGAAATGGCCGCCTATCATATAACAACATAGCTTCACGCTAACATAATGTAAAAGCCTATAGAAACTGGTTGCTTTCAAATCTGCGAAAACAACACTACTTTCATTCAGTCGAGTGAAGAGAAATATCCTGTCCCGGCCTTTCCTCTTGTATCGGACTCGCTATCGTGCCGCTTGATAAGGAATGTTTGTCCCACTTCTTGCGGGACTGCGCAGCATTTTTATCCCTTGTCCAGTGACCCACATAGAAATAAAAGGAAACGCCAGCCAAACAAAGGCTGGCTGAATGGATGGATGTTGACATGGAGGAACGCTGCTGTATAAATCTGTTCACAGCGACAATTGAAACGGGGCTAAATAATGATGCGTCGCTCTGTAACGGTTGTGTGTGTCAGGATTGCGTTTCTCCCCGCCGTGACATGTTGGCAGCTTGTCTGCCCTGACGCCAGCCTGCTTGTGTCATGCTGAATCATGGCAGAGCTTGGTGTTTTTTATACACCAGGAGGTGTCAGCTCAATGTAGTCGAGGGACCAGATGTCAAGTGGGCTGGAACAGTCAAATCGTAGCATAATTAACTCATTCGCTGCCATTGACGGCCATAGACGTCAAAAATTAATTTGAACTATTCATATTAGTTTAAAAAATTTTTTCCCACTTTTGTTAACAAGAGTATGAAAACCTTGAAAAAAATATATAGTACATTTAGAACAGATAAAATATTATTATTATTTATTTTATTTTATTTTAAATTTTTAACTATTGAAGTCTTACGATTAATTACGATTGAAAACTTTAATCGCCTGACGCCCCTAATTTTTAATAATCTTTTCGTTTCTTTAAAAAACAATTTTTTTTTATATTATTAAAAAAAAAAGTATAGGTTTTCATACTCTTGTTAACAAAATTGGGGGAAAAAAAGTTAAACTAATAGAAATAGTTCAAATGAATCTTTGACGTTTATAGGCGTCAATGGCAATGAATGAGTTAAACAACTGGGTTGTTAGTCCCCCCCCCCCCCCCCTTATACCTGTGAGCATTTCTGACACCCAAAACACGTATTTTGGTGCCGTTCGCCAGTCTCTATAAGTTTTTGTGCATGAATCACCGAGGACATGTTATATAACTGTTAGCTGTGCGCTGACGTTTTGGCTAGCATTAGCGCTATTTTACACAGCTGCAGCTTCCTTCGAGAACGAAGCAGGGCAACTGAATATTGATGGCGTACTGTATGTAAACAAATGACAGTTTATAGAGTACAAAAAAAAAAACTGTGTCCGTTTTATATATCGAATGATAATTCGATAATTATCATGATAGGTAGGCCCGGTTAGCAACACAACAATTATTGACCAAAGAGGCTAAGTGCTTGCTGGCTGAAAAAAAAAAAAAGTTGGCTGAAAAACTAAAACTGAAAATGTTGATGTTCGGCGCACCTTCTTTGGACATCTTTGGCTGTCTGTTGCACAATAGATAGTTGGATACGGCTAGCAAAGGGGGCCCCGCCGTTCCATCCCCCCAGCGGAGACACACACAGCTTCCCACCCCCACCTTTTGTTCACACGGCTCCCCCGCAGCTATGGGACGGTAAAGATACATCGCTACTGTACACCCATTTCCATCCATTCTGTATGCTTCGAGGAAAGACACACACACTGTGCTGCTGTGTGTAACTTGTATGATTCCCTTTCCATGCATTTTGTTGTTGTTTTTGTTGAAATGGCTTCCTCCAGCCACGCCGCTTCCAAAAACAAATCAATAAACGGCCACCGGGCAGTCTGCCATTGACGGACTTCTGTGTCAATGAAAGCTTTGCGCTAATGGGGCTTTTTAAGACTCACCAATGAGGGCTTATTGCACTGGTTCTCAAAAAAGGATTTGTATAAATTATGTTGTATCTTTGTAAAAAAAAAAAAAGAGCATACTAAATGTATCATCGCTGTTGGCGGAAACCTTTTATGTCCAAATGTGGTCAACTTTTTTCCGTAAATCAACAGTATTGGTCAGTCCCCATGTTGGTCTATTGTTTTTAAGAATTATTGACCAATCGAAAGTGTTGGAAGCCGATGCACTAATAAAAAAAAACCTACAAAAACTAACATTTAAATAAGATTTTCATTACCAAATAAAATGAAAATAAGAATGCTTTAAAAAAATAAATAAAATACTGTATTAAATTTCAGGTTTATTAGACTTGTTTAGAAAACTAACTACATGTCTTGAGTTTATTTTAAATGCATTTATTTTGGTATTACTCTTCAACTGTACAGAAGTGAGATGGTTGAACATCCGTTTAAAAATTGAAAGTTGACTATATTGGAAACATTTTATTGTGACATTTTTTGCTTGCAATCTTTAAATTCTCCATACATCTAAAACGAATACTAAATCTAATAAAAAAATATATAAAATATTAAAAAAAAAACGAAGCATTTTCAAAAAATAAAAACAAACCTGTGCTAAAAGCGAATTAAAACTGAATTTTAAAAAATCTAACAAAAAAAACTAATGAGAACTCGATTATAACCCTGGCAAGGCTCCCTCTGGTGGTATTCAAAATAATCACTGAATTAACTGTTGAAACTGCATAATTTTACAATAGTATTGTTTAAGTGGAGTTTTGGTTTATTTATTCCAATTAATGGTTTAAGGCTGTTTGCGTTCAAACATTTATTTAGAAATGACTGAATCGTGAAATTAAGTCTTTTTTTTGTGTGTGTTTTATTATTTAAGCCTTAAACTGCACATCTGTATTTGTACTGTACTGCACTAGTGTGCCAAATTCAGTTGAATGGAATGTTTGAAAGTAGACTACACAGTGAATGACAGAGCGAGAATTGGAGACAAATTGAATAAGATTGAAATTTGTTTTTTTTTCCAGATCTGTCAAAAAATCGACTATGTGATCTGCCGGAGGAGCTCGGTCACTTTATTTCATTGGAGACGCTGAGTCTTTACCACAATGGGATGCGTTCACTCTCCCCTTGCCTGGGGAACCTCCAGGCCCTTACCTACCTCAATCTCAGGTAATCTCCTACCCCTATTCCTTACCCTAACCTCAACCATAACCCAATTCAAACCTAAACTCTAAAACCAAATCTTGACCCTCAAAAAAGAGGTCCCAGCAAAATGGCCCCACAATTTGAATTCCGTTTCCACAATGGTAGTTAACTCTAGACGTTTTCAGAAAAGGGATGTTGCCAGTGCCAGCCGATTTTAAGCATTTTGACTGATCTTTCAAGGTCCATAGAAAATTGTGTGTTTGGACTATGGAAACACACATACTACCAAATGAAAGATTGGACTCTCATCTTTCATCAGACAAAAAAGTTTGTTTCTACCTTATTCCGTTTTTCAGTAATCAACAATAGAAAATGGTTAGTTTCACCTCTATTTTGAAACAAACGTCTTTTAACGTCTTTGGCACTCCTCCATAGGATTTTACTAAACGTTATTTAACGTTTTTGGCAGTCAAAGAGTTAAACCTAGAAAAACGCGCGTGTATGGGCCCCACAATGTAGCAAAGACAAAGGTGAACACAAACACATGCACACAGGTTTGTTTTACTATCTTTGTGGGGCCACCTCATTGACATAAAACATTTCCTATCCCCTTCCCCTAACGCCAACCATCAAAAAACCCTAACCTCAACCATAACCCAATTCAAACCTAAACTCTAAAACCAAGTCTTGACCCTCAAAAAGAGGTCTAAACTTGTGAAGCCCAGCAAAATGGCCCCACATGGACAAGGTGGGCCCCACAATTCTTTGAAATCCGGAAATGTTGGGCAGAACGATAAATCCAATTCAGAATGACATCACAATGTAGTAGAATGCAATTTTAAAATTGAAAAGGCTGCAATTTGACAAATAGAACAAAACAAAAAAAACGGCTTCATTTCAGTTGGTTGGTGGCAAGATTGTGATAGTTAACGGAAAATAACAACTACAACTAACATTGGGAGAAAAAAATTGCAATTCGATTAAATTTCAAAAAAGCTTCAGCCTTAAAGTACAGTAAACCCACATAAATAATATTTTCGTTTTCGTCCACAGCCGTAACCTGTTGTCCAGTTTATCCGCGTCCGTGTTTGAGCTTCCGCTCCTACGAGTGCTCATCGTCAGCAACAACAAGCTGTCTTCGCTGCCTGCCTCCGTATTCACCCTCGCACATCTCCGGCAGCTGGTAGCATAAACACACACACACACACACACACTCGTACCAATATGATCCAATAATGTACACTTTGGCATCACTTTTTTTTTTTGCTCGTCAGGATGTGAGCTGCAACGAGCTGCAGTGCTTACCCCCAGAGCTCGGCCAACTCGAGTGTCTGCGGGACTTGAGACTGAGGAGGAACCGGCTCACCACTTTGCCCGAAGGTACGAAGAAGAAACACCCTT
The DNA here is from genome assembly GCF_051991255.1 of Vanacampus margaritifer. Taxonomy (NCBI): domain Eukaryota; kingdom Metazoa; phylum Chordata; class Actinopteri; order Syngnathiformes; family Syngnathidae; genus Vanacampus; species Vanacampus margaritifer. The sequence continues at coordinate 14,662,902 of NC_135446.1, forward strand.
AGGCAAAATTGAGCTTGCTTTCTCTAATAATGACAAATATTCGCATTCCCCTCTCGTGCGCAGAAATCTCCGAGCTCCCCCTCGTCCGCCTGGACGCGTCCTGCAACCGCATTACCCAGGTGCCCCTGTGCTACCGCCACTTGCGGCATCTCCAGACCATCTCACTGGACAACAACCCGCTGCAGATGCCCCCAGCGCAGATCTGCTCCAAGGGCAAATATCACATCTTCAAATATCTCAACATGGAGGCTTGCAAGAGGAGCCAGGAGGAGCTGGAGAGACACCTGAGGCCCACTGGCTTTAACAGCTGGTTAGTGACTCGAGCCACTCGAACCTTTTCTTTGCACGCCTATAAGTAACCCATCCTCGTCTTGCAGTTTGTCTGACCAGGAGCTATTCGTGAGTCAGTTCGGAGGCCTGGACTCTGGTTTTAACAGCGTCGATAGCGGCAGTAAAAGGTGGTCTGGGAATGAGGTAAGTCCATGCTCGAACCTCCGTCTGCTACTTTAACTCATTCACTGCCATTGACGACTATAGACGTCAAAGATTCATGTGAACTATTTCTATTTAACATTTTTTTCATTTCATTTAATTTTTCATGAAAACCTAGATTTTTTTTGATTGTACATTTATAAAAAATATAAAATGATCATGCGATTAATTACAATTAAACGGCCCTTATTTTTAACTCATTCACTGCCATTGACGGCTATAGACGTCAAAATTTCATTTGAACTATTTCTATTAGTTAAACATTTTTTTCCACTTTTGTTAACAAGAATGTGAAAACCTAAAAAAAAGAATTATCGTGCATTTAGAACAGATATAAAATGTGTGATTAATCGTGAGTTAACTAGTGAAGTGAATTAATCACAATTAAAATTTTAATCGCCTGACGCCCCAAATTTTTTATAATGTTTGCTTTTCTTTTCTTTTTATCGGGTCAGGTGAATACAATTTTTAATTAATCACATAACTTCAATAATTAACTCACGATTAATCACAAATTTTGTATCTGCTCTAAATGTACAATATATATATATATTTTTTTAGGTTTTCACACTCTATTAACTATTAACAAAAGTGGGAAACTAATAGAAATAGTTCAAATGAAATTTTGACGTCTATAGCCGTCAATGGCAGTGAATGAGTTAATATATTATTTTTTTAATTAGGCCCGTCAGGCGATTACATTTTTTAATTGTAATTAATCACATGACTTTTATATCTGTTCTAAATTTACAATATATTTTTTTCTAGGTTTTTATACTCTTGTTAGCAAAAGTGGGAAAAAAATGTTAAACTAATAGAAATAGTTAAAAGGAATTTTTGACGTTAATAACCGACAATGGCAGTGAATGACTTGATAACAAACACCTCACAATGCATGTGTGCGTCTAGTCAGCAGATGACTTCTCCGAACGTTCCCTCCGCATTTCTGAGGTCAGCAGAGACCAGAGAAACCTGGAAGAGGAGGAAGAGCAGGAGGCGGAGGAATCTCCTCTAGAAGCCAACAAAGGTGAGGCTGACGGCCATGTTGAGGTCTTCTCACACGGACGATGAACCTTTTTCCGGGAAATGTTCAGAAACAGTCTCAGTAGAAATATAAGAAGCGTGGCTAACTGCTAGCTAGTATTGTAACGTGGTGAGTGACTTGGGTGACAAAAACTTACCATAAGTCTCCATACGGCCGCGTTCATAGTCAACGGCCGAGCCGAGCAGGCCGACTTCATTGACAGCAGCGTGACGGAGGAAGAGGAGGAGGAAATAAAGACGGATCCTCCCACACCCCTCTCAGCGCTGGTACGAGGCAAAAGATGCTCATTGCGCAACATCCGGTTTCTGTTGTTGATTGTGTGACTGATTTCCAGGAGCTGAAGGAGAGAAGCGCGTCGCCCCATAACAAGGATTCTGCAATACGCCGGTATGTGCTGTCGTCATCGGTTACATGCTGACTACTCGCTTATGGATTTTTCCCGAGTCCACAAGGTCACTTGATACAATATTTGAAGAGCTGGGGAAAGTCAATAGACGAGCGTTCCCATCCCTTACTTGTCAGTCAGACGTTGCCTCGGCTCGACGGCTTTCACGCGGATCACAAAATAGATTCACGGCGCTTTATTTTGACCACATTTTGTGTTGCAGCCTCATTCCAAGATGAAATAATCTATACACAGCACTTCATGATGACAACGTTTCTTAGTTTAGAAGTTTGACTTAGTGGCTGCATCAAGAGCGTAGCAGTTATTTCAATTAGTTTAATTAGCGACTTTTACCAACAAATTTATGGCAAAATAGAAGAATGGTGGTGCACATTTGATTTGACCTTTTGAATGCGTCTGAAATTAGTGATCTTACATAATTAAGAGACCTGAGTGGTTACATTTGGATGGTTTCGATTGATTACATTTTCTGTTTGATTACAAATACATATCTTGAAATATCTTGTCAGGTGTTTTTTTTTTCATTCTATTTTAGTTTTTGCACATTAACTCATTCACTGCCATTGACGGCTATAAACGTCAAAAAATAATTTTAAATATTTGTATTATTTTAACATTTTTTCTACTTTTGTTAACAAGAGTATGAAAACCTAGAAAATAAATTATTGTAAATTTAGAACCAATATAAAATTTGTGATTAATCGTGAGTTAGCTAGTGAAGTCATGCGATTAATTACGATTACAAATTGTAATCGCCTAAAACCCCAAATTTTAGATATTCTTTTATTTTATTTTTTTAAATTCATTCACTGCCATTGACGGCTATAAACGTCAAAAATTAATTTTAACTATTTCTATTAGTTTAACGGTTTTTTTTCTACTTTTGTTAACAAGAGTATGAAAACCTAGAATTTTTTATTGTTCATTTAAAACAGATAAAACATTTGTGATTAATCGTGAGTTAACTAGTGAAGTCATGCGATTAATTACAATTAAAAAATGTAAATGCCTGTCGCCCCTAATTTTTTATCTTTTTTTTTTTTTTTTTATGAATTTATGGCAGTGAATGAGAATACTGTTTTTGTTTGGCTGGCTTATTATTTCCTGCTGTCTCCGGTACAGATCCAATCTTCACGTGGAGATTGCTGCCCCGCCTCCGCTGACCTCGCCGTCGCCCCAGTGCCCCTCCAGCCCCTCCACTGAAGAGCGCCGTCGGCCGGGAACGCTCCTCATCTGGCAGGAGCGGGAGCGGCTGCAGCAGCAGCAGCAGCAGCAGAAACAGGGAGAGAAGGCCAGGTAAACATTGTCCTATTATACAGGCCAAATGTAAAAATGTCCCCTTTATATCCTAAAGTAAAGATTCGATTTTTGATCACTTTCATGTGACGTCTCTATTTTTGCAGCTTGCTCAAGTCACTAAGCAAAACAGGAAGTTTTGTGGCCTCTACAGCGCCTACAGGAAGTAGTAGCTCCAAGTGAGTTGAGACACATTTTACCGCCACAGCTACTACAAATGCTCAGAAACGGTCCTCTGTCTCCCTCTAGTGGCGCATCCCCAGAAGGCAGTCCCTCCCACTGTGGCCTCCGACCGAGATTGGCAGTGAGTTGGACTCCTCCTAAGTGATTCACACCACATGCAAACATGTTCACTGTGGTCTTTCCTTCAGAGCACTGAACACGCCACCGCTCTGTGTTCTTCGGCAACGCAGCATCTTCAACGCTCCAGGAGCAGAACAGGTAGTTTTATATAGACTGTTGGGGGAAATATTTTATTTTAGTGTAGGCCTAACCTAGAAGACAAAAACATTTATGTGCAATACATCTGATGTTATTTATTGCAGTAAATATTAACTTATTTCTTGTGTTCAAACAAAAAAAAAATCGCAAGCCATTAGCTATATCATGTACCAAAAGGGAATAACAACTTACAAATGAGGTCTTCCAGAGGGACCGTCCTCCCCGAAGACGACAACGACGACGACGACATCACCACCGGCGCCGAATCAGAAACCCAACAGCTTCCTGTTCCGCACGTCGTCCCGCAGCAATGTCCGACCCGCAGGTAAACAAAAAACAAAACCGACCCGCGAGCTCAGCGAGGCCAGTCCGAGTTCGGCAGCGTCTGTCGTCCGTCCACAGGTTCGTCTCCAAGCGAGATGAGCAGGAGCGAGTCCCGCACGGCCGTGCGCTCGCCTAAAGAAGAGAGAGCGGACGTCGCGCGGCTCCGCAAGGTCAGTCGGATGATTCGATGCCATCTGGAAACGTGTCCGCAAAATCTTGTGCGCTCACGGTGGGGGGGTTTCCCCGCAGGCGCTGGAAACACGACTGAAGATCACCCTCGGCGAGGACGTTGGGGAGGCGCTGTCTGACGGCACCGTCCTCTGCCAGCTGGTGAACAGCATTCGACCGCGCTCGGTGTCCATCATCCACATTCCGTCCCCAGCAGTGGTGTGTCTTCTTTGAGATGTTAAACACAGTTGGGTCAAAAATAACCCAACATGGGTCAAAAATGGACTGATCCTCTACTTGGGTCGATTTGACCCAACTTTGAGTCAAGAAATGGGTCTTTCAGCGTAAAACTCAAATATTGGTTAGAGTCTTTACTTGGGTCAAAAAATGGGTCATTTTGAATAAAACAACCCAGGAAGTTGGGTCAAATTGACCCATAAATTGGATCGGTCCATTTTTTATCCATATTTTTTTTTTTTTGCCCAACTGTTTTTAGTGTGTAAGATCACAAATAGTGGGCTCACTGTAATAGCAACAAGGGTTATACAAGTAATAGTTTTAGATTTTTCAAATGTTAGTTTTTATTTTTTAGTTAATTTGTTTTAATTCGTTTTTAGAGCTGGGTTGTTAGATTCTTCTTTTTTTTTAATGCTTAATTTAATTTTATTTTTATTTTTATTTTTAAATTTTATTTTTTATTAGTTTTAGTTTTAGCAGGGCGGCTCCAGGATTTGACCGACATATAGGTGGTCTGCGGACTTTAAAAAAAAGGGTTATACAAGTAATAGTTTTAGATTTTTCAAATGTTAGTTTTTATTTTTCAGTTAATTTGTTTTAATTAGTTTTTAGAGCTGGGTTGTTATATTCTTCTTTTTTTTGATGCTTAATTTTATTTTATTTTTTAATTTAATTTAATTTTTAATTTTGAAATTTTATTTTTTATTAGTTTTAGTTTTAGCAGGGCGGCTCCAGGATTTGACCGACATATAGGTGGGCTGCGGACATAAAAAAAAAAAAAAAAAAATCCATTCTACAATATCAAATAAAATCCCGGACAGGTTTAAAAGCTCATGCAGGAAATTAAATTGTCAAAAATGAAAAGAAAGGCATTTTTGCATAATTGCTTAGTAATAAAGTTTCAGTTTAGTTGGCAACAGGTGTAAAAGAGACCCCCCCCCCCCCACACACACACACACACACACACTTACACATTACAGCATTAGACAAAGATAAGACCCCCAAAAAAAAGTAGCCCCCAAAAAATAGATTTTTTCACTCTGTTGTAAAAGTAAATACTAAAGGCAAAGGGCAATTTATTGAAAAAAATCAAATCTACCTGTGATTTATATTTTTATTGATGTAAGCGTTATTTTATCCATTATATACAGTATATATATATTTTTTTTACTTGGCCGATTAATCTGTGATATGAAATGTACTTTGCCAAGTATCAAAATCATCATTGGCCTAAAAAAAAAAAATATCCATATTAGTTGAGCCTAGCCTAATCATGGAAAATTGAAGTTTGAAGTGATGGCAATGGAAGTGTTAGCGGAAGAGGCACAAACATTACCGAGTTACAGAACAGAAACCTGTCAATCCACTCATAGATCAGCTTCCACTTGCATTTGCATCCGTTTTTTTTGCATGCGCATCCCTTTTCGTAAATGGTCTTTTCCTTGTCTTTCAGCCCAAACTGAGCTCAGCCAAATGTCGACTCAACGTGGAAAATTTCATCGCTGCTTGCCGCAAGCTGGGCGTCCCCGAGGTAGGGTAAAAAAAAAAAAAAAAGGAAAAAAAAGCACATAACTTGAATTCATATAGCATCTTTCTGGGAACAATAACTCAAGTAGGGATTCAAATGTGTTGTATGATTCATAGAGTACTAACTAGACGGCCCGCTCAAGTGGGCTTGTAATTGCGTATAGCAGCCACAAGATGGCGGAAAAGCATTACTGTTCTGTCAGCCTCTCTAGGCTTACGTTGTCCCTCAAACTTGTGACTGCTTTCCTAACTATATCAAGTGTTATGTGTCGCCCGTCACGTTTTGGACCGACGACTCGAGCATCCTCAAAACGCACAAGTCGCCGGTCCAAACTCAGTCTTTGTCAACCCCCAAAATTCTAACACTCTTCCCTGTCATGTGTTTTTTTATTTTTTTTTATTTCTTGCCCCCCCCACCCCCGTCCAGACGGACATGTGTGTGTGCTCTGATGTGCTTCTGTCTAAGCCGCCCCGCGTGCTGCGCTGCGTCGAGGCCTTGCTGGCCCCGGAGGACGGACCGACGCAATCCCCGCTGCTGGCCGCGGATTTCCTGCTCTTCTACTGCGCCGCCATGGTGCTGCTCTACATCCTCTACTACTACCTGCTCGCCTAAGACCAAACACACGTTCACACAAAAAGCACTGAAATGCCTTCGCTTCGCCTTGTACCACATAGAAAAAAACACTACAGGTCCTCCATGTTCTCCCGAGAATGTCCGTCTTTATTTATAGCACATTGTACAGGGTGACAAGATAGTGTTAAGCGTTTTTTTTTTTTTTTTGTATCCTTTATTTGTATGTTTTGCACAGCTTGGGTCTGAGAAAAAAGGAAGTGAAAATCCTAAAGGGGCCTCATAAGCTGAAGATGAACTGTGAATGTCTACCACATGATCGTTTTTTTTACCATTTTTGAACATGTGCAAATGAGACCCGAGTGCCTCCGAACCGACAAGACTTTTGACTTGTTTCCAAACTAGAAAGGTACAAACTACACACGATATATATGAATAATATATTAGGGGTGTGCCCCCCCCCCCCCCCCCCCAAAAAAAAAGAAAATACGTGCGTCGATAGGATTCAAGGTTGATTCATTTCAAAATGATTCAATTGGGTTTAATTCAGTGGGATTCCGGTTCGATTCGATACGGTACGCCTCTGATCGAGGGGGGGGGGGGGGGGGGGGGGTGATGATGCAATGAGATTCTAGTCATGTGATAACACGAATGAACTTGTACGTGCTGTAAATGTGGCCATCAAAGAGTTTTCTCCAATAAAGGACGATTTGATACGGATTTTGATATAAAAGTGGAACGGTTCACTTTTGAGTCGTTTTTAGTACGATTCGCCGAGTCATTTTCGAATAATTTTCTGATTTTGTTACACCCTTTATATATGTACGTGTGTAAATATTAAACATGTCAGTGGTCTTTGTCGACCGGCTGACTTTTGTATAAATGTAAACAGGTTATTAAATTATATATATTTTTTATTTATTTTCAAGTTTTTGTTGTGTTGCAAGTTTTTTTTTTTGCTAGTGAAAGCTCCAACAGGGAAATTAAACGTGATCGATATTCCATTATTCAGGCTTAAAATAACTGAAAATTGATTTTTTTATTTTACCGTTCGTAAATCATTAATCCCCCCCAGAGGCTTTACCCACGTCTACCTGACTTTCTCTCACTTCACATTTGAAACACGTATGAAGCATTTCTGCGTTGATACCAAGTTAAAATGGATGATGCAAATGTGGGGCGGGGAGAAAAAAAAAGATCAAATTCGCTCCCTGTTATCAATACTGTATGTGTGTTCCGCTTCATGTCTACGATTGTCTGCTCGGACCGATTTCCAGTCCTGACAATCGAGCTTTTGCTGACTTTGGATCCCAAGTGGGGAAAATGGTCAGACGAGCCCGATTATCAGTACGCGTTCCTGATTGATCTGCCTTATTGCACATATTACAGTCGATGTCAACTAACTTGCTGCACTCATTTTTTTGTGTGTGTTTTGAAACCAAGGTCAATCGGATGACAGCTGTTGAACGTTTATTTCTTCTTGTTTTTGCTTTCTTCAATTTGTCCCGTTAGTTCTGCTGGCTCCTGCTGCTGTTTTCTACTGTTACCGTCTTTTCTATCGGCCTACTGTTTGCATTTTATGTACACGATAATTTCAAAATGTCTATTTTGTAAGTCGGTTTTACGAATACGTCCACAGAGCAGAAATTCCCAATTATGTTTTTTTATATTTATACATTATCGAGACTCCTTTTTCAAATGTATATAAATATATTTGTTACATTTGTTCTCCCCTCCTGTTGTGAAGAATTTATTAAAAGTGGAATTTCATGTGTTGCTTTTTGGGTGGTATTTACTGTAAAAAAAAAAAAAAACATTGGACCACACATGCAAAATATCCCAATATTGCCTTTATGGAAGTTGGACCTGCCAGTGTGAGTATTATGGAGCTAACAATCTGAAGCTTGCCCTTCAAATTTCACATTAATCATGTATATTCTGAAATGTAACCGTTTATCTTTCCTCCTCCCGGCCTAGGATGCCTTGTGCTCACCCCAGCTCACCACAGAGGATGACGGCCTGAGCCGGTTGGTCCGCACCGTCCATGTTCTGGAGGGACTGGCTGGCTTGAAGTGACTCCAAAACGGCGTTGCCATTTCACTGGTCAATTGAATTGACTCGTGCAATGTAGGAATGAATTGGAGGCCACACTCAAATCAAATTTCAATTTTTTATTTTTTTTCTGATGACTACCAACCATAACAGATCAAATAAATTAAATCAGCGTTTGAGGTCTGATTTTAATGTCTTGTAATTGTTTCATCAGACATTTGAAATGTTATGCTCTGAAGATGTCTCAGTATAAACATAAATCTGTTACAAACAACTTATAGAGAAAAAAAGTGAGCTACATAACCAAGCAAAAATGGCATCGTTCATTTTACTTTTACACTTGTCTGTTTTCCGTTTAACCCTGGAGAACCCACAGGGTCAAATTTGGCCCCTATAAATTCTGCCACTCAAATAACAAAGACCTTTTTTTTTTCTTTTTTTTTACAAATTTAACTTCAAAAGTCCAGAGTGCCACTTCTGACCCCTGCATGGGGCCATCTAGTGGATGAATATTGCACTTACATGAGCCAGAGTGGTGGTGACAAGATGGCTGGCAACGTGCTGTTTTGTTGTGCTGGAAATCAATCCAAACAAAACCATCTTCTCAGCAAACCATCAGATGGTAAAATTGTTTTTTTTTTTTGTTAATCTATTTCATATCATGTTGGAGAATGCGCAGGAGTATGTTTTATATATATATATTGATAAATTAGCAACTCTGAGCTAGTTAAAAAAAAAGGGTTAAAATTGAAAAAACATATTTTGGTGTTCAGTGAACTTATAGCAGTCATTTAATGTATAATTCATAATTTTCCAAAGAAGAAAACGGTTCTTGGGTTCTCCAGGGTTAAAGTAAAAATGACTGTCCTCCAATACTGGAGTGGCCCGAATAATGGCTTATGGTATTTTTGGTCACCGGTTTTGTGTGTTCAGCAAATCAAGATACACACTTAAGGCTATAAAGGACAAATGATGGACCAAGAAAAACATGCATGGATTGTTGTGTGCGGTTGGGCAGGTTAATAGTTCTTTTTATGTGGTCGTTTTAAAAGGTTTGCGCTTGGAGGGTTTTCAATCAGGTTAATGATCCCTCTGGTCAGCCTCTTCTTGCCCTTGAGTGAGACTAAAAACAATACATTTGAGGACAAACACTAGTCGAGGAAATTGGTTCAATATGCAACAAGATCAATGGAATGAATTAATAAGAGATACTATACTTACCCTTTGGAGTAAATCAAGTTTAATCCGAGCGATCTAAATAAAATAAAAAAATAAACATTCCTGAATTATCTTAAATATTAACATGAATGGACTTTTACATAGATTAAATGTTTACCTCCTTTAACAATCTGCCTGGTTTCTACAATCTAGTCGCAACCTCGACGGAGTTTTTACCGTGTAAAGGAAGCCAAGTAGTCGTCTGTTGTTCTGAGTACTTTGAATGCCTCACTTGATTTGCATGTTCTTTGTATAAAACAGGTGTTTTGCAGGAATAAAAGTAATAAGATCTCTCATTGGTTTTTAATACTTTTACTAATCCATCAAAAATTTACAGATAATCCCTTGCCTGAGGTTACAATCCCTGAAAGTTTCCAAATTGTTTTACACCAAATAGTTGTCAGTTGTCCCAAGTACCGTGAACGCTTCGCCTGATTGGCACCAGTACCAAACAGGTGTTGCTGGCAATCGCTCTAATTCACACTGAATAAAATAATAATTTACGGTGAAAATATTATAATTAATTTGGCAATACTTCTTGATAAAATAAATCGTAAAAATTCAAAAATGAAGCTGATTTAAAAACAGTCTATCTCACGACAAGTATTGGCATTTATCAAGATAAAAAAAACGGATACAATCTAAATTTAATTTATTTAAATTCAGTATTGAAGTAATTCTATGTAAATTTAATTTCATTCTACAAGCCTCATATTTTCGAAACGTCAAGGACCAACTACCTAAATATTCAACAGGATTAAGTGTGTGTGTACGTGTGTGTGAGTAAACAGCGGATTGAAAATAGAACCCATTGCATGTATTATTCATCCCTTCTCTTATTTTCATAGCTGGATTTATGAAAATGAAAGAAAAAAAATAATTGAGCATAGAGGGAGGTGGCTAATGCATCTGACCTCTTGTCATCAAGTTAAATGTCGTACAGGCCAATATTTCTAACTTCATAATAAAACCCAACCTCGTGGCCCATGCCCATAGCTAGCTTTATTTTGAAAGCCCCAGCCGGATGTGTCGTCGTCGCCTCCTGCGAGTGGTTGGACACTCAGAGGAACCGGAGAACGGAGGGGAGGCACCGAGGCAGGCAGAGTTGAGCAGCCGGGCGAGGACGAGGGAGGACGGGGCGGCCGCGGCGGCACCACGGAGGGTCACAGGGATGTACAGTAAACACAGGCAAAAAAATGGCCACATATCGCCGGCGGCGTGCGCATCTTTGTTCTTGTTTCTCGCTTTCTTCTCGCTGAACGGCGCCCCGGGAAGAGCCAGCGGAGCGGGTGAGTAAAACTTGGATTCAACCAGTTGCGCGTGGATGCTGACGGAAAAAAACAACCATTAATACAAAGAGTCATTTCGAGGCTTTTTTTGGTGGACTGATTATACTAATGTAATAATGTCGGTGGAACTTTTTAAAACGCCAAGTTTGTTCACCTTTTGGCGTAATGAGTCATTCGCCAAACGCTTCTGCGTCTATCGTGACTGCTGCCTCGAACAAGTCGCAAATTGGCATCTTCGACTTCGGTGCTGCTCCCCCTTGCCCCTTTTTGTTCTTTGTCCTTAAAAGGCAGAATTTTGCTGGATCCAATACCGTGTTAACCAAATGACAGGGGTGTCCTCAGTTACGACGGCACTGACATACGCCTTTCGAGGTTACGAACGGCGCTTGCAGCAGGGGCGATTCTAGGATAAGAAATTTAGGGGTGGTGACAATTTTGGCACAGTAGCCACCTGTAACATTTCCTTTTTTTTTTTTTTGTGGTAACAATTCCAAGCTAGCCAAAAGGTCAGATAACTCCAACCTAACATGAACAGTGATTTTTCACCAAACATTTAGTATTATGACGTTACCACTGTGTTAGCATAGGTTCGTAATAAACTACTAAATATGACCAAAATATAAATCTGTTTTTTTGTTTGTAATACAGGATAGACTTCAGTTGTAAACAGAGGACTCCCTGTGATTTGAATATACTAACAAGACTCCAAGTGTCAAGTGTGACGCATGTCCAGTCATGTGAACTGCAGACGAGCGGAACAATAGCCGCCATTCATGAATGTGTAGCATTCAGTTAGTCTTTTCGCAGTGAAACTGAGATCTGTGATGCCGTGAGGTCGCAGCGGAGTCTTTCTAGTCACTGCGCAACGTCTATTATCTGCGCTTCTTCAACGTTGCCACATCCTCCACGCAACAGACATCTCGTCGGAAGGAGAGGTCGCCTCTGGTGGGCTTGCGTGGGCTCCGTCGCGTTAGTCATAATTGAGTTTTTTTGGCCGTGTGTAAATGCTCGTGGAGTAGGTGAGGAGAGCTCTCCATTATCGACGCTTCCTGTTCTGCTCTAAATGCTCTTGCAGCTCTTAGCCAAAGGACCTACCAAGGCGTAAAAAAAAAAAAAATAGTAACACCCACGGATGTTTAATGAGCACATAACTTTTTTTTGTTGTTGTTGTTGCTTGTATACAAACTAGAAATAACTGGTTCTGCCTTTAGCACTGTGAATAAATGTGATTATATCATTTTTGCCAGAAGGCCCAAGTGCCGCCCCTGGTCGTCATGGTAACAAAAGGCAAGACCACCTATTAGCTACTATTTAGCCGTTGTCAGCAGCTCCCTCATCAAGAGCTAATTTTGCCAAGTGTTCAACCGTGTCAATTGTTAAAAATACACGATGATTGAGAAATTACAGTAAATTCCCAATGTAATCCTTGAAGTAACAGATTGAACGCAAACAGTGCAGCAGCACATTTAGAAAGGTCATGTTTGTAAATGAGAATTAGCTCTCAAACATTTTTACCTGGTTAAATAAAGGTGAAATTAAAAACTAAAAAGACAATATAACAGGACTCCCAGTTATGTATTTTTTATCCTCTGCGAAGAATGACAAATATTAGTGCCGCACTGATGAGATTTTTTTTGTTTTTCTCAAAGTGCAAATAATTTTTTTTTTTTAATTTTCAGGGGAAAGTTGGAACAGATAAATTGAATTTCCATTGTTTTTAATGGGAAAATATGATTTGAGATGCTCACCTTGATCGACTGCCTTCAATAGGCTCCTCTCTCGTTATATGTAAAACCTCCATCTTTTTTTCAGCTGTTCACATATAAGGAGTGGAAATATTCTGTTTTGCACAAGAAAACCAAAACGTTCTGCGCGGGACTTTATCAAACAACACCCAAAAAAATCAGCAACATCGGGTCCAGTCAGCCATGAAACAAGCGTCAGACACCCGGAAATGACTATGAATAATAATAATAATCATCATCGTTAGTTATAAAAGTCTTCCTTCCTGTTTCTTTCCTCTGTAATTATTTTTGTAGTCTCAGGTGGCTTCAAATCCCTCACTGTGTCATTTGCCGTCTAATATCCAAAGCACAAAGGCAACGGGGATGAACAATTGTTTATTATGCAAAAGTGAATAGTGGTGAGCGGGTGACTTTTCAACACTACACTTAAAAATCAGCAGTTTACGGAAGAATTAGAAAAAAAATGCAAATGACGTTCATGTTGCCGTTTTGCAACCTGTAGAATTGTCAAATCTGCCATTAACCATCTTAGCTCCTTTTTTGACTCAGTGATTAATGGATAGTATTTGAACCAAATCCGATTGTTCCCATTCTTAAATCTCATCATAACCAATGTACCGAGAAAGATGATTCAATACGTTTTTTATTTTAGCGCGTGGCTTGCGAAATGATTCAAGGGCGGTTTCATTTGAAAGAAGTGGAATGATTCAATTTGCTTCAACCCGGTGGGATTACTTTCGATTTGATATGGATACGTATCTTGATTATATTTCAAATGGGATGATTCGGTTTGATGCACTCGCATGTTTTAAATAAAAAAAAACTTTTTTTCCAGTTCAAATTGTTTTTCATTACAACCCTAATATATATATATATATATATATATATATATATATATATGATCCTCAGTTTGTTCGCCCTTGCAGCATCCCTTTGACAAAAGGGAAATCCAGCAAGCATTTGTCAAGAAGATAACGAGGGCCATGCCCATCCCTCTTCCTCTCCTTCCTATCTTTGTGCCGCCTGTCTGATACAGTAGATCTCGCCGCGCCGTTTGAATGAGTTATGAGTGCCAGTGTCACCCGAGAGTCCCTCAGGGGGCCCACGGAGGAAATGGCAGAATGATTGAAACAGAAACGGCGCGGCTTGAGTGTCAGAGGTCTGTATGCTGTATGACCATGCATATTCGGGGGGGGGGGGGGGGGGGTTCCTGAAAAGTGATATTGTAGGCGTATTCATGTCTGACATGCTTTTGTCAAAAATGCTCAATGGATCAAGAAAAGACCAAAAACATTGAATGTTTTAACAAATCTGATATTGTTTATTATAATAAATAAAATAATCACATATTAAATTACAATCACAATGTTGAGCGGGAATTTTTGTTGTTGCAATTATTGTTTTTTAAAACCGAACTGAAACATAAGGTGGCACAAATGAAATGTGATCAGTATCGCATCTCATATCCAGGTTACAGCCTCCCCGTTTACCCCCCCCCCGGTCGAGATTGATCGTTTTTTTCCTACGCTGCACCCCGCACTCTGCCGCTGTAGTCACAGATTGTCGATTGTAGTCACATTATTCGCTTGTTTCCACTCCGTAAATCACGAGCCAGCGAGCTAACGATCACCGCCGAGTATGCCGAAGCTTGAGAGCCCCCTAATGACGACTTCTGCCTCGTTTACTCACTCCTCAACGGAAGTCTGCTTAAGACATGCGAGTTCAGCCTCAAATTAGTTTTTTTTAATGACTCCCCAAAGACACGCCACCTTTTGTCATTGTTTTAAATTGGTAAGTATGCTGTGGCCACAAGGGGAAACATTATCCTTTAGGATTTTCTGGTAAATTCTTGGTTCGATTAATCGCAGCGAGTCCTCCAGGTTTTGAATTCGCAAAGCAGCCCTAGACCATCACATTACTACCGCCACCATTTTTGACTGTTGGTATTAGGGGTGTGTGTGACTTGCCTACTACCTGGCGATTCGATTCGTATCCCGATTCATCAGTCACGATTCGATTCGATACCGATTAATCCCGATACAAATCTTTAAATTGATGATTGCGCTTTTTTTTAAACTCAAATTTAGAAAATACTAATATGTAAACTTGTACATGTACACTGTAAGATTTGTACGAAAATGTATTTATTTATCTGAAACTTTAGGCGAGCCACTTTATTTAACTCATTCACTGCCATTGACGGCTATAGACGTCAAAAATTAATTTGAACTACTTTTATTAGTTTAACATTTTTCCCACTTTTGTTAACAAGAGTATAAAAACCTAGAATTGTTTTTATTGTATTAGAACAGATACAAAATTGGTGATTAATCGCGAGTTAACTAGTGAAGTCATGCGATTATTTACGATTAAAAATGGTAATCGCCTGACGCCCCTAATTTGTAATAATCTTTTCTTTAAAAAAAAAAAAAGGAGAAATTATTAAAAATTGGAAAAAAATAATTACAATATATATATATTTTTAAAGGAAATATTATTAAAAATGATGGGTGTCAGGTGATTAAAAATTGTAATCGTAATTAATCGCACGACTTCACTAGTTAACTCACGATTAATCATAAATTTTATATCTGTTCTAAATGTCCCCCAAAAAAATTCTAGGTTTTCATACTCTTGTTAACAAAAGTGGGAAAAAAATGTTAAACTACTGGAAATAGTTCAAATGAATTTATGATGTCAATGGCAGTGAATGAGTTAACAAACAATCTGTTGCAATCTGTTTCATGTTTGAACAGCATTGAAATAAAATATTAAGACTTAATGTTCCATTAATATAAAATTTTTCCATGCTTAACGTGTGAACCCTGACCCTAAGTAAGACGTTTTGTTGAATATTCCCATAAAAAAATTTATGTTTAAAAATCGATTCAGCCGCATATCGAATCGATCCGAGAATTGTGCTCTGTAATATCGCGATATATTGCCGAATCGATTTTTTTTTAACACCCCTAGTTGGTATGATGTTCTTTCTCTCACTAGGTCAGGAAGCTTTGAATAGTTTTTGTGGTATTGAAGAACCCTAGTGTTATTAAACATTAAAGTGGGGAAACGATGCCAAAAAACTCATTTTAGAAACACTTTTTCATGGCACTGTAAGTACGCGGTTTTCTAAAAAAGGTCAACAACAGTGAATGTTTTTTCAGAACAACTTTTTTGTATGCTGACTTTAAAAAAAACTCAATTTTCCACAATAAGAAAGATTTTTCAAGCTAAATTCGTAGGGCTGGCTTGTGCGTTTACACTACGCACTCAGTCGCAGGTGCGCGTGTTGGCGTGCACACGTAGTTGTCACCGCACAGCATCTGGGGAGAGCGTTTATGAATGTAGGGCAGTTCTCTCCAAAGGATGATGATGTGAATTTCAATTTTGTTATGGTTGTGTTTTGGAGCCTGCACTTGCACAGGGTGTCCAATTCTGTTTATTTGTACAGCACCCAATCACAACAGTTGATTTCTTTCTTTCTTTTTTTTTTTTTTAAGAAACGACCCAACCTCTGCTCAGAAGCACAAGAAAAATGAGTGTTTTAGCGATTTTGATGCGTCTGCATTCTTTTTATTTCATACAAATCAATTTGCCTCCCCTCTCTTCCTAGTTAGACTTTGTGTTTTGAGATTGCGTCAGCGTCTCGTTCCCCGCAATTGAATTTTATGCAAATGAGAGGTTCTAAATGACGGACGAGTCCAGCGCTGGGGAAACGGCCTCTCCTTTTCAATTCTTCTTTTTCTTGGCTCAAATGCCACTGACGTGTTTGCTCTCGCCTGTCGGGAACCATTCCAGGCCCAAGTGCCGCTGCTGACGTTTTATGGATTCTTTTCCGTGTTATCCGCGAATAATTATGACTTTTGCTGGATGGGGAACGGGGGGGGGGCATTTGATCTGCCTTACCTTGAAGAAACAAGTCGATCAGCAATTTTGCCCCCCCTTCTTTTTTTGCTAGAAGGCACACATCTCTCTGCCAATCTTTGTTGTTTAGCGATGCAAATGGAGCACTGCGAGTCTTTTGTTGCGCTCATCGCTTTCCCGCTTGAATGAAACCTTCCAGATCCAATGTTTGTGTGAATCACACGACACAAATTCATGTCTGGAGATTTGTTTTTGACCAGCTTGCGGTGAGGCTCGTGATTCTTCTCAGTGAAACGAGTCATGGAAGGAAAACAGACGAGCCACAGAGCTTCATTTATTTAAAATAATAGAACAGACTGCACTCTGTTAATCTTCTGCTTGTGTTTTTCCGCTTCGCAAAGGGTTACAGAGAGGACGGACGGTGACGGCAAGATGGCTTTCTCAAGGCCGAAACAAGAGAGAGGCGGACATCTCAGCTCAGGTCAGTGAACTCATCATCTGTCTCCTCATTGGTGGCTGTTTTGTGGAAAACACTACTTCACCTTTATATTTTTAGGCAGGATCGCGAGTGATCGGCGGTAACAATGAATACACAGAGACTGATATACTGTGCTAGAATAATTGTGCCTTTTATTCCCCGTAAACAGCAATCAACACCTGTAGTGTGCTAGAATAATTTTACCTTTTATTCCCCGCAATCAACACCTGTACTTTGCTAGAATAATTGTACCTTTTATTCCCCGCAAATAGCAATCAACACCTGTACTGTGCTAGAATAATTGTACCTTTTATTCCCCGCAAACAGCAATCAACACACCTCACTTTACTAGAATAATGGTGCCTTTTATTCCCCGCAAACAGCAATCAACACCTGTACTGTGCTAGAATAATTGTACCTTTTATTCTCCGCAAACAGCAATCAACACCTGTACTGTGCTAGAATAATTGTACCTTTTATTCCCCGCAAACAGCAATCAACATCTGTACGGTGCTAGAATAATTGTACCTTTTATTCCCCGCAAACAGCAATCAACACACCTCACTTTGCTAGAATAATGGTGCCTTTTATTCCCCGCAAACAGCAATCAATACCTGTACTGTGCTAGAATAATTGTGCCTTTTATTCCCCGCAAACAGCAATCAACACCTGTACTGTGCTAGAATAATTGTACCTTTTATTCCCCGCAAACAGCAATCAACACACCTCACTTTGCTAGAATAATGGTGCCTTTTAGTCCCCGTAAACAGCAATCAACACACTTCAACGCTAAGCAGCATAATATGATCATCCTCAGCGCTTACCTTGACACTAGACCGGAGAGCCAACGGTCCGGGTAGAACGAGCTACAAAACGGCTGGGCAATCGTACGTATTCCACAGCTGACTCTACCCCGGACCGTGTGCCGCTCCGTCTTTTATTCGTTAACAAAAAGTTGTGAGCGTGAGAAACCGGGCTGTCCAAGCCCTCTCCCAGGCACTCTCGAAAACATGTTTGCGAAGCAGGGAAGACTGTAGTATAAACAAGGCATTCACTCCCAGGCTGATTCCGCCCTTTATTTACAAATTGTTCGGCACCTGGATTCGTACAACAGTTCAGGACAACAACATATCCTTATATAAGAGGTTACATGAGGACATATCAAACCATGGTTGTTTTCCCTTCAGCGGCTATTACAAATGATTAGACCAGTGATTTACCAAGTGTGGTTTGCTAGTAAGTTGAGGATAAAGAAACCATAGGGACCTTGCAGCAGTTGCTGCGAGGGCCCTAACTAGAGCTGCAAGCGGCTGTAAAGGGCCCTCATCTGTGGTTCGCAAGGTTCTTCTTTTCAACGCAAAAGAGGTTTTGAGTTGTTCCTTGCCTGGTTACTGGGTGAATATCGGCTTGTCATGTTCATTATGTGGGCGAGAAATGCCAACACGCAACACTGGCACAGATAATTGCCCCTGGCATTTTGGTTTCGACAGGTGCATGCACGTGTAGGCTACTCGTACTTGCAACCCTCGCTGGAATTGAGAAGTCGTCGTTTGTCCTATCATCCACAGTCTGGGTTTCATGAAATAAAATGCACACATATCCAGAATTTACAAGTCTGCTTTGAAAGTGTCTGTCGCTAATTGTGGCAACGATATTTAATGTTGGCCATCACGGCGGTAATTCGAAAACGAAGAAGTTGTTGAGGTGGTGCTTGTAAAGCATTCGAGAACCACTAGGTTACATTAATAAAATATCCTAACGAGTTACTCGAGTGTCTAACAAGACTCAAGATCAATTCAAGCAGGGCTTTTAATGCATAAATTAAAATGTATTCATATCTGTCCAACAAATAATTGGATTGTTTGCAGACAATCTGATTAACATTGTGCTGCAGCCTGCCAGGAAAAGGACACAAGACAATTGTGATACCTGTTGTCATTGACTCGACCCGCATGGTCGGTCCATCTGTGTCTTGTTCGGGCATCGTCCTCACCAAGCTCTGTACCTGTCATTGCTCAACATTTCTAACTTGGGAATTCGTCCGTTTTCGAACCGACCCAGCCAATTCAACCCAACCATGCGATACGTTATTGTTGACACGCAGTTGGCTAAGCTTGCGGATGTAAAAGAATGGAAACATGGCTTGGTGCCGTTTTTGTACAGCTGTCCCCGTTTGGCCCGATGACGGCCATCTTGGCAGTGGAGGACAAATGAGGTGGATGGTTTTATGCTATCAATTGCTTGTTCATGGTCCGTACTGCAGACCAACCTCATTTCGCGATTGACATGAACCGGAAAGAATGCTCATAAGTGAGATGCCAAAATGTGTAATTTCCAAACCACACAACATCGATCTTTTCTCTTATTTGTCACGAGAATGTCGTGGTTGAATTGGATCTGTTACAATACAGACAGCGAATGATCAGTAAAAGCAACAACACCATACATCTTGCATGTACACAATCCTGAGCCCATGTTACATAAACCAGTATCCTAGCCTTCATTGAGCCAAGGCATCCATTTTACATAAATCTCATAGCACACCACCAAGTAAATAATGAATTTGAAAAAGTCCTTTCTTTTCTTTGGTCCTTCCTCGGGTCTCCTGACGGCCTCACGACTCTGGCTGGAAGTGTTCGGCTTAGGTGAACGGTATGGGATTTTTTAATAGGTTTTAGGTGAACTAATGAATACACACACACGCACGCACACACGCACATACTCACCCACATACAAAAAAATAAAAAATAATTAAAATTAAAATTAAAAAAATAAATAAAGGAGAGCAATGATGATGAAATGTCAAATCGGTAAAATTACCGAATGAACAATACTGAGCTCTCCAGGAAAAAAAAAGAAGAAAAAAAAGAAAAAGTTGAATCCAAAAAGTTTGTCCACCTAATAAATTCAAAGACAGTCCAGTTTTTACGTCTTTTGCTGTTGACGATTCCTTGACCACGCTTTGTGGAACCCGTGCAACTGACAGTGATCGGCGAAGGCTTTCGCGCATCCTAATGCCAACCGTGATGGAAATGAATGGAACGGAGGAAATGGGAGTCGCGCCGAGAAACGTAACCGCGCCGGATGACTCGCGGTCACGCATTCATCTGCGTAGCAGCGTCGGCATGCCGGCGCGCATGCTAACGAGCGGACGCTCAAATGGTCGGGAGGGAAGATACGATACACAATGGAGTGGTCTGTATTAAGTAGTGAGTCACATATGGTATGCGCGAGTCATAAATCTGAACCTTCAAGTTTCAAGCAAGTCCCAAGTTACTGTGGCGAAAATCTAGAAAGCCAAGTCAAGTCTTTACCAAAGCTCAAGCAAGTCTAATCAAATCTTGACAAACAAATAAGTCAAGTCATGCTCGGTCACAACAACAGTACATTAGTTAGCTTTACTGCACGGTCTCAAACCAGCCTTCGTTACCCTCAAATAGTTGCGTAAAAAATAACCCAAACTGGGGAAAAAAGGAACCCATCCAACTTTTTGGGTTACCCTTTAGTTTATTATCCCGTTTGTTCCATCCTCTTTCTTAATTTAAGTAACTGTGAATTTTGAGCAGATTTGATCAATTTAACCCAAGGTTGGGCTAGTTATTTTGACCCAGAAGATTGGGTTGAAGATTGGATTTAAGAGTGGAAGATGGTCCTCATTTTGGACACAGTTTTGTAAATAACTGTCAATTTAATGTAACAAAATTAGGTGGGTAGCATCAGGTGTAAAAAAAAACGTGCCAAACCTCGTCTTAGAAAATGTGAGTAACAAAACTAGTACTGTTTTGTACCACAGCTATACTGATAACCTGGTAACCCAATTCCTGTTGGATCAAAATCTTGAGTCATATGCTGGGTGAAATCCTCAACCAAATGCGTCGGTTATAAATCACCCTGCCTTGGCTTGGTCCCTTTTGGACCCTGCACTGGGTTAGCTATATTTCACAAAATTTTGCTTACTTTTGACCCAGCAGTTTTAATTAAGATTGTAATGACGGATTAAGTGTAATAGATGTGGTCTCTTTAATATTGGAGTTCTTTTTACCATTTTCATCAAGAACATAACTCTTGAACCAGATTTCATGATCTGTACTTGCTTATCATCACATTTCCCCCCCCAAAATCCCCTACAATCACTTGTCTTGTAGTTCAAGTCAAAATGAAGTCGAGCTTCATGAACACCAAAGTCGAGTCGAGTCATTCAACAGTTTTAGCCAGGCAAAGCCCCAAGTTCTCTTTTTTTTTTTTTCCTGGAGAGCTCAGTATTGTTCATTCGGTAATTTTACCGATTTGACATGTCATCATCATTGCTCTCTTTTTTTTTTTTTTTTTTTGTGGGTGATTATGTGTATGTGCGTGTATTCATTAGTTCACCTAAAACCTATTTAAAAATCCCATACCGTTCACCTACACCGAACACTTCCAGCCAGAGTCGTGAGGTTGTCAGGAGACCCGAGGAAGGACCAAAGAAAGGAAAGTGCCATCCAGCACCGACCAGACACCACCCACCAGGCCAAGCCCCAAGTTCTAAAACGGGCGGCTTAAGTCTGACTCGAGTCAAGTCATGGGATTTATGTGAAGTGATGTGACTGGAGTCCCTCGTCGACGGTATTTAAGGCTAACTAAATCAAATAGAAAAAGAATGGCTTGGTGGGAGAGGGATCAAAACCTTTATCAGGATGTGTTTCAACAGCTCGCAAAAAATGGAGACCTAGAGTCATATCTGTCACCATTTTGTTTCGCAAATAAGTGTCAGAGCAGCTGCAACAAGGTCCTATCTCTTCACCACACGCCTCTAATGATTAGGCGATAAGTCACACCGCCGAGCGCGGCGGCGGCCATATTTCACCCAGTTGGCATTAGCAAGCGCGCATATGGCGTCAGCGTTTTATGGCGCCACGTGTGGGCATACGTTGTTTGCCGACGCGCTCTTTTGTGTTCTTACAAATTCGGTTGCTCACAGGGGACATGTTATAGAAAATGCGCTTTTTTTTTTTAAAATAGGTTTTAGGTGAACTAATGAATACACACTCACACGCACGCACACACCCACATACACATTCTCACTCACATACAAAATAAAAAATAAATAAATAAATAAATAAAAGAGAGAGAGCAGTGATGATGACATGTCAAATCGGTAAAATTACCGAATGAACAATACTGAGCTCCAGAAAAAAAAAGAAGAAGAAAAAAAAGAAAAAAAATCACTTTGGTGGTGTGACTTCTTGGTTTTTGTAAAAAAAAAAAATACAAAAAAATAATCACAATTACCGTAGATGTTTTTTTGGGGCTAACATTTAGTGGCTTGCAGACGCTAAAGAAAACACATTTCAGTTGACTTCCAAACAGCCGAATAAGATTTCACAGCGTGTTTCCTCCAATTCCCAAACGGTCGCAAATGGCCCTAGTTGGGAATTGTGCCTGTTGGCCCGGCGTGTGCGTGCTTTCTTCATGCAGTCATCGCCGCTTTTTTGCGCCCCAAATAAGCCTGGGATTGTTTGAGCCTCTGGACAAGAACCTTACACACAGCACTGTGGATAACCTCTCACCGGCTGTGCAATGTTTCTAACTACTCGTGTGCGGTCTTGATATACAGCTGAGACAACAAGATGCAATCCGGGGAATTCATTAATCCATAATTCATACTCGCCCCTGCGAGCTTTGCCGGCTAATAGAATTCCACTGTGCAATTTACATGCAGAGTGTTGGATGTGTTGAGAAATGGACTTGGAGGAAGTATATATTTTTTTTGTGTGGTGGATAAAAGCTCCCACAAGTCTCAATGAAATAAATGTGCCTTGAGAGAAGCACTTTTTCCGCACCTGTCTTTGCTAAATGTCATTTAAAGCGATGAAGAAATCTCGTTTTAAAATAGACTTTTAAATGGTATTTTTAGTTCACCTTAATCGTCCAAGCTATTTTCGCTCTTGTTCATTAACATAGCAAGAGTTGTTATCGTCTGTCATCTCTCTCCAGGGAAAAACAAAGTGAGGCAAATGGCAGCGCCGACAGAGCCAGATGACATGTTTGCTTGTTTCCCGAGCTCTGATAATCACAGATCGGGCGGATCTCCGCTGACACGAAAGGAGCCGCGCAACACGTCTGCTTCTTTCCTCTCTCTCTCTCTCTCTCTCGCTCGCCCGCTCTCTCTCTTGCTTTGTCTACATCTGGATTTCGTACGCTCCTCCGCCGTTTCCGCTCGGCGTCGATTGAGCAAAGTCAGCAGTAAGCCGCCATGCGTGCGCCCGCTTGCCAAGCTTCTCATTCAGCCTTTTGCTTTTCAGCTCCCAGCCATACGTTCAGATTCAAACTTTTTTTTTTGTTTTCGCTGGTATCTTCGTCGAAAAACGATTTTCTTGTCAGGAGCATGTCATCGATTAGTCGGTGGTTAAAAATTCTGCCAGTCGTGAGAATTAATTGCATATTGAATAGACGCTACTTGTTTTGAAGGGGAACGCTCTTTTTTGAATATGTTATTTTTCTAGGTCGTTTGCCCCCTAGTTCACTGAATTTCAGGAAAATAAAATCCATAAAAGGAGTGTTTTTTTCCCCCCCTTGAAAAAATCTGGTTATTCTTGCAGCTGTTGACTTTTTACAAACAAACACCGGCAGGCAAACCCTAAGCTGTCCGTCGCAATTACAACAACGTGGGAGTGGAAGAAAAACGGTTGCGACTTTCCGTCGATGACGCAAATCTGTAGATCTTGTCGAGGGGACTCACAAGTGTCGTTCGGTGATGCTTTTCACGCCAGTCAATGGTACAGTCCACATTTAATATTAAAACATTGTACTGTAATAAAAAAGACACAGTAAGCTTTCTTGAATACTAATTTGCTTACAAATTTTTATTTTATTTTTTTTTTGTTTTCTGCTTTGTTCAGCTAAAACACATTTACTCGTATATAGTCATAATAATTACCCAGCGGGTGCAAGTTACCTCAGAACATAAATTGAACTTTTCAGAAAAAAACAACAACGCATGCTCTTTAAAATTTAAACCCTTCACAAACCCTCTGCATGGTGCAGACTATTGCGCGCAAAAAAAAAAAAAACCCACTGTCCTCATGTCTCAGCTAACAATGGGATGTTAAGCTTTTACAGTGGACATCTGTTTCCTTCCCTTATGAGCATTATTGAGCAATAATACATTGGCAAAGCACTTGCCAGTAAAAGCTCCATCTGGACACACATGACACAAGTGGCTTAACTTGTGAGCTGATTTTTAAAGGGGATATATAATGTTTTTTTTTTTATTGTTTATTACAGTTTGGGCTTTGGAGAACTTTTACATGTTTTTGCATGTTAATAAATATGGCAAAAAGCTACAGCCATACCATATCGATTCAAAAACATAATCTCACTGAATTGAACCGAATCGTACCGTTGCATTTTAACCCTGGAGAACCCACGGGGTCAAATTTGGCCCCGATAAATTCTGCTACTCAAATAACAAAGACCTTTTTTTTTTTTTTTTTTTTTACAAATTTAACTTCAAAAGTCCAGAGTGCCACTTCTGACCCCTGCATGGGGCCCTCTAGTGGATGGAATATTGCACTTACATGAGCCAGAGTGGTGGTGACAAGATGGCTGGCAACATGCTGTTTTGTTGAGCTGGAAATCAATACAAGCAAAACCATCTTCTCAGCAAACCATCAGATGGTAAAATTGTGTTTTTTTTTGTTAAACTATTTCATATCATGTTACAGAATGCCTAGGAGTATGTTTTATATATATATTTTGATAAATTAGCAACTCTGAGCTAGTTAAAAAAAAAAGGGTTAAAATTGAAAAAACATATTTTGGTGTTCAGTGAACTTATAGCAGTCATTTAATGTATAATTCATAATTTTCCAAAGAAAAAAAGGGTTCTTGGGTTCTCCAGGGTTAAAATCATTATCTCGAATCATATTGCGACCCACGTATCGACAAATGTATCGAATCATGTTTTGTGGAGAGATGCACACCCCTTTTGATTGATGTGGAGTAAGTGGGGAAAAAATGGATGGTAGGATAAAGCTCAGAAAAAGGGAATTTATTTTCAAAAAAAAAGGTAAAACATAATGTAACAAACATAGGAGGATAAAATGAATGGGGTTATCGGGTCAAGCCGTTTTGCGACGAGAAGTATAAATTTGCGCAGATGACAGAATAATAACCTCGAAGGGGGATGGAAAATGACTCTTCTGCCATTCAGAGGACTTGAAGTCGCAAAAAGCAATCACAGCTATTAATGTTTTTATTCAAATCAGACACTGAGTTTCAATCATCTTGGAGGATAAATGGATTTCGATGTTTTATCCGATGAAGGTTATGGAGGGAAAGCGACAGACAACGGCGGCAGTGACGGAACGCGCGGCTCGATCCTTCGGGAGTCTTGTTTTGATCGCAGCGGGCCGCGCTTGTGAACGCCATGCGGGGAGAGTTGAGAGTGCCGCTGTTCCAATAGAACGCCGCCTTTGATCAGGCCCTCTTTAGAACGCCGAGATGTCTTGTGACAATGAGACGGGAGACGTCAGTCTGTTGGGGTTTAGGGATATTTCAGGGAGCGCAAACGGGATACGGCTTGCTTTCAAAGGACATTTGGGGGGTTTGAAATGTGAGCAGTGCATTTTTTTTGCCGACATACCCCCACTGTCTTTGGGGGGAAAAAAAGTAGAATGTCAAGGCTGAATAACGCTTATTTGAATTGGAGCGTTCCCAGTTGCGAAAGCACTGGCAACAAACAGAAGGGAGTCGACTCATGCCGTTTCCAAGAAGTGGGCCAGTGACACACGGAACTGGGGTCCGCCCGCCCTGCTTCTAAATTCTGCTCCCTGGAGTCATGCCTGATCAACATTAAGACAGAAGAGGTTGTTTTTTTTTCCTGACAATCTTATCACGATAGCGTCTTGTCAAACATTTGCCCCGAAAGGCTAAACTGATAGTACTGAAGCTCATTAAGGCCGACAGCAAATGATGTGCTCATGTGGCAAAAGTGGTTGATTTTTACTTTTATTGTGGCTTTTTTTTCAAATTGAGTTAGATTAGGATAGGTTTGATATTTGTTGAAGATTTGAAGACAGTTTTTTTTTTTCTGGAGAGCTCAGTATTGTTCATTTGGTAATTTTACCGATTTGACGATTTATTTTTATTTATTTATTTATTTTTTGTATATGGGTGAGTATGTGTATGTGCGCGTGAGTGTGTGTGTGTATTCATTAGTTCACCTAAAACCTATTAAAAAATCCTAAACCGAACACTTCCAGCCAGAGTCGTGAGGCCGCCAGGAGACCCGAGGAAGGATCAAAGAAAAGAAAAAAGGAGATCGGTTGTCTCAGGTTAATGTGTTTTAGCTTTGGAGGGGGGGTTAGGATAATTGGACAACACTGCTGTAGACCTACAGTAAAGCCAGAAACACAAAAAGACACAGAACGTACCGCCATTCCGGTTTAAAGTAGCCATTTTAGGCTCATTTTGGCCTTTTCCAACTTGTTCTATTGCTACCAAATTTCTACCAATTGTACTAGGCACATTCACAGCTCTTTTTTTTTTTGTCTTCTTCAACCAAGATATCATTTCAAACCAGATGGCATGAACATTAAATGGTTGAGCGCTCCAAAATGTCTCCTTTTTTGTGTTGAAATTGATTGCTTTGTTGACTTGTAAGAAATGCAGTCGTAACGGAGAGAGGGAAATGAGCCCCCCATGTGAGCCGGATAATTGCGATTGTCCTCTTTCCAGTGACTAGATTGAAGATTGGCACTTTAATAAAGCTTTTCTTTGCAATTTCATTGTTTGCTCTTCAGTGATTTTTCTCGTTGGATTGTCGGTGAAAAAGAGAGCTATCATGGCGCTGAAAGGGATTGAATGAGTTGTAAAAAAAAAAAAAGTGCTGAGGAAATAATGGTTTTAATTTGGGCAATGATACGCCGTCCGAGGGACAGGACGTCAGATGCGACTCTATTGTGTCCGCTGAGGATGAAGTTGAGGCGCGATGGGGTATATTAATGTACTCCACTAATTCAGTCTTCACATGGCAACCGTTTTTTCTAACCCTGGAGAACCCAAGACCCCTTTTCTTCTTTGGAAAATTATGAATTATACATTAAATGACTGCTATAAGTTCACTGAACACCAAAATATATGTTTTTTCAATTTTAACCCTTGTTTTTTGAACTAGCTTAGAGTTGCTAATTTATCAAAAATATATATATAAAACATACTCCTAGGCATTCTGCAACATGATATGAAATAGATTAACAAAAAAAAAAAAAAATTTACCATCTGATGGTTTGCTGAGAAGATGCTTTTGTTTGGATTGATTTCCATCTTGTGTTGCCAGCCATCTTGTCACCACCACTCTGGCTCATGTAAGTGCAATATTCATCCACTAGATGGCCCCATGCAGGGGTCAGAAGTGGCACTCTGGACTTTTGAAGTTAAATTTGTAAAAAAAAAAGGTCTTTAATTTGAGTAGCAGAATTTATAGGGGCCAAATTTGACCCCGTGGGTTCTCCAGGGTTTTAAACACATTATTAGAAAAAAACAAATAATGCATACCGTATAGAGTGTACTGATGCCTCTATGTGTTACTAACAAAATTGTCTCTGATGGCAATGCATCGCAGTACTTTTCTCGTACCAGTATTCCGTACAATTCTATTGTACACAAATGACTGCGAGTGACTTACCAAAAACAACAACAGTTTAAACGTACGTCTGCTCGTGATTAGTGCGTTTGCACTATAATTGCCGCCGCCCAAGTCGCGTTATGGTGCGCCGTGTTCTCGCTGAAGGTTAATGAGGTGTTACATATTTAACGCCCGCTGCCATTCGTCATGTGGGAAAAGGACAGCGCATCCCCCAAGTGAGATGCGGGTCGACACTTGAATGGAATTTAAACACTGCCTATAAGTTACATGAACATTTGAGTTTTTGCTTTTTGTGGTTTCTCTGTCTGTGAAATCACTCTTCCATTCTTTTTTTGTATCTGATGCAACCTTCTAATGACTCTGTGTGACTCATTTTGGGAACATTCTGTTGAAAACACACAGGTGACAAAATGATCTCTGTGATTATATGTTAAGCGCCTCGCTGTCAATTTCCTGCCATGCTATAAAAAGAAGAAGAAGCTTCCGCAGTGAAATAGTCACGCAAGATAACTTTGCATTCCCCCGTGTTGAAGCTTTAGCTGCGATGGCTAGAAAAGGGAGAAAAATTACCTTGACTATTTAGGAAAATGAACAAAAACTCTAAATACAGTGCATAATAATTAGAAACACATTTGCCAGTTGGAGGCTTAGTTGTGGGCAAGGTCGAAGTTCTCAACTAACAAGACGAATGTTTTAATCCACCCTTCCAAAATGTGAGCTGAGCTCAGGGTTCAAAGTGTGTGGACCTTCCACATGTGACTCTTTTTTTTCTTCTTCTTCTTCATTTTTTCCACTCTCTCTTCTGACCGAGACTAGTGACTTTCCAATCAGGATTAGGTCGAGCGCATTAAACATTAGAATGTATTCCGTCCTAAAGGATTTGGATTTGTGTCTAATTTCCGACGGGATCTCGCTTGTACAGGCTGGGTGACGCATCGGGATTTCGCTAGCACTGTTGGGCGATACTGAATCTGGATCTACAACAGTCACTTTTACTCCCCCCCCCAAAAAAAACGATACCTTAGCATAAATCGTTGGCAACTCAGGCTGGTGCAGTCTTAAGAACTGGGTGGCACTACTAACTCATTCACTGCCATTGACGGGTATAGACGTCAAAAATGTATTTGAACTATTTCTATTAGTTTAACATTTTTTCCCATTTTTGAAAACCTAAACATTTTTTATTGTACATTTAGAACAGATTTGTGATTAATCGTAAGTTAACTAGTGAAGTCATGCAATTAATTATGATTAAAATATTTAATCGCCTGACGCCCCTAATTTTCAATAGTCTTTTCTTTTTAAAAAAGAAAAAAAACAAAAAATTATCAAAAACAAAAAATTTAAATAAAGCCAAAAAATCTCCAGGAAAAAAAAGAAATAAAATAAAGCCAAAAAATGGTCACAATAACGCCTAGGGGTTAACCAAGCAACTGAGGGGTTCGGTATCTTGCTCAAGGACACTTTGACTTTAATCGCCTGACGCCCCTAATTTTTAATAGCCCCTAATTTTTAATAGTCTTTTCTTTTTAAAAGAGAAAAAAAACAAAAAAATTATCAAAAACAAAAAATTTAAATAAAGCCCAAAAATCTCCAGAAAAAAAATAAAATTAAATAAAGCCAAAAAATGGTCACAATAACGCCTAGGGGTTAAGCAAGCAACTGAGGGGTTCGGTATCTTGCTCAAGGACACTTTGACTTTAATCGCCTGACGCCCCTAATTTTTAATAGCCCCTAATTTTTAATAGCCCCTAATTTTTAATAGTCTTTTCTTTAAAAAAAGAAAAAAAACTAAAAATTATCAAAAACAAAAAATTAAAATAAAGCCAAAAAATCTCCAGAAAAAAAAAAGAAATAAAATAAAGCCAAAAAATGGTCACAATAACGCCTAGGGGTTAACCAAGCAACTGAGGGGTTCGGTATCTTGCTCAAGGACACTTTGACTTTAATCGCCTGATGCCCCTAATTTTTAATAGCCCCTAATTTTTAATAGTCTTTTCTTTAAAAAAAATAAAAATAAAAATTATCAAAAACAAAAAATTTAAATAAAGCCAAAAAATCTCCCAAAAAAAAAAGAAATAAAATAAAGCCAAAAAATGTCACAATAACGCCTAGGGGTTAACCAAGCAAATGAGGGGTTCGGTATCTTGCTCAAGGACACTTTGACATGGTTACAAGGGTTGAGGATCGAACCCTTAATCTTCGGGTTGGGAGACAACCATACTACCATTGAGCCATGCCACCTCTCGATCCAATCCCGAGAGCCAACACATTTATTTAATAAGAAGAATAATAGCACTAGTACTGTTTGACAAACAAATTGTATTAACATAACTAAACAGAATGCAAAAAAATGGAATCGTTTCGTCCATCCTCAATCTGGTCTCGAAATGACCAAAAAGTGAACATGTATGCCGACCAATTCCTCTCTTGGCTTATTTTTCCTGTCTCGAGTGTAAAGTTCACAAGTGTCCTTCACGATAAGGACCGATTGTGATTATCTAATACTTTTTCCTTTTCCTCGTTTTTATACTTCTACTTGCTGTTTGGGGGTTTTTACGGCCAAAAGTGCACTGCTGGTGCTCTCACAGGAGGCTGGGTGGGGTGGGGCCTGTGAGAAGCAGCGAGAAGGGGGGGGGGGGCAATGTTGACCTAAATGTGGCTCTCATTAAGATGGCCTGCACATGAGGCTCGGAGGAGTGCATACAAGCCCCCCCCCCCCCTCTCTCTTTCCTGCTGGTCTTCTCCCATTCAGTCTGTGGCCTCAACATGCTGTATTTATTATGTATCTCCAACTCTCTTCCAGGTTTTTCTTTTTTGGGGCAAGTAGGAAAAAAATTCCTTTGCAGCAGCCTCTTAAAAAAAAAAAAAGAAAAGGCAAGACTTCCTTTGAAAATTCTTGTACATCATATTTTTTTTCCTTCTGTTTAGAAAGATTAAGGTGCTGTTTTTTCTTTTCTTCTCTATTCACGCCACGTCAGGTATGCGTTTAGAAAATGTGAAAGGATGGCTGACACAGTTTTTTTTATTGCTTTTGGCAAAAAAAAGTGGAAAAACAATTACCAAAGGAATGAAAGTGCTCAAAACATGAATGCACAGCAGCAAAATGAAGCAACCAGAAGGAATGCGGCGACGTATCGAATAACAATTTCTACCACACTTTTGCGTGGTGGGAAAAAAACAACAGCAAACAAAACAAGTCTAGTTAGCGCCGTTATCGACTGCTTTGACTTCATCGCAGAACTTTGCTTGTTCCATTTGCCAAATCAACTCCACGCGTACCTCGTTCATGGTTTTCTATGAGCTTGAATCCAGTTGTCATCATTCACTTTTTCTTCTCAGCGCTCACTTTCTCGGCAATTTAATCGGCCAAAAAAAGGAAAAAGGAACAGATAAGATACTTTCTCAAATGATGGTTGTGTCCTGAAAGGCACCATTATATCAAATAAAACAATAGTTACCTGTATTTGTGCTGGGAATCGAGCCTGCCCCACTCAGATAAGGACTCCTGCCTCCTTAAGCGTATCAGGTCTCATTACCCCCTGCCGGACCGCATTCCCCAGGGAGCTCCTCTCAGAATCCATCACTACACCCCCCCCCCCACACCCCCACACCTGCGGCCGCTCCCTCCCCAAGTAAGAGTGGAGGCGCTTACGGCGTCAGAGGTGTGAACATGAAGGGATGAAAAAATACCAAGGTGCATCATATATGATACGCACTCATCCAAAGTTTGGAGTCGAAAAATTGACCCTCACCGCTGGCGGGCTCAGGAGAGTTGCCGAGCCGGCCTCTAATCCGCCGGCTTGATCCCCGCCTCGAGTGATACGCTCAATCTTAAGTAGCTCCTAATGGCCAAGACGGCACCTTGCCTGCAAAGCCGCAGCCAGGTTGGGGCGAGTGAGCAGCAATATCGTAAAGTGCCTTGACCAGCGTTCAGAAAAATTGCCGCTGCGGTGGTGTCTGGTCGGTGCTGGATTTCACTTTCCTTTCTTTTCTTTGGTCCTTCCTCGGGTCTCCTGACGGCCTCACGACTCTGGCTGGAAGTGTTCGGTTTAGGTGAACGGTATGGGATTTTTTTTTTATAGGTTTTAGGTGAACTAATGAATGCACTCACACACGCACATACACATACTCAGCCACATACAAAATAATAATAATAATAATAATAAAAAAATAATAATAAAAAAAAAGGAGAGCAATGAAGTCGATAAAATTGCCGAATGAACAATACTGAGCTCTCCAGAAAAAAAAATAATAATAAAAAATTGCCGCTGCGGCGGTGTCTGGTCGGTGCTGGATTTCACTTTGCTTTCTTTTCTTTGGTCCTTCCTCGGGTCTCCTGACGGCCTCATGACTCTGGCTGGAAGTGTTCGGTTTAGGTGAACGGTATGGGATTTTTTTTAATAGGTTTTAGGTGAACTAATGAATGCACGCACACACGCACATACACATTCTCACCCACACACCAAAAAATAAAAAATAAATAATAATAAAAAAATAATAATTAAAAAAAAAGGAGAGCAATGATGATGACATGTCAAATCGGTAAAATTACTGAATGAACAATACTGAGCTCTCCAGAAAAAAAAAATTAAATAAAAAATTGCCGCTAAAACCCAATATTGTCCTTGACGTCTTTTGACAGCTCTCGTGACTGTTTATTTCTTTGTGAGCAAACTTGTCAATTCAGCAGAGGACAAATAATGCATCACGAAATCTGTGTTGCTTGAGAAGAAGAAGAAGAAATTATTCTTTCCTCCCTCTATTGTTAAGGCGTTTTCTTTGTGTTCAAGCCTTCTAGATCGTAGCTTGTAAACACTCGTCCCTTCAAACGGTTCTCTTTGTTCACCGGTGCCGAGGCCAACCATTGGACGAGAAATATATTGCAAAGCTCGCTGGCAGGTGGCAAGCGAGAAACTCGACCTCGCTTTAATAAGAACATTCTGTTTTTTGGTCCTCAATACCGAATCGCAATATCTGAATTCCCCTGTGATAGATGGTGGTAAATATGAGGGCTATGGTTTGCCATTAGGGGGGTTGGGGGTGGGGGGGGGCACCATGTGTATTGGTAGAGTGGATCACGGTGCTGCAGGGTGCATGTGATTAGCCTGAATACGACCGCATGTCTTCACGTCACGTCAAGACGGTGAGCAACATCAAAAAGAAGCTGGTAGTTAATGAAGTGCGCATTCGTTGCCCGTGTTTGCACGTTTTTTGTTTGTTGAAAAGTATATCTTGAACCTCGTTTTGGTTAGATGCCGTAGATGTGATTTTATAAATCTATATAAATGAGCTTGACTTGATTTCAAGATCGTTATTTGCAGTAATTGTTTATTACATTCTCATCCCTGTTTCAATCAAGGCCAACGTGTTTCCTTAGCAACTGCGTGTTTACTGTAAGGTCTGAACATGTCCTACTTGCACGTGATCCGATTTTTTAGTCTGTACCCTAATCATGATTATGTTTATCCAGCCGTTTTTTTTTTTTTGGAGAGCTAAACACAGGAAGGGAAACATAAGGGGGAGTACTATAGGCTAATTCAGTCATCCTCCGAATTCCTGAAAGCAAATGGCTGTCACTTTGTGCTGCTCTTTTCTCACAAGTAAAGCTCCATGCCACTTTCCGCAGTCCTTATCCACACCGCTTGACTGACCGGGAGAAATTGGACCTGAGAAGAGTGACATTTCTTTTACCATACGTTTGGCCTAGTTTCACTCTGATAAGGTGGAGAGAATTGGAGACGCCGGTGTGTACGGTTTTAAGCCTCCAATCGTCGTAGTTTTGGTGATGTCAAGCTCACATTCACGGGATTTTTATACACATTAGCACTATAGGCTCAAAATATATTTTTAAAATAAAAAATTGGAGGGGAAAAATGAGTTAAATGGATATTAAGTACTTATCATTTATTATCTTCTATTCATATGCTTTCAACACCAACAAAATTAGCATATGCTATATGGTTAGCACTCGCGATTAGCATTAGCCTGCTAGCGATGACCACTTAATGTAAACAAACCCTAACTACCATTTAGTTCACACATACATCATTATATCTACATTTCACATGTAATAGTGTCTTAAAATGCTTCAACATTATTTCAAGAGTAAACAAGGGTAGAGCTAGCTGTTAGCTACATGAGCTCAAATTAGCATATGCTAAATGGTTAGCGCTCGCGATTAGCATTAGCCTGCTAGTGATTAGCATTAGCCTGCTAGCGATTACCACTTAATGTAAACAAACACTAACTACCATTTAGTTCACACATACGTCATTATATCTACGTTACACATGTAATAGTGTCTTAAAAGTCACTTACAGACGATGCGTCAACATTATTTCAAGAGTAAACAAGGGTAGAGCTAGCTGTTAGCTACATGAGGTCAAATTAGCATATGCTAAATGGTTAGCCCTCGCGATTAGCATTAGCCTGCTAGCGATGACCACTTAATGTAAACAAACCCTAACTACCATTTAGTTCACACATACGTCATTATATCTACGTTACACATGTAATAGTGTCTTAAAATGCTTCAACATTTTTTCAAGAGTAAACAAGGGTAGAGCTAGTTGTTAGCTACATGAGGTCAAATTAGCATATGCTAAATGGTTAGCCCTCGCGATTAGCATTAGCCTGCTAGCGATTAGCATTAGCCTGCTAGCGATTAGCATTGGCCTGCTAGCGATTAGCATTAGCCTGCTAGCGATTAGCACTTAATGTAAACAAACACTAACTACCATTTAGTTCACACATACATCATTATATCTACATTACACATGTAATAGTGTCTTAAAATGCGTCAACATTATTTCAAGAGTAAACAAGGGTAGAGCTAGCTGTTAGCTACATGAGGTCAAATTAGCATATGCTAAAAGGTTAGCCCTCGCGATTAGCATTAGCCTGCTAGCGATTAGCATTAGCCTGCTAGCGATTAGCATTAGCCTGCTAGCGATGACCACTTAATGTAAACAAACATTAACTACCATTTAGTTCACACATACATCATTTTATCTACATTACACATGTAATAGTGTCTTAAAATGCGTCAACATTATTTCAAGAGTAAACAAGGGTAGAGCTAGCTGTTAGCTACATGAGGTCAATAGCTTCCTGTTCCGACTTGGTTGACTTTTTTTTCTCGATTATTCCATTGATTACTCAAGTAATTTATGCGTTGATGTAATATTCCTTATGCCAGACAGGGAAGATGACAAATATTGGATGAGGCAAATATATTCTGAACTTCAACTTTGAATCTGCTTTAAAAGTAAAATAGCTCCACGTAGACTTCATTTCTCTTTCGCCAGGAAAGGAAATTGATATCTGATGTGTTTCAGCATTTGTATTTCCCTCACACACACACACACACACACTTTTTCAAATTCTGGCTGGCGCTCCCTTATCGCGAAGCACCCCGAAAATGCCAGTGTCACTCCGAGTTGTTATTATCAAGCTCTCATGTAGGAAAAGCGCATTTGAGAGAGTAAATGGTAAAATGTCGGAATGTTGCAGAGTACCCGAATACCAAACTTCCACGCATGCCTTTCTTCCTGTGTCTCTGTCATTGTCTGCCATCAACAAAATCTCCTTCTCCGTCCTTTCTAAATCCCCACATCCAATCTCTCATCTTCTCATTCGCCCGGCTAGGATTTGGCCAACTAATGAAATCCCAATGACATTCAAAAAAAAAGAAGAAAAAAAAGCACCAAGTCACTGCACACGAGGTAAAGGCAGCTTTGTGCATCACGTGTCACGCGTGGGCATGCGAGGGTGAAGATTAAACCTCTTTCGCCGTAACTTGACTCACGCCACGAAGAGCAGAAACACACAAAAAAAAAAAAATTTGAAAAGCGTTTTTTCAGCACGCGCGCCGTATGCAGAATCAATCAAATGGAACTATAAAGACATGCGCGTGGAAACAAAGACGACTGCTGTGCCGCTTCAGAAAATGCAATACAGTAGACTCGGGAGCGAGCTCTGCTGCCAATTTCGAATAATTGACGCCCACTCTAAAACCTTGTACAATATAAATGCCTATATTCATAGTTTAAATCATAAATCTACCACAAACTGTTCATTCCTGAAACTCCGGCCCGCATAGTGGAATAGAAAGAAGCCAATGGTGCCGTTGCGGGAAAAAAAAAAAGCTCTCTAGGAACGTTGACTTAATGATCTGACTCTCCAAAATGTCTCTTCTTAAATCCAACAGGATGAACAGCCAATTAGAGGGGAAATTGTGCTCTCCTCCGGTGACCTCCAACTGGTGCTACAAGTAGAACATAACCAGTGAGTATTCCCATTACACTTCTTTCCCAAATTTCCTCCTTAGCCTCTATAAATGTCTGCTTTTCTGTCTTTGAGAAAGCACAACCTTGAGTTGTTTGCCGCTTGGAGCGGTCCAAAAAAAAAAAAATCCACGATTTTATTCACTTTGGGTTTATAAAGAGACCTGATGCATTTTCCCAGGTGCTTTAAAAACATGCCTGTTTGTCAAAATACCCCGGGGCCGGGGATCGAGAATTATATCACGCTTTTACACCGCTGCCTTCTTTGAAGTCACACCGGCTTCACAAATTTAATTTGTTCCTAAACTCTGTTTCAAACTGAGGTCGAAATACTGTAATTATATAGAAGTACTTTTTTTTGCTTTATCAAGAATAGTACACATGGTAGGTTTCGCCAAATCATTTTAAACACCACAAACTGTGTAACGAGATCAGAATCGCAAACAATGTTCAGCAATTATTTCCTTCCTTGTTTCAGCCGTGAGGCAATTTGGCTCACTTTTTGCAGCTTTTATTTGCTTGGAGGTCATCTTGATGAATTTAGAGAAAAAGAAAAACTGTGAAGTGGTACCTTGACTGACAAGTTTAATTTTTAACACAATTTAGTAGGGCCTGAACAATTAATCGGCTGATATTAACTCTTTTAAAATCGGCAAAAATCTGCAGATTTTTTTAATGCTGATTTTTGCTGAATTTTATTTTTTTTTACACATTAACACATTACAACTTAATACAAAGATAATGACATTAAAATATTCAAATATCTCCTCTCAAAATAATACTAATATATATATATTTTTTAAGAAATATTTTAAATATTATATTATATATTATAATATTATAATATAATATTTTATAATATTTAAAAAAAAATCTGCCAAATATTCTCTTCATTGTAAAGTTAATATATAATTAATATAGGACAAAGTATTGTAAAATAGTCAAATGTTGTGGCTGTAATTCATGTCATTGTTAATGGAACAAAAAAAGAAGTTATTTTACTCATTATGTTTTAATAATTGGCCGATTAATCGGTTATCAAAAAAATGTCTGCAAATTTCAGAATTTTGGTCATCCATTTTAGTCGGGCCACTCAATTTATTCAGCTCTGAAAGTGTCTAAAGCTTCTCGATACTTCAAATTTTACCTGGCAACAAAAAGCCACAAATGATGATAAGTCATTGCACCTGAATGAACCGAAACAAGATTGGTTTGACAACAGGGTTGCCCGTGAGCCGAGGTTTTGACTCCCATTTGTAAGAAAGCAAACAGCATCTTGCATCATGTTGACTTAAAAGCAACACTATCTTGTAGTTTGACATGAACATAACAAACTGGATGCGGCAGGCTCCAGTTGCTTGGAAACAGATTGACGTGTGTAGAGAAGCGGGCGCTTTTCGGAAGGTCAGCGGCAAAAACAAGAAAGACGTGGGACCAAAAAAAAAGTTGGCGTTCATTGAAGAAGGCACGGCCGCATCGCACAAGAGCTGATCAGTGTTAGTAGTGCACAAGTTTGGACCAGGGAATGTAGATTTCAAACAGATGGAGGTGATGGGGGCGGTTATCGTCACGTCCAGGTGAAGTTGAAAATTAAGGGGATTTTTTTTTAACAAAACGACAATAGTGTTGACATGAACATAACATAACATTAATATATATATATATATATATATATATATATATATATATATATATATATATATATATATATATATATATATATATATATATATATTAGGGGTGTTAGAAAAAATAAATTCGGCAACATTACAGCGCACGCAATTCTCGTGATCGATTCAATATGCGGCCGAATCGATTTTTAAACATCAATTCTTTATGGGAATATTCAACAAAACGTCTTACTTAGGGTTCGGGTTCACACGTTAAGCATAGAAGAATGTTATATTAATGGAACATTAAGCCTTAATATTTTTATTTGAGTGCTGTTCAAACATGAAATAAATTACATTTCCATTCAAATCTTACAGTGTACATGTACAAGTTTACTAATTAGTATTTTCTAAATTTGAGTTTAAACACACACAAAAAAATCGCAATAATTCATTTATAGATTCGTATCGGGATTAATCGGTATCGAATCGTGACCTGTGAATCGTGATGCGAATCGAACTGGCAGGTACTAGGCAATTCACAGCCCTAATATATATGTATATATATATATATATTATGTCATTTAACTGTACAACTCATAAACAATGAATGGATCTGTCAGCCGTTATCTCCTAAATGTAGTGTAAAAAAACAACACATAATACAAAACACTGTAGACAGAGCAAACGGACCTCACATCAATGCAGTGGTTGGTTGGCCACGCCTTTTTTTTTTTGAAATTCAATACCATGAGACTGGTATGACAATAAAAGTGTGCCGTCGGAGTTTGTTGCATGCCTAGCGGGAACATTCCGGAGAAGGCCGGATCGGGCGACCACACACACACGTCGTCAAATGTTTGAATAGCGAGTGTGTGAGTCACAGTCTGGTATTTGTGTAATCGGAGAGAGCTGGTCTCCAGGTCCAAACCGCACAAAGGACAAGAGGGTGACAAATAATGTCTAACAAATGGGCGCTATCGTATCTCGCTTTTCTTCAATCCCTTCCTTATCTTACTGCAACCCTCAACCAACCATTTCAACCCGAATATGTTGGATTATCATTATTATTATTTTTTGCCTCCAGTCTTCTATCAAGACCATCAGAAGAAAGTCAAAGCTCTTCTTCCCCCCCCCCCAAACAGGGAAATGCGTCCCAGATAATGTGCTGACTTAAACCTAACGTGTTGACACCCAACACGACCAGGTGGGAATTTGGACTCCCGCGAGAATCCAGATAGCTTTATGGAATGGCATCAGTCTGTTTTAGTAGCCCACTTTTCTTCATTGATTTCTTTTTCAAACCCGAGGAAATGATTTGTTTGAACTCGGCGTCAGCCGCTCGGCGTTTCCACTTTGTGATTTCAAATCAAATACACGCTTTGTTCTTCTTATCGGAGTCTATTCCGGCTTCGGGATGACATGGCTGTGATGATGACTGGCAGCTCCAAGTCAACAGCGGTGTGGGGGGGGGAAAAAAAA
The DNA here is from genome assembly GCF_051991255.1 of Vanacampus margaritifer. Lineage (NCBI taxonomy): Eukaryota > Metazoa > Chordata > Actinopteri > Syngnathiformes > Syngnathidae > Vanacampus > Vanacampus margaritifer. The sequence continues at coordinate 14,702,065 of NC_135446.1, forward strand.
AGAAGAAAAATGCTGATGAGTTTTCGGCTTGCAGGATGTCGGTCCTCCCGGGAGGGGCGGATAATACCCGATTCAGTCGCAGTGCCGTACCTTGACGTGCACGTTTATAAACCACCAGTGATAGGACATTGTAATTTCCTAGAAATGTTATAGATTGCATCATTTGGAAATGTGAACAGATTTATAGAAATTCAGTGATACACATTTAGATGTATTTGTTTCCTGATTATTGTGAGAAATCCTTAACATGATCAGTGCTTTCAAATGAATGAATATCATTATTTAAAATAAAAAAAAACTAGAGCTGCAACTAACGATTACTTAAATAATCAATTATTTTGTACGGAAGAGCATTAGAGCCAGTGAAGAGAGAGAGAAAAAAAAGTTTGGCAGGATTCTCACTTTATTCTTAGAATTCTCACTTTAAAGTCAGAATTCTAACTTGATTCTCAGAATAAAGAAAAGAAAAAAATTTGGCATTATTCTGACTTTATTCTCAGAATTTTCACTTTAAAGTCAGAATTCTGACTTCATTCTCAGAAAAAAGAAAAGAAAAGAAAAAAGTTTGGCAGGATTCTCACTTTATTCTTAGAATTCTCACTTTAAAGTCAGAATTCTGACTTGATTCTCAGCAAAAAGAAAAGAAAAAAGTTTGGCATTATTCTGACTTTATTCTCAGAATTTTCACTTTAAAGTCAGAATTCTGACTTCATTCTCAGAAAAAAGAAAAGAAAAAAAAGAAAAGAAAAAAGTTTGGCAGGATTCTCACTTTATTCTTAGAATTCTCACTTTAAAGTCAGAATTCTGACTTTATTCTCAGAAAAAAAAGAAAAGAAAAGAAAAAAGTTTGGCAGGATTCTCAATTTATTCTTAGAATTCTCACTTTAAACTCAGAATTCTGACTTGATTCTCAGAAAAAAGAAAAGAAAAAAGTTTGGCAGGATTCTCACTTTATTCTTAGAATTCTCACTTTAAACTCAGAATTCTGACTTGATTCTCAGAAAAAAGAAAAAAAGAAAATAAAAATTCTGAGAATGAAGTCAGAATGCTGCCAAACTTTTTTTTCTTTCTCTCTCTTCACTGGCCCTAATCCTCTTCCGTAAATTTTAAGAAAAACGTCCTTTCCTGAAAAATAAATAAATAAATAATATTTAAGAAAAACGTGTTTTCATTTTCATCCCTTCATTCAATAACAGGACTTTTTTTTTTTTTTTTTGAAAATGCACAAGCATCAATTAATTATGATTCAGTTTCAGGTTTGGTTTGTAGCATCGGTAAATTGGCAGCAATGTTGATCACTGTTTTCCAAAATAAAAGCAGATATTTGCAGATGCCTTATTTTCGAAAATAAAAATAAAAAACACAGACAAAATATAGTCAGCCCGCTTTCATTGAAGACTATAGAAATCTGAGATTTACTGTCGGGAGGCTGAAATTCCAAGGGTTTGAAACAATTTTAAATTAAACAAGGTCTCTAAACGATCAGTTGATTAGCCGAATGTTGATCCATTCGTTTTAGAATCAAGTAGTTGTCAATCAATTAATCATTGTATCTCTGTTAATTATTATAATTATTATTTTTATTATATTATATATATTATTATTATAATATATAATATAATAATTATTAACCTGGGCGTTATTTTATTTTGAAATGGCTTGGTCAGAACCAACAAAAAGCCAAAAAAAATGGTCAAATAACGCCCAGGGGTTAAATGAGAAATGTGTTTTTTTTCCCAGAAGTTTCATCAATCTCGATTTTGGCCTCATTGTGTTGGATTTTATTTCCTACCAAACTAGTTAAGATAGGCAAGTGACGTTAAATAAGATGATTGCATATTTACGCAGTTAGCCCTTAATAGTGCATATTTGCATATTGTTTGTAAAAAAAAAAGTAGGACAAAAGATGTTTCCCTGTCGCTCTAGTACAAAAACGTGAATTTGGTTTTACAGTAAACTTTAGCTGGGAGTGTGAATTGAAAAACTCTTCGGGGACCCTAAAGTCAAGATATCACTGTACTTGAAAGACTCGCATGAAGTGGCGGAGAGTAAGTCGTGCACGGCAGCAGGATTCCGTTGAAGACCGAGAACAGGTGCTGCGGTCAAAACCCTCGCGCTTCCTGCCAAGTTCAGGAAGTCGCCGACTTGATGCCGCGCGGCGTCTCCTTCGTGGTCTCGCTTAAAGAGCAGGTGGGCCTCATCGCTCACAATGTGACCTTCTGAAAGCGATCGGTCGAGACGGGCCGCGAGCGCTGCGCCGTCCTGCAGGGGCCTGCTTGCCATCTTTCATTTCGCAACACCCCCCCCCCCCCCTTTTTTTTTAAGTTTCCAATATCTGGCTACAGCAAATGGCACCTCGCTCACGTTCTCACTTCTCCAGAGGCATTTAAAGTGATAAAAAACTGCACACAGCAAGAGGCGTGTTTTTTCTTTTTCTTTTTTTTTCTCTCCCACGAATGACTTATTTAAGCTCTCAAAGTGTTTGTCTGGGAGCTTCTTTTTTTTTTTTTTGCGTTTGTTCCCTTCACTTGGTGCGGATGCTTTTGCATGCAAATCCGCTCCCATGTTCGGAATGCAAGTGTGCACAAGACCAATAATGTGGCCTTGAATTGGCAATTGTGAATGAATGCTTGGGAGACAAAAACGTGTCAGAAAAAAAGCCTACTAGAACAACTGAAATTGAGTGTTTCACACTTGTGTAACCAGTTGTTTTGAGTTCTACAAGTTATAGGTCATATTATTGGTGGAAGACGTTTTAGTCTCATTTCACATAGCACAAAAAAATACTGCCATTTGAGGAGGGGTGTGTAGACTTTTTTTTTGTATCCGCTGTATTAAAAATATATATATTTTTTTTTAGGCCAATTTTGGCACCTTAAACTTCCAATAACCTTTTTTTTTTTTTTACAATAGAGAGACAGACATTTATTTATTTTTTTTAATGCTTTTTTGGCCATTTAAACATCAACATCCTTGTCTTATGTTGTAATGTGTTAATGTGAAGACAAAAAAATCTTTTTTGTGCATAATCATTTTTTGCCCTCCATTAAGCAGCAATCATGTGTTTGATTGTCTGCAGTGTGTAATTGCTGTCTTTCGAGGGAGCACAAATGCTAGGTCTGTTTTTCCAGACGTCTCATGGAGAAGACTACAATGTAATCACATTAACTATAGCCAAGCCATTGATTTCTATTCTTTCTTTTTTTTGTCCTTTTTTTTTTTTACCACAGAACATAGATGATTTTTTTTTTCAATGTCATGCTACAACGCACAACAAAAAGTAACAATTGAATGTTTCCATGGAAAGAAAACATGCTATTTTTCTTTCTGGCTCCACACCGAAATGTAATTGCGCCTCATTTGACCCTCTTCAGCCCATTTTTATTTCTGACTTTAATTAAAGCCACAGTAGGTGTCGATTTTAAAATGGACTCATGCTAATGCGTACAAGCCTTCGGTGGTGATGGATGCGTTTTCTCCGTAACGACTGCCGGCAAAAACTGTTAGTAAAGCGGAGCGACTTGCTATATTTAATATTCAGCATGTGACAGGCGATCACAAACCGGGCACGGTCCGAGACAACGCAGTGTTTCAGACCATCCTTGTGAGTCACCAACATGTGACGTTCGCAGCATTTATAAGGCGTCTCTATCTGACGATCATAGTTAAAGTAAGGCCTGTGTTTTAAATGTAATGAATTTCTTCTTCTCATTTAGTGAACTTTTGGGTCCGTACTTCACCGAGACCTACTACACAGGTGATGGGCAGCCGGTGACCGTGACTAGTAGGAATTACACTGTAAGTATAATAATGAATGCTAACTTGCTAAGCTTCTTTTTTTTTTTTTTTTCCTGGAGAGCTCAGTATTGTTCATTCGGTAATTTTACCGATTTGACATGTCATCATCATTGCTCTCTTTTTTTTTTGTGTGTGTGTGTGCGTGCGTGCTAACTTGCTAAGCTAACTGCTTGCTATATGGCGTGGTACGGAAGCGTGGAACTACCAATGCGGAGTCAACATTTTTGACCCATACTGATGCAGACGTACGTATTAAACGACAAAGCAGTTGTAGGCTAAATGCTACAAACATAGCATATTTTCCCATAATGCTATGGGTGAAAAAAGCACTTTTTTTGTCCCACATTATACCAAAACTTCCATCCATTTTCTTTTACCGCTTGTCCTCACAAGGGTCGCGGGGTTGCTGGAGCCTATCCCAGCTGGCTTCGGGCAGTAGGCGGGGTACACCCTGAACTGGTTGCCAGTCAATTGCAGGGCACACAGAGACGAACAATCATACTCACAATCACACCTATGGACAATTTGGAGTGTCCAATAAACCTGCCATGCATGTTTTTGGAATGTGGGAGGAAACCGGAGTACCCGGAGAAAACCCACGCAAGCACGGGGAGAACATGCAAACTCCACCCAGGAAGGCCGAAGCCCGGACTCGATCTCACGTCCTCAGCACTGGGAGGCGGACGTGCTAACCAGTCAGCCACCGTGCCGCCTACCAAAACTTTCAAAAATAAAAAAGTTTATTCATAACTTTTTAATCATTTTTATTATGTCTGCAGTGCATTAATTAGATTTGCCATTTTTTCCGCATAATCTCTAGCACTTGAGAAAATATTTTAGCCTACAAGTACATTTGAATGTATTTAACTCATTCACTGCCATTGACGACTATTGACGTCAAAAATTCATGTGAACTATTTTTATTCGTTTAACCATTTATCCATTTCATTTTTTCTGAAAACTTTTTATTTATTTATTGTACATTAATAACAGATATAAAATGATCATGCGATAAATTTTTTTTAAATATTTTAATTAATCACATGACTTCACTAGTTAACTAATGATTAATCACAAATTTTATATCTGTTCTAAATTTGCAATAAATGTTTTTTTCTAGGTTTTCATACACTTGTTAGCAAAAGTGGATTTTTTTTTAATTAATAGAAATAGTTCAAAAGATTTTTTTACGTCTATAGCCGTCAATGGCAGCGAATGAGTTAAATTCTCTATGTAACTAATCCTGGCCTCCGTGGCGGCAAATAAGCTACACTTATAATAAGCATCGTTCACTAGAGGCGGACAAAAAGTAGCCTATAAGCATGCAACAGATGAAGCCAATGCTAGTTGCTAAGCTAACGTGTAGCCAAACACCAGACAAAGGGCTTTAGTGTACAGTAGACTTTTCACAGATGCCTGGAACCACGTTAAAGCGCAAGAGCAATCCAAAAATGACAGAATGATGTTCTGCTTACATGGCAGAAGATTTCATATTCTCCACTTTCCCTTCAACACTAAACTGATTTGGGCGAGACACTCATTCGATTAGGACTTGTGAGGTTTGTCTTTCCAAAAGCAATTACAGCGTAAGGTAATTTCATAAATGCAGCAGCATCCAAATGCACCGGCGGTAAAATGTCACAGCCCCCTTATAGATAGCTGCTTTTTTTTTTTTTTTTTTTTAACATCCATGGTCCTGAATAGGACTGAAAATTTTTGAACAATAATCCATTTTGCGATTTTTCTCCTCAATGTGATTGTGATTTGGGACATAGGTTACGTTTAAAAACTGACAAAAAAAAAAGCAAGGTAAATAAAGAAAATGCTTTTTTTTCAATTAAAATTCAGCAGATTTCAATTTAATTAATTGTTCATCCCTAGTAATGAAATATGCGAGGCTGCAAAAATGCATCTCCGTTTGGACACCACACCACACATGAGAGCCCCTGCATTCAACTCACACCGTGGTAGTAGTTAATTGCTGGATGTTGGGTGGGAGGTGGGCCAGTCGTCATCCCCCCCCCCTCCCCCCTCCTCCTCTCACTGACAATTAATTTGTATGTTCGCTATAACCGAGCTGGAATGAAAGAGCTCATTTCACGCTCTGATGAACTGACAATTTGGGATGGTTTCAAAAAAAAAAAAAAATCCAACCTGCTTGCATAATTTAAACCTGGTGGCGATAAAGTCTCCTTTTAACATTAGCAGCTGGTAATAAGGCCGAAATGGCTGCTTTTGACATGGTGAGATACTGTGATTCTTTTATACTTAAACAAGGATTCACAGCAGCCTCTTTGCTTGTGGACTTTGATGTCACTTGAAACTCAAAGGGAAAATTCCAATAGCGTAGCACGCTAACGTAACAAAAACTTTAATGATAATTAAACATATGGCGATACTTATAAACGTACGTGACGAGCAGAAACGTTGCTAATTCCGTGTCGTTTTTTCAAGCCGTGTATTCATGAAATGTTTTTCTTTCCGTTTTCTCTAGGATCACTGTTTCTATCACGGCAGCGTAAGAGGACATCCGAATTCTTGGGTGGCCATCAGCACGTGCTCAGGTGTCAGGTGTGGACAACATCCAAACACTCTTGGCTTTTTTATTTTATTTTTTAAAGCTGGAAATTTTGAGGGGATGGGGCTGCATTTATGGAGGACCAAAAACTGCCAAAATTAAAAAATAAATGACTAAATAAATAAATGACTAAAAGTGAAAATAAAAACGGATACAAAAAATTATTTTCAAAAATTAAATTAAAAAAAATAAACATAAATGGAAATTAAAAAAGTACTTATATGCATAAATAAATAAATAAAAGTTAAAAAAAAACGAGATTCAGAAAAAAAAATTGAAATAAATACAAAAATAAATATATAAATAGAATTAAATATCAATCAATAAATAGCATTTCTGTGTTTTTATTTATTGATCAATATTTAATTGTATTTGTATATTTATTTTTGTATTTATTTTGACATTTCTTTTTATATTTATTTTTTGAATCTTGTTTTTTATTTTTTAGAAGACATTTACTGCACAGCCACCGCTAGCGCTTTAGGGTCTCGTACAGTTTCACCTTTGTTAATATTTCAACAAGGAAAAGAGATGTGATTCATGTCCTGACTGATATGCATGCAAATTGGCTTGTGTTCCCGGCACAGGTATCGTCTGTGTGATTATTCCCACTTTTGCAGAAGATCCTCATTAATCCTGACAGACATTCGTCCTTGACTCATTTGATCCTCTTAAGCAAGTGCTTCTCAAACTTTTTACTCGCGCCCGACCGATTCATCGGCTAAGACGAAGACATTTGACCCCCCCCTGCAAAAATCTGCAAATTTTTACAGATTTTTCTGTGTTGTGAACACGTATTAGAAAACAGTCCAAAAATGCTCACATCTTAGTTATTTAAGGGATCAAAACATAATCTACTTTATTCATTTTATATTCTATAAATTAATTGGCTGATTAATTGGTTATCAGAATTTTATCATGCCAAGTATCTGATTCTGAATCAGTCTTAAAAAATACATCATGGGACGGCACTACTTTTTACGCCAAGAACCACCTAACTATCAATAGCTGCTTTTTCACCAACAAGCCCAGGATCTTTGAGTTCTGGGTAAAGGAAGAAATTAATGACTAAAAGTGCAAATAAAAACGTTTACAAAAAAGTATTTTCAAAAATTAAATCCAAAAAATAAATATAAATGGAAATTTAAAAAATCAAACATATACTGTATGCATAAATAAATAAATAAAAGTAAAAATAAATACAAAAATAAAAAACAAGATTCAAAAAATAAATATAAAAATAAATGTCAAAATAAATACAAAAATAAATATACAAATAGAATTAAATATCGATCAATAAATAAAAACACTCTGCTCTCACATTTAATTATTTCATGCTGCAGACACTCTGCCATGAAGAAATGTTATTTATTGATTGATATTTAATTATATTTATATATATATTTTTGTATTTATTTGAACATTTATTTATATATATATATATCTATATATATTTTTTTTACTTTTATTTATTTAATTATGCATATATGTATTTTTTTAATTTCCATTTATATATTTTTTTTTTATTTAATTTTTGAAAATGATTTTTTGTATCCGTTTTTATTTTCACTTTTAGCCTTTATTTATTTATTTAGTCATTAATTTTTTTGAATTTTGGCAGTTTTGGTCCTCCATAAGTGCAGCCCCGTCCCCTCAAAGTAAGAAAAAAAGCAAGACCCTCCTGCTGAGATAGTCCTCGGATGTCCCCTAGGGAATTTAATAACCCCGGAAATTTTTGTTGGTGGAAAAACGCGCAAACTGAATTTTACCAAGGTAAATTGAAAAGTTCTCCAAAATATCCGGCGGTGGAAAAGCCCCTTTTGTTAACCCGTCTTGGCGTTTAACATCAAATTAGGGTTGACACCGAACATAGTTTGTCTGTCCTCAAGTTCAACCAAATGAAGTTGAACACGCTTGTCATTACCTTTGACCCAGGGGCCTGATATCTTTGGATTTTAACAACACTTACTACCTGGAGCCAATGGTCAGCGCGGGTCCTCCCCACCGCCATTCCTTGCTGCCCGCCGAACAACTGGAATTTAAAGGCGGAGACTGCGGCCAAGGCCATCACGTTGCATTCTCCAACCACATCTCCGACTTCCTCAGACCGCATCATTTAAGGGTGAGTGTAAAAAGCAAAACAAAAATGGATCCAGGCATAGTCATTAGGTTATCACTTTTCCTTTGAGTACATTTTCCTAGATGGATGCGGAAGTCTTTTCTTAGCTGGATGTAAACCATCTTGAATAGCTCTCAGGGTGGCGCTTCCAACTATTTGATGTGTCTTCACAAAGGAAGATTAATTGAATGTAGCTTGCTTAGCTCCACTTCTCCTCGGTATCCTCCGCCATCATTTGTCTTGAACGCTTTGTGTATTTTCTTTCTAATTTATTCCCCCATATTTATATCATCAATCACTTTAAAGGGTTCACATCATTAGCTGAAGCGCTCTTAGCGCTCCACTGGGGCACCATCCATTTCTTTATCTTCCTTATTCCCCCGGCTCTCCATTTTCCCGGCGCCGGCTACCCATTAACCATCCTGGTTTGGAGTGTAAAACTGACGCCACCTTGGCTTTTGTGTGCTTCTTCACAAATAAAAAGAAACAGTGAACCACGTACACAATCATGAAACCATGTTACATTTAAAAAACAGTATTCAAAAGTCACTTTTTCCTTCTTAGTATTGCAATTTAATACACAATTTTTTTTTTAAACAAACACACACAAATTTAGGCTTTTGATCACGAAACAATGATATGTAATTGTGGACTGCACTTCTTAGGCACTGAATTTATGACACTATATAAATAAATAAAAACAAAATAAAGCCTATGGACTGAAATTAAGCTCTTTTTTTTTTTAAATTGCCGCCTTTGTGATTTGAAAATTGCATTCTGCTGCATTGCAATGTCGATTTGAATGTAATTAATTGTTTAGCCCTAATATAAGCTTACCACACATTAAACAACGGAGGTTATTTATTTTCACCCCAGTAGCTTAGTTTATGACTTTTGACCTGAAACTGAAAATCGACAAGTGCCGTCCAAAGATTTCAAGTGTATTTCACACGAGTGAAATCTTCCTATCCCCTTAATTTCCAGGTGAAAAGAAACACGTGGGGCACCACTAAGTACATGGAGCTCTACATTGTGGCTGACAACACGCTGGTAAGCTACGCCTCCATCCATCATCTCAACCAGGAGCTAATGGCGCGCTTATTTGCACTACTCACAAGTTTGGGATATTCAGCTTCCAATTAGGGCTGAAGGATTTTGAAAAATAATTTAATTGCGATTTTGTTTTTAATATGTGATTATCTTTTCAAAGTCCTCTTCCCTTTTTTTTTTTTTTGTTTTTACAAACACAACCAATAAATTAATCTGAAAATGTGACTCAACATGAGGTGCAAAGATTTGTGCACTTTATGAAGTCTAAATGCAAGCAAAAGGGGCGTCTGCACAGGACAAAAGGCTCCATAGATGAGGCGTTCTGTCTTCATAAACGTCACTTTAACTCATTTGCTCCCAAAAACGTATAAATGTGTTCTAAGGTTTTAAGTGTCCCAAAGACATATTTATATGTTTAATTTTATTTTTTTATGCTAGAGCATACAGAAGGCTTTGATGCAGCCTCTCAGATGCACAAAACGGTTGAAGTAATGGTAGTCATTACAAAAACGGCCAGCAGGTGGCAGCAGAATATAAGAGATCAACCAGGGCCATGTTGCAACAAGCTGATTTACCCACAGTTCTAAACAGATTTGTGAATAATGCTGAAACTTAGCTACATTCTATTGCTGCAAAACGGAAACAGATAGAAATATACTTTTGCATGTTCTATTTTAAATGTTTTAAGTGTCCCAAAGACGTATTTCTCCATTTTGTATGTTTTTTTAATTTTTATGCTAGAGCATACGACGCAGCCTCTCAACGGCAAAGAACGGTTGAAGAAATGGTAGTTATTACACAAACGGCCAGCAGGTGGCAGCAGAGCGAAAGAGATCAACCAGGGCCATGTTGGAAAAAAAGCTCATTTACTCACATTTCTTAAAAGATTTGTGAACAATGATGACATTTAGCTATATTTTGAATGTTAATTGCTGCAAAACGGAAACAGATAGAAATATACTTTTTTTTTTGATGAAAGAAGAGACTCTAATCTTTCTTTTGGTAGGTTCCATATTTTATAGCAATAGAATACAAAATTCTGTGGGCCTTGCAAAATCAATCAAAATCCAGTAAAACAGCCGGGAGCAAAGGGGCTTGCTTCAGTGAAAATGGCTGGGAGTGAATGAGTTAAAAAATCTCCGCCTGTTTCACTAAGACTTTTCCTGCAAAAGTGCAGTCCCAGCCCCGTATAATTACAATGATGGACACGGGTGAAAGCAGGACTGATTGGGTTACATTGTTCTAAATCTAAACTGTTTGACCTCATTATTGCCGCTGATGCTCGGCTGTCTTTCCTTTACTGCAGTTTAAACGACAGAATAGAGACTATGAGAAAATCAAGACGAGGATCATGGAAATTGCCAATTACGTGGACAAGGTAAGCCGCACTTCCGTGGAGGAATTTACCACATGATCGACGGGGAACTCTTCGGTTTCAGTTCTACAGGGCTCTGAACATCCGCGTGCCTCTTATTGGTCTGGAGGTCTGGACCGAGCGGGACCAATGCATTGTTACAGAGGAACCCAACGCCACACTCTGGTCTTTCCTCCAATGGAGACAGAAGTTGAAGTCCCGCAAGAAGCACGACAACGCGCAACTGCTCACGTGAGTTGTCGGTGTGCGGCGGGCCCAAGGTATATTATTTGAGTCGCGGTTTAGTTTTTTCAAAGTTCTGCCAACATAGCATAAAAGTTGAGCCGACACTTGAGTTTGAGAAGGTGGACGGAGGTTGTCTGAGTGTCCTCTTCCATCCTGGCATCAGCGATCGATGTGCATCCACTGTGAAGTCACTAAATCAACAGGGAGGAGGAGGCGGCGGTTGAGTGATGTTTACGTGCGTGCCTCTCCCACAGCGGCGTGATCTTCAAGGGGACAACGATAGGGATGGCGCCGCTGGAGGGCATGTGCAGTCTGGAGAACTCCGGAGGGATCAATGTGGTATGTGGGAATGACTTTTCTCCTCCTTCTGCCTCACTGATCAACATGAAAGCTGTTTACATGACCAACTGATGCTTGGGTCAATTTGATCTTTTTTTTTCTTCTTTTAGTACAAAAGTTTTGTGCAAAAAATAACCCAATTATGAGTCAGAAAATTGGGTTGTTTTGTACGAAAGAAGAAAAATAAAAACGCTTTTGTATCCCCTTTTTGAGTCATAATTTGATAATTATTGGACATCAACTTTTGTACAATCATGTTTTTTTTGGTTACTTTTCTACAAAATGCTATTTTTGGGAGGTTTATTTTAGCTTTATTTTTTTAGGTTAGGTCAAAGCAACTCACAATTTTTTCTTTTTCTTTTTTTTTGGGACAACAACCACCAAATGACACATGTAGCGGTCGGTCCCTTTTCACCCCATAATTTGATAATATTGTACAACACATTTTTTTGTGGTTATTTTTGTACCAAACAACAAACTTTTGAGTTGTTTAATTGCATTGTTCTCCAAAAAACAAAAACAAAGAAACAAGCAAAAACGAAAAGTCGAGTCAAATTGACCCTAGTAGCAGTCGGTCCCTTTTTTCCCTCATTATTGGGTTATTTTTGTACAACACAATCCAATTTTGGGAGTTCTTTTTATACACAACAATCTATTTTTTTGTATTGTTTTTACTTGTTTTGACCACAAAAAAATATGTTGGAGTCAAGAAAATGTTATCGTCAAATTTGAAAAGTTGTGTCAAATTGACCCAAGTAGCGTTCGACCTCTTTTTAACCCATAATTGGGTTCTTTTCGTACAGCACAATACAATTTTTTGTGGTTGTTTTTGTGCAAAATAATCCAATTTTGGGGGGTTATTTTTATTCAAAACAATAAATTTTTGAAATAAAAAGTTAGGTCGACAACAAAAATTTTATGTTGTGTGAAAAAAGACAAAAGTCAGGTCAAATTGACCTAAGTAGTGGTTGGTCAGGTTATTTTACTTTATTTTATTTTATTTTATTTTATTTTTACCCACAATTGGGTTATTTTTGTACAACACAATCCAATTTATGGGTTTATTTTTTATGTGCAGAAATACAAAAAGTTGGATCAAACAACCCCCCCCCAAAAAGTTTTTAGTTGAGTGGTCAAAAGAAAAAAGAAAAAAAAAGTCAAATTTACCCAAGTAGCATTGGGTCCCTTTTTGACCAATAACTGGGTTGTTTTTGTACAAAACAGTCCAATTTGGGGGGTTATTTTTGTACAAAGCAATCTATTTTGGGGGGCATTTTTTTTGTGTTGTGTTGTGAAAAACAGAACAATTTTATTAATTAAAAAAATATATATACTGTTATACTGTTGTTCCATAATTGGGCTATTTTTGCCCTAACTGTTTTTGGAGTGTGTGTATTGTGATTGAATAGTAACCGTGTTTATTGGGACCGTCCAGGACCACTCCGAGCTCTCCATCGGCGCCGCGGCCACCATGGCCCACGAGATCGGCCACAACTTCGGGATGAGTCACGATCACGACGGCTGCTGCGTGGAGGCCGCGGCCGACCAGGGAGGCTGCGTCATGGCCGCCGCCACCGGGTGAGTCCCCGCCTCCCGGGGGAAGTTTGCGCCACTCGCTTGCCCTCCCTGTGATCGACCGTCCGTGACTTCTTCCCAGGCATCCGTTTCCGAGGGTGTTCAGCCAGTGCAGCAAGCGTGACCTTGACAGCTACTTCCAGAAAGGAGGTGGCATGTGTCTCTACAACATGCCCAACATGAAGGACCTCGTGGGGGGGAAACGGTGCGGCAACGGCTTCGTGGAGGATGGAGAGGAGTGCGACTGTGGCGAACCGGATGTGAGCATGTCGCATCTTCTTCTTTTAGTTCAGCCCTTCAGTGATTGAGGTGGTCACCGGGCTTTTATTTTTATTTTTTTTATTTTTTATTTTATTTTATTTTTGCCACAAAGGATTGTCCACGGTTTCCTCAAACGTACACAAAATGTTTGCTGTGTAATGTGAAACCTCGATCAAATTGGTGGCTGTGAGGTACTGATTCTTAACCCGTGGGCAGTATTTTATTTTGAAATGGCTTGGTCAGAACCAACAAAAAGCCCAAAAATGGTCACAATAACGCCTAGGGGTAGTAAAAAAAAAAGTACGGCACAGAAGTCTGTCAGTTAGATACAATACCAATTTTGATGACTTGGCACATTGCTTTATGCAATGATAATTCAATCATTGGTTATTTGTCAAGCGACTGTCAGAGCACACAAGCGCACGTTGTTGTTGTTGTTGTCATCGCTCATAATCCCCTCTGCGTTCTGTCACGCCAGGATAATTTGCCCTGCTTCCCCCATGCTTGAATCAACTCTCACATTTGTTTGGAGGAGCAGAGCGGCGGGCTCTACAGAGGGCGCCATGGCAACAGCGGATGCAGTGTGTGTGTGTGTGTGTGTGTGTCGAGTGTGCAGCGTGACATAACAGCAGCAACGTGTCGCACCTCTGCGTTTTTATTTTTATACTCGGCGCCCTACCCCTCGCTCCTCGCTAACATTTTGTCAACTTTTGACTCGCCTGTCATCTTCTTTTAATCGTTTTGCCGCAGAATTGACACCGTAAAGCGTCTCCAGTTTAACCCTTCCGGAGTTTATTTGCCATTGCCGCCACTTAAAGCTTATCCCTGTCAGCAGAGGGAGCTTCCACTTCTTAACCCGCAATTTTTCTTTTCATAAATATGTTCTCAATAGTCTAAACATAGAATTCGGATGAATATTGTGTACCCGTTTTTTATCCATCGGATGGCGGCGGCCATTTTGCTACTTGCTGCCAACTGAAAATGACATCATAGTTGCTCTGGTAACGACCAATCACGGCTCACCAGTTTTCTGACTTTGGTCACGTGGCATTCACAAGCTGAGCCGTGATTGGTCGTTACCAGAGCCCTGAGCAACTGTGATGTCATTTTCAGTTGACAGCAGGTGGCAAATTGGCCGCCCGCCGAGATGGATGAAAACAGGTGGATTTTTGCTGCTTTATTCAACTCCTACGGGGAAAAAAAACATTTAATGGGAGGGCCTATTATCGCTTAACCCTCATCATTTGAACACATTTTTTGACAAGTATAAGTAAATAATACCTTCATAAAGTCAACCTCAGATACCTGTCAAGTGAGACATGGTCTATATGTTATGTTGCTTGTCTATGGATGGTCATGTGGTCTGAGATTGTTTTCCCTCTCCCCCCACTGGTGAAAAAGGTCTTTCCAATGTAAGTGCAATATTCATCCACTAGATGGCCCCATGCAGGGGTCAGAAGTGGCACTCTGGACTTTTGAAGTTAAATTTGTAAAAAAAAAAAAAAGTAGGTCTTTGTTATTTGAGTAGCAGAATTTATAGGGGCCAAATTTGACCCCGTGGGTTCTCCAGGGTTAAAATCAAAATTGCCTAATTCATTTGCTGCGTTGGAGCGCAGTAGTAAGCCATTAAACAGCTTTCAGAAACACAAAAATGCTCCCCTGTGGTAAAAACAGGATGTTATTGAGAAGAGCGGACGTCAGAAATGACCAAATCAGACAAAAATTTATTCCATTTGAAATAAATACACTAAAACAGTAAAAAAAAAAAAAAAAGGCGAAGTGACACAAATGTCCAGCATGTAGCCCACGGAGTTAAGAAATAACAGCTGACTGTTGTTTGCTTGCAGGAATGTACCAATGACTGTTGCAATGCCAACAATTGCACCCTGAAGCAAGGAGCTCAATGTGCCCATGGAGTGTGTTGCCAAGGTTGTAAGGTAGTGCAAGCACACACGCGCAGACACACACATCCTCAAACGCTATCTCATCTCTGCTCTCATCGCTTCCTTCAAATGCGCATATTCTGATATGGCAAAGACAAGCTCAGTCAACTTTTCACCTGACACAAGTGACAAAATGACGAACTTTTTCCTCTCTAGAGCGATGATGAGGCCTTAAAATAAAAATCGGATTTCTGATACGAGCAATTCAAAATTCCACAAGAAATCTTTCTGCTTCTCATGCCAGTTGAAACAAGCTGGTAGCATGTGCCGGGGCCCGGCCGGGGCCTGCGACCTCCCCGAGTACTGCACGGGTGCGTCGCCCTACTGCCCCACCAACGTTTACCTGCTGGACGGCTCCTCATGCCAGTACGGGCGGGCCTACTGCTACAACGGCATGTGTCTGACCCACGAGCAGCAGTGCTTGCAGCTGTGGGGCTCCGGTAAGGACAACTCGGCCACACAAACTCACCGGGAGCTTTTTCAGTTCAGTTATATAGTGTATGTGGATTGGTTTTCAGAAAGGAGGAGCTGTGGATTTTGTGCAGATTGGGTTACGTTTGCCCAACAGATTGGGTTGAAGATTGAATTTGAGCAGGCTGAAGCTAGTTGCCGTTTTGGACAGTTTTGTTGTCTACTAAAGTTCATTTAACATTTTTAGGAAATGCTGGTAAATGATTTTTGGGGTTTTAAACAAAATGACCCAATTTTTTGGGTTGTTTTGCACTAAATGACGCAATTTTTAGGGGGCTGTTTTAAACAAAATGATTATGCATGATACAACTTCATTTTTGGGGGGTGTTTTAAACAAAATGAGCCAATTTTTTAAAATGTTTTTAAATTGGGTCGTTTGTTGCCAACAGTCCAATTTTTTTAGGATGTTTTTAAAAAATGACCCAATTTTTGGGGTGGTTTTGCACTAAATGACATAATTTTTAGGGGGTTGTTTTTAACAAAATGACCCAATTTTTTGGGTTGTTATGCACGATACGACTTCATTTTTGGGGGGTGTTTAAAATAAAATGAGCCAATTTTTTTAATTTTTTAAAATTGAAATTGGTGCCAAACAACCCAATTTTGGGGGGATGTTTTTAAAAAATGACCCAATTTTTAGGGTGGTTTTGCACTAAATGACGCAATTTTTAGGGGGTTGTTTTTAACAAAATGACCCAATTATTTGGGTTGTTATGCACGATACGACTTCATTTTTGGGGGGTGTTTTAAACAAAATAAGCCAATTTTTTGAATGTTTTTAAATTGGGTCGTTTGTTGCCAACAGCCCAATTTTTTTAGGATGTTTTGAAATAATGACCCAATTTTTGGGGTGGTTTTGCACTAAATTACACCATTTTTAGGGGGTTGTTTTTAACAAAATGACCCAATTTTTTGGGTTGTTATGCACGATACGACTTTTTTGGGGGGTGTTTTAAATCAAATGAGCCAATTTTTTAAAATTGAAATTGGTGCCACACAACCCAATTTTGGGGGGATGTTTATAAAAAATGACCCAATTTTTAGGGTGGTTTTGCACTAAATTACACAATTTTTAGGGGGTTGTTTTTAACAAAATGACCCAATTATTTGGGTTGTTATGCACGATACGACTTCATTTTTGGGGGGTGTTTTAAACAAAAGGAGCCAATTTTTTGAGTGCTTTTAAATTGGGTCGTTTGTTGCCAACAGCCCAATTTTTTTAGGATGTTTTGAAATAATGACCCAATTTTTGGGGTGGTTTTGAACTAAATTACGCAATTTTTAGGGGGTTGTTTTTAACAAAATGACCCAATTTTTTGGGGTTCTTATGCACGATACGACTTCATTTTTGGGGGGTGTTTTAAATCAAATGAGCCAATTTTTTAAAATTGAAATTGGTGCCACACAACCCAATTTTGGGAGGATGTTTTTAAAAAATGACCCAATTTTTGGGGTGGTTTTGCACTAAATGACACAATTTTTAGAGGGTTGTTTTTAACAAAATGACCCAATTTTTTGGGTTGTTATGCACGATACGACTTCATTTTTGGGGGGGTGTTTAAAATAAAATGAGCCAATTTTTTTAATTTTTTAAAATTGAAATTGGTGCCAAACAACCCAATTTTGGGGGGATGTTTTTAAAAAATTACCCAATTTTTAGGGTGGTTTTGCACTAAATGACGCAATTTTTAGGGGGTTGTTTTTAACAAAATGACCCAATTTTTTGGGTTGTTATGCACGATACGACTTCATTTTTGTGGGGTGTTTTAAACAAAATAAGCCAATTTTTTGAATGTTTTTAAATTGGGTCGTTTGTTGCCAACAGCCCAATTTTTTTAGGATGTTTTTAAAAAATGACCCAATTTTTGGGGTGGTTTTGCACTAAATGACGCAATTTTTAGGAGGTTGTTTTTAACAAAATTACCCAATTTTTTGGGTTGTTATGCACGATACGACTTCATTTTTGGGGGGTGTTTAAAATAAAATGAGCCAATTTTTTGAATTTTTTAAAATTGAAATTGGTGCCAAAGAACCCAATTTTGGGGGGATGTTTTTAAAAAATGACCCAATTTTTGGGGTGGTTTTGCACAAAACGACCCAATTTTTAGGAGGTGTTTTAATTAAACAAAATTACCCCATTTTTTCATGGGTTGTTTTAACCAAAATGACTAAATTTATTGGGTTGTTATAGCAAAGTGGCACATTTTTTTCTTCAAAGCAACAAATTGAGTCACATTAAACCAAGTAGCGGATTGACACAAATCGGGTTATTTTTGACCCAATTGTTTTTAGAGTGTTGGATCAAAAGCTTGACGCAATGTGCTGGGTCAACTCCTCAACTCAGTTTAATATCAGTAGTATAAGTAACCCATTCCCTTTTGAACCCAGCACCGGGTTATTTATTTCACACAATTTGGGTTATTTTTAACCAAAGTTGGGTGAAATTGCTAGTTTTAAGAGTGTTCCAAATCCCTGTCTAAATAGGATTTTGTGTGGGCGGTTAAATTTTTTCCTTTTCGGGGAGGAGCTAACTTTCGCCAAGAAAATCATGGGGAGTCTTCCAGCACATTTTTTCCCGCAATTAAATCGCTGTGTTTTCCAGGTGCCCGTCCGGCCCACGATGCCTGTTTTGAAGACGTCAACGCAGCAGGGAACGCTTTCGGGAACTGCGGGAAAGACGAGCGCGGAAACTATGTCAAGTGCGCCAAAAGGTGATCGCGATACCGTCAGCGACATCCACAGTGAGGACGAGCTATTGCCAACGCCAAAAGGAATTAGTGGATAAGGCGTGCACATAATCCTTTCCAATGTTAAGGATAAACAAATCTGCCAATTTATGTGCAGCAACTATCTGATTCTTTTATGTTTTGTGTCCAAAAATTGCACAGCTGAGTGCACACACTGGAGATGATTTGTGGGCCCATGTGTTCTCCCCCTCCAACATCTGTTTTTTTTTTAGGTGGGGGGTGGACCGTTTCCATGGCGCGCTGCTCCGGCTAATTAATGGATCCAAATGAGCAATTTAGTTATGTTAATGAACCTGCGGATTAAGGAAGTTGATTGCTGCGCTGCCCACAATGATTATGTGGCCCCACAGGAATCATTAGACGTTGTTGCGGTCGCGGCGAGGCTGATTAGAGGATATGTAAATGCGATATCTCCCCTGTTACAATCTGACTAATCTTTGCATTAGTCACTGCAACAACTCTGCTTCATCGTCCTGTAATTGTCATCTTTTTTTTTTTTCTTCCCCAAATGGCGTGCGTGTGAGTTTGTGTACTTGCCTGTTTTCATTTGCATATCAATGAGAAAGAAGTTTAAAAGAATTTAGAGTACGTGGAAAATGGCCTAGTTGATCTTTTTTTTTTTTATGTGTCTAGTGGAGGATCATAATAGTTTTGGATTTTTCATTTTAGCATTTTTTTATTTCAGTTAGTTTTAATAAATTTTTAGAGCAGGTTTTATTTATTCGAAAATGCTTTGTGCTAATTTCGATTTTATTAGTTTTAAAAAAAAATTGAGTATTTGTCAAGTGCAAGATTTTTAAAAAATCACTTCACTACCGATTTTTTTTTTCCAATTTTACTTCATTTCTTTGTTTGTTTTCATGAACTGTAATAACCTTTTGTCCAGTGACGCCAAATGCGGCAAGATCCAGTGCCACAGCGCCGCCAAGAAGCCCAAAGGCACCAACGCCGTGTCCATCGACACCACCATCAAGACGGGAGGCATCGAGGTCAAGTGCCGCGGCACCTACGTCTACAGCACCCAGGACGGCCAGGGCGACCTGCCCGACCCCGGCTTGGTCATGACGGGCACCAAGTGTGGCGAGGGCAAGGTGAAGTACCGCTCACTTAACGTGCACTTCCACACTCTTGGTGGAATCTCTCCGTCCTGTTTTGTGTTTGTTTTTTCTGAGACCTTTCAGAGACCAAGAAGAAGCTTCGACTATTGCCTGCCAGACAGTATATTAAATTGGCCTCTCAAGACTAGATTTATTTACAGTATATCTTATTTTTTTTTGGTATGCCGTTCGAAAGTGCATATATTGTCATGCAGCAAACATTCCCAACCAAACCTAGCAGGGGGCACAATAATTGGACTGTTTTGCATGAGCTGTTTAAAAATAATACATATAAATAATTTATTTTTTCAAAACTCAAAAATACGAACAAAAAAAAACAACTTTTACTGTATCAGTGTGAATAAAAGCCAACCAAAAGATAGAGAGCAAAATATTAATGGTGCCCCGGGCACTTTTTTACCATCTCAATAGCTACTGTGAAATTCTAAATAAAACAGCAAGCAGTAGTCCGCCCTTTCATCCATTCTGCCTCTCATCTAAATTTTTATTTGCTTAGACTGTCGTGCCGCTTCTTTTTAATGTGATCAATCATTATTATGACACTGGAATATGGAAGGGGAGGGGGGAATGCTTGAATAAGTTTGGATGGAGAGAGAAATAGAGAAAGTGAGAGAGTGAGTGAGCGAGAGAGCATGAGCGTTTGAGAGAGAGTGTGAGAGAGAGATTCTGAGAGGGAGAGAGAGAGGTGTGTGAGAGTTCCCAAGAGAATATGTGCGAGAGGCTTTGTGAGAGTGAAAAAAGAGTGAGTGAGAGAGAGAAAGTGAGAGTGAGTGAGCGAGAGAGCATGAGCGATTGAGAGAGTGTGCGAGAGAGAGAGAGATTCTGAGAGTGTGAGAGAGAGGTGTGTGAGAGTTCCCAAGAAAATATGTGCGAGAGGCTTTGTGAGAGTGAAAAAAGAGTGAGTGAGAGAGAGAAAGTGAGCGAGTGAGTGAGCAAGAGAGCGCGAGTGAGAGAGCATGAGCGAGAGATACTGAGAGTGTGAGAGAGAGGAATGTGAGAGTTCCCAAGAAAATATGTGCGAGAGGCTTTGTGAGAGTGAAAAAAGAGTGAGTGAGAGAGAGAAAGTGAGTGAGCGAGAGAGCGCGAGCGAGAGAGCATGAGTGTTTGAGAGAGTGTGTGAGAGAGAGAGAAGCTGAGAGTGTGAGAGAGAGGTGTGTGAGAGTTCCCAAGAGAATAAGTGCGAGAGGCTTAGTGAGAGTGAAAGAAGAGCGAGTGAGTACCTGTTTGTGTGTGCGTGCGTGTGATCTCACCCAGCGTGTGAGTCCAACCCAACTTGCTCGTGTTATCTTTGCAGGTGTGCCGGGAGCGCCGATGTCAGAACGGATCCTTCAGCGAGCTGGAGTCTTGCATCTCACGCTGCCATGGCAACGGGGTGAGGGCACAAAAGCCGCCCGTCACGCTGCGCGCACCTGTCGTAAAATGGCAGGAATAAGACAAGAGCAAAAATCAACAATGTGTGTGAGGATTTATTGGAGCAGCAGAATAAGGCAGATAAGGAGACATGCAAGATTCATGAGTCCATAAACCTCTCGGCGGGTCAGCTGGCTTTTGGCTGATAATGGAAGCAGCAGCTGGAATTGTCCGCCATCGCAATCCAGCGCCGCCTTATTATCAAGTCATCCCATATCGGACTCGGCCGAGATCGCACGTGTGTGTTTACATGTTGTAAAATTCATTAGCGCATCATCCCTGCCACCGAGGCTCACGGGGGCCGTTTATGCGCCGGCGAGCTCCTTCTTTTTCCCGCCTTGACCGGTTTTGACCTTTTACCGTAGGTGTGCAACAGCAACGGCAACTGCCACTGTCATCGAGGGTGGGCGCCCCCTTTCTGCGAGAAGCCGGGACTCGGAGGCAGCGTGGACAGCGGCCCTGTGCAGTATGATAGTGAGTACGCACACGCACGCACGCACGCATGTGGGCACTGTGAAAAGACAACAAGTTTTGGGAGCTGACGAGCACATTTCTAACGTCGTGCGTGCAGGTCAGGTGGGCTTGGTGGCGGGGCTTTTGTTCGCCTTCCTGGTGCTACTGCCCAGCGTGCTGCTGCTCTTCTACTGCTACCGGATCAAGACCTCCTACTACCACAAGTGGCTCGTGCAGAGAGAGAAGAACAAGAGCAACAAGTAGCGAATCGATTCTCAAAGTCATCATTTCTCTTTGCGGTCGAGCCAGAACGGCTTTGAAAGACTGCTTTGGTTACCTGCCATTGGTTGTGATGCTTGTATTGTGCCCTCTTGTGGTCAGGACGAAGATGGAGAAAGCCAAGAACAGCCACTTGAATCCTGCCTTTCACCTGAAGGTTGTCGGACCAATCAGCAAAGCCAGCAGCCACAAGGGGGTGAGTTCAGGGGGTCCTTTCAATTAATCTCATTAAAAATAACATTTAAAAAATATTTTTATATATGTATATATATATATATATACATATACATGTTTTTATTTTTACAGTATTTATTTATTTATTTATTTTTCTCCTCTAGTAGAAACAAAACAATTATATTGTTATTGTACTTTTAAAAAAAAATTATTTATTCATTTATTATTATTATAACATATTTTTTTAAATCATGTTTTTATTTTATTTATTTATTTGTTGTTCTTTAGCAGAAATGTTTTAAAAAAATCATATTTTTATTTTATTTTATTTTTATTTAGATATATTTTTTGTCCCCTAACAAAAACAAAACAATTATATTGTTATTGTACATTTTTTTTAATAGTTATTTATTCATTATTATTATTATTATACTTTTTTTTTAAATCATGTTTGTTTTTATTAATTTATTTATTTATTTTTGTCCTTAAAGCGGAAATGTTTTTTTAAGAAAAAAAAATAGAATAATAATATATATATTAATTTTTTTCCTCTCGCAGTATTTAAAAAAAAAATCAAGTTATTATTTTTTTGATATTTAATATTTTATTTTTATTCATTTGTTTTCTGCCCTCTAGCTTTCTGCCACCAGCAAAGAGGTTCTTCCTCTCCGACCAGACCCGACGGCAGGCGGCACCCAGCCGGTCAACATCGTGCGGCCCCTGCGTCCCGCCCCGTTGACTCGGGATGCCAAGGGGCCCCGTCCCCCACTCCCGGCGGCCCCCCGCAAATCCCCGCAGCGACTGAGCCCGCCCAAGAAGCCCCTGCCCCTCAACCCGACGCGATCGCCATTGGTGAGGCTGTCACTTGATTTTATTCAAGTCCCACAAAGAAATATTAACTAACTATAATATGATGATGGCCACTTTTTTCCTTTTTTTTTCAGCCCAGACCGTCTCCCTTGCCCCCGCAGAGGCCCCTTCCCCTCAGTCCCGCCAGGGGAGGCTCCCCAGTGAGGGTGCTCACCTCAAAACCCTCGCCCAGCCTGCTGGTCATGATGCCACCAGCAGGAGGACTCCAACCTGCGGGCAGAGTGTCAGGCAAGCCCCCTCACAGAGCTCTCAGGTGAGGATTTTGCTCGTCGTCACCTACATGTACAGTCAACGTATTTTTTTTGCTTTTTTTTTTATATTGCTGTAAATATTCTGTAGTGTTGATAATAAACATTGATTAAAATGAAGTGCAAAGTTAGTATGTATATAAAACCACCTCAACATAACAACTGGCTATGGAACTTCATACCTTAGGCATTACTGCCATCTAGGGGTAGCTTTTAATAAAAATTTAATCAGATATCTTTATTATTATTAATCACATTTTATGTAAATGACCGATATGTAAATATGAAAACACACCTTTTAAACACTTTAACTCTTTGACTGCCAAAAACGTTAAATAACGTTTAGTAAAATCCTATGGAGGAGTGCCAAAGACGTTAAAAGACGTTTGTTTCAAAACAGAGGTGAAACTAACCATTTTCTATTGTTGATTACTGAAGAACGGAATAAGGTAGAAACAAACTTTTTTTTCCTGATAAAAGATGAGAGTCCAATCTTTCATTTGCTAGTATGTGTGTTTCCATAGTCCAAAAACATAATTTTCTGTGGACCTTGAAAGATCAGTCAAAATGCTTAAATCGGCTGGCGCCCACGGCATCTCTTTTCTGAAAACGTCTGGCAGTCAAAGAGTTAACATATTGAAAATATATTCAGAGCATGTTGGAATAGCTGATTGAAGCGGTTCTTGTTACCTTTGTTCTCTCCCCCCTAGACCGGTCCCAGGTGCCAAACCCAACGCGGCCTCACCTCCATCGTGAAGACGGCCTTCCTCTTCTCCCTCCAAGCCTTTTTTTGCACTAAAGTAACATTGCTATGTTGGTAGACCACCGGGCGGTCCCGGCACACCGCGGTGGGGGGGAGGACGACGTTTCAACGAAACCGACGGGTCGGCGCGCTGGAAATCTTCGCCACATTTGACGCAGTTTTGCACTGAGGCCTCGCAGACTGAGACGAAGCGGCACCGCATTTTTGCCAAAATCGGTTCTTTTAATGTCATTTTTTAAACATTTGTGTACGAAAACTGTCATCCTGTTTACAATTTGTCTCGGATTTGTGTTCTGTGCCAAAGAGGTCTTTTCCATGCGTGGGGAGGGGGTGTCCAGAATTGCTTGAAAATCGTTACCACAAGTCCAATCCTCAATGGAAAGCCGTTTGAGCATTTATTGACGACAAAGTGCACGCTAGTACACGGACCTTAAGTTTGATATCAAAGATACGGAATAAATGCTCAAATGAATCATGAACGTCGATAGCCAGCTGCACACCGACCAACAAATACCACTTTATCATTGTGAAAACATAACTGAGTGAAGAAGATATACTACCAAATATTGTTTTGGTAGTATATCATAGTATGTAGTTCGGGGTAGTTGGCATGTGCCAAGGGGTAGGTCACCAACTGGAATTTGTTTGCAGTTCTGTCTAATTCACTCACCTGGTGTGCTGCTGGTTCACAGTGCGTAACTCCGGAGACACAGAAGAAGAAGAAGAAGAAGAAGAAGAGCTTCACCTGCTTCTTTTTAAACACTGTTTACATGTTGACCGAGTACTTGATGGAACACCTCCATCCCCTTTGTTCCTCCACATACTCACATTGATTTGAATGTCTTTCGCTTTGTTTGTTTCACCACTTTTGTAAAGGTACATAAAATATTTTTTACAAAACGTTCGCTACTTTCATTGACTTCGGACAATCCATGTTCTAATTTCCTCTCATTGGTCATTGGTTGATTTCTAAGCATGTCATAACACTGATCATATTTGGCGAATCTGTCTAGGTTTGCTTCCTAATGGTGTCATAAATTGGATTCTGGCTCTCTTGAGTTAATAATGGTGTCAATATGGTATGGTCCATCCATCCATCTCAATTTCAAGTCCAAAAAACAAAACAAAAAATCTTCAAAAACGCTGATAAACATTCATTATGTTTTCCATGAAAAAGGTAGAAGGGTAGAAAAACAATTACCCCCCCACCCAACCCCCAAAAATGTTTTAATATAAAGTGTTAATCCGCGGTTGACAAACCGCGAGTATGGTAGAGTCGATATCGTTTATTTTCTTACTCACTCTGTCGACTAGGTGGCGATAAATGCGTCTTGGCGTTGGTGGTTTGACAACGACCAATGAGCAAGAGGATTGCTCTTTGCGCATGCGCGAAAATGTCACGGTGGTACTGTTAGTATGTTACCGCACAAGTTGTAAACTATCGCTTTTTACTGACAGCCATGGCTTCTTTATCGTGAACGTGTAGCTCCGCGGAGAGAGCACGCCACGGTCCAACGAAAACGAAACCATGACAGCGAATGAGGATCAAGAGGTAGGGCGTGAATGGACAGTTAACGTGGCTAGCGGCAAAATGCTAACTGCCTAATAGTAGCATGTTAAAACTAGCATTGCAGTCAGTAATGTGCTTGTTTTTAGATGGAGTTGGAGGCTCTTCGCTCTATCTACGAGGGTGACGAGTGTTTTAAAGAGCTTAGTCCAGTTTCATTTCAATTAAGGGTGAGTATTGCTTGTTCTTTTGGTTGGAGTAAAATTCAAAAAGCAGGATTGTCTTGTTGCTTTTTTTTAATGCAATACATCAACAAAAAGGAAACCTGGAGAACCTTCATTATTGCGTTTTACTATGTGATCTGGATTATAATCACAGATTCATTAGACATATACAGTATGTTTCGGTCGGATATGATCTAAGAATCTATATTAAAGACAGTTGATGAAAATGGTGATTTGAAAACCATTTGTTGAAGCCCTCTTCACAGCTGCGGGTGATGTGGGTGTTAAATGCTTTCACCAGAATAAAAGTGCTGCTGTTGAAAAACCCACATCCCTCGCAGGTGGGACAAAAACTGGGTTGAAACATTTCTGTGGAAAAAGTGTTTCGACAACCCCATCTTCATTGTTATAAAGGATAAAAATAAAAATGATGTTATTCTATTCATTATATGTCGGTCGGATGCTAATTATAATTTATAACCAATACATCGACAGATAGGAGACCTGGAGGACTCCAAAGCATTCATCTTGGACATCACGTGGCCAGAGACGTACCCCGAGACTGCTCCTCAAATCTCCCTGGATGGTTTTTTTAACAATCGAATGTAAGTTACCCAGTGAGCCGCGTGCTTCAAAATTGACAAATAAAATTAAATTGCTCCGCCAACGTCAGCGCCCCCGAAACCAAGCAGCTCATCCTGTCGAAGATGAAGGAACAAGCGGAGGCCAATCTGGGCGACGCCATGACGTACACTTTGTTCGAGTGGGCCAAGGAGAACCAAGAAGCACTGATGGAGAACCACAGACCCCTGGTCACCGCCGTGGTCGGTTTAAAATTCGTTGTAGAGCGTCGTGAGCGTATGCCATGGGCACTGACCCGCTTCTTTCCCGTCGCCGTCAGACTTTAACGTCCGGCGGTGAGGCCATACCGAATGTTACAGTAGCCAAAAAGAAAGAGCGGAAGGAGCAGCTCACTAAAGCGCAGAAGAGGAGGATCATCAATCGAACAGGTGTGGGGGGGGGGGGGGGGGGGGGGGTCACAGGAATCTGACCATCAACCATATTGTTTTTTTTTCATGTGAACTGCTTGATTTGGCTTTCAGATAACAAAGGGGAACTGCCAAGAGGTTGGAACTGGATTGACGTCATCAAAGTACGTACACTTAGTGGTCCTCTACATGCCTTTAAGCATAGAACACAATTAATTTTTTTTTTCTTCCTCCTATCGTTACAACGAACATCCAGCATGTAAGTAAACGCATCATAATCCATTTTTTGAACAAGTCACTTTTGTTGCGTCATAATGGCTTTTATTCTACTTTTGTGTGTTTTAGCTGAGTAAAACGGGAGGCAAAGATGACGATTAGGCACCCCGAGCTGCCGCGTCACTGCTGCCATTTTGCATTCGAGCGGGGGGGGACGTCTTTTGCGCTCGCCGTGGCCGCCCGCTACCTCCAGAACAAGCGAAGTCCCAGGGCCACCCATCAGCGCAATGTGTTTCGTAAAGGTTACTCGAAGGTACCACCTCTCACTGCCTGGAACCTTGAATGAAGCATTGGCCTTACAAGCTTGCAGGCAAATAATTCCATCGAAATTTGACTTTTTTATTTTCTCATTTGTTTGACCTGAACTGTTTTTTTTTTAGTCTATTCAAATAAAACTCGATTTGGAGTGACCTCTTCCTGAGGTGACTTTATATTAAATGTTTTCTTTTACTGGTCTATATATGATCATAAAAGTATAGCGCACATTCTGCAAGAATAGGGGAAATATTTGCCGTAAATCAGTGGTCCCCAACCACCGGGCCGCGGACCTGTACCGGGCTGTGGGCCCCTTTGGACCGGGCCGCACAGTTGAAAGAATAAAAAAAACGTACTGTACTCCCGGTTAATTGATTAGCCGAGGCTTAAAAATATTTTATTTTGAAAAGTGACCAGATTCTCTCTGTTTACGATGGACTCTTTACACATGTCTTGATTAGCCGAGGCTTAAAAATATTTTATTTTGAAAAGTGACCAGATTCTCTGTTTACGATGGACTATTGACACATGTTTTGATTAGCCGAGGCTTAAAAATATTTTATTTTGAAAAGTGACCAGATTCTCTCTTGTTTACGACGGACTCTTGACACGTTTTGATTAGCCGAGGTTTAAAAATATTTTATTTTGAAAAGTGGCCAGATTCTCTGTTTACGATGGACTATTGACTCATGTTTTGATTAGCCGAGGCTTAAAAATATTTTATTTTGAAAAGTGACCAGATTCTCTCTTGTTTACGATGGACTCTTGACACATGGTTTGATTAGCCGAGGCTTAAAAATATTTTATTTTGAAAAGTGACCAGATTCTCTCTGTTTACGACGGACTCTTGACACATGTCAAGATGCTAATTATCTCTTGTCGCGTTTTGTTACCCTTGTTATGGTAGTGGACTTGCGTTTGTTGTCGTAGCCTTTTATTAATCAGCCGACGAACAGCCAAGCGCACCCCCCCACCCTCAACCCACTGGGTTGCCGGTCCGCCAAAGTTGTGGACACGTATGAACCGGTGCGTGGTGAAAAAAAGGTTGGGGACCACTGCCGTAAATGATACCGTCACCGGGCAAAGTTTGGTAAGGGGTGTCATGTGACTACGTAATGAATGTGATTATGGAATTAGCAAAGCGGAGAAAACGTGGAATTCCATTTTTATTGGAATTGGTACATGTGTATGTGCTACTTTAAACAAGTACAGTCAGCGGACTGTCGGTTACCGTCCATGTTACCGTTAAAATCCTCCACTAAAACTGAGGGGATCTTTTCGCAAGGTCTGCTTACTGCTTTGGCGGTTTATCCGCAGAACCTTTTTCAGGCATGTAATCATTGACTACATCCAAGAGACCCCTTTTCAGGGATTTTTCTAACCTTTTGGAAAACTCCTTTTTAAACATATTCTCAAAGAAGCTATGGATATTCTGGCCGGCCGCCATCGACTGTGCAGATTTGGCCCTCAAGAACTTCTCCTCATCCTCGCTGGGCGGCAACTCGACGGATTTGATGGACGAGGCAACAGAAGCCTCCCTGGCCTTTTCGCTGGAGACTTTTGCACGTAGCGGTCTCTCGACTTTTCTGTCGCACTTGGCTTTCACCCTCTTGCTCTTCCGCCGCCGCCCGTAGTGAGTCTTCCACATCGACTTGACTTTTGTGAAAATGGGCCGAATAATAGCCGGTTTTGTTCTGATACAGCTCATGAAGGCAGCGGGACAGTCCTGCAGAAGTGGCTGTGTCCTCCTCTGACTCATTCGTTTCCACCTGGTCCAAAGGGAGGTCCTAGTTTGGAATTTGACTCGCGGTGTCTTGTCAAGGCTTGATGTCAATTGGGGTGAACTTTCCTGCTCAGACAATTTTTTGCAAAGTAGTGCTTCTGACAAAGACCTGGATAGCCGGTCTCTGGACCATTTATGCTCATTGTCTCCCAGCAGTTTTGACGAAGACCTCCCTGATATCTGGTCTTCTAACAATTTCGAGACTTCGCTTGGCGTTCTAGATGAAGACCTTCCGGATATCCGGTCTTCTGACAATTTGGAGATGGCCTCGGCTGCAGACCTCCTTGAACTCCGGCCTTCTGACAGTCTCGAGATGGCTTCCACTGCTGCTCTTGACGAAGACCTCCTTGATATCCTGTCTTCTGATATTTTTCGAATGTCCGGCGCTTTGGATGAAGACCTCCTGGATACCCTGCCTTCCGACAATTTAGGAACGTCTACGTCCTCTTTGGATGAAGACGTCCTTGACACCCTGTCTTTGGACAATTTACGAAGAACTTCTGCTTCGGATAAAGACTTGCTAGATATCCTGTCATCGGACAATTTACGAAGAACTTCTGCTTCGGATAAAGACTTGCTAGATATCCTGTCATCGGACAATTTACGAAGAACTTCTGCTTCGGATAAAGACTTGCTAGATATCCTGTCGTCGGACAATTTACGAAGAACTTCTGCTTCGGATAAAGACTTGCTAGATATCCTGTCGTCTGACGATTTACGAACAACTATCGCTTCTGCTGGAGAAAAAGACTTCCTAGAAAGCCTGTCTTCTGACAATTGAGGTTTAACCTCTGCTGGCACAGGATACAAAACTGCTTCAGCTGAGGGCTTCTTGCTTGCCGTGTCATCAGACAATCTTGTGTCCGTATCGACAGCCATTTCATTTGAAGACATTGCGAGCACCTTTCGTTCTGACAATACAGCATCAACATCTTCTACTGTTTCTATTGATGGTATCTTAACATCAAACAACGGATGAGCAACATCAGTCGCTTCTTCCAAAAGAGGACTCATTACCACTTCCTGGTCTTCATATAGTTGAGGGTCAGCGTCTACTACTGCTTCTACCGAGGGCGTCTTGGCATCAAACGCATCAAACAATTGTTCGTTTTCCAAGGGAGGCGACTTGACTTCCTGGTCTTCGAACAATTGAGGCTCGGCATCCACTGCTGCTTCTGATGAAGGCAGCTTAGGTACCCCGTCTTCAGGCGACTCGAGGTCCTCCTCGCTTATTTCAGACAATCTCTTTTCAGTGATGTCTTGTGGCCACTCAAGGTCAGAATTTCCGACTAATTCTAATGAAGGCTTCCTTGCGAGCCTATCTTCCGGCCACAGAAAATCGGTATCTACTTCTTCTGTTGAAGACACCCTTGCTACGTCCGGATCTTGCCCATTCAGATCAACATCCGTAGCTGGTTCTGATGAAGGTGCTTTTGCTACTACGCTATCTTCAGGACATTGAAGAACTGTATCTTCTGCTTCTGGTGAAGAAATCTTAGCAACATGCTCTTCTGGCCCCGGAAGATTATCTTCCATTTCTAACAAAGAGTTCTTTGTTACCGGGTCGTCTTGCCACTCCAGATCAGCATCTGCTAATTCCAATGAAGTCCTCTTTGCTAGCGGGTCTTCTTGCCACTCAGGACCGGTATCTACCATTTCTGTTGAAAACATATCTTCGACTCGGTCTTCAGGCCACTTCTGATCAGCATCGAACGCTCCTTCTGGCGAAGGGCTCTTGAGTGTCTGGTCTTCCGGCGACTTAAGATCATCCTCCGATGAAGACCTCGTTGTTATGCCGTCGTCTGGCCACTGAAGGTCACTCTCTGCTCTTTCTTGGTCTATCTGCTGGTCCATTGGCAACTTCAGCTCATCGACTACTGCTTCAGGCGAAGGCGTATTTACAACACTGTCCTCTGGCCACTTGAGATCACCATCGAGTTCTTCCGGTGAAGAGATCTGTGGTATGTGGTCTTCAGGCAAAACCGAGTCATCTACTTTTTCTGGCGAAGGCGTCTTTTCTAGTCTGTCCTCTGGCAACTCGAGATCGGCATCTACTATTTCTGATGAAGGCATCCTGGCTATGCTGTCTTGTGGCAACTCGAGATAACCATCTACTGCTTCTGGCGGATACTGGTGGATATTTTCTTCGCTTTCTTCTGGTAACTCAAGAATATCATCTACCGCCGCTGATGAAGACCTGCTTGCTAGCCTTTCTTCCGGCAACTCAAGATAGTCATTCACCGCTTCAGATGAAGGCCTCCTTGCTAGCTCATCTTCTGTCGACTCATGATCAGAATTGGCTTCTCCTTCTGGTGATCCGGTGCCATCAGAAGCAGGAACTGCGGAGGACCTACCCTGCGGTGAATCCAGCCCACCCGCTGATAAATCTTGAGCGGCGTCATCATCATCCAGGTTACTCGCTGTACTTGCGCTCTCGAGTGATCCTGTGGAAATCCTTGAAGAGTCGTCGTGGAGAATCAGTTCACTGGTGCTGGGAATTTTGCCAGGAACACGTGTGGCCTGATTGTCAGCTTCTGCATCCTCAGCTGCTTCTTCCAACAAGCTCGAGTCACATCTTTCCTCCGTCGCCACTTGATCAAAGATATCGGGTTGCAGCGGGCTCTCGGCTTTGCCGTCACTCAAGTTTGGCGACGCAGCCGATGAGAAAAAATTGGCCAGATTTGCCGTCCAGCTTTCCTCGGATGTGGCCGAAACGCTTGCGGCTGAATCCCTCTCCGAGACAGAGGACTCCTCATCGTCTACCTCCTCCTCCTCCGATTCCTTTGGCCCAATTGTTTTCTGCAAAGTGCACTTGACTTTTTCCACAATTGTTTTGCCTGCTGTGTCGATGCCAGCGACGACGGGGTTAATCACTTGGACAATCAAATCTTTGGCCTTGTCGAAGCAGTTGGGTGAGATGGAGGTCAACGAATTGGGAGACGGCGAGCCATCTAATGTTTGCGACAAGCCGTCCAGAAGGCTACGTCGATCATCTGAGCAGGCGCTCGATCCCTCGTCGGTATATTCCTTCTTGATATCCCAACAATCTGTTTCTTGAGACTTCGTGGCGCTTCCCCTCGCAAATATCCTCAGGGCCGAAGCGTCACCGGCACGCTTACCCTCTTCCTGCTCTGCGATCACGAGCCGCTCGGAGAAAAAAACCTTGAGGTGTTGCTTGATCTTCTGCTGGGTGACCACGCCGTACGCTGACTCGTCGATGAAGGAGTCGGACACGGCGCGCTCCTCCTTGTCCCAGAGGGAGATCATCTGCCTCAGGTTGGCCAGATCGAGGGTGCTTTTCTCCACAATGTTCTTGATGATATTGTTGATCTTGGCATCTTTATCTTTGTCCTTTAGACTAAAATTGATATTCTAGAGTAGGAAAACAAGCATCTGATTAGCATGTCTTGCGAGTATAATTCACTTTGTGTTCAGTTAATTGCTTATCGAGGGGGGATATGACCAAAATAACGGCATAAAACATCTAAATGTGGGACTGAACTGTATTACATGGAAGGGTTGTCGACCTCAATAATATGTTGTGGCACTTGAAGACTACATTCAGACTTCTACAGTAAACTGTTAAAAAAAAATGTTGACGTCTGTGGTCGTCATTGGCAGTCAACGAGTTAAAAATGTTTGCTTAAAAATCTGCAACAGCTCAGATGATGAACACCGATTTAGTATGGGGCACTCTGTGATTAATGTAAGACGCATTCATTACCTGCCCAGCCAGACAATCTTTCGCGTCGTCGCCAAACATCCCCCGTTGGGCAAAAAAATCCTTAATGCCATTTTGAATCTTTTCCAGAGCGAGGAGGTCGGCTCCCGGCCCAAGTGTGTCACTCTCATTGCTCATCTCAGGGCCGTGCGCGCAGTCTTCTCTTTCGAGGGGGTTATGTTTCCGGAGCTTCGAGCTCCCAATTTTTTGGGGGAAGATTTTTCCACTAATCGCAAGCCCCTCTGTGAACCAGGTCAACAAAGGCTGCTGGGACGCGACATCGTCCGTCTTTGTCATGAAGCGGCGACATCACGCTTTGTCGTCAAGGCTTGCCGCCGGCAGGCGTTGTCATCAAAGCACGTTACCCCGAGCGTGATGAGCTCCTGCCAAGTCAGTCCGGTATGAAGTCATTAATCAAATGGAAACTTCAATCTTCAGGTTCTCTTCAATCTTTCTCTGTAACAAAATATACCTACTGGATCCATTTATCCGTTTTCAATGCTGTTAATACTCGGGTTCGAGTTGAGCTGGAGTGTAAACTGGCTGAATTTGGACCGGAGGCCGGGATACCCTGGGCTGGTTGTCAGCTACTGGTACAGCTAATATACCATCACCTTACTAAAATAATGGTCAGACATATTTTTTTCGGCGGAAAAAAAGTACTGAACTAACTGCTGATTATATAATCATCAATAAGTTCATTTCAGGGGTAGAATTAATTAACTCATTCACTGCCATTGACGGCTATCGACGTTTAAAAAAAAAAAATCATTTGAGCTATAGCAATTATTTTTCACATTTTTTTCCACTTTTGTTAAGAGTATGAAAACCTAGAAAAAATATATTGTACATTTAGACCAGATTTGTGATTAATCGTGAGTTAACTAGTGAAGTTATGTGATTAATTACAATTTAAAAAAAAATGTATCACCTTATGCCCCTAGTTAAAAACAAAAAAGAAAATATTAGATTAGGGGCGTCAGACGATTAATTTTTTTAAATTGTAATTAATTGCATTATTTCATTAGTTAACTAATCACAATTTTATATTTGTTCTAAATGTACAATAAATAAAAAAAATCTAGGTTTTCATACTCTTGTTAATAAAAATGGAAAAAATGTGAAGCTAGTAGAAATAGTTCAAATGAATTTTTGACGTCTATAGGCGTCATTGGCAGTGAATGAGTTAAGATGTAGTCGATCATAGCAGTTAGCAAACACTCCAAGATGTTTAAGGTAAAAAAAACATTTTTTTTTGCCAAACTGACTTAAAAATGTCTTACGAAGGTGACAATAAGCATAATAGAGGAAAAAGATGGATGGATTCAAATTTGCTAAAAGTTGTTGCATCATGTACTGAAAATGACATCGATATCCACAATGAAAAGACACTTTGCTAGCAAATGGTGATGCTTTAGTTGCATTTATTTTTCTAAGTCAAAAATAAAGAACCTTCTCACGAAAACAAATAAATTGCTGAAAGTGTCACAGCACAAGTTGTCCTGTGTGGCTGCCTTCGATTGTGCTCTTAACGTACGGTGAAAAAAAATCTGTTGGTGGGTCACTACCTGGACCGGCGGTCTTTTCTGTTCTTGTCCAGACTTTTGTCCATGGTCTTTTCATTGTCCCCCCTGCATTTGGGACAGTACCACTTGCCCTTGGGTTTGTAGGTCAGCCCCACGCAGGAGAAATGGAACCACTCAATGGGGCACTGGTCGTTATCGCAGCCGATCATTTCGCCGTAAGACACCTGCTCGCACAAACAGTAGGTGGGCTCGTTGGGGTCGATGGGGAAATCCACCGGCGATGCGTCCTGCTTGGACTTGCGCTTCTTCTTCTTGGCAGACTTGGACTTCTTCTCTCTGGGAAGCGGGACGGGCGACTCCTCCGCAGCGTCGTCCGCCACAGAACCGTTGGCCGACGGGTGGCTGGAGTCTCGGCTCTCGCTGTTGCGCTGGCGTCGCGGCCGACGTGCCGAGGCGCGTTCAGTGGTGGCCGGGGAGGCTACGGCTGCGGTGACGGGGGGCTCCTGGACGCTGGGGCGCCGCTCCGTCGCCACGCGTTCGGGATCGGCGGGCTCCTGGAGGCACAGGGAATTGGAATCCATCTGGCGCGAGCGGTTCTCCACCAGCTCGGTCATCTGGGTCACCACGTGGATCTTCTCGTCGCCCAGCTCCTGGCTCACGATGAGCGCCCGTTGCAACTGGACTTGCAGGCGCTTTCTCTGAGCGCCATCCTGCTCTGCCTTGTACTTCTCAAAGACTTCGTCCACCTCCTTCAGCACTTCTGCAAATAGGAATACAAATAAAATCACGTTATCTAACGTACAAAAGAATTCCAACCCAACACTGTGTAAGCTCACACATGTAAAGCGTTCCCACATTCCGCTAGAGTTATGTTTAAAATAAAATGTTAAATCAATGTTCAAACTTTATGAAATAGGTATCTTACTGTAAAAAAAAAAAACGTGAAAAGAACACTATTTTAAAAAAATTTAAACAACCCGCCCAGCTCTCCCTCTACCGGAAGTGACTACACCGGGTGATCACGTGACGGGGGCGGGGCACTGAAGCAGCAGTTCTTTAGCTGCTACAACGCGCACTGAAGCACAGTGTACCGAGCGCCACCACGGAGCTGCCAACGTACCGATTTCACCATCACATTGTGTTAGCGTCGACGATAAATTGACTCCTAACGTCGTAGTCCGACCACAGTAACTACCGCGGATAGCGGAAAATGTAGGAATGCACGCGTGTGTCTGTTATCGGGAACAAATGTAAACAAATGGCCGCTTTTGCCAATTGAGTTTGGTGCGAGGGTGCCAGGCTGCGTTGACGTAAATGGAGAGACGAGGCAGATGCCTGCCTGCACCCCGCCATCGCCACACAAACTACTGTCGTAAACACGCATCGGACTCTGGTTACCTTGATACTTTGCGTCGATTTCCCGGAGCACAGAAACATTTCTTTGTATGTCCAAAGGCAGCGACTCCACGCATTCCAGATAATCCTCCACGTAGTTGGCTAGTTGTTGCGACTTGTCAGCATTCGGGTAGTGGTGGCCTAACATGGTCTCGACGATGCATCGAGGAGCGGTGGAATGAGCGGGGTGGAAATGTGCAGAAATGGTGCGATTCGATTCAAATGCCGGACGACTTTCGAGCTTGTAAGGGCAGTTCCAGGCAGCAGTTCACTTCAAACAAAACTGCCAGCAGTGCGCATGCGTGAGTATTTTCCTTTTATGGCGTTGGACGGTTTTCTCGCCCTCCAATGTCGTCATCGAAGGCGGTGCCGGTGGGGATGCGGCTTCGCGATTGGTTGAGAGCAGCCCTTATTGACTTAGTGTTTTCCCGGGAAGTTGAGCAGAGAGGAAATGCATTTTTATTTCAAATATATACATGTGCTCGTCAAAAAAAATTGAATATCCTTAAAAAGTTGAATAATTTCCATAATTCCATCCAAAAAGTCAAATTTTTATAGATTATAGAAAATTGAGGTGATTTCAAGTATTTATTTGTTTAGTTTTACATTATTTGGGCTTCCAGCTCATAAACCCCATGAAAACAGGATGTCAAAAAAAATTGAACAATGTGAAGAAATCACCATGCATATTTCCCAGTGTTTTGCATGGGGGAAAAAGATGGATGGATGGTATTTTCAAAACGATATGTCAATCTTAAATAGTTGATTGGATTTTCTTTACCATAATCACTGCCTCGATGGGCCGTGGCATTGCCTGTGGGTCATGGCAGCCCAGGCTTTCTTGATTCTTGCTGTCAGCTCTTTGTTTTTGGGTCTGGTGGCCCTCATTTTCCTCTTGATAGTACTGTATTACAAGAGGAAAACAAGGGCCACAATACATTATGAGAGTCTTTTTGTGTGATGGGAAAAAAACTACGAGTCAGACTGAAATTATTTTAAAATGATACGCCTGTTGGTAATTTCTTGAAGTAAACTCTTATTAAAGTTAGTTTCGTTTACTTTAAGACTTAGGTCACCACTAGAGGTCTCTGTTACGCAGCTTGCTGAAAATGGTTTGTAAGGGTACTGTACTATTATTATTATTATTTTACGTATACTGTAAATGTTGATAAAATCTTGGATTTTTTTTTATAAAACGTCATATTTTAAAGCAGAAAAATTATTAGATGAGAGACATTTCTCAACACAAAGATGAGAAAGACTTTAAAAAAAATTGTGTTTTCATATTTCAAGAACACTCATATTTTCAGGAGGAAAGGTATGTTTTTGATAGTAAAGTCGTGTATTTTAAAATCAGTAATAGTCACAAAGTTATATATTTTGAGTTTCAACGTTTATTTGCGATAAAGTCATAATATTCTGCGAATAAAGTAGATCATTTTTTTAGTTTAAAAAACACACTTTCATCTCGAAAGCAAACGGCTCAATGACAAATATCTCTCAAATAGAAAACTTTTGTCTCATTCTATTACAAATGTAATCTAATTGTTTTTTGTTTTGGTCATTTGTTGATTATCTCGACGCAGTTTCCCTTTTTTGTGAACGGCCATCAACGACCTCCTTCCGAGCTGAATGAGGCTAGTTTCGTTTCCCGAAAATTACTGTATGTTAGCAATTAACAATTTCCACCGACCACTTCTGCTTTCAAAATAAGAGCCAAGTGGTGGGCGTTAACGTGAAACAAGTTTGGCAAGAGCTGGGAGTCACCCATGCCCGATGAGGCTTGCCTTGTAATCACTAAACACCTGGACGTCTCAAGCGCGACGAGAGTTTGACTAATGAACAATAAAGCTTTCAAAGCTAGGTTTTATTTTGACTTGGTCCGTGCGCTTCCGGTCATACCGTGTTTTTGTTTAAATATATCTCATTGTAGGACCCGAGTCGTCATTCCGTCCGTCCGTCGTCTCTGAGAGGTTTAAAAAAAAAAAAAACGACACACACACCTGTCGCCATGGAAAGTGCACTTTTAATTCTCTTTTGTTGCGGATTTTCAGGTAATGTGCCGCTTACGAACACTTAAAGTACACTGTTGTTGCTCTGAATTATTATTATTAATTATTCCAGCGCCGGTTTAGTTCTCGTTTTACGTAGACCTACAATTCGTGACGCACTAGTATTAAGTGCTTTAATGGCTTTTAAAATGTGGAATACGGACTCTAAATGTTTGGGTTTGTGTGTTAAGTTTATTTTATTTATTTTTAAAGTTCTATCACACGCTCTCTTTTTTTTCCTTTTTAGAAAGTTTACAAATACGTGGGGCGTCTAAGGTTTGTTTATAGTTCATAAGTGTTTCTCATAAATATTAACTGTCATTATGACGTTCATCAAACTGCGGGACGTCTCAAACGCTACGAGGGTTCGACTATCGAGCAATGAACGATCGAAGCAGATCAAAGCTATCTTTTATTTTGACTGCGTCCGCGAGCTTCCGGTCGTACGCGTGCTTATCTTCGTGCTTCATTTACTCGTCGTAGGACGGAGTCGTCATTCTGTCCGTCGTTGTTTTCGAGCTGTTTCAAGCTACACCTGTCGCCATGAAAAGTGCACTTATAATCATCTTCAGCTGTGTTTTACCAGGTAACCCCTTATGAACACTTTTTAAATAGTTTTTTTGATATGAAAGTTTTTGCGGTGTGCGTCGGTTCGATTTTTGTTTTTACGTATTCGTGCCGTACATACGATAAAGTGCTTTAACGGCTTTTCAAAATGTGGGGTACGGACTCCAAAAGTTTGGAGTTATTCTTGACCTTATCTATTTGGAAGCGTCATAATTACGTCGTGGACTTTTGAACTCGTGCGAACGCAATGTCATCAGGCCATTTCGACCCAAAAGTCACTTGGCTCTCACTCTTGATTGACGCTGTCTAATATATTTTTTTCTCGCCCTTATTTAAACGGACACAGGTCCTCGGTATATTATATTATTATACAAATGTCTTATGGCTGAAAGTGTTTTCAAAATATTTTATTGTAATTATGACTGAACTTTTCTCCTCTCCAATTCTTGTCTTTTTTCAATGAAGCACTGTCACTGGCGCAAGATGTGAAATCCCCCGCGACTGTGACTGCCGCTAAAGAATTCTTCCCAAAAAGTGAAACGACGACACCCGGCGAGCTGACAACTCTGGCTGCCAATGGCACAACCAGTGGGGTCCCCACGACAGCCCACTCTACAACTGCACCCATCACCAATTCGACCGTCGCGCCTCCCACCGCGCCTCCCACCGCGCCCCCACCCAAGCCCACTCCACATACTGACTTGAGCACGGGAGAATACCGGCTGATGAAGGGCAAAGTCGTTTGCCTGATGGCCCGTGTGGCCCTGGAGCTCCGACTCGTTACACCAAAGGTACCTTTTTGCTCTTGTATAAATCGTCTTGACTTTTTGTGGGGGTTTTTTAAAAAATTTTTTTAGGTTGAAACAGATGAACTCATTCATTGCCATTGACGACTATAGACGTCAAAAATTCATGTGAACTAGTTCTATTAGTTTAGCATTTTTTTGCATTTCATTTTTTATGAAAACCTAGAATTTTTTTATTGTACATTTATAGGAGATATAAAATTATCATGCGATTGATTACGATTCAACGCCCCTTATTTTTAATATATATTTTTAAAATTAGGACCGTCAGGTGATTACATTTTTTAATTGTAATTAATCACATGACTACACTAGTTAACTAATGATTAATCACAAATTTCATATCTGTTCTAAATTTACAATATTTTTTTTTCTTCACTGCCATTGACGGCTATAGACGTCAAAAATTCATTTGAACTATTTCTATTAGTTTAACATTTTTTCCATTTTTGTTAACAAGAGTATGAAAACCTAGGAAAAAAATATTGTACATTTAGAACAGATATAAAATTTTAGATTAATTGTGAGTTAATTATTGAAGTCATGCTATTAATTTTAATCGCCTGACGCCCCTAATTTTCCATCCATCCATCCATTTTCTTGGCCGCTTTTCCTCACTAGGGTCGCGGGGTTGCTGGAGCCTATCCCAGCTGGCTTCGGGCAGTAGGCGGGGTACACCCTGAACTGGTTGCCAGCCAATCGCAGGGCACACAGAGACGAACAACCACACTCACATTCACACCTAGGGACAATTTGGAGTGTTCAATTAACCTGCCATGCATGTTTTTGGAATGTGGGAGGAAACCGGAGTACCCGGTGAAAACCCACGCAAGCACGGGGAGAACATGCAAACTCCACCCAGGAAGGCCGAAGCCCGGACTCGATCTCACGTCCTCTGCACTGGGAGGCGGACGTGCTAACCAGTCATCCACCGTGCTGCCCGCCCCTAATTTTTTAATATTAAAAAAAAAAAAGATTATTAAAGGAAATGTCTAGGTTTTCATACTCTTAACAAAAGTGGGGATTTTTTTTTTAAACTAATAGAAATAGTTTAAATGAATTTTGGGCGTCTATAGCCGTGAATGAGTTAATAACGTTCCGATTTTTATTTCATTGGTGAAAGATGACTTGAGATATAGCAACTTAAAAGTATTTGTATGTTATTACAAGACTGCTTTTATTATTAATTGATTTTATTCCCTTTCTAGGCCAGCGGGACGTTCATGGTGCAGCCCAATAAGACAAAAGCCGTTGGGCAGTGTCTGGAGAACAGGGCCAACCTCACGTTGGTCTTCCAGGAGGGTTTCATCACCTTCATGTTCAACAAGGTTCACTTCTCTCACAGCTGGCCAAAAATACTCCCACTCTGCAATTGAGTGGAATAAAACAAAAAGAGTGTAAAATAGGGCTGAACAATTAATCCAATTCAAATTGCCATTCCAATATTGAGGGGGGGGGGGGTGCAATTCGATTATTTTTCAAAATTGTTCAGCCCTAGTAAAAAGAACAAATGATGAAACAAAAGTTGTTTCAACTTCTTAAAAAAATAATAATAATCGCCATAATCTACTTTGTATTTTGTGACTTCCTATCACTGTTTTCTCTTGATGGGTCACAGATTTATTTGACTGCCGGAGGTCATGTGATTTTCAACCTCAAGCTGTCACGGGAGAAAAAGTCGTTCGAAAGAGGAAGTAGACTTGACGAGCCAGTTATTTTTTTTATTTTTTTTTGTGTGTGCGTGTCATAGCATGTGATATGGATCAGTCAGTGCCTCACCCGCACAACCACCGTTAATGCCTGGACTAATTTGTTGACATGGCAAATAACAAGCACAAACCAACATGTTTTTTCTTTTTCCCAATTTCCTCAGACCACTGCCGAAAATATTGCCTACGTTGACACTTTATTGTTCAACCTCGTATACCCCTTAAGCAACGGTAAGGCCGTTTTTTTGTTTGTCGTTTTTTTGTTTGTCTCCTTTCATGTGTGTGAGTGGATGGGGGATGTTGGACCCAAATGCAGGGAAACAAATCAAGTGTAATGCGTGGTACTTTAATTAACTCATTCACTGCCATTGACGGCTATAGACGTCAAAAATTCATTTGAACT
This sequence comes from Vanacampus margaritifer, assembly GCF_051991255.1. Taxonomy (NCBI): domain Eukaryota; kingdom Metazoa; phylum Chordata; class Actinopteri; order Syngnathiformes; family Syngnathidae; genus Vanacampus; species Vanacampus margaritifer. The sequence continues at coordinate 14,743,073 of NC_135446.1, forward strand.
ATTTCTATTAGTTAAACAAATTTGCCCACTTTTGTTAACAAGAGTATGAAAACCTCGATTTTTTTGTTTATTGTATTAGAACAAATATAAAATTTGTGATTAATCGTGAATTAACTAGGGAAAATCATGCGATTAATTACGATTAAAAATTGTAATCGCCTGACGCCCCTAATTTTTAATAATCTTTTCTTTAAAAAAAATATATAAATATATATTTGGTTGTTGTTGTTTTTTAAAGAAAAGATTATTAAAAAATAATCAGGCGATTACAATTTTTAATTGTAATTAATCGCATAACTTCCCTGGTTAACTCATGATTAATTACCACCAAATTTTATATCTGTTGTAAATGTACCCCAAAAAATATTGTCTAGGTTTTCATACTCTTGTTACCAAAAATGAAAAAAAAAAAAAGTGTAACTAATAGAAATAGTTAAAATGAATTGTTGATGTCTATAGCTGTCAATGGCAGTGAATGAGTTAACCATAGTGAGAAAGGCGAGCAAACAATCATGACTGGACTGGTCGCCATGACTGGACGGAACGTGAGTACACTAGCTGCCTTGATGGGACGCGAGTAGACTGGTCGCCGCGGCTAGACTGGTCGCCGTGGCTGGGACAGGATGCGGCTAGACAGGAAAAACACAACGGAATAAATGCACCACTAATGAGACACACCCACAAGTGGGCGTGGTTAGACATAACGAGACAAGGGAAGAAACCAGGAACACAAGACAAAAAAAGGCCATAACAAACAAAAACTCCCACAGAACCAAAACATGACAGCATATGGCGCTTGGTTTCAGGGACGTTTGAAGTGCTTACACAAAAACATGAAGTGCTGACAAATTATTTTTCTCTTTTGAGTGTCTGTAATAAGACTGTGTCGCAAGAAGATTTGGAGAAAAAGAAAGTCAAAACACTGTTTAGCACTCACTTCGGCGCAACACCCTAGGATCGACCGCTGTTGCTATGGTAACAAAAGGTCATTCCTCACCTTTATGTAGTGTGATGAGTGGATGTCAGGTGTGCTGCAATTTTCCCTGCTTTTTGTCTATATTGGCAGAAGAATGTTAGACAGCTTTTACTAAGACACTCGCAAACTCTTAAAAAATGTAAACAAGAAAATGTGCATAATTTTCCCATTTTGTGTTTGTTTTTCAGCCAGCGGACACTTCACCGCCGCCAACAAGTCCCTGCGCGCCTTCCCCGCCAAGATCGGCCACTCGTACTCGTGCCGGAGCGAATCCGTTTACATGGGAAACGGCTTGTATTTGGATGTCAAGGATGAGCGGATGCAGGCCTTCAATCTGACAAAGGGTGGCGAATTCGGCGTCAGTAAGTGCCCGCCGCCCGGACGCCATTTTGGTTTTGTTTTGGTTGCTGACGTGTACCCGTAACCCGCGGCCTGCGTTTCAGCCGACAACTGCGTGGCCGACCAGCCTGATTACAGCGTGGCCATCGGCGTGGGCGTGACGTTGCTGGTGCTCATCTTGGTGGTGGTGGTGGTCTACCTGATGGGGCGCAAGAGGAGGGCGGATGGCTACCAGTCGCTGTGACGACCTCCCCCAAGGACGCGAGGCTTTTTGTGTAAAATCCTCCTCTTTTCATTATCGCTTGCCTTGCCACTTTCAACATTCAGATTGCTGTCTGTTTTACATTCATACTATGTTAGCATAGCAATGGCTAGCATGTTAGCATACAAATCCCTCACTATTTAGTTTCAGCATATTACCACAAATGTTAGCATTTGATCATTCTCAAACAGAAATAGCACCACAATACAGAGAGTGGCGTCAGTTTGCGTTGGAAATGGTGCCAAAATTGCTCATTTAATCAAATTGTTGTTTTTTCCAGTAAGTTAAATTGTGGTCGTTTTCAACAATGCCCGTTTTCCCTCCTTGTTTTGAAGCCAGTCGTTACGTTCAGACGGTCTCGTTCAAACATGTTTTGTTTTTTTGCTATGAATTCACTAAAAGGGAGGCCTTGGGTGGGTTAAGCAATGCTTTGCCAGCAATAAGAGTGAATGAATTGGTACAATCAATAATTGCACTAATTGCAGGCTGATGCTTACAGAGGGAGGTTGTAAATGTTTTCTATTTGTGTAAAAGCCTACAACGCGGATGTTGCTTAGCGCATGAAACGTTTGGGAATGCACATACTTGTTGTATTGTCTTTTTAAATGTGACTTGGTACATTGAAAGTTTAATGAGGGAATTTATTGCTGTTTGAAGTTTTTATGCCAATAAAGATTGATCAATTTCTAAGTGTCAAGTTATTTTAGTAGTTAAAAATAAATACGGAGTAAAGGGACACATTGATTCTCGACCACATACGAGGTTATTACGTTGTTGTACCATGTTAAATAAAATACTATATAGTGTTAAAAAAAAAAATTAACTAAAAGTTAAATCCCCGGTTTGCCATGTTGAATAAAATACTATATAGTGTTAGAAAAAAATTTAAACAAAAGTTAAATCCCCAGTTTTCCGACAGTTTCCGCTGCATTTGAAGAGGCTCTTCCGTGACGTCATTTACGTAAAACGCGTGATGACGCGTCCCGAATGACTTTCCGAGCAGACTGAAGTGCGCGGCAAAAGAAGTGGGGCACAAAACAAAACAACACGAAACATGTGGTCGGGATACTGCTGAGCAAACGGGGTACGTGTTCCGTCACACGCCGCGTGTTCTTCCGCTACCGGAACGAGACCTTTTCGCAAGGTGTACAACAGAAAGGCTATTTCCGCGGGACTTATTACCTAACATCGATACGCGTTATCTGAAATAGTCCCGTTGAGCTAACTAGCTTCTCGTTAGCAATTAGCTGCAGCCGGTCGCCGGTCAATTCAAGCAGGTCTATGTCAGGACCTGGCTCACGGTTGGTTTCGCGTACACTCGCGGCATGTCGATACGACGGGCCTACGTTGGAGTAGTTACTTTCGAATTGAAAGCGAAGCAGCGTAACGCCGGTGTCAATGAAGCTCCAAATGCTAACGTTAGCCTAGCCTATTTTTGTATGTGTGTGTGCGTGTAATTTAGCTAAGAGTGCCCCGCCCACCCACTAGCAAATGCAAGTTTAAAAAAAGATAAAAGAAATATAAATGCTCTAAATATATTTATCCTTATGTTACATTCAAATACGATATAGACAGAACACATATAAATCTGAACTACAATATTTGTATTCAATTTCAACCCCCGAATGTTAGTTAGCCGATTCATCACTATCTTGCTCAATTTTAGTACAGCGGGGTCGGCTCACTCGCGGTTCGGCACCCGCGGATTCACCTATGCGTGGACCCACTTGCCATCATTTGCACGTACAACTTAAGTATTCATTCATTCATTCTTACAAAATGATAAAGAATAGTCAAACAGTTTGCAGTTGGTGGTCAGGTTTGAAAAATAAATCGAATCGTGTGTTTTAAATTATTTAAATAAAAAAATAATAATAATAATCTGTATTACAATAAGGGGCCTATTTTGTTGACTTGTTTTACATTAGGCACTGCAAGTGAAGACTACCTCAGAGGACGTAATGGGTTTGCACTCATCCCAGAAAAAGCACTTCCCCCTGCGGGGGATCGACGCCGTCGTTCAGCTCTTCGACGCCGAGCTCCGCAAGTCCGAGCCGGACATCGCCCTCCTCTCCCTGGTCCTGGGTTTCGTCGAGCACTTCCTCGCCGTGAACCGCGTGGTCCCCGTCAACGTGCCCGGGGTGCGTTTCGAGCCGCTGGAGCCCGATTGCCCCAACTCGTGTTTCCCCACCGTGGAGCTGGGCATGATCTCGGCGCTGTACGAGCGCTTCACGGCGCAGATCCGCGGTGCCGTGGACCTGTCCCAGTACAGGAGGACGGCGGCGGGGTCCAGTCGAGAGCTGGTGAAGAAAGTGTCGGATGTGATTTGGAATAGTCTCAGTCGCTCTTACTTTAAAGACCGTGCCCACATCCAGTCTCTCTTCAGCCTCATCACTGGTAAGTAGGACTGGGTGATATGCATTTCAAATCAAATCTTGGGTCAATAAAACTGTGACTGTGATTGTGTTTTCCTTTGAACACAATCTGTTTTATTTGAAAAGAAAATTTTAAATATTTGGTACAGTAAGAAATATTAAGATGAAATGAGCAAAAACAGTGACAGCTTTTCAAACGGCTGTCGACGCCCAAAATTCATTTAAACTATTTCTATTAGTTTAACATTCCCCCCCCCCCCACACACACACACTTTTGCTAACAAGAGTATGAAAACCTAGACATTTCTTTTAATTATCTTTTTTTTTTTAAGATTATTTAAAATCGTCAGGCGATTAAAGTTAATAGCATGACTTCAATAGTTAACTCACAATTAATCAAAAAATTTATATCTGTTCTAAATGTACAATATTTTTTTCTAGGTTTTCATACTCTTGTTAACAAAAATGGAAAAAATGTTAAACTAATAGAAATAGTTCAAATGAATTTTGGACGTCTATAGCCGTCAATGGCAGTGAAGAAAAAAAAAAATTGTAAATTTAGAACAGATATGAAATTTGTGATTAATCATTAGTTAACTAGTGAAGTCATGTGATTAATTACAATTAAAAAATGTAATCGCCTGACGGGCCTAATTTAAAAAATATATATTAAAAATAAGGGGCGTTTAATCATAATCAATCGCATGATAATTTTATACCTCCTATAAATGAACAATAAAAAAATTCTAGGTTTTCATAAAAAAATAATTAAAAAATGTTAAACTAATAGAAATAGTTCACATGAATTTTTGACGTCTATAGTCGTCAATGGCAGTGAATGAGTTCATCTGTTTCAACCCCTAAAAAAAACAAAAGCATGGTATACCGTCAAACCCGGCCCATGCCTCCTGTGATGTCTTTGATCAAGGGACCAAATTGGACAGCTCGGGGGTCGCCTTCGCAGTGGTGGCGGCCTGCCAGGTCCTGGGCCTGAAGGACGTGCACCTGGCCCTGTCCGAAGACCACGCCTGGGTCATCTTTGGCAAGAGCGGCGAAGAGACGGCCGAGGTCACCTGGCACGGCAAGGGGAACGAAGACCGGCGAGGGCAGACGGTCGCGGCGGGAGTCAACGAGAAGGTGAAGCCGGAAACCCACCTTAAAAACCATGAATAAAAGTATTGCGGCAATTATGCGTGTATTTTCTCCATTCAAACGTTTTTGTGTCTTCTTCAGAGTTGGCTCTACCTCAAGGGTTCCTACATGAAATGTGACCGCAACATGGAGGTGGCCTTCATGGTGTGCGCCATCAACCCTTCACTGGACCTGCACACTGACAGCTCGGAGCTTCTGCAGCTTCAGCAGGTGACAGCACAACGCTGATCATTTTCCCCCTCATCTGTCACTGTTGCTTTTGCTGAGATCAGCACTTTTTTTTTTTTTTTTTTTTGCGTTACTTGCAAACATCTTAAGTTGGCTCTTAATTCTTTATCCTTTGTGTATTTTGACTAAAAAATTTAATCAGAGAGCTGGAATTTTTTCGAATTGCATACTATGTCTCATTTAAATATTAATAACAGTAAAGACACTTGTTACAAAAAATTCTATTAGCATTTTTTTTTGTGCCTCAGTGGTATCATAACAGTAAAGGCATGCTAAAGTTCTGACAGATTTTGAGATTTTTTTGCCGTCTGTGATTGTGTGAATGCAAAATGGCTTCGGCTCTCAGAGCCCTCTGGTGTATTGCAACAACAAAATGGGGCTCTCAGCAGCGGCATTGACGTCGCAAAGACAGTCGAGCTATTTGTCAAAGACTCTCCGAGGACACAGATGCATGTCATTAGCATATTCAGAAAACATGTTGCAAATCGTTTGAAAAATATTTCTTGAAGTATTTTTTTTGCCTTTAATTGATACTTCAAACGCTCTTCATTTTCAAGAGTAAATTCAGTGGGGCGTGTCTTTATATGAAAATGACCCATATTTGCAACAATGACGATTAAATATCCCCGGTCCGTGATTTTCTTGACACAGAAACTACTGTGGCTTCTCTATGAACGAGGTGACCTGGACAGGTGAGTCTGCTAAAGTTGAAGATTAAAAAAAAAAAAAAAAAGAATGACCAAGAATTGGGTATCCACAGTCTCCTGTGCATCATCTCAGGTATCCAATGGCAATGGGGACTCTGGCAGACCTGGAAGACCAGGATCCGATGCCAGGCAAGGAGAACCCGCTTGAAATCCATCTGAAGGTAAGTTTTTCTAAACTCAACTGTAACTCAACTCCTCATGCTATTTAGCGTTAGCATTAGGCGAGTAGACTGGTGTCTTTTTAAGGGTTAGGTGGAGGTGGAGGGGCTTAATGTAGTTGATGTCGACTTTTTCTTTCCTCTCGCTCTCATCAGGCCGTCGGCTCGGCCCAGAAACATTACAACAACGAGCACATCTACCCCTTCATGTACTTGGGGGGCTTCCACTACAGGCACAGGAACGTGCGGGATGCGCTGAGGGCGTGGGCCGACGCCGCCCAGGTCATGCAGGAGTAAGTACTTGACGTTGCGTTCACGTGACACCAGAGGGCAGCAAATACTCAGTTTGTGGTACGACGCAAGTCATTACGAGACAAATATGTTTGTTTGTATTATCAGTGTTATGCATGCTTTCACCCCCCAAAAAAAAAAAAAAAAAAAATCCTCGCTGTACCTTAAAATAGTCACAGGCAGATTGAACTTCCTCCTCATTGTTCTGCAGGTTTGGCCTCTTCCTCTCAAACATGTCGGGGGGTTCTTTGCATTCAGTTCTGATTCGTCATCATACCCCAAATAGGAACTTCCTTTTTCGTATGGTCAACTAGTGCTTCTCAAAACAGCACTTTGGGGTCCACAAAATAATGTTTGATCAGCTAAAAAGAGGCATACCTGCATGAAACAAAATAAACCAAATTATTCAGGTGATATTTATTTATTTTTAAGAAAAAAATAATATATTTTTTAAAAAGTTTTCAAATTAAAAATAGCTAAATAATTTGGACAATTGTTGCTATATTATTTCGTTACGTTTACACGTTACAACACAAGACAACAATAAGATAAGATAAAATAAGAAACAGGCCGGAAATTTGACAAATTTTTGACGACTTTTTTTCCCCCTCCGTTGCAAGATTATAGTAAACAAAAGCTAACACAATAACTAAAATTGGAAGAAAAAAAACACATTTTTGTTAATGATATAATATAGCAACAAAAGTGCTTTGAAAAAAATCACAACTACATTTTTTGTTCATAAAACAAACTATAATTAGAGCAGAAATGTCATTTGTTTCCATCTTCCATTTCATCCAACAGCTTTTGGGCTTTAATTTGATTTAAAATGCATTATTAGTGTACAATCATGTAAAAGAAAGAAGCTCTAACATACTCTTGGGAATTGTAGTTTTACTACTCTTAAAAAAAAAAAAATCTTACTCTACAGATACACTGTATATCTATTTTTAAAAATAACAAAAATGAATGGGGGAAAAAACTAAACTAAAATGAAGCAGTTAAAAAAAAAATTTAATCCCTCTCTAAAAACTGATCAAAAGTAACAGAATTTAGAAAACAAAAGTCAAAACTAAATGACAATTACTATAATGAAGATTCTCAAATTATTATAACCCTGCTAATTATTATTATTTTTAAATTCTGTCAAATAACGTAATCAGCCTCAAAAAAGGTTGGACCCTCATAGTTACAGTCGTTAAGATTTTGTTGCCTTTGGGGGAAAAAAAAATCTCTTTAAGGGATCCCCAAAAGTTTGAGATCTTCTTAAGTCATTCACTGCCATTGACGGTTATAAACGTCAAAAAATCATTTGGACGATTTCTATTAGTTTAACCTTTTTTCTACTTTTGTTAACATGAGTATGAAAACCTAGAATTGTTTTTACTGTACATTTAGAACAGTGTCCTTGATCGTGAGTTAACTATTGAAGTCATGCGATTAATTACGATTAAAAAAATGAATCGCCTGACGCCCTTAATTTTTAATAATCATCTTGTCAGGCGAATTGTAATTAATCGCATGACTTCACTAGTTAACTCACGATTAAGTACACATTTTATATCTGTTCTAAATGTACAATTTTTCCCTAGGTTTTCATACTCTTGTTAACAAAAGTGGAAAAAAAATGTTAAACTAATAGAAATAGTTCAAATGATTTCGTTTATAGCCGTCAATGGCATTCAATGAGTTAAACATCCAAATTCTCCTCTCTCTTCGCAGCTACAACTACTTCCGCGAGGACGAGGAGATCTACAAAGAGTTCTTCGACATTGCCAACGACGTCATTCCCACTCTGCTCAAGGAGACGGCCACCGCCGCCGAGAGTCCCTCGGAAGGCGGCGACACCGGAGAAGCGGTTAGAAAGAAGGCCCCGAGTCGATCACTCCTCTGGAAAAAATCTAATTTTTAATGTATTGGGGATGCAGGAACAGCCCAAGCAGCAGGACCAGCAGCAGGCGGCGGCGTTCTCGGCACTGCAGGACCCGGAATGCTTCGCGCACCTGCTGTGCTTTTACGACGGCATCTGCAAGTGGGAGGAGGGCAGCCCCACGCCGGTGCTGCACGTGGGCTGGGCCACCTACCTGGTCCAGTCCCTAAGCCGCTTTGAGGCACAGGTGCGCAACTCCCCGCCTAATAAGTCACCACACACGCCAGACTCAAGAAAAAATTGGTTTTATTTTGGGCAAACTCCACTTCAGGTGCGGCAGAAAGTGTCCATCAACACCAAAGAGCCAGAGTGCCAGGACGAGGACGACGCGTCCAGCGAGGATCCGCGGGAGGGCCGGCGGCGAGGGCCCCGCAGGGAGTCCAAGCTGGAGGAGCAGAACTCCCCGCTCCCCGCCGCCCCCACGTCTCCGACCGCCGCGCCGGCGCCCACCGCCACCGCCACCGCCGCCGCGCCCAAGAAAATCGGCGAGGGCGGCGCCCGCCGCCGCTCGGAGGGTAAGCCCAAGTCCCCCAACGCGCGGGCGCTCTCCCCCCCGCAGCCGCAGCCGCCGCCCCCCCGCCCGGCCGCCCCCGCGGTGACCTTCCAGAGCGAGAAGATGAAGGGCATGAAGGAGCTGCTGCGCGCCGCCAAGGTGAACTCCAGCGCCATCAAGCTGCAGCTCACCGCCCAGTCTCAGGTTCAGATGAAGCGGCAGAAGAGCACGCCGCCGGGCGACTACGCAATGTCCTTCATGAAGAGGCAGCGCAAGTCGCTTTAGGAGCAAAACTACTGTGAACGCCCGCTCGGATTCCTTTCAGTCCCAACATTCTCCGTACTGCCGTTAGTCAAACACTCGCCGACTTCCCTTATTGATTGTTTAGAATTGCTAAAGCGAGTCTCGTGTTGTGAAAGACGCTAATGAAAATCTAGTTTTACCGCGCAAGTCAAGTCAAGTCAAGTCTTTAAAACGTTTGCTTGAAATAAAGCTGAAACGATTTTGGCGTCAAATAAGTCGGCACATGAAAATGAGTGGCGAGAAAACACACGCAGTGACGACTTTGAAACTTTTAATGCATCACCTCAGTGTGCTTGGACACCAATGTACTACTTTCCTATTAAACAGGGCTTTGGCATAATGAGCACAAAAACACTGGCAATAAATTCACACAAAAATGCCAACAGGTTAATTAGTGACCAGTTGCATATCAGACCTAATGTAAACAAAGCTGATCCTAATTGACTTTGCCTCATCAGCATCTGTCGGGAAAAACTGAAAGCGGGGAAAGTCAATTTAGTATAGTTACTGTGTAACATTGTCCACTTTGCGTTAAGGATAGCTTCTTTCTTGCTAGCTGGATGTTGCCTTACTTTGCTTTGTTTTGTTTTTTTTAGACGGGACCCTTTTAGTTCGGACTCGGCCCGCATTCGTGATTTAGAGAAGCCCACAAAGCGCAGAACCGCATGAGGCGGTCACTCAATGTTGCGTTCCACTTGTGGTTTTGGTCTTTGTTTGATTTTTGTATCTGCAAGTAATAAAGACAAAAGAAGTGGAGGCAAGTCTCTGGGCATCTTTGTTTGTAGAGATTTAATAATAATCAAGCCAACTTGGTGAAATGGAATAATTTGCACCAACTATAATGCCAAATCCCAAATAGCCACTAATCCACGGGCTAACTGTTAGCTCGCGGGCTAACTGTTAGCTCGCGGGCTAACTGTTAGCTCGCGGGCTAACTGTTAGCTCGCGGGCTAACCATTCACCCACACGCTAACCCCGGGATAACTCCCAAAATAGCCGCTAAAAAAAACGCTATTTTATCTTGTGGAAAATGAGGTTTGAACTTTTGGCCTTATTTATTCAAGTAGTTTAAAGAAATATTAATTTTGCTGTTCTTGTGTTTATTTTATTTTTACATCGGATGATTTAATGTATATTTATATAGGCTACATTATTTTTTATTATTTATTTATTGGGGGGCGGGTCTTAATAACAATATATGTATTCCTCTGTCTTTATTTTATTTTTCTTTATTTTGGTTATTTTTAAAAGCTCCTGTCATGCTGTGGGCGGTTTCAGATGGACCTTTTTTGTAAATTTAATATAATACCTTTAGACATTTGAGATTACATTTTTTCGTTTATTTACTTGATGACTACACAAGCGGATCGCATTGAGCCAGGTAAGAAAACAACACACAAACATTTTGGTCACGAATATATCATATGTATGTGTGTGTGTGTGTGTGTGTGTGTGTGTGTGTGTGTGTGTGTGTGTGTGACAAACATAATTAATCCGGAGTTTCCCGCTTGTTATTGTTCGACATTTTTTACAGCGTGCGTTTTTGTTTTGCCCATGCGTGTTGGACTGCGGCAGGTTTTCCTTCTCCCGTCTCTTTCCTTCGCGCGCGTGTTTCTTTAAAAGTCGTTTTGTTTCCGTGTCTTTCTTCTTCTTCTTTCGAGGGGGGGCCCCGACGTTCTTTGTCCTCCAAATCAGGAGCAGCAAGCGCGATGTGCGCCGCCTAGACGGGGGAAAAAAAAAAAAAAAATCCAGAGCACCCAAAAAGGTGCCAGCGGCAGCGGGGCCAGCGAGCGAACATGGAGCGGATCGGGGTGTCATTCCTCGACCCTTTGGACGACTACGAGCTCATCCACAGGATCGGGTGCGGCACCTACGGGGACGTCTTCAAGGTGAGACGCAGCCACCAAATCAGCCCCGTTTTCAAATAATGACGCGCGATATTTTCTACTACTACTACAAAAAAAAAGTACGATAAGAAAATAAAGCGATTCAAAACTTCCTTTAATCGTGACGTCACTAACGCTAGTGCAATTCCTGCGCAGTTATTTCAATTTTTTTTTTTTACACAGGACACTTCATTAGGTACTTTTGCAGACAGTGGGGAGTGATTGAGACAAAAAAAAACCTAAATATATTCATTCTGGAAAAGAGGCAGAATTATTATTATTGACAATTTGGCTAATCTCAACTGGTCATTGGTGAAAAGCTAGTTGACAGCTGTGCTACTAGTAGGCCTACTGTCTACATGGCATTTAAAAAATCTTGTTAACATGATGCCAACGAGTACAGTGAGCATACTAGTAGTGTTGTAAGTGTGCTAGTACTAGATTTTCTAAAAATAAAAATAAATAAAAAAGATAATTGAGCGCATTAGTAGAACTACTGTGTCCTACTAGTAACGCTCCATTTTTTAAATAACATTTCTGAACGTTTAGAACAACTACTACTAGTTGGACAACTAATTACAACAGTGAGACAAAACTGCACTCATTGACATTTACATGCTACTAGTTCTAGCAAAGTACTTGTTGCTAACTAGAATATTGTCTTAGGAGTGCACAGTTTTAACTCACTGGTAACATGTTAATAGTGTGTAGATATGTCATGCTTTCAAAGAAAAAAAATGTTACAAGTTGTTCTACTAGTGTGCCCTAGTCATTTTACTAGTGCTCTACTGAACTCAATAAAGACAAGTTGTTTGATATCCATATTAAGGTCCATATACACTATGAGTATGCTTTTTCCCCACTACTAAGTCAATACAGCGCACAAGTACAACACGTATGGTGCACTAGTAGAATGACTCTCATACTAGTAACATTTTTTACACTACTGCAGTGTATTTCTGCACAATAGTAGTACAGCTGGACAGGACAACTATACAACACTGTGTACTAGTTGAACATTGGTACAACTAGTTAAGTGCAAGATGTCAACTAGTAGAATTGATGTGACTCATAGTAGCACTAGAGCAATTTTGCTTTACTTCTAACATGTTCTAATAGTATGCCAAAGTTGTGGACAAAGAAAGTACTAGTAGCTTACAATTGAATAATTGCTACTCAAAGTCTATTAACATAATCAATAAATAACCATAGAAATGAGGGATTCTTTATTTGTTCTGTAAGTGAGCAAATTTTGAAATTCAGCAGAGGTCAAGTGATTATTCGATTTCACAGAACTTCGACACGAAGGCACGGTGATGATGAAATTTGGACTCTCGACTCCTTGTTTGGTGAATGGAGACATAGAAGGGCGTCCAATCGGGGACAATGGCTCGCTTTCGCCTCGGTGGGAGGCGAAAATGCAGGACAAAAAAAAAAAAAAAAGAGGTCTCCACCTCCGGACATGTGACAGTGTGAGCCTTCAGTGGACCCACATCAAAATGCAGCGAGATGTTTTTATTTTTGAGGCAATTATAAAGACTGCTGAAAAGTATACGGAACTGGTCATGCATGGTCCATTGGAATGTGCCCGTGACCCTAATATATATGCATACAAATGTATGGAACTAGTGGTTTGTCGGAATGTGCATTGTGTAAATCGCAGGCTGCTATTTCGGGCTACCTTGCGTCTCACTTCACTGACAGGAAGCGCCGTGCTCAAACAGGAAGGAAAACAGGAAGTGAACGTGTGTTTGACGTCGTGCGGATGCCAGAGTGAAAACATCACATCACCGCCGCATGCCAGGCAACCATTCACCGATATCCAGCATTTTATGAATATCGGCATCGGCCTCTTTTTTTGTTTTGATGGCGATATATTAAAATTTGTTATTTATGCTCTGACGAGAGCTTTTCTACTCCATCTGCTCTGAGTGAGCGGCTGTTGACTCCCTGCAGCATTGGCCCGCCCACAGCACCATCTGATTGGTTGCTCGTGCAGTGCTAACAGCCAATAAGCAGCAATTAGCGCCTATTAGCCCGCGGGCTAACCTAATAGCCATTTTTTGGCGGCTATTTGGGAGTTATCCCGGGGTTGGTGTGTGGGTGAACGGTTAGGCCGGGAGCTAACTGTTAGCTCGCGAATTAGCACCTATTAGCCCGCGAGCTAACAGTTAGCTCGCGAATTAGCACCTATTAGCCAGCGAGCTAACAGGCTAGCTTGCAAATTAACGGCTATTAGGTTAGCTCGCGGGCCTACCTAATAGCCGTTTTTTAGCGGCTATTTGGGAGTTATCCCGGGGTTAGCGTGTGGGTGAATGGTTAGCCCGCGAGCTAACAGTTAGCCCGTGAATTAGTTGCTATTTGGGAGTTGGCATTATAGTTGGTGCAAAAGCTGATGGCTAACCCTAACCCATGTTGCAAATCACAAAAGCTATTTAATAAACATGTCCTTGAAGGCATTTAAGCAGTCAAGTACTGGAGTTTGTATTATTATTTTATTATTAAAAACACAAACTTTTTTTTTATTCTGCAAATGTATATCTGCTTCAATTATCGGTTATCGTTCTCCCTGACTACCGATAATCGGTATCGGCTCTGAAAAAAGCATACCGGTCTATCTCTATTTTATTGAAGAGAAATAATATTACTACAATGGAAAAAAAAAACATTATTTTTGCTCAAATAATTTCTGAATTAATTATTAAATTATTTACGAAAAGCAGAACAAAAATATAATAAATTACTACTTCAAACAATGAATGTTGATGTATACATGAATTACTATTTTCCTGATCCAGGCTCGGAACATCCGCACGTCGGAACTGGCCGCCATCAAGATCGTCAAGCTGGACCCTTGTCAGTCGTAACTTTTGTTTCTTATCACTTTTAATCCACGCTACTTCTTCACTCTGACCTTGAAGTGGTTACGATTGTCCAGGTGATGACATCACATCCATCCAGCAGGAGATCACCATGATGAAGGAATGCAAGCACAAGAACATTGTAGCCTACTTTGGCAGTTATCACAGGTATTTGGAAAAAAAAAAAAAGGACCATCAAAAAATTGTAAGCAAATATGCTACTAGCTCTTTAGTTGCGTATATTTGAAACAAGAATGAAAACAGGAAGTGTTTCAACCTATTTTTTGCTGAAGGTTATTGAATGTGGAATCCTCATTTAATCCTGCTTTTTACGCCTACAGTTTATTTTGTAATGTACATCTTTGGGCATGATTATTGAGCTATATTGCGAGATGAGAAGTTTTAATAGAGGGATCTGTCAATATTTTATTTTTTTAATTGTGTTTGCATTATTTTGAACGTTTTTAAATGCTATATAATTGTATTGGGAAGCTCATTAAACTGTTTGTACCCTCGGCCAGAAACACCAAACTGTGGATCTGCATGGAATACTGCGGGGGAGGTTCCCTTCAGGATATCTATCACGGTATGAATAGATACAATTGTGTGTGTTTTGTTTTTTTAACTCATTCACTGCCATTGACGGCTATAGACGTCAAAAATTAATTTGAACTATTTCTATTAGTTGCACATTTTTTCCCCAATTTTGCTGTACATTTAGTTGTTTTTTTATTGTACATTTAGAACAGATATACAATTTGTGATTAATCGTGAGTTAACAAAGTCATGCGATTAATTACAATTTTAAAAAATTATCGTCTTACGCCCCTAATTTTTAATAATCTTTTTTTTTAAATTAGTGGCATCAGGTGATTAAAATTTTTAATTGTAATTAATCACATGACTTCACTAGTTAATTTAAGATTAATCACAAATTTTATATCTGTTCTAAATGTACAATAAAAAAAAAATCCCTCGGTTTTCATACTCTTAACAAAAGTGGAAAAAAATATGAAACTAATAGAAATAGTTCAAATGAATCTTTGACGTCTATAGCCGTCAATGGCAGTGAATGAGTTAATTTGTCATTTGCACTTTTTTTAAAAAGTAATTTTCATGTTTTTTCCCAAAGTGACTGGCCCATTAAAGGAGAAACAGATTGCGTATGTGTGCAGAGAAACCCTCCAGGTAAATTCGTTTTTTATTCTGTTACATGACAGGCTGCTGTTAGATTGTGAAATCTACTATGTTACACTGCCAGCACCGTGACTCATGTTTCCCGCCAGCTACAGTAAGTAGCACTTTTAACCCTCAACTATCACACAAGTGTGGAGAAACATGCATTGTGTTCTGTCATTACGAGTGGCTATGTCAAAAGTTTGATGTCATCCGGTTTAAGATACACTTTTAGTGGTAAAAAGTCCGCTGCCTTTAAATTTGTCGCTTAGTAATTAAAATACAATGTAAAAAAAAGTAGTGGTTAAGGGTTCGATCTTGGGTCCGGCCGCCATGTGTGCCGTTTGCATATTCTCCCCGTTCCAGTGTACCGATCCATCTCTTTGTTTACAGCACTGGTAAACAAATGCCGTTTTGTGCAAACTTTTTGTGGGCATAACGAGAGATAGACCGATATGCTTTTTTTCAAGGTCGATGCCGATAACCGATATTTGAAGCCGATATACATTTGCAGAAAAAAAAAAGTTGGTGTCAAAATTTGTAATAATAAAATAATAATAAAAACTCCAGCACTTGACTGCTTAAAGGCCTTTAAGGACATGTTTATTCAACAGCAACATGTTAAAGGTTTTTGTTTGCCATCAACTTTTGCATCAACTATAATGTGGCTTCCGCACGCTAACTCCCAAATAGCCGCTAATTCGCGGGCTAACCATTCACCCACATGCTAACCCCGGGATAACTCCCAAATAGCCGCTAAAAACGGCTATTAGGTTAGCCCGCAAGCTAACCTAATGGGCGCTAATTCGCGAGCTAACTGTTTGCTCTCGGGTTAACCATTCACCCGCACGCTAACTCCCAAATAGCCGCTAATTCGTGGGCTAACTGTTAGCTCGCGGGCTAACCGTTCTCCCACACGCTAGCCCCCCAGATAACTCCCAAATAAATAAAAATTAGGTTAGCCTGCGAGCTAAG
This sequence comes from Vanacampus margaritifer, assembly GCF_051991255.1. Taxonomy (NCBI): domain Eukaryota; kingdom Metazoa; phylum Chordata; class Actinopteri; order Syngnathiformes; family Syngnathidae; genus Vanacampus; species Vanacampus margaritifer. Next base: position 14,759,185 of record NC_135446.1, read on the forward strand.
CGTTAGTTCGCGGGCTAATAGCCGCTAATTGCTGCTTATTGGCTGTTAGCACTGCACAAGCAACCAATCAGATGGTGCTGTGGGCGGGCCAATGCTGCAGGGAGTCAACAGCCGCTGACTCAGAGCAGATGGAGGAGAAAAGCGCCCGTTGGACCAAAAATAACAGTTTTTAATATACATCGGCCATCAAAATAAGAAAAGAGGCCGACGTCGATATTCATAAAATGCTGAATATCGGCAGCGATTATCGGCCGAGCCGATTATTGATCTATCGCTAGCATAACCAGCATAATTTCAGAGGATGACGTTCAATATTTTTTGACAAAAACTAGGCTAAACTGTAAATCTTCCCGTTTCGGTCTTTTAAATTGAAACCGTCTCAAACAAAATAATGTGCTGTCATCTAGTGGCCGATAGTGGAATTACACCCGCATATGATTGTGTTATTAAATGCACTTTTATGTGTTTTGCAGGGTTTGTATCATCTCCATGAAACAGGCAAAATGCATCGAGACATCAAGGTAAGGCGAGCTGCGTGACGTAAGGATTTTTTAATTTATTTGATGGTGCATTAAAACATTGTGTCTCTCCACAGGGAGCCAACATTCTTTTGACAGAACGAGGGGACGTCAAACTGGGTCAGTTGAGATCTGGACGTGTACCCGCTTGTCCAGATGATCGGACTGCGTGGAACTAAATTCATTATGTGTGTGCTTGTGTCTTAATTGTAGCGGATTTTGGTGTGGCAGCAGAGATCAGTGCCTCTGTGGCCAAAAGGAAGTCTTTCATCGGGACGCCCTACTGGTAAGGGTCACAACGAACTGAACAGGGATAATCGCACCCAGGATAATATTTTCGAGACATAGTTGAGATGATCTCACATTACACATAACGATAAATTCACAGAGTCTCCTCTGAGCTTGATGCTGACTCCGAACATATAAATTTATCATTTGTGATTGTGAACCCACATCTTTTGCCAAGCGGATTGGTTAAGAAAAATTACCCCTAACAATGGCTCTGTGAGAGATTTACGATAATCAGTATGCATGATTTAGGTTTAAAAAAGTTGATTTCACGTCTTGGAAGTTTAGCAGACAAATCAGTGACAATAGGGTGTATATAAAGAAAATCCGAGTGGCCCTAGAACGCTACCTTGAGGAACTCCGGAATCTGCATGTGTGCAGGATGGCTCCGGAGGTGGCGGCAGTGGAGAAGAAGGGCGGCTACAACCACCTGTGCGACATCTGGGCTGTCGGCATCACCGCCATCGAGCTGGCCGAGCTCCAGCCACCCATGTTTGACCTCCACCCAATGAGGTCAGACCACAGCGGCGCAGACGCAAACCACATCTTGCATTTTTTTTCTTCTTCCTTGCGGTCACCCACAACATAGAAGTGATCCTTATTTACGGTTTCAGAGCTTTGATGCTGATGTCCAAGAGCAGCTTCCAACCACCAAAACTAAAGGACAAAACTAAATGGTCAGTATAAACGACGACTAATTACATTTTCAAATTATTTTTATTTTTATTTTTATTTTTATTTTTATTTTTATTTTTATTTTTATTTTTATTTTTATTTTTATTTTTATTTTTATTTTTATTTTTATTTTTATTTTTATTTTTATTTTTATTTTTATTTTTATTCTGGAGAGCTCAGTATTGTTCATTCGGTAATTAAAAAAAAAGAAATTTCTTTAATTCTCTGGCTTTTGCAACGACGCCACAGGTCTCCAGGCTTCCAAAGCTTCGTCAAGATGGCGCTTATCAAAAATCCTCGTAAAAGGCCATCCGCTGAGACACTGCTACAGGTGAGCGGGCTAACTTTTACCATTTGCCCTTCATCCGGCATCCGCCAGGTGACGCTTTGCTCGTCCTTCTCTTCCAGCATCCGTTCGTGATACAATTGTTGACCCGCAACCTGGTCATCGAGCTGCTGGACACCGCCAACAACCCCGAGCTGCACACCTCGCACAACATGGACGACAATGAGCTAGAGGTCGGGTACAGCAGCTTGGTGTACTGTTCCCGCTATATGTAACAGCAATGGTCCCATTTCTAGAAATCTCTGAAAGTGACACTCTAAAAACAGTCGGGGCAAAAGTAACCCATCTGACCCAACTTTAAAAAAAAATAAAAATAAAAATTTTGTGTGCAAAACAACCCAGAAAGTTGGGCCAAATTGACCCAAGTAGAGGATCTGACACAACTTTATGGGTTGTTTTGTATAAAATTACCCAATTTTTAATCCAAAATTGGGTCAACTTGACCCACGTAAATGTATATTTTTAAACTAAATTATCTTCTTCTTTTTTTGCAAAACAACACACCAGAAAGTTGTAATACAAAATTATTTTTAGACAAAATTATCTTCATTTTTTTTTTTTTTTGCAAAACAACCCAGAAAGTTGGGTCAAATTGACCTAAATTGATGATCTGACTCAACTTTCTGGGTTGTTTAATACAAAATGACAGAAAATTTGAATGAAAGTTTGATCCAATTTAAGACCCAAAGTTTGACCTAACTTTGGATCTTAAATTGGGTCATTTTGTATAAAACAACCAAGAAAGTTGAGTCAGATCATCTACTTGGGTCAATTTGACCCAACTTTCTGGGTTGTTTTGCACAAAAAAGGGTAATTTTTTAAAAGTTGGGTCAGATTCTCTACTTGGGTCAAATTCAATTTGACTCAAGTAGAGGATCTGACCCAATTTTATGAGTTGTTTTATACAAAATTACCCATTTTTTAATCCAAAGTTGGGTCATGTTGACTCAAGTAAATTGATATTTTTATACAAAATTATATTTTTGTGTGTGTGCAAAACAACCCATAAAGTTCGGTCAAATTGACCCAAGTAGATGATCTGACTCAACTTTTTGGTTTGTTTTATACAAAATGACCCAATTTTTGACGCAAAGTTAGGTCAGATTGACTCAGGTAAATGTATTTTTTTATACAAAATTATTAGTATTTTTTATATATTTTTATGTTGGGTCAAATTGACCCAAGTAGAGGATCTGACCCAATTTATTTTTATTTTTTTTAAAGGACCTTTTTTTTGCAAAACAACCCAGAAAGTTGGGTCAAATTGACCCAAATAGAGGATCTGATCCAACTTAATGGGTTGTTTTATACAAAATTACCCCCAATTTGTAACCCAGAGTTGGGTCAAGTTGACTCAGGTAAATTTATATATTTATACAAAATTATTGTTATTATTATTATTATTTTTTTTTCAAAACAACACAGAAAATTGGGTCAAATTAACCCAAGTAGATGATCTGACTCAACTTTTTGGTTTGTTTTATACAAAATGACCCAATTTTTGACGCAAAGTTAGGTCAAATTGACCCAAGTAAATTTATATTTTTATACAAAATAACCTTATTTTTTTCTTATTTGTTTATTTTTTTGCAAAATAACCCAGAAAGTTGGGTCAAGTTGACCCAAGTAGAGGATCTGATCCAACTTAATGGGTTGTTTTATACAAAATTACCCAATTTTTAACCCAGAGTTGGGTCAAGTTGACCCAGGTAAATTTATATATTTATAAAAAATTATTTTCTTTTTTTCAAAACAACACAGAAAATTGGGTCAAATTGACCCAAGTAGATGATCTGACTCAACTTTTTGGTTTGTTTTATACAAAATGACCCAATTTTTGACGCAAAGTTAGGTCAAATTGACCCAAGTAAATTTATATTTTTATACAAAATAACCTTATTTTTTTCTTATTTGTTTATTTTTTTGCAAAATAACCCAGAAAGTTGGGTCAAGTTGACCCAAGTAGAGGATCCGACCCAACTTTCTGGTTTGTTTTGTAGAATTTTTTCTTAAAGTCTTTTAGCAAGTTGAAAGCATGTGTACATCCCATTTTCTGTTGACAGACTGGGGTTGAGGCTCCGGACAAGATCCAGTCAGCAGGAAAACATCTGCCGATTGAAAGAACAGTGTCTGAAGAACAATGTAAGTGCAGCAAAAGACAGGAGTGGGCAAAGCAGTTCCGATAATCGATTCAAATTCCTTCATTTTTGCCATTTATTTTCTATTCATTTATCATTTGTTGAATCGTGTTCTTCGTGATCATAAGAAATCATAAAATTGGGCAGCTCCTAACCGGATGTCTCGACATATTTTGCCACCATGAGTGGCTTCCCTTGTCTCGACATTCAGTGATGTAATCTCCGCGTTGTGAATGAGGAAGGACAAAAAGCCCCTCAGTCGGCCTGCCGATGGCTGCCCTCGTCCATACATGTGGGATGGAGGCCTGCTCGGCGGATGGCACAGACAACATGCCAGTGGTTGTGTGATACACACTGCCACTTTTATACTCGGGCAGTTGTAACTGGCTCCTGGGTGCTGGTGGTTGTTGGGGCGGGGGTCAGGGACTGGGCTTGTCTGCGCTCTCAGCCCAGTACCAAATCATTGGTCATACGTTCTTTTTGTTATAAAGTTTTAAGTTTAGATCAGGGGCAAGCAAGTTTTATTGTTTTTTTTTTTAACAATGCATTTTTTTAAATGTACAGATGGGCCATATTATGTGTAGGTGGGTGAGATAAATAAAAAAAAAAGATAATTTTTTTAAAATAATAATTTCAATTGTTTTAATGCTAAAACAGTAAAAATCTGAATTTCAGGCAGAACATTTGACTGGTATATAATGTTTTGTCCTTTAGTTTTTGTTTAATTTAACAACTACAACATTTTTTTTGGGGGGGTGGGGGTTAATGTGTTTGGCTAATGTTGTAATGTGTAAAAAAAAAAAAAAAAAAAAATCTGTGATTTAAAAAATAAATAAATAAATTTAAAGGGCGCAATGTTTGAATGTCATCATATTTGTCATATGTTGTAATGTGTTAATGTGTATTTAAAAATAATCACAATAATTGCAAAAATTGGCCCATTTTAAAAAAAAATTGCCAATTTTTATAGAATTAATTTTGGCCAATTAAATCAAGCCTGCAGTTATTTATTTTGAGAATATTTTTTACCTTTACATTTTTTTAAATTTAAATATATATTTAAATTACATTTTGTTATTCTTAATTTATTTAATTGATATAATTAACCAATTTTATAATATACCGCTTTATTTTCTTCAATTGTTATTTTCCCCAGATCATGTCTTCTGTATTGTACTATTGTTTTTCTTGTAGTTGGTCAAGTGAAGTTTGGCCCGCCACTGAGGAAAGTCACTGAACCTTATCCGGATCTGGTAAAATTCGATCCGGCCACCATGCTTACTGATGCCCATAAATAAACAATCACGCGCCCGAGCCAATGTGGTCGTTTTTTCCCCCCGAACAGGGCTCTTATGATGACGACTGGAGCTTATCTGGAGATGAAGACGACTCACCGTAAGAAGCCTTTCCGTGTCACATAAAAAAAAAAATCTTTATTTTAAAATCAAAGTGTCTCATGGTGAACAAAACCTGACTTTTTATTGGATTAAATACAACCATTGTGATCAGTTCTGATGCTCACATGGAAATGATGAACTGTGCCAAATTGGAAGTTTACTGTAAAATGAGTGTCTTGGGTCAAAGAGTGGGAAACACTGGCTTCCTGCTTGCCAATGGAACGAATGAATGATGCGGTTGTGATTCTATGAAATGGAGATACCATTGAGTAGAATGGAATTTTTAATTTAGGACGTGGCAGCTTCCTATGCTGGCTGCAGAAAAAAAACGTATCGACTAGTAATGAAGTTGTACCTTGAGATACAAGTTTAATTCATTCAAGACATTTTACCCCATTGGAGTGAGTGCCATCAATCAACAAAACCAACAAAAAAAAAACGTGTAAAAAATGTACAATAGTGACATAATTAACAGGAATGTAAAAACGTATACAGTTTTTGTCTTTTTACTTTTTTTTTTTTTTTTTTTTTACTTTAATTCAGTGGACATTGTGGTGTGCATGCCCTGGCCACTTGGGGGCAGTGTAAAACTGTACTGTATTTAATACATGAAGAAGTTTCACAACTGCAGTAATATTATTAATTTCTCACAGAGGTAAAAAAAAAAAAATGCTTGTGAGTATTCTCTTCCCGATACCAGCACCTTTAAAATTAGCAGATTTAATAAATGAATGGATAATTTATACTAATGACAAAAAGTCATGCTAATTACAGAGATGGCAAATCCAGAAAGTCAAAACCCTGCCACAGTTTGCCTTTAGCCCCTCGTGCTAGCTTGCTAGCTCCCTAGCTGGTAACCAAGCACCAGGGGAGCTAGCTAGAGAGCTAGCTAGCTAGCACTTGGGGCTAAAACCAAACTGTGCTACCTCACGCTAGCTATCAAGCTACCTAGCAGGTAAACAAGCACCCGGGGAGCAAACTAGCTAGCTAGCCAGCTAGCACCTGGGACTAAAGTCAAACTGTGGCAGGGTTTTGACTTTGTGGACCTGGATTTGCCACCTGTGGCTAGTTAGGAAAAACCTTCAAAATGAGAAACCAAGTTGAAACATCTGAATGGGTAGTAAAATAGGACTATTAGGGTTCCTGCTTGAATTGTGTGCTTGAAATGATATCGTATCCGTCTTGTAGCCTTTGTCCATATGTCGGCACCATGACCGGTCTTTGTGGGCCAATTTATGTCGGGGCACCCCGCCCGGTTCCTTCCCCGCCATTGTTCTGGGCCGTCAGGGCCTATAGCCAGATAAACACCAGGTCTTCCTGTTGCAGGAGCCTGTTGGAATGTGTGGAGCAAGCTCTACAGCTGAGGTAGGCCACGTCCATCCTCTCCAGCTCGCCCGTCCCATTTGTGATGACGATGTTGTTATGTAAACATCAGCTCCCTGGCCTCATCCAGTGGGTTTGTGTTTAGCCCCTCCTCCTAATCCAGACCCCAATCCCTAAAAATCCCGCCGTGGTCATAATCTGGATTTTGCGATTCACCACAAACCCACTGGTTCGCAAGCTTTGTGTGAGTGTGTTTATGTGCTGTTTCTTCCCCGTGTGTTCGTCCGTCTGACTCTCACATAATCTCGTCTCTGAAATTGTTATTACCTAATCGGATTCAACAAGCTCCTTTTTTTTCTTTTTTTCTTTTCAGGAGTTTAACCATAAAGAGGGCGCCATCTACTGAAGTGAGTGAAGAATCACATGCGCAACCTTTTTTAAAGGTTCCATGCCATCAAGATGTTTTATGCATGAAGGTCAAAATTAATTTGTAAAATGGTTTATAGGTCCCATGCCACAATTTTTTTCTTTCTCCTTAGATAATACTTGATATCAATTTATTGGGTTTGCTAGATAATTTGGCAGGTGATGCCAAATTTGAGCAAAACGACAAAATGAAAAAAATACTGTACATGGCACGGTATTTCATGTCATCTTTCTCATCACTAGGGAGGAAGGAAGAGTGGTTTGTTCAGTCCAACGACAGCCTCCCTGCCCGCCTTTTGCTCTTTAAGCGTCAACACCGGTGACAGAGATGTCACACAGCGGCCGAGCTGTACACTGGGCCCGGATGCTTCCGTCACGCCTGACTCCACCTCCTCTTCCGGTACGGCCCCGTAACGACGCTTCCGCCACATGTGGCTAGCCGGTCGTGACTTTAAAAATCTGTCTGTTAGCCGTCTTGGCCCGATGCTCGGCCACGCAGGACATCAGGCAGCACTGCAGTGACCCGTGTCTGCCTGAGGGGGGTGCTGTAACGACAGAAACGAGAAAAGCCAGTTCTGAGAAAGAGACACCCCTCTCGCCTGAATGGAGCACACTGAGAAAGAAGACTGAGGAATCTGTGAGTTGAAACCACCTTCATTTCTGCCGGTCATTAACTCATTCACTGCCATTGACGGCTATAGACGTCAAAAATTCATTTGAACTATTTCTATTAGTTTAACGTTTTTTTCCCCCATTTTTGTTAACAAGAGTATGAAAGCCTAGATTTTTTTTTTGTACATTTAGAACAGATATAAAATGTGCGATTAATCGTGAGTTAACTAGTGAAGTCATGCGATTAATTACGATTAAAAATTGTAATCGCCTGACGCCCCTAATTTTTAATAATCTTTTCTTAAAAAAAAAAAAAAAGATTGAATTTTTAATAATCTTTTTTTTTTTTAAATAATCTTTTTTTTAAATTTTTTTTTAAGAAAAGATTATTAAAAATTAGGGGCGTCAGGCGATTAATTACGATTACAAATTTTAACCGCCTGATGCCCCTAATTTTTTATATTCTCTTCTTTAAGAAAAAAAAAAAAAATTAAAAAAAAAAAGATTATTAAAAAATTAGGGCTGTCAGGCGATTACATTTTTTAATCGTAATTAATCGCATGACTGCACTAGTTAACTCCCGATTAATCACAAATTTTATATCTGTTCTAATACAATAAAAAAAATTATAGGTATTCATACTCTTGTTAACAAAAGTGGGGAAAACGTTAAACTAATAGAAATAGTTCAAATGAATTTTTGACGTCTATAGCCGTCAATGGCAGTGAATGAGTTAATTGATTTTGCTAAAATTATGGGTTTAAATTATATTAAAAAGCATTAAATACAATGTCCGGAGGCAGTAAAAATGTAAACATGACAGATACTTCCCTATGGGGTAGATGCCACGGACTTCCCACTTCCGGGTTTTACACATCAGTGCCGTTTCCGGTCACTGCTGGCCGCGTTCCAACACTCGCACCCCGACCCCTGCGCCCACGAACCGCGCGCTCCCGCTCATCGGCGGGAAGGCGTCTCGGATATCTAAAATGCAGACAGACACTACACACTCGCACCCGTTGACGGGAACGCGCAAGTACCGAGAAGCGGCCCACACGTCGCGAAACGGAAACAAAGTTGATCGGTGAAAACCCGGAAGTCCCGCCTCCTCCGTGGCATATAGTCCATACTGTATATAAACACAGCATATTTACGTATATGCGTATGTATATATGTTGGGTGCAACAAGGGCATTACATTTGTTTTAAGTTGCATTAAAAATAGCATTAAGTTAGACTTGTTGATACTTAATATTTGCCTCATACGCTAACCCTGTCATTTCCTAATTGGATTTGTTTTGAGCAAGATTTTGACTTCATATTTTTTACAGCGTTCCCCAACTATATCGCAGTTCATCCTTCACAATGCTAACAAGCTAACAGTTAGCATCACTAGTCGCGTTTTTTAAAGCAACAGATATTTGAAGTGAACACATACAGTGGTGCTGCCAAGAATAATATAAAGTGTGTTTTAAGTTCAAAGTGTATTTTGGTAAGATTAAATGTGTTTTAAAGCGCGTGGGAACATACAACAACGTACTCGCTGCGATAAACGGGGGTTCACTGTATCCTTCCCCTTTTTTTTTTTTGGTAACTTTTTTTTTATATTTCTAGAGGGCTGAGTTTCATGGACTTCCTCCCACCCCTCAAGTCCATGTAAGTGGTCACATTTAACCACATGCATCCTCCTAACACACATGGCATGCTAAAAGCTAGTTTGAGCTCATACTCAAATCCAAAAGAATTTTCTAAATGAAGCATATCCTGTTTTTGGGTCAATTTCCTCAATATTTACAGTGAATAATATTGAAGCAGAAAATAGCAGTGAGGTGTACTGTAATTTATTTTGGGTGCATTCTGTAGATGGGCGCCTGCTTTTCCAAAGTCTTCAATGGATGCCCTCTCAAAATCCACTGTGCTGTCACCTGGATTTTTCCCAGCACGAGAGGTAAAATATTCATGTACTTTCAAGTCATTAAAAGCACAACGAAATGAGCGTTGATGTCTCCTTCTCAGACCAGTATCTTATTCTTGGGGCAGAGGAGGGAATCTACACACTTAACCTGAATGAACTTCATGAAGATACACTAGAGAAGGTAAATAAATGACAGAATGTTATTATTATTATTATTTTTCATGGAACATATCTCTCCATTGCAGGAATGGTTACAGTATAGCAATATTTTTTTCATAGGTTTTAACAGAGTATAATGCTTCAAAGAAAAAAAAAAAAGAAAAAAAAGAAGAACCTGTCTCCAAAATATATGAATTTTTGTCCCATAAATTCGATAACTTTAATCTCTAAAATTCAGATATTTTATGTATAAATATTAGTGGTGTCAGGCGATTTAAATACTTAATCGTAATTAATTGCATGACTCCAAGAGTTAACTCACGATTAATCGCAAATTTTATTTCTGTTCTAAATGTGCAATAAAATGTACAGTTTTCTTACTCTTGTTAAAATAAAAGTGGATTTTTTTAACTAGTACAAATATGGCTGCATATTTTAATCATTGATAAAGTAATTTCATAAAATTGAGTTGAGATGAAAAAGATGTACTCTACTGCATTGTATTGTAAAAAAAAAAGAGTGTAATATTGATTTGTTGAGGTCATTTTTCTGCCACTAGATGGCATTAATGCATTTGTAAGACACTGGTGACAGCTCAGTGTAGTTTTCTTTTCATATTAAGAGCTATCTAATCTTTAATATGAAGTAACTTGTGAAATTCTGCACATTTTTTAAATTGTAAAATACAACTTGACCCCAGTCTCCACAAATGTGTGCATTGTTATTAACTCATTCACTGCCATAGATGTCAAAATTTCATTTTAACTATTTCTATTAGTTTAACATTTTTTTCCACTTTTATTAACAAGAGTATGAAAATCTAGAAAAAAAATCATTGTACATTTAGAACAGATATAAAATTTGTGATTAATCACGTTAACTATTGAAGTCATGCTATTAATTTTAATCGCCTGACGCCCCTAATTTTTAATAATCTTTAAAAAAAAAAAAAAAAAGATTATTAAATGAAATGTCTAGGTTTTCATACTCTTGTTAACAAATGTGGGAAAAAAATGTAAAACCAATAAAAATAGTTTAAATTATTTTTTGACGTTTATAGGCGTCAATGGCAGTGAATGAGTTAAATTTATTACTGCTCAATTTTGACGTGGACGTGGTCAACTCAAAATTAATGCACTAATTTTGACACTCCTAATTAATGTACAACTTTTGTTCTCATATTACGGCATCAATCGTGAAAATATTCCGCATTGATCTAAAATGTGCAATTTATCTTCAAAATAAATAACCCTTAAAAATACAAAATGGCTTACCGGTAATACTTGTCCCTGTGTTTGACTATCGTCTTGTCCTCCCTCACACAGCTGCTACCCCAGCGATGCACATGGCTGTACGTTATGAATAACGTGCTGATGTCCGTGTCAGGTAACGATTTGACACAAACGCGCCGCCAAGTATTCCAAAACCACTTTCACCGAGAACCTGCTCACCTCCGCATCCCACGGCAGGAAAATCGTCACAGCTTTATTCGCACAGTCTGACCGCCCTGTTCGAGCAGAAGGGACATTTGCCGAAAAAACACAGCAGCCTGTCGCTCGGCACCAACCGTTTCACGGAGAAGATGGGCACGAGGTCGGATGTCTTCATTCTTGATTTTGACATCCGTTATAATAATGTCGTTATTGTGTTCCTTTCCTGCCTGTCTGAAGGATTTTTGTGTGTTTCCTCAGAAAGTTTGCCTTATCCATGAAGATCCCTGACACGAAAGGCTGCCGGAGATGTAGCGTTGGTACGGCGGTGCTGGATTTCTATTCCGTGTCTTGTCTTCGGTCACTCAACTCGTCTTTTGTCTTCCAGCTCGAAACCCATACACGGACAGTACTTTTTTATGTGGAGCGGTTCCTTCCGGCTTAGTTCTGCTCTTGTGGTACGAGCCCCTCCAGAAGTTCATGCATCTCAAGGTTTGTAGCCTGTTGCCTTTTGAGCTTGAGGCGCCAAACGTTTTTAAGGATTTTATATCGTCCGCTCTGCCCGTAGCATTTATCCACGAGGCTACCCGACTCCCTGCCGATATTTGAGCTGCTGCTGTTGGTCACCGACGAGTTCCCCCAGTTGTGCGTCGGGGTGAGAGACTGCGCCAAAGGGAACCTCAAGTTTGATATCATAGAGCTTAATGGCGCGCCAATTTCGGAGCCAGGTACGGATGCTCGTTAAAAAAGTACTCTTGGCATCTAAAATGTCTCGGTTGGATGGAAATATATCGTCACTGCTATGTGAAAAACACTTAAGTTAATTTTTTCTCTCCAGATTTGACATTTTTACATTTTTGGGATGTCTGCATTTAGTTTCATCACCAAAACATCAAAATGTTAAAAAAAAAAAAAAAAAAAAAAAAAAAAAAGGGACAAAAATTTATCATTTTAAAATATATTTTTTAAATATGTACTTTCTTGCACAATTATAACTTAATGTTGGAAATATACAGTTTTTTTTGGTTTAATCTATAACAATATGTTTTTTCTCAAGTATGCACAGTATATGACTTTGTTCGATAATATACAACTTTTAATCTCATAATGCACGATTTTATCTCCCTGTATTATGACTTTAATCATGCAAATGTATTACTTTTTACCTCAATATTATGACTGTAGTCTCAAAGTATTCTCTTTATTATCATATTACTTTTATCTAAAAAGTATATTACTTTTAACATAAAATTTTAAATAATATATTTTGACTAATCCAAAAGTATACTATACTACTTTTAAGCTAAAAAAAAAAAAAAGTGCCCTCTCTTATTAATGTGTTAATTTATTATTTATTATTTTTTCTTTAACTTTATAATTATAGTATTTTGACTTTAATTTTAAAAACATATGACTCACCCTAAAAATATACAACTTTGTTATTGTAAAATTGTGACTTTAATTATACATGACATATGTAATACATAAATTCTTCACTGAAGGCAGGATTATCAAAATGTTTTTTTTTTTAAATTTTGATATGAGTTTTTGGGAACTTTTTTTCTCCCACTGGGGGAAATAGGATTCTGACATTGAAAAGAAAAAAAAATATTTTTTTTTTTCTTATTGGCGGGAATGGCAGTGCAGTCCAGTTAGATATAGAGAAAATACTATATTTTCAAGACAGCAAAAATGATGCATATTTAGTATCTTATCTTGAAAACTATGGAAAATACAGAAAATTCATTTCCAATGTTTCTTTGCAGAAAACGGGGCTGTCCGGGCCGTACAGGTCACCCAGTTGGACCGAGACACTGTTCTCATTGCATTAGAAAGTAAACTACCTCCATTTTGACCGACCTAGTCATTTCAAACGTGATGGTAACGTTTTGAATTTGATTTTTGACGCCGCAGAAACCGTAAGGATTGTAAACCTACAGGGCTTCCCGTCCAAGGAGCTCGCCGCTGAAATGGTGTTCGACTTCCCCATAGAAACGCTTGGTAAAAACAAACAATCATTCAAAATGGTTGATTGATGTATTTATTTATTTGTTTCAATTGGTTTGATTTCCATTCCTCGCAGTCTGCTTGCAGGACAGTGTGCTGGCTTTCTGGAAGCACGGACTGAAAGGAAGGAGTTTTCGCACAAATGAGGTGATTGAGTTTCAAGATGTTGTTGCCGCGTAAAATCGCTCACGGGATGAAATTGTACGTGATTTGCAGGTAACGCAAGAAATTACGGACGAGAGTCGAGTATTCCGAGTTTTGGGGACAAACAGGTAGAAACCATAGTTATAATTTTACAAGAATTACGTTTTTTTTTTTTGGTGTAATCTAAAAAAAAAAATTTGTTTTTTACCACACACTATGTATATTGTGTATACATATACAGGACGTTATCAAGATTTTTTTCTTCCCTAGGGACATCATTCTTCAGAGCACACCCACCAACGAGCCCTCAGCACTGAGCAATGTCTACATTCTAACAGGCCACGAAAGCAGCTATTGAAACTTGCCTCCAGCAAGTATAAAATGGGCATAAGACATATAAAGTCCATCCAGAAAGTATTTATAGCGCTGTAAATACTTTCCAGGTGCACTGTATACTTGAGAGTTGCATTTGTCCTAATCTTCTGAAGGCATCAATATCGACTTTAACTTGAATGTACTGCCCCCGAGACATGTTAGCATTACTGGAGCCACCTTGCACAAGAGTGAATCATGCTAAGTACTTTACATGTTGTACTGATGGATGTGGTTTCTTTAAATATGAATGAATACATTTGTCCTTTTATTAGACAAACAGGGAGGTGAGGCTAATGCTAACTGTAAACATCGTAGGTATTTATTTTTAATTTACTTAATTAAGCATAGACAACTTGTTACTGAGAAATTACTATTAAGTTCCTTTTTTTGACGGCAATGTACGTTCCACTACACTAAAAGTGTTTTTGTATATTTATATTATTTATGGAACGTGCGCTGTATAGTTAAACACTCACCTATCCCTGAGATACTTGAAGATAATTTGCATGTAACCATGTTTTGAAGATAGCTGTTCATAAATTTATAACATTTTTACACTATACTTAGAACATGTAGTTTTTTTGTTCTTGTTTTAAATATATATGATAAAAATATTCTTGTTTCATGTTGCTCATAAGCTCGACAGAAGTTGTCACAATGATGGCTGATACTGGACCTTTAACGAAATATTTTACATTGTATCACACAAATGAAAAATAAACCTACTGTTTCTATTTCTACGTTTCTATTTCATACATATTGTTAATACTTTCATCGACTAACGAGTGACGACTGCGATTAAAAAGACGTAATTGACGCCCTGTTCCCTTGTGTGACCAGTAGGAGGCAGCAACGTGCCTTTGTGGCGTTGAGTTGCACAGTTGGAGGAAGAGTAGGACGCGGCATTGGGCTTCATTGGAGGCGCCATTTCACACTTTATTCATAGGCGTTGCGGCCTGTTTTCTTTTACACCGGTAAGTTCAGCATATTACATCTAATATGCAGTGTAAAATGCACGTTTAATAGTTTCCTGCTGTTACTAACCCTTACTGACTTTGACTCGGTCGCCAAAGTTTTTGCTAGCTAACGTTTTATACTCGCCTTCATTTCGCAAACGTGCGGACTGTGGACGCCAAGTCTCCCGTGGAAAACGGTTTAGTTTGAAGAGGCTCTGTGGACGCTGACGTCACGTTAACAAATAAAATATTACTTTAGATGACATATATTTGAGTCAATTAGGTTTGACTGAGTGTGATTTCTAAAGAAACGACCCTCGGGCTTGTTAGCATAGCTTAGCATTGTGTAGCGCGCATGTTGGTAGCTTCCGTTTGCGAGAGACTACGTCATAGCATCAAAACAGACTTTGTGTTGTTTTCGTCTTTCGAAGAACGCTGCCCAGTAACTATTTTATCTTAAACGTTGGATTTTAGGAGTAGGGCAGCACTGCTGTTGAGTGGTTGGTTAGCACGTCTGCCTCTTTTTGTGGATAGGAGTTCGAATTTAGGCTGCGGCCTTTTTGTGTGGAGTGTGCATGTTCGCATAGTGCGTGGCTTCCCCCCAGACACCAACAAAAGCCATTCGATGTATGTTCATTTGAGTATTGTAAATTGCCCATAAAATGGAATTTGATTGGTGGTATGTCAAAATGTGTCCTGTGATTGGCTGTCGACTAATATTACATACGTCATTTCCACGGTACAGTGGGCCGGCCCGCAAATAGCGAAAACCCGCGAATAATTGACGCACATTGAAATAAACGATTAAAATAATAATAAATCAGCTTATGGATGATGAATCTGGGATGCCCTGTGTTTTTTTTTCCTGTATTGAAAGTGAGATTCAATATGTAAACAAAACTGTGGTGACAAACATTTTAAATTTGAAGCGATTAACCTTCAGTATTAAAGTAAACTGTATGTGACTACTTGTCCATTTGTCTTGTGAAAGATTAACACGGAAACACCTCCAGCTGTCTTGCACTCTTGCATTGAGTTGTACAGGTAAGGCAAGGCGACTTCAGCAAAGTATTTGCATCTCAGAAGCGTATTCCTACAAATTGTCAATGTGGTGTAAATTTTTGTCCATGTATAATGACAAAAGTGGAAAGTGCAGTCCTCATACCACTGCTATAAACTCTTTTACTGCCGCACGTTATTAACTCGTTCACTGCCATTGACGGCTATAGACGTCGAAAAATTCATTTGAACTATTTCTATTAGTTTAACATTTTCCCACTTTTGCTAAGAGTATGAAAACCTAGGATTTTAGATTTTGTAAATTTAGAACAGATATC
Source organism: Vanacampus margaritifer (assembly GCF_051991255.1). Classification (NCBI taxonomy): domain Eukaryota; kingdom Metazoa; phylum Chordata; class Actinopteri; order Syngnathiformes; family Syngnathidae; genus Vanacampus; species Vanacampus margaritifer. Next base: position 14,775,230 of record NC_135446.1, read on the forward strand.
AAATGTGTGATTAATCGTGAGTTAACTATTGAAGTAATTACGACGCCTGACGCGATAAAAAAAAAAAAGATTATTAAAAATTAGGGGTGTCCGGTAATAAAAATTTTAATCGCATGACTTAACTCGTTAACTCATGATTAGTCACAAATGTTATATCTGTTCTAAATGTACAATAAAAACAATTCTAGGTTGCATACTCTAGTTAACAAAAGTGTAAAAAGATGCTAAACTAATAAAAATAGTTCAAATTAATTTTTAACGTCTATAGCCATCAATGGCAGTGAATGAGTCTTAAAAAAAAACATTGGGCAGTGCGACCCGCTTTTAAGCATTTTAACTCATCTTTCAAGGAAAACAGAATATTGTGTACTTTGACTACACAAACATGCTGGGTACTAAATGAAAGCTCGCGTTCCATTATTTCATTCAAAAAAGTATGTTTCTACTTTATTCCGTTCTTTAGTAATTACCATTTGAAAATAGGTAATTTGAGTGACATTGAGCAAAAATTGAAAAGATAAGGAGAAAATTAGCTTTTTGTGAAAAGATACATTTTCTGCACAACAGTGACTTTGTCACTAATATTTTTTTGTTTAGTGCCGCTTTGTGAATTAGATTTAATGGGACAAAGGCTTTGATCATTCACGGCATCCTTGAAAATGTTCTATTTCCTAAGATCCGCCATGTTTCACTGCAATTGCATACACCGGCAGAACATTGGCAAGAGATGCAATGCTGCCATCTGCTGGCCGTAGTTATTGGCTGTTTTGTGATTTTTACACCCATTCACAAAAGGAGCGCTGCACAAGACGTTGCACTGCCCATTGAGGGGGGAAAGCGTAGTAAACGTCACTTAACGTTTCTGGTGGCATTCATTTGGATTTTATTAGACGTCATTGAACGTTTTGGGCGGTAAAAGAGTTAACTGAGGTAGATAAAGTGGGAGTTCACAATTTATTTTGCAACATTCAGCCCTACTTTGAACTACAGAAGCCTCTAACGCCAATATAAAAAAAGAAAAACTGAGAAATTTGCATTGATCACATTTTTTTCTACTCTTCCAGGATCGACAGAGCACCCGCAGCCATGGTGAAAATCTTTGTCGGCAATCTGGCCTGCAACTCCAGCGTAGATGAGCTGCGGGGCCTCTTCGAGAAGTACGGCAAGGTCACCGAGTGCGACATAGTCAAGAACTTTGGCTTTGTGCACATGAGCAGCCTGGCCGATGCCGAGAAAGCCATCCAGAATCTCAACCAGCACCAGCTGAACGGCTGGCGCATAAACGTGGAGCTGAGCAAGGGCAGGGCCAAGCCCAGCTGCACCAAGCTGCACGTGGGCAACCTCGGCGAGGGGGTCACGGCGGACATTTTGCAGGCTAAGTTCGAAGAGTTTGGCTCGGTAGTGGAATGTGACGTAGTGAAGGACTATGCCTTTGTTCACATGGAGCGAATGGAGGATGCCATGGATGCCATTAATAAGCTGGACAACACCGCCTTCAAAGGTGACCTCACGGTTCGGTGCGCTATGCTGTCCTTAGATTTGGATTGTGCTCTCGTGACCCCTAAAATCCCTTAGCTGATATTTTCCCCAGCGGGCGAGCGTGACTAACCTTTCAGGTGGACTTAAAATTGGCATTTTTTTTACGGAGAATTTCACTTCGGCCAAAACCGTTAAAAAGTGACTCGGTGCAAAAATGTGAATTTGGTACTGTACCTGCTGAAAGTACCTCTAACTAAACTGAAACACTACCACGGTAAAAGCAGTTGAGTCATAGATGACAAAATATGAAACTTAAATTTCTTATTTTGCTCCACTCAATATTTTGCTGTAACGGATGTTGAATTTGATCAATTCCTAAACTCAATGTTTGAATATCGAATAATATCACGAGGCTTTGTAAACTCGTAACAAATTGAGAGAAAGCGATAAAAGACCGAATCATCTGTTAACGATACTGTAAAATAGACTATTGAAGTTTATGAAAGCAAAAGTTGAAAAAGCTCAGATATTCCACTGATATCTGATGAACTAATATTTGAGTTTTGGTTGCATTGAGAACAACCCGACTGGCTGATGGACGCTAAACCACAGTTTTGATGGTTTCTGCTCGGTGATTGCTTGTGTTTCAAGTCGGTGCGAGCCTTCGTGTCGGAAGGCTTCCTTCCGGTCTCATGCGTGTCTTCTCTCTCCTTACAAGGCAAACTGATGAGCGTACAACTGTCCACCAGTCGGCTGCGCACGGCCCCGGGAATGGGAGATCATACCGGCTGCTTTGTCTGCGGGAAACATGGTCACTGGTCGAAAGACTGTCCAGTCGATCGGAACAATAGCCACGGTGACGACATGAGAGATTTCGACGGCCGGGGCCACCCACGCGGTCCTCAAGGTTTTGGCAGGGGCGGCTACGGAATGGGCGGCGCGCCCCCTAATTTCATGGCTGGCGCTGCGTTTAATCGGGATAGTTACGGCGGCGGCATCCCGCCACCGCCCCCCCTTCCTCGGAGGCCCGGCCCTGAGGTGGGGGATCGGTACGGTGAGAGGTCTTCAGTTTACGAACGAGACCGTGTGCACAGTAGTGTTGACTACTATGAGAAGTTCAGAGCTCGCCCTTACGGCTCAAGTTATTTCGAGGAGCGCCGCATGTCCTATCTCCCCCCTCCCCCTCCTCCCCCACCCCCTTCTGCCATCTCAAAGTTCTCGGGTGTGGACCCGTACGAGCGGCGTCCGCCGCCGCCCGCGCCGGCTCCCCCCTCCGCTGCCGCTTACTACGCGAGAGAGCACAACCCAATCAGCCGGGTACCCGTCGCCCCGGCAGGCTATGCCTATGAGCGAAAGCGGCTGTCACCCGTGTCCGCTGCCAGAGGCGCCTACATGCCGCCGCGGCCCAAGGAGCATTACGTACCACGCTACGCGCCGTACTAAAGCCACGGTAAGCATCGGGCAATTTTGATGGAACCATAAAGAAAAGCTACAACTTTTTATTTTTTATTTTTTAGGTCTTTGACTTCTTCTGCGACCGTCGTTTTGTCAAGCTTCCATACTCCCATCAGACTTTTTTTTTTAAGTCACATTTGTCCCAAGTTTTTTTTTTTTTTTTATATGTACACAGCTGGCTTGTTTTGCAGGATTTTCAGCTCACTTTTTTTTATATATATATAGATTTTTGTTTTCATCTTTCGTCAATTCACACAAGTCGATTTCTTCAAGCGTCACTTGTCATTTAAAAAGTACGTTGGTTTATTTTCATGATACGTGAATGTGGAGGAAGATCCAATACGTAGTCATTTATTTCCTGTATCACAAGTCTGTTTGCTTACTAAAAGTAATCAATGATGTCATTAGCTCATGGTTAATTACACATTTATCCAAAACTTATTTCAGTGAAGTCTTTTGTTTCATGAGTCGAAGTTCCTGTTTGTTTTACTTAAATTACTGTTCATTAGCATTAATACTAGTTCTAAATGCCACGTTAAAGGGTTCCCATTAAGTTTCTTGAATAGAAGTGAAGACAAATGCTGAAAAAACATTCCAAGTTCCAACCTCCGTTTTATGACTTAATTGTGTGTCTGAAAAGTTTTATATCCCTGTTTTTTTTTTTTTTTGGTGAGAGTGACAGTTCTTTGAAATAAAGTTTCATTGATTGAGAGCGGGGCCACGTGTCATTCACTTGCATCGTTCTGATTTTATACACAAAACATGTTTGTTTACAGTCTGTTGAATCAGAATCAGAAATGGTTAGTATTTCTGTATCACAACAGTGTTATATACAATGATAGGTATACAAAAAGCATGAAAACATTTGAAAAATACATCATAAAAATCTGAGGGGAATCTCGTTACAAAACATTGGGATGAGAACCATAACACTTGACGGTTTAGATAGTGCCGTAAAGTACGCGGAGGGTTACCGTTTCACGAAGCCGGAAGTTCTTCCTAAACTCGAGTGAAGAAAATACGCGGAAGGTTACCTTGGTTATCAGGCCGGAAGTAGCATTAGCAGACTTGTTAAAACAGTATTATTTACTCAAAAGTAAACAACGTTCGCCAGTTAAGTATCGATAGTATGATGGAATGTGTTCATTACGTGATTCTGCACTTAAGTACTGTGTGACGCTAATGCAGCATTAATTCGCTTTTGGCCGATAAATACGACAGGAGAACGATCACGATCCTAAAAGTAGTTCCAGTCACAGCCCAGCCCCCAGCATTAGCGTTAGCATTAGCGTCAGTCGCCATTTTCCAGTCTGACGATCGTGAACACTGATTGCTTCTTCATAAGGTAGGCCGGCGACGTATAATAGAGGGAAAATATAAAATCGACGAGTTATAATATCGGGAATCTAAAAATCATTTTCTCTGGTTTCTATTCCATCATTTAACCGCTGAGGTGTCGTAAAAGTGTGTATAGATCGATAAATGTTGAGGTTCCTTTACACGTGCGCTACATGCTTTTTAAAGTATTACATTGCCTTTGAAATGTTCAAATGTTTATTTACGTTTCATGTTACCGATTTAATATTGCTGCTTCGATTCAATCTTGAATTATGATTGAATTGCGTTTTTTTTTTATAATAAAAAGGTAGGCCACGATTTGCTACTACCGCAGCTAAGGCGGCTATTTTGAAAGCTAACGTAAACTATACTGAAGCGTCCCTTATTCCGTATTATAGTCCGGAACCAGCTATGGTTTTGCTTCTATTGTTAAATGTAATCATTTTTTTTAGTTAGAAGACGACGAGGACATGGCTTTAATTCGAGTTAAGCCTGCCGGGAAATCGGCGTCATTTAGCTAAGCTATTGTGTTGTGCGCAAAAGGGTTGGAAATACTGCGCAGAAAGCCACGTTGTTGACGCGCCGCTAAACACAAACTCATGCCCAGACACTTGCTCACATGCTTACAGATTAGTTGTACGCATACGATTTTGGGCGGATACATATTTAATTTAACCTAACCGTATACGAAGTGCTTATTTTGAAACTCGCCACAACAGCGTTAATACGCCGTGAATCGCGCGAGAACAACAGGTCCAAATTATGCGCCAGTGAATGTGGACAACATCGTGGAATAGTGGTTAGAGCGGACGCCACGAAAGTGCTGGGTCACGGATTCGAATACCAATCTGATTTTTTTTTTTTATTAAACTACAACATTTCGGAGCCGTTCGCGGCATAATAACGCTAGCAGGAGAGTCGCCAGTCACGGCAAACTATCCGCTACCTACAGTATATGTCGTCTAGGTCGTGTCAACGTATGCCCGCAATGAATAAGGTTTATTATATTTTAATTATGGGGCTCAAGGTGATGATTTAAAATGTTTTTCCCCTCCCCTTCAGGAGTAGTGTAAAAAGTCAAAATGGTGAAAATATTCGTGGGGAACCTGTCTCCTGAGACCACCTCAGATGAACTGCGAGCGCTCTTCTCCCAGTACGGCAAGATCGCCGAGTGCTCCATTCTGAAGAGTTTCGGCTTTGTGCACATGGACAACAAGGCGGAGGCGGAGGAGGCCATCCGCAACCTCCACCAGTATCAGCTGAACGGCCAGGCCATGAACGTGGAGCTGAGCCGCGGCAAGACCAGAGGCTCCACCAAGCTCCACGTGGGCAACATCGCCTGCTCCAACCAGGAGCTACGGGCCAAGTTCGAGGAGTACGGCGTGGTGGTGGAGTGTGACATAGTTAAAAACTATGCCTTTGTTCACATGGAACGCATGGAGGATGCCATGGAGGCCATTAATCAATTAGACAACACAGCTTTTAAAGGTGACCTCTTGGGCTGGGCTTATTGGGGAGTGTCTTATGTTTATTTAACTGTTTTGTTGTTTAAAAATCAACAGGTAAGTCTTAAATGTGCAACAGGTGAGTGAAACGTCGAAGGTCAGCTGCAAGGTAGGGCTGTGCGACTAATTGTTAATGATTGATTTGAGTATTGATTTTGTAGTTCTTGTCCTTGGTGATGTGCACTTCTTGCACTAGCAAGTCCGCAGAGGTGCTAGTTTAGTAAAGCTTTTTTCTTTTCTTTTTTTTTAAATAACAACCAACCATTTTGATAACTAAAACAACAGAATCATGTTCACATTTCCTGTTTGATGGAAGGCTATCGCTGAACATCATTTCATGATGTTAAATTGGACATTTTAAATGAAAATAAGGTTTGGCAACAGCAAAATATATATATATATATATATCTATAAAGCGGTGGAAAAAAAAGACTAAAATTTGATTGTTTTGTGAGCGAAAATCTGACATTTCATTTTAAGGCCACATCGCCCAGCCCTACTGAAAAGCTATTGTTATAAAGCTGGTATCCGTAATGTTGCATTTTCTGTAAGCTTTGTCCGGTCCCACCTATTCTGGCCAGCAGTGGGTTAATACAGTGAATGTAAATGGGTATTTTCTTTACTAATGAGCGCCTCATACTGGAATGTGCATGACGATCCGTGTTGCTTTTTGCGTTGGTACGCGGTTGCTCATTACACCCCCCCCCCTCACCCCCAAGCAAATCCGATGGTGAGAAAGATTGTGATCTTTGCGGAAATTTTATCATATTTTACCTTCACTGACCCAACATGGGGTTATGCAACACATTTTCATGAGCGGCCAAACGTCTGCAACTAGTTTTGCTGCGTTTTGTAATTTGAGCGTTGCTGATGTAAAGGCCGATCAAAAATGATGTTATATGATTTTAAACAACATAAAGATCCAGCCATTCACCGCCAAAGCTGCACCGATGCAGTTTAGAAATTGTTTTATAATGCTGAACTGTATTCATCATTTCAAGTGTCTTTGGCTAAAAAGCAAAGAGTCTTTAGTCAAAATGCAAGAGTGCAGGAGCCTCTCAAGTATCAACATTGCTTAATTATTGTCTCTATTTTTTTGTAATAGTTACAGTGGCCAGGGCAATTGGCTTTTTCCTTGACAATCGCATCGTGTTTGTGGTTCAATCACAATTTATGCGGTACCTCAAAAGTGGCGTCGTTTTTCCATTGCGGCGAAGTCGGTAGGTGTACGATGGTCAGTCGCCACGTGTTCGAGGGTGCACCGCCGACTAAATTGTCAACGGTCGTCCTGTTCGGTCGCGTCGCGCGGTGTGCGACGGGTCCCGAATTGGGAAAGTTACGGATTTCAGCTTTAATAATGTGCTGTGTTGTGATGTTCAAATCTCGTGTTTTGTTATTTCAAGCATCATTTGGGAGTAGCCAAGCAGGATGTACAGTTTTCTTTTTTTCCATAATGATTGCACACAAGTCCTTATTGAGTGTTTCTTTTCCAAGGCAAACTGATGAGCGTGAAGCTTTCGACTAGCCGCCTCCGTACTGCGCCGGGAATGGGAGACCGATCGGGTTGTTATCGTTGCGGGCAGGAAGGCCACTGGTCCAAAGAATGCCCGCTAGATCAAAATGGCTTCCACAGAAACGGCTCAGAGCCAAACTCTGATGGATTCGATGCCTCGAGATTTGACGGGCGTGCTCAGAACCGGGCTTATCAAGCGGGCTTCAGCGGCGCGGAAGCGGATTACGGCGCCGGCTACGCTCCTGTACCTGGCGTTTCCCGTGGTGCCGCTCACACCGGCAATGCGGCGGCGTTCAGAGCGGGTCCGGGCTTCGAGAGTGCAGCGAGATTCGGGCCGCATCCAGGTTACGGCGTGTCCGGCAGCGGGGCCGCATACCAGACCGACGGCTCGTACTATGGCGCGGTACCAGGCTACCCGGTGCGGCGGTCGCCTTACGAGGAGCGAGATCCGTACGGAGTTGTGGACTACTACGGGAAGTACAGGGCCAATATGTACGGCGCCGGTTATTACGAAGACCAACGCGCCGTACCCACACCTGCTGCAGCAGCGGCCTCTTCTGCACCTGTTATGAGGGAACGTGCTGCGCCGTCTAGCATCGACCCATATCAGATCCCTCAGGTCCCGCCTGCACAGGTCCCGGTCCCCCCATACGTCACACGTGACCGGAGTCCGATTCGGAGAGTCCCCGCCGAGGGCGAAGCATACACGTACCCGGGGTCACAGATCCCCACGGTGGCCACTTCTGCCAATAAGTACTACCTCTAACTGTCCGCGGGATCCGCCGATGTTTGTCTCACGCAAACATGACAACTGATAGTGGGGCAGCTTAGCGTTTAAGGAAGTGGCCATTAGCATTACCGAATGAGATCTAGTTGGTCATGTGTCATGAAAAAAAAAAAAATCTGCAGTGTCCAACTTTGATTGGCAGAAAGTCAGTGTGAATACATTTACGTTCCACTCCATTTGGAAGTAGCAACGTTCTTTAAGGGTTAAGTCAGTGTAATATTAGTGCATGTATTTTTATTTTCTTAGGTGAGTCTGAATGGAATGTGTTTTTTTGCTTTTTGGCATAGTTTGAGACCTTAACAGTGTAGCTTACATATATGAGGCAACGGTGTAACATGTAAATATTATGCTTAAATTGCCTACATTTTAGTTCAGACTTGGATAGCACACCTGTTTGTTCTAGTGGGAAGGCCTCCTTTTTTTCTTGCAGTATAATAGAAATGTCTGCTTGGGTTATAGTAAATAAAATAAAAAAAAATGTGATTTGCATTGCTGTACAGTAAACACCCACTATTTTTTCCATCAAATTTTGATTCATTATATGGACCGTTTGATGTCTTTGTTGTCGCCTTCTAAATAAACAGAATTAAGTCATCTTTTGGGTGTGTTTCAATTCAATTTTTTGGAATAGAAACTAATGCTAGTTGTAGCCATCATATAACTCCCAACAATTAGCTCGATTAACCATTGATTGGCCTGGGGTTTTTCCGTTAAGTTTTTAATTATTATTTTTTTAATTCTTCACTAGACGAGATAAAATGTACTTTTTTTTTTTTAACCACTGTCAGGATCAACCTCTTGGCACATTGACTAACTCAATTTGAATGTTGTTTATTCATCATTGGCATATAAACAAGCGTTCAGACTCGTTAAAATGTACTTTTTCATTTTCCTAGTAGTTCCGAATGAACCTAATTTGGGAACGTTTGTGGAATATGGGAGGAAGCTCACACGAGATTTGAACCCTAAACCTCACAGCTGTGCGATGCTATTGTCATGGAAAAATGTTATAGCAATTAAAATGTGAAAATCCTGGAAATTATTCGACATTGTACCATTTTGATAGTGCTGAAGTGGATTAGAGTCAAGTCAACACACTTAACATGTTCCTTGTGACGTCATTTAGAAGGCGATGCATATGTCGGCCAATAGGGGGGCATCTTACTGTGCGTTCCCTCCCTCCCGCGAGCGACAGTCTTTTGTGGTTTTTGAGAGAAGCGCCATTTTGATTTCTCGGACGGGGGTTGCGAAACTAACAGCGTGAGGCGTTCAGCTCGTTTTCAGCACATTCAAGCCCTCAATTAACCAACTTTTTTTTCGACAGCGGGTGGACGGGGGCAGCCCAAAATGGCTACGGGCGCAAACGCAACTCCTTTGGGAAAGTTGCACCCCAGCATCGGCGCTAAACGAGGCTTCGACGCAGGGCCCGGCGCCGGGAACGGCATGATGCCGAACCCGGGCCCTCCCGCGTCGTTCCCGCCGTTACAAGGATTCCAACCGCCGATGCCAGCCCCGGCGTTTGCGCCGACACACCAGTTTAGCGCGCCGAGTGGGTTCTCGCCCCAGCCTCCACAACAGCAACAGCCCGGCGGACAAGGTAAAGTACAGCTTCTTTCTCAAGCAATGGCTAACCAACGTGAGCTAACAACGGTAACGTGGCTAGTTAGCACCGTGGCTAGTTAGCGCGATGGCCAATATGATGGCGCGGCTTAAACCACATTTATTTTAGTTAGAGAAAAATATCACCCACCACCAATGTCATTAAACTTGTTTTAAATGTATACCGTTTGGACAACGAGTGCGTGCCCGTAAGTAGGCGTGGCCAAGTGATTGACGTCGGTTGTCTGGTTTCCCCAAGTGCAGTGAACACCCCGTGTCTTAGCGGTTCGCACCCGCGTATTCACATATTTGCAATTTGTTTTCATTGTCTAATTTAATCTGCGCAGTTTTAATATATATTTAAAAATATATATATATATATATATGCATCCATCAGACATTACTGTGTTTTTCTCTATTCTTTTTCCCTTTTTAGATTTCAGCCAGAAGAAACAAAGGAAGAAAAGCCGTTGGAGTAGTGAGACACCCGATCAGAAAACTGTCATACCGGGTATGCCCACTGTCATCCCCCCTGGTCTGACCCGGGACCAAGAGAGAGCCTATATAGGTAAATTTTAAGCTATATTTAATTATTATATAATGTCACATGATTGATGTACTGTACGGCATTTGATTCCCTAACACGTTTCAATATAGGATGTTATGTTTTGCATTCCATTTTTTTGTATTTCATATCTACACGATGCATATAGATGACTTTGACTTCTTTTTTTTTTAAATACATATATATATATTCAGTTCTTACTAAACCACCCGAAGTTAATTGATAACTCTGGTCATCTTTTGAGTGGTGTTAAAAGTGCTGTGGAAGTTGTTCCTTGCCGCTGTGCGATTTGCATACCATTGGGCACCCATAAGCAAGTCGTAGTGTCTGCCGAATGATAAAACACCACCGCTTGCTGATATCTGTTCATAAACTGCAGGTCACAGTTCACCGTCTTGCCTGACACCCCCCCCCTTATCTCCCCAACAACACATCAAAATTGTTCCTGTGCATGGAAGCTTATAATGTCCTTTTTAACAAGCTGAAGTTCTGCTTTGTGTATTTTTTTTTTTTTTGGGTTCGAGTGTGAGCAATGCTGCTTCAATGGCAAACCAATTGAGCAATTGCAAAATTGTAAAGCAAACCACGTGTTTCATCAATGCAGCAACTCTGGGGCTAAACTAATTTGAAGCAATTATTTGGATCACAAGTGCCTTTCAGCAGCAGTGTAGCACCCACATACTGCCTTCATGGGCCCTCAACAGGGTGTTCTGAAGCACAACACGCGTCCTTTTCATCAATAACTGACATTGTTATCGATGTCTAGTCATTGGTAAATGGTTGTTTGTAGCTGGTATGTGAACATTCATTTTTGCCCACTTTTACGTTGTCACACTTGGCTGGTTCTTTTGCCCATTCACTAATAAAATACAGGACGTCTCAATAGACGCTATCCACTTCCCTTTTTTGTGTATTTTGTTTCAGGTATCATTTCGGCATATGTGAAGCCATAGCATTTGACAGCTTAGACTTTCTGAGCCTATGGCTCGGCAATTGATATCCAAGCAGCGTTGCCAAAAAGAAAGAAAGATCTTCTTCTTTTTTTTAAACTGCAAAGCCTAAGGTGTCAAATGCTGATAGTCGTATCAATGACTGTTATATGATACTTGGAACAAAATTGACAAAAAGGAAATGTATAGCGATTTTTAGGACACCCTCTACACGGCGAGATGCCTTTCTCACAGAATCAATGTGACAAGAGAATCCGCAAATTTACCTTGATATAAATAAATGAAAAAAAAATCCATAGGGATGCACCGATTTAATGGGCCTGTGGCAAAACAGGCAGCTTTGCCCCACTGTCTCATTTGAATATGCCACCGCTATCCACACAATAAATTAATTGAAATCCCTTCTGAAGAAAATGTTAGAGTAACCAATGTCACTTAATGTGGTCGAGCTAAACACAATCAGTGCATCTCTACTAATAGAAATGTTATTAATTGCGGTGTTATCGAAAAAGATGTCCAGTAATCACAAGCGTAAATCAGTTTCACAGAGACAGTTGTGTAAATGATACCTGGATAAAAAGGCTTTAAAAGGCGATAAAAAGATCCGAAAAGCTCTAACTTTCTCTGTGAACTACACACAGGCTGTGTTTGGAATCACAATGGCGATCCACCATATAGTTCCCAATATAGTGAGATTGTAGTTTTCTACTGCAGTTCAAATGTGCAGCGAGTGCCAGTTAGCCCCTGTAGAGGCCCTTCAATGTATCCTGCAATGCCTATTTGTAGTAAACACCAAATAGTCCGCAGAAAAGCATGGCATCCAATGAAGTCGTGCGGTGATACAGAAAAAGCAACATATCGCAATATACATGGATATAAAACGCTTTGTATTGATTTTATAAAATTCTGTCGGCTTAAAACAAGGTAATTATAAAGTCTGACTCTGTTTATTTCTTGTTACGGAAGGTCCACCAGCTGACGTTGATTCAGTACATTGGCAAAATATGCCAGCAATGATGCAGATAATGGTGTGCTCAACTAGTGTTTGAAAACAATTTTTTTACTTCGGCTGATAAGTGAACTAATGGTGAGTAGGGCGTAAGTGAATGATTCCGAACACAGCCGCACAGTCGATTTAACTATATTGCCAATGTCATCATTGTTTGGTAATTATATGGTCTCTTACCTGCGTACACACGTGAATGTTTATATGATGAACGATTTTAAATGAATCATTGTTGTGGTGATTGATTGTGAGATGTTTGTCATCCAAGACGAGCATATTTGCTAATGTTAAGAACGGGTAGAAAGTAATGTCTTAAATGCTGTTCACATGTATTTGAAATCCCTGTTGCTTTACATCTTTGTTTTTTAACCTCATAAATGAGCGAGACCGTACTCCCCTGTGTGGAGTGTTGTCTCTTTTTGATCTTGTTGTGATAACCACATTTCTCCCCATCCTTGTTTTTCTTTCCTAACCTGAATTCTTCCAGTCCAACTGCAGATTGAAGACCTGACACGTAAACTGCGTACAGGAGACCTGGGAATCCCTGTTAACCCTGAGGACAGGTCGGAAAAAGATTAAACCCATGAACAGTAACACTTTCTCTACCTTATTGACTTGTTTTTATTTTTATCTTGGAAGAAAAATGCCATTTTCAGTATGTTTATGTTGTGCTGTGCTTAGAATGTGTCGTAAGATCTTAGATTTGACAGATGTAGTTTTTAAAAAAAAAAATCCTAGTTTTAGAGAAGTGACTTGATCTTTTGATAATTATTCATCATGGCTTGCATAGAGTGTCCCAATATTTTTATGTTTGACAATTGGAGGCACTACAGTAAAGTAACAGTCACTTAAAGGAAAATGTTCGCCTGTGTCACATTGGTGTCCCAGAACAACAAAACACAGTAGTGTGTGAGTTGCAAATCTTATTTTAGACATAGTATGTCTAAAATAAGATTTGCAAGAGTCTAGAATATTTACTCTCTTCTTGAATCTAGTTTTGTCAAAATAGTAATAGCATTTTAGCATCTAAGGATTTTTCTGTTTGTGGGTGTTAATTATTAATAACAAATATTATAAATTAATTATTATTTTTATAATTATGATTTGTGGGTCTTAAACATTGTTTTTTTTTTTAAATCATTATGGTTAATGATTTTTTTCCCCCGAAGCACGAAATATTTTAAAGCTTTTATAGTTCACAGGAATTACTTAATTTTTAAATTAATGAGAAAGAGATGCTGATGTTATCAGAGATGTTAGAGGAAGAGATGTTATTTTTTGTTAGTGGACGGTAAAGAACCAGAGAATCACTCAGCATATTTGATGAGTTTAGCAGAAAAGTTGTCCCGCAGGAAGTGGCTTGCTCTCATAAGTGTGTGAAGTTAATGTTTTCTTCTTGACTTAAGCAGGATGCATGCAACATTTTTATTTTTAAAGTATTTGTTTAACGACAGTTTATGGCAAGCCTCAGGTTGCTTCCCGAGCAAAAATCATGTGTGTACCCCGGCTTAACTGTTAGCTTACCTGCTAACTATGTATACTGTGGTGGTAAATTCTACTCTTCAGTTCAGTATTTGTATTGAATGTCTTGGTAGACGGTAGACCCATTATACAAAGTCTCATCAAAACCAGTTGCACCTCCAATCGGGTCTGGGAGCAGGATGATTCCTGGTTGCTGTCGTTGGTTTGACAGTTGGAGTCGATGGCTCGGCCTCATTTGCATTTGTAAATATTGAACAGGTCTGACACTTAACGATTGTCAACCCACTACTGTAGAGGAAATAAATCACCCCAACACACCACACACTAACAATTTTAAAAAAATAGTATATTTTTTCCCCCCTCAATATTGCGATTTACTATGCAATAATTTTTTTCCAAGGTTCTCCGATGTATTTTTCCCCACAAACAATAAATTCCTGTATTACAATGAACAATATAGTTTTTGTAGACCTACCGGTTTTGGCCATATATCTTTAAGTTTATGCTAAAATAAAGGGAAACAAACCATTGATTAATATGAGTGTTTATTTACCTACTTCAATTAGAGTTCATAGTACAGTACCTCCTAAACACTTTGATTTGTAGTCTTTTAAGTGCTCATTAGGTCTGCTGAACAATGATATGGAGACATGTGAACTGCATTTCCTCAACACCAAACCTATTGAGAGAGTGCCGTATTTTCACGACCATAAGGCGCGCACTGTATTAAAAGGCACAGTCTGAATTACGGGTGCTATTTCTTAACCTTGCTCTGCAAGATGAATTCTCGCAGTATTTGTGAGTTCACAAACTCCGGTGGCCGGTGGTTCGGACCAATCACAGAGCAACATTGTGTTTGGTGCGTGATAGGCAGTTGTGACGAAACCAGGAAGCGCCAACACGGTAGTAAACAAATTAGCCTAAGATGGACGCTGCATTCAATTCTCTTCTTGCGGAATTACTCACCATTAACTTGTTAAATAAATGTTGAACAGCGAGAGGCGCTTCGTGCGTTTTTCGCCGGTAAAGGTCCCTCCCCCCCAAAAAACGACTGAAACGAAGATGCTAGTTTTATCCGTGGCAGTTTGAAGTATTGTACAGAATGTCCCGCCTTACCAGAGCAAATGGAGAAGTCCCAAAATTGATATTGAGGAGAACTCACTTGAGTATCATTTTGCCAGGTTAGCTATTTCTGTATTTAACACGTACATAAGGTGCACCGTATTATTGGGCACAGACATGGTAAAACATTCGCTAGCTTAAAACATGCGGTAGCATGCTTTCACGCTAGTACATACTGCATGCTAGCGTATGTTTTCAAAAAGGCAGCGGAGAAAGACTTGTACTTTATTGAAGTATTTAACAATGTACTTGCGTTACTTTTGATCAATTCAACTCTGTGCACACATAAGGCGCACCTCATTATTAGATTTTTGAGATAATTTAAGACTTGTAGGTGCGCCGTATAGCCTTGAAAATACGGTATATAAATGCATTTTATGAATCTGAACTCAAGCCTACCAACCAACCGAAATGAAGCGCAGAGGTTTTGTCACTCCCAAAATTGCATACGACTAGACTGCAATGTTGATTCAAATTCAATTAATTGTTCAACCCTACCACACTTTACAGGATAATCTTTCAGGGATATCCAATAATCGGGCCTTTTCTGACATGGATTGTCAGAAATTTGGCCCAATTGTCAGTATGTGTGTACCCCGCTTTAGCATCCTTGTCAACTGTACATGCCGAAGAGTTTGTCAACATACAAACAAGCCATTTTCACAGCAACCCAAAGGTTGATTTTTGCAGATGAAACCCTCTAATGCATTGTTCCCTAATCTATTGGGACCTTAACCTCAAGCGGAGGTGCCTCACGTTGTCACCGCTGGAGTTTTTTTATTTTTTATTTATGTCTCCCTTCATGTGCTTCGCGGTCACATGGTGAACAAATGTGTCTCTCCGCTGGGAGAGCGTAGGAAAAGGTGGATATCTAATCCTAATTCCTTTCCTCTAACCCAAATTACCCCACGTCAACCTAACCCTTTTTCAAGCACAGAGCCTCACTAACGCAGCACCGCAGGTTTTCAGCATCCACGGGGAGGTACGGACCTCTTCCGCCACGTCAGCACCGAGCAGCTCTCAGCGCCTCTGCTTAGGATTTCATTTTCCTCCCAACTCTTCTCTCTTTTAGGCCAACAATCCTGTATGCAGGTGTAACTATGGCCATGCGTTTGGTTGATTTTTGACACCCCTTCAGAGTATTGGAGCACCACTTAACTCTGGTCACGCTCAAGAGTTCTATTGAGCAGCGTGTGACGTGTCAGTGCCGTATTCCTGAATCACTTTCTCTCGCACTGGCAACAAGTCACATAGAATAAGGAATTGCTATTCAGTAGATCGACATTTTATGCCATGACATGATCTCATCATGACAAACTTAAAAAAAAAAAAAAGATGGTTGAGCCATAGGGAGATTTTCTGACTACATAATTGCAAATTGACCCGAAGAAGGCGCTGACCGTTCCCTTGTTGTCTCCCGTCTGCCTCCAGGTCTCCCTCGCCGGAGCCCATCTACAACAGCGAGGGCAAGAGGCTGAACACGCGCGAGTATCGCACGCGCAAGAAGATCGAGGAGGAGCGACACGCCCTCATCACCGAAATGGTCGGACTCAACCCCGAGTTCAAGCCGCCTGCTGATTACAAGTACGTGTCCAAACGCCCCTGAATGCAGTTGCTGGGTTTGTGGCAGGGGGTGGGTAAACATTATAAAGGCAACGTTTGGAGATTAGGAGGGGGGAGAGGAGGTAAACCACATTTGTACCAGTGTTTTATTTTAACTAAATTTGCTCTCATGAAATTCTCGCTGTATTTGTTCCTTGTTGAATGTTGAACAGTGAAGAGGCGCTTCGTGCATTTTTAGCTGGTAAAGATGTTCATGCTTTTTTTTTTCTTCCCAAGACGAGACCAAAGACGACATTTTCATGTGTTGCCGTGATTGGTCAAAACAAAGGGTGTGCAAGATGCCACATTGTCCAATCAGCTCGAAGTATTGTACAGATTGCTCCACCCTTCCCGAGCAAATAACCATGGAGCAGTCCCAGATTGATCATGTGAAGAACTCCCTGGAGTGAATCACAATTATCAATCGGGCTATTGCCAGGTTAGAAAGACGGCAGACAACTGAGAGTTGACTGCTGAGAGGCTAAAATTCAAAGGATTTGGGCAATTTAAAATTAAACACAGTCTCTAAATGATTCATCAATTACCAAAATAATTATTGATGACTTGTAATGTGATAATCAATTAGGTGGCAATCAATAGATTAATATTAGCAATAAATTACAACCATTACTTTAAATGAATAAAAATATTGACCAGTTTTATGAGGGAAAAATTGCAAAAATCGTTGTGACTAATATTACAGGACTCTTGATAATTAAATGGCTCGCTGGGTCATTTTTGGTACCACATTGCAACTGAGTCATCAATGAGTGTATTGTCCTTTTTTTTTTTTCCTGTGCAGACCTCCAGCCACCAGAGTTAACGACAAAGTGATGATTCCCCAAGACGAATACCCCGAGATCAACTTTGTCGGTCTGCTTATTGGACCGCGGTGAGTTAAAAGTCCAGGCTTGAGAGTCTTAAGTCATCTTTTTGCGTTCTTATTTGGGTGCTTTCCTTTTGTTTGCTCACTAGTGGTAACACCTTGAAGAACATCGAGAAAGAATGCTGTGCCAAAATCATGATCCGTGGCAAAGGGTCCGTGAAGGAGGGCAAGGTGGGCCGGAAAGACGGTCAGATGCTGCCCGGCGAGGACGAGCCTCTGCATGCTCTGGTCACGGCAAACACGATGGAGAATGTGAAGAAAGCGGTGGAGCAGGTGTTTACCTCAGCGTCCCCACCCACGTTTTCCCTTCCGGCTTGCGGCGCCTATTAATAAATGATGTGCCCTCAGATCCGCAATATCCTGAAGCAAGGCATCGAGACGCCCGAGGACCAGAACGACCTGCGAAAGATGCAGCTCCGAGAGCTGGCCAGGCTCAACGGCACACTGAGGGAAGACGACAACAGGTTGGTTGGAGACTTTTTATTCCAGCATGACGATTTGGATTTTTATTTTATTATTTTTTTAAGGCTCATGCTGATTCCGATATTTGGCAAGTCGTAACTATTAAACCATCCTTGTCCGTAGGATCCTGCGTCCTTGGCAGAACACGGAGCCCCGCAGCATCACTAACACCACCCTGTGTACCAAGTGTGGCGGAGCAGGCCACATCTCCTCTGACTGCAAATACACCAGGTAATGATGAAATCCTCACCATTTTGGTCAACTTAAACCTGATGCCGAAACTTTAATGTCTTCATGTTTGCCCCACGTAGTACCTTCGCTGCCCAAAGAACAACGGGTGGCGAGCCCCCACAGTCTGCGCAGGACAAGGCTCGTATGGACAAGGAGTACCTGTCGCTCATGGCCGAGTTGGGGGAGGCCCCGCTGCCAGCGCCTGGCGGGGGACATGCCGGCACGCAAGGGGGACACCCCAGGCCCAACAGCCAGGCACCGCCAGTATGTTGTTGTTGTTTTTTTTAGATGCGAAATCCTCCCGTTCGGATTTAGTTTGTGTCTGACTCATTGCATGTCCAACAGAGCCGGCCTCCATGGATGAATTCTGGTTCGAACGACAACAGGAACTTCCATAGCATGCACGGAGGAGGCCCCCACAACTTTCCTCCCCCCATGCCTAGCATGGGGGGCCCTCCGATGCCCCCCAACCCCAACGGAATGCCTCCCCCGTGGATGCAACCTCCCCCTCCGCCCATGGGCCAGGGCCCGGGACATCACGGGCACCCCATTGGTGAGCACGAACCCGAACTCTAGTAATTAGACAGATTAGGCAACATCTTGTTGAGGACATTTCAAAAAATGCTAACAAGTTAGGTTCCACATTTGTGAATATTGAATTGCAATTATTCCTGGGGTTACTACCAATATATCTATGCCAGCAACATATAGTGATGGACAAAACAATTCCGTGCTAATCCATCTTTTGGCATCGATACCATAGAATTAAAAAATAAAAATACTGGAAAATCCTTTCAAAATGCTTTGAAGTGTTGTTCACAGCCTGCTAAGCATAACCATTTGGATTGTGTTGTCCTTTTTTAGGCATGATGCCACCCCCGATGGGCATGATGCCGCCTCCTCCCCCACCTCCCAACAGTCAGCCGCCGCCGCCCCCTTCCGCTCCTTTGCCGCCGTGGCAACAGCAGGCTCCTCCTCCACCTCCGACAAGCAGCATGGCAACAAGTTCACCGCTGCCCTGGCAACAAAGTAAGAACACCTTAAAAAAAAATTCCATTTGTTCATTCAATGCTTAACCCGCCTGTTTCCCTCCCCCACCTCCCAAATGTATTTTTCTGCAGATACCCCCACCACATCCAGCCCTGGCACGGGTTCTCTCCCTCCATGGCAACAGCCGCAGCAGCCCGCGGCCTCAGCGCCTCAGCCCCCACCTCCAATGGGTGCCCCCTCCATGGTACCGCCTCCCCCGGGTGTGCAGCCCCCCCTTCCCCCCGGCGCGCCCCCTCCTCCACCACCGCCGCCCCCCGGCTCGGCCAGCATGATGTACGCCCCGCCGCCGCCCCCGCCGCCAATGGACCCTTCCAACTTTGTCATGATGGGGATGGGGGTACCGGGCATGCCGCCATTTGGCATGCCCCCAGCACCGCCACCTCCCCCACCGCAAAATTAAGAGCCTAATGTGAAGAGAACCGCCCACGTCACAACATCCAATAGACTGAGATCATTGACAGATTGTCCGTCTGCTCACAAATGTAACCAGTGCTTTTTTTTGTATGTCACCGGACAGATTTAGGGAGATAATTTGGTATTTTAGGGGGTATGGGGGGGGGGGACAGCTTGAAGTACAAAATGTCAATTGAATAACTCCCTGACAATGTCAATCAAAACTGGCCATAATTAATGATTGGCAGGTGCCTGGTGGGATACAACGCGGTCATCTATGAAGCACGTATTTCTAGTTTTGTATGGTTCCTCTCTTGTTAACGACACGTCTGAACAGATTGGATGTTAGTTCACATTGTGTAAATTCATGTGAATTCTTCTCTTTTTAAAGTTTGTATATCAGTGCAAAGACTTCATCTGTGTGTGTGTGTGTGTACACAAACACTTGCTCTCAGGCCTCAGTTCTGCATTGCTATGCGGTATTTTTTTGGGGGGGGGTCTACTGAATAAAAACCTCAAAGGATGGAATTTGATTACTTGCATGATCCATTTCAAGAGCCGATTGTGTTATAGAAAATTCTATTCCGATGCCCGGTGTTGGGTTTGAGTTAAAAGAGTAATATTTTTGTAAGCTGTGATGTGTGTTTTTGAGGATTTATTTGCATGGAATCTCAGTTGTGACATTTGAGTTTGAACAGAGCGAAATGTCCCTCCAAACTCTGGACTACTTGAATGCTGAGAGTCTTGACTTTTTTTTCTTTGTTTTTTTAAACCCCTGCATCACCTGTTATGAAGCTGTACGCTTTGTCTTGCTTCAGCAAGGCCAAATGAACCAAGTAACTGCAGTTCAAATGTTTGTTTCATTCTGTTCCTGTTGTTACATCGCTTGTTTGATTGAGTTAACTTGCTTGATTAGAAATAAAATGATTCAATGGATATACCCTCTGTGTTTTCTCTGTTATGTAACCTCTTATTCAGAATACAGCTACAGGGGCTATAGTTTGGTTTCGAAGACGGAGATGAGCTGCTAAGGTATATTTGTGTGTGAAACACTTTAAGGTCATAATGAAAAACAAGGCGTTAAGTGTCGTATTCTCCGGAGTCCTACGAGTTTTAGAGGCTCGTCATCAGGCTTATGCAGAGTTTGCCGATGTGTTGAAGAAAGGAAACATCAAAAACTTGCAGGACTCCGGCTCTCGTGGACCGAGTTTGCCCAACACTATTGTAAACTATTTATTATAGCGGCAACATTTCCCCATGATGAGGCTTGTGACGCACTTTTCGGGTTGGGAGTCGCTTTTACCGGAACAGCTTTTATTTTGACAAGCCCAACCCGGAACGAGGCTCATTCGCTTCCGCAAACTTGACGTGCCGTATAAGTACCGCAGGGAGCCGACTTCCGACTTCGCGCTCGCTTCACAGGTGGTATTCAAATTCCTAATTCCGTCGCGAATCCGCTAGTCACCATGTCCAAGCCTTTGACAGACCAGGAGAAAAGAAAACAAATTTCGGTTCGGGGTCTGGCCGGCGTGGAGAACGTCGCGGACCTTAAGCTAAATTTCAACCGACATCTTCATTTCACGCTGGTGAAGGACCGCAATGTGGCCACCAAGCGGGACTACTACTTCGCGCTCGCCAACACCGTCCGCGACCACCTGGTGGGCCGCTGGATCCGGACGCAGCAGCACTACTACGAGACGGACCCGAAGGTAAGCGGACGTGGGTCGGTCGGGTGCCGCAGTCCAGCACGTACGCTCCAGTGAGAGGGGGGCGGGGGCCCTGCAGTGTGTTTGTGTGTGTGTGTGTGTTACAGAGCGTGAGAAAGAGAGAGAGTGACAGGAAGATGGAGAGAGTGAGAGAAGGGAAAAGACAATTCAGACGAAGCGAGGGAGGGAGGAGGGTGTTGTGTTGGGGAGAGGTACTGAGAGTCTGTGAGGGAGAAAATAGAGGGAGAGACGGTGGGATGGGGGAGACAGCAGGAGAGTGGGAGAAAGGGGGGAACGATTGAGGAAGTGGGTGAGTGAGAGGGAGGTGGAGAGGTTGTGAGAAAGAGACGGAGAGTATGAGTGAGAGAGTGCGCTTCGCATCCATATAAAGCACTCTTTTCGAACCAAGTCGATAAATCCTGTTTATCCCGCAGAGAGCGTCGACGGCAACTGCTTACGTAACAGTTGATGTCGCCCTGTGCTTCCCCTGCATGGCCTCCTGGAAGCAGAACAAGCGCCGCCATATTTTCTGTCTGACCCATGTGCTGTAAAAAATAAATAAATAAATAAATAAAATAAATGGGCTCGAAGACCCCAGTAGGGATGTCATGTCCAAATCAGTGTTAAAAACATCTCTCCTCATTTTCTTCTCCCCCATGCAGCGGGTCTACTACCTCTCCCTGGAGTTCTACATGGGCCGAACCCTGCAGAACACCATGGTCAACCTCGCTTTGGAGAACGCCTGCGATGAGGCCACATATCAGGTGAGGCCAGGAGTACGGGTAAGGGTCGGAGACCGGCGTCTGCTGACTCACTAATGACATCATCTGTGTCCCCGTGGTGTCGTTTGGCAGCTGGGCCTCGACATGGAGGAGCTGCAGGACATCGAGGAAGATGCGGGACTAGGGAACGGCGGCCTGGGTCGTCTGGCTGGTGAGCTCTCGCCGTTGTCCCTTACACGCTCGTGTTTGGGAAAGTTGTTCTGAGTAGAGCGCATCTCTGTCCTCAGCTTGTTTCCTCGATTCCATGGCCTCTCTGGGCCTGGCTGCTTATGGATATGGCATCCGCTACGAATTTGGCATCTTCAATCAGAAAATCGTCGACGGCCGGCAGGTATGGAAGCTTTGCAGGCCATAATTGAAATCACCAGCAAGCTTCAGACTTGTAGCCTCTAGAAAGGATGCAATTTACAATTATTTTCATTATGGATTATTATATATATAATATATTTTTTGATTAATCAGAATTTTAAAACGTTTAAAATTTCCATCCCTATATCAAAGAAAATCAGGACATTATTTCAAACTGACACTGCAGACATGAACTGGTTATGTCTGTAATATGTCAGAAATTAGTCAAAAATGTTAATCATTGCTTTCCAAAAGTACATGCTTGAAAATATCATTCTTCGCTTAAACACATTTATCATCAATTTGCTTTCATGGAGGACTGCAGAAATTTACTGCTGAGAGGCTGAAATTCTGAGGAGTTGGACAATCTCTGAGCGATTAATCGAATGCGAAAATAGCTGTGGATTAATTTCAGAATTGTTTAGTTGACGCATGTAGCTATTTTTAAAATATTTAAAAATATATATATATATAAATATTCAATGTGTTTTACATGGAAAACAAGGTGAAATGGGGAGCAAAAAATCTACTAAATAAAAAAAATAAAACCGGGACTATGTGTGGGTCCGCTCTACTGTAATAATGCCCTGGCATGCGGGCAAGGAGAGCCATTGTCACGGATGCACTTTCAGCTGTTTAATGAATGGGCCAAAATGAGAGCACTCGCCAGGAACTCCAGTCGACCAAAACTCACCCCCAGAATCCAGCCCCTGACATCACTCACTTGGCCACGCCCCCTTAAAGACACACAACATTACTCATGAAGCAAGTTTATTTCTTCACATTCTCTAATACAGCGATCGTGCATGATGGATCATTTGTCACAAAAAATAACAAAGTCAAGAAACTGACGATGCTGTGCTTGCACAGGTGGAGGAAGCCGATGATTGGCTCCGTTACGGTAATCCCTGGGAGAAGGCCCGACCCGAGTACATGCGCCCGGTCCACTTCTACGGACGGGTGGAACACTCGGCCGAGGGCGTAAAATGGGTCGACACGCAGGCAAGTATGACAACAGTCTGGGCGGGACCAATGTGAGGCCTCGTGGCCTCGTAAGGAAAAAATAAATACATTCAGAATTCCTTCTCAAGCCGGAGAGTTTACCGCATGTGCTCTTTTGGATCAAGGTGGTCCTGGCACTTCCCTATGACACCCCAGTGCCCGGCTTCCGAAACAACATCGTCAACACCATGAGGCTTTGGTCCGCCAAGGCCCCGTGTGACTTTAACCTCCAAGACTGTGAGTAGCGTCTGGTCGCTCAGCCGTCACGCAAACCTCGATCGTACAAACAAATGTTGTCGTCATCAGTTAACGTTGGCGGCTACATCCAAGCGGTGCTCGATCGGAACCTGGCGGAGAACATCTCCAGGGTTCTCTACCCAAATGACAACGTGAGTGAATTGCTGTGTCGGATTTTCTTTTTCAATGGATTTAAAATTATGGCCCCAATCGGATGTTTTATTATTATTTTTAAATATATCTATACACAATAACTCAAATTGTTGTAGGTGTTAAGGGACACAAAAATAAGTTATTTTATTTATCATATATATATTTTTTTATCATTATTATTTTTTAATTTATTTATTAAGAGTGTTAAAAAAATCGATTCGGCAATATATCGCGATATCACAGCGCACAATTCTCAGCCGAATCAATTTTTAAAGATCCATTTTTGATGGAAATATTCAACAAAATGTCTTAATTACAGTTAGGGTTCACACTTAAAGCATGGAAGAACGAGAACGTTATATTAATGGAACATTCAGCCTTCAAATTTGATTTGTTTGTTTGTTAAATACGGTGGACCACAGTTTATAAGCCCGAAGTACATTTTCATACAAATTTTACAGTGTACATGTACAAGTTTATTGATTAGTATTTTCTCAATTTGAGTAATAAAAAAAAAAATCACTATAATTGACTTATAGATTTGTATCGGGATTAATCTGAATCGAATCGTGACCTATGAACCAATTCACACCCCTAATAAATAAATAAATAAATATATATATATATATATATATATATATATATATATATATAATTTTTATTTATTTATTAATCCACTAAATCGGAACCAGAATTGATCAAAAAATAATAATTAAAAAAATCAAAATCAGTCGGGCCCTCTAAAAACGCAAATCATCTGTCAACTCTTTTGCCACGATTAGTTCTTTGAGGGGAAGGAGCTGCGTCTGAAGCAGGAGTACTTTGTGGTGGCCGCCACCCTCCAGGACATCGTCCGCCGATTCAAAGCGTCCAAGTTCGGCTCCACCGACTTTGTGCGCTTGGACCTTTCCGCGCTGCCCGACAAGGTTCGTACAGTCAACGCGGACTTGAGCTCCACGTGACGACCGCATAAACATCCGTTTGATTTATTTTTTTGCCGCATGTCGGGACAGGTTGCCATCCAGCTGAACGACACCCATCCCGCTTTAGCCATCCCCGAGCTGATGAGGATCCTGGTGGATGTTGAGAAGCTCGCGTGGGAGAAGGTTGGTAACGACAGGACTTTTGTGATAATATTGTCAGCCAACACGCTTATACGTTCGTAATGTGAACCCAGGCCTGGGATATAGTGGTGCGTACTTGCGCCTACACCAACCACACTGTGCTGCCCGAGGCCCTGGAGCGCTGGCCCGTGGACCTGTTCCAAAACCTGCTGCCCCGTCACCTGGAGATCGTCTACGAGATCAACAGGAGGCATCTGGAGGTAATTGACGGACGTAGCTGCTGCACGCTCATGTCCCGCTCCTCACTCCTCCTTCCAAGACTGGAAGTCAGTGGTGTTTTTATTATTAGCATTTAGCATATTAGCACATTTAGCCCGTAGCATGTACTAAAAATCACATCTTCTTAAAATAATCGCTTAAGTCATTTTTTCAGGACACACAAAAAATGGAACCATTTGCATCATGAGGAGATGATTTAGGCAAAATTTTACAAAGAAAAGACGTAGGGTGACGAATTCTGCTTCCTCTGAGGTCGAATCAAACCCAGGTTAACTACTACTGAATATATGTAAAAAAAATTTTTTGAAAAAACCTGGAGAACCCACAGGGTCAAATTTGGCCCCTATAAATTCTGCTACTCAAATAACAAAGACCTTTTTTTTTTTTACAAATTTAACTTCAAAAGTCCAGAGTGCCACTTCTGACCCCTGCATGGGGCCCTCTAGTGGATGAATATTGCACTTACATGAGCCAGAGTGGTGGTGACAAGATGGCTGGCAACATGCTGTTTTGTTGAGGTGGAAATCAATCCAAACAAAACCATCTTCTCAGCAAACCATCAAATGGTAAAAATTTTTTATTTATTTTTTGTTAATCTATTTCATATCATGTTGCAGAATGCCTAGGAGTATGTTTTATATATATATATAGTTTGAATTAGCAACTCTGAGCTAGTTCAAAAAACAAGGGTTAAAATTGAAAAAACATATTTTGGTGTTCAGTGAACTTAAAGCAGTCATTTAATGTATAATTCATAATTTTCCAAAGAAGAAAAGGGTTCTTGGGTTCTCCAGGGTTAAAGTAATCGCTTAAGCCATTTTTTCAGGAAACACAAAAAGGGGAACCATTTGCGTCATGAGGAGATGATTTAGGCAAAATTTTACAAAACAAAAGACGTAGGCAATTATTTTAAGAGGGTGACGAATTCTGCTTCCTCTGAGGTTGAATCGAACCCAGGTTAATTACTACTGAATATATGTAAAAAAAAAATCATTAAAATGTCCCTTGCATCCTTCGATTTTTCTAAATGGGTCATATTTTCGGTGGGACTCCGCAGCGCGTGGCGAAGCTGTACCCCAGCGACAGCGAACGCGTCCGCCGCATGTCCCTCATCGAGGAGGGCGACGGCAAGAAGATCAACATGGCCCACCTGTGCATCGTGGGCTCGCACGCCGTCAACGGAGTGGCCCGCATCCACTCGGAGATCATCAAAAACACCGTGTAAGCTCGCCCTTCGCACCCTCGTCGACTTTGCGTCGACGTGCTCCGCTGATGACCGTCGCCGTGTCTCTTGTAGCTTCAAGGACTTCTACGAGATGGATCCTCACAAGTTTCAGAACAAGACCAACGGCATCACGCCCAGGCGCTGGCTTCTCATGTGCAACCCTGGACTGGCTGATGTCATCGCAGAGGTTTGTTGTGCCTCAAAGGAATATCGATACAAATACGCTTTAAAATTGGACCAAAACATTTATGTGTCATAAATGCGATTTTTTTTGTTTGTTTTGTCAAAATTGTTCAGCTCTAGTTTTCATGATGTCGAGACCTTAGCAAATTTCATATGCAGGACAAAGCCTGGCATTTGAGGATGTTTTCCTATAAAAAGTGAGTTTAAAAAAAAAAAAATGTTTAGAGAATTGGGGACGACTACATCCGGGACCTGGACCAACTGAAGGGGCTCCTGGAGTTCGTGAACGACGACGCCTTCATCCGAGACGTTGCCAAAGTGAAACAGGTGAGGTCGGAAATATCACGATGATTATTAAGTCATTCGCTGCCATTGACGGCTATAGACGTCAAAAATTCATTTGAACTATTTAACTATTAGTTTAACATTTTTTCCACTTTTGTCAACAAGATTTTTATTTTAATTGTTCATTTAGAACAGATGTAAAATTTGTGATTAATCATGAGTTAACTAGTGAAGTCATGCGGTTAATTACGATTACAAATTCTAATCGCCTGATGCCCCTAATTTTAATAATCTTTTTTTGATCTTTTCTTCTTTTTTTTTAAAGAAGAAGAGAGGATTATTAAAAAATAGGGGCATTAGGTGATTAAAATTAATTGTAAGTAATCGCGTGACTTCACATGTTAACTCACAATTTAAAAAAATAAAAAACATGTTTATTGTACATTTCGAGCAGATATAAAATGTGTGATTAATTGTGAGTTAACTATTGAAGTCATGTGATTAATAACAATTTAAAAAATGTAATCGCCTGATGCCCCTAATTAAAAAAAGAAAGAAAAGATTATTAAAAATTAGGGGCGTCAGGCGATTAATATTTGTACTCGTAATTAATCGCAGGACTTCACTAGTTAACTCGCGATTAATTACAAATTCATATCTGTTCTAAATGTACAATAAAAAAATCTCGGTTTTCACACTCTTGTTAACAAAAGTGAAAAAAAATGTTAAACTAATAGAAATAGTTCAAATGAATTTTTGACGTCTATAGCCGTCAATGGCAGTGAATGAGTTAACTCGGTTCTTCCTATATGGAATATCTCCGAGCTAACCTCTCGACCGCAGGAGAACAAGATGAAGTTCGCCGCCCACCTGGAGGAGCACTACGGTGTGAAGATCAACCCCGGCTCCATGTTTGACGTGCAGGTGAAGCGGATCCACGAATACAAGAGGCAGCTGCTCAACTGCCTGCACATCATCACGCTCTACAACCGTGGGTGCTTCGTCCAATGAGAACGATCCCCCAAAAAAAGAAAGTGCATGAACCTCTTGGTTTGATTTTCAAATGTAGGCATCAGGAAGGAGCCCAATAAGGCATGGACCCCGAGGACCGTCATGATCGGAGGAAAGGTGACTAAGTTGAATTAATCGGTTGGGCCCTATGGAGGACCAAAACTGCCAAAATTTAAAAATAAATAAATGAATAAGTGAAAATAAAACAGATATTAAAAAAAATCAAATACAAAAAAAATCAATATAAATAAAAATAAAAACAACAAAATATACAACCATAAATAAATTAAATTATAAAAATAAAAAAGATTCAAAAAAATACAATAAAATGTGGAAATACAAAAATAAATAGAATTAAATATCAATCAATAAATACTTGCGACTTGATTTGCTCGTGGCGACAGTGGACAAGATCGTCGTCCATCGCTGGAGCTCTCCATCCAAGTCGGCGAGTCTTGTGCGCCGACCCGCTCACTTGACCATTGAAAGACACGTTTGCAACGGCGGAGTCCAACGAAGACACGCTTAGGACCGCCTCCTCATTTGAATAACGTTTCATCCAGACAAGAGCGTCTGCAGCATGAAATAAATAAATGTGAGAGTAGAGTGTTTTTAGTAATTGATTAATTATATTGATATATTTTTGTATATTTTCCACATTTATTTTTATTTTTTGAATCTCTTTTTTTGGTAACTTTTATTTATTTATGGATATATACAGTATATATTTTAAAATTTTCATTTATAGATATTTTTTGTATTTAATTTTTAATTACATTTTATATATTTGGTTTTATTTTCAGTTTTATTATTTATTTATAGTTTTGGTCCTCCATTGGGCCATAGTCAAGAAAATTATTATTATTTTTTTTAATCGGTATTTATTTCCCTTTGCTGTCCAGGCGGCTCCAGGTTACCACACAGCCAAGTTGATCATACAACTGATCACATCCATCGGCAAAGTCGTCAACAACGACCCGGTGGTGGGAGATCGCCTGAAGGTCATCTTCCTGGAGAACTATCGAGTCACTCTGGCCGAGAAAGGTCATTTTTTTTCACGCGTCCCGTCAACACCTCGGCGCCGCGCTAAACCCTTCTCGCATCCGCAGTCATCCCGGCGTCGGATCTGTCCGAGCAGATCTCCACAGCCGGCACCGAGGCGTCCGGCACCGGCAATATGAAGTTCATGCTGAACGGCGCCCTCACCATCGGCACCATGGATGGCGCCAACGTGGAGATGGCGGAGGAAGCCGGCGAGGAGAACCTCTTCATCTTCGGCATGAGGGTGAAGGATGTGGACGCCATGGACAAAACCGGGTGCGGACAAAAATCACTGGAGGTCCGAGTAGATATGGAAGAGGGGCTTTTATGTTAACGTCACTTGCTCTTTTCCCAGATACGACGCAATGTCGTACTACAACCGCATCCCTGAGTTGAAGCAGGCTGTATCTCAGATCGCAGCCGGCATGTTCAGCCCTCAGCAGGTGGACCTCTTCAAGGATCTGGTCAACATGCTGATGCACCACGACAGGTCCGAGCCAAACTACCACCACCTTCCTTTTGATCTTTTCTTTTTCATCTCCCATCTCACCCGTGATGTTTGTGTGTGTGCACGCCACAGGTTCAAGGTGTTTGCAGACTACGAGGATTACATGAAATGCCAGGAGAGAGTGAGCGCCCTCTACAAGGTGAGAAGCCAAATGGACTCGTCAAGCACCTGTTCCAATACTTTTTATTTATTTATTTATGTATTTATTTATTTTTTAGATGTGTCAAAGGATTTATTGAAAATGCTAAAAAAATTTTTTTTATAAAACTCATTTGCTCCCAAAAACGTAAAAATATGTTCTATTTTAAATGTTTTAAGTGTCCAAAAGACGTATTTCTCTATTTTGTATGTTTTATTTTATTTTATTTATGCTAGAGTATACGATGCAGCCTCTCAACTGTAAAGAACGGTTGAAGAAATGGTAGTTATTACACAAACGGCCACCACGTGGCAGCAGACCGAAAGACATCAACCAGGGCCATTTTGTAAAAAAAAAGCTCATTTACTCACATTTCTTAAAAGATTTGTGAACAATGATGAAATTTAGCTTTATTTTAAATGCTAATTGCTGCAAAACAGAAACAGATAGAAATATATTTTTTTCTGATGAAAGAAGAGATTCTAATCTTTTTTTTTTTTTTTTGCTAGGTTCCTTGTTTTATAGCAATATAACACAATATTATGTGGGCCTTGCAAAATCTGTCAAAATCCAGTAAAACAGCCGGGAGCGAAGGGGATTGCTTCAGTGAAAATGGCAGGGAGCGAATGAGTTAAAATATATTTCAAGCAAAAAAAAAAAAAAATCTGAATTATATTTTCAAAATGGCGTCAGTCCTGATCAAAATAAACTTTGACACATTTTGCATGCATGTTTTTTTCTTTTTCTTTTTTAAACTTGTACAAATATCATCATCACCATCATGCGTATTAACAGAACCCTAAAGAGTGGACCAAGATGGTGATCCGGAACATCGCGGCGTCCGGTAAATTCTCCAGCGACCGCACCATTTCCCAGTACGCCAGGGAGATCTGGGGCATGGAGCCCAGTTTGGAGAAGATCGCCGCCCCCGACGACCCCCGCTAAAGTGCGCGTAGTCCAACATGTAGCCTCTCACGGTGGACGCTCTTAAATTTGTCATCCCGCATTGAGACAGAAATAAGTCATTATTTGGATTACTTGCATCTCAATAGGTCCACACGTTGAGACCGCAAAGCCTTTAAAAACACTCCGAAACACCGAAAACTTCTCCACTGTGATGGCAAGTCTACTGTAAGTCTTCCATTCATCGCTACTGTCCGTCTTATTCCGCTCCGTATGATCATAACAAGCCGACTAATACTTTAAGCGACTCTATTAAATATGATACGTTTTGTGTTTAGTCATGTGTATTCAAAACAAACTGCGTGAAACCATTTAGATCCGCGTACTGTAACGATTTGCACGTCTGACACTGAAGTCGTCCCTTTTCAATGTGTGTCCATGTTTGTCCTTGTCAATAAATGGTAAATGTAGTCGACGGCTACGTGAGTGTGAAATATATTACGGTCCGATAAGCGGGGGGGGGGGGGGGAAATAATGATTTGATCCCACGCTGTTAGTAAAGCTTGACATTTTACGACCGCATCAAATGCATCTGCTCTATGCCCCGCCCACTCAATTGGTGATTGACACTTGTCAATCAGCTCAAGACCCCTCCCCTCCTGTTAAATCGACTGCCCCCTTCCAGCCTCTGTCCATTTGCCGTCTTACCTGTTGTCTCCTCACACGCTGGTATGGACTGCAGTGCCTACGGTAAGATTTCTTAATTTTTTTAATAATTAAGTATTAAATTATGTGTTTGAAATACTGTCAGTAAATATTTTTATATTTAGATAGAAAAATTATAAGGTCTCCTGTCAAATAATTCAAGAGGCGTATTTAGACGGTCGTTTTGTGACTCTGGTTTTAAAGATGTTTTGATGTGACAGAAATGGACCCCCTGGAGGTCCCCCCGCTCACCCCGACCAGCAAGGAGGTTCTGTGCGAGGCTCTGAGAGCCAGTTTTGCCGGTTTCACCCAGGAGAGGCTCACCCATCGTTTCCCGCAAGGTGAAACACTAAATCATCGCCATGTCCATTCCGAAGGATATTCACTGAATTTGTGGGACCCGGTCCAGATCCGACTTTGTGGTCCGACTGGGAGGTGAACCACTGGCTGGACTGGTGCCGGGCCGAGTTCGGGCTGCACTCGTTGGGTTCGGACCTGAAGGGCCTTCAGGGGTACGAGCTGTGCCGGCTGGACCGCGAGGCTTTCCTGAGCTTGACGTCCGACTGCACCGCTGGGGAGATTCTGTGGGAACACCTGGAGATCATGAGACTGGGTTCGAAAATCAACCTTCTAAGTTTCGCACCCTGACTTCGCGGCTGTCGCCGCTAAATGTCTTCTCATCGCCAGATCATGATCGTGACTGCGGTGCTGCACTATCGATATCCGCCGTGTCATCTCCCTGCCAGGCTCCAAACAATCAAGGTATGCTACATATCGAATTAGTCAAATGTTTTTGATAAATTAGGTCACTTTCCCATGGAATTATGTGAGAATTGGGAATTTATGGAATATCACAAAAGGTAGCCTGAATGTCATTAATGAGCAGAATTTTTGGTGGTGGAATGTTTTAAAAGGGTTGAGAATTGTTTTTGTAAAATGTCTTGATTCAAATGTCTTGAAAATTTATTTATTTATTTTTCCTGGGAGCATGTAAAAATATTTCCCAAAATATCCAGAATGAGCTGAATGTTGTGAAGTTGGAAATGATTCATAAAAGAATTAAGTCAACAACAAATGTGCAAATTTTAAGAATACAGAAAATGTCCAATATGTGCTCAATGTTAACTTGTTAATCTCAGTTCATTTCAATTTGATTATTTTTTTCATGGAAAATGTGGAATTGTGGGAACATCGGGCATGTAAAAATCACGTATGAATAGTTTTGAACATTCAGTTTTTATGTTTAGTTTAAGGTTTAGTTTAGTGTAAGATTACTGAATTAACAATTCTGAGCTCTCTCTCAAAAAAAAAACATTTAAAAAAATTATATATATATATATATATATATATATATATATATATATATTGCATTAGTGGAATATGAGTTAAGCAGCAAAATCTAGCCGTTTTAATCCATCTCAGGAGGCGGCCATTTTGCCACTTGCTGTCCACTGAAGATGACATCACAGTTGCTCAGGTCTCAGGTAACAACCAATCACAGCTCAGCTTCAGAAAACAGGTAAGCTGTGATTGGCCGGGGCCTGAGATGGATAAAAACGACTGGATTTTGCTTCATCACTTACATTCCACTAATGTAATATTAATCAGAATATCATGTTTCGACTCGTGAGGTCTCGTATAACATATGATATTGTTAAGAAATGTTTGAGGTTGATTTTCACTATAAAAAGGACACTATGATGAAATACAGGCATAAACTATTAGAAGAAATAACACAGTGTTGCCGTTTTTTTTCTCGCAGAGACCGACTCCGAAGCCGAGATGTCTCACGGTATCTCTCTGATGTGGACGGGCGGCGTCCACCATACGGAGGCGGCGGCGGACGAGAGGCAGTGCGGGCACGTCTTCACTTTAGCGCAACCTTACAAAAGCTTCAAGGAGTACGTGGGCGACAAGGCAGACGCCGGCTCGGCCGTCATCCCGGCGGCCATCTTGGCCGGTTACACCGGTGAGTCGTATCGCGCGCGTGTGCAAGGATGACGGGATTTTGACCGTGTTTTATTTAACAGGAAGCGGCCCCATCCAGCTGTGGCAGTTTTTACTGGAGCTGCTGACCGATCGCAGCTGCCAGTCGTGCATCAGCTGGACCGGAGACGGCTGGGAGTTCAAGTTGACTGACCCGGACGAGGTGAACCCATTTTTACCTTTCGAACGTCTGGCAACTTAAATGTTCACGTTGGAGTCCGCTCAGTAATATCGCCGTCCAGGTGGCGCTGCTGTGGGGCCGCCGTAAGCACAAGCCCAAGATGAACTACGAGAAGCTGAGCCGCGGCCTGCGCTACTACTACGACAAGAACATCATCCGCAAGACGGTGGGCAAGCGCTACGTCTACCGCTTCGTCTGCAACCTGCAAGGGCTGCTGGGATACGAGCCCGGCGAGCTGCACGCCATGTTGGACATCAGGACCGCCAACTAAAAGGGAGTAAAATCGAACGCATATTTAACCGGGCACAGCGTAGCAATCACGGTGAATATCAGGAGGGGGTTGTTACCGGGGGGGAAACCATCCAATTAAATCCTTCCGATGTAAAATTAGGAGGTTGGGTTCGGAAGAGCTCAGCTGCTCGCTGGACTAATTGAACGTATGTTCACGCGGTGTTCTTTCACAAGCCTTCTTCCATTAACTTGTCCAGAAGCCCTCACGTGTGCGCAAAATAGACAGGTCAAGCCGTTGGGGGTATTCTGCTCCCGTGGATTTCATAATGATCTTTTCCCTTTTCCATTTTTGAGGTGTTTATGTTTTTTTTTTTTTTTTTTTTAACGAATGATCATGGGCCACATTGTATACAGTCAAGATCAGGTTATAACGTTGAAAACACATACATGTAAAGTGCAAAAAAACAAAATACAGTTTGGCACATACGTTTGAAGTTCACGTGCCGGATCACATCGGGTACGACGATGAGGAAGCAAAATGCAAGACAATCTGCTTATGTTTTTGGAAAATAGGAAAAGATTTAACGGCATTTAAAATTAACTGCCACAGATGACATCTTTGCTTTTTTGGGAAACATAAATAGTTTGCCTTCACAGTAAGGAAAGTGCTTAAATCTTTTTGAATCAGCAACACCAATAGTTAGTATTCCGAAGAACCAAAATCATCTTAACTCATTTGCTCCCAAAAATGTATACATATGTTCTATTTTAAATGTTTAAGTGTCCCAAAGACGTATTTATACGTTACCCCCCCACCCCCTAGAGCGCACAGAAGTCTTTTATGCAGTCTCTCAACTGCAAAGAACTGTTAATGAAATTGTAGTTATTACACAAACGGCCAGCAGGTGGCAGCAGAGCAAAAGAGATCAACCAGGGCCATGTTGAAAAAAAAAGAAGCTAATTTACTCACAATTCTAAATAGATTTGTGACTAATGCTGAAACTTAGCTACATTCTAAGGCTAATTGCTGCAAAACGGAAACGGATCGAAATATACTTTTTTCCCTGGTGGAAGAAGAGACTCTGATCTTTCTTTTGGTAGGTTCCATGTTTTTAGAGCAATAGAACACAATATTCTGTGGGCCTTGCAAAATCAGTCAAAATCCAGTAAAGCAGCCGGGAGTGAAGGGGATTGCTTCAGTGAAAAGGGCTGGGAGTGAATGAGTTCAGAACAACAAAATAGTAAGAGCGTCTTTTTTTTTGGGAAAATACAACATCGATAGTTTGCTTTTTTTCTGGAAACCCAAAAACATCAATCGTTTCTCTTCTTTTTAGGAAAGAGCTATCGAAATTGTGCTTTAAAAAGACTAATGATACCATTTGTTGTGTGCCTCTATCTGCTGGAAGGTGCGTTTCTACCGCCGTCGTTTTCATCCAGAAGCTGAGCTGCACTGTGTTTGTTTACAGAAAAGGCGCGCGCTTTGTGATACCATACAATGCCAGATTTGTCGCATGAAATCAGAAGCTGATTTAATTTTACAAATCAGTGAACAAGGTCTCGCGCAGCGAGCGAGTGTGTGCGGATTACTTCCGCCACTTTCCCTAATGGAAAGGGTGCTCGGGTCGGGGGTGTCGGGGGGTTGTCTTTGTCCTCATGACCAAGTGTGAAGTGTGCGTTGGGCATAAAAACTCCCAATATTTAGCTTCAGCGTCAACAGAAAGTGACCAACGTCGTCCGCGAACGCCCCCGGGGTGAAAATAAAATACGTAAGTAGAAGGTAACAGTGTCTCACTGTTCACTGAACGGTGCCTTCACGGTTCAGGTGTGCACCAAAAAGCCAGAAGATGGCGGTTGCATACATTTATACCCTCCAGTTAACACCGGATCAGTCGTATAAAATGGAAGCAAATTAGCAAAAATGATTTCTTCAGGGAAACACCCACAACCGCACACACATAAAAAAATTGAAATGTGTATGGATTTGTACATTTTAAGATCTACAGTATTCTAGAAACACTTAACCATATGTGAAATAACATACTGCGTATGTAAATAAGCGTTGTAATGAAAAAAAAAATATGTCAACTGTGAGTCAGAAGGTCTTAAATTCTTCTCCAAAACGTCTTCATAAACTTTGGAATTCATTTTTTGCATCCAGGCCCCGAGGTAACGTTGCGATTTGCAACCCCAAGCTGTTGTGTTCCCCACAGTGTTTGGATCCATTCAAACAACCCGACGTTGGTTTTGTTTGCCCACATAATAGTTTTTTTTTTTTGCAAATCTGTCACAAAGTTTGTTTTTGTACAGCAGTGATATTCTTTGTGGTGTCATCTAATGATGTACGTTCTTCCTTTTTCTTCCTGAGATATCGAAAAATTATTTTTCTCAACACTCTGGGATTCTTCTAAACCTCAGTGAGCATTTTGGATCGTGCTCTTGCAGCCCTCTATTTTTTTTTGGGGGGGGGGGGGGGGTCACTCTTAGGAAAAGTGTTACCGTCCCATATTCTTGCCGACATAACATACAGCTGTGATGTCATCAATATCACCTCACATGGCTGACCAAGAAATCAATAAGTTCCCAGACCGACCACGGCTTGCAAGAATAAAAGATACTGGACAGAAAAGCAAGAACAGCTGTTTTATTGCCAGCAGCGTTTTTCAAATGCACTTGTACAATCTGCAATCTGTAACATCACTTGCTTGCCTCTTGTTGTGATTACCACACAATACAAAGTAGCAATATCATTTAGACTTCTGTTTCTCCCACTGTTCTGGTGTGAGGGTCTTCTGTTCTAACGCGTGGATGTCTTTCAGCTCCTCTGCTAAACAGGTGTTCACCATCCTGAAAGTGACACACCTTGTTAATACTGTATCAAAAAATCATTATCATCCTGGTGAAGTTATTTGATTTGAGTGTCCAACTAGTCAAGTGTACCTGTGTCTCTGTAAGAGGGGCTTGCCCTCAAACTGGGAAGACACCACAATCACTTTAAAGCTCGTTGCACATCTGTTAAGGGACATGTCCTCCACGTCCTGCAGGACACACACGCACAAATATTCGTGTTGATGACTCATCACAATATTTACTGGATGGAATGGATGGATGAATGAGCATCACAGCCACCTACCACATACTCCGCCGCAAGCTCCGTTTTCAGTTTATCCCGGATGTGATCGGATGTTATGGCCATGTCTGCAACATCAAAAAACAGGTGACGTTTTTAATTTTGTCCAATATTACCCTGCTGAATAAATATGACAATCGAAGACGTGTCTCGTAAACTAGACTTCAACCAAACGTTGCGTTATGTTACATCCAAATTTAAAGCTAATGCGTAATGAGAATCAACTGTATTTCACGTTAAAACAAATATAAAACAAATATAAAATACATACTGTAACGTTTGATTGCCTTCCGGGTAATTTCAGTTTCGATACATGTGGTCCTGTGAAAGATCGAATCACATCGCTGGAACGATAGCCAATCAGATTCTGTGGAAAATCTTGAGACAGTTGCCGTTGAATGCCTGACTTTGAATGCTGCTTCCACTCGTAGGAAAAACAACAACATAGTAACCCCCCCCCCAGCACATACCAAATACATACAAACGCAGTGTTAACTAAAATATATTTTATTTTTTGTTGACACTATAGCAAAGAAAGTTTTTACTAAAAACAGGCAATCTTTATGGACTACTAATTGGGAGTGTTTCCTGTTTATAGTCTGAGTTTCCTTTTTAATATATAGTCGGAGTTGAAACGACGATATCTAAAAATATAGGGAAACAAATATGTATTGCGCGTATTATGTTGGACAAAACAAACAGTATGTTGTCAATTTTGAAACGTTGTTGATAGACGTATTTCAGTTTCAAAACATAAGGTCCTGTGAAAGATCCAATCACAGAGCAGCGATCGCAACAACCACAGCCAATAAGATCCTCTGTAAGATCTTGAGCGGGGGCTATATTTTTGAAGTAGAACCTCGATGGATGCCTAACTTAAATTTCTCCTTCATATAGACATAAAAACAGTATTTTCATTATAGAGACATACAAATAACTTAAGCGGCATTATATCCATTTAAATATTTGTACTTTTTATTTGATAGTCCCACAGCGAGGCATGTTTTTACATAATTAAAAACAGGCAATCGTATGGACTCCCATATCATGAGGTCCATATAACATGTGGACTGTTTGTTTATGAATTGGATGATTCTCAAAGATTGTGAACAATTTTTTTGGGGGGGAAATATATTTAAAAAACGGTTTATAAGTGACATTGAGGCAATTCAACAGTCGTTCGTCTTTACTAAAACTCGTTCAATGGTACAGGAGGTCGAAAACTTCTTTGGCGTGTACATGCTATACTGCCTCAACCCCAAGTTTAAAGGGCGAATATACATCGGCTTCACCGTGGATCCTGAACGCAGGATTCGACAACACAATGCGGGGCGACACAAAGGAGGCGCGAAGAGAACCAGCGGTAGAGGACCATGGTACGTACGCACTTGGCTTCCATTTCACGTCCTCTGTACATTTTGATACGTTGCTTCTGTTCTAGGGAGATGGTCCTCATCATACATGGATTTCCCTCCGACATCGCTGCTTTGACAGTAAGTGAAGTGGGTTAAATGTATATATTTTTTATTTTGTGTTTAATGTAACATTGTTCAATAGTGAAATAATACTCTGAAAATTAAACTAATTCTAATGAATTTACCAATTATCTAATGTGTTTTAAACTGTTAATGTCTCAATTTTTATTCCATTGTAAATTATTTATTTTTAACTCATGTTCATTGTTATAGGCAAAAAAATAAAATAAATCAGCCATGTTTCAGAGCTAATATTGTCCGATTAAATCGTCCTGCTGATTAATTGGTCAGGGCCTTATTTATTTTACTGTAGTCTAACAAGCTTGGACCCATCTAGTATGTATGCACACAAAAAGATAATTTCCCATAATATACTGTATCTCCATTTTGAATGTTGCCATATTCGTGACAACACAATTTAGACAATATGAAGCATTGGCTATTTTGCCGTGACCAGCAACTCTAATGTTAGTGTTATGGCTCTGATTGGTCCGTTGCAGGACCGGGTCATGCACTGGACGTGGCTCCTGCGAGGTGGTACACATATACTGGCGCAGAATTTGTATTTGTAGTTCTCTCGTGATTCACGGCAAAGTAGCGCAAGTTGGCGAGCTTTCCTAAGTAGCAAATATTCACTTTAATATGGTTAAATGGATTTCTTGTGTCTTGTCAGTTTGAGTGGGCGTGGCAGAACCCGCACTCCTCCAGGCGTCTCGCGCATATCTCCCGCCGCACCAGGAAGGAGTCCAGCCTCCAGTTTCACTGGCGCGTGGTCTCCAACATGCTGCGTGTGGCCCCATGGAGCAGGCTCCCTCTGACGACCCGCTGGCTTAAGTGGGAGTACAAGGTGGACTTTGAGCCCGCTCTGCGGCCCCCGCTGCACATCCCCCTCGCCTTCGGGGGCGTGAAAGTCAAGAAGCAGCGGGCGGTGGATAGGTGCGAAGACCCGGAGGAGACTTCAAGGTGTTTTCTCTGCAAAGGCCGGGTTATGGCAAGTGCTTGAACCTTTAACACTATGACACTTCACTGTGGCATTACCGTCATACTTGATACTAGTAATACTTGTTGAAACACAAACATCCGCGACTTGTTGAAATGTAGCTAAAGGTGAGTGACGTTTTTAACAATGCCAAACTTGCGTTATTGTGACCATTTTTGGGCTTTTTGTTGGTTCTGACCAAGCCATTTCAAAATAAAATACCGCCCACGGGTTAAATAGATTAATCGGCCAGCCCTGTGCTCTCCTCAGACTTCGGAAAAGCTCCGTTGCGTCCACGCGTCGTGCAGAATGTGCAGCCACGTGATCTGCCTCGCCAAGCATTTCCTGCGGCGCGAGCCGTCCCACCTCCTGCCTGTGGAGGGCCACTGCCCGGCCTGCCATCGCTCCATGCTGTGGGGGAATCTCATCCGCCTCAAGCAAGGCTGCACGGGAGACCTGGACAAATTGACCTCATCTGCATCACAGGTAAGTCATCCTGGCTTTTAAAAAAATAAATTTATTATATTTTTTGTATTACAGGACCGCATCAACAACACCATACATCTAACTTGTACACAGTCGTGAAGCCATGTTACATAAGCAACTGTATTTAGTCGTTTGACGACTCAACACAAACAAACCACATTCACACGAGGCTCATCACTAATATTAGCTTGCATATGATTTTTTTTAAAATGTGGACTTTGTCTTTCACAGGACGACTGGATGAATGAACTACATACAAGACCTACCTTGTCAACAATTTAAACTATCACATAATCATCCTTCGTCATTTCATACCTCTCTGATCATGAACTATTGTTTACAATCATGTTTATTTATGTTTTCACTGCTCTTACAACACAATAAAATGTGTTTTATTTAATACTGCTGTAGTGCAGCTTTAAAGCCACAATATATACAAACTCCACTTTGTGCAAGGCGGCTCGACTAATTAGTAGAGTATATTGAGAAAGTTAATCATGAAAAAATACAAATTATTTTTTTCATATGAATGGCACACACTCAGTTGCATATACAAAGTTAGAAAACAGAACATGAATGAAATGGCTCTATTGCTGTCCCGGGGCTCATCCCAGCTTTACAAACAATTGAGTTAATAAGTGCACGTAAAAATATATACGAAGGATATATTTTCTCATTAACTCATTCACTGCCATTGACAGCAATAGACGTCAAAAATTAATTTGAACTATTTCTATTAGTTTGACACTTTTTAATAAATTTTTGTTAACAAGAGTATGAAAGCCTAGATTTTTTTTGGTACATTTAGAACAGATATAAAATTTGATTAATCGTGAGTTAACTAGTGAAGTTATGCGATTAATTAGGATTACAAATTTTAATCGCCTGATGCCTCTAATTTTTAATAATCTTTTTTTTAAATTTATTTATTTTTTTTAAAGAAAGTATTATTAAAAATGAGGTGATTACAATTTTTAATCGTAATGAATTGCATGACTGCACTAGTTAACTCACGATTAATCACACATTTTATATCTGTTCTTTTTTTTAATTTTAATTTATTTATTTATATTTTTTGAGAGAGCTCAGTATTGTTCATTCGGTAATTTTAACGATTCAACATGTCATCAACATTGCTCTCTCTCTTTTTATTTTATTTTAAATGTTTATTTTGTATGTGCGTAAGTGTGTGTGCATGTGTGCGTACGTGTGAGTGTGTACTCATTAATTCACCTAAAACCTATTAAAAATCGTATGCCGTTCACCTAAACCGAATACTTCAGAATCCGGCTAGAGTCGTGAGGTTGTCAGGAGACCCGAGGAAGGATCAAAGAAAAGAAAGGAAAGTGAAATCCAGCACTGACCAGACATCACCTACTATAAATTTTATATCTGTTCTAATACAATAAAATAAAATAAAAAGGTATTCATAATCTTGTTAACAAAAGTGGGAAAATTGTTAAACTAATAGAAATAGTTCAAATGAATTTTTGACGTCTATAGCCGTCGATGGCAGTGAATGAGTTAAAAGACATCATTGAGTCCTGTTGTCCTCACGGGTCGGCAGGTGGTGTCTGCAACATGATGACTGGCTGTATGAAACAGAAGCCAAGGTAAGATTTGAGCAAATTTGCCTTCTCATCCCTCCATCCTGTAAATGTCTTGTTTTTCCCTCATTAGTGTACTCACCATTTTTGGGGCTGGCCCGCAGCAGTTGACCACCTTACAGGTGTAAACGGCCAGAGTGACGGAGATGGCGAACAAAGCGAGCTGGATGATCATGTTCTGTGCGAAGAGGTGATGCTTCGTGCGCTGGAAGTGACAATATTTGTGTTTCAACTAAAAGCTTTTTATTTCGTCAAACGCTGAACATGAATTTAGTACACACATATTTTGTGGCCCTAATATTATTATTTTTTTTTTTTTTACCATAAAATATGTATAACTAATGAAATCCAAGTTTGTGAGTTTAATATAATTCCCATGAACAATTTTAACTCATTCGCTGCCATTGACGGCTATAGACGTCAAAAATTCAATTGAACTATTTCTATTAGTTTCACATTTTTTCCCACTTTTGTTAACATGAGTATGAAAATCTAGATTTTTTTTTTATTGTAAATTTAGAACAGATAGAAAATGTGTGATTGATCGTGAGTTAACTAGTGAAGTCATGCGATTAATTACTTGGGTTTAATCACCTGACACCTATCATTTTTAATAATCTTTAAAAAAAAAAAAATACAATAAAATAATTGTAATATTTTTTCCCCAATTTTTAATCATCTTTTTTTATTTTAATTATTACAAATTAGGGGCGTAAGGCATGACTTCACTAGTCATGCGATTAATAAAAATTTAAAAAATGTAATCGTCTGACGCCCCTAATTTTTAATAATCTTTTCTTTTTTTTTGTAAATTGGGGGCATCAGGTGATTACATTTTTTAAATTGTTATTAATCACATGACTTCAATAGTTAACTCACAATTAATCAAAAATCTGCTCTAAATGTACAATAAACATGTTTTTCTAGGTTTTCATACTCTTGTTAACAAAAGTGGGGGAAAAAAAGTTAAACTAATAGAAATAATTCAAATGAATTTTTGACGTCTATAGCCGTCAATGGCAGTTAATGAGTTAATATCTGGGTAAACGGATATCTATGTTGTGAAAGAGGAATAAAATTATTTGTCCTCTTTGCGTGTTCCAAAACTTGAAGACAGATTTAATGTAAGAAAAAACACCTTTGCAAAAATGATTTTAATCTAACAGAGATCTCTGGACATCGTAACAGACTCCAATTCATCACTTAACAGGTGGAATTCAGAGCGCCGAATGTGTCTCTTCCGCGTGTAAAATGGCTTCTTATAGTTAAAACCGACCGCCTCTCTTTCATTTGTAGACAAAACATACTCTCTGGGTACTTTTCCATGAGCGATGGCGAAAACAGAGTCAGGGGTGCGTGTTCGAAACAGATTCTGTCCTCAAGGACCAAATGTGTTTTCCCACAGAGAAGGAACTTCTAGACTAAATAATATGTCCCAGCTTAAGGTCAAATTATACTGAGCTCAACACTACTTGCTTTACACGTCTATAAAACCTTTCAACATGGTTAATATAAAGAATTAAGATGTTAATAATGTATAACAATGGTTAATATATGAAATGAAGTATTAAAAATGTTAATAATATCTAACAGTTGCTCACACATTATACCTCCTTCATGATCACAAACTAGTACTTTGTAGCCACAATACACTAACATGTGGCCACCAAATAGGTATAACGGGCAATTTTGTTGGAACATAATAAGCATTGATTTGGCTACAATTCAATTTTCCAAAAGACCAAAAAGTGTGATAATGAAACTTAAACTCACTTCGATGGCGTGGCAGACCTGAGCTGTGGTGCTATTGTAATCATGGCTATAGTGCCAACATTCTGAATAATAGGTCTCAATGTCCACCAGGAGCCAGATCGCGTTGAAGAAGGCGGCAGCACTCGACACGATTTGCATCCCCAAATTGCCCCTTAACTAACACACACACACACACACGCATAAGCACACACGTATCACATGATGAGTACATGGGCATGGGGGGTGTTGGCGCACTCACCGTGGGCAGGTGGAGGTTCCTTGCTGCTATTGCGACGCTCCCAGCTATAAGCACCTGTCATGACAGTAATACAAACAATTTCAGAGCATCGGTGGTTTGCGTTCCACCGTTGTTTATCGCGTACCTATTTTAACGCCGTTACAAAATTCATAAATATTGCAAAAATCGATGAAAACCATAAATATCCCGTAAATATAAAATAAGCAATTGAAAATGGGTAAACATGGCGGTAACGGTGCTTTTTTTTTTTTTTAATCTATAATTTATGCAAAATATTAACTATAGAGGTAACTGTACCTTTGTGACGTATTGCTACCAAGGCTATCGCTAACCAGTGCTAAAGCAGTATTAAAGTCATGATTAAAGTAAATATTTGTACGAAAGAAAAAAAAAAACCCAAACAAGGCCATAATAATAATAATAATAAATAAAAAGAGGAAGTAGTGGTAGCGAAGTATGCCTTCTTGTGACATCTCGTTATGCTTAGCCGTATAGTCTATTGCTAATTTTGGCTAACGCTAGTTACAATGACAGCATATATATATATATCTGTATAAACAACCGATACTTCATTAATCTGAATAATCAATAAGCAGTAAGTATGGTGGGAACAGAGTGGTAACATCATTTTTAAACATCAAATATAAAAATGGTCAAATGTATCCTTATGCTGGGCTGTAATGTATTGCTAACATTATTTTAAATTACTTTTATGTCCGCAAAGAATTTGACCGCCTGCTTACCAGGAGCGATGAGATGATGAAAGGGATTTTATTGAAAGGGTGACGCTGGTAGTTTGGAAATATATTCAAACACAATATCTGATGCACGGTCAGGGTAATCTGGGTTATCTGTGATCGAGATAAAACAAACACATTTGTATTATTTAATGATCATATGGTTTTTTTTTGCACGTGCACAGTCCGACCCCTAGAGCTTTTGGCTCAGCCTCCAGGTACTTCTGCTTCCTGTTGGCATCTCGCTGGAATGTGACGGTCACCAGCGGGTTTTGGGTCGAAGAGTCCGATGCAACCGCTTCATCTGAAACAATCCAAAGTAACAGTTCCGAATTGATGGTGGTGTTGCAATCACCCTGAAGTCAGCACAACATCTGGATTTCATCACTCCAGATTATAAACTCGTTTACTTCCCATTTGTTGACTTTCTTGAGTCAAAAGTGAAAATAGGTCGGTCGATTTACCTGCCATGATCACACAATCTGCAGCGACTCAAAAGATTTTAACAGAGAAAACACCACCCGTGCCTTGTTGTTTGCTGCGAGGGGCTCAACTATGGTTCTCGAAGCCAGTGGCGGTGACGTCACATCGCAACGCCTCCAACTTCCCGTTAGGGGCGCCCCCGCCCGCTGCATGCCGGGAAACGTAGTTTACAAGAGCCGTAGCTACAAAATAATAACACCAGAGCGCAGCAGAGGTACGCTAAAAGAACTCAGTTGCTTTATAGGAAAGTGGCATTATAAATATTTATGACATTTATCATCAAAATTCAATCCGATCAAAAA
The DNA here is from genome assembly GCF_051991255.1 of Vanacampus margaritifer. Classification (NCBI taxonomy): domain Eukaryota; kingdom Metazoa; phylum Chordata; class Actinopteri; order Syngnathiformes; family Syngnathidae; genus Vanacampus; species Vanacampus margaritifer. The sequence goes on from NC_135446.1 coordinate 14,819,831, forward strand.
GCAACATTACGCCTTTCTCCCATGAGCCATTAAAATAAATAAATATTTAATATAATATATTTTGCTTTGTTTGTGCAGCTGAAAAACACATTTAAAAATATTGTTGAAAAAAACCCCCTTCCAATTACCTTAAGAAATCAACGTTTTAACACGAGTACAGGCTATGAACCCTGTTAGCTAATATGCTAATGCTAAATGTATTGTTTTTGTTGACCCAAGTGAACATATCTTTTAGCGACCTTGCATTCCAGACTGTGTTGAATATAATGCGGCCGGGGGCGGGGCAGGGTGTGGAGCTCAAGCCCGGACACGCCGAGGCGACGCGTCACGCACGGCCTCACCTTGCACTTGGAACCAGGAAGCTTGCATGTACACTTTTGGAACCGTGTGTGTGTGTGGTTGATCTTAAATTACTTAAGATGCGGAAGTAGTGGACGGTAACCAATCGTGCGGAAAGGGGGCGTGGCGCATAGGAAACCACTCGGTCGGACTTGGTGGGCAACTTGGCGCGGTCAAGTCCTCGTGTTGCGTGTGCAGGTGAGTCCGAGCTAAGGTGTTGTCCGTGTGCGTCGTTATGGTCAACAAAACTCTGCTAGGCTTGTGGCGCGTAACACAACGCGATAGGTAGCGTTCTGGACACGCCCCTTCGCGGCTGGTTTTCATGCTTCATGACACTCGTGTTTTTGTTAGTAATTCACGTCCTCTTCCATTGTAAACATGCAGAGGTGGTTAAAAATACGCACACTCCATACTTAAGTAGAAGTGCAGATACTTGTGTAAGCAAAGTAGAACGGATTGAATTGCTGTATTTATGCAAAAGTAGTATAAATATGAGTAAAAAAGTACAAAAGCGTATTGCATTCACTTGAAAAAAAGGTCCTGTTTTTCTGACCCTTTTTTTTGGGGAGCTTTGTTTTTTTTTTAGTATTTTTTTGAGTTTTATTGAATATTTTTATTGAGTATTTTTTTTCTGTTTAAAAAAATATATTCTCTTTGTTTCTGAATATTTTTTTTCAGTTTTTTTGAGTAATTATTCCCTGTTTTATAAAATAATAGTTTTTCTGAATATTTTTTAAAGGGGTTTTCCCTCAGAGATTAGAGAACAAACCACAACACCGTATACACATTCATTCTTTTATTGAGAGCCAGTAAGTAAACATGACCATCTTATTGCATACGGAGGTATGCGAAAAAGTGTCCGCTTCCGCTATTACAGAGTTTGCAATAAGTCACTTGGAGTTCAGAGGTAACATTTTAAAATAATAAAATAAAAAAAACTGTTTTGGGGAATATTTTTTCCCTGTTTTTTATAATATTTTTTTTTCTGTTTTTTTTTTAATAATTCCCCCCCGTTTTTCTGAATATTTTTTGGATAGAAACAAATATTCAGTAAAACAGAAGAAAAAAAGTACTCCATAAATTAGTTTTTTTTTTTCAAGTGAATGCAATACACTTTATCAGAAGTCATCAGTTCATGATGCTAAGTTGCAGAAATTGAAAAAAATAACTTACAGATAATGAGTAGAAAGTACAGTCTGTTTTCAGCAAAATAAATAGTCAAGTACAGAAAAATTAAATATCTATTTATGTAAACTAACAAATTTAAGGTTAACTTAAGAGGAGCTTGAAATTATATTGAAATCATGCGATGTGGTATATTTCGATGAATATTATAGAGGGGGGCTTCCGTTTTTCAAGCAAAGATGCCTCCGCTTCACCCCATACACAACGTGCACGTTTGTCTTTGCACTCCAAACACGCACGCGGGAAAGCAGAAGTTGTGCTTCTCAAAAGAGAAGAAGTGCGCGCAGCTCATACTTAACACGATATCTTTGTGTGACCGCCAAACAACAACGACGCTGTTTACTTTTGAGCAAATGCTGGGAAAGCACAAGGCCTCGTTGCGTCAATTCCAACCGGCCATGAAAGCCGCTGCGCGATGAGGACGGCGGGACGTCTTGCCTCACAGCCGCTTCCTGCTGTTTCATCGAGCCGTGTCGCAAATGTGTCTCATCACGCTCGCAGCGAGCCGTCTTTTCACCTGACCAACCCATTTTTTTTCCCTTTCTTTTCAGTGCAAAGACTTTCCCGAGCCCCGCCGGATGTTGCGCTAGAACGTCATGTTGGAAGCTCCGGAGCCGGAGCTGGAGCGCTGGCTTCGCACCCTCCACCTCTCCCAGTACGTGTCATGTTTCCAACAAGGCGGCTACAGATCGCCGGCAGACTGCGCGGACCTCACGGACGAGCGGCTGCGAGAGCTCAACGTGCTCCCGACCGGGCACCGCCGGCGCATCCTTCGGGGTTTGGAGGCGCTCGGTGTCAAGAAGCAAAACCAGGAAGAGGAAGCGCGGAAACCAACACTGTACCCGAGAAATATCTTCCTGGAGGATAAAAAAAGAGGCGGTTCCTGTCAGCGCTACCGTCCAATAGAATGCCAGCAGTCGGAATTGGAAGGAAGTCAGACGTTACCTGCGGGTGTTGGCCTCGGAGCGGAGGAACGGACGGAAGACGCTGCCGGCCCGCCGCGACCGGCTCGACGTAACCCCGAGAACATCCGAGCGTCCATGTTGGATGATCCCCCAGCTTCCTCCTCCTCCTCTTCCTCCTCCAGCAGCACAGACTCACTGCCAACTTCTGACGCCACCTTTAAACCTTCCCCTCCCGATGTCCCGACCTCCGGCGAGGGTCAAGGGTCATCTTGCATGGTGGACAACGCCCTCTACAACGCTTCCACGGTCCCAAAAGGTCCACGGCCGACTCGCTCTTACCGGCTGAGGCACCGACCTGTGCCGGACATCCCGCAACAAGACAGGTAGTCTCCAGCAATCCCTTTTTGGCTTTAATCCGGGTGCTTTCACTTTCAGGGCGTTGAATCGATGGCAGCTGGTGGGCTGTTGTGATCGTCCTAAAATATGTTTAGCCTCTCATCTGAGCATATAGCCAATATTTATTTATATGGTTATTATTATTATTATTAGGGGTGTTAAAAAAAATCGATTCGGCAATATATCGCGATATCACAGCACGCAATTCTCGTATCGATTCGTATGCATCGATTTTTAAGCCTTAATATTTGATTTCAAGCTGTTTGTTAAATACAGTTATAAGCCTGAAGTATATTTTCATTCAAATCTTACAGTGCACATGTACAAATTTACTGATTAGTATTTTCGAAATTTTAGTAAAAAAAAAAAAAAAATCGCAATAATTGACTTATCGATTCATATCAAGATTAATCGGTATCGAGTCGTGATACAGATCAAATCGCAAGGTACTAGGCAATTCACACCCTAAATATTATTATTATTGTTATGATATGTCATGGAGTGAGGCATTTGTGTGACATAAATATTTAACACCCTATAGGCTGGACATCAATTGAATTCCTTGTATAAAAATCTAATAATAATAATAATAAAAAAAGAAGTAAAAATCAAAATTATTTGAGATAAAAAAATGTTTATTTTTTTAAAGTAGTGAAAATAGTTACTTTGCCTGGTAATGATTTTATTATGAAGTAATTCAATTACTAACTCAGTTACTTTTTTAAGCAAGTAATGAGTAACTAGAACTAATCCCCCCCCCCCCTACACTGCCCGTCTGCAATCGATTTTCTCTTCCGCATGCGAGCGTCTCGAGTAGATCCGAGCCTCCGCTGCTTATTGGCTGTTAGCACTGCACGAGCAACCAATCAGACGGTGCTGTGGGCGGGCCAAAGCTGTCAACAAACTCCGAGCAGACGGAAGAGAAAAGCGCCCAGTTTTTAATTTATCGGCCATCAAAACCAAAAAAAACAGGTCGATGCCGATTATCAGCCAGGCCGATTATCGGTTTACATCTACTAAGCAGGAACTGAAACCAAGGTTAACAAAGTTAAAATTGATTTTTGACGTCTAAATCCGTCAATGGCACTGAATGATCCCAAACCACTTCTCTAAGACCCATTACTCAAGTAACTTTCTAAAACTTATACCAGAGTTATTTTCAGTGACGATACTTGTCTTTTTTACTCAAGTATCGATTTCAGGTATACTTTCTACAAGACTGCTGGTGTGACTTCAATCGCCAGCGCTGCACTTTTTTTTGGGGGGGGAAGTAACTCTCAGAGTTAGCAGTTGTTTTTCATTGCGCTTGTTGGTGCTCTTCCCTTCGCAGGCGCGCGCCGCCGGTGCAAACAAGCGGGCCCGAACACCCAGCCGTCTGCGGGGGTCCCTCCGGTGCAAACGGCACACAGAAAGGTACACGCCGTCTTGCAGCTGCATTCACTTGGCACGCGCCATGAATATTTCATCCCGCGGTGGAGTCGGCGGCGCTCTTGTTTGCCCGGATGAAAGAACGGAAGGGAGGGGGGGGGGGGGGTTGGTGTTTGCCGGCTGTGTCGCGGGAAGCGGCGGCGCACATCTCGGGGAATATCGCCTCTCATATCTTGTCCCCCTTCCAACTAGTGAGACCTGAGTCTGTATTCCTGTCTGGCAGCTTTGAAGAACTTTTTTTTGTGCTGGATTTTTTTATTTTTTATTTTTTTTTGACAAAGTAGGATTTACACAAAATGGTTGAATTATTGGACTGGAGGTGAATTTTAGCCGGACCCAAAGAATTGTCATCCATCTTTTCCAGAGCCTCAAATGTGCCAGTAGGCCTTGCTTCCCCCCTTCGGAACAGAACGTGAAAGGCACTGGAGGGTTGTGAAAAAGAGGAGATGGATGCAAAACAGGCTGAGATGACGGTAAAGAGGGAGCAGAGACGTCCCCGGTGCTGGCAACCGGAAACTCACCTCCCCAAGTCGCACGCATCCAGTCAGATGTTTTCCCATCACAAATATGTATATTGTGCGTATCTGCACGTTGGCGCCATTCCCACAATCAGCTGCTATAAATATAACACACCCGATGGAAATAAGTTAATTTGTGTAGCACAGAACTGTTTTTTTTTTTCTTCTTCTGCTGTTTCCAATATTGCTCCCAAAACAGTTTTACAGACAGAATAATCAGCCAAGCGTGGTTGTGATACGTAATGAAAAATGACGATAAACAAAAGGACGAAAACTAAAAAAAAAAAAAAAAAACACGGTACCTGAAACTACATTTTGTTTATCAAACTAACTGAAACTAACAATAATTATAGGGAAATTGAAAGTGAAGCATTTAAGAAAAAAAAGACAAACTAATAAAAAGTAACAAACTCTAAAAACTAAAAGTACTTTGATTTAAACAACAAAAATCAAAATATAAATAAAAAAATCTGAACGATTTTAACTCTTTTGCCGCCAAAAACGTTTATTGACATATACTAAAATCCAAATGAATGCCGCCAAAAATGTCAATTGACGTTGACTATGTTTTTTTTTCTTTTCTGAATGGGCAGTGGAACGTCTGTGCAGCGCTGCCTAGTCATTGGGGTCGTAAAATCCTTTAAAACACCCTCTAATTATGGCCAGCAGATGGCAGCATTGCATCACTTTTCAACGGGCTCCCGTAGTATGACATTACAATGAAACGTGACGAATCCGATGACATGGAACGTTTTCAAGGATGACGCGATACATCAAAGCCTTTGCCACATTAAATCGAATTCGCAGAGCGTCACTAAACCAAAAACGTTAGCGTCAAAGTCACTGTTGTGCAGAAAAAGTATCTTTTCACAAAAAGCTTGTTTTCAGTCACTCAAATTAGCTATATTTTAAATGGTGATTACTAGGGTTGGGAATCTTTGAATGTCTCACGATTCGATTCCGATTTTTGGGCCTGCGATTCGATTCAGAATCGATTTTCGATTAGGGATCTATTTTTGATTGACAAAGATTTTTGCTTCAAGCTATATGCAAGGAATTGTAATGATCTACTCCAGTCTGACTCGCTAATGCTAATTAGCGCGCTACTCATGGCACTTTAATCACTCAAAAGAACGGCTCCACGCTGGGAAAAAAAAAAAACTTTTATTGGAATAACTTGATCGTGACTTTTTCCTTCTACTCTCTAACGTGGCTACAACTTAACAGTGTATTAGTCCACGTGGAACCACACTGCCCCCCAGTGGCCAAATTGTGTACAACATGAACAGCGCTCCAAATAAAGGCACACACAGAAAATAATTTCAATAAAATCGATTTTGGGACATTTAAAATCGATTCTGAATCGTACTAAATGAAAGTGGCGATTCTTATGAGAATCGATTTTTTTTGGGGTACACCCCTAGTGATTACTAAAGAATGGAATAAGGTAAAAACCCATGTTACATAAATGACTGCATTCAGTATTCACGGCACTTAACACAAACAAACCGCCTTCATTCACACGAGGCCCAAAATATGTCGGAAACACGTGACAGATCGTCGCTTAATTCGCCAAGATGCACGGATTAGAGGTTAATTAGAGGATAATCATTCTGGCTTTCATCAGCATTCACCCGCCGTCAGCCGGGCTGTCCCGAGTCATCAGCGCCGGCGTGACGCACACCGGTAACGACAACAAACTGACCTGCGAGTGCCTTCCTTAAAATAGGAGCGAGGCTTCATGGGAAAGAAAATCAATGGCGACACTAACTCGGGAGCCGATAGCCGCGTCTCCTCCCCGAGTGCCACTTAAGCAGGAGTGTTGCCGAGCCCGTAAAGAGGAGCGACGGCAACCTGTGAACAACGGAAGGATCCGGCCGGGAGTTTTGTCCTCGAGCATGCGGCGGCGCTCGGCGAGGTCAACCGTTGGATGATGATAGATGCTGAGTGCACGCCATGATCAGCGCAAGCGACCCCTTCATAAAGCTGACTAAGCTCGGAACGTGACCTCTGCGGCGCCGCCTTTGCGAGCCGCCGTCCGTAGGGACACGGAGGCGTCGGTCGCTCTATCTTGCGTGCGCTTGTTTGACCGTCCATCCTCTCGACTGCGGGCGTCCGAAGGTGTTTCGATCTTTTCCCACGTCTTTTTGCTCCGTGTGTGTGTGTATAGCCTGCGGCGGCATCTTCCGTCCTGCGCCATCCTCAGGAGAAGCCGGTGTCATCTTTCACAGTGACAGGCTGTGGCCTACGCACGGTGGCCCCCGGGTCTCCAGACTAATAATGTCTGGCTACAGTCTCTTCTCGTTCTTCTTCTTCTCCGCCTCCCCCCCAAACGTGGTCTCAGCAGAAGCAAAAAAGGGGCCGGATGCTTTAATGGATCCAGGGTGACGAAATCTATTTGGCAGAGTTAACAAAAGTAATCATACGCTGTGTTTAAGTGGAAGTACAGATATATGTTTAAAAAAATTAGAAAGGGATTCAACTCGCGTAATTAACTCATTCACTGCCATTGACAGCTATAGACGTCAAAAATTCATTTGAACTATTTCTATTAGTTTAACATTTTTCCCAGTTTTGTTAACAAGAGTATGAAAACCTAGATTTGTTTTTATTGTATTAGAACAGATATCAAATTTGTGATTAATCGTGAGTTAACTAGTGAAGTTATGCGATTAATTACAATTAAAAATGATAATCGCCTGACGTCCCTTATTTTTAATAATAATAATAAAAAAAAAGATGATTAAAAATTGGGGAAAAAATATTACAAATTATTATTATTATTATTATTTTTTTAAAATAAATTATTATTAAAAATGAGGGGTGTCAGGTGATTTTTTTTCGTAATTAATCGCATGACTTCACGAGTTAACTCACGATTGATCACAAATTTGATATCTGTTCTAAATGTACCCCAAATTTTTTTTCTAGGTTTTCATACTCTTGTTAACAAAAGTGGATTTTTTTTTTAAACTAATAGAAATAGTTCAAATGAATTCATGACGTCTATAGTCGTGAATGGCAGTGAATGAGTTAATAAGAGTATGACCCCCCCCCCAATTTTTTTTATTGTACATTTAGAACAGATATAAAATTTGTGATTAATCGTGAGTTAATTACTGAAGTCATGTGATTTAAAAAAAAAAAAAAAAAGAAGAAAAGATTATTAAAAATTAGGGGTTTCAGGCGACATTTTTTTATTGTAATTAATCGCATGACTTCACTAGTTAACTCACAATTAATCGCAAATTTTTATATCTGTTCCAAATGTACCCCCAAATTTTTTTCTAGGTTTTCATACTCTTGTTAGCAAAAGTGGATTTTTTTTTTTAACTAATAGAAATAGTTCAAATGAATTCATGACGTCTATAGTTGTCAATGGCAGTGAATGAGTTAATAAGAGTATGACCCCCCCCCAAAAAAAATGTTTTTATTGTACATTTAGAACAGATATTATTATTATTATTTTAAAATAAATTATTATTAAAAATGAGGGGTGTCAGGTGATTTTTTTTTCGTAATTAATCGCATGACTTCACTAGTTAACTCACGGTTAATCACAAATTTGATATCTGTTCCAAATGTACCCCCAAATTTTTTTCTAGGTTTTCATACTCTTGTTAACAAAAGTGGATTTTTTTTTTAAACTAATAGAAATAGTTCAAATGAATTCATGACGTCTATAGTCGTGAATGGCAGTGAATGAGTTAATAAGAGTATGACCCCCCCCCCAATTTTTTTTTATTGTACATTTAGAACAGATATAAAATTTGTGATTAATCGTGAGTTAATTACTGAAGTCATGTGATTTAAAAAAAAAAAAAAAAAGAAGAAAAGATTATTAAAAATTAGGGGTTTCAGGCGACATTTTTTTATTGTAATTAATCGCATGACTTCACTAGTTAACTCACAATTAATCGCAAATTTTTATATCTGTTCCAAATGTACCCCCAAATTTTTTTCTAGGTTTTCATACTCTTGTTAGCAAAAGTGGATTTTTTTTTTTAACTAATAGAAATAGTTCAAATGAATTCATGACGTCTATAGTTGTCAATGGCAGTGAATGAGTTAATAAGAGTATGACCCCCCCCCAAAAAAAATGTTTTTATTGTACATTTAGAACAGATATTATTATTATTATTTTAAAATAAATTATTATTAAAAATGAGGGGTGTCAGGTGATTTTTTTTTCGTAATTAATCGCATGACTTCACTAGTTAACTCACGGTTAATCACAAATTTGATATCTGTTCCAAATGTACCCCCAAATTTTTTTCTAGGTTTTCATACTCTTGTTAACAAAAGTGGATTTTTTTTTTAAACTAATAGAAAAAGTTCAAATGAATTCATGACGTCTATAGTCGTCAATGGCAGTGAATGAGTTAATAAGAGTATGACCCCCCCCCCAATTTTTTTTATTGTACATTTAGAACAGATATAAAATTTGTGATTAATCGTGAGTTAATTACTGAAGTCATGTGATTTTTAAAAAAAAAAAAGAAGAAGAAAAGATTATTAAAAATTAGGGGTTTCAGGCGACATTTTTTTTATTGTAATTAATCGTATGACTTCACTAGTTAACTCACGATTAATCACAAATTTTATATCTGTTCTAAATGTACAATAAAAAAATTCTAGGTTTTCACACTCTTGTTAACAAAAGGGGAAAAAATGTTAAACTAATAGAAATAGGTCAAATAATTTTTTTTATGTCTATAGCCGTCAATGGCAGTGAATGAGTACAGTACTTAAGCACAAAAGTAGAAAGGAAGCAATAAAAAAAACTTCTTTACACAAAATGAATTTCCTCTTCTAGTGCTTGTTCTATGAAAAAAAAAAAAGATGCTCCCTGTCACATTTGTTGTTTAAGCACATGTGTGTAGCCAAAATTTTGCTAATGAAAAGTAAAGTAAACCTCCAAAAGTAGAAAATGCGATCATTCTTGTAGCCAACATCAAACAACTGACAAAGAAAGAAGTAAAAAGTACAAAAAGGCTGTTTTTCTAACGTCGGAAGTTAAAATAAAAAGTCTGAATAGTTACTCAAGCAAAGTAGGGACACCTAAAAAAATCGACTTCCCACCGTCGTGTCATCAAATGACTTCAAAACACGAGGAATAATCTTGTGCTTCTTTCAGCGCCGCGACCAAAACCACTCTTTATGTTGCCTGTCTCCTTTTTAGCTCCACTTCACAGAACCTTGACGCCCATCACTCCCTACGGAGAGACCTTCCTGTACAACAGCGCTCAAAGCATTCCGGTAAGACGCCGTCCACTCCTGCCGCTGCACCGTTAGCAGCAGCTTACCAAAAGAGGAACATCTGTTTTTTTTTTCTTTCTCTCCCTTAAGATCTTTAACAACATCACAGGCCAAAGCGCCATCTCGCCGCGTTAATGTTGTCACATAACAGAGTGGCGCTTGCGTCTCCGTTGCCCGAGAGGTTAATAGAAATGTCAGCTAGCCTCTAAAGTTAGCGCCGCTTAATGCAACCGCGCGATAATGGCGCCCAAGCAGAACCGTGGACACTTTCTTTTCATTTGATGCTCATCGGCCCCTGCGCCCTTTTGCAGAACCAAGGTGGAAAAGAAGTGGCGCCGAAGGACAAGTTCCAAAAGACCAAGCAGAGGTACGGTCCGCCGCTCTGATATTCGCCGGCTCTATTATTAGAAGTCTTCAGAAGAAAAAATAACTTCTGACTATGTTTGTGTTTTTTTTTTTTTTTGTGGTAAACATGTCTCCAAGCGGCAGATCAGATGCGAGAATTGTTTTTATGTCGTCGATGTCATCAACGTGCATACCCAAAGCCCAAGATAATTTTAGTTGAGAGACAAATTCGAAATTACGGAAGCGTATTGCATTCACTTGAAAAAAAAAAAAAGTCCTGTTTTTCTGACAAATTTTTTTGGGGCAGCGTTATTTTTTTGAATATTTTTTTCCCCTGTTTTTTTAAATAATTTTTTTTCAGTTTTTTAAAATATTTTTTTCCCTCTGTTTTTCTGAATATTTTTTTTTCTGTTTTTTTAAATATTTTTTTCCCCTCTGTTTTTCTGAATATTTTTTTTTCAGTTTTTTTAAATAAATTTTTTTCCTGTTTTTTTTTGTTTACAATTTTTCCCCCGTTTTTCTGAATATTTTTTTCTCCTGTTTTTCTGAATAATTTTTTTCAGCCTGTTTTTCTGAATATTTTTTTTGACAAAAATTTTTTTTCCAGTAAAACTGAAAAAAATATTATATAAAAAAAAAAATACTCAAAATAACAAAGCAACCCAAAAAAATTAGTCAGAAAAACAAAGCAACCCCAAAAAAAGAGTCAGAAAAACAAGAAAGAAAAAAAATTACTCAAAAAACAAAGCAACCCAAAAAAAATTGTCAGAAAAACAAGAAAGAAAAAAAAATACTCAAAAAAACAAAGCAACCCAAAAAAAATAGTCAGAAAAACAAGAAAGAAAAAAAAATACTCAAAAAAACAAAGCAACCCAAAAAAATTTGTCAGAAAAACAGGATTTTTTTTTTTCCCCAAGTGAATGCAATACGCTTCCGTACGAAATAGATTAGGAGCTATACAAATAATCTTTTCGTTTGGCTAGCAGGCCTGTTTTGTAGCAACATTAATTTCATCAAACCCACAGATCCAAAGACAAGGACTCGCCTCCTGTCCCGACCATTCCGGACCCTTACAAAGATGAATACTCCACGGTGGAAGAGTGCGCCAGCTTTTTGCCAAACTTGGTTGAAAATACGGCAGAGTACGGCAGCGTCGGCCCGCCGGCCTCCGGTCCCGACGCTAGCTCTGCTTCCGCCGTCATGGTGGACTGCGACCTCTACGCCCAGTCTTTTGAAACTCCAGGGGACCGTCTGCCTGATATTTCCCCGTACGCGTGCTTTTACGGCACTGCGGAACCTCAAGTGCTGAAAATGGGCTGGCTGGACAAGCTTTCACCTCAAGGGTAGGTTGATTGGGGGAAATGGCTTGCTTTGTCCTAAAGGGGTGGAGCCAATGCTGGGTTATTTATTCCAAGTGCACAGGGTTTGCCCGTATCTCGCTGATGGATGAACATTTAAAAAAAAATTTGGGGGGGGGGGGGGGATACACACTCGCACGCACGCACACATGCACACATACAAAATAAAAATTAATAAAAAAAATTTTTAAAAAATAAAATAAAAATTAATAAAAAAATAAAAATTAATAAAAAAAATTAAAGTAATAAAAAATAAAATATAATAAAAAAATAAAAAATTGTAAAAAATAAAAGAATTTAAAAAATAAACATTTATAAAAAAAATAAAAATTTATAAAAATTAAAAATTATAAAAAAGAGAGCACTGATGATGACATGTCAAATCGGTAAAATTACCGAATGAATAATGCTGAGCTCTCCAAGAAAAGAAAAAAAAGAAAAAAACAAAACATTTTTGGTTTAATGGTTTTGTTGAACATATAAACACAAAGAAAACACATTACAAGTCTAAAATATAAATTGAAGTAAAAAAAGAAAAGAATAGGAAGAAAGAAAAGAGTTAAATGTTTAAAAGGGGTAGGAGGAAGTTAAAAACGTATCTAGTTCTTATTCATTTGCGACACTTGATTGATAAAGGTTGCAGGTTGTTTAAACATTATCAAAATAGTCTTAATGGTTCTCTAAACAGTTTTAATGGTTTTTCTTGTCGCAAAAATTATTTGCTGACATTTGACATCCTCATTGTGAGGTGTTTGTAGAATAGTGAAGGGGAAAATAAATGAATTTTGTTGAATTTTGATGTCCGTCAGTAACCCTTTGGTTGTCTTTTTTTTTTTTGCAGGAACTGCGTCTTTCAGCGGCGGTGGGTGCGTTTCGACGGCGAGACCCTGGCCTACTACAACAGCGACAAGGTAACTTTGAATACCCGCCGGACATCACAGCTCAAAAGAAATCCATATCCCGAGTCCTCTTCCACGCCTCGTCGTCGTTAGCGTCGCGAGCTAACGCTCTTCTACCAAAAGTTTGACTACCCGAATGATTTGCAACATTAGCATTCCCATGAAACAACAGGCGTGCGATCGGTTGAAATGGCTTTCGGCAAAACCGCAACGCCCCATTCAGGTTCAGCTCACTTTTTTTGCCACGGCGCATCACAATCAATGATGTGCGACCTGTCTGATGGCGCCTCGTTAATCACTTGCTAATTACAGCCCTCTGTGGCCGCTCATGCACCATCACCCCGACTCCCCCCCCAAGTCCCCGCCGCCTCTTTCCATTGCGTCGGTCACTTTATTTATTAGGACACGCTTCGCCGCAGGGAGAACGGGAATCATCAGGGGAGGGCCGGCGAGTCAGCACTTTCGACCATTACGTGGCGTTTTCTTTTTTGTCGAGAAGTTGCCTTTGTTGATGTGTGTGTCTTTTTTTTTGGAGTACATAAAGTTCACAGTACAGTACTTTGATTTATGAATTTAACTTCTTATGTGCCCATAGTAAAAAACAGTCTTACCTCAAATCAACTCTTCCCATTGAAGTTAATGGAAATGTTATTAATTGGTTCCAGACACTCAAAAAGGCAAAAAAAAGAAAAGTTTGAATAAACAAAAAAAAAAAAAAAGCAAAAATACGGTAGTAACTAAAACTGTCATATTGGATATATATGTGATATGGGTGTTCAGTACTGCGATATTGATATTATTGTGATATTAACGTACTTAAGGATATGCCATTTTTACGATCTAATGAAATTCTGTATTCTTATCTAAGGATGTGCGAATCATTTAGCAAATTTCTTCCTTTGTCCTGCATTTTTTTTGCAATAAAAAAAACAATTATTAACAATTATTAAACAATAAAACTATTCTAATATAATGAATGAACATTTTCTATTTTTTTTTATAGAAACAGCAGTTTTTGTTTCTTAAGTTCACATTGTGTTTAGCAGCAAGCATTATTTTCTTGCCCAGAAGAAATGTTAAATTGATTTTTAAAACGCTTTGCTTTAGTGTAATTTTATCAAATAAAATGTATTACAAAATATTATTTTATTTGCTGTTTATAGAGCTCTAAATAAATTTAAAGTACAAAAAAGCCTTAAGTATTTTCAAATGGAACTTTTAATAATTTCAGCTTTTAACTTTTTTTTTTCCGTGAAACTAATTTAAAATAAAATAAATCATTTTGCGCAATGCTTAAAGAATATTTGCCTGTGAGTATCGTTACTCTGCGTTGAGCAGCTTGTGTATAAATAGCCGTTTTAAAGTTATTCTGTGATATTGATGCTAGTTCCGTTAGCCTGTTAGCTCTATGGCATTTTGCATTACGTGTTAGCATTTAGCTAGCGGGGGCCTTTTCTCTTTGTTTTGCAGTAAACTTCACCATTGATATTGTCATTCATCCAGGTTATATTTTTTAATCTTGAACAAAACGATCCTTTATTGTATTCCAGTTTCGGACTCTTTTGGTTTCAAGTCTCTCGTCACCGTTTAGTTAAAAGGCCCGTTGGTGACAAAACGACGCGAGTGTCATGGTGCGCTCGTTGCTACGTGGCGCCGCACCAAAACATTGCCATGCTTGTCCTCGCTCAGAAACTTTTAACACCCGCAAACTCTCTTTTGTAGTGTGAAATCCTGCGGGATCTGTCAGCCCCAGACAGAACTAATCGCACTTAATCACAGTCGCAGCTTTGAAAGGTCTCCGGTGATGTCATCATTGGGGGCGGGGGGGGTTAGCTGAGGTGGCGTGGGAGAGGAGCGAGATCATCGGTCTCACTTGTTCCTGCGGGCTCGCCGCATTGCATCCAATCCATCTCATCAATCAGCCCCTTTTCGCCCGATTTCGTCAAGACGAGGGGATTGGCTCGGGAGAATGCTCCGGGTCTTTAGATTTAGTCCTCCGGGTCCTGATATGCGATGTCGTGCGTGTGTATATGTGTGTGTGTGTCCAAAGCCTGGCTTCAAGGGAATGAGAGGATGAAGTGAGGATGGGCAGGGTTTTAGGATAGGGGGGGGGCGGGGATCAGTCTTCGCAGTGTGTCAGCCTGATGTAGCAAATCCCTTCATTGACAGTTACTGGAACGGCAGCTGACGCGTTATCTTTCATGCCAAATATGTATTTTTTTTCCCCGACACACCTGCACTAAATCAAAAACGTCAATCATCATCGCAGACGACCTCAATACAGTATGGAGACCTTTTGATCATGTGACCCCCCCAAAAATTAATTCCTCACTGCGATCCGATCGAAAGAACGACAAAAAGTATTTTTTCAGATTTTGTAGTTTGATTTGTTTTGGTGCACTATGATAACCTTGCACCACACGGCGCCCTGAATCCATTTTTTAAAATGGACACCTACGCGAGGGTGGCCAACCAAAACAGAACATTGCTATCTTCATAGTTGCAGAATTTTTGATGCAACTCATTAGCAGGGAGCCTCGGAGAGTATGCCATGTAAAAAAAAAAAAAAAAAAAAAAAAAAAAATCAATCTGATAACAGAGAGCGGCTTTTTGCAGAAAAAGAAAGAAGTAAAAAATAGATGTATTTATTTATTTAAAATCTTGATTTAATAGCTCACTTAGGCATTGTGAGTGAAGTTTTCATTGCCACCAGTTGGTGTCCTCATGCCTCCATTGCAAATGTGCTGAAACTTTTTTTCTTTTTCTTTTTTCTTTTATGCACCAACATCTCTCCTCCCCGCTTCTCGCTCTCCACATGGTGCCTCCATTGTTGTGTGCTTTAGCTCCAGCGCTCAGCCTTAATTGTTCCGTGAAGTTTACTGGCTTGTTTTTACTTTCTTTGTGGGGTGGGGGGTGGGGGGGGGGGGGTGAATAAGAGCGAAATGTGCAGGAAAAATCTCCCCACTTCCCAGCGCACCCTCAAACGGGCACTGCAGTGGAGAGGGAGGAGGTCAGTGTGAGGGGAAATAAAGATGGGGGGGGGGGTTAGTCAGGTGAGTGTGTTATCTTAGAAAGAGATAGTTAGGCCTCATTGCTTTCTTTGTCCTCTTGAGGGTAGTCTGTGTGTGTGTGTGTATGTGTGTGTCTTTCGCCTGACCTCGTCTTTTCATCAGACTCTTCCCCGCGAGTATTTATAGATGCGCAAGTTGCAATTAAACAACTCTCTCCTTACTGACCCCCAAACTGGAATTAAGACAATTAATTACCGTTAAACCATTCTGGTGGCGTAATTATCAGCCACAGAGCTAATTTATTCAAGCACACGCTTGTTTTTTTTCTTTTTTTTTTCTTTTGCCACATTTCTTATACGAATACGACAATAGAACATTTAGGACGTAACACCTAGCCATTGTGTTGTACTTTTATATATATATATATATATATATATATATATATATATATATATTGTGTGTATATATTGTGTGTATTAAAAAAAAAATCTATATATATATATATATATAATATATTATATATATATATATATAATTTATATATATATTTTATATATGTATATATCTATATATATATATATAATTTATATATATATATATTTTATATATGTATATATCTATATATGTATAATTTATATATATATATATTTTATATATGTATATATATATATATATATATATAATTTATATATATATGTATTTTATATATGTATATATATATATATATATATATATTATGTATATTTATTATATATATGTATATTTATTATATACATATATATATATATATATATATATATATATATATATATATATAAAATCTCTTTCTATATATATTTTTTATATATATATATATATATATAAAAAAAAATATATATATTTTTTTTATATGTGTGTATATATATACAGTATATACATTATTTTTAGAATGGGATATATATATATATATATATATATATATATATATATATATATATATATATATATATACATACATACATACATACCCCGTTCCCTGTTTTTGCGTCATCTCTCCTCGGATCTCCCATTTTCTTCCCTCAGCCCTCCTTGGCCTCTCACACGGACCTAATTTCTCTCATTCTCCTCCTCTTGACTGTCCCTGTGGGTGATATTTTTGGCTGCTTGACTTTTTTTCTCCTTTTGCGGACGGCAAGGTCACCGGCTTAATTAAGGAATGGCAAGAAGGAGTCACAAGTTCACTGTCTCCCGTTCCGTATTTGCACCCATATACGACAGTGTGCAGCAAATAAAATGAAGCCTTTTTTTTTTGGTACTTGGCAAAGATAATGACACTATGAGCATGAATAATGCAACGACGGTCTTATTTTTCTTCTCATGAGCCAGTGATTTTCACACCGCTAGAGCAACATAATGCACGTCCCTCTTAGAAAAACATTGGCTTTTTTTCCCCTGAAACTCTTAAGGGCATTTCTTTGTCACATCAGGGATTGAATACTGATTCGAAACGAAGCCCTGGTATTGAAGTTTGTCGTTCGCGCCGCCGATGACCCGCTGCAAAGTGTCGCGTCCTCGCTTGTTTGGATGCCTTGGCGGGGTGGAAACATGGGACGGTACGCCAAATCGCACTTTACCCGTGCTGCGTCGCCAGGTTTTTGTTCAATTTTGCAAAGCAGACTGAAAATTGCAGTTAAGTTAAGTTACGGTTATTATTATTCTTCCACGAATTTGGGCCCCCTGAAAAAAATATGCGCATCTTGTAGAAGTCAAAAACACTATCACTTAAACTCATTAAATGCCACCACCTGGATGGTTTGAAAAAATTTGCCCCGGACACCAGTTTGATCAATCAACAACAAATTTGGATTTCACTTTCCTTTCCTTTCTTTGGTCCTTCCTCGGGTCTCCTGACGGCCTCACGACTCTGGCTGGAAGTGTTCGGTTTAGGTGAACGGTATGGGATTTTTTAATAGGTTTTAGGTGAACTAATGAATACACACACACTCACACGCACGCACACACACGCATTCCCACCCACATACAAAAAAAATAAATAAATATATATATAAAAAAAAAGCAAAAAAAAAAGAGAGCAATGATGATGACATGTCAAATCGGTAAAATTACCGAATGAACAATACTGAGCTCTCCCGGGAAAAAAAAAAAAAAAAAAAAAAAAATTGGTGGACATGTCTATCATAACAGGACGCACGAAAAAGTCTCAAGGACCCTTGTACTAAACTGAACAGAAAGTCATCCATTTTAAATTGAAGCAGTCGTTTTCGGGAGCAAATTCCAAGGGAAAAAAAAGAGTGCACCAGTTTTACCGAACAACACGAAATTTGGAAGATATGTTGATCAAAACAGAACGTACAAAAAAAGCCTCATGGTCACCATTAAGCAGGAAGTCAGCCATTTTGTTTGGAAGCAGCTATTTTGGGTGAATTCCAGGGCTCGTTTCTTTGACAAAGTCCTCCTCGGGAATTTGTCCAAATGAGCTGCAGTTTGAAGAAGGACCACTAGACTTATTTTTCCCCCCCAATATGGGCTGTTTTAGTGAAATAGAGTTTTATCCTGGGCCGCTGGAAATGTACGAAACCGCAAACCTTCTCGTTCTGCGACCACAGAAGACCAAAAAAGTCATCTTTCTCTGGCAGCAGGTTTTGAGTCAAGCGCTTCTCACCCACGAGCTGAGTGCCTTTTATCAACGTTATTGCTCGAGAGGCGAACAGGGGATGGCATTTCCGTAAATAAATATGAATGCCGTATTGATGGCTTATGCCTTGAGTTTGATGAGAATATCCGTCAGCCGTGTTTCAAAATTGAATCTGATCCAAAACCAACAGCAAATGCGAGTGGAGAATTACACACCCATTGAAGCAAAAAAAAAAAAAAAGTACAGTCATTCCGACGAGAAACAGAAAAGAACAACAGCTCGATAATGCTATTACAATTTGTCCTGTTTGCTTGCATTTGTGAAGTTATTTAGCGCGTCCCATCTTCTTCTTTGTGCAGGAAATGTACTCCAAAGGGATGATTCTGGCCGCTGCCATCCGACAGGTGCGAGGTTTAGGTGACAACAAGTTTGAGGTCATCACCTCGCTTCGGACTTTCATATTCCGGGCCGAGAAAGAAGGTACGGACTACTGCTTTCTCCTTATGTAGCCTGAAAAATCATTTAGGGCTGTAAGTTGAAAGCCTCCCTGACTAATTGATTTACATTTCCATACATAATAGACATGTGCAGAGGTGGCAAATCCAAGTCCAGAAAGTAAAAACCCTGCCACAGTTTGGCCTTAGCCCCAAGTGCTAGCTATGGAGCTAGGGTTTTTACTTTCAGGTGCTAGGGAGCTAGCTAGCATTGGGGGCTGAAGCCAAACTGTGGCAGGGTTTTTACTTTCAGGTGCTAGGCAGCTAGCTCCCTAGCTAGCTCTCATGGTGCTCATTTACCTGTTAGGTTGCTAGCTAGCTAGCAACTGAAAGAAAAAACCCTGCCACAGTTTGACTTTTGCCCCCGATGCTAGCTAGCTAGCTCCCTGGCAGGTAAACGAGCACCATGAGAGCTAGCTAGCTAGCACCTGAAAGTAAAAACCCTGCCACATTTTGGCTTTAGCCCCAGGTGCTAGCTATGGAGCTAGGGTTTTTACTTTCAGGTGCTAGGGAGCTAGCTAGCATCCGGGGCTGAAGCCAAACTGTGGCAGGGTTTTTACTTTCAGGTGCTAGGTAGCTAGCTCCCTAGCTAGCTCTCATGGTGCTCATTTACCTGCTAGGTTGCTAGCTAGCTAGCAACTGAACGAAAAAACCCTGCCACACTTTGGCTTTAGCTCCCGATGCTAGCTAGCTCCCTAGCACCTGAAGGTAAAAACCCTACCACAGTTTGACTTTTGCCCCCGATGCTCGCTCCCTGGCAGGTAAACGAGCACCATGAAAGCCAGCTAGGGAGCTAACTAGCTAGCTACCACCTGAAAGTAAAAACTTTGCCACAGTTTGGCTTTAGCCCCAGGTGCTCGGGTTTTTACTTTCAGGTGCTCGGGAGCTAGCTAGCATCGGGGGCTGAAGCCAAACTGTGGCAGGGTTTTTACTTTCAGGTGCTAGGTAGCTAGCTCCCTAGCTAGCTCTCATGGTGCTCATTTACCTGCTAGGTTGCTAGCAAGTGAAAGAAAAAACCCTGCCGCACTTTGCCTTTAGCTCCCGATGCTAGCTAGCTCCCTAGCACCTGAAAGTAAAAACCCTGCCACAGTTTGGCTTTAGCCCCCGATGCTAGCTAGCTAGCTAACTCCCTGGCAGGTAAACGAGCACCATAAGAGCTAGCTAGCTAGCACCTGAAAGTAAAAACCTTGCCACAGTTTGGCTTTAGCCCCCGATGCTAGTTAGCTCCTATAGTTGTTTACCTGCTTGGGACCTAGCTAGTTATCTAGCTAGCATCAGAGGCTAAAGCCAAACCGTGGCGGGGTTTTTATTTTCTGGACCTGGATTTGCCACCTCTGGACATGTGCACAAATGGGTGATAATTCGGTTATTCGTTTGAGTGGGAACCGCTGTTTTGTTTTAAATCCATCCATTCTGTGTCTGTCATAAAAGCTAGCTAGCGCTAAGCTAACCCCTGAGGCTTTCGTCTCTCCAGTCCATTCATACACACTGCCTAAGTGGGCTTTATTGACTGATAAAATAATGTTAGAAAGTTAGAAAAGATGAGCAGCCATCCACAAAGCAGAGGCTAAATTATTAGCCCAAAATAGCCTTTCTATAAAATAAATTAAAGGCAAAAACAAAGGACCTTTTTACTATCATTTTTATTGCTTGTTTTGTAGACAGTTCCGTTTTAGTCCAACCCCCCCCCTCTCCATCCCCGAGATGGGTGGCCCCTCTTTTTGGAGGGGTAGCGTTGAAAAGCGAGAGTGCGAGAGAGCGAGAAACCTGGCCTCATCCCCCCCTCATGCATCTTTAAACGAGCCGGCTCGCCTTGGAGCGAAGACTCATCAATCTTTGGGGAGCGCACGAGAACCAGGAAGACCCGAGGAGGCTGATGGAAAACGAGGGAGTTAGTGGAGCGGAGTTAAGGAGCTGCTGAACATGAAGAGCGGAGGAAGTGGAGGAATAATAGAGGGGGGGGGGGGGGTTTGGCGCCGAAGCAGGCGGCGTCGACGTAACGATGAGGTGAAGGCAGAGAAAGGGCAAACCCAGGATGGGAGGAGGCGTGAATAAGTCCTTCACCTTCTGTCGACACCCAAAAATCTTGTCTGATCGCTAATTTAACACGCTAAAAGAATTGCTAATTTATGATGCTGTCATTGATTAAAACGGTAGAGCCACCAGCCGCTTTTAATTCTTCCCAAAACTAAATGGCCCACAAATTATTTTCCAAAGGTCTTAGAGCCTTTAGTGATGCAATGAATAAACGATAAGCTGACTAAGCAGTTTAATAGCATGCGCTTACCTGCGCCTTCGTGGCTGACGCAGTCGAGTTCACCGAAGCATTACGGTGATTCATTTTTAACAAGACAGGCCTACGCCAATGTAGGTAAAAAAAAAAATGTCACCCCAGATTCTTAATCTTTATTTGACTCGTGCCGTCACACAAAATGAATTCTTGCTATAAAATATTTTGCGTACACATGTTCCGTAAAAAACAAGCCAAGGTGAATAAAAATGCATTTGTTCGTTTTAACTCGCGCTGATGTGGTGAGTTGAAGTAAACACAACAAATGTTTGGTCGCCTTCTTTTTTTAAACTTAAAAAAAAATAATATATATTCCTTTTGATGGAGGCTGTGTGGGCGGCCTTTAAGATCTCCTCGCCGGGTGCAGAGTGGACCCAGCTCTCCTTTCATCCAGTTTCAATGCTTTACTCGCTTCTTCTCTTCTTGTGTAAAGTGAAATCAGCTCTCCAGTCCAAAATGTGCAAGGCCTCTTAACAAGCAAGAACCGTTTATTTTTTTTATTTTTATTTTTTAAAAGATAGTTTTACATTTAAGCTTTAAGCTCTTGTGTCTCTTGTTCTCATAGTCTGTAGTAGTGGTTCGATCGAACCCCAGGGGTTGGGTGAGTCAGTCTCAAGCGTTTTGGCGTATGGTGTTCCACAGGGTTCAATTCTGGGGCCTCTGCTGTTTTCATTGTATCCGCTGCCCCTGGGTTCCATCTTAAAAAAAAAAAGAGCTCCACATACACTTCTTGGAAGACATTTTACAAAGTCTTCTTTACCGTCCGTCCTCATTTTGGTTGAGACGTTCAAATAGAAACACTTTTGGCAGACGAAAAGAACACTCGCTTGCGCAGTTACCCTAAAAAGATGCCAAATGTTTAAAACCAACATTTTCATCCAAATCACATAAATGCAAGTATGCTAGCTTAATGCTAAGGTACTATATAATGGGAAGCATAGCTAGGCTAAAAATTAGCAATGATTTTCAAACAACCGCTAATCTTAAAGGAATTAAGCGGCATCACATACATTAACTCATTCATTTTTTTTCCACTTTTGTTAACAAGAGTATGAAAACCTAGAATTTTTGTTGTTGTACATTTAGAAGAGATATAAAATTTGTGATTAATCGTGAGTTAACTCGTGAAGTCACGCGATTAATTACGATTACAATTTTAATCACCTGTCCCCCCTAATTTTTAATAATCTTTTTTTTTTTTAATTCATTCACTGCCATTGACGGATATAAACGTCAAAAATGCATTTTAACTATTTCAATTTTTTTTTCCACTTTTCTTAACAAGAGTATGAAAACCTAGAAAAAAATTATTGTACATTTAGAAGAGATATAAAATTTGTGATTAATCGTGAGTTAACTCGTGAAGTCATGCGATTAATTACGATTACAATTTTAATCACCTGTCCCCCCTAATTTTTAATAATCTTTTTTTTTTTTTTTTTTTTCATTCACTGCCATTGACGCATATAAATGTCAAAAATTCATTTGAACTATTTCAACATTTTTTTCCACTTTTCTTAATAAGAGTATGAAAACCTAGAAAAAATTATTGTACATTTAGAAGAGATATAAAATTAGTGATTAATCGTGAGTTAACTCGTGAAGTCATGCGATTAATTACGATTACAATTTTAATCACCTGTCCCCCCTAATTTTTAATAATCTTTTCTTTTCTTTTTTTTAATTCATTCACTGGCATTGACGGATATAAACGTCAAAAATTCATTTGAACTATTTCAACATTTTTTTCCACTTCTCTTAACAAGAGTATGAAAACCTAGAAAAAAATTATTGTACATTTAGAAGAGATATAAAATGTGTGATTAATCGTGAGTTAACTATTGAAGTCATGCAATTAATTACGATTAAAAAATGTAATTGCCTGACACAACTTTAAAAATAAAGGGGAAAGATTATTAAAAATTAGGGGCGTCAGGCGATTAAAAATTTCAATCGTAATTAATCGCATGACTTCACTAGTTAACTCACGATTAATCACACATTTTATACCTCTTCTAAATATACAATAAAAAAATGTCTACGTTTTCATACTCTTGTTAAGAAAAGTGGAAAAAAGCGGAAAACTAATAGAAATAGTTCAAACAAATTTTTGACGTCTATAGCCGTCAATGGCAGCGAATGAGTTAAAAGAGAAATACACTTTTTTAAATTTCAAAGTGACTGGAAATGAATTCACAGGACGATCCGGCGTACGCGCCAAACAAGCAAACCTACTCAAAACACACGCGCTCAGGCGTGCGGATGCTAACACGGCTTTCGCCTGCGTCCGCGGTTTCCTTCCTGCCTCGGATTGACAGCGAGGACGAGAGAAAGGAAAGCCCTGAATAAAATAACAGGCAAATAAGTAAGAGCAGGACAGGTAATGGAAGTCGGAAAGCTCTGGCCGGCAACGGAACGGTAAAGCCTGGTGATGTAAAGAGCCGTCAATAATGGAGGAGGCCATTCATTATGAATGCGGGCAGATTGTGAATTCTGAAGAATTTGGGAGCGAACCGGTTTGAGGTCACAAAGGGAGGCTCGTTTCTACCCCCAGCGTGTCGGGAAGCTAATTAAGGTCACTGGAAGACAATGTCAGCTACGTCAGATGATTGACAGCTCATTGGAGCGGGCTGTCTGTCACTCAGCCGAGGGCACGCCGGCAGGTCACCCATGGAAGAGATTTGTCACTTTGATACAACAAGGTACATTTGGAAATGTGTCAGGGTCGGCCATGTTGGAATTTGTCATTGGGTTTTGGTTGTTTTTTTCAGATCATTCACTCTTCCCTTTTTCAATTTTCGAATCGGCCAAAAATCGGACAGCTCAGTCTTTTTTGACTTAGAAATTCAATATTTGAATTTGATCGTTCATTTCTAGATCACTTTTAAATTCGAAAATAAATAATTAAATAATCGGTCACATTTTTTTGGGCTTTCAATTGCTAATCGAAAGTGTTATTAAACGATCATTAAATTTTTTTTGTAATTTTATTATTTATTAGTTCATTTTGTTTCCAGATCTGTGAAGACAAACATAATAATAATAATAGTAATAATAATAACAACAACAATAATAATAATAATAATAATAATACAAATAATAAAAAATAAAAATAAAATAATACAAATAATAATAATAACTACCCCCATCCAATCAAAGCCATGTCAACAGCATCACGTGGTAACAAAACTCAACGCAGCTCTGCTTACCTTTCTGCTTTGACACGCCAGCGATGCCGAAAGCGTTAATAATGGCGGCCCAGCTTCCGATGCGGCTCGGCCACTTTAAATTCCTCCCTTCTTCTTCCGCGCCGTGTTAAATAGTTGCCACAGCGGGCGGCGTCTGTCATGGACCCCGCGGGGCGTGTGTGTTTACTCGTGTTGTGAGTACATAAATCCGTTTGTACATTCGCATTGCTTCACAGCCCTTATGGGGATTCAAAGCACACGCTCCTTAACATGAAATATTAAACTGTTCAACAAGGACTGCCTTTGAGTTTCGGCGAAGATGCGGTGAGAGTTGTCTTGAGTGCTCTCTTTTTAGAGTCCGTTTTAGCTTCCTGGGCGCGTTCACGAGTGGTTTGTCTTGTTCTATTTTGTCACGGAACGACTGAACAAAGAATTGAATTCAAATTGACAACGTTGATGTAATAAAGCTTTTGTTGTCATCCAATTTATAATTTACTGACTTGTTTCCGTCTGGTAGAATTTGGTGAAGTTGTCACAACGTTCTCATTTGGCTTTATTTTATCGTAGGGATAGACCGATTATCGGCGCCGATATTTAGCATTTTGACAAATATCGGCGTCGGCCTTTTTACAAATAAAAGCTGGTATCTCACCGAGCGGTGAATGTTGCGAACGTAGCAAATTTAGGGTTTTCATCAATCAGTTTTTACTTTACATTTTGAACATATTCCCACAATTTTTCACTGTCTGCGAAGATCTTTTGAAACCTTTGACGAACCCTGACGAAAACCCTAAATTAGCTACATTAGCATTTGTCAGTGAGATACAGGGAACTTTAATTTATGGATTTATTTAAATTCTCCCTACACTTTTTATTTTTTTTTAATTTTTAAGAAAAACTTTAGGGAACTATTTACTTGCTTAATTTTTATTTTAGCTTAACACAAGCAGATGACCCTTGAAGTTCCCTGCAATTTTTAAAATATTTTTTAAACAACTCTGTCAATTCTTTCTATGTTTAAGGTTAAATTAAGGTAAAATTTTGACACCAATATTTTCTCTTTTACGGCAAATGAATATCTGCTTGAAATATCGGTTATCGGTTATCGGTCTCCTTGACTACTAATAATCGGTAACAAAATCGGTCTCTCACTATAAAAAATACACGGGGAGAGGTCCTCGGTAAAAAAATTGACATTTGCAATTCTGGACGGTGAACGATGTGACTGGGATGAATTCTGTTAAATGCGGAAGGAATAACATTCAGCCTTGACCTAATTATCACATAAAATCAGATTATTGAGGAGAAAAAAAAATAGCCATTAGGTCTTTCAGCCCGACCAGATTCACAGACTGGATGGCGATGACTTTTCATTTTATTTTAATTAACTGTTGTGCTTGGGTCTAATTTGCGCTGCAGGCTTTCAAATCTTGCTTAAGCAGCTTTCAAGGATTTTATTTTGCTAACCACTTGTGGTTTATCCTGTCCAATTCTCTTTCATACTTGAAGCCTTTTGTATGCCGCAGACGCTGAAAGCGACGCAAAAAAAAAAAAAAGAAGATGAATCACATTTAATCTTTCTTTGTTTAAATTGTGTTTTCTTGATTCTTGGCTGCGTTTGGGTGTCGCGTCCGCAGGGGAGCGCCGCGAGTGGATGGAAACTCTTCAGACGGCGGCGCGGCCCGCCGCCCGCGGCTTCAAGACGCGCCCGCAAAGCCTGCGTCGGCGCTCCTCCACCAACAAGCGCGGCGTGCTGGAGGTGCGAGCCTACAAAGGCAGAGTTGTGGCGTCCCTGGCGGGGAGCAAAGTCAGGCTCTGTAAAACAGAACAGGTACTCCTCCCACGACCTTCGGGACTTCCTCTCGGCAGGATGGCGGAGCTCCCTTGCTTGACAAAGACACGGGAAGAAATTGATGAGATGAGTGTCGTGAATATGGAACGTGCATGTGAATGGAAATGATGGCGCCTGAGCTTTTACGAACCACGCAAGTCCTAAAAAAATACATTTACCATTATTTTAAGTAAGGCTAAACAGTTTTTTTTTACGGAAGAGGATTAGGACCAGTGAAGAGAGAAGAAAAAAGAAGTTTGGCAGGATTCTGACTTTAATACCAGAATTTGGACTTTTAAAGTCAGAATTCTCACTTTATTCTCAGAATTTTGACTTTTAATGAGAGAAATCTCACTTTAAAGTCAGAATTATGACAATTCTGACTTTAAAATCAGAATTCTGGGATTAAAGGGACAATTCTGAGAATAAAGAAATAATTCTGATTTTAAAGTCAAAATTCTGAGATTAAAGTCAGAATTCTCACTTAAAAATCAGAATTCTCACTTAAAAATCAGAATTCTGAGATTAAGTCAGAATTCTCACTTTTTAGTGAGAATTCTGAGATTAAGCCAGAATTCTCACTTAAAAATCAGAATTCTGAGATTAAGTCAAAATTCTGACTTTAAAAGTCAGAATTCTCACTTTAAAGTCAGAATTCTCACTTTAAAAGTCAGAATTCTGAGATTAACGTCAGAATTCTCAATTTAAAGTCAGAATTCTCACTTTAAAAGTCAGAATTCTGAGATTAACGTCAGAATTCTCAATTTAAAGTCAGAATTCTCACTTTAAAAGTCAGAATTCTGAGATTAACGTCAGAATTCTCAATTTAAAGTCAGAATTCTCACTTTAAAAGTCAGAATTCTGAGATTAACGTCAGAATTCTCAATTTAAAGTCAGAATTCTGGCATTAAAGGGGCAATTCTGAGAATAAAGAAATAATTCTGACTTTAAAGTCAAAATTCTGAGATTAAAGTCAGAATTCTCACTTTAAGAGTCAGAATTCTCACTTTATAGTGAGAATTCTGAGATTAAGTCAGAATTCTCACTTAAAAAATGAGAATTCTGAGAATAAAGAAATAATTCTGACTTTAAAGTCAAAATTCTGAGATTAAAGTCAGAATTCTCACTTAAAAAATGAGAATTCTGAGAATAAAGTCAGAATTGTCACTTTAAAAGTCAGAATTCTGAGAATGAAGTAAGAATCCTGCCAAACTTTTTTTTTCTCTCTTCACTGGCCCTAATCCTCTTCCGTAGTTTTTCAATAGTTATTGAGGTTCTTTTTCCTTGACATTAAGATCACGATTTAATACACTATTTTTTTTTTAACAACCTCTTCCCCATGTATTTTTTTTTTAACAAACAAGCAATACATCAATCTGTATTAGAATACCAGATTTATTATACAGAAATGTTTAAAACCACACACTGAAGTTCATTTCAAGCCCGCTAGCTTAATGCTAACACATAGATAACCTAACAAATTTGGAAAACCCCTTTAAGATACTTTTTTTTTTTTTAACCGTGGAGAACAAAATCTAGATAGATAGATGGCAACAATCCGTCAACCCGTCAACCGTATTTTAAGCGGGCGCTAAATGACATCATGCTTTATCTTGCTATTCTTTTCCTCAATATTGTGGCAATTCTGCCAACCGACTCACTACTTCCTCCTTTTTAGGACCCTTAGCTGTTCAATAACTTGCCTGATGTAAAACGGCACACCCGGAAGGACCCCTTAGCTTAGTTTTAGCTCGACAACACGGCTTGCTATTTGTATTGGGACAGAACCAGAAATCGAGAAGGCTAGGAGATAACTTTCATGCTAACTTAGCATACCTGCTAAGTGTATATTTACTTGTTTACTAAAAAAAAAACGCATAGATTTTTTTTGGGGCAAATTATTTAGAGTTAAATTGGGTACGTATCTTCATGTTGGGTTCAAAGCGGCATTGTTCTTTTTGAGCTTATTACGAGTTATCTTTTTGGAATTCTCACTCTCTTAAGTCAGTCTAATTAAGTCCTTCTATCCCAGCCTTCTTTCATCCTGCTGGGACCGAAGTAGGAGGGTGCGTTCCATTGATGCTATTTCTTAAATTTCCTTGCCTCTCTATATCCGTGCGCACATTTGAGATTGCTGCAGGCGTTCCCTTCGCCCGCCGCGGCGTTGTTTGCCTTTCATTATTTTCTTCATTAGCGCAAACAAACATCTTTTGCTCGATTTCTCTTTCGGGTTTCCCTCCGCGTCAGCACATTTCTGATCGGGGCGGAAGCGGGCGGGAGGAAATCCAAATTAATTGTATTATTACAGCTGGAGATCAATCTGGCGGTGGGGGGCGGCGAGGGGGTGGGGTGTGTCGGGGTGGGGGGTAAGTAGAGCGTCGCCCCGTTCGAGCTCAGCGGAGTGGAGTATTTAATCTCACATGATGAACGAGCTATTGGAAACATGGGCCCGCCGGCTCCTCCTCCGCCGCCCCTGGACTCATTTCTCACGGGTCGTAAGCTCCGTGATGGAGCTGTGTTTGAGGTCATTTAAGCGCCAAGGTAAAGACAGTCTGAAGGCTTACAAAATGTGTCGCCTGACAAAGTGAGAGGTAAAAGTAGAGGCAAGATTTTGCTCTCCTTTCCACTGGTTAGCGCGTCGGCTCACGGCTGTTCGGTTTGGGGTTTCAAATCTGGGATTTTGACATTTGATATAATCAATTAATCGTTTACAGCTATTGTTTCAATCCACGCGATTTCAGCCTCTCAACAGTAAATATTCTCAGATTTCTGTAACCCTCCATGAAAGCAAAAGTGATTATCGTTGTGTTTAATCCAAATAAACAAACATCTGTTTTTATGTTGGAAATCAATGATCAACATTTTTGCCGATTTTCTGATATGTTACTAGGGACGCACGATAATATCGGTGGCCGATAATTATCGGCAATCGTCGACCAATTTGCCGTCAAACAGATAAACCCGACAATAAAGAAATCCGCCGATAATTATCGGCAATTATCAACCACTTTGACATCCTACAGATAATAAAGAAGTTTTTTGAATTTTTGAAACATGACTCAAAATGAGTTACTGGTTTTCTTTGAAGCAGCGATATCAATAAAATGTAGCTTAGTTAGCGTTATAGTAGGACTCAAAAGTTGAATTTTGCAAACAATTATCGGCTTACTTACCGGTTATCAACATCGGCACTTTCGAAATGATTGGTTTAGCGGTATCGGTTGAAAATAGCATTATCGCGCATCCCTACCAGGAACCGAATCATATCCGGTTTGTTTGAAGCTTCTGAGCAGCTTTACCTGTTTTTAAAGCGACTGAACGTAGAATATTCCATTTCGAATCGCTACTACCACCTGCTGACGAAAAATGAAACTGCACATGGTGTTCTTCACATACACACCACTCACATTACGACACATCCGCAGACAGGGCGCGGGAAATTTGAACCAGAATCCATTTTTGGGGAAAAAAGTTCCATATTGCAACTTTCAATAAGACAATGGAAGTTAAAAATATCTAGTAATCGGAAAAAATAATCAACAAATTGAGTTGATAACCAATGGATATGAAGCAGTTTTTTTTTTTTACATTTTCTAAATTGTAGCCTTTGATGTCAATTTCTTTTGCTAATCGATTATTGAGTCGATTATTCCATCGAAAGCGCTCCGGCGCAAACAAACGTTTTAAAAATGATTCAGTAAAGTTTGGAGGCAAAAATTTTGGTCTCGACCGAGCCGATTCGTTTTGATTTGTTCGTCAATATGCAGACAGTGTTTGTGACTGGCGAGCAATTCCGTCAGCTCGGGTGGGCGAATGAAAACAAGCGTGGTAGACGAGCGGTTGGATGATTGTTATTGGCTGGCAACCAGCCAGTTCCTCTCTCAGGGCTAACACCTTCTGTTTCTTGGACGTCTAATGGCCTGGTGCCCCAACAATTATATCAATGCTTGTACTCTAATTAAACCCCACCCCCCTCCCCCCATACCGCCTCTCCACAAGTGCTGTTAAAGCCCCTTGGCTATTGGGAATTAGGTGAGTTATTTTTAGCGCCATGCCAATCACTTGCTGTATAGCAAAGCTTGCTGGCTTTAATTGGCTCCTCCTGAGAATTGACGGTTATTAGGCAAAAGGTGTATTCAGGTGAGCACGCTCTACACTGATTGTTGGAGAATTCCATGCAAACATTCCGTCACCTGCGTGATGCTGACTGAATGAGGTTCGTTTCATCAACATGCGCCCACGCTGCACTCTCATTAGGTCCGCCGACAGCGGCGGCTTGCAGCCGCACTCGCCGATGTAATGAAATTCCCCAAAGGCGGGGATTTTGTTTGATTCTTGAGCTTCGGGTCATTGTCCATCAGCACTGTGAAGCGCTTATCCGCAGAGGCGGCAAATCCAGGTCCAGAAAGTAAAAACCCTGCTACAGTTTGGCTTTAGCCCCTGTTGCTAGCTAGCTAGCTCCCTAGAAGGTAAACGAGCACCAATGGAGCTAACTAGCTAAAACCTGGGGCTAAATGCCACAGTTTGGCTTTAACCCCTGATGCTAGGTAGCTAGCTAGCTCCCTAGCAGGTAAACAAGCACCAACGGAGCTAACTAGCTAAAACCTGTGGCTAAATGCCACAGTTTGGCTTTAACCCCTGATGCTAGGTAGCTAGCTAGCTCCCTAGGAGGTAAACAAGCACTAATGGAGCTAGCGAGCTAGCTAGCTCCCTAGCAGGTAAACGAGCACCAATGGAGCGAACTAGCTAAAACCTGGGGCTAAATGCCACAGTTTTGGCTTTAGCCCCTGATGCTAGCTAGCTAGCTAGCTCCCTAGCAGGTAAACAAGTACTAATGGCGCTAGCTAGCTCCCGAGCAGGTAAACGAGCACCACTGGAGCTAACTAGCTAAAACCTGGGGCTAAATGCCACAGTTTGGCTTTAGGCCCTGATGCTAGGTAGCTAGCTAGCTCCATAGCAGGTAAACAAGCACTAGCTAGCTAGCTCCCTGGCAGGTAAACGAGCACCAATGGAGTTAACGAGCTAAAACCTGGGACTAAATGCCACAGTTTGGCTTTAGCCCTTGATGCTAAGTAGCTAGCTAGCTCCCTAGCAGGTAAACGAGCACCAATGGAGCTAACTAGCTAAAATGCCACAGTTTGGCTTTAGCCCCTGATGCTAGGTAGCTAGCTAGCTCCCTAGCAGGTAAACGAGCACCAATTGAGCTAACTAGCTAAAATGTCACAGTTTGGCTTTAGCCCCTGATGCTAGGTAGCTAGCTAGCTCCCTAGCAGGCAAACAAACACCAATGGAGCTAGCTAGCGTCTTGGGCTAAAGCCAAACTGTGGGAGGGTTTCTATTTTCTGGACCTGTGGCCATCCGATGAGTTTTTAAGCATTTGGCTAAATCTGAGGCACTTCTGTTTCATAGCAGCGTTTATTGCAGGCAAATTTGGCATCGTCCGTATTTTGTGTCCCCCCCCCCAAAAAAAAAATCCTGTTCTGCCTTTTGTCTTTTTTGTCAACAACTCGACTGACCTCTTCGCCGTCCCACCCACTTTGAGGCAGGATCACCAAGGCTTTTCTTTCACTTATCCCGCCCTCTTCTTCATTTGCTTCCCTCATCTTTTGACTTTACGAGCTCACGAGGCTTTCAGGCAAGTTTGTCTGCATAGTCATTTTTGTTTTTGTTTTGTTTGTTCTGTTTTGACGCGCGTGGGTGCGCTTCTTTCCTCGCTTTTGTCCTGCGGGCTGTAGAAAATGGTCTAAACTGCAGGGTGGAAGTGTCTGCAATCCTCAGTTGCACCTTTCACTGAGTTTAGGTACAATGCCACACCGTAGCTACTAACACACACACACACACGCGCGTGCGGGATTGCCTGTCACAAACTATTTCGAGTTGGACTCTTTTTCCGGAAAAAAAGAAGAAGAAAAAAAAAAATCCAGCAAGACAATGCGGCTGTTGTAAATGTAGCTCTCCTTCTGTGTTTGTTAGCTCGGATGAGACCGAATTACATTCCAAGCCGGTGTGGGAAAAACGAGCTGCGACTTTAATGAGGCAAGCAGGTGATCGCGCCTTATTGGGGAGGGCTTCTAAATTTGGCCTGAAAATGGAGCTTGAGATGCTGTGTGAGAAGACTAATGGATCTCGCAATGCCTTATATTTTTGCTTCAAGGTGTACTGAGTTTTTTTTTTTTTTTTTGCACAAGCAGAAATTAAAAGCAATGTCTGCTTTGGAAGAAAAGTGAAACATATTAGAGAGGTGTTGAAAATTGCTATTTTGTTTCAAAATAATATTTCTTCATGGGATGGCAAGGGTTGGGGATCAGGTTTTACTACCACCGCAGCTAAGTGGTTCCTAACCCGGGTTCGATCGGGAGTCAGTCTCGGGACACCCTTTATTCTTTATTTTTGTAATTCCTTCAAAGTAACTATGTCGAGCAAAAAAAAAAAAAAAGTGGTCAGACGAATATGTGTATTATGAATTGGAATGGATGGCGTTCCGCAGGGTTCAATTCCGGGGCCTGTGCTGTTTTCATTGTATCTGCTATATCTTAAGAAAACAGCCTTGGTTGTTTTAAAGTGCTCTGTAAATATAGAGTTCAGTTGAGTAATGGAAGTCAGCGTCCTAACTGCATTATTATTATTATTATTATTATTATTTTTGCAATGCCAAGTTGAGCAATTCTAGTCCAGTTGCTAGCTAGCAATTTGCATAGGAAACCGGCGGCGTTCAAAACCTCCAGCAAGGTTAAGAACCGCAATATTTGACCCTGAAGGCAATTGATCACAACGCCCATTGTGATTTCCGGCTTTGTGCTCCTCAAGGACTACGAAGCGGGCCTGGCTATCTGCGAAGTGGACCTGACAGCCGCCAACGTTCGAGACGTCGACCGAAGGGTCTTTGAAATCAACACGCCTTTTAAGAACTTCTGGTACGTCTGCATATATATATTATATATTTTAATATATATATATATTTTAATAATTGCCTATGTTTTGAGTGTAAACAATGTTATCTCAAATGTTTTTGGGCGTAGCGACCACAAACACATTTTTCCAAAGCCATGACACACACACACTATGAAATGAAGACAAAAGAATGTTGGACATGCATAAATATAAATAATTATTTGGGCCCAACCGATTAATCGGCCAGCCAATTACTGCCCTTGAAACATGAATATGCTAATTTTTTAATTTTTTTTACCTTCAGTTCGTTTAACAAGTGGGGGCTCGTCCAGGATTTATTGTATATGTGCACATCATACCAAAACATATACAAAGAGTTTTTTTTTTTTTTTTTTTTAATGAACCCTCCACTTGAAGCTTGGCTGCTATCTGTCGAACCTTTGAGGTGACTCCACGTTCCCTCAGGCCCGGCGATCAATAAGCGCGCAGCTTGTTTGAGCCGTAATGGCCCATTTAGAATACAACCATCACAAAGCACGGCTTGTTTGTTTGTGGACGCCGTCCCCCCCCCAACACACATCTTTTTTTTTTCTTCGCCTTTTGTAGATTGACTTGATTTATGTAAGACCCTCCCTCGTTCCGCCGCACGTCCAATCGATCTGTTTGTGTCGGCCTCCGTAATGGTCTCGTCGTTTGGCCCTTTCGTTAATAACCTGGACGTAATTGCCATTTTGTGCGGAACCCCCCCCCCCTTAAAGAAAGAAAGAAAGTGGAATTAAAATGAACTTGAATTGTTTTGATGAGGTGAATACTGAGAGACTCCGAATGTGTGTGCGCGCGGATCGAATCGATTGGTCACCCTAGGAGTCTTGTGCTACCTGCTCAAGGTGGGGATTAGCCAGAAACTCATCTAATCACTTTAGGCTGAGGAGACTCACTTTGGCTTTTCCATTGTTTTGCTGCCGCCGGAGATAGCATGGCAGACTTTTATTAGTTGTGAGAATGACAATTAGGAAAGGCGGGGGGAGGACGCGTTTCGGGACAAAGACATTCAAGTTTGGCGCAAAGAAAAACTTATCGCTAAGTGCTCGGACTCCAATAAATCTGGAGATAAACGCTTTAGCTCAAGGGCATATCACAGAGGGTTGACGATATTTGGAGCTTGGATACGAGCAATGGCGAGTGAAAACTCCTGACATTGGAGGTATTTGGATTATCCCCCTGTGGAGGACACGCGGGACATTTTCAATTCCCAAATACCTTCGAGTCCAGTGTACTGATTCATGTTTAAATTGCGAGTTCTAACTGTTGCCATCCGAGGTGGCAAATCCCAAGTCGAGAAGATAAAAACGAGGGGTGTGCCCAAAAAATCGATTCTCATTTAGTACGATTCAGAATCGATTTTAAAATCAATTTTATTTAAATGATTTTATACTGTCTTGCCTTTGTCTGTGTGTGCCTTTATTTGGAGCGCTGTTCATGTTGTACCCGGTTTGGCCACTGAGGGGCAGTGTGGTTCCACGCGGTCTAATACACTGTTAAGTTGTAGCCACATTGAAGAGTAGAAGGGAAAAAGTCACAATCAAGTTATTCCAATAAAAGTTTTTTTTTTCCAGCGTGGAGCCCGCAAGTAGCGCGCTAATTAGTTTTTTTTTGTTTGTTTTTCCTGGAGAGCTCAGTATTGTTAATTTGACATGTCATCATCATTGCTCTCTCTTTTTTTTTTAAATTTTATTTTACATTTTTATTGATTTATTTATTTTTTATTTTGTAGCGCGCTAATTAGTATTAGCGAGTCAGACTGGAGTAGATCATTGCAATTCCTTGCACATCTATAGATTGAAGCAAAAATCTATCTCAATCAAATCATTTTGAATTAAAAAATCGCTCTTAATCAAAAATCAATTCTGAATCGAATCGCAGACCCAAAAATCGGAATCGAATCGAATCGTGAGACATTCAAAGATTCCCACCCCTAGTAAAAATAAAAACCCTGCCACAGTTTGCCTTTAGTCCCAGGTGCTAGTTAGCGAGCTCTCTCACTAGCTCCCATGGTGCGCGTTTACCTGCTAGGAAAAGGCTAAAGCCAAACTGTGGTAGAGTTTTTACTTTCAGGTGCCACTAGCTAGCTAGCTAGCATCAGGGGCTAAAGCCAAACTGTTGGCAGGGTTTTTGCTTTCAGGTGCTAGCTAGCATAAAGGGCTCCCATGGTGCTCGTTTACCTGCTAGGAAAAGGCTAAAGCCAAACTGTGGTAGTTTTTACTTTCAGGTGCCACTAGCTAGCTAGCTAGCATCAGGGGCTAAAGCCAAACTGTTGGCAGGGTTTTTGCCTTCAGGTGCTAGCTAGCATAAGGGGCTCCCATGGTGCTCGTTTACCTGCTAGGGAGCTAGATGGATGGACTGCACCAAAAACTATTAATCAAATCTAACAAATAGAGTGCTCAGGATCTCAGCATAAAGTGATATTTTATGATCAACTCCCCCGATCACTATGGGTTTGATGATTTGGAGATGGATTTTCTCTTATGCTGACGGACAGGGGTTCAATCGCCAAAGCGAATAACAGTGGTTGGTGAGTGCCCCCTTCTAGTAAAAACGGACACGATCTATCTTGGTTCATAACAATTGAAGCGGAGGAGCGTAAATAAGCTAACTGAACCAAGGATACAAAAGATTCACCCTAGGCCAAATTTTTCCAGAACCTTAAACAGATCTCCCCACTAGTATTTTAGTAAAAAATCTTACAATCACGATTTGACATAGAAATTGGATGCAGGATTAGAATTATCTCTATCAGGTTTTTGAAGCAGGCTTCATATAAAGTGGCAGGAAGTGCTTTTGCTTTCATAGAGTGCAAGAACATTCTAGAGTGGGGATATTTTTCCAGCGAACTTTTTTTTTTTTTTATAGAATTCTGGGTTAGGGTTAGGTGATCCATCTGATCCGGGGGCTTTCCCAGAAGATAAATGACAGAGTGTTGAAGTCCCCCCCAATAACAATTCTGCCACCTGTAATTCCTCACAACTTCTGAGCTGCCGCTCACAGCCTGCGAAGTTTCAGATTTGATGGCTTGCTGTCGGTTGACGTAATGTAGCACAAGGGCGGCGTGATTGCACTTTTGTTCTCGGCAAATGAGCCCGCAGACGGCAGTCGGTGCCGTGATTGACGCTTTTACCGACAATGCGCGTTCAAAGATGGACTGTAATTGTGGTTCAAATGGCAAACATGGCGAACAGCTTAATCACGGTTAAATGTAGAATCAGACCAAAGGCAATTTAATTCTTCTTAACGTGTGCAGTATTATCATTTTCCAAGCTCAGTGACGCCTCTTACATTTATTTCAAGGCTGCAATCTTTGTAATATTTTACTTTCAGCCTCGCACAGCCTGTTCTTACCCCAAAATCAGATTTTTGTTGTAGTACCAATACTGACCTGTGAGAGGCAGCATGGCCCCACGTAGTATCCAAACTGGCCGGCAAATACAAAAAAAGAAGAAACAAACTTACAAAAAAAGTGGCTGTTATTGTGTGCAGCTTCGTGGCCGAGTCGGAACAAGAAAAGTCGGAATGGATCGAAACGGTCCGGGAATCCATCGCCGAGACGCTGTGCGACTACGAGGTGGCCGACAAGATCTGGTTCAACGAGGCCAACCGGAGCTGCGCCGACTGCGGCGCCGCCCGGCCGGAGTGGGCGTCGGTCAACCTGGCCGTGGTCATCTGTAAGAAGTGCGAGAGTAAGAGACGGATCGACTCCGATTTTTCCTAATTGAATGTCTTCTGGCTCCCCCCCCTCCCCTCCTTATCGCTCCACGCCTGAAAGCCGTGACTTTTAATGCGATTCCTCACCTCACCTCTGCAAAGACTGTGTAATTGGTAGCCATCAGATATCCAACATCCTTTCTCAAACACCCTTAAATGATTTCATTTGCTGGAGTGTTTAATATTACATTTGGTCGACACGCTTGGCGAGAGAGGAAGCGCTCCTCGCCCGGCGCTCCCCTTTAAATTAGGCGGCGGTCCATCTGGAATACCAATGACTTGCCGCACTTCTAATTAGCACTCTGATGTCACGGACAATAAAGAGAAATGCTGAACAAGAGGAAGAGGGAAGAAGTAATGAGAAAGCTAATGGTAGAAATGATCCCAGGCTGGCTTTTCGTCATCTTCTCGCTGCGAGACGGAATTAATTTTAATAGTCTGATGTGGAGAACTTTTATACCGTCACATTTTCATTAGTTGCCTCGCCTAAAAAAGGGCTTTTTTAGAGTCGGCAGTGGGCCGTTTTTTTTTTTGCGGAGGGAAAACTTGAGCTTACTGGACAATCCCATTACTAATTTATTTTCTGCTTGTTCGTTTGAGTTATATATAAAATAAAATACAAAAGCAACCAAAAATGATTACATACTGCTTTTAAATTTCACAAATAAATCGACTCAAAGATTTGAATATTATGCTACCGTATGCTTGTCCTGCATGTCTTTCAAAATCCCTGGCACAACAGCCGCATGTCCAATTAACCCACCAAATCCGTTTGGAATACTATTAATCTGTAAATATAATCCATGTTTTTGCCACAAATTTAAACTCCTCATGCACTTCAAACGAACTGTCAGCGGTTCAACTGTCAGGTAGGTTTGCATTTAAATTTAGTGAACATGTAATCTACTTCCTGTTTTACCTGAGAGACACCATTTCATTGACCTATTTTAGTCCTGACTTCTTGAGGAACTCACTATTTTTACCAAGTACAGTCTCTTAATTTAAATATTACCACACTCCCAAAGACGTATTTATATGTTTTTTTAATGTAAACAAATAAAATAAAAAATGCTAGAGCATACAGAAGGCTTTGATACAGCCTCTGAACTGAAGAGAATGGTTGAAGCAATGGTAGTTATTACAAATACGGCCAGCAGGTGGCAGCAGAGTATAAGAGATCAACCAGGGCCATGTTGCAACAAAGCTCATTTACCCGCAGTTTTAAACAGATTTGTGAATAATGATGAAACTTAGCTATATTCTAATGCTAATTGCTGCGAAACCGAAACTTTCATCAGGAAAAAAAAATATATATTTTTCCTGATGAAAGAAGAGACTGAAATCTTTATTTTGGTAGGTTCCATGTTTTCATAGCAATAGAACAGAATATTCTGTGGACCTTGCAAAATCAGTCAAAATCCAGTAAAACAGCCGGGAGCGAAGGGGGTTGCTTCAGTGAAAATGGCTGTGAGTGAATGAGTTAAACAATGTTTGCCATCTAGTGGTGAATACTGCTATTATAACTTTCCATTTCTGGAATGACCCTGATACCATATTTAGCACAACAAACAATTATTTTCGGTACCTCCAGTTCTCCCTCCGTCACCCCTCCCCTACATGTTTTATTGTTTTTATACAGTGAGACCAAAATGGCACTAATTCGGCATGGCGCGAGCAGGACAATTCCACAGGAGGAAGGGGAGCCTCGCGTGCTGTCACCCGAGTCGCTGGAAAACTTTTTAATTGGGGGTGAAATGTGTGGCAGCTTGGCCTTTTTTGTGGGCGAGCTGCTGTGATGGGAATGCCCTTTTTGTGTTCTGTTGTGGTTCACCGGGGAAAGATGAAGACGTTTGGCAAGGATGCGAGGATCGTACACACCGCCACGCGCGCCGTCTCTGTTAGCTCAACAGCAAGCGCTAGCGTCCTGGATTGGAATGAGTTGTTCCAACGAAACATCGTTGTTATTATATGTATATGTTTATATTAGGGTTGTGCACAAATTGAGTAGCGTTTTGGCCGTTGTAAAGAAATTATGTATTCGCGATATTCGAGTCTAGCTTACTTTTTTTTCTCGAAATACGCTTCAAATAAATATATCTTTTTGGAATAATATGCTGCTGTATTTTAACTCATTCACTGCCATTGACGGCTATAAACGTCAAAAATTCATTTGAACTATTTCTATTAGTTTAACATTTTTTGTCCACTTTCAAGAGTATGAAAACCTAGAATTTTTTTGTTGTACATTTAGAACAGATATAAAATTTGTTATTAATCGTGAGTTAACTCGTGAAGTCATGCGATTAATTACGATTCAAATTGTAATCACCTGTCCCCCTTAATTTTTAATAATCTTTTATTTTGTTTTCTTTCTTTTTTTTATTCATTCACTGCCATTGATGGATATAAACGTCAAAAATTTATTTTAACTATTTTTATTTAACATTTTTTGTCTCCACTTTTGTTAACAAGAGTATGAAAACCTAGTAAAGAAATATTGTACATTTAAAACAGATATAAAATTTGTGATTAATCGTGAGTTAACTAGTGAAGTCATGCGATTAATTCTGATTAAAATTTGCCTGTCGCCCATCATTTTTAATAATCTTTTTTTTTTAATTTTTTTTTTACTCACTTGATTCACTGCCATTGACGGCAGGTATTTCTATTAGTTTAACATTTTTTCCCTCTTTTGTTAACAAGAATATGAAAACCTAATCATTTTTTATTGTACATTTAGAACAGATATAAAATTTGTGCTTAATCGTGAGTTAACTCGTGAAGTCATGCGATTAATTATGATTAAAAAAAAATGTATTGCCTGTCACCCCAAATTTTTAATAATCTTTTTTTAAATGAATTTATGGCAGTGAATGAGTTAATTTTGGTTATGATGGTGCTATTTGGAAAGCTAAGTTTTTTGTTTTTTTTTACTTTATGTAAAAAGTTGTAGAACCACTAGTTTAAACAATTACTATAGGCATTTATAAACATTTTTACAGGGGGGGGCGTCAATTATTGCTACTCGCAGCAGGGCTTGGTTACTACTAGTATTGTAATTATCGCAAGTGGCGTATTCAGCATCTGCTCTGCAAGTTGTATTTTTTTGATGCCTCCAATTTGTGTCACGCCAGGCGGCTTGCTCTACTTGAGACAAATTTCCATCTGCAGCCAGCCGCCGTTGCTCGCAGGACAATAATTCACACATGCCGCGCGTTTCCCGTCTCATGTATTATTCACGTGGCTCGCTCTCTCTCCGGCCACTAGCGACCCCGGAAGCCTCACCCGAATAAACAGGCCGACGAGCAAACACAATGAATTACTCATGATTCATTAGCAATTAATGGCGCCTCGTTCTGCCCCTTCATTTCCAATTAAGGAGCGCCGAGGGGACTAAATGTGTCTCTTTCTTCTCCACGCCGGCAGGACAGCACCGCTCGCTCGGCCCGAGCATCTCCAAAGTGAGGAGCTTGAAGCTGGACAGCAGCATTTGGAGCAACGAGCTAGTGGAGGTATGAAGTTGAAGTAAAATCACGCCACGCCTACAATGATTCCGTTTTAAGATCAAGACAGAATACAGTGAAAAATTGTCTTTCTACGAGGACAAAGAAAATGACCATGTTCCATTTTGCTGACGGCGCTAAATCGCTAATGTAGCTAACCGTTGAAAAACACGCCGAATGAGTGTTCCGATTTCCAGATAAATTTCCAAATCATTGAGTTGCTTATCACTGACATCGAGTGGAATCTTTTTACTTCCAAAATCATCACTTTTCAGGAGACCCCCAAGACGGCATAATTGTTCAACCATTAACATTGTCAAAAAGCCATTTTCAACAATTTGGTCAAAAATGTGTAAAATAATAGTAGTGATATGTGAAATTGGCCAAATTGTGAGCACTATCACATCTGGTACGTTCCTCACCCGCTCAGCTCTTCTTGGAAGTGGGGAACCAGAAGGCCAACAGTTTTTGGGCCGCCCATCTCCCCCCGGAGGAAGAGCTTCGCGCCGGCGCTTCAGACAAGCAGCGCGCCAATTTCACCCGCAGAAAGTACCAGGAGAGGAAGTACCGCCGCGTCTTCGAGGGCCTTCACGACTCGGAGGAGCTCAACAAGGTAAAGTGTTTTCCCAATCGCAACGAGCAGTCAATCAGTGAAATCGGATCACAATGCCACTGAACCAAATTGAATCGCTCCACTTACACTTTACTTACACACAAAAAAAAAAAAATTCTAATAGGCGCATATCAGTGTTTTTCCACACTTTCCTTACAACAACAAAAAAAAAACACATAAATTTCTAAGAGGCGCATATCGGTGTGTTTTTCCACTCTTTCCTTACAAAAAAAAAAATACAAAAATTTCTAATAGGCGCATACCGGTGTGTTTTTCCACACTTTCCTTACAAAAAAAAAAACCACAAAAATTTCTAATAGGCGCATATCGGTGTGTTTTTCCACACTTTCCTTACAAAAAAAACCCACAAAAATTTCTAATAGGCGCATATCGGTGTGTTTTTCCACACTGTCCTTACAAAAAAAAAAACACAAAAATTTCTAATAGCCGCATATCTGTGTGTTTTTCCACACTTTCCTTACAAAAAAAAAAAAACACTAAAATTTCTAATAGGCGCATATCGGTGTGTTTTTCCACATTTTCCTTACAAAAAAAACCCACCAAAATTTCTAATAGGCGCATATTGGTGTGTTTTTCCAAATAGCTATGCTCTAAATAAAATTCGGGAGTAGGTGAGTGACTCACCCACTGGCGAATGGCAACAAGAAAAAAAGACTACCCGTCTGTAACCGGTCTTGACAGATTAGGACCCTACTGCGAGCGCTTGAAAACAGACCCAAAAGATCACAGCATACGTTAATAAATCACAACCAATGTATGTAAAAGATCAATCTCAGCGTAAGCGTTGCCAGCGAAGCTAATTTCATGGGACGTCTCTTCTTAGCTGTGCGTCATATCTATTTAGCGCTCCACAAAAGCCCGCTCCTTGGGGACTCTCGTCGAGTACAAAGACTTACACCAAAGACTTTTATGCATCCGCGGGGTCAGCGTGTATGGCAGGTGAGTCTTTCTAGTGTCAGTTTAGAATAAAAATAAATGGAAGTGATTTACTGTATGTCTGATTACATTCGCTTGCCTCCTTCATCTGTGGCTGGGGTTCTCAAACTTTTTACATCAAGCCTCAACAAATACATATTTCTCAAAGTCCTACCATCATAACCAATATTAAAATACAGTAGCGGAAAAAGTAGTGAGGGACGAGTGATGTGTGAAAAAAACTTTTCTAAAAAATTTAATGCTAATCCATCATTATTTCACAACAAAAGTCTGTTAGCTTAATGCTAGCATAGAATGCAAAACACATAGACAGGCTAATGGAAATTAGCATTGAAGTTATGATTATAATATAAACATTTAAAGAATTGCGCACTTTGAGCTTCTTCTTCTCATTCTACATCGTCTTCTATTACGCTTCGTGTGTTCCTGTAGAGCTCAATGCTGCCTAGTATTTTGTGGCCAAATGTGGTACTACACTAAATGAGTGCAATTTAAGTCTGGACCTGCCTATATACTTTACTGTATTGTAGATTATTACTAGTAAAAAAAAAAAGTGCAAGCCCATCCTCAGGATTGTTGGAACTCAGCAAAGCCTTTTGTTTCCAAATTTCAGTTTCAGACCTCTTGTTTCTCCCGCTTCCTCTCCTATTCCCACGGTCCCCATTAGAAGCTCATATCCCGGTGACCTCCGCCGAGTCTCGGCAGGCCGCGTGACCTAGACAAGAGTGTCAAAGGACCTCCTTATATCATCACACACGCACGCACACACACAAATCCCACCAGTGACTGCAGTAATTGCTATGACACAGAAGGTCATTTTGCAGAGATGCTACAGAATAAGACCGAGCAGCGTCAGATGCACAATCTGACCCTTGAGGTGTGTTGTGACAATTCCTGTGCCGGAAACGCACACTTGTATGTACAGTGATACCTCGCGAGTATTTTGGGATAACCAGTAGCCACTTGGCAATTAGTTTTATTTTTTTTTGCCATGTGTGAGAAACGAATGAAGTTGAAATTGTGCTTTAGAGTCTTTTTTTGTCTTACAAAATTTTGTCTGCTATCTTAATGGTAAATAGCAATGCAAAATGCTATAGACAGGCTAATGAAACTAGCATTAATGTTGTAGTTAGACTGTGGATCCCCTAGTTACGGGGGGTTGTAGGAACTGGCATAGTGTCTAAATGACGGCCATTATAATTGCATTGAAAAAATTTTTTTTGAATGAGCCAATAAATGCGCATTTTCCACAAAAAACAGGAGCTGGCTTCCCCCTCAAAAAGAAATAAATAATGAGGAAAATGTTCAATTGTTCAGTAAGTTGACAGCTCTAATTGAAGTATTATATTAACTCATTCACTCCCAGCCATTTTCACATTTTCACTGAAGCAATCCCCTTCGCTCCCGGCTGTTTTACTGGATTTTGACTGATTTTGCAAGGCCCACAGAATGTTGTGTTCTATTGCTATAAAAACATGGAACTTAACAAAAGAAAGATTAGAGTCTCTTCTTTCATCGGGGAAAAAAAACTATATTTCTATCTGTTTCCGTTTTGCAGAAATTAGCATTAGAATATAGCTAAATTTCATCATTATTCACAAATCTGCCTAGAACTGTGGTTTTCAACATGGCCCTGGTTGATCTCTTATACTCTGCTGCCACCTGCCTACCATTGTTTCAACCGTTTTGTGCAGTTGAGAGGCTGCGTAACATCAAAACGCGTATAAATACGTCTTTGGGACACTTAAAACATATCTATACGTTTTTGGAAGCAAATTAGTTAATAATACTTTATATTAATTTATAGTTAGTTAAGCATAAACTTAACCAAGCCAATGAAGAAGGTCAATAAAAAACAAAATTTGACTAAATAAATAAATAAATTGTTTATTGTTTAATATATTATTGTTCATTAATATAAATTAATTGATTCATTGTGTTTGTTAAAAATATACATGGGAAGAGGACCTTGAAAAAGTAATCACTTATTAAATCACAATATTGAGGAAAAAAAAATCGCAATTTCCCTATATTATTTTTCTAAAGCATTCTTCAGCTAACTTTTTTTTTTTTTTTAACCTTTTGCAAGTTCTTTGTCATTATTTCAGGTGTTTTATCAATAAGCCCTTTGTACTCCGGCGCCGGTCGATGCCGCTTCCTTACTTGCCGGCCAACCGGGATGAAAGGGAAAAGGTTGCTCGTTGAGATTCCGCGCGTCCGCCAGGCGGATCCACTTTGTCGCGGGTCATCGTCCACAATGTCACATCAATGGAGCGGATTGATGGGAAGAGACGGATGCGGCGGGGAACGTTTTCCTCGGTCACAGCGCATCCTCGGCCCGCTTTTATCCCGCCTTTATTCTCGTCGCTGTGACAGGTGAACCCTTTTAACAAAGCGCTCTCGAACACTTTGTGTTTATAAAAGTTTGTCTGACTGGAAAAAACAATTACATGAGACAAAAGAATGTATTTTTTCTTTAGTTTTAGCCTGTCAGGCGCAGTATAGCGTAGTTCAACGTTTGCAGGTGGCAAGTGGCAGAAAAATCATTTCTGGAAAGTATTCACAGCGCTTCGCTCTTTCCACACTTCTTTACAGCCTTAATCTAAATGGAATTTTAACTCATGGATGCAGCACCAAACACAAGAAGTCCATCTGTACATTGAGTATTGCCGTTATTCCACCTGTGGTCCCACCTCCCCGCTTTGTGAAATTGTTTCATTATATTTAATGCGGCCCATTTGTCCTGCTCGTCGTCATTATAGTCCCCGCTCCTTATTTCCCCCCCCCCAAAAAAGATTAGCGATTTAATGACTCGCGTAGGAAGTATTAAAATGTGATCTTATTTTAACTTCTCTTTTGAGATCAGCGAGCAGAACTTCATCTTAAACTTTTATGTGGTCTTGCGGCGCCGTTTTATCGACCCTTTGTCCTCGGTCAGTCTGGCACAAAGTCAAG
Source organism: Vanacampus margaritifer (assembly GCF_051991255.1). Classification (NCBI taxonomy): domain Eukaryota; kingdom Metazoa; phylum Chordata; class Actinopteri; order Syngnathiformes; family Syngnathidae; genus Vanacampus; species Vanacampus margaritifer. The sequence continues at coordinate 14,864,590 of NC_135446.1, forward strand.
CTTGAAATCTTGCACCCTCAACTGGATATAAAAAGTCTACACACCCTTTTAAAATTACAGAGTTTTATAATCTAAAAAAAGACACCAAAAAATCTTGCACCCTCAACTGTATATAAAAAGTCTACACACCCTTTTAAAATTCCAGTTTTATAATCTAAAAAAAGACACCAAGATAAATTATTGTAAAACTTTGTCTCATCAGACCACACATTATCCCGTTATTTTAGGGTGATTTTGGTGCGGTCCGATGTGCGACTTTTTGGAAAGCCCGTTGTGGATTCCCCCTCCCCCCAGCTGGTTCAATTGTCCTCGGTCAGTCTGGCACAAAGTCAAGCTTGAAATCTTGCACCCTCAACTGGATATAAAAGGTCTACACACCCTTTTAAAATTCTAGAGTTTTATAATCTAAAAAAAGACACCAAAAAATCTTGCACCCTCAACTGTATATAAAAAGTCTACACACCCTTTTAAAATTCCAGTTTTTTAATCTAAAAAAAGACACCAAGATAAATTATTGGAAAACTTTGTCTCATCAGACCACACATTATCCCATTATTTTAGGGTGATTTTGGTACGGTCCGATGTGCGACTTTTTGGAAAGATCGTTTTGGATTTTTGCCCCCCCAGCTGGTTCAATTGTCCTCGGTCAGCCTGGCGCAAAGTCAAGCTTGAAATCTTGCACCCTTAAGTGGATATAAAAAGTCTACACACCCTTTTAAAATTCCAATTTTATAATCTAAAAAAGACACCAAGATAAATTATTGCAAAACGTTGTCTCATCAGACCACACATATTCCCGTTATTTTAGGGTGATCTTGCACCCTTAAGTGGATATAAAAAGTCTACACACCTTTTTAAAATTCCAGTTTTATAATCTAAAAAAAGACACCAAGATAAATTATTGCAAAACGTTGTCTCATCAGACCACACATATTCCCATTATTTTAGGGTGATTTTGGTACGGTCCGATGTGTGACTTTTTGGAAAGCCCGTTTTGGATTCCCCCTCCCCCCAGCTGGTTCAATTGTCCTCGGTCAGCCTGGCGCAAAGTCAAGCTTGAAATCTTGCACCCTTAAGTGGATATAAAAAGTCTACACACCCTTTTAAAATTCCAGTTTTATAATCTAAAAAAAGACACCAAGATAAATTATTGCAAAACGTTGTCTCATCAGACCACACATATTCCCGTTATTTTAGGGTGATCTTGCACCCTTAAGTGGATATAAAAAGTCTACACACCCTTTTAAAATTCCAGTTTTATAATCTAAAAAAAGACACCAAGATAAATTATTGCAAAACGTTGTCTCATCAGACCACACATATTCCCGTTATTTTAGGGTGATCTTGCACCCTTAAGTGGATATAAAAAGTCTACACACCCTTTTAAAATTCCAGTTTTATAATCTAAAAAAAGACACCAAGATAAATTATTGCAAAACGTTGTCTCATCAGACCACACATATTCCCATTATTTTAGGGTGATTTTGGTACGGTTCGATGTGCGACTTTTTGGAAAGCCTGTTTTGGATTCCCCCCCAGCTGGTTCAATTGTCCTCGGTCAGCCTGGCGCAAAGTCAAGCTTGAAATCTTGCACCCTCAAGCGGATATAAAAAGTGTACACACCCTTTTAAAATTCCAGTTTTATAATCTAAAAAAAAGACACCAAGACAAATTATTGCAAAACGTTGTCTCATCAGACCACACATATTCCCGTTATTTTAGGGTGATTTTGGTACGGTCCAATGTGTGACTTTTTTTTTTTTTCAATTGTCCTCGGTCAGCCTGGCACAAAGTCAAGCTTGAAATCTTGCACCCTCAACTGGATATAAAAAGTCTACACACCATTTTAAAATTCCAGAGTTTTGTCATCTAAAAATTGACACCAAGCTAAATTATTGCAAAACGTTGTCTCATCAGACCACACATATTCCCATTATTTTGGGATCCCCCCCCCCCCCCTCCCCCAACTGGTTCAATGTATGAATTCAACTCTGAAGACACAAAGAAATGGGAATTTATTTAGTCACACTTTAATGAGTTGATCCCAAAATGACAAGCGGACATGCGTGAATTAGTTTTGCGACCACAAATCCACAGAGCGGCATGAATTTGATTTGTGTCAAAAAATGACCGAGTGTTATCGTTGCCATCCATTATTAAGGAGGTTTAAAACGGGGCCGTCCCTGGGGGAGGAGGTGGATGGATGGAAGGAGTCCACCACTGGCATGTCTCGATTTATGTGCGTCCAGGCACTGTGTGCCGCCGTGGTGTTGCCCGATGTGCTGCGGACCATGGAGCTGGTTTTCAGCGGGGCAGATGTTATGTGCGCCACCGGGGACCCGACCTGCTCCACGCCGTACCTCCTGGCCCAACGCGCCGGCCAAAGGCTGCAGATGGAGTTCCTGCATCAGAACAAGCTATTGGGTAAAAAAAGAAATGTTGTCAGTATTACCCCTCACTGTATACTGTTAACTCATACACTGCCATCGACGGCTATAGACGTCAAAAATTAATTTGTAGTATGAAAACCTATTTTTTTTTGTACATTTAGAACAGATATAAAATTTGTGATTAATCGTGAGTTCATACGATTAATTACAATTACAAATTTTAATCGCCTGATGCCCCAAATTTTTAATAATCTTTTCTTTTTTTTTATTCATTCACTGCCATTGACGGCTATAGACGTCAAAAATTCATTTGAACTATTTGTATTAATTTAACATTTTCTTCCCACTTTTGTTAACAAGAATATGAAAACCTATAATTTTTTTTGTACATTTAGAACAGATATAAAATTTGTGATTAATCGGGAGTTCATACGATTAATTACAATTACAAATTTTAATTGCCTGACGCCCCAAATTTTTAATAATCTTTTCCTTTTTTTTATTCATTCACTGCCATTGACGGCTATAGACGTCAAAAATTCATTTGAACTATTTGTATTAATTTAACATTTTCTTCCCACTTTTGTTAACAAGAATATGAAAACCTATAATTTTTTTTCTACATTTAGAACAGATATAAAATTTGTGATTAATTGTGAATTAACTAGTGAAGTCATGTGTTTAATTACAATTAAAAAAAATTAATCGCCTGTCCCCCCCTAATTTTTAAAGAATTTATGGCAGTGAATGAGTTAATTAAAATGATTCTATATCATTCAATACCATTCCACATCATTCAATAACATTTTTATCATTCCACATTGATGTAACAAATTTTTCACTTTCTATATCATTCCACAGTATTCCATATATTTCACTAACATTCCATATCATTTCACATTTTTAAAGGGGAAGTCAACCCCCCAAATTTTTGGGACAATATGTTCTATGCAGCCCCACCGGTCTAAATAAGATATTCTGGTTGATATTGTGTTAGTGGAATGTGAGTTAAGCAGCAAAATGCAGCCCGTTTTTATCCATCTCAGGGGGCGGCCATTTTGCTACTTGCTGTCTACTGAAGATGACATCAATGTTGCGCAGGTCACAGGTAACAACCAACCACAGCTCAGCTTCAGAAAACAGGTCAGCTGTGATTGGACGTTGCCTGAGCCCTGAACAACTGTGATGTCATCTTCAGTCGACAGCAAGTGGCAAAATGGCCGCCCCACAAATGTAATGTTAATCAAAATGTCATGTTAGTGAGGTCACATATTGTCCAGAAATGTTTAAGGTTGACTTCCACTTGAACTAGCATTCAGCCATTTCAGCATTCAAATGCAATTACTCCAGAAATGGCATTTTCTAGTTATTAATGATATTAAAATACATTGTCACTAAATTCTCTACCAGTCTATGTACTCACCAAACTACCTCAATATTGCGGCAAACAGAACTGTCAGCCGCCTCCATGTGGAGCCTCTGTACCTTCACGTCCCAGTGCTGTGGCTCATTTGTAGCCCAACCCCCCCACGGGCCTCGTTCTCGCACCTACACCTGCTCGCCCCGGAGCACCTTGGGATATTGTAGTGTGTTCATTTGCATATCCACATCCCGCTTAAAGGCAAAAGGCATGAAGTTGTATTTTGAAAACCTCCGGGGTGGCTTCCTTGTATATTTTCAGCTTCATCTGTTTATTTTCAACTGGACCTGAAAACAAACAAACAAACAAACAAAGGTTCAGATTAAAAAAATAAGAAGATAGTCAGGCGAGGTGCAAAACGAAGATGTTTCATACGCGACCTCAAGAGCCCATCCGGCAGATCTATTTTGGCACGGCAAACGTGTGACCACGTCGCCGCGCCGTCGTTAATATCGGCACGGAAAACACAGTGATAGCTGTTGACAGACTGCGCGGCGCTCGGAGGGTGAGACAAAAATAATCTGGGAGCGCGCAAGGATGTGGCGTGAAAGTCCGTCTTTGGAGTTGTCATTGCTTGTCTCGTAAGTGGTGACATTAATAGTGAGTGGCTTCCTTTAATGGAGAGGAAATATTGTAAACTAGGCAAAGTGCAATTTTTCCAGAAATTGCGTGGGAATGCTGAACGCTATTAGCTGAATGCTAAAATTTGAATGCATGTGATTATGAAGTAAATTGAAAGATAAACAGGGTGAAAATTAAAATTTTTAAAATTGTGGTTAAATGACATGAATAAAAAAAGAAATTATAATCCATTTCCTGATATGATAGTCAGTTGGTATCGAACCATCGAATGTACTAAAATGTGGTCCAAGCGGGGTTTTGAACCCAGGTTCTTCCGTGGTGGGAGACAATTGCTCTAAGCACTGAGCTAAATTGACTTGTTCAAATTCATGGGTAATAGCGAATTAATTATTTTAAATAGGAGTGAATTTTTGAAGCAAGTTGAAATTTGACAAGTGTAAATAAATGGAAGTTGTTTCTCGGCAAAAAAGTGAGGAGAAAAAAAATCTCAATAACTGCTGTTAACTCTTTGACTGCCAAAAACGTTAAATAACGTTTAGTAAAATCCTATGGAAGACTGCCAAAGACGTTAAAATACGTTTTTTCAAAACAAAGGTGAAATTAACCATTTTTTATTGTTGATTACTGAAAAACGGAATAAGGTAGAAACAAACTTTTTTTTATGATGAAAGATGAGAGTCCAATCCTTCATTTGGTAGTATGTGTGTTTCCATAGTCCAAACACATAATTTTCTGTGGACCTTGAAAGATCAGTCAAAAATGCTTAAATCGGCTGGCACCCATGGCATCCCTTTTCTGAAAACGTCTGGCAGTCAAAGAGTTAAGTGTGGGGGGGTAATCTTTGAATGTCTCACGATTCGACTCGATTCCGATTTTTGGGGTGTGCGATTCGATTCAAAATCGATTTTCGATTGAGAGCGATTTTTGATTCAAAATGGTTTGATTGACAATGATTTTTGCTTCAATTTACAGATGTTCAAGAAATTGTAATGATCAACTCCAGTCTGACTCGCTAATGCTAATTAGCGCGCTACTCACGGCACGTTTATCACGCAAAAGAACAGCTCCACGCTGCAAAAAAAAAATCGGGAAAAATCGTGACTTTTTCCTTCTACTCTTTAAAGTGGCTACAACTTAACAGTGTATCAGACCGCATGGAAACACACTGCCCCTAAGTGGCCAAATCGGGTACAACATGAACAGCGCTCCCAATAAAGGCGCACACAAACAAAGGGAAGACAGTATAAAATAATTTAAATAAAATCGATTTTGGGACATTTCAAATTGATTCTGAATCGTACTGAATGAGAATCGCGATTCTTATGAGAATCGATTTTTTGATTCAACATTCCCACAACAAATATTTTTCGTGGCACCTTACTCTTACTCTCTGAACATTAAAAATGCATCCATTTGGATAATACTGTAAAAAGTACAGCCTCCTTTTTTTTTTTTTTGTGCCTCTGTATGGTTTTGTTTTCAAGTCAGATTGGTCCCACTACTGTTGGAGGGTCTTTTCCCCCCACCGAAAGTCGCCTTCTATGTTATCATTACAACTCACCCTGCCTTACACATGTAGCCAATTATAGCGACATTTATTATGTGTGGCCCGATTCTTGTGCGGCGTCTTCATCGCCCCGCTGTCCGCCGCTCGCGGGCGAGCACTTTGCGGCGGTTGCCAGGGGCGACCAGATGGCTAATTGAGCACTCCATCATGTCACCCTGCCTTCACTGGGGACGCAGCCAATCAGCGGAGGCCAGACTCTTCCACCGACGCCCCCACAGACATCACAGTCCCATCTAAAGCGAGGCCAGCTTTAGTGGCCCGCGGGGGCTGTTTGGAAGACTCACACAAGGGAAGCTTGTTACAGCACATACGCTGACTTATTTACATTCCCCTAACATGAATGTTTGGGAAGAAGTGCACGGATTTATGACCAGATTACGTGTGCTACAATACATGGGATTGGGTTGAATGATTTTGCGACTTTTTTGCCTGAATATTGTGACTGTGATTTAATAAGCCATTTTTTTTTCAAGGTTGTCTTACCATGTATTTTTAACAACCGCTTATAAAGCGATATCCCGGCACGTATTTACAAACACTCATCCAGCTACATACCTTTCACTACCGGCTGAATGTTTATTTCTGCGTGTGTTTATATGTAAATATCCTCAAGGATCAATAACGCATTACTCATCGTAATCTACTCACCTAACAGATTTCCCCAGACTTGATCCGCGGTCAGACAACACATCCCCATCCGAGGCGTCTCCCTTCCTGGACGGTTTCCTCTACATCTCGCCGGGCCACGGCAGGACAGCGCCGGATCGTCGGCGAGGAGACGGTGAGTGGCCGCGTGCCGCGTCGCCGGGGCGGGCCGACGAGTCTCATCAATCCGCTGGCAAGGCCTCGCCGATCAAGTGCGCGTTAGTCAGGGGTCGGCTCCAGTTAAGAACTCATCGATCAATCAGTGTCAGCCCGTCAGCTGTCAAACTCGCAATCGTTTAATCCCCGCGCCAAACACTCGGGTCACAACAATCAATGAGCGTCCTCCGGGACCTAAACAGGAGCTGGCGATGCCCTTAGATGGCCATTATTATTATTATTATTATTATTAATAAATCTGATCTCGCGTATTAAATCGCAATTGTTTTCAAAACCGTTCACCCCTTTTTCCTCTTTCCTTTGGTCCTTCCTCGGGTTTCCTGACGGCCTCACGACTCTGGCTGGAAGTGTTCGGTTTAGGTGAACGGTATGGGATTTTTTTAATAGGTTTTAGGTGAACTAATGAATACACGCACACATAATCACCCACATAGAAAAAAAAAAAAAAAAGAGAGAGCAATGATGATGACATGTCAAATCGGTAAAATTACCGAATGAACAATACTGAGCTCTCCAGGAAAAAAAAAAACGTTCAACCCTACGTTGTAGACTTATGTGATAAGTAAAAATCGACGCTATAGAGCAGAGATTGGCAACCTTAAACACTCAAAAGAACCATTTTGGCTTTCTCCCACAGAAAAACTCTAAATTCGGATTTGCCTGTGTACTGCCAAAAACCCATGAAAAGAGTGCTTGACCTGAAAAAGGTTACAGTACTTGTGAAACTTTTCTTAGGTAGTTAAAACTGGGAACCAGACTCCACTTGACTTGCAGCTCCCTCAGCCTCTGCACCTCCTGCTCCACAGTGGTCGCACCTTTTCCAAACAGCTGGAGTGTCCCTGGGGCTTGTGCGTAATTGGGAGAGGGAGCCGTCTTGGATGTTGCTGTCGGGGATGGAGGGCTTCTGCGTTGGTGGGAGTTGCTTGGTTAAGGGGGGCGGGGGGGTGAGGTGTCTTTTAGGGAAGATGCATTTAGTACATCAGTGGTTTTTAACTTTGTTGCAGGTATTGAGCCCCACCAGTTTCCTTCGCGCATTAAATTTATTATTTTTATTTTTATTTTTTTACTGGTGAACAAAATAAAGAGGGAGAGTAGCCTTTTCCTCGAATCTGGCTTTTTTCACCTTGAAGTCAGAAAGGGTTGTATTCCCTATCTCCATGCATCTTAAGGACGTGTTGCCCCAGGGGCAGTGTATACAATGAAAACAGCAGAGGCCCCAGAATTGAACCCTGTGGAACACCATGAATTCCTTTTTTTTTTTTTTTCTGGAGAGCTCAGTATTGTTCATTCGGTAATTTTTACCGATTTAACATGTCATTATCATTGCTCTCTTTTTTTTCCTTTTTTGTATGTGTATGTGCGTGCGTGCGAGTGTGTGTGTATTCATTAGTTCACCTAAAACCTATTAAAAAAATCCCATACCGTTCGCCTAAACCGAACACTTCCAGCCAGAGTCGTGAGGCCGTCAGGAGACCCGAGGAAGGATCAAAGAAAAGAAAGGAAAGTGAAATCCAGCACCGACCAGACACCACCCACCATGAATTCCTTTATAGATGTGAATTCCTATTTCACATATTTGTCCGAACACTTTTTTTTTTTTGTGTGTGTGTGTGTGTGCTCGAATTACAATAAGGAAGAAATCACATTTCATACCGTCGGGTCTGTGTCGTGACCCCGAACCCCTGAGACTGACTCACCGAACCACTGGTGTGTATGTGCCATGGTTGGCAACATTTCTTACTTAGTTGGTTGATTTCGGCACCAACACTCCAAGATCAAAGTTGTATTCCATAATTCAAGCTTTTAATATCAACTCAAGGCAACAATATCGCTCCCGGCCTGCTCGGCAAAACTCAGCCAAGCTTGGGCGACATCGGCGTAAAACACATCCTTTCAAAATGTAGGCCTTCAAAATAAAATCACATCAACACACTTTCTGTGGCCCTTTTTTATTTTTAATCCCTGATATTAAAAAATAAAAAAAATAATTGTTGCCTTGTTTTGATTAAGGACATTTAAATTCATTCAAGGTACCAATGTAATAGTATTGTTTTTTTGTAGGCTGTAATTTGTTTTGGACTCACAATCCCTTCATTGTCTCAAATTTCATTTCAAGCTGACGAGCTGTCTCGCCGATGTCTTCATCACTGATAACGAAATAGGCAGATGATTGGCAGCAGGATAGGGAGGGGTGGGGGGGGGGGGAGGTTACGGAGTGGCGTTTGGTGCCGTCTGTTTTGCTAATGAGCTCTGACGTGAAGTTGGCGCCGGTCAATTCTGGTTCCGTTTGGGCCCGGTTGAACGGCAAACTTGGCGGTTAACAGTTTTTATTCTTAAATGTTGATGAACAACGGGCGGGGTGTAATGGCCGTATTGATTGTGTTGATTAGTCTCATCAGCCGGCTCATTTTGCGCACTTAAGCATTTATTGAATGTCACAAAGTTGGAGATGAGCCCGAATAGATGTTCCTCGTTGTCAAAATTCCAACAGGTGCCTCCTGGCTTCTCTCGCGCTAATTGGCCCATTTCGGAGGCGAGCAAAAACGCAGATTTCATCTCCGGTGGTTTAGTCGGGGGGGACCCCCGTGGAGAGTGCATCGGCCATGGGGGTCTTTGTTGGATGGAAGAGGGAACAGCTGCTTGATTGCAAATCAGGTGCTATTGTTCCCACTATTGTGCTGTTGTACAAAGCCACTGAAATCCCATGATAGCGAGGAAGAATAAAATCACTTTTTGATGCCAATTTAACGGCTAGTTTAATACTATATACCTATTTTTAATCTTAATTGATTGAGTGAACCCTCACGTGACGAACAATGCCTGATGTAGTACCAATACTGACCTGTGGGGGGCAACGGGGTGCCACTGGGCATTTGGATTACCAGAAGAAAAAAAGAGTAGTAGTAGAAGAAGAAGAAATCAAGAAGAAGAAGAAGCTAAGCTAACTGCTTGTAAATTCATCTCCTCGCCAGTATTATTTTGCTGAATGGTTTTGTAGTGGCTTTGTCAACACAACCAGGAGCTTCTCCATTTGCAATCGTAAGTATTGTACGGGTTTAGTATACTGTATACAATTTGTGGCCACAATGTTTTTCGGAATCACTCTTAACTCATTCACTCCCATTGACAGCTATAGACGTCAAAAATTCATTTGAACTATTTCTATTAGTTTTTTTTCCACTTTTGTTAACAAGAGTGTGAAAATCTGGGAACAAATTTTAGAACAGATATAAAATTATAATAAAATTAATAATTAAACAAAAAAGAAAATATTATTGAAAGGAATTAGAGGCGTCAGACGATTACATTTTTTAATGCTAATTAATTGCATGACTTCAATAGTTAGCTCATGAATAATCACATGTTAAATCTGTTCTAAATTTACAATACATTTTTTTCTAGGTTTTCATACTCTTGTTAAGAAAAGTAGAAAAAAATGTTAAACTAATAGAAATAGTTCAAATGAATTTTTGACGTCTATAGCCGTCAATAGCAGTGCATGAGTTAATATGTCTCACAGTATAATCTTACACATTTAGCCAATTATAGCTCCAATAATCGGGCCGGAAGATGCTCATACTGTAGTTGGCCTGATTATTGTTATGTGCACACCTGGCAATTTTTCGTCCCCGCATTTACCAACCTCTCCTTCCGCTTGCCAACACGCAAATTCATACATAATTTAAAGTCCTTAATAAGACGAGGCAGAGCTGTTGGGAAATCAAGCGCGCCTCTTAAGACGACGACGGCGGGAGACTCGTGATTATTACAAATTTGGTTATTAGAATGGGGACAGAGGGAGCAAAGTCAAAATGAGCGCAGGACGAGCACTTAAGAGACGTCCTCCCGAGCAAAAAAAAAATGAGCGTGACATTTTCGGTAAAAGCGCAAAAATCCGGGGACACGTTTCCAGCGGAGCGCGTCGTCATCGGCGGCGGCTTTAAATATGGCACTCCTGTTCTCCGTGCTGCTCGGCTGGACGCGTCTCGAGATGATGACTCTTTAGCGGATGCTATTATCGTTTTATTTTTCAAGAGCAGACTTTTTTTTCCTCTTAAAAGCCCCACAGTGAGTAGCCGTGTCACTGTTTTACTTATTTTGATGCAAAGGGGGGGGGGAGGGGGAAACGGTCACAAAATGATTTTTATATTTTTTTGGATTAAAGTCGCAGAGTTAAAAGGAAAAATGTTAAACAATTGTTTATATTTAAGGAAAAAAAGTTTTATACATGAGTCACAGCTCACCTGTTTTCTGAAGCTGAGCTGTGATTGGTTGTTACCTGAGAGCTGAGCAACTGTGATGTCATTTTTACAAAATGGCCGCCTTCCGATATTGACAAAAACTGCTGGATTTTGCCGCTTAACTCATATTCCACTAACACAATATTAACCAAAAATACCGTATTTAGACAAGACTAAATGAAATTTCTGCAGAAATTGCGCGGGAATGCTAAAAGCTAAATGCTAAGCTGAATGCTTATGAAGTAAATTGAAAGATAAATTATGTGACAATTACAAAGTATCAATAGTGAAATAATAAAAAAAAGTCAGTAGCATTGAAAATGAATGGGGAAAAGTTAATATTTAACGTTAAATTGTGCCAATACTGTAAGTAATATGTCAGACGATAAATAGCCTGGAAGGCGGGAATTTTTGAGGCAAGTTGAAAATTATACGGTGTTTTTTGAAGAATAAAATAAAATAAAACTAGAAAAATTCCCGTGGAAATTTTGAATGGGACACTCTTGTAAATGAGCTGAACAGTTTAAAATTTAAACGACTGGAATCGGTCAAGAAATGTGGAAGTTAACCATAATCAACATCAACTAAAAGTATCTCACTGTCCCTTTAAGAAAAATGCACTTTTCACGCACACACATTTGACTTGGAGACGTCACGCACCCACATTCCATTGATATTGTATGAGAGACGCACACCTCGAACAAAAGCCTCTCACGACTTAACGGTTCAAGATGCAGATTCAAGAAATGGCTCGTTAGAACGGCAAGGGTTTGGGGAACGCGAGCATGTTCTCACTTTTTTAATCGGATGAAAAATGACCAAATGAGAGCAGGTTGAAAACTTATGATTTATCCAAAATGAAGAGGAAAAAGGAGGCGAATTTAACATGGAAAAGATAGGCGAGTTCGTCCGACTTCTCCTCGCTTAAAGTGAAAATAAAGGTACTAAATGACACCTTAGCCAAATAAAAGTTAGTTTGTCTAAAAGAAGAGACTTGTCACTACAAAATGTGAGAATTTGATGTCTAGTGAGCAAAGATTGTGGCCATGGTGACGAGTTGAAGTGAAACTTTTGACTTTTGGAAATATATTTTTTTGGTTCCCGCCACTCAAAGCCGAATTGCTCCACAGAGTGTAATAGAAGGCTATTTCACTCACTGTCTTTGAAGCCGCACAGGGGGGAGAGCTTTCATTCCTTAAAATAAATTTTGACACTGAGCTAAAGATGGGAAAAATTGCTACAAAATGAGCTAAAATTCATATCGGTCGGACAACGTATGCGCGCGCAGCGTGTCTTGGAAAAAGGTGCTTGATCTGTAATTTGTCCCCCCTTTCTCCATTCATTTCTTTTGGGAGTTTTTTGGGAGTTTTTTGGGAATTGCGTTGCCATGGTAACTCGGAATTCCTAGAAAAGTAATGCCGCACCGAGTCAGATTGCGCCGCATCGTTTGATACCTCATTTGTCCCGGTGCGATCTACGGTACGGGCCGCATTTTTGCGGAAAAATCTGGGGATTTTCTAGGGTGGAGAGTAATATGTGCTGCTTCCAGCAGTCCCATAATAAAATAAAAATCCGGATAACACAACTAGTGGGGCTGCATAGAGCATATTATTGTCAATAATTTTTTGGAGGGTTGCCTTCCTCTTCATATAGTTTTGATATTGGAAAAAAAATATTCATGATAAGATAATATTTTGAGATTGAAGTTGTAATAATAATACAAAAGTCCTAATATTGTATATTTTAATTAAAAAAAGTTTTGCATCGTCATTGACAACCTCTTCAAATATGCTCTCCGTGCCGCACGGCTGTTCGTGCCTGGAGATGATGACTCTCTTGCGGCTGCTGTTTGCGTTTTATTCTCAAATAACTTTTTTTTTTTTTTTTTTTGAAAGCCCGCAGCGAGTAGCCATGTTGCACTTTTCAAGTCTGTCCTATTTCGACACGGAAACGCGGAAAAAGAGCCACACTGAGGAGCGGTGCAAGGGTGAATGGCGTCCTTGTGCTTCTCGCATCCTTTTCCCTTGAAAAAGCCAGTTGCAGGCACTTTTATTGGGACGCCATCCGCTTCTTCACAAGCGCCGCGCACAGTTGGCAGAAGAATTAGCATATTCATGAGATGAATACAGTGGAAAGTTTGGGGCGACGGGTGGCGCGCCGGGTTTGTTTTTCTCTGTGTGAGCGTGTTTGTTTGCAGCACAACAAAGAAAGAAAGAAACAGATGGCACGGTGACTTTGAAAATTCCAAAATTAGGCATGTTTGCATGAACTTCATTCTCATTGGATGTGTAATTCGCCCAGTCAGACGCTCGTAAAAGACAATGCGGTTTTGATATGGAGCAGCAGTGGAATCAAGTGGCATCCATTCAAAAGTCATTTTTTTTCTGGGGGTGGATTTGAAAAGTTTATTTTTCGATTTAAAAATAGAGTGCAACAATCCTAAACCAACAAAGGCATATTTTTACAACAATCATTTATACTACGACGCTACAGTCACGTTCATCTTGATGTGTATTTACTGTAGTCTGTAACAGCTGACAAATAATCGGCAAAGCATCAAGACCATGCATCTAGAATGTACACAATCATACACCCATGTAATATAAATGACTTCATTCAATATTTCAATTATTCAACGCAAACAAAGCGCTTTCACGAGGCTGATCAATAGTATTAGCTAGCATGCTAGCTTATATATTAGCACAAACTGTTATGCTCCACAAAGTAATACTGTTTTGTTCGTATGTAATAAAGCTAATTTTTATCTTGAGAATGACTTTTGTCAAACTTTTGCGGAGGAAAAATCACCACATAAAACAAGATGATTTATTTTTCTTAAAAAACACACACTTTTTTTCCCTCTACATATTGCAATATCACTCTAAAAAATGTGCAACTTTTTTTCTCATAAAATTACATTGACCTAAAAGTTATACAATTGTTTGTCAACTGTTTAACTCATTAATGTACTTCATTTTTTACTACTAGTATTTTAAAAGATTTAGCAATTCCCAAGTCCTAAAATGGCCAACTTAGTCCGACTCAAGTGAACTCATGTGCGATTCTCCCGCTTACGAACCTAATGAGCGAAGGTGATGTTTATTGCGATTGTGTTTTTTACAGAGACGGTGCGCCGATGGTGCACGCTGGAGGGCGGCTTCTTGACGTACTACGAGAGCACGCAGAGTCCGACGGCGGTCGGCAGGGTGGCCGTCGCGGACATCGTCAGCCTGGCCATCAGCAACGCCGAGACGATGACCGTAGTAGGGTACGAGCGCGCGCGTAAAATAAAACACATTACGAATCTTGTTTCCAATAAACGATTTCATCAACTATTAGGTGGTATAAAAGGATTAATAAAATATAGATGAATCGCTGAGTTCTAATAAATCACCAAATAATTTTTTTAAAGACTAAATTGATTATTGTGCTCATATACTATATAAATATATATATCAAATTTACATGTAAATATAGAGTTGTCTAATCTTTGTTGTTTGCATCAATCAACCAAAATTTTAAAAAGATATCCGACTGTGAATTAACTTATTTTAGGAAATAATATAAAATGTGTGTGCTCATTTTGAAATGCATTAGTTACAGGTGATTTAATGAGAATTAATAATGACGAAAACAAAAACAAATGTTAAAGTATCTCATAAAATCCTACCAGTAGATTAAAAAAAACAACATTTTATTGAATCTGTTTTAGAAAACAAGGGCTAAATGAGCACAACACATATCGCAGGAGCGTCGACGGACCGGATTAAGGAACGCGGCGGTCCGTATCTGGCCCGCGGGCCACACTTTGCCCACCCTACTTCTTCAGACATGATGTACATTCGCAGCAATTTAAACGCCTAATTTCCAGACCGCACACTCAGCTTAGGCACTTGGAAGCATTTCTTCTCATTTATTGGACTGCAGCAGAATTGACTGCCTATGTAAATCACGAATTAGACTCCCCCCCCCCACACTCCCCCCCACGCTCCCCCCCCACGCCCCCCCGTCCTCACCAAGTAAACACAGACTTCTGTGTCATTTCTCCTCCACGCGACGCTTGTTGCATTAGCATATCTATCGCTGGCGCATGATTCACTTTAACGCTGACCTATCAGGGCTTTACGATTGCCGTATTTCCTGTTTACTTTGGCAAACCGTCCTAAACTTCCCCTGCCTCCGCTCCTGCCCTCCCACTGGCGTTCAGTTAAAAAGTTGCTCCGGGAGCAAACTTTTTGATTCTTTCTCCTGGAAGTGGAGCAAACAAACAAAGAAGAAAAATTTTGACAAATATTTATTCTTATTATAGTAGCAACAAATAGGCAAATCACTAGGTCGTAAATTGCATGCCATCTAAATTAGGAAAGTAGTAATTTTTTTATTTTTATTTTTTTAATTGAATTGAATATTTAATACTGGTCTATTGTAGATCATGAATATTAACGTATGCAGATGACACGCTCCCATAGGCAGTCTATCGGTGCACCACAGGAGGCCTGTGTTAAACCGTGCGTTGGGGTCATTTTTTGCACGACACAGAGGACACTTTGAATGAAAGCTCGGACCCTGATGCAAACCTTCTATGAATATTACAAATCCGCTTCAGAGGGACTGCTGCATAGGAAACATGTTGGCTGCTGATAAGTTCCCCCCCCCCTTTTTGCCTCAAAGCTTCCACCTTTTTAAAGCAGTAAATTCTGACCTTCAGACTCTTTAACAACCTTGCAAAGCGACCTTTTTTTCTCTCCTCGCATTCGGTCGACTCGGATTTTCACGGCGCCGGCGGCCTGCGACAAATGTGAGCCGCGGCGAGCGTGCGCCGTTTCGTTCTGTAACAACACGATAGGCAAAAAGTACAGTGATACCTCAGCTCACGAACTTAATTGGTTCCCAGAAAGTGTGTGTGAGGCGAAAAGTTCGTCTTCCAAACATTTATTTCCCATAGGAAACCATTAAAATGAGAATAATCCGTTCCCAGGTCCCCATAAAACATAATTTTCTACTAAATAAGCCTTAAAACTACACAAAATATACCTTATTTTATGCATAATAAATGTGCTATTGTATTGTAATTAAAGAAATACACTGTACTGTATAATAAAGTCGTTTTATTTGCCTTTGTGATGGTAGTTGATGGCTTGATGGACTGGAGTGGGAGGAGGGAGGGAGGGAGTTACTGTTTGGAAGGAGAGTCACCTTCCATAAGGACTGTAGGTAACTCAACCTCCGGTGTGGCTTCTCTTCTTTGCTTCTTAGGAGATTCTTTATCCTTTGTGCTGACTAAAAACCTCTTAATTGACACCTGTTGCTTTCTGAGTTGTAAGGTCTTACGAAACTGAGGCATCAGAAGTTTTTCAACCTCTTCTATTGCCTGAGACCGTTGCTTAGACAACACAGAAACACCCTTAGCCACACACGCACCCTTAATAGCTTCCTTGTTCTTAAGGATGGTAGCAATGGTAGACTTAGCGTACTGGTACTGGGACGCTAAGTCACACAAACGCGCACCTCGTTCGTGTTTTTCGATGATCTCTTTCTTCTGCTCGACCGTAATTTTCTTTAAGGTCTTCTTAGGCTTAACACTAGCCTGTGGTTGGGTCTTTTTCAGTCCCATGATACCAAAAGTACACTCCAAAATGTCTACCAAACACAAACCACGTCCGCACTCAAAGAAAGGGGGTGATGAACTGGGACGCCGTGAGCGTGCGTCAGCTTCTCGTGATTTCTCGTGTCGCGTGATTTGGTTCGTCCGCCGAAAACTAGTTCGTCAGCTGAGACTATATGCTCGCGAATTTAATGTTCGTGAGGCGAAAAGTTCGTGAGCTGAAGCGTTCGTCAGCCGAGGTATCACTGTACAGACGCTCCCCACCTTACGAACGAGTTACGTTCCGGACGATTGTTCGTAAGGTGAATGTGTTCGTAAGTTGCTTCAGTGCTATATTTTGTTTTATAATTTATGTTTAAAGCCTATATAAGTATATTGAAGGTTTATATAAGTATGTTTAAGGCTTGTACAAGTAACCTGCATTGGTTTGTACTGAAAAAAACTTTTAATAAAATGGAGAGAATACGTACAGTACTGTACTGTACTACGTATGTTAGAGAGAGAGAGCAAAAGACACACACACACAGTATGTACATGTACGTAATAAGATAAATAAAATGAAGTTTAACTTACTTTTGGAAGATGTACTCGATGCTTAAGGAGATGATGGAGGAGGAGGAAGAGGAGGATTTTATATCATGAGAGATTCTTCGTCGTCGCTGGAATCGGCTTCAAAAGTTATTTCCTGCTTCATGGGGACCGGCGTTTCTTCCTCCTCCTCCTCGCCACGTTGCTCAGCCTCCAATGAGCTCTCACAGCGCCAATAAGTCGGTATTAGCGGCGGAAAGAAGCACTACGCGCAATACAAAATCTAACTTACAGCATTTCTTTCCGAACATTTTTCGACATACTGTACGCGCAGAAATGTTCGTATGTACCGTTGTTCGTAACTCGAATGTTCGTAAGTAGGGGAGCGTCTGTATTGGGATGACTACGGGAATGTAAGCTATCACCTTGACCTACGGAGAATTTAGAGGAGCGGTCGTCAACCTGGGTTCGATCAAACCGCATGGAGATGGGAGTCTTTAACATTTTAACCCCACACAAGAAAGCTAAAGCTGACAATTAATATTTTGTGGCCCAAAAATAGTAGATTGCAGCATCTGCAGTGAGGCGGACTCTGTATCGGTCCGTTGTGGTAAAGAAGGAGCTAAGCCGAGGCTCTCGATTTACCGGTCGATCAACGTTCCTACTCTCACCTATGGTCACGACCTGTGGGTCCGAAAGAACAAGATCCAGGATACAAGCGGCCGAAATGAGTTTCCTCCGCAGAGATAGGGTGAGAAGCTCGGTCATCCTGAAGGGACTCAGTATCGAGCCGCTACTCCTCCGTGTTGAGAGGAAGCAGTTGAGGTGGCTCGGGCATCTGGTTCGGATGCCTCCTGGACCCATGTCCCACCGGTGGGAGGCCCCGGGGACGACCCAGGACACGCTGTAGAGACTATGTCTCTCGGCTGGTCTGGGAACGCCTTGGGATGCCGTCGGAGGAGCTGGCTGAAGTGGCTGGGGAGAGGGAAGTCTGGGCTTTCCCTGCTAAAGCTGCTGCCCCCCGCGACCCGACCCCGGATAAAATAGTAGATTTGTTGCTGAGCCAACTGCTCAAATTTGCATGCCTAACTGCTTGCCAATTTATTTTTATTTTTTTGCCTACATTTTACCTAATTTCTTGCGATTCGTGGCCATAAAATAGTCAAATTTTGCTGCGTGGTCCACGGCCGCTCCCGTCCTCTCAGTTGTCTCATTCCGTCCATTCCTGACGGCAGCATTTGACCATCGCTCTGCTCCCCCCCCCTCCCCCAACAAGCGTCCGCACACCTGCTGAGGAGGCGGCGCCGGGTTACACCAGGGCCACGTAAACACCCGTTCCCCCGACACGCGGCACAGAACGGGCAATACTCACCGCGCACTCCCACGATCTCCCGCTCGGCAGTTAACTGCCAGGATAACTAGTGTGTGGCCTTTGCTCCTCACATAGGAGCCGAGAGTGGGCACGAAGCACAGGTGCATACAGAAACACCAACAAAAGAAGCCTTTGGCTCTTGATTGCTTATATCCAGGGAGATCTCAGACAGGGCTTGAGGAAAATTGTTTTAAATGTGGCCACAAGATTTATAAAATAGCAGGAAATGCTGAATTGAGACCGTTGTATACTAATTAGTGACCACAAATGAGGTATATATAATATGCGCACAAATTCAAATATACAAATCCCAAAGTTTGCCGAACATATTGAGCCACGTGCGTCAGCAAACAATTAGTATTTTGTAGACACATTATTAGGCACATTGTACCCAATTTGTGCCTACAAAATCGTTTTTTCGTCCCCACAAATTAGGTGCATAACATACAAAACTTGTATAATAATTATTATTAAATTATAATTATAAAATAATTATTATTAAATTATTATATACATATGATATATATATATATATATATATATATATATATATATATATATATATATATAAATTATTATTTTATTATCAAATAATTATTTTGTGGTCACGGAATGATCAAATTAATTGATAATTGTTTTGATTGTTGATTAATCATTTACAGACCTTAAAATGGTCCAAAACCTTGGACTAAATATTCTTCGAATTCTCCATAAAAGCAGACTTATTATCTTTGTCTTGAATCAAAAAAAATATATATATTTGCCAACGTCTGCTTTTACTTTGGAAAACAATGATCAATATTTTTCACAGATTTCACGGACCAAACTGGTAACTGGAATTGTAATCAATTTGTGAATTTTCTGCACTGACCTTGCAATTTGAAATAAAGTCCTGTCTTTGAAATCAAATTCATTGATTCATCGACAAATTAATCGATTAAGGTCATTGTTAGTTGCAGCCCTAATGCTAAATAAAATATGACATATCATAAAATTCATAATAAATTACATATAGTGTATTTATGCACATTTTCTTAGCTTCCTGCTGTAATGCATTTTAATTTAAATATCCACACATACCATTTGATATTTTCTACCGAGCTGCATTTTCTCCAGCAGTGCCGTGTTCACCGTGGAGGTGTACCTGCAGTCGTCGCGGGCGCTGGTCATCGGCGCGGAGACGCAGGAAATGCGCCGTGATTGGATCCAGGCGCTGACTAAGGTCAGAGCCGTTTTTTTTTTTTTTTTTTTTTTTGGGTGAGCGCTTACTTTTTTTCATCTCTTTCTTCACGGCACTCTGGCGTAATCACCTCCTACGCAAATGTGCCACCTCTCTACTTTAGTCCTAGTTGGACCGTAGGAGGTTATGTCCATATGCTTCTCCATCTGTGTCACAGTAAACACAATAGCAGGAAGGTGATGAACATGAGGTGATTTAAAAAAAAAAAAAAAAAAAATCATTTTAATCTAAAGTTGTTGTACATGTTTTCCAAGCAGTGCTTGGTGCCGCCCAAAGCAGAAGGTCTGGTGCGGGAGAACAGCGAGCTCATTGGCCGACTACTCTACAAGGAGGGTCACGACCTTTACCACTGGAGGACGGGTTGGTTTAACCTGGCCGGTTCCGTCCTGCATTTCGGCCCCTGTGACAAGGAGGGCGACGAGGAAGTGCTCCGTCTCAAACAGCTGCAGGAGCTAAGTAAGGCTCTGGTGCCGTTTAAAAAAAATATTATAAAAGTTTTCCTTCTGCTCACTGTTTTGGCATGCATCTACGTCCGCATAATTCATCTGATTCACATCATTCCAATTTCAACATCTTTCACAAATTCACGCCTTGCGGGCTATTGTTTTTCTCATTCCTAAAATTCATAGTTTTGCCAAAATTACACCCCCCCCCCCCCAAAAAAAAATGCTAATTTAACCCTGGAGAACCCAAGAACCCTTTTCTTCTTTAGAAAATTATGAATTATACATTAAATGACTGCTATAAATTCACTGAACACCAAAGCATATGTTTTTTCAATGTTTTTTTCAATTTATTCCCGAATTTAGGATTAGGGCGAAATTTGACCCTTTGGGATTTAGTGGTATCATTTCGAAAAATCTGAAAAACAAAAACTGTCAGTAAACTATTTAGAATTTAAGAAAATAATCAATCAAATACACAGCTACATTGAACAATATAATTTTTTTGTTTTATTTGTTGCATTTTAGCCATCTTGTCACCACCACTCTGGCTCATGTAAGTGCAATATTCATCCACTAGAGGGCCCCATGCAGGGGTCAGAAGTGGCACTCTGGACTTTTGAAGTTAAATTTGTAAAAAAAAAATTAAAAAAAAGGTCTTTGTTATTTGAGTAGCAGAATTTATAGGGGCAAAATTTGACCCCGTGGGTTCTCCAGGGTTAATTAACCATGGGAACATTTTCAACTTTTTTGCCACTAAAATTCCCTCAAAAATGTCCCCATTTATTCCTAATGACAGTTAACAAAACAGACACATCATTTCAACTTCAAAACATTCAGCACATTTAATTCACTTCACCAACAAAAGTCTCCACCTCCCACTAAAAACAATTACCCATTCATTCCCATTTCACATCATTTAATACCATTCCATGTCATCCGTATTTTTTCCACTCGGCATTTACACGCAATTTCTAGTCCAGTTGCTAATAATTTAGCGGACCTTCACAGTTCCGGCTCGCAAACCCCATTTTCAGAACCGCAAGCTATTGTCGCAGTGACTTCATCAGGCTGTTGTGCCTTTCCCTGAAAATTGCCACAAACAGTCCCCCTGCTAGACAGCTTAAGTGGAGCTTTTAATAGGCCGCAAATTAGATCTGTATAACCCCCGCAGCACAAAATGGCCTAATCCGCTTACGCTTTAAGAGACTCTGTGATTAACTGTGCTAACTCTCTGATGACTTTGACATTTTTATGCATTGTGTTATCTACAAACACTGAAAGTAACCAATCCGGAGGATCCTTGTCAGACAGTTCATGTGTTTCGGCGTTCACACCAAACACATGGTCCAAATCCCAAAGGTGGGGGGGGGGGACTGGACTCGTATGACCTGACTTGAATCGGATTTAAAGAAGCAATTTTAGGACTTGATGAGAACTTATGTCAATTCTTGCCCTCTCATTTGTTGGCTTTTCTCGTCCCCAGCTGTCACCACCCATACTGAGGGCGAGGAAAAGATTCAAGTGCTCCTGATGGTGGAGAGTGGGAGGTACGTCAGTGTCGCAACAAAAGCGAGTTGATTTGCGGAGCCACACGAGCCATGCCACTTTGTTACACTATTAGAGGTGATGTAAGCTTCCCTTCATTATTTTAGGTTCCGTTTTGGAGGTGGAATGGTTAATGGGTGTTACTTGGTATGTTCTTGATGAAGCCTACTGGGGGCGCTGTTAGTTGGTTTTAAAATAAACTATCAAATTTAATTATATTTTTCCTCTTTTGTCTACAAATGCCAATATTATTATTCAAAACAAGTTTTGCTTTATTTCCCTCATTTGGTTTGGTTCTCCTGATTACCAAACAAGTTTTAAATTGCATCAACTTCCACAGAAATAAATGAAATAAATAGGCGACCTCGGCAAAATATTCACGTCCAACGTGTGGATGAATCCCCTTTTTTTGCAATGGACAAATTTGGCACCATGTGTTCAGCTGGCAATTGGCTACTTTCTTGTTAATAATGACAATGTGATAACGATACTTAACTCTTTTACCGCCAAAAACGTTAAATGACGTATACTAAACTCCAAATGAATACTGCCAAAAACGGTAATTCACGTTTACTATGTTTTTTTTTCTTCTCAATGGGCAGTGGAACGTCTGCGCAGCGCTGCCTTGTCATTGGAGTTGTAAAATCCCAAAACACCCACTAACTATGGCCAGCAGATGGCAGCATTCTATCTCTTTTCAATGGGCTCCCAGTAGTATGGAATTACAGTGAAACATGACGAATCTGATGAAATAGAACGTTTTCAAGGATGATGTGAATGATTAAAGCCTTTGTCACATTAAATCTAATTTACGGCGTCACTAAGCAAAAAATATTAGTGTCAAAGTCACTGTTGTGCAGAAAATGTATCTTCACAAAAAGCAAATTTTCTCCTTATCTTTTCTATTTTCACTCAATGTCACTCAAATTACCTATTTTCAAATGGTGATTACTAAAGAATGGGATGAGGTCGAAACATACTTTATTTTTCTAATGAAAGAATGAAACGCGATCTTCCATGTTTATGTAGTCAGAGCCCACATTATTCTGTTTGGCTTGAAAGATGTGTTCAATTGCTCGAAATCGTCTGGCACTGTCGGTCGGGATTGTTTTTTTTGGATAACTTGTGGCAGTAAAAGAGTTAAAAACAAACAGTGTTAAAAGAGAAGGAAAGAAAGAAAATGTTCCTCCTTTAAAACTACCTCCGCTGTTTTCTTAAGACGGAACCCAGGGGCAGCAGATACAATGAAAACAGCAGAGGCCCCAGAATTGAACCCTGCGGAACACCATGCGTTCTGTGATACACATGAATTCATTTTACACATACCTTATTGCACGTACCTCATTCTTATTTTTCAACAGAACCATTTACATCCATGGTTTCAACACGATGGACTTTGCACTGTGGCTTTCAGCCATCACGCAGGCCGCCGGCACCGACGGCAAAGCGCTGGGCGACCAGCAGCTGACCAAAAATGGCGTCCCGATCGTGGTGGAGAGTTGCATCGCATTTGTCACGCAGTACGGTGAGTGGCAACATGCTTAAGAGGGAGAGAAAGATGTCTTCATCTCTCCATGGGACAGGTTTGTGCCACGAGGGGATCTACCAGCGGCCGGGCGATCCCAACGGGGTGGCTCAACTCTTGGAGGAGTTCACTCTAGACGCCCGTAATGTCAAACTGAGGGACAAGGAGCGCCACCTGGAGGATGTGACGGACACGCTGAAGAGCTTCTTATCGCAAGCGGAAGACGCGCTGTTGACCAAGGAGCTCTATCCCTACTGGGTGTCGGCTTTGGGTATGTGGATGTGTATGTGACAAAGAGACTTAAAATGGCAATTCATCAGAATTTCAAAATTAACTCATTTGCTCCCAAAAACGTGTAAATACGTTCTATTTTTTTTCTTTTTTTTTTTCTTTTCTCCTGTAGAGCTCAGTATTGTTCATTCGGTAACTTTACCGATTTGACATGTCATCATCATTGCGCTCTCTTTTTTTTTTTGTAATTTTTTTTTTGTAATTTTGAATGTGGGTGAGTATGTGTATGTGCGCGTATTCATTAGTTCACCTAAAAACTATTAAAAAATCCCATACCGTTCACCTAAACCAAACACTTCCAGCCAGAGTCGTGAGGCAGTCAGGACACCCGAGGAAGGACCAAAGAAAGGAAAGGAACTTACCTTTCCTTTCCTTACGTTCTATTTTAAATTTTTTAAGTGTCCCAAAGACGTATACATGCTAGAGCTTTGATGCAGCCTCTCACCGGCAAAGAACAGTTGAAGAAATGGTAGTTATTACACAGACGGCCAACAGGAGGCAGCACAACAAAAGAAATTAACCAGGGCCATGTTGAAAAAATAGATTTGTGATTAATGATTAAACTTAGCTATATTTTAATGCTAATTGCTGCAAAACGGAAACAGATTTAAAATATATGTGCACATATGTGACTTCCTCCCACCTCTGGCAAATGGCATCTTTGTTTTTGTTTTTTTGTAGATGAGGAGGACGAGAGCCTGAGAGTAAAAAAGTACTCCACTTTTATTCAAAGTTTGCCTAAAACCAACAGGGCAACCCTTGATGCTTTGCTCCAACACCTTTACAGGTAATTATTTATTTTATTCTGTTATAACAATTCCGTATCTCATCGTACAGTGTGTTTAAAAAAAAAAATAAAAAAATCGGTGGCGAAAGGAAAGGGCTGTGTTAGCAATATTTTCACATTTATTTCACAACGTTTAAATTTAAAATGGACTTGGAATTGCGCCCCAACTCGTCTGTGCATGTTGTTCCTCCTTGTCCTCCAGGATTCAGCAATGTTGCCACCTCAACCATATGCCAAGTGAAAAACTGGCCTCGGTCTTCTCCTCCTGCTTGTTCCAGACGCAGGGACAGACTCCGCAGGAGATCCGCGTGGTCCGCGACCTCATCGACAACTACGTAACGCTCTTCAGTGTGAGTCCGAAAACTTTGCAATGAACAAAATGGCCCCGGAGTCCACGAGTTGCTTCATGTTCCAAATGACAATTGCTGTGAATTTGAAAAGAAAAATGCACTGTTGCTATCACCAATGTCTAATATGAAACATTAATGCCACCTAGTGGCAGAAAAATAACCTCAACACAGATCTATGACCCTTTTAACGGTTTTCATACATCTATATAACTTCAAATCAATTTATGAATTACTTAGTTTCAAATGACCTAAAAGATGCAACCACATTTGTATTTGGTAACCATTTTTGTCCATTTTTATTTTAATTAACAAGAGAATCAAAAACTTCAATATTTTATTCTACATCTACAACAGATTTAAAAAGTGCACTTAATTTCTGATTAAATGTGAGTTAACTATGGAAATCATGTAATTAATTACGATTAAAAAATTGTAACCGACTGACAGCCTTAATATATTAACTGTGTGTGTGCATATGACGTGGGCATTAAATTAGTTTAAGTTGGCATTACTGTAAAAAGCATGAAATTCGATTTGCCTGATACCTGCAGTAACCCTGAACTAAAAATCACAAATCACTTTGTTGTTTTTCATCTGCCACAAACTTGAAGCATGGAAATTGTGTTTTCGGGAAAGTGTTTTCTTCAATTTCCTCACTGTTTTCTCCTGAAGCGACTCTGAATTGATTCCCGACTCGTGCGCTTCCAACAGGTCAATGAAGAGCAGGTGCAACAGATGGCGAGGGAGAATAGTTTCATCACCCGCTGGAATGACAAAAAGGACACCACAGTAAGTCAATCCGAGCAAATGGAAATCACCCACGGTTCTGTTTTGTTTGTGTGCGCGTATTGATTTGCGTGCACGCATCGGGATCTCGCAAATCAGGCTTTCATCCGAGCAGGCTTCCTGGAAATGAGGCGGTGGCTTGTCAGGATGGCAGGTCAGGATGGGGGAGTGGGTGCGGGTGTGGGAGGGGCAATGGAACAGGAGCGTGCGGAATGAGGGTTTTGTTCCTGTTAACCTATTTTGGCAGGGACTTCATGTCTTGAGGACCCAGCTGGTGAAAAGATTTGGAGAAAGAAAAATGGCATTTCATAAAATCTCAATTACTCGCATATTTTTGTAACTTTGTGCTGAATGTCATTTTTTTGGGGCCATTTTTGGGTGGTGTCCAGATTGATAATCTATCTCGGGCCCGGCCAATTGTAATGCGGCCGATGCCAGTTCTGATGCTTGGCAGAATTTAAATCTGATAACCGCTAATCGGCCTATTATTGAAAAAAAAAAGTATATATATAATGAATAAAATAAATTATTTTTGGGTCCCTTAATGTTTGCAAGATATGAATTACAGGCAGAACATATAATATTGGCTGAATCCCCCCCAACTACATTTTTGAAGGTGGTTGAATGTTTTTATTTTGGTCTTATGTGTAAAAGAAAGAAATAAATACAAAATATGCAGCCAATCAGTCGTTCCATAAATCTAATCAAAACAAATGCATTTTTTTTTTTTTTTGTAACAAACTTTTTCCAACTTGTATTTCTCGCCTCAGTTCTCACCAGCTGGCGACTTGATCTTTGAGGTGTACGTGGAAAAGCGAGGGCCGGAGAATTGCTGTTTAATCAAGGTGCGTATGATGTCATCATTTAAACTTGAATATCAGTTGAGTAAAGGAGAAAAAAACAGGTGTGTTATGGATCCACTTTTGGTGCCTCTTCAGATAGAATAGCAAATGTCATTAATGTTTTTATGACATCATATACATATACATATTTCAAACCGTGACTCTTGCATTTCTCGGTATTTCCTCCCCAAAAAAATATTTAAAAATATATTTAGCATTTTTTCACTTTTGTTAACACGAGTATGAAAACCTAGAATTTTTGTTTACTGTACATTTAGAACAGATCTAAAAATGTGTGATTAATCGTGAGTTAACTATTGAAGTCATGCAGTTAATTACAATCGAAAATTTAAATCGCCTGACACGATTTAGAAAAAGAAAAGAAAAGATTATTAAAAATTAGGGGCGTCAGGCGATTACATTTTTTTAATCGTAATTAATCGCATGACTTCACTAGTTAATTCATGATTAATCACTCATTTTATATCTGTTCTAAATGTACAATAAAAAAAATTCTAGGTTTTCATACTCTTGTTAACAAAAGTGAAAAAAAAGTTAAACTAATAGAAATAGTTCAAATGAATTTTTGACGTCTATAACCGTCAATGGCAGTGAATGTTCTGTACTGAATCTGGGAACTGTAATTTTGTGACTGTAATTCTGCCGCCAGGTTTGGCCCAGCATGCGCTCGGCGGAGCTGGCCGAGACCGCGCTGAGCATGCGCAACGTCCCCTTTCACGTCGCCGATGCGTGGACCACATTTGAAGTCATCGAGAACGGGGAGTTGGGTAAGATATTTCTATTTTATTGCTCATCAAAATCCTATGTACATTTTCCATAAATTTAACTTGACGTCAATTAACAACAATTAATTAATTTATTATAATATAATATAATATAATTTATAACGGAATTAGCACCGTATTGCTTAAGAACAGATTTAATTCAGTGATTCTTTTGCACACCACTAGAGGGAGCCGGCGTACCACTGGTGGTCATACTCGCATTTAAAAAAAAAATTTTTTTTAGCAATTGGTGGTCAGGCTAGGACTGATTACTGGATGTCCTGTCCAAAGTTTACTCTTTGTCTCATGATGAGAACATTAATTTTGTGGCGTAATGCGAGATGATAGCACACGCGCGGATTAATTAACTCCCTCGTCATGGGCCGTCGTTTTCCTTTATCCTCCTCGCACACCCAAGCGAAGGGAAGTTGACCCACTTCCTCTCGCATTATTATGCCGGCGGAGTTGCGTTGAGCTCGGTCGGGAAGTTGCTGAGCCGGCGGCCCCCCGCCCCCACCTCCGTTCCCGAGGTTCACCGAAAGTGCGTTCCCCTCACCGCGAGGTCCCTCCAAAAAAATGGTGCCTGTGCCGAGACGTTTAGATTATGCGGATTTGGAGATTTTCCTCCATAATAGGGGAGTGAAGTGGTGCAAGATTTAGAATTTTAGTAGGGTTGACTAAAATGTTTTTTTTTTTTTTAGGATGACAATTCTGATATTTGGCATAAAAAATTCTGATAAATGATTAATCAGCTGATTGTTAAAAAAAAAAATATATATATATATATATATATATATATATATATATATATATATATATATATATATATATAATAAATACCATAACGTCCCTTAACGCTTAAAATAATAAAAATAATAATACTTTGTCCTTTAGTATTTTTAAACTTCACAAGTTACGGCAGGACTGGAAAATAACGGTTTTACCGCCATTTTTAAATTTAGTCTCAGTTTTAGTCCAGTCACGGCTTGTTAGTTTTTTATCATAGTTAGTCAACCTCATCCCGTTTTTAATTAGTCCATTTTTAGTCGATTGTAAATCTAGCATTTTTGTCTTTATTTTAGTCCAAGAAAATATCATTTTTCGCAGAGTTTTAGTCAACAAAAACTGTCAACATTTTAGTCAGGACAATCATTTAACCCCTGTATTTTTTCTCTCTATAAGATTATATTGAACAAACTATTTCACATAAAAAAATCTCTCTTTTTTTTTTTTCATATTAAAAACAATTTAACACACAATTCGAGTGGCTGCTATGGCTCCATGCTACGAGCAAGTAAGTAAGTAAGTTAGCTAGCATTAGTTAGCGGCTGGTTTAACATTATGGTTGGAATGTTACGTTACTATAAATATATATATATATATATATATATATATATATATAAAAAAATTATATATATAATTTTTTATTTTTTAACCTTTCACCGTGAAACCACCTCCTGTCTGTCCCATGTGTTTGTGCATGTTGCACTCGCTAGCTAGCTATCTAGCTAGCTATCTAGCTTCGAAATGGGTGCGTGTCACTGTGTGTCACATGACAGATTAGCAGAGACAAGATTTTACAAAATCATATCATTTTTTCGTCTCGTTTTTATTCATGAACTGAAATGTCCATAGATTTGAGTCCACTTTTTATTAAGTGAAGTACATTTTTTTGTCTCGTCGAAAATACATACTGATTTAGTCCTAGTTATTGTTTATTAATGAAGGTTTTAGTCCGGTGAAAAATGTGTGTTGACCAAATAATTTTTGTTTTGTTTTTGTTGATGAAATTAACACTAGGGTGTACTCACACTTTTGTTGCCAGGAGTTTCGCTATTAATGGCTTTATTTTGAGGGAACAATATATTTATACTATTAAACTGTACATGGACTACTTTTCGATGTATGAAATTGTCCCGTATAAAGGCATAATCAAATATTGCTATTCTCTCCTCTGTGATTATTCCGAGAAAATCTCACTCATTCTAAAGTTTCCAACTTTGTCAATTCCTGGAATTTCGCAGCCCTTCCTCCTCCACAAGCCATAAAAATGCCATTTTGGGAGGACGGCTGGAGATAACAGCCAGCTAATATTTGTCTGCCGAGATCCCAAAGACGATAAAGCCGGCGCTATGAATATGTTACGCCATTGTGGCTCTTTTTACCTCCCCGGGTTATGAATAACTCGGGAGTGTCGGAGCAGGAGCGTGCGCCGCCGTTCGCCAATTAGGAGGAGATAATAGGTCTATTTTGCACATGAGTGTGTTTTTATAATCATATCTTGATTCGCTCAAGATAACTTCCCCGCCGCTAAAATAAGGAGAACAACAGCATCGTTTTGTTTTGCCGTTAATTGCAATTAGTGCCGGGTTTTACCGCCCGAGGCTGGCCTTGTTTTTTGCCGTCGGAAATCATTGCTTCCCCTTTTGTGTTTTGCTCGCGCTTCGTGCAGAGAGGCCGTTGCACCGCAGCGAGAAGATTCTGGAGCAGGTTTTGGAGTGGAGCGCGCTGGACTGCCCCAGTTCGGCTTTTCTGGTTTTGAAGAAGTTCGCCGGGGCCAAAAGACACACGGAGGAGAAAGGTACAGCACACGTCGTGACGTCGCTCGTTTGGTTTTCTATCGTGCTAAGCACGATTATAATAGTTTTGGATTTGTCATTTTCTTTTCTTTTGACCTTTGTTTTTCCATTTCACTTGGTTTTCATTTTGGCTTTTTAAAGCTGGTTTGTTTGTTTTTTGAAAATGCTTTGATTCAGTTCACTTTTGATTAGTTTTAGTATTAGTAGATATTATGAAGCACATTTTTGCAATAATTATGATTAGTTATTTTTGTAAATGTAAGATGTATTACGGGCAGTTAGTTATCTTCCAAATTTTGTTTTTGTTTTAATTTAACAAAAAAAGTTTTAATTTAGTTTAAATTTCCTTCCTTCCTGACATCCTTTCCTCCATCAATCCATCCATGCTCCATCCTTCCTTCCATCCATTCATCCATTCCTCTATTCTTCCTTCCTTCCATCCTTTCCTCCATCCATCTATCCATCCTTGCTCTATCTTTTCTTCATTCCTTCCTTCTTTCCTTCCAGCCTTCCATCCTTCTTTCAACTCTTTCTT
Source organism: Vanacampus margaritifer (assembly GCF_051991255.1). NCBI lineage: Eukaryota > Metazoa > Chordata > Actinopteri > Syngnathiformes > Syngnathidae > Vanacampus > Vanacampus margaritifer. Next base: position 14,894,828 of record NC_135446.1, read on the forward strand.
CCATCCATTCATCCTTCCTTCCTTCTATCCTTTCCTCATCCATATATCCATCCATCCTTGCTCCATCCTTCCTTCCATCCATTCATCCTTCCTTTCCTCCATCCATCCATCCATCCTTGCGCCATCCTTCCCTGCTTCACATCTTCCTTCCTTCCATCCATTCATCCTTGCTCCATCCTTTCTTCCTTCCTTCCTTCCAGTCTTCCATCCTTCCTTCCATCCATTCATCCATCCTTTCCTCCATCCATATATCCATCCATCCTTGCTCCATCCTTCCTTTCTTCCTTCCATCCATCCATGCTCCTTCCTTCCTTCCCTCCCTACATCCATCCTTGCTCCATCCTTCCTTCTTTCCTTCCTTCCTTCCTTTCCTCCATCCATCCATCCTTGCTTCATCTTTCCTTCAACCCTTCCATCTATTCATCCAGCCTTTCTCCTTCCTTCCTTCCTTCCTTCAATTCTTTCATCCACCCTTCCTTTCCTCCATCCATCCATCCTTGCTCCATCCTTCCTTCCATTTGTCCATCCTTCCTTCCTTCCATCTATCTATCCATCCATCCTTGCTCCATCCTTCCTTCCATTCATTCATCCTTCCTTTCCTCCATCCATCCATCTATCCATCCATCCTTCCCTCCTTCACCTCTTCCTTCCTTCCATCCATTCATCCTTGCTCCATCCTTTCTTCCTTCCTTCCTTCCAGTCTTCCATCCTTCCTTCCAGCCATTCATCCATCCTTCCTTCCATCCTTTCCTCCATCCATATATCCATCTATCCTTGCTCCATCCTTCCTTTCTTTCTTCCATCCATCCATCCTTACTCCTTCCTTCCTTCCCTCCCTACATCCATCCTTGCTACATCCTTCCTTCCTTCCTTTCCTCCATCCATCCATCCTTGCTACATCTTTCCTTCAATCCTTCCATCTATTCATCCAGCCTTTCTCCTTCCTTCCTTCCTTCCTTTCATCCATCCTTCCTTTCCTCCATCCATCCATCCTTGCTCCATCCTTCCTTCCATTCATCCATCCTTCCTTCCTTTCCTCCATCCATCCATCCTTGCTCCATCCTTCCTTCCATTTGTCCATCCTTCCTTCCTTCCATCTATCTATCCATCCGTCCTTGTTCCATCCATCCTTCCTTACTTCAACCCTTCCATTCATCCATTTTCCGAACAACTATAATAACCTTGGGGTCAGCTGGAGCTGGGGAGTAGATCTGAACAATTGATGGAATTAATCAAATTCAAATCGACTGCAAATGCTGAAATTGGGAAGAAAATAGCATCTATTTAAAAAATGTTTAAAAATATAAATAAATTAGTAAGTAATAATGAATTAATGAAATAAAATATATAAAATAAAATAATAAATTGTACCTATTGAAATACTGTAAAAATAATAATAATAATAATCTCATGTTAAATGGCGATGGCAATATTGAGAGGAAAATAATTGCAATTAGTAAATATCATTTTTCAAAATTGTTCATCCCTATTATCCCAATCACAAAGCGCATACAAACATCCATGCAGCCATCCATTTTCTGTATCACTTAATTAGGGTCACAGGTGAACTGGAGACTTTGGTTGAAAGTCACGGTACACTCTGAACTTGTCACCAACCAATCGCAAAGCCAGTCTTGATACTTTGCCGTGGCTAACTCCAATTCCCGTTTTCCTCCAAAGTGGAGCCCAAGCAGCTGGTCAAAAGCGACCTTTTGAAGTTCAACGACGGCTGCTCCAAGCTGCTCTCCGGGCACAAGTTCCAGGACAAATTTGTGGTGCTGCGTGCCCAGAAGCTGCTGCTCTACAGAGATATCAAAGTGAGCACACATTTTCATTTCCCGCCTAATCTCGCGCCGCATCTCTGGTAAACAGTCGCCGATTTTCACATTCAAACACAGCACACCGACTACCACCTGCAGTTTTTTTTTTTTATGACAACTTTATTTTCAAAATGGAAAGAAACAAGACTCGCCTAAATTCTCACGGCTTCATTTCCCCGGTGACAGTGAAGTGTCAATTGCCCCAGTTTTCGGATGAAGTCGGGAAAAGGAGCCAAAGAATTCCTGCTGACTTTTCATAAAAAAAAAACAAAAAAAAAACAGCGCTTTGGAGATTTGGGAGGACCGGCGGGCGAGCGTTCCCCGGAGGGTTTTTCATCTCGGTGTGTATCTGCAGTTGAAACATGGGATTTGTAAAGGCGTGCGAGGAAGTGTTAATAATTGATGAAGGTGCAGTAATTCTGGCGGGAGCGCGAGGGTGTTAGCGGCGGCGGGCTGTGCGGAAAAAGATGGCGCTTCCGCCGAAGGTTTCTCTTCATACGAGAATGCGGCTAATTACGACGCAAAATGCAAAGGAAATTTACAAGCGGTGCTTAATTGATATTCTTTGGCCTCCGCGATAATTGCCAGGTTGGTGTTTCATGCAAATTGTTCTGCGTGGACGCGTGATTGGTTGGGAGGCGGATGCGGCCTTGGTGTCGGGGGTCGCTGCTTTGTAGTTTGGAGAAAAAGTTTTCTGCTAATGATTGTGATGTACTTTTGACTGTAGTTTTCTTTCTAATCTCTTAAAATGACGTTCTCCTTTGCTTCCTGTGGTCCATGTTTAGTTTAGTACACACTAGGGATGTAACGATTAGGGAAAGACGATAATCGGCTAATCCGGCCTTTAAAAAAAAATAAAAAATTTTAATCTGACGGCTGATAAAAGATAAATCTAAAACTATTTGAATCTCAGGGAATTTTTTATTTAAATTTTCTGTGAACTTTATAAGAGATGCTGCTGAGCCTGGGAACCTTCTGAACCATTTGTTTTTGTTCGACATTAAAACTAGAAATGTTGAAAGTTTAAGATTTCAGGTATTTTAAAATTTTGGGGGAAAAAAAAAAAGATTTACTGTAGCAAACTATAGAGCGCTATTGCATTGTTCCATTTAACTTTTTAAGACGTACTGACAACCTTGGGAGCTACCTGAACATTTTGTTTGAAATTTAAAATGCTGTCTATTGTCTAAGATAAAAAAAAAACTTACATTTTGAAAAGTGTGAAAAATTTAAGTATAAAGTTAAGATTAGAATTTGTATTAAATTTTTTTTTTAATGAAATATTTTTTCCCACCTTTACTGAAAATGAATATCGGTTCCAAATATCAGGCTTCTTGACTACTATAATAATCGGCATCGATATCGTCGCTAAAAAAAAACATCGATAACGATATCGGCAATATGGTGATATCGGGATATTAAAACTGCCACAATATATCGTCGTCGTCATGTCACGATATTAAAAGCAGCACATCTGTTAAAAAAAAGTCGGGTTGATTTCCATTTGTGCAGTTCTAGCACCCTCTGGTAGCTATTTTTTTTTTTTGTGCAGTTTGATTTTTACTAGGCATGTTTTGGGCCTTCTATGTTTAACTCTTTGACTGCCAAAAACGTTAAATAACGTTTAGTAAAATCCTATGGAGTGCCAAAGACGTTAAAAGACGTTTGTTTCAAAACAGAGGTGAAACTAACCATTTTCTATTGTTGATTACTGAAAAACGGAATAAGGTAGAAACAAACTTTTTTTTCTGATGAAAGATGAGAGTCCAATCTTTCATTTGGTAGTATGTGTGTTTCCATAGTCCAAACACAACATTTTCTGTGGACCTTGAAAGATCAGTCAAAATGCTTAAATCGGCTGGCACTGGCGACAACCCGTTTCTGAAAACGTTAAAAAAAAAAGTTAAAATCCATCCTCAATAAATATATTTGATTTATATATGCTTTACATATATGTTTATAATATTTTTCATTACTGTAATGTACAAAAGCAAAATATTGTGTGTGTTTTTTTTTTAGTAGGAGCTCATTTTTTACAATATTGTGACTTTTTTTTGTATCGCCAACCGCCCCACAATATCGTGAACATTATCGTATCGTGACCTTCATTTCGTGACAATATTCCGGATATTGTTACGGTACACGGCAAACAGCACAGTGGCTACTTGTCACGGTTCAAATAGACCAGCTGACTAATTGTATGAAGTTTCACTTCTCGAACCTGTCTGTGTGTTTTTGTTAGAGCACAAAAGCCGAGAAGGAGATGCATCTCAAGGCCGCCAGATGTTACCTGGGCCTGAAGAAGAAACTGAAGCCTCCGAGCAGGTAGCGGCGCTGAAAAAAACGTCCGGCTTTGAATCACGGCTGACTATTGCTCCCGCGGTTGGAATCGGAGCCTTTTTTTTTTTTTTTTGGTGTGAATCACGCAATACGGGGGTGGAGTGAGTGGCTGGGTATAGAAGTGGGAGAAAGAGTGATACAGCGCAGTGTCATCGATAGACTGCCGAGTGGGCTGCGGGATGCGCTGAAATGAAGACGGGAAAAGCGAGAGCGTTTCGGTACCTCATTAGGCCGAGGTCTCCCTGGATGTGTGTGTGTGTGTGTGTGTGAGAGAAAGAGAGAGAGAGAGAGAGAGAGAGAGAGAGAGAGAGAGAGAGAGAGGCCCGCCTCAACTCACTGCGGCGCTGCTCCAGGCTTTGCTCCTCCTCCGCTCCTCTTAAGCCGGGGGAAGTCTTCCCGCCTCCATCTCATTAGTTCCTTTCGCACCTCAGGCAGACTCCAGCATGCGTGTTCAGATGTCACGCGTTGTGTGTGTGTGTGTGTGTGTGTGACTGAGATGTACAATTTCTTCAATTGGAAATTGGAATCATGCACAAAAAGCAGAACATTAGTTTAATTTATTTGATTTGATCTGATCACCGTACATTTTTTCTGTACTTATTTTAATTGTGGGGAATGTTGGAACATTGGAATTTTTCTAAGTCCCGCTTTCCAATTTAACAAATGCTCAATGGCGCATTTGTTAAATTGTCCAGTAACCTGGAGGTCGCGGGTTCGAATCCCACCTCCGACTACATTGCAAATATGTTCATGGCAATTATGCGAAAGGGGAATAAATGTATACCAACTGACTATCATAGTTCCACTTTTCCATGTAAATAAATGGAGGGTACTGCATGCCTTGGTGGCGCTATTGAGTGATTTTTTTTCTTAATTTTTCCATTGGATATCATTAATTCTAGTTTTCCATGTAAATGATGAATGGAGGGTACTGCATGCCTAGATGTCGCTATTACATGATTTTTTCCACTCCTTTTTATTCATTTAGCTTTCAACTACAATTAATACTTTGTAATTTTCACATTTTTCAATTTACTTCATAAGTATTCAGCTATTAGCATTCAGCTATTAGCATTCAGGTTCCAGCATTCACACACAATTTCTACTGCAATTGCACTTAGTCTAGTTACATTTAACTCATTCACTGCCATTGACGGCTATTGACGTCCAAAATTCATTTGAACTATTTCTATTAGTTTAACATTGTTTCCACTTTTGTTAACAAGAGTATGAAAACCTAGAATTTTTTTTAATTGTACATTTAGAACAGATATAAAATTTATGATTAATCGTGAGTTAACTATTGAAGTCATGCGATTAATTACAATGAAAAATGTTTAATCGCCTGATGCGATTTAAAAAAAGAAAAGATTATTATAAAATTAGGAGCGTCAGGCGATTAATTTTTTTTAATCGTAATTAATCGCATGACTTCATGAAATAACTCACGATTAATCACAAATTTTATATCTGTTCTAAATGTACAATAAAAAAAATTCTAGGTTTTCATGCTCTTGTTAACAAAAGTGGAAAAAATGTTAAACTAATAGAAATAGTTAAAATGAATATTTGACGTCTATAACCGTCAATGGCAGTGAATGAGTTAATTTTGGTGCAACTTTAAAAAAAACTTTTTTCCCCATTTTTTTTCTTTTAAAGATTTATGTTTTTTTTTTTTTTTTTTTTTTTACAATTTCTGCAGCTGCAAATAAGAAATGTAAAACCAATATGTGCTTTCTCCCTCATTTTTCTACAGTTGGGGCTTTACTGTCTACACGAAGAAACAACAGTGGTGAGTAAGCTAACAGTTCTAAAATGGCGTCACGGTACGAGCAATCTGAAAGCAAGCTGCCGTCCCTCTCAGGCATTTCTGCTGCGAGGAGGAGGCGGCGCAGGTCGGCTGGGTGACGGACATCATCCGGATGAAGGTACAGTACATGTTGAAAAATGGCACACCGCCCCCACACCGCATGATAATCACGCAAGATCATCTTTTTTTATTGACTTCTGATAATTAGGCTAAATTTGATCAGGAATAAAATTCCTCATCCTCAATGGTTCAGATCAGGGAGAAAAAAAAAACTCTTAGCACACCCCCACACCACAAGATGATCACTCAGGATAATCTTTACGAGACATCTTCTAATCATTTTTTTTGCTGATTTTTACTATGAGGGTGTGTCAACTTGTCTTGTTATCCCTTAATTTTGATTGGAGGGGATTTCATATGCATGGTCCAAATAAGTCCTCTTTTTTTTTTTTTCAATGTAAAAGCCAGACGACGCGAGCGTATAAATCACAGCACCCTCGCCGACAATTGCCGTTGTGCTGTTAGTCCAATGAAATGCATAAACGGGGGGAGTTGTAAAGTTTTCAAGGTTGCGCGGCAATAACATAAATCCACTCACGAGAATAAGGTCAAGGCTACCTGATGTTGTTTTTCCGCTGACACAGCACACCAGACATCAACGATGAAGAACTGCTGTAGATGTGACATACTGTTTTGTACAGTCAAATTGGAGAAAGATATCATTTGCATAATAACATGGAACATGGTAAGGCAACCCCTAGTGAGCAAAAATTACTTCTTCTCATGTGTGCGTTGTAGGGTTTAACTCTTTGACTGCCAAAAACGTTAAATAACGTTTAGTAAAATCCTATGGAGGAGTGCCAAAGACGTTAAAAGACGTTTGTTTCAAAACAGAGGTGAAACTAACCATTTTCTATTGTTGATTACTCAAAAACGGAATAAGGTAGAAACAAACTTTTTTTTTTCTGATGAAAGATGAGAGTCCAATCTTTCATTTGGTAGTATGTGTGTTTCCATAGTCCAAACACATAATTTTCTGTGGACCTTGAAAGATCAGTCAAAATGCTTAAATCGGCTGGCACCCACGGCATCCCTTTTCTGAAAACGTCTGGCAGTCAAAGAGTTAATAATGCCAAATCAATTAATATAATATAATCGGTAGAATACCTGATTCTGAAAAAATAGCAGTGAAATGGAAATTCCATATATGCAGATATGTATCGGCTCGTCTTTTATTGGCCAGATGCGCACCCCTCGTTTCTTACACAAACAGCATTTTGTTTCGACTGGCAGCAGGCGTGCTTCCTGTTCCCGACTCCATCACTTCGAGCCGATGAGCTTTCATGGCTCCGTGCAGACATTTCATTAGTATTAGTCCCCACCCCCCCACACCCCACCCACCCCTGCCCTCCCTCCCTCGCTAGCCTCCTTTTATGGGAACTCAGTGTTGTTTATCACAGGTGCTTACTTGGGTAAAAGCCTTTTACCGCCCTCGCAAGCAAAAAGGCCAGCGTTGTCAGATCGAGATTGATCTAAAGGGGAATCCAATTTTTCTGTTTCAAAAGCGTTTCGGAGGAGCACTCAGCTGGGTGATGAGTAAATCTGGCACCATGTCCAAATGTTTGGACGCTTCTCCCCAAATCCACTGAAAATAAAAGGGTCCATTTTTTTTCAATACTCACCAGCATCTATTCTTTATCATCTGCAAAGAATGACTAATCAAATCACATGATGGCTATTAGCTGTTTTTCTTGAAAACGTAACAAAAAAAAAAATCTCGAATATGTTTACTTAATTTATCCTTCAGTTCTGGACTAACGGAGAAGTGTTAGGAAATTGCAAAAAAATCAGACCGAGAGGACTTCACCCATTTACCTGTTAGCGAACGTTGCGCTGAGACAGTTTCCATAGCAACCGAGCGACGACAGACAATCATTTTGTAGCAAGGTGCAATTGATGGCAGCGTGTGGGCTGGCATGTGCGTCCAAGGACAGGTCCCGGGAGCGAACGGACAAGAAAGGCTCTTTTGCGGGTTAAAAAGGTTAGCATGATGTAGGCGGGGGTGGGGGGAAAGGCGTCGATGATCCCAAACGGTCTTTTCATCATTTTCTCGATACGCAGTTCGGCTCCGACCTCTGCTCGGACCCGGTGGACGCCGCCATTCATGCATCCGCGGTTGACGGCAGAATCCGCCCACAGCAAAACTCCGCTTCAGGTAGACAGGTGAGCAAGTCAGCATTTTTTTTTTCCCCGTACCTCAGTAACGTCAATTCTCATAATTACAGTAAATATTTGTATGAAAAGCCATAAATATAAAACTATGGAAGTAACAGGAAGTACGCAGCATTTCTAATCTGGAAACGTCATATTCCGGCACCCTGAATCATTTGTAACTTTTGCCCTCAGGGGACAGACAGGAGGACGTCCCTCGCTCCCAAGAGCACCGACGGTCCAAAGCCCACGGGCCCGCGGCGGCGTTCCGCCATGGAGTTGTGCCTGCCGTACCCACAGGCCCCGCCCCCTTACCGGGAAAGTAGCTTTCGGACTGCTGGCAAGAGGCCCAGCCCGGGTGGCGGAGAGAGTAAGATGCCCCCGAATTTGCTGAGCGAGCTGAATTCAGTGCTGAATAAGACGGGCCGCAGCGCCACTAACGCTGAGTGACGGCAGAGCAAGCGGTGAGTATTTGGTACCTGGTACCTGGTATCTTCAGTGGGGACTTAAAGCGTGACATTTTCTGTTGTGATTCCTTTATTATTGTAACCCCTTCATATTCGCAATGTCGAGCTAAAAAAAGTGGTCGGATGAATATGTGCAATATGAATTCACATGTAGCCTGTAACGGAACGCATGGTGTTCCACAGGGCTCAATTCTAGGGCCTCTGCTGTTTTCATTTTATCTGCTGCCCCTGGCTTCCAAATTAAGTTGAGTGGTGGGGTTCATTAATTTGAACGAGGTTAAGAACCACTAGTTCTTTACATAGCTTTAATCTTTACTGGATATTGTCTTGTTTAAACTTGTTTCACTTTATTTCACCTGGTACCATCATAGTCTTGCGATTCAGGTCTTTTGCTCTGACCAAGCAATCAAAAGTGAATCTTGAATATTTATTGCCTAATTGTTGAACCATTTCAAGCAAGCTGAATCCTTTTTTTTTTTCTCACAATTTATTGTTATTTTTTTACAGTTGTACTAATAGGGTGAAGCATAAGAATAAACTCCCGGAATGAATGAATGAATGTATGAAGTGGTGCCTTCTGTCCTCAATAATGCACACAGTATGCTGAAAATGCACACGTAGGCAATTGTCACATGGCCATGAATTATTCATTTGACCAATTTTTTTTTTCCGTGATGCCTCATAGAGTGAGTTTCTCGCTCTTTCAAAATCCCTTAAATCCCAAACCAGGCAGTCACCACCTTAACTTTCACTATTTTCATGGCAGCAGTCCTTGATTGTAGTACCTGATTTTTTTTTTTCCTGGAGAGCTCAGTATTGTTCATTCGGTAATTTTACCTATTTGACATGTCATCATCATTGCTCTCCTTTTTTTTTTCTTTATATATATATATTTTTTGTATTTTTATTTTTTTTTGTATGTGGGTGAATATGTGTATGTGCGTGCATTCATTAGTTCACCTAAAACCTATAAAAAAATAAATAAAAATCCCATACCGTTTCCCTAAACCGAACACTTCCAGCCAGAGTCGTGAGGCCGTCAGGAGACCCGAGGAAGGACCAAAGAAAGGAAAGTGAAATCCAGCCAGACACCACCCACCAGGCCACCAATCAGAGTCCTTCACCAAACCCAGAGACATCTAAATTCCAACAAATCAGGGAGACCTCAAGAGACCAAAGGAGAGACTGAGGAAAGGAAGGAAGGACAGACGAAGCGGAGTGAGATCCAAAAACACCATTGTAGTACCTGTGACATATTGTAAGTAAAATCTCAGTTTTATAAATGCAGCGGTGTATTTTTTTTTAGCAAATTTGGGCAGTTATGTCAAAAATCTATAATTAGCACTGAATAAAAAATATGTAATGAGGAAAAAGGTTGAGAATGGGGAATCCTACAACAACAACAAAAAAGACGCATTCGTCTTTGCTTGAAGCCAGTCAACTGTAAATCTGAGCCACGTGGCACTCTTAACTCTGACATACCGCCGCTGTATAACATGCACGTCGAGCCGTGTCCCGTGATTTACATTTCCGGAAAGGGTAGGCCTTATATTAATGGAAGCCGTCCATTTCAGTAGCTATAAATAGCTCCCGACGTGAAGTCGTCCCTCTGCTGGCTGCCCCTCCCCCGCCAATCCACACATTCTGCCCTCTAATCTAGATTCTATTAATGTCTGCGCTGATATTTACGACACGCCGAGCCTTTTAGCCTGACATGGCTGTAAAGTATATGTTCAAACCGGCCAAGCTTGATCTAATTAAGAGCCCCCGCGCAACGGCAATTCCGCTGGGATCGAGTCTTTAAAATCTCAATCAGTTGGCGTCCCCCCCCCCCCCTCCCCCACCCCGCTGGCGGCCACTCGGAGGAAGGGGCAAACCACCGGAGAGCTAATAAAGAAGGGAAAATCGCAGACGTTCCAATTAAGCGTGCGCGGGAAAATACGCCTGTAGATCGTTTTCATATTTCGCCATGATTTGAATTGTTTATCGTCACGGAGAGAAGGTCATCTCTATGTTTGGATGGGGGGGGGGGGGGGGGATCCGATACTTAAAAAAATCTTTCAAAATTTTTCAGGGTAGTCTTTCAGAGATATCCAACATTTGGTGAAGTTGATCATAACTAGACTAGGTAAGTAGCATCTGCAAGTAACGGGTAACATACAGATCTACAGTAACAAAGCATTTGTACTATGTTGTGTACCATCAAGGACACAGATATAGATCAGTTTTGAATTTGAGGTACTCCAGAGAAAAAAAAAGAAAAAGAATTTGACGTGCTCCAATATTTTGTCGGCCTTATTTGGAGTCCATTATTTATTTATCCGCTTTAATCTACGACGCCAGTACCTCCACAGTAACCTTCATCTTCGTATTGTTTGGCCTAAATGAGGTTATCAACAACGCCCGGGCAGAGAATTGCCACGCTTGCGAGGGAAAATAAACATTTGCTTGTTAAAGATTCATGGCGCTCCCCCGAGTTGAGTTTTGTGTCCTTGCCGCGTTTAGCAAAGTCACGCGGCACATGAACCGCCAATCAAGGAGCTTTATTATTATTTCATAAAAGTAATTTTTCAAGTCGCGGTGCGTCAACATGAACTTAGTGACCCCCGAATGAAAATGATTAACTTTTTTTGTGTGTGTGTGACAATATTGTGAAGAAAGAAGATACTAGTCTACAGGTAATCGAATAAAAAAAAGAAAAAGTAAGTTTTATTTTAGCGGACTAAAAAGTATTATATACGCATTGTCTATTTTCAAAAAAACATAAATTTTTAAGATTAGTCGTATTACAAGAATATATATATATATTGAATTTACAACTTTATTCCTGCAATTTTTGAAGAGGAAAATGAATTTTGTCCTCTTTGCGTGTTCCAAAAATGAAGATAGATTTAATGTAAGGAAAATAAACCTTTGCAAAAAAGATTTTTAATCAATCAGAGATCTCTGGACATACAACAGCTTCCAATTTCATCACTTAAAAACGTGGGATTTCAGAGCGTCAAATGTGTCTCTTCCGGGTGGCGGACGGCTTTTATTGTTTAAGGACCTCCTCTCTTTTATTTGTAGACAAAACATATCTCTGAGTACTTTTCCAGAGCAGATGGCGTAAACAAGGTCAGATTTGGGTGTGTGTTCGGGACTGAATATGTTGAAGGATCTATTTTTCCCCATAACAACATCTCATAAACAAGTTGAACCAAATTTACGGTGGCCGTGACTGATGAAGAAAGTAAAGAGTGTGTGTGTGTGTTATTTCAAAGCAAATTCTGTTTTCAAGACCGAAATGTGCGCGTACAAATAAAACAAGGAATTTTGGACCAATCAAAGTGTACCAGCCTAAGGTCAGACCATACGAGATCAACATCATCTGCTCTGCTCAGGACACAAAACATTTCGACAAGGTTAATATGAAGAATTAAAATGTTCATAATGTGTAACAATAGTTGATATATGAAATTAGGTATTAAAAATGTTATATCTTTCATATTACAGCTATACAACTTTTTCCCTCAAATATGTGACTTTGTTCTCGTAAATATTACAATTTAAATCCCGTAGTTTTTGTTTTCAGTTATTGTCGGTGCAGTCGTTGTTTGTACTTTGGCATGAAGGTTGATAACTGTGTCAACAAGATAGCGTTAGCAATACTAAGCTAGCATTAGCATGTTAGCCACAGTTGCTACTTTGGTAATCAAGACGGTTAATATTAAGTTTTGTTTGGAATTTCTACTCAATCTAAAGCCAAAAACAAAAGGGCTGAAAAATGTTGTCGCCTCCCACACGGCCTCTTGATTGTTGTTGCTAATTGTGAGTGCCTTCTTAAGTTGACCCACTTCCAATTTTTGATAAGAATAGCAATTACCACAAGTGGCAACGACTCCCTATTTTGAATACAATGCTATCTTTCCAATGAATCGTCTGGCACGTGTTTTAAGAAAAATGAGAGAAACGCGGCTGACCTCTGCTCGTGTCTTCGTGCTGCCAGTCTCGCTTAATGGCCTTTAAATCTTGCCAGTTCGATAGCCTCCCCTTATTAAAACGGCAGCTCGGATGGAGAGGATAAAACGATATTTCATCGTAGACAACAAGCATGTTAAATTTGCTTCATTTTCCCCTCGCTCGCACCCCCTTTTGAACTTGGCCGTTTACAGCTTGGCCTCTATTATGTTTTCCTTTTTTTTTTTTTTTTTTTCTGTGTCTCTCTATTATGTTTTCCTGGCGCGGGGTCAAAGCTATTTTGGGAGTAATGTGCCCGCACGTCTGCGAGGCGCAATTAGCCGGGATGAAACAAATCGCGCAATTCCATCTCATAATTGATATTAAAAACCGTCTATATGCAAATTGATTGAAAAAGATCCAATCTGCATCATTCCACGTGCAAAGGCTTTGAACGCTATCGTAATACCGATCAAATCGTTTCCCCCAGCCCGTCTGTCTTCCCCTCAGATGTCAAGATAATGACCTGCATTGGTGAGTGAGATTTGTGATTAGCACAACAACAATAGCTGCTAATTACCACCTGAAAGACAAAGAAGTTGTTACAAAACGGTGCACCTGTGTGATGCTTTCCCCTCTTTTTTTCCGAGAATATAATTGCAATGTTACTAGATCAGTCCTTCCCAAATATCTATCTATCTATCCATCCATCCATCCATCCATCCATCCATCCTAGCTAGCTAGCTAGTGAAGAAGGTATATTAAAAATCCATACCTAGCCAGCTACCTACCGAGCTAGATGGATGGATGGCTAGGCTAGCTAGCCTAGCTAGCTAGCAACCTACCGAGCTATCTAAAATTGAGGCATATTTTTGAGAAATAAAGTTGTATTTTTTTCAAGAGAAAAATTCCTTGATAGAGTTCTACATTTTGGCCGTAAAGGTGTATGTTCTCAAAATTGAAGTTGTTACCTTTCAAAAATTTTCAGTCACATTTCAGAGAAAAGTCTGAATTTTTCATGATTAAGTCAGGTTTGTTTTCCTCATTACTGTACTTTTTTTTCCTTGTGAAAGATCCAACTAACAACCCCCCCCCCCCCCCCCCCGTAAGATTACGACTTTAATGTAAAAAAAAATTACTTTGGCTGCTAATTACCACCTGAAAGGAAAAGATGACAGGAGTTTCTGCAAAACGGTGCACCTGTGTGTTACTTTCCCATTTCTGTTGTCGAAGAAACAAATGCATTCATAGACTTAACGTTCCCAGCGAACACAACTCTGTTGCCAGGAGATAGCGGCGGCGCTCAACGATTAAAAAAAAAAAAAAAAAAAAAAAAAAAAAAAAGCTCAGCTGTGTTCATCTTTTTTTGTGTTGACTTTCGCAGACACTTGAGGGTGTTTTTACCCTCCATCCCGTGCGTCGTCTTCGTTGTTTCTCGAGGGAAACGCGTCCCAATGAATATTTGATTGCCCTTGATTACCTATTGGTTTGGTTCAATATGGCATGCATAATGAAGGGCAATGAGGCCGCTTTAAAAATAGAGCTTGACAGCTCATCCTGCGCTTCCATTCTCTAAAAACACAATGAACTCCCATTTAATGTGCTTTTACCTTCTTTTCCTTTCTCCTAATGGACCCTCAGGCTACTACTAGCTTTTAATTCAAGTTAACTCGATGGACAAAAGTCTCGGGACCCCTGATCATTGCACATAAAGTGAAAAGCTAAGAAGTTGATCAAATCTAAAATCTTTTGAAGAGGAATAAAAGAATTTTGTCCTCTTTGCGTGTTCCAAAAATGAAGATAGATTTAATGTAAGAAAGATACACCTTTGCAAAAATGATTTTTAATCAATCAGAGATCTCTGGACAGATAAACGCCTCTATCATCACTTAAACATCGTGGGATTCAGAGCGTCAAATGTGGCTCTTCCGCGTGCACAACGGTTTCTTATAGTTAAAAAGACCTCCTCTCTTTCATTTGTAGACAAAACATACTCTCTGGTACTTTTCCGTGAGCGATGGCGAAAACAGAGTCAGATGTGGGTGTTCAAAACAGATTCTGTTCTCAAGGACCAAATGTGTTTTCGCACAAAGCGCTGAGAAGGAACTTTTTTAGACTAAATAGTATGACCCAGTTTAAGGTCAGATTATACCGAAATCAACACCATCTGCTCTGCACAGGACACAAAACATTTCGACAAGGTTAATATAAAGAATTAAAATGTTAATAATGTGTAACAATGGTTAATAAAATAAAATGAAGTATTAAAAATGTTACAATATCTATCACTCTCCAGCTCCTTCTTGTACCTCTAATTTTAGTATTAACATACCACCTCTGGAAAAGAATAAATTTTTGCTTGAATTTGGGCATAAGACTAGCAAAAACATTAGCACATTAGCATTTAGAGTGACACAAAATTAGCAACATTTCCGCTCAACTGGTGAGTTCAACACTTTTTTAAAATTTTAAATTGAATTCACATTCTAAAATGGAGTATTATATTAACACTCTAATACAACTCAGTCATGCTACCAAAGTAGCAGCTGTAGCTTACATGCTAATGCTACCTTAGTATCACGATTGCTGCTATATTGTTGAAGCATTGAGCGGAATTAAGTATATTCAACTTTTTCATGACAACGGTCAATGATTTATGTTACTTTAAGTATTAACCATGTCTATTACTTTTACAGTTTCGCTTTTACAGTTTACCATGTCACACACACAACAAAAAGATCAGTTGGACAAGTCCGTACATGCTACGGTGATCATAGCTTGTTTATGCTAGGTGTGGAACGAGACGATGAACGGTATTACAGTTCCCCCGTCTCGGATGACCCGTGTTAAGTATTAATATCATGTAAAAGGCGTAGCATTATGAAGAGAAAAGCGAGCGTTGCTTTGGAAGTAAGCGCTCTATTGTTCACAATCACTTTCACTGCAGTAGTTGGCGATGATTAAAGAGAAGGATCTAGGCTTTGTTCTCCGTCGCTAATTCCTAGCTTTTGTTCTTGTGGAAAAAACATCAAAAAGTCACCTTTTGTTTCCTTCCTAGTGTTTCACTAGATTCAAACCCTTCCTTGCGGCCGTCCTTGGAATCATGCAGTCTCTCTCAAAGCATTTTTTTCTCTGCTTAATTACCATTAGTCGGGCCTTGTTTGTGAAAGCGTACTATTTGGGTCATGAATGAACGTGGGACTGAAACTGGTTTCTGAGAGTCGTCGAGTTCTTGTGTTTTCCTTTTTGTTGGTGTTTGGGACCAAGCTCCATTTTGTCATGGAAATCCTCCCCAAAAATATTTTGAATGTCATATTAAATCCCCGGAGAACCCACGGGGTCAAATTTGGCCCCTATAAATTCTGCTACTCAAATAACAAAGACCTTTTTTTTTTTTACAAATTTAACTTCAAAAGTCCAGAGTGCCACTTCTGACCGCTGCATGGGGCCCTCTAGTGGATGAATATTGCACTTACATGAGCCAGAGTGGTGGTGACAAGATGGCTGTTTTGTTGAGCTGGAAATCAATCCAAACAAAACCATCTTCTCAGCAAACCATCAGATGGTAAAATTGTGTTTTTTTTGTTAATCTATTTCATATCATGTTGCAGAATGCCTAAAAGTATGTTTTATATATATTTTTTGATAAATTAGCAACTCTGAGCTAGTTAAAAAAAAGGGTTAAAATTGAAAAAACATATATTTTGGTGTTCATTGAACTTATAGCAGTCATTTAATGTATAATTCATAATTTTCCAAAGAAGAAAAGGGTTCTTGGGTTCTCCAGGGTTAAATGTTTGAAGTCTAATCCCAATCCCAAAGACCCATTCATTATAAACTGTTTATTGTTTGAAATGAAATTTAACTCAAATGGGAAGATAATAATTAAACAATGATTTTCACACGACAATAGAACGTCAGGCAAGAAATAAGAGGAGGCATTCCGGAGCTAATAAACGGTTTATTCCACAGCAGCATGCGATGAAATAGTCCAACCTGCGTGACAAATAAAACAGCCGAGGACATTTTAGTGCTTGTGCAGCATCATCGTAATGAGCGATGGTGTTTGGAACTCTCGGCGCGGCTGATAGATATTTCATTAATATTGCGGCTAAAGACAAAAATGATGGGGAGCACAGGGGTGAAGGGAAAAATAAATAACAATAATAGTAAAAAAGAGGCTTCTGCTTGCCTCGTCACACCTACCCAAATTCCCGACGCTAATCTCGTTTGCGTAATTCCTCTCCTGTTGTTGTGTGTTCGTTTCACCTGCTCACTCCATCTTGTGTTTTGGTCACATGGTTCTCGCGAGGCCTGGCAACGGGGAAAATACTTTTTCGCATCCGACTGTGAGTACAATGTGTTCAAGATGATTAAGCATATGCTGTTTTTGCTCATTTGCCTAAATAGTGCAATGAATACATCAACAATTACTGTACCGTTCTGTATATTAGCTTCTGTAATAACGGGGACATTGTGAGCAGTTACAAACAAATCTAAAAAAAGAAAAATAAAAAAAAAAGAAGAAGTTTCAAGCTGTTTATTGCCACATTCAGCTGAAGGTTACTGCCAAACCAAACATAAAACAAAGAGAATTATAAGTTGTGTATTTCAAACTACACAGCCTCCGGGATCTGACTACCATCATTAGCACATGAGCTAACAATTAGCATCTACAGTATTTAGCAGCGTTGTTAGCCTTGAAGCAACGGATATCTGAATATAACATATTTGAGCAACATATTTCAAAACATAGTACTCACAGGCATATATTCTAATACATATATTTATTTATTAATACAATATATTTTTATGCATTATATATACTGCATACTTAGTCCAGCCCTCTAATTTATCGAGACCCTGTTGCTTCAGTCAAAGAGAGAATTCCACGGAGCGATAAGAGGAAAAAAAAAAAAGGCGCAATGATAGGAAATTGGAATCGCAAAGAAAACTATTACCTACTTTCCTGTACCCTGACATCACCGTTCCAGGCTGTCTGACTTGCAGACACATATCAAATTTGTTCCGGAATGCTGAAATGCCTTCGCGATCCACAACATCTCCTTAAA
Source organism: Vanacampus margaritifer (assembly GCF_051991255.1). Taxonomy (NCBI): domain Eukaryota; kingdom Metazoa; phylum Chordata; class Actinopteri; order Syngnathiformes; family Syngnathidae; genus Vanacampus; species Vanacampus margaritifer. Next base: position 14,912,487 of record NC_135446.1, read on the forward strand.
TTGAATCTGCTCGACTTCTTCCTCTGCTGATAATAGGCTAAACGTAGAGGTTGGGAAATGTCTCCCGTTTTAAATTGCTCACAGATATATAATGTAAACATTTACATGCTGGCCGCACAGATAAAAAAAATAAAAATAAAAAAATGATGTGATGTGCTGCGAATAACTTCTTCCACAGTTTGTGTGTAGTAATGGGTCTGTATCAAGAATAATTTCCGGCACATTCTTAAGAAGTGTTTTTCTCTCCAAACAATCTGGCACATAAGAAAAATGATCATCCAAGAAAAACCTGTGAATCACACCAATTTTCTCACATACTTCGCACATAAGAAGCCTGTAATATTTAATGCATTTAATAACGTGCGTTTCTAAGCATGTCTGGCGATTAAAGTAATGCATTTAGGCTATCCTTTTTAAGAAAAATCCTAAAGTCACTTAATGAATTAAAAAAAAAAAAATTACTGTTGAATGTTTTAATTTCACTCAGTTTTGTTTTTTTTGAACTTGTTACTTTGAAGACCTTTGTCACGCAGAATTATTAACACAGGCTTTCAGTTCTGTCTAGACAATAGCGCGCAGGCGGCATTGAAGCCCTTTCATCTCCGCTAACGAAAAATGACCAGCGCAGCTTATCAATCAAAGCGGAGGAAGAGGGAATCAATAAGCGAAAACATTTCGAGGAATGCGACACGTTGAAGTGAGAGGCCGAATGTGAGAGAAAAAAATTCTAGAAATCACATTGTAGGATTTTTAAAGAATTTATTTGTAAATTCTTCCTGATTTTCTCTTTCTATTCTGTTGTTTTTTTCTTTACTGTAAACTGCAGCTGGACGGAGTCCAGGAAAAAGTTCCCCACGGGGAAAATAAAAAGTATATCGTATCGTATCGTATCGGAAAATAAGTATTTGGTCAATAACAAAAGTTCAACTCAATACTTTGTAATATAACCTTGGTTGGCAACGGCAGGTCAAAGGTCGTCATGCAACACAAACTTTTACTGCCTTCCACAGATTTTGGAGATATTTTCACTAAACAAAAACACATTCTGTCCTTTGCTTAGATCAATAGATATTCCAAGTTCGAGGATGGCTGCCTGCGGCGTTTTTCACGCTCAGCACAATAACACAATATATAGTGCAATTTTATGCTAGCTGGCTGCTAGCGTTAGCGGTTGAAAGTGTGTGTGTGGGGGACATTCTTTGATTATGTAACAGTTACAAAAACCCTTTTTTTTTCTAACGACGCAATAACAATAACACAATAACAATAACACAATATACAGTGCAATTTTATGCTAGCTATCTGTTAGCGGTAGCTATTGAGAGTGGGGGGGGGGGGGGGCTGACATTCTTTGATTATGTAACAGTTACAAAAAGTTTTCTTTTTTTTTTTAAATGAATGAACCCACAGAGGTGTCAAGTAGATGTCGAAATGTTGACCCAAATTTCCTTTGACAAGCTTTTGCTCCAATAACAGCAGGCTGTATTCCTAATTTAACTCAGTTATTTTGCCCCCCCCCCGTTGACCTCTCCACATGTTAAGCATTGGTGCAGCATCGGCGGGCACACTGCGAATCTGCTATTACGGCGACTGAATATGGCATTTGTGACACAGCCGCGATGCACAAACAATAATTAATGAGATAAATCGTGTGGGCCGTGGCTAGCTCTGGCTAAAAGTAGATTTGTGGTCAAGATGTTCAATTTTGACATCTCTCCAGATACCCTCCTTTAAAGTCTCTTATTTTCCTTTCTCATCAGCCCAAAAGTTGAAATTGTTGTTAAAGTGTACGAAAATAAGTGATGAATCAATTATGTTGTTTTTGTTGTAACATGCTAGCGCTAGTAGCTAGCGCCTTTGGGGAACTAGCTAACTGGGTTTAAAAATAACCCGCGATTTTTCACCTCAAATTCACAAATGATAAATGCGCATAGCAACCAATAAAAGCCGAAAATACAGAAGAGGCAAGAATGTCCGTGTTTTGAGAGCCATCCTACCTTAGAGCATACGTTGCCATGTCGTCTGGTCCGAGCAAATGTTTGCAATCCAATCGATTCCACTAACCAAACGTTTCGACGCGTATCGATGCAAAGAGTGTTAAGCTAAATCTTCTGCATACGTCTTGCTTACACAAGTAACGTTAGAGGAAGCTGGGGGTGACATTCATCAATAACAAAAGAACATTCGGTGTAAACACAATAGAAGCAAAGTTGACACCGGTGGAAAGTTGGACCCAACATGAGGGGCGGACTCGCGATCCCGTGACGTCAGTATTGAGAATCTGCTTAACAACATTTAAAAAAAAAAAAAAATCTTCATGTAATGATTTTGTTCAAAGTAACCAACTTGATGAACTGTTATCTTAGTAATTTGGAACACTGTATTATATACAATATACAATAAATGGATCATGGCTGTATTGTTTAATGAAATCCCCATCATCACAGAAGCTAATATAAGTGTTGAACAAATGCATGCACTCGAAATCTAAACAAAAACAGCATGTGCCTGATAATATTGAACAGTGTAATAAAATGTGGCAAAGTTTTTTTAATTTTCCGCCAAATTGCTGTCTACTTTTTCCGCAATACAAAAAAAAATAATGCCTCAGTGTCGCGTTCATTCACAGCGATTATTCATGTATTCGTGTTTATGACACCTGGGTTGTAAGTCTGCCATTATTGCCGCTGTAATTGCTACAAAAAGTGGGTGATTACCATTTGAGTGGCGTCCAATAACAGCCTGAAATCTTATGCCCCTTTTTTTTAATGTCTACCAAAGAATGTGAGCGTGTGTATATATTTAAAATACAGTAAAAAAAAAAAATGTATATATATATATATATATATATATATATATATATATATATATATATATATATATATATAGTGTATATATATATATATTGTGTGTATATATATAAATTGTGTGTGTATATATGTATATATATATATATATATTGTATATGTATATATATATGTATATTTATATGTATATTGTATATGTATATATATATATGTATATTGTATATGTATATATATATATATATATTGCATATGTATATATATATATACAACATATATATATACATATACATCTATATATTGTGTATATATATATATATATTGTATATGTATACATATATATACATAAATTGTATATATATATATATATATATATATATATATATATATATATACATAAATTGTATACATATATATATATATATATATATATATATATATATATATATATATATATATATATATATATATATATAAATGACACCACACCAGTCCGGTTCCCCGCCAATGGACCGGCCCTTCAATCCGTCCGCTTTTCCCGCCGCCGCAGTGCGCACGTCATAAAAGTGTCCTCTATTTACCGCTCCTATGTTGACATTTGGGAGTTGACCTTTGAAATCAAATGGCGGCGGTGTCCGGGGATGGCATTAATGAGGGGATTTCGGCGAGCGATTTAAAAGTCCATTAGCATCGCGGCGAGCGTTTCCACTCGGCTCTGCCGCAGCTAATTGATATTCTTGGGGTAGGGATGGCTATAAAAGTTTTTGCTCTGTAGAGTACACGCGCTGCGTCTTGCGGTGCATTAGACAATATCAGCCTCTCTCTAAATAAACAAGGGAAGGGATGGGCTTGTGTGGATGGGGGGGGTTAATGGGACATCTCATTCTGCATGCTGAGTGGAGGAGTGCTAAATCCCCGTCAGTGTCATTTCCACGTTTTTCTTTTTTCGATTGCAGCAAATTAGCAGGAGGAGGAGATGGAGGGGTGTCGGAGAGGCGATAAAGTACACTTGGATGTGGTTTTATGTCAGGGGGATGTTTGCATCGTTTTCCCAGCTTACACTCCTAATGCTAATGTGCTTACTCCAAAGAGGCACCTGTGCAGAAATAGCCCCATTTCTAAAGTGAGCCGAGACCTTGCATAGCGATTTACGGTAAACGGGGCTTACGTTCCAGACCACACCTGCAATGAAATGAAATTTGCCATATAGAAATACCCTATTTAAATACTCCCTAGGCTGATTTCATAGAATTTACAGCACATTTAAAAAAAAAAAGTGACCTCACAATATACATCAATAATCATGACCAAAAATGTCATTACATTATACATGAATTTAAAGCAGTCACTTTCTGTAGGCATATAAATCAGGATTATAGAGGATTTCACATTCAGTAATCTTTTGCCATCTGTTAGCCGACAGTGGAATTACAACCAAAATACTGTAAATGGGAGGTAGAACAAAACAGTTGTATCCGTCCAACTGGAACTATTGGTAGTCATGGAAGTCAAGTTGATTTGCTGGTAACAGCTAGCTTGCGTTCGATTCCGACAGACCACAATTTGAGGAAACTGGTGTCAGGGGGCAAATTTTTCCAAACTTTTTTTTCAAACCTTTTATGCATTTTAGCCTTCAAGTTCAGCTTCCTGTTCAATTCAGTCATGGAAAAACTGATTATACCGCTTTTTTGTTGCCTGGTACAGCCAAGCTAAGAGTACATTGGCTTGGATAAATATAATGATAATAACAATTATAGCTCATAATTTGACATGGTGTCTTAGTAATAACCATCACCATTTGTTAAAACAACAATGGCTAAAGCATTCTACTGCTAAAAGCAATGCTTTTAGGCACTCCGTGTTTCCTTTCAATGGGGTATATGCCACGGAGGAGGCGGGACTTCCCACTTCCTGGTTTTCACACATCAGCTTTGTTTCCGTTTCCTGTTTGCGACGCGTGGGCCGCGTTCCAGTTCTTGCGCTTCTGCCTTTGTGCCCCTCGGTTGCGCGTTCCCGCCGACGGGTGCGAGTGTGTAGTGTGTCTGTCTCAGTTGTCCAAAGCATTTCAGAGAGTTGAGAACGGGCGCAGGGGTACGGAAACGTCGCTGTAGTGTCGGAAGTGTCCGTGACATCTACCCCATTAGTCACATGATACCATTTTAGTAGTTCCAGGAATTAAAATTCAACAAGGAGTTGAAAAAGACAGTTGACCAGTGAAATTGGTGTCTGGGTCATATTTTTTTCAAACTTGGCCACTAAAATGGTTACTACAAACCAAAATGTCTGCTTTCTCAATTGTGGGCGTGGCTCCTTGAGACTTAATAGGCACTTGTTAAGTATCAAACAGGCAAACCGATGTTAGGGGGATAATTTTGTTTTTGTCTTTCCAAGGGGTGCTTCTGAGCGAGTTACTTAATTACATCGATTCTGATTTGAGTTGATTACTTGTAAAAACCTGCTTAGAAACCGCGTTGTCTTTCTTCGTCTCCTGTCAGACAAACCGGGGTGACAGTGCAAAGTCTAGCTCTCTTTTGCATACGCCCCGAGGCCCGCCTTTCATTCAGTCTTCGCTGCAGGGAAACCGCCGCGCGAGGCAACGTTGCCAGACCTGCAAACAATAACACATACTGTTTCGAGTAATTCACTGATGTCACGCGGCAGCTTTTAGATCTCTGATTCTATATTGACTCAAGCCGAAACCCCCTGGAGGGGATGTCACGGTAAACACTGAGATAATCCAAATAAACAAAAGCTATGATATTCCTGCAGTAAAATGGAATAAGCTCCTCTATCCACGTCCCCAAATTTCATGGAAATAACTCAAGTTTTTTTTTTCTTTTCCATTGTTGAAAACGTTTGCTTCCTGAGCAACCTGCTGTTGTCGTTCCATCCATGAAGAAAATTTAAAGTAGAAGATCCTGAAGAATGATGCCTGGATTTTTTCTCCAAATTCTGGTCCAATTCCTGGCATGGGTCCTTGAGACTTCTTTTCATCTTATGACAGACGTGCCCACCAAATTTCGTGTCAGTGGGTCTAATTCTTCTAACTTTCCAGGCCTTGGACGCGGGTTCTTGAGATTTCTTTTGTCATCCTTTCAAGGTAGAAAAGTTCCACATACAGAATTTGTGGTTTAGAAGGAATTTAGATGTTTCTGGGGTTGGTGAAGGACTCTGGTGGGTGGTATCTGGTCGGTGCTGGATTTCACTTTCCTTTCCTTTCTTTGGTCCTTCCTCGGGTCTCCTGACGGCCTCACGACTTTCGCTGGAAGTGTTCGTTTTAGGTGAACGGTATGGGATTTTTTAATAGGTTTTAGGTGAACTAATGAATACACACTCACTCACACGCACGCACACATGCATGCACACACACATACTCACCGATATAGAAAAAAAAAAAAAAAAGAGAGAGAGCAATGATGATGACGTCAAATCGGTAAAATTACCGAATGAACAATACTGAGCTCTCCAGAAAAAAAAAAGAAAAAAGAATTTGTGGTTCAACATTGTCTTCTCCAAGTGTACATTTAATGTACAAAATGGATGAAAATAGCCAGAATGGAAGGAAATCCTGCATCGGCTTCGAATCTTTGGTGAAGTTGGTAACTTGTTTGGCGGCCTTTTTCAGCAGCAGCAGCAGCTGTTCGTCGCCTCGCACGGATGCCTGAATGCGCAACTCACCCGCCATTATTTTGACAAAATGAAGCTTTGAGACGCAGCAACGGGCGCTCTGGAAGCGGGTTGCATTGGCGCGGGATAACAGACCCACGGGGGACTTTTGGGATGGGAAGGATGCGAGACGAGGGGAAGGAGAAGCCACAAAAGAAGGACCCGAGTCGATCGACGCGAACCCACCGCCGAGCGCCAGGATGTGAGAGCCGAGTCTGTGTTTTGGCCTTTATTGCCTTTATTATTCTCAACTGTATACACTTGGAATTTGCAGGAAGGACTGCGACGTCACTTTCAATGTACCATTTGGAACATCTTGAATACAGATTTTGTTTTTTCAAAATTTGATAGACTACTTAGTCAAAAGGATTTATTTTTTTTTGCCCAGCAGATTGGTCTGCAAAATCACTTCCTCCACGGGAAATTTGGCCTGATTGCCGGTATATGCGCACCCTGCTTTAAAAGACTGATGTGAGCACGATAACTGATACAGCCCTAATTTAAAACCTACACAGCCATTAATCCCATTGATGTACAACCCCCCCCCCCTCAAATACTCCCACCCTCACCCACCTCATCCTTATTGACAGATGAGAAACAACCAAGGCGGCCAAGATAAGACCACGCTCGTATCGTGGCACGCCGATACCGAGATGCCGGGAAGTATCAAGATTGCTTCTTCCTTGTCGCGAGTTTGTCACTGTCTCCGAATCGGCGCAGAATAGCGGATCCGCTGCAGGGGTTCTTAAAACTTTTTGGGTCCAAGGAGTTACCCCCCCCCCCCCCCCAAAGTTTTTTTTTAAATGTTTCAACCTAAATATTCATGACCTGTTTAATAGAAAAGAACGTAACCAAATTGAAGTGGATTGGAATTAAGTATTTATCAGTCGACGCTAGTCAACGTGCACTGCTTCCATTAAAAACATGGAGAAAGGAAAGTGACTTTCCTTTCTTTTCTTTGGTCCTTCCTCGGGTCTCCTGACGGCCTCACGAGTCTGGCTGGAAGTGTTCGGTTTCGGTGAACGGTATGGGATTTTTTAATAGGTTTTAGGTGGACTAATGAATACACACACACTCGCACGCACGCACGCACGCACATACACATACTCACCCACATACAAAAAAAAAAAAAAAAAAGAGAGCAATGATGATGACATGTCAAATCGGTAAAATTACCGAATGAACAATACTGAGTTCTCCAGAAAAAAAAAAAAAACATGGAGAAGCTAGTCTACAAAAACACAGTCAGTGTTACCAACTTAGCACTGTCCGGCGACTTTCTTTTTTTTTTTTTTTTTAAGCAACAATGGCCTTTTAATTCATGCTGATGCTCTCACTGAGCAGCGAAGGCTTGCAAGGTTGTGCGCATGTAGCAAATGTTTTTTCGTTAGGGTTCACAGGGTTCCCACCAGTGCTTGGCGGGTAAAGAGGGTCTTCTGCATAGATTTAGTCATAACTGTTTTAATTTACTTATTTCCTCAGTAGAACTTTTATCTGTGGATGTGTCTTTAAGTAAGTGCTGTCGCAATTTCTGCTTGTGTCGTCATGTCTGAAGGACCTCGTCTGTTTCCACATCAATGGGCCAGTCAGTGTCTGTGGTTGAAGTCAACGTGTATTGGATGATATGCTGTAAAAGTCTTATCTACTTCCGGCTGTCGTCATGTGTATTGAACTCATGGCTGGGGTTTGGGGGGTTTGGAATACTGCTTTTCAAGATAGTATAAGAATGCGGTGAGTCTGCTGTAACTACACACTTGCGAGAGGACTGCAGCCATTTGTCTGTAAACTTGCTTGTGTCCGGAATATTCTATAAAATAAATCCTTCGAAGGACCTGTTCACCGATCTCCAGTCTGTATTCAGAAAATCAACATTCTCTCTACCCGAACAAAAACAAACACGCGGAAGACAAAGATGAATCTTCTAACACGGGCCACTAGGATTTTCTTGTGTCATCGGGTGCACGTCATGTGTGAACACTCCGAGATGCACTTTTTGAACATGTTCAACATTTTTTGCCGACAAGAAAAACTGTTTGTTTACGACCATTCAAACTGTTTGCGAATGTCTTTGCATCCTTGAACAAACCCTGACAAAAAACATTCGCTACATGCGCACGCCGCACACCCTTGCAAGCCTTCACCGATCAGAGATATATACGGTTTTAAGAAACGGATGTGAGCAGAATCAGATTTTCACATTGTTTTGCCTGTGAAAATGATTCTGCTCATGCTATCGGTTTTGATTGTGAGGCTTCAACTTATTTTGAAAAATAGATAGGAGAAGTTGCTAAATGTCCCTGTAAAAAATTTAACTTCCGTAAGGGGTCCCTGGACAGAAAAACTTTGAGAATTCCTGTTATAGAGGACTAAGAGAAAGCAAAGCTACTCAAGCGTTGCTGACACCACACTTTGGAGCTCAAAAGATGATCCTGGAGGGGATGGGGGGTGTGTGGGGGGGTTCGACGCCACACTTTGGAGCTCAAGAGATGATCCTGGAGGGGGCAAAGGAGGTCGCGGGAAGCGTCATATTTGAGCCGCGTTCTATTTGCTGCTGAGCGTCAAGGCCTGAAATGAAAAAATGCGCTGTGCAAGATGTATTCATATCCTTTCCAAGTGGGAGAGACGGACGCGGAGAAATGACGGCGATGCCATCAGAAGTTGATTCATCATCTGTTACGCCCAAAACGATCGCACGCCAGCAAACACCGCTGACCTTCATCTCGCACTCTGAAGGGGGGGTCATTTATCAGGACGTGGGGGTGCGGTGACGTTCGCTCACCAGTGGGAATTTCCCCCTCTTTTATGCAACAAGAAGAGCATTTGGTAGCTTTTCGCAGATGCGCCGCGGCTCTAATTGATGCTTTGTTTGCCTGCTTTGATGCCTAATGATGGGCGGGCTGTTGGCTTGATCAGGTTTATATGTGTGGGTTGGGTTTAACCGAGATTGTCTGTTTTTCTCAAGGGACTTTTGTGCTACCTTCCACCCACACATTTGATGTCTGCGCTGGAAACATCTTCTATATTGAATCGTGTATATCATATTTATAGTCAAATAGATGAATATTTCCAAGAAGCTTTGAGCTGGGGTGATTATCTTGGACTCAGGATATAGGTTAGGGTTGTTGTTGGAATTTAGATGTTTCTGGGGTTGGTGAAGGACTCTGGTTGGTGGCCTGGTGGGTGCTGGATTTCACTTTCCTTTCCTTTCTTTGATCCTTCCTCGGGTCTCCTGACGGCCTCACGACTCTGGCTGGAAGTGTTCGGTTTAGGTGAACGGTATGGGACAAAGTGTTCCTCCATAATGCAACTCGTACCATCCATTCATCCAGTTTCGAAAAGCGCTTGTCCTCATTGGCTAGGCCGGTGAACTCCAGCCAATCACAGGGCACATGTATACAAAAAAAAAACAACCGCCAGCCATGTCCAGCAAACTCTTTAAGGTTCAAGTACGAAAACCTAGCGAAACTGAAAGCAGAGAGACTACAAACAAACTCACGTGTGATGCAGGTGAAGCGATGTTAACGCTCTCCCTTCGTGCGAGGAAGACGCGGAGATTCCGACAGGCCCTACTTAAATATTTTAAATATAGGAGACGTACTTGAAGAGAATGGCCCCACACAAGCACTGTAGCCTTCTTATTCAATCAGGCGGCACGCTCACCTATGCGGTGAAATATTGATGGGATGTTGAGCCCCGAGTCGAAATGCAAACTACGAAGCGCACACAAACCCCCACAGGGACTCCATGGATTGGTCAATCGCGACCTGAAAGACAATTTATTTTCTTTTTTTTATTTTCTTTTTTTTCTGGAGAGCTCAGTATTGTTCATTCGGTAATTTTGCCGATTTGACATGTCATCATCATTGCTCTTTTTGTTTATTTTATTTTTTTATAATATTTTAAATTTTGTATGTGGGTGAGAATGTGTGTGTGTGTATTCATTAGTTCACCTAAAACCTATTAAAAAAAATCCCATACCGTTCACCTAAACCGAACACTTCCAGCCAGAGTCCTGAGGCCGTCAGGAGACCCGAGGAAGGACCAAAGGAAAGCAAGGAAAGTGAAATCCAGCACCGACCAGACACCACCCACCAGGCCACCAACCAGAGTCCTTCACCAACCCCAGAAACATCTAAATTCCAACAAATCAGGGAGACCTCAAGAGACCAAAGGAGAGACTGAGGAAAGGA